>NC_074666.1:37464759-38787922 GCF_029448725.1 Salvelinus fontinalis
CCATCCTTTCACACTTTTCAGTTGTCTTTTGCTGTTGTATTTTTCCACAGCGACCCTCTGTGACAGATCAAATCCTGGTGAAAGAATCCATCATGAGGAAGGAAGTAAACCTAGCCGGACCCCGCCATACTGACTGATGACTGACTGACTGGCTGACTCTCAGAGGGGGTCGGTGGGGTCTACTCTGTCTTTCCTCTTCTTGTGAGAGGAGACGTGAAGTAGGGCCACATACTCCACTTCAACATGTTACAATTGAATAGTAGATCAAGCAAATGACACAGCATGCTCTGAACATCACAGCATCAGGTTCATTGGTTCATTGCAGGTGGGGTGATAATCATACTGCACATACAATGAATGTGTGCATGTGGGTTGCTTTCTCTGTGTGTGTGCCCGTGTGCGTCTGTGTACAATACTGTACAATACAAATGTAACTAATTCATATTTTTGGAGGACTTTGCCCCAATTTAACCGTACTGTAATATTGACCCGTTTCAGAGCAGTAAGTCATGATTTAGAGACTTTCATTATAATGCGTTTAGCACAGAACTGTGTACAGTATTCAGTATTGGTTTATCTCTGTTTCCCAACTGCATTATAACATCCTAAGGCTCTCGCCCCCTTTGTTTCAAGTTCATCTGCAATTCAGTCAATTCCATGTCAATTCATTGCCACTGGGCACACACTGGATGAATCATTGTTGTTTCCACGTCATTTCAATGAAATTACGTTGAACCAACGTGGAAAAGATATTGAATTGACGTCTGCGCCTAGTGGGTTGTCTCGAAGGGACATTCTGTTCTAGTCTGTTCTGTTTCCTTACATTCAAAATACATAAAAATGCCCCCTTATCGAAATTCTATAATGTACTGTATGTATTTAGACAAGAGAACTGTGGTAAACTGATTCTATACTCTGTGTCAGATCACAGCAGGCTAAGGAAATCAGTGTCAACCAAGATCATCCAGGTATAATTCATCCACATCCCACATGATAGTAGTGCTAATGCATTACATGTACTGCCTCTGGGGTCTCTCTCTCCTTTTCTCCTTTTCTCCTTCTACCCCCTATACCTCTTCCACTCTCTTTTTTTCTCTCACTCCTGCATATACCAATCACTAGGAGAGAGTTGGAAGAAGGGGGGAGATGGGATGGTGTCCTCCGTGTGTAATGAGATATGTATTCCATAACAGCTGACCAGTCCCATTGAACAGGCCTCCTCACCCAGGATGCTTAATTACTTGGTGAGAAACACATTACTGTGCGCCACAGGACACAGGGATATAGGCGTGAGGGAAACCTCTGGGGCAGGGTTATAATCACACAGATCACAAAGGGCAGGAGCGGAGCCCAAAAACTGAGGCTTTGTGTTGCTATATACGCTCTACACCCTGCACTTACTTTGCACAACTACAGTATGTATAAAAAATGTGGCCATAAAAGGAGAATTTCATTACTGTGTTTTTCTCATAAACATCACAATTATCCAAACAACAAGCTAGAACTAGCACATTTTCATTTCACTGGTAGAATTGGGAAGTTTTGACTATTGGTTTGCTCATAGTGAACCACAAAGTCCGGCATTCATGGAGAATGCTGATACTGCCCAATAGGTAGAGGGTGCGTGCCCACAAACTTGAATAATGGCATTGTTTACTTCGAACGACCAACACACAGTAATCTCAGAACTTCTCTAGGCAAGATTTTTTTGAACACTTGTTTTTCACTGTTTGTCATCATGCCCATTTGGTGTTCTGTGCCTGGCTGTGCTAATTACAAACAAGTGCAAAATATGTTATCTTTCACCATTCTACCTACAAGAGATTCACCCCGATTCTGCCAGTGGCTTGCAGCTATCAAGAATGATGCGGTGATCAAAGACAATCAAATGGATCCATCCATGGATCCATCCATTTCGACGACAGCTGAGAAATGATGCAACACCAGCGATGTTTTTCTTTCACAAAAAAACGGAAGATTCTCAATTAGAGATAACCTAACGTTAGCTAGCTTGCTAGCCTAGCTGGGTAAGTTAGCTAGCTTGCTAACGTTACAGTCTGGTATTGAACTCTGAAAGCCATCAGCTAAATCATACTAGCTATCTTTTGGTATACACACTGTCAATCAATTTTGTCTATGCCATGGTAGTTACTGCTAGACTGGTTGCTACCTTCAGGAGAGTAAACATGTTCGTTCTATATTTGACTGTCGTTAGCTAACGTAAGCTAGCTAATGTTACCAAATGTTACATTGGGTAAACGTAGAGACTCAGAGCTAGAAAATAGCATATCATACACTACAGTTGAGGAATAATGGGAAAGTAAATCTGCCTTGAAAGTTGATAAAGTTGTAACCCCACTTTTGAGAAAATGGCCCTCGATTGTTTTGGTACACCATCTGGAGAGCTCTTCTTTGTCTACACCCATGCAGCATCGTTCACACCCTCTTAAGCCTTAGCCCAACCCATCTCTTTAAGGATTCACCTCTGAGGCCATGTGCTAAACAGAGTGAGTATGGCGGTAGTGTACTAAACAACCAAAGATTTCAAGACTAAAGGCTTGTTTATACTATGTCTTTTGACATGTCTGTAGACAGTTGTTACAATGACATCATGAAGATTCTATTGTTGTCTGACATCAAACTTGTCGATGTTGTTATGAAAAAGTATAAACACAAAAACGACAAGCTGCATGACATCAGCAGTCTGGTGGTCCTGGTGCATTTTAACGACCAATAAACCAATCCGTTTAAAAATTAGTTTAGAAAGTATTCAGACCAATTTACTTTTTCCACATATTGTTACGTTACAGCCTTATTCTAAATGTGATTCAATTGGATAGTTTTTTTCCTCATCAATCTAAACACAATACCACATGATGACAAAGCAACAGGTGTTTAGACATTTTTGAAAATATATAAAAAATAAAAACTGATATTCAATTTACATAAGTATTCAGACCGTTTACTCAGTACATTGTTGAAGAACGTTTGGCAGCGATTATAGCCTTGAATGTTCTTGGGTATGGCATTGCAAGCTTGGCACACCTGTATTTGGGCAGTTTCGCCCATTCTTCTCTGCAGATCCTCTCATGCTCTGTCAAGTTGTATGGGGAGGGTCACTGCACAGCTATTTTCATGTCTCTCCAGAGATGTTCTATCGGGTTCAAGTCTGGGCTCTGATTAGGCCACTGAAGGACATTCAAAGAATTGTCCCGAAGCCACTCCTACGTTGTATTGAATGTGAGCATAGGGTCATTGTCCTGTTGGAAGGTAAACCTTCGCCACAGTCTGAGGTTCTGAGTGCTTTGGAGCAGGTTTTCATCAAGGATCTCTCTGTACTTTGTTCCGTTCATCTTTCCCTCGATCCTGACTAGTCTTCCATTCCCTGTCGCAGAAAAACATCCTTACAGCTGCTGCCACCACCATGCTGCTCCATAGGGATGGTGCCAGGTTTCCTCCAGATGTGACGGTTGGCAATCTCAATTCTCATGGTCTGAGAGTACTTTAGGGGCCTTTTGGCAAACTCCAAGTGGGCTGCCATGTGCCTTTTACTGAGGAGTGGCTTCCGTCTCGCCACTCTACCATAAAGGCCTGATTGGTGGAGTGCTGCAGAGATGGTTGTTTTTCTGGAAGCTTCTCCCATCTCCACAGAGGAACTCTGGAGGTCTGTCAGAGTGACCATCGAGTTCTTGGTCAACTCCCTGACGAAGACCGTCCTCCCCCGATTACTCAGTTTGGCCGGGCGGCCAGCACGAGGAACACTATTGGTGGCTCCAAACTTCTTCCATTTAAGAATGATGGAGGCCACTGTGTTCTTGGGGACCTTTAATGGTGCAGAAATGTTTTGGTAACCTTCCCCAGATCTGTGCCTTGACACAATCCTGTCTCGTAGCTCTACGGACAATTATTTTGACCTCATGGCTTAGTTTTAGCTCTGACATGCACTGTCAACTGTAGGACCTTATATAGACAGGTGTGTGCCTTTCCAAATCAAGCCCAATCGATTGAATTTACCACAGGTGGACTCTAATCAAGTTGTAGAATCATCTCAAGGATGATCAACGGAAACAGGATATATCTGAGCTCAAGGGTCTGAATAGTTATGTAAATAAGGTATTTCTGTTTTTTATCTTTAATACATTTGCAAAAGTTCTTAACCTGTTTTCACTTTGTCATTATGGGGTATTGTGTGTAGATTGATGAGTATTTTTTTTATTTGATACATTTTAGAATAAGACTAACATAACAAAACGTTTTCAAAGTCAAAGGGTCTGAATACTTTCTGAATGCACTGTATGTCAATCTAGCAAACCAGGTATCTAATAGCAGCTTGTTTTTGGTTCATTTCCAGCTCATTAGCTAGCTAACGTCAGTTCAAATAATGACCATATGACATAGCTGACAAAGCCTTAACTTTTGATAATTTGTATTAATTATTACAGAAAATAAACTTACATCAAGATCATTATTTAAAGTTAATGGCGAGCTAATTACAAAAATAAAGGCAGGGCCTTCTACCGGAGAATTTTAGAACTTGGACACTGTGTCATTGGCCTAACGTTATATCCTAATTTGACTTTGGTGCAGGTCATGTTGTTCTTCACCTTACCGTGTCTGATAAAAACACACTATATCAAATAAAATCAATGTCTATTTGTCACATGCACAGGATACAGAAGGTGTAAACGGTACAGTAAAATTTTTACTTGCATAGTGGAGTCTTTTGATTAGACATCTAGCTAGCTAACAAAATAATTAACCATAATCCCAACTCATAATGTTACTACCCTGCATGAATTTGCAGGTATTAAAGCTAACCAAATAGGTTCAATGTTAGCTAGCTAACAGACTATAACTAACAATGGAAATGGAACTGTGTGTCACGCCCTGATCTGTTTCATCTGTCTTTGTGCTTGTCTCCACCCCCCTCCAGGTGTCGCCCATCTTCCCGAGAGGATCCGAGCTTACCTGAGTTTCTCTAAGAGCCTCCGAAGACTGCCAATTCACCTCTTCCCGAGCCGATGCAGCTTGACAGGGCTGTCCCCAGCCTAATGCGTACGCATACTTGACACCCAGAGTTGTCTGTATTGCAGTACTGCCAGTCATTATGGGTCTACCTGTCCCTTCAAGAGACCTTGCTCGTTCGTTGGAGTGAGTACTCTGGTGGGTCTTAAAGATCATTTTTCTTCTCCCCTTACTCGCTCCCCTCTCCATGCCGTCTTGCTGTGGGGCGACTAGTCCAAGTCTCTCTAGGTACTCATCGACTCGGGGGCTGATGTAAGTCTTATGGATGTTACGCAGGCATCTGAGCTCGACATCCTCACTCCACCCTTCTCCATTCTCATGCATGTTAGAGCGCTGGACAGGTGCTCTATAGTCCAGGTCACCCACCATACCACCCCCATCATCCTACTAGTGTCAGGGAACCACAGCGAGACAATCCAATTCCTGCTAGTTGAGTCTCCGCAGGTTCCCGTTGGTATTGCGATTCTTTTGTCTCCAGCGACACAATCCCTCTATTGACTGGGCTACTGGTGCCATCGTGGGCTGGAGCCCGTCCTGCCACACTCGTTGCCTGAAGTCAGCTCTGCCTGCCCCGGGATGTCTTCCTGGGGGCTTGGAGATTGCCCCGGACCTCTCCGCCAGCCCTGCGGAGTACCAGGACCTCCGGGAGGGGTTCAGTAAGCCCTGGGCCACTTCGCTTCCGCAGCACTGACCGGTATCCAAGAAGGTCAAGCCAGATGCGCTGGCACGCCACTATAGACCCGCGGCTAAACCCCTGGAAGCCGAGACCTTTCCCCCCGTCTCCAAGATCATTAGGCCCTCTGCTGTTCGTCCTCTGTTGCCCCGTACCATCCAGATACTTCCTACCTTTCCTGTGTCTAAAATTAAAACCATGCCTCACAGCCCTTAGTCTCCTGTTTCCAGTAGTCTGTCCACTGTGTATTTATACCTGTGTCCTCTGTTTGTCTGTTGCCGTTTCATTTTTGTTCGTAGAACCTATGAGCGTTTTGTTTCCCTGCTCCTGCCTGTTCCTTACTCTTGTTTTCTAGTTTCCCGGTTCTGACCGTTCTGCCTGCCCTGACCCTGAGCCTGCCTGTCGTCCTGTCCCTTTGCCCCACTAATCTGGATTATTGAACCTCTGCCTGCCTTGACCTGTCATTTGCCTGCCCCTGTTTAAAGAATACACTTTCTGCACCTGGTTCATACCTTCAAACATGATCCTGAGATACGAATATTACTACACAGATCATACACGTAACGTTAGGTAATGAGCCAGCCAGCTAATGTTAGCTAGCTAGGGAACAGTATGCTTTAACTTACAAAGAAAACAACTTCTAACAAAATTAGAAACTATAATAGCTGAAATTTTTGATAACTAGACTCTCTTACCCGTATACATGGATGAGCCCTTCTCCATCTCTGTCATGGATGCCATGGTTGCCCTTAGTTTGAACATGTATAAAACACCCATCTCCGAATTACAACAGCCTTCTGTGTGTTCTCTTTTCAACTCCCTCCGCATGTTTGCAATCAAACACCAGAATTTTCTCAATCTCCTTAGCTACCATACTCTGCTTCCACCAGACATTCCACTGATTTCAAAACTCGGTCCTCCAGAAAATGAACAACACTTTTGCAGTTCTTCGTGATATCTTAAAAAAAACCTGCGTTCGATAGGATTACTGGAATATGTCCCGGGATTCCTCCAATAGCATTGAGGAGTACACCACATCTGTCATTGGCTTCATCAATAAGTGCATTGATGACGTCATCCCCACAGTGACCGTACGTACGTACCCCAACCAGAAGCCATGGATTACAGGCAGCACCCGCACTGAGCTAAAGGCTAGAGCTGCTGCTTTCAAGGAGCGTGACTCTAACCCGGAAGCTTATAAGAAATCCTACTATGCCCTCCGCCGAACCATCAAACAGGCAAAGCGTCAATACAGGACTAAGATCGAGTCGTAGTACAACCGTCTCTGACACTCGTTGGATGTGGCAGGTCCTGCAAACCATTACAGACTACAAAGGGAAGCACAGCCGAGAGCTGCCCAGTGACACGAGCCTACCGGATGAACTAAACTACTTCTATGCCCGCTTTGAGGCAAATAACACTGAAACATGCATGAGAGCACCAGCTGTACCGGACGACTGTGTGATCACTCTCTCCACAGCTGATGTGAGTAAGACCTTTAAGAACAGGTCATCATTCACAAGATTACCAGGACGTGTTCTGCGAGCATGCGCTGACCAACTAGCAAGTGTCTTCACTGACATTTTCAACCTCTCCCTGTCTGAGTCTGTAATACCAACATGTTTTGAGCAGATCATCATAGTTCCTGTGCCCAAGAACACTAAGGTAACCCGTCTAAATGACTACAGACCCATGGCACTCACATCTGTAACCATGAAGTGCTTTGAAAGGCTGGTCATTGCGCACATCAACACCATCATCCCAGAAACCCTAGACCCACTACAATTTGCATACCACACCAACAGATCCACAGATGATGCAGTCTCTATTGCACTCCACACTGCCCTTTCCCACCTGGACAAAAGGAACACCTATGTGAGAATGCTATTCATTGGCTACAGCTCAGAGTTCAACACCATAATGCCCTCAAAGCTCATCAATAAGCTAAGGACCCTGGGACTAAACATTTCCCTCTGCAACTGGACTTCCTGACGGGCCTCCAGGTGGTAAGGGTAAGTAACAACACATCTGCCACGCTGATCCAGGGGCCCCTCAGGGGTGTGTGTTCAGCCCCCTCCTGTACTCCCTGTTCACTCATGACTGCACGGCCAGGCAGGACCAACAAAATCATTAAATTTGCTGATGACACAACAGTGGTAGGCCTGATCTCTGAACAACAACGAGACAGCCTCTAGGAAGGAGAGCAGAGAACTGGCCATGTGGTGCAAGGACAACAACCTCTCCCTCAACGTGATCAAGACAAAGGAGATGTGGACTACAGGAAAAGGAGGACCGAGCAAGCCCCCATTCTTATCAACGGGGCTGCAGTGGAACAGGTTGAGAGCTTCAAGTTCCTTGGTGTCCACATCACCAACAAACTAACATGGTCCAAGCACACCATGACAGTCGTGAAGCGGGCACGATAAAACGTATTCCCACTCAGGAGACTGAAAAGATTTGGCATGGGTCCTCAGATCCTCAAAAGGTTCTACAGCTGCACCATCAAGAGCATCCTGACTGGTTGCATCACTGCCTGGTATGGCAACTGCTCGGCCTCCGACCGTAAGGTTCTTCAGAGGGTAGTGTGAACAGCCCAGTACATCACTGCGGCCAAGCTTCCTGCCATCCAGGACCTCTATACCAGGCAGTGTCAGAGGAAGGCCCTAAAATTGTCAAAGACTCCAGCCACCCTTGTCATAGACTGTTCTCTCTGCTACCACACACCAAGCTATACCAGAGCGCCAGGTCTAGGACCAAGAGGCTTCTGAACAGGTCCTACCCCAAGCCATAATAGTCCTGAACATCTAGTCAAATGGCTTCCCACACTATTTTTGTGTGTTGGCAGCAATGATGAATGTGTATAAGTCATCAATTGTTTGTTAGTTGGTTCTCAGCCAGTCTCAGCTGACTAGCAATCTTGCTGCCAATTTATTGTTGCTAGTTACCTGACGATTTTAAAATGCCTATCTTAGGTATGCTTAGCTAGCCAGTCTAATAGAGATCAATACAATTTTTGGGTGGTTAAATAATGTATTGTTGTGTATTTTATGGTAGGTGGTACATAATCTGATTCCACCAACATGTGCTTCCAACCCCTAGCTCTGCACTAGTTGAAAGTAAGTTGGCCATAATATTTACAAGCTGACCGCTAAGTTAACTCACTGTAAGCATGGTATAAACATGAATTAGGTAGTGTTTGTGTTTGTGTTATGGGGTTACAGGTGGTTGGATGTAGCATGATGATCACATAGTACCTTCCAGACCATGTAATCAATTTAGTCAACCAAGCTTCTCTTTTTACATTTCTTTTTGTAAAACTCAGGTTATCTGGAATCATTCCACAGTGCCCTGCTGAAAAATACCCCAAAGTGTCTGCAATTTGGGTACACAAGCCTGAGGGAGCGGACACACCTTGCGGATATGGAGCACAATAAGATTGTGGGACAGAAACCAGCAAGGGACACTCAAAAGTATAAAATCAAGACTACAACAGTAATGACACAACCACCTCATTATTCTATCTGCAGATTCTCAAAACACAATACAAAGACATGTCTACAAAATTCCCCTGCAAATGGCTACTATTGACAAGAATGATTTGTCAAAATCAATAGGCTGGGAGAGGTTTACAGACATTACGTTGAGATGGCGAAGGGGTTTTTGGTTGTGCAGGGTTGTGCTTAGACAGTAAATTTCTCCTCAATCTCCCATACACAACAATTCATACTGTGTAAGAACTGTCTTCCTAAGTTTTCACACCTTCTTTAGCCCCCCCCAGCCCATTCACTTTGTTGATTGATATTTTCTCTCAAAAGCAGCTCCCAAAGTCCCCTCACGGTCCCTAAAAAATACGCTAGCCAGTCCGATTCGTTGACTGTGTTACTTACTTAAAATTCATACAATGTGATTTTCTGGATTTTTGTTTAAGATTCCGTCTCTCACAGTTGAAGTGTACCTATGATAAAAATTACAGACCTCTACATGCTTTGTAAGTAGGAAAACTTCAAATCAAATACTTGTTCTCCCCACTGTATATCTCTGTTGGACCCAGGCCTTCGTGAAAAGGGTTCCACTTTGTGAAAAGGGTTCCGCTTTATGAAAAATGCTCGATTGGGCCTTCTCCTTCGGATTGGGCATTCTCCTTCGTTCTTAGGTGTAAGGCTCTGATTTTCCACAAGAGATCACAATGTCCTTCTCCTTCGTTGTCTGTGTTAACTTTCATTCGATCTGGAAAGTGGTCTTCTGAGGACAGCTAATCAGCCACGTCGATGATCCCCAGACAGGGTAATGAAAGCAGTGTAGTCGACGATGATTTGAAAATAATACCTGGATGGTCCTACGTAACTTCTTACGGATCATTGGACGATAGCGTCCCACCTCGACAACATCCTGTGAAATTGCAGAGCGCCAAATTCAAATGACAGAAATCGTAATATTAAACATTCATGAAAATACAAGTGTCATACATAATTTAAAAGCTTAACTTCTTATGGCTGGGGGCAGTATTGAGTAGCTTGGATGAATAAGGTGCCAAGAGTAAACTGCTTTCTACTCAGTCCCAGAAGCTAATATATGCATAGTATTAGTATATTTGGATAGCAAACATTCCGAAGTTTCTAAAACTGTTTGAATGATTTCTGTGAGTTAAACAGAACTCATATGGCAGGCAAAAACCTGAGGTTTGCAGGTTTGCCGATCCAATATACAGTGTCTATGGGGTCATATTGCACTTCCTAATGCTTCCTAATCCAATAGATGTCAACAGCCTTTAGAACCTTGTTTTATGCTTCTGCTGTGAAGGAGGAGGGAATAAGAGTAGATTTAGTCAGGGGTCTGGCAGAGTGCCACTAGCTCACTCAGGCGCGCCCCCGTGAGAGGTAGCTGCGTTCCTTTTCGTTTCTAAAGACAAAGGAATTCTCCGGTTGAAACATTATTGAAGATTTATGTTAAAAACATTCTAAAGATTGATTCTATAATCGTTTGACATGTTTCTACGAACTGTAATGTAATTTTTTGACTTTTCGTCTGGACTAAGTGTGCCTGCGCGTCATGAATTTGGATTTTTGAACTAACCGCGCAAACAAAAAGGAGGTATTTGGACATAAATTATGAACTTTATCGAACAAAACAAACATTTATTGTGGAACAGGGATTCCTGGGAGTGCATTCTGAAGATCATCGAAGGTAAGTGAATATTTATAATGCTATTTCTGACTTCTGTTGACTCCACAACATGGTGGGTACCTGTATGGCTTGTTTTTGTGTCTGAGCGTCGTACTCAGATTATTGCATGGTGTGCTTTTTCCGTAAAGGTTTTTTGAAATCTGACACAGCGGTTGCATTAAGGAGAAGTTTATCTAAAGTTCCATGTAAAACACGTGTATCTTTTATCAATGTTTATTATGAGTATTTCTGTAAATTGATGTGGCTCTCTGCAAAATCACTGGATGTTTTGGAGGCAAAACATTACTGATGTCAAGTTCTGACCTTAGTTCCCTTTTTATGTCTCTATTTTGGTTTGGTCAGGGCGTGAGTTGGTGGGCATTCTATGTTTTGCATTCTATGTTTGTATGTCTATGTTTTCTATTTCTATTGTGTTTGATTGGGAACCATACCAGGCCAGAGGCAGCTGTCAATCGTTGTCTCTGATTGAGAACCATACTTAGGTAGCCTGTTTTCCCACTTTGAGTTGTGGGCGGTTATTTTCTGTTTAGTGTTTGTTGCACCTAAAAGAACTGTTCGTTGGTCGTTTTGTTGTTTTTGTTCGCGTGTTTATCTTTATTAAAAGTATTATGGATACGCCCCACGCTGCACTTTGGTCCTCCTCTCCCTCCTGATTGCGCATACTTTGTTATTTATCTCCCGTAATGATCTCCGGTATTCTCCGTCTTAAATTGTATTGTTTATTTACATAACAGGGTAACTGAGGATTGATTAGAAATGTTGTTTGACCGTTTAAGACTTGTTTATTGGTAACTTACGGGATTCATTTTGTATGCATTTTGAACGAGGGAAACCGATGGATTAATAAGTCAAGTGCGCCATTGAAACTGACTTTTTTGGGATATAAAGAAGGACTTTACCGTGGATCCTCGCCGGAGGAACAGGACCGTGGCTCGTCACCGGAGGAACCGAACCATGGGTCATTGCCGTAGGAATCGGACCGTGGGTCATCGCTGTAGGAACCGGACCGTGGATCGTCTCCGGGGGCTCCGGATCGTGGATTGTCGCCGGAGGAACCCGACCGTGGATTGTTGCCGGAGGCTCCGGACTGGGAACCCTCGCAGGAGGCTCTGGACTGGGAACCCGCTGGATGCTCTGAACCGCAGACCGTCACTGGAGGCTCTGGACCGCAGACCATCGCTGGAGGCTCTGGACTCCCGACCGTTGCTGGAGGCTCTGGACTGCCGACCGTCGCAGGAGGCTCTGGACTGGGAACCCCCGCTGGAGGCTCTGGACTGCAGACTGTAGCTGGAGGCTCTGGACCGCAGACCGTCGCTGGAGGCTCTGGACTGCCGACCCTCGCTGGTGGTTCCGGACCATGGACCGTCTCAGGAGGTTCCGGACCGTGGACCGTCTCAGGAGGTTCCGGACCGTGGACCGTCGTTGAAGGTTCCGGTCCGTGGACTGTCTTTGGAGGTTCCGGAATGTGGACCGTCGCTGGAGGTTCCGGACTGTGAAACGTCTTCGGAAGCTCTGGAATGGGAACTGGACTGGGAACTGTCGCCGGAAGCTCTGGACTGGGAACTGTCGCCGGAAGCTCTGGACTGGGAACTGTCGCCGGAAGCTCTGGACTGGGAACTGTCGCCGGAAGCTCTGGACTGGGAACTGTCGCCGGAAGCTCTGGACTGGGAACTGTCGCCGGAAGCTCTGGACTGGGAACTGTCGCCGGAAGCTCTGGACTGGGAACTGTCGCCGGAAGCTCTGGAATGGGAACTGGACTGGGAACTGTCGCCGGAAGCTCCGGGCCAGGCAGGCACACTGGAGGCCTGATGCATGGGTCCAGTACAGGTGGCACTGGGCTGGTGACATGCACCTCAGTGCAAGTGCGGAGAGGAGGCACAGGACGTACTGGACTGTGGAGGAGCACTGGAGGCCTGATGCGTGGGGCCGGTACAGGTGGCACAGGGCTGGTGACACACACCTCAGGGTGAGTGCGGGGAGGAGGCACAGGACGTACTGAGACGCACTGGAGGTCTGATGCGTGGGGCCGGTACAGGTGGCACCGGGCCGGTGACACGTACCTCAGGGCGAGTGTGGGGAGGAGGCACAGGACGTACTGGCCTACTGGAGGTCTGGAGCGTAGAGCTGGCACAACGCGTCCTGGACAAATGACCATCTTAGCACGGCAAGTGCGGGAAGTTGGCACAGGACGCACTGGGCTGTGAAGGCGCACTGGGGATACAGCGCGTAGAGCCGGCGCAGGATATCCTGGACCGAGGAGGCGCACTGGAGACGGGGCGCGCTGAGCCGGCACAACCCGTCCTGGACAGATACCCACTTTAGCACGACAAGTGCGAGGAGTTGGCACAGAACGCACCGGGCTTTGAATGCGCACTGGAGACACAGTGCGTATCACCGCAAAACATGGTGCCTAACCGGTCACACGCTCCCCACGGTGAGTACAGGGAGTTGGCTCTGGTTCAAAACCTGGCTCCGCCAACCACCCCGTGTGCCCCTCCCAATTTTGTGCCCCTCCCAATCCAGGATCCCTTAGCATCCAAGATATCATCCCATGTCCAGGATGTCTGCTCCTCCTGGCCACGCTGCTTGGTCCGTTTGTGGTGGGATCTTCTGTCACGTTCGTTATAATGAGTGGACCAAGATGCAGCGTGGTATGTTTCCATCCTCTTTATTTGGAAGAGGAAGAACTCAAAGAAAAATCAATCAAGCGTAAAACGAAACGGGAAGCTCAAAGTAATGCTCGCAGGCAACTATACCTAGACAAGATCCCACAAAGCACAATGGGGAAATGGCTGCCTAAATATGATCCCCAATCAGAGACAACGATAAACAGCTGCCTCTGATTGGGAACCATACCAGGCAAACATAGATAATTATTTACCTAGATAACCCACACTAGTCATTGTCACGCCCCAACCAACATAGAGAATAAACAGCTCTCTACGGTCAGGGCGTGACAACGGGCCATTATATGATTAAGTGCAGATAACTATAGTCCATTATAGAATTATACCAATAAGTACACTCAATCCCAGGATTGCACATAGTGCCTTTGCTTACTCCCTTTGGTGCTATTTAGCCTTTTAACAGAAAACACCCATATGACCAATGTAGAACTAGCTGCAGCTTGTGGTCTTTCTAGTCTAGTATGTTAGCTTGTTGTTAATCCACCTATTGTGTCAGATTTTGAAAATATATTTTACAGCGAAAGAAATCCAAGCTTTTGTGAGTGTAGCTTTCAATGCTACAACAGCTTAGCCTTATATTAGCTTGGTTAGCTTGGTCACGAAATTAAGAAAAGCAATAAAATTAGTCACTTACCTTTGATAATCTTCGGATGTTTCCACTCACGAGACTCCCAGTTACACAACAAATCTTCTTTTTGTTCGATAAATATTACTTTTATCACAAAAAAACGCCATTTGGGTTGCGCATTATGTTGAGAAAACAAAAGCCGTGTTCCGTTAGACAAATTCCAAAAAGTATCCGTAATGGTCGTAGAAACATTTCAAATGTTTTTTATAATCAATCCTCAGGTTGTCTTTAACAAACATAATCGATAATATTTCAACCGGAGCATAACCTATTCAATAAGAGACAAACGGAAAATGGTGAGCTCCTCCCGCGTGCGCAGGAAATATTCGGAGGACACTTGACTAGTTTTGAAAAAACTTGTTCATTTTTCAAAATAAAAGCCTGAAACTATGTCTAAAGCCTGGTCACAGCCTGAGGAAGCCATTGGAAAAGGAATCTGGTTGATACCCCTTTAAATGGAGGTTAGACGGGCCAGGGAACACAGATTTTTATTTTTAAATATCACTTCCGGGTTACATTTTCTCAGGTTTTTGCTTGCAGAATAAGTATTGTTATTCTCACAGACAATATTTTGACAGTTTTGGAAACTTTGGAGTGTTTTCTATCCTAATCTGTAAATGATATGCATATTCTACGATCTGGGCCTGAGAAACTGTCCGTTTACGTTGGGCACGTTATTTTAAAAAAATAAAAAAATCTGACCACTAGTGCTAAGAAGTTGTTACGTTCCCCAGTTTCTGTGTTCTGTTTTGTATTTGAGTGTGTGTTTCAGGAGATTGCTTCCTGAAGTACTCCCCAACCAGCTGATTGGTCAACCCCAGGCTAATTGGTGATTGGAGCTGACTCCGCCCCCTCGTCAAGAAGCAGCTGACACTAATCACCATTGCCACCTGAAGATAAAAGCCAGTGTTCTGCCCCAAGAGTTTTGGAGAGTTTTGGAGAGAGAGGAAATTTGGAGTAGAGATTTGGAGATTGAGAGAAACATTAGATTGTGATATAGTGTGGGTTGTGTATCAGAAAGTGTGGTATGTACTGTTGTTGGTAGCAGTTTTTCTATGTCCTGTGTTTGAGTGTTTGTGAAATCATTAATAATTACTCTGTTTCATTTGTTCCCAAGGGGGGAAGGAGAAGGCACTTTGGGAGTGCTTAGGCAAGAGGCCCGAGGGCATACATATACCCGTAGTATATTTACTGTCTAGGCACACTAGGTAAGACCTTGGCGGACCACCCCCTGTATTTTGGTTAGGGCACCAGGCGGTGTTAAGTTAGGTAAGTTAAGTGGGTAGGCAGGTTAGATAGGAGAGGGGGAACTTTGATATTTACTTTCTTTGCTTTGGTTCCGTCCAGCCCCTTTTCCCCATATTACCGTGTAAGAAAATAAATTCAAGTAAACGGTAAAATCTGCTTTTGTGTCATCCTTACTCGCACCTACAGTCCATACCTCTTGCACTTCAGAGAGTTGAGTTGTAGCAGGGAGTTGCGTTCCCTCTTCTCAGAGGCGTGCGTAACAGAAGTTAACAGAAATATTCTCTTCATCCTTGATATTTCCTACACAACGTAAAAGATGTCAACTTGATATACACATTGTGAAAGCTCTTCAAGTTACAATGTTTTCATAATAACGTCTTTATACCATTTTTAATGACATCACAAAATAGACATTAATTTACCATATTCCATCTCTCATCATTTCCAACATACTGTCCCAGTGTTCCATTTTGGATGTTAGTTTTTGGGCAGCAAAATCTTCTGGAGACAAAGGGATATTTATTTTCCCAATACTGAGGAGCAAATTAGTCATCTGCTCCTTACAAGTTATGATCGACGTGAGGTGTCATAAAACCCTCACATCAATCCCTCCCCCCTCTGCGGGTGAGAGGGCTTTGTAGACACTGATCCACTGTAACCTGATCTTTGGATCCTCACAGGAGAGTCATGACAGAGCCTAGGTTGATAGGTAGACAGTATATACCTACAGCCATGACTATCAGGCATGCTTAAAATGTATTATTGTTTCTCCTCACTGTTTCCTAGTACACTTAGCTAGCTAGCTTGCTGGAATTGCAATACTTATTTACATATGTTTGGAATCCTATCTTGCATCATGCCTATCATTTTGTGAGATTAAAATGCATCCAAGGTTATAATCCTAACCAATGTAAACCGTTGTCAATTATGTTACATAGCTAGCTATTACAATTATTTACAGTTGACGATGTTACAAACAAGATACAAATGTGAGGTGTGGCGCAAAATAAGTTAGCAGGTGCCAGTATAGCTAGCTAGCCATCTCCATTAAAACCTAGCTTTGGGTGGCAACTGATAGTTGTTCGCTAATTTAGCTAGTTAGCTAGCTAAGTTAGCAAACCGATAAATAATTAGATTCCCTCCCACTCTAACACCGTAGTATGTTAGCCAGCAATACTAAAGTTAGCTAACTAGCTAGGTGGCTTGCAGGAAGAATAACTTAGTTAGGCACCGTATTTGTCATCTGCCCTCTTGGTGCTGGCATTGGCTGTAGCTGAGCTTCTAACATTAGTTAGCTAAATCCAACTCTTTGTTTCGAATCCACTTCACTATATTCCAGGTTGGAACATTTATGGTTGAATGTCGCCATGTAGCTAATAGATGCTCCATCGTGTAATTCGTGTTGATGAGATGAATCACATGAAGCCATTGCATCTGGTTAGTTCTTTCAGTTTTGCCCAAAGGATTGTTGTTAGACATCCAATGGCTCGCCACAAAAACATATAGTGCAATCAGTATAACATTAAGCCTTCGCGAAATGCCAGAAAGCAGGACTACATGCCCCCCCCCCCCCCCCCCCTTCCCTCTCATCAATTCACCGGAAGCTGTTATAGGGTGTATCATTCAGCGCGCAAATCCCTGACCTGCCTTCCTCCTGGGCAATTATGTGTGAAACAAATCTCACTGTCCTGGAAATGCCTCAGACATGATGAAAACAAGCCCAGATTCCCCCAGGGTGAAATTCCCCTTTAAATGTCATATGAGTACAGAGGAAGGTTTTTTTTGGGTGAGGTGACAGCCCAATCATCATACAGTATGTATGGTGTCCTGAGTAGAGGTGGCACCACAGGTTCAAAAGTGGTGTGGAAAAATGTGTACGTATCTTTTCTGGGGCCTGGAATGTTTCCTGATCTCGTGACCTGGTCGGGTTAAACTCTGGGTCCTATTCATAGGCTATGACAATATTTTTTTATTATAGATAGCTTCCCTTTTCATCTGTGCTTTGACTAAAGGGCTGGGTTTTTTCTTGTCTGGTCATATGAATTGGAAACACTCCTGGCCTAAGGTGGCTCAAACCCTTTCAAACTACCACAAACCTTGTTATTCATTATGAATCTGATATCAAAAGAGCCAGAGACAACAACTTTAATGGACAACATACTCTGTAGTTTAGTGAACTACTATAGCAGGGCTGTGTTATGCAGATAATGGTTACAATGTCTTTAAAGTTTAATTTGACTCTATACACACACACACACACACACATACACACACACTTAAAAAAAGGTTTGAATGTAGAATTATTTTTCAATTGTATGTCATAAAACCTTTTATTTCTTCATCTGATTGCAGTGCTCTTCTGCAATTATTTATTCTGTAAGCTTTATGTAAGGCATTTAACAGCATCTACAGTATACTTGGTAACAAAGCAGAATTACGTTTAACACCATACACAGTAGACTTTGTAACACCGCTTTTCTTGTATGTGTAAGTCATAAAACCATTAACCTTGTCGTGTTGTCTTGGTCTCTAAATCAATCAAATAACATTTTATTTGTCACATGCTTCGTAAACAACAGGAACAGAATAAAAAAAGAAATAGTGACAAGAGGAAAAATACACAGTGAATAACATACAACAATAACAAGTACAAAAAACATGACTATATACAGGGAGTACCAGAAAGAGTCGATGTGCAGGGCTACGATGTTATTGAGGTAGCTACAGTATAGGTAGGGGTAAAGTTACTAGGCAACATGATAGATAAGACAGTAGCAGCAGCGTATGTGGTGAGTGTGAGTGTGTGTATGTGTGTGAATGTGTACGTGTGTGGCGTCAGTATTCATGTGTGCGCATGTTATGTGTGTGTGGGCATAGAGTATGTAGTGTGTGTGTGTGTTGGGATGTCAGTGTAAGTATGTGTGAGTGTGTGGGTAGAGTCCAGTGTGTGTGCATAGTCAGTGCTAGAAAGGTTCAATGCAGTTAGTCCAGTTAGCCATGTGATTAGCTATTTAGCAGTCTTGATTAGCAGTCTTATGGCTTGCGGGTGGAAACTGTTCAGGGCCCTGTTCCAGACTTGGTGCACTGGTACCGCTTGCTGTGCGGTAGTAAAGAGAACAGTCTATGGCTTGGGTAGCTGGAGACTTCTGACACTGCCTGCTGTTCATAGACTACAGCTCGGCATTCAATACCACTCCAAGCTCATCACCAAGCTACGGTCCGTAGGGGTCTGAACCCCACCATCTGCAACTTGATCCTGGACTTCCTGACGGTAGGAAACAGCACCATCGCGAGCATCTTGACTGGAAACATCACCACTTGGTATTGCAAATGCACCGCCATCGACCGCAAAGGGCTAAAGAGGGTGGTGCAGGCAGCCCAATACATCACTGGGGCCAAGCTCACTGCCATCCAGGACCTCTATATCAGGCGGTGCCAGAAGGCCTGAAAAATTGCCAAAGACTCCAGCCACACAAGTCATAGACTGTTCACTCTGCTACCGTCTGGCAAACTGTACCGGAGCATCAGGTTTCAGACCAACAGGCTCTGAGACAGCTTCTATCCCTAAGCCAATAAGACTGCCTACCTCTTAAGGTAATGATGGACTGTCATTTCTCTTTGATTATTTGAGCAGTACTTGCCATAATATGTACTTGGTCTTTTACCAAATAGGGCTATCTTCTGTATACCTCCCCCTACCCTGTCACAACACAACTGATTGGCTCAAACACATTTAGAAGGAAATTAATTTTACAAATTAACTTTTAAGAAGGCACACCTGTTAATTGAAATGCATTCCAGGTGACTACCTCATGAAGCTGATTGAGAGAATGCCAAGAGTGTGCAAAGCTTTCATCAAGGCAAAGGGTGGCTATTTGAAGAATCTCAAATATAAAATATATTTTGATTTGTTAATTTTTTTTTGCTTACAACATGATTCCATATTCCATATCTGTTATTTCATATTTTTGACGTTTTCACTATTATTCTACAATGTAGAAAATAGTAAAAATAATGAAAAACCCTTGAATGAGTAGGTGTTCTAAACCTTTTGACCGGAAGTGTATACACACCATATACACAATCACTCACACACACTTTATTGACACTACATACGCAAACACACACATAACACACACACATAAGGACAAAAACACGAACACGCACACATACACACACTTTTACAATCATCATTTGTTGCTGCTACTCTTGTTATTATCTAACCTAGCCACTGTACCCTTCCTCCATGTTACTTCCTTAGTGATGTGAACACTGACGAACTTGAAGATTTTGAACCATTCCACTACAGACTCATCTATGTGGATGGGGGTCCCCCAGTCCCCCATTTCCTGTTGTCCACGATCAGTTCCTTTTTCTTGCTGACGTTGAGGGAGAGGTTGTTGTCCTGGCGCCACACTGACAGGTCTTTGACCTTCTCCCAAAAGGCTGCTTCATCGTCGTGTCGTCAGCAAACTTGATGATGGTTTTGGAGTCGTGCATAGCCACGCAGTCGTGAGTGAACAGGGAGTACAGGAGGGGAATAGGTGTAACGGATGTGAAATGGCTAGCTAGTTAGCGGGTACGCGCTAGTAGCATTTCAATCAGTTACGTCACTTGCTCTGAGACTTAAGTAGTGTTGCCCCTTGCTCTGCAAGGGCCGCGGCTTTTGTGGAGCGATGGGTAACGACGCTTCGTGGGTGTCAGTTGTTGATGTGTGCAGAGGGTCCATGGTTCGCGCCCGTGTCGGGGCGAGGGGACGACGTAAAGTTATACTGTTACATAGGCACAGACCCCTGAAGGCTCCATGTGTTGATGGTCAGCATGGCAGATTTGTTGTTGCCTACCCTCAGCGGCTAGGGGAGGCCTGTCAGGATGTACAAAATCTAGTTGCGGCGCGAGGTGTTCAGCCCCAGGGTCCTGAGCTTGGTGATGAGCTTGGAGGGGACTATGGAGTTGAATGCTGAGCTGTAGTAAATAAACACATACTTACATACAGTTGAAGACGGAAGTTTATATACACCTTAGCCAAATACATTTAAACACAATTCCTGACATTTAATCCCAGTAAAAATTCCCTGTCTTAGGTCAGTTAGGATCACCACTTTATTTTAAGAATGTTAAATGTCAGAATAATAGTAGAGAGAATGATTTATTTCAGCTTTTATTTCTTTCATCACATTCCCAGTGGGTCAGAAGTTTACATACACTCAATTCGTATTTGGCAGCATTGCCTTTAAATTGTTTAACTTGGGTCAAACCTTTCGGCTAGCCTTCCACATGATTCCCACAATAAGTTGGGTGCATTTTGTCCAACTCCTCCTGACAGAGCTGGTGTAACTGAGTCAGGTTTGTAGGCCTCCTTGCTCGCACACGCTTTTTCAGTTCTGTCCACAAATTTTCTATAGGATTGAGGTCAGGGCTTTGTGATGGCCACTCCAATCCCTTGACTTTGTCGTCATTAAGCCATTTTGCCACAACTTTGGAAGTATGCTTGGGGTCATTGTCCATTTGGAAAACCCATTTGCGACCAAGATTTAACTTCCTGACCGATGTCTTGAGATGTTGCTTCAATATATCCACGTAGTCTGTCCTTTTTTGGCGTTTTTGGAGCAGTGGCTTCTTCCTTGCTGAGCGGCCTTTCAGGTTATGTCGATATAGGACTCATTTTACTATGGATATGGATACTTTTGTACCTGTTTCCTCCAGCATCTTCACAAGGTCCTCTGCTGTTGTTCTGGGATTGATTTGCACTTTTCGCACCAAAGTATATTTATCTTTAGGAGACAGAATGCGTCTCTTCCTGAGGTGTATGACAGCTGCGTGGTCCCCTGGTGTTTATACTTACATACTATTGTTTGTACAGATGAACGTGGTACCTTCAGGCATTTGGAAATTGCTCCCAAGTATGAACCAAACTTGTGGAGGTCTACAATTTATTTTCTGAGGTCTTGGTTGATTTATTTTGATCATCCCATGATGTCAAGCAAAGCGTCAAGCAAAGGCACTGAGTTTGAAGGTAGGCCTTGAAATACATCCACAGATACATTTCCAATTGACTCAAATGATGTCACTTAGCCTATCAGAAGCTTCTAAAGCCATGACATAATTTTCTGGAATTTTCCAAGGTGTTTAAAGGCACAGTCAACTTAGTGTATGTAAACTTCTGACCCACTGGATTTGTGATACAGTGAATTATAAGTGAAATAATCTGTCTGTAAACAATTGTTGGAAAAATTGCTTGTGTCATGCACAAAGTAGATGTCCTAACCGACTTGCCAAAACTATAGTTTGTTAACAAGAAATTTGTGGTGTGGTTGAAAAACGAGTTTTAATGACTCCAACTTAAGTTTATGCAAACTTCTGACCTCAACTGTAGGTATTCCTTTTGTCCAGGTGGGTGAGGGCAGTGTGGAGTGCAATAGAGATTGCGTCATCTGTGGATCTGTTGGGGCTGTATGCAAATTGGGTTGGGTCCAGCGTGGCTGGGAATATGTTGTTGATGTGAGCCATTACCAGCATTTCAGAGCGTTTCATGGCCCACCAGATGTTGGTTCCCTGGCGCTCACTGTAGGAACTGATTGCCTGTAAAATCCATATATTAAATTATTACATCAACTACTTCCAACATTTTCATTAAAAATAATGTCCCCTTTTCATGAAGTACATTTTATCTAATGTGACTCATTCTATTGCATTCTAATCTATCCAAACTTGCATTACCAGATCTTATCAGTAGGTGTCTCTATGCACTGGCTAGTTGAAAAAGACTGTCATGTCTCTGTATTTGTGAAAGTTATGGTGGTGCTAGAATCAATTCTCTCTTTCTTCATTAGTGATCCATCTCTTCTATTTGGACAAATTTGTTCATATCTTTGTAGACTGCTCTTTGGTGGAATTTGTAGTTTTTTTAAACTTTCAAGACAGTGACATTTGCGCCACAAACATTTAAGTGATAATGCCCGAGAAGCCAGTGTTTGGAGGAAATAGTGGCACGGTGTTGTTAGGCCTGAGAAGAAGTTGGTAGGCCTGGCCTGGCAAACTGTGTCAATATATCCTCCAAACACTGGCTTCGAGGGCATTGTCACTTTTATACAACGGGTTACCAACATATTCAAATAATGATCGACATATTTTCATAAAAATCATTATTTGATTAACTTCTTATGGCTGCAGGGCGCGAAATTCAAAATATATTTTTTAGAAATATTTAACTTTCACACATTAACAAGTCCAATACAGCATTTGAAAGATAAACATCTTGTGAATCCAGCCAACATGTCCGATTTTTAAAATGTTTTACAGCGAAAACACCATGTATATTTATGTTAGCTCACCACCAAATACAAAAAAGGACAGACATTTTTCACAGCACAGGTAGCATGCACAAAACCAACCTAACTAACCAAGAACCAACCAAACTAACCAAGAAACAACTTCAACAGATGACAGTCTTATAACATGTTATACAATAAATCTATGTTTTGTTCGAAAAATGTGCATATTTGAGCTATAAATCAGTTTTACATTGCAGCTACCATCAAAGCTACCGTCAGAAATGGCACCGAAGCAGCCAGAGTAATTACAGACACCAACGTCAAATACCTAAATACTCATCATAAAACATTTCTGAAAAATACATGGTGTACAGCAAATGAAAGACAGGCATCTTGTGATTCCAGCCAATATTTCCGATTTCTTAAGTGTTTTACAGCGAAAACACAATATAGCATTATATTAGCTTACCACAATAGCCAGAAACACAAGCCATTCCCCAGCAGCAAAAGTTAGCGATCGTAACAAACCAGCAAAAGATATATAATTTTTGACTAACTTTGATAAACTTCATCAGATGACAGTCCTATAACATCAGGTTATACATACACTTATGTTTTGTTCGAAAATGTGCATATTTAGAGCTGAAATCAGTGGTTATACATTGTGCTAACATAGCATCTTTTTCCCACAACGTCCGGATATTTTTCTGGCACTCACATATTCTGACCAAATAACTATTCATAAACATAACTAAAAAATACATGTTGTATAGGAAACGATATGAAATAGCATCATAAAATGGGTCCTACTTTTGCTGATCTTCCATCAGAATGTTGTACAAGGGGTCCTTTGTCGGGAACAATCGTTGTTTGGATTTAGAATGTCCTCTTCTCCAGTCAATTAGCACGGAAAGCTAGCAAAGTGGCGCTAAGCTCTCCTTCGTGAACAAACGCAGACAACGCAACACGCCTAACGGCCCGAAGAAATTTCAATAATCTAATAAAACTATATTGAAAAAACATACTTTACGGTGATATTGTAACATGTATCAAATAAAATCAAAGCCGGAGATATTAGTCGTCTATAACGACAGCTTATCAGAAGGCAAATCCAGGTCCCTTCACGCGCTCTCCAGAAAACAGGAAACTGGTGACACGGCATACAAAGAGCATTTATTCGAGCCCAGATCAAGTTATACACTCAATTTCTTCTCTCACTGCCTGTCGACATCTAGTGGAAGACGTATGAAGTGCATGTATTGTAATAAATATCAAGGACCTTTATAGGCAGGCCCTAGAAGAGAGCATCGATTTCAGATTTTCCACTTCCTGTCAGGAAGTTTGCTGCAAAATGAGTTCTGTTTTACTCACAGATATAATTCAAACGGTTTTAGAAACTAGAGAGTGTTTTCTATCCAATAGTAATAATAATATGCATATTGTACGAGCAAGAATTGAGTACGAGGCCGTTGGAAATGGGCACCTTTTATCCGGCTACTCTATACTGCCCCTGCAGCCCAAACAGGTTAATGAAATTATGCTACTTCATCCTTCCACGAGATATAGTTCCGACACAAATCTAAGGTTATTACCCAAGACGGCTGGTCATTCATTCTATCGGTTTGGGTGGCCCAGTCGTTAAGTCTTTTTGTTCTGTATCTATAGACGCGACCCAGTCGTTCAATCTAAATGTTCTATTGCCATACTGTCTGGCAACGTTCTTATCCCTTGCTTGCTAGCTAGCCAACTATGGCTAACTTAGTCATTGCAAACAGTGTAGCCAGAATAACAGCAAAGTAACTGCATTTGCGTTTGTTTAAGCTGTTGTCTAGTGACATATATTTGGATACATCCATAACAAATAGCTAATGATACGCGATTAAGCCTGGCATAGAAATTGTGCTCTCTCGTCAGGACACTGTTGAATAACAGTGTTGTTCAGAGGAGCTAGCCAACAACACAGCTAACACAATCACTTCAAACTAAAGCTGGAAAGTCTGCAAACTAGCTGCATTCATTTAGTTTTATCTTTTTTCTATTGACATTCCATTGCATATTTCCATAAAAATTATGCTGGTTCATGATTTCGAATGGCTGAGAAAAGCTGCCTGCCTGTCTGTCTCATCCTGTCGGGATGAGACAGACAGCTTTTTTCAGCCATTCAAAATCATGAATTAGCATTATGTCAATAGAGAACAGAATTTCAATATTGAAACAATGTTGCAAATGTCGAGAGACAACAGCAAGGTTTATACAAATCTCCGCTGTTGAAAACCTAATGCTTGTCTAAAAGAAATGTGAATTAAGTGTCTAGATGCTTTTATAGGGGAGTTCAAGTTTATAAATTGCCTGGATGGGCTGATGAGACAGTGGATTGCACAGTCAGATGGAACAGAGTAAATAGTCATTTTAACGTGATAGATTTAGCCGGTGGTAACTTGTGGAACAGACACCGGCTGGAATGCGGTTTTAACCAATACGCATCCAGGATTAGACCAACCCATTGTATAATTGTGAATAATCACCAGCAGTGGAAATAAAATAATATGCCAACAAATATTATTGGACAAACAAACTGACTGACTAACTTTTTCATAAACTTCAGTATCCAGTGGCCTTTGATAGCAGCAGATTGTTTCATCTTCTTTATCCTGTGCCAAACACATTTATCCATGGGGCGGCAGGTCACCTAGTGGTTATCACGTTGTGCCAGTAACCTGAAAAGTTGCTAGATCGAATCCCCGAGCTGACAAGGTAAAAATCTGTTGTGCACCTGAACAAGGCAGTTAACCCACTGTTCCTAGGCCATCATTGTAAATAATAATTTGTTCTTAACTGACTTGCCTAGTTAAATAAAGGTTCAATAAAAATAATAGAGTGAGTCAAAATTATTAATGTTAGCTAGCTAGCTATCTAGCCTACTCTAAAGCCAACGTTATTAGTTTTATTAGCTAGCTATAGATTGGATCATTCTAGATAGATGACGACTAAACTGCTTTTATTAACTAATTTTATTAACACAAACCTTGTTTTCCATTAAAATGTGTGTTCACTCTCTCATGAGGCAGGCAAGCAGGAGAAGAGGTTTTCCACTAGATAGCACAGCCACAAAGTCAGATTCCACTATGATTCCACAGACCGGAGAGGAGCATGAGCGCAGGGTGCAGAGTCAAACAATGAGGTGTTGGTGCAACTAAACATAGTTGTTGAGAGGCGTGGTTGATGAGGCATGTAAGCTGTAGCAAAGGAGACCTGACAAGTGAATCAAACTGTCGCACGAGCGTGGGTGGTTACATATAGGGTTCCCACTATATCAGAATACATTACTTCTAATGAACAAGCTCGTTAGCTATTTTTTCATTATTCCCTAGCATATTATTAGGAAATGCATTTATTTTTACTAGATACTAGGGCTGAAGCATATGTAGTGAAAACATTCAAAACATTGAGTCTAAGCAAAAGAAGCCAGAGTAAATTAGAAATACATGGACCACCCCCCCCCCCCCACCCCCCCCCCCCCACCCCCCCAAATATATATCCCTTATCTCACTGTAAGGAGGCTCGCACCATCACTCTTTACTCACTAAATATTTATTTCAGAAAGCAGTATTTGCTATCAAGGTCAAGCAGCAGGCTGCTACCTTCACAGAGGAGTCATTTGCCTTCAGAGAGAGTCACTTTTTGGTGCTTTTATCTGCCAACATTTTTCTCACTGAGCCCTGGGCAGGAATGGCACCAAGCTGAAGTGACAGAGTTGGTGTGAATAAAGTCAACACAGGCAACTTTGTTTCTTTGAAACTTTGACATCGACGTAACCTCAGATGTAAACATAGCTTTTTGTTTTTTCTCCTCCACTTCTTATTAAATGTAAGTGTTTTCTATCTCTTTCTAAATCCCTCAACGCAGATACAATCCATTTCTAACATAAAGCAAAAATGCAAAGACATCTACATGGTCGTGACTTGTCATGACAGGCTGTGAAAATCTGTTTAAGGATTATCTCCACCTGTGTAATAGCCGTCCATAAGCTCCTGTTTATCTGGAGGCATGGAGAAATTATTTAAGTTTTGACATTTCTCATACAGTGCTGTTCTGCAGATATGTGAGGTGTGTGTATGTGTACATCAATATGTGTGTATGTGTGTCTGCATGCATGCATACTTGCATATTTAGGTCTGTTTATGTATTTGCGTGTGTGTGCGTGTCCATATGTGCATAGGTGTGTGTTTATGTGTATCCAATTCAGTCCCAATTCTCCAGTCCACTCATCCTTTGGCAGTTGTGGGGGAATTTAATAGACAGAGGGGAAAAAAACAGGACAGAAAATCCAGAGCCATGCCAATTGTCTACACGTGTTAGATAAATGGACCCTGACGGCCAAACCTCGTTAGAATGCCTCGGTTGACAAAAGCCTACCTGAAATCGGCCGGCACTCGCCCAGCCACTGACAGCTGACAGGGCAGAACATAATCAGCACAAACTGAATGTACCAACGTCCAGTTCAATGAATCTAGCTGGGTGTTAGGTCGGTGGTCTGAAAACCCACATGGAACTGTAACCTTAATTTAATCATTGCAGATAGATTTTCTGCATTGATTGGATGGAGTGGACACTTGATTTCAGAATAGTCTGTTGCAAAAGTGCAGGGCGGAAAATCTACTATCTGCAATTCTGTCCTCTCTTCAACTCAGTGTTGTTGTGATTAATCATTTTGTAATCATGTGAGAGAACTAAAATGAAGTGTAATTGGTGGAGATGTATAATGCAGAACTTTTCACCCAATGAACATTGCGTTGAGGCATTAGGAGAGACCTGGTTGTCAACCTCTGAAAGGACTTCAATGAGAAAATAGGCTCATGGCTACAGGGACTGTTATTGTGTTATTCAAATGGCTGTTGATCCCTCTCAATCATGCACAAAGCTAATCCTTATCATACTGTACTCCAGTTTGTAGAGCAGATTCATCTCATTGGCTACTATACTCATAAAATAACTGATATCACATTCTGTACTACACTCATGTCACAACCTTTCCTCTCCC
Source organism: Salvelinus fontinalis (assembly GCF_029448725.1). Lineage (NCBI taxonomy): Eukaryota > Metazoa > Chordata > Actinopteri > Salmoniformes > Salmonidae > Salvelinus > Salvelinus fontinalis. Next base: position 37,492,520 of record NC_074666.1, read on the forward strand.
TCTGCCACAGCTGTGTAGATCTGTAGATCTGTCCTTGCTAGCAAGAGGAGCCTCTGCTGCCACTCGTATTAATTGTCAGACGCTGCTCCAGGGGCCAGAGAGCCAGAGCTTGGCTCATTGAATTACAGACAGCAGCCTTTATTCTCCTGCCCAGGAGGCGTCGGTGGTGTAATACAACAAAGCAAGGGCCATGCACCAGTAACAGCATCACTCCACAATGCCAGGCTAGTTTGACATTAGCGGTAGCGTTAACGTGACACTGTTTCATTAGGTTGCTGCCCCCACATATCAGCCCTCGGCAGCTCTGAGGCTAGTTGAAGCTAGCGGCTCGCAGGCTAACTGACACACTCTGTGCATATTAATGTCAGAGGTGATGAATATAAAAAGAGGCAAACATTAAATAAATTGCTGCAATTTGTATGCAATAGTTTCTGTACCAGCCCTTTGTAGTGAATTGGTAAGCTTTTAATAGAACATTTGCATTGTGAGTACCACAAAAATGTGTCCTATAGCTGACAGATGACTATTGTCTTGTTGTAGTTCACTCAAGATCAAAGTTATGACTAACTAACTACAATGTTAGATATAATGCTGGTTTTAGTGAAATTTACTTAATTTATGCTTGATCTTGATAGTAATCAACTCAAATGTTTTCAGTAACATGCACAGAATAAAATAGGTGTAGACCTTACAGTCAAAATGCTTTCTTACGAGCCCCTAACCAACAATGCAGTTTAAAAAAAATGCGGATAAGAATAAGAGATAAAAGTAACAAGTAATTAAGGAGCAGCAGAAAATAACAATAGCGAGACTATATACAGCAGGGTACCGATACAGAGTCAATGTGTGGGGGCACCGGTTAGTTGAGGTAGTATGTAGATGAAGGTAGAGTTTTTAACGTGACTATGCATAGATGACAAAAGAGAGTAGCAGTGCTGTAAAGAGGGGTTGGGGGGGGCACTACAAATAGTCTGGGTAGCCATTTGACTAGATGTTCAGGAGTCTTATGGCTTGGGGTTAGAAGCTGTTTAGAAGCCTCTTGGACAAAGACTTGGCGCTCCGGTACCGCTTGCCGTGCGGTAGCAGAGAGAACAGTCTATAACTAGAGTGACTGGAGTCTTTGCCCATTTTTAGGGCCTTCCTCTGACACCGTCTGGTATAGAGGTCCTGGATGGCAGGAAGCTTGGCCCCAGTGATGTACTGGGCTGTTCGTCCTACCCTGTCACGGCCGTCAAAGGAAGTAGACCAAAGCGCAGCGTGGTGAGCATACATATTCCTCTTTATTAGGATGACGCCGACAAAAACAATAAACAATATAAAAACAACCGTGAAGCTTAAGGTCTATGTGCCACAAACAAAGTTAACTTCCCACACAGAAAGGAGGGAAAAGGGCTACCTAAGTATGGTTCCCAATCAGAGACAATGATAGACAGCTGTCCCTGATTGAGAACCATACCTGGCTAAAACATAGAAATACAAAATCATAGAAAACAAAAACATAGAATGCCCACCCCAAATCACACCCTGACCAAACCAAATAGAGACATAAAAAGGCTCTCTAAGGTCAGGCCGTGACATACCCTCTGTAGTGCTTTGCGGTCAGAGGCCGAGCAGTTACCATAGCAGGCAGTGATGCAACCAGTCTGGATGCTCTCGATGGTGCGGCTGTAGAACCTTTTGAGGATCTGAGGACCCATGCCAAATTTTTTTGGTCTCCTGAGGGGGAATAGGTTTTGTCGTTCCCTCTTCACAACTGTCTTGGTGTGCTTGGACCATGTTAGTTTGTTGGTGATGTGGACACCAAGGAACTTGAAGCTCTCAACCTGCTCCACTGCAGCCCAGTCGATGAGAATGGTGTCCTGGGACCACACCACAGTAATTGTCTGTATTTGAAAGTGTCTCCTCATTAATTAATGTATAATGTACACATGTTTCAAATTTTAATGTCACAATTACAGAGAAGTGCCTTTCTTGCAAGCTCTAACCCCAACAATGAAGTAATCTATAGCAATGTAATGTAGTGTGTAAGCAGCCTACAACATTAAATAAAGAGACACTTTTAGTACGTCTGCAACCCTTTCCATTGCACCTTGGACACTCCCTTCTGACATCAGATGGAGTTGTGCGTCAGCAGAGGTCCTATTTTACAACCTCTACCTTTAAATAGTCTACTGACCCAGTCAGGAAGTCTGTCTGCACACTGAAGTATGGTGATAAGTCCAGACAGCTGAGTTTGACATGGCCTCCCTCTCTCTCTGCTGTTATGCCTGGGACATTACCATTCAGAAGGGGAGACGTCCGTATATGGTCGGGATTGGAAACCCCAAAAATAGTCCCTGGGAGACACAAATCCAGTCAAGGTTTACCTCTGAAAAACCAAAGGACTTACCATTGTGAAGACATCTGCAACGGTAGGGATGCAGCGCCATTTTGAGTGTTTAACCTGTTGGGGATGGGGGCGCTGTTTAGACTATTTATGCTAATTTGGGTCATTTTTGAAACGGCTTCCCACAAAATCCTTGATCGTACAATATGCATATTATTATTATTATTGGATAGAAAACAGTCTATAGTTTCTATAGGAGTTGAAATTTTGTCTCTAAGTGGAACAGAGCCCATTCTACAGCAATTTCCCTGACATGGATTCAGATTTCAGAAATGTTGGCCACTGTTCTGAAGTCAGTTAAAACGGCACTGATATTGCTATGACTATACGGACACTTCTTACGTCTTCCCCTGGATGCCTTTACGTGATGACGATTCCAATGGGGTCGATTGCGCGTTCACAGGCCCTACAAATGAAAAAACCCTGAAGCTAGTCATTCTTTTGGAGCTGCGTCATGCGCCTAGAGGACACCGGCCCGCTCCTGTTCCAAGCATTAGTGAAGGGGGTAATATTACTCGGGTCATGTTTCTACTCGTTATGGGAGTTAAAAACATCATAAGGTAGTTAATTTAAAGCGTTTTATAGCAATTTATATCCGTTTAGTGCGATTTTGGGACATTTATTTTTGCAACGATGTGAATAGTTGGGCACGCTTTTCAGTTCATCCCGAACGCAGTAGGCATTTCCACATGGCAAGAGGACAGCTTTCCACCAAAAGACGATTCCTCCCAAGAAAGGATCCTTTGCCCAAGATACTGATGGAAGAACAGCTCAAGGTAGGACATTTTTATTATGATAAATCGTGTTTCTGTCGAAACATTTTAGTGGCTTAGGACGCCATGTTTTTTGACGTAGCTTCGCTTGGCGCAAACTGTATTGAAAAGTAAGGATAAATTAAAAAATGTAATAACGCAATTGTATTAAGAATTAAATTGTCTATCAATCCCTGTCCACCCTATATTTTTTAGTCACGTTTATGAGTATTTATGTATAAGAGTAGATCACTGTCTAAGTGGCGCAAGGAAATTTTCTGACCAACTGAGCTACATTTCACATTGTCTAACCATGATTTTGGTGGCTAAATATAAACATTTTCGATCAAACTGTATATGCATGTTGTAATGTGATGTTACAGGAGTGTCATCGGAAGAATTCTGAGAAGGTTAGTGAAAAAATTAATATCTTTTGGCGATGTTGACTTTTATCGCTCACTTTGGCTAGAATCAATGCTGGGCTGCTAATTGCTATGTGCTAAGCTAATATAACGATTTATTGTGTTTTCGCTGTAAGACACTTAGAAAATCTGAAATATTGTCTGTATTCACAGGATCTGTGTCTTTCGATTCGTGTATGCTGTGTATTTTTACGAAATGTTTGATGATTAGTAAGTAGGTAAACACGTTGCTCTAAGTAGTTTTTCTATTCCATTTGTGACGGTGGGTGCAATTGTAACCTATGCCATCTACCTGAAATATGCATTTTTTTCTAACAAAACCTATCCCATACCATAAATATGTTATCAGACTGTCATCTAATGAGTTTTTTTGTTGGTTAGGGGCTATAAATATCTTAGTTTAGCCGAATTGGTGATGGCTACTGGTGTTGGTGGACAAATAAAAGATGGTGGATTATGCTAATGTGTTTTTAGGTAATAGATGTACATCTTTACATATTGTGTCTTCCCTGTAAAACATTTTAAAAATCGGAAATGTTGACTGGATTCACAAGATCTGTGTCTTTCATTAGCTGTATTGGACTTTAATGTGTGAAAGTTAAATATTTTAAAAAAATATTTTTTTTGAATTTCGCGGCACTGGTTTTTCAGTGGGGGGGGGGGGTGTGCCGCTAGCGCCACGCTGATCCTAGACAGGTTAAAATGCTCAGTGTGATTTAAAGAAGGGTTCATTGGAGGTTTGGCTCTGTGTGTGTGGGGGATCTGTGATCTGCCATGGCAACATGGTTAGTGTTGGTATAGTCTAGGTAGGGTTGAGGACATACAGTGGGGCAAAAAAGTATTTAGTCAGCCACCAATTATTCAAGTTCTCCCACTTAAAAAGATGAGAGAGGCCTGTAATTTTCATCATAGGTACACTTCAACTATGACAGACAAAATGAGGAAGACGAATCCAGAAAATCACATTGTAGGATTTTTAATGAATTTATTTGCAAATTATGGTGGAAAATAAGTATTTGGTCAATAACAAAAGTTTATCTCAGTACTTTGTTATATACCCTTTGTTGGCAATGACAGAGGTCAAACGTGTTCTGTAAGTCTTCACAAGGTTTTCACACACTGTTGCTGGTATTTTGGCCCATTCCTCCATGCAGATCTCCTCTAGAGCAGTGATGTTTTGGGGCTGTTGCTGGGCAACACGGACCTTCAACTCCCTCCAAAGATTTTCTATGGGGTTGAGATCTGGAGACTGGCTAGGCCACTCCAGGACCTTGAAATGCTTCTTACGAAGCCACTCCTTTGTTGCCCGGGCGGTGTGTTCGGGATCATTGTCATGCTGAAAGACCCAGCCACGTTTCATCTTCAATGCCCTTGCTGATGGAAGGAGTTTTTCACTCAAAATCTCACGATACATGGCCCCATTCATTCTTTCCTTTACACGGATCAGTCGTCCTGGTCCCTTTGCAGAAAAACAGCATGATGTTTCCACCCCCATGCTTCACAGTAGGTATGGTGTTCTTTGGATGCAACTCAACATTCTTTGTCCTCCAAACACGACGAGTTGAGTTTTTACCAAAAAAGTTATATTTGGTTTCATCTGACCATATGACATTCTCCCAATCTTCTTCTGGATCATCCAAATGCTCTCTAGCAAACTTCAGACGGGCCTGGACATGTACTGGCTTATGCAGGGGGACACATCTGGCACTGCAGGATTTGAGTCCCTGGCGGCGTAGTGTGTTACTGATGGTAGGCTTTGTTACTTTGGTCCCAGCTCTCTGCAGGTCATTCACTAGGTCCCCCCGGGTGGTTCTGGGATTTTTGCTCACCGTTCTTGTGATCATTTTGACCCCACGGGGTGAGATCTTGCGTGGAGCCCCAGATCGAGGGAGATTATCAGTGGTCTTGTATGTCTTCCATTTCCTAATAATTGCTGCCACAGTTGATTTCTTCAAACTAAGCTGCTTACCTATTTCAGATTCAGTCTTCCCAGCCTGGTGCAGGTCTACAATTTTGTTTCTGGTGTCCTTTGACAGCTCTTTGGTCTTGGTCATAGTGGAGTTTGGAGTGTGACTGTTTGAGGTTGTGGACAGGTGTCTTTTATACTGATAACAAGTTCAAACAGGTGCCATTAATACAGGTAACGAGTGGAGGACAGAGGAGCCTCTTAACCTGTCTAGGATCAGCGTGGCGCTAGCGGCACACCCCCCCCCCCCCACTGAAAAACCAGTGCCGCGAAATTCAAAAAAAATATATTTTTAAAATATTTAACTTTCACACATTAAAGTCCAATACAGCTAATGAAAGACACAGATCTTGTGAATCCAGTCAACATTTCCGATTTTTAAAATGTTTTACAGGGAAGACACAATATGTAAAGATGTACATCTATTACCTAAAAACACATTAGCATAATCCACCATCTTTTATTTGTCCACCAACACCAGTAGCCATCACCAATTCGGCTAAACTAAGATATTTATAGCCCCTAACCAACAAAAAAACTCATTAGATGACAGTCTGATAACATATTTATGGTATGGGATAGGTTTTGTTAGAAAAAAGTGCATATTTCAGGTAGATGGCATAGTTTACAATTGCACCCACCATCACAAATGGACTAGAATAATTACAATGAGCAACGTGTTTACCTAACTACTAATCATCAAACATTTCGTAAAAATACACAGCATACACGAATCGAAAGACACAGATCCTGTGAATACAGACAATATTTCAGATTTTCTAAGTGTCTTACAGCGAAAACACAATAAATCGTTATATTAGCTTAGCACATAGCAATTAGCAGCCCAGCATTGATTCTAGCCAAAGTGAGCGATAAAAGTCAACATCGCCAAAAGATATTAATTTTTTCACTAACCTTCTCAGAATTCTTCCGATGACACTCCTGTAACATCACATTACAACATGCATATACAGTTTGATCGAAAATGTTTATATTTAGCCACCAAAATCATGGTTAGACAATGTGAAATGTAACTCAGCTGGTCAGAATTTGTCCTTGCGCCACTTAGACAGTGATCTACTCTTATACATAAATACTCATAAACGTGACTAAAAAATATAGGGTGGACAGGGATTGATAGACAATTTAATTCTTAATACAATTGCGTTATTACATTTTTTAATTTATCCTTACTTTTCAATACAGTTTGCGCCAAGCGAAGCTACGTCAAAAAACATGGCGTCCTAAGCCACTAAAATGTTTCGACAGAAACACGATTTATCATAATAAAAATGTCCTACCTTGAGCTGTTCTTCCATCAGTATCTTGGGCAAAGGATCCTTTCTTGGGAGAAATCGTCTTTTGGTGGAAAGCTGTCCTCTTGCCATGTGGAAATGTCAACTGCGTTCGGGATGAACTGAAAAGCGTGCCCAACTTTTCACATCGTTGCAAAAATAAATGTCCCAAAATCGCACTAAACGGATATAAATTGCTATAAAACGCTTTAAATTAACTACTTTATGATGTTTGTAACTCCTATAACGAGTGAAAAGATGACCGGAGAAATATAACAGGCTAAACTAACGCTTGGAACAGGAGAGGGTCGGTGTCTTCCACGCGCGTTACGCAGCAAGAAAAGACTTGCTAGCTAAAGGTTTTTTTCATTTGTAGGGCCTGTGAACGAGCAATCGACCCCGTTGGAATCGTCATCACGTAAAGGCATCCAGGGGAAGACGTAAGAAGTGTCCGTATAGTCATAGCAACGACAGTGCCCTTTTAACTGACTTCAGAAAAGTGGCCAACATTTCTCAAATCTGACTCCATGTCAGGGAAATTGCTGTAGAATGGGCTCTGTTCCACTTAGAGACAAAATTTCAACTCCTATAGAAACTATAGACTGTTTTCTATCCAATAATAATAATAATATGCATATTGTACGATCAAGGATTTTGTGGGAAGCCGTTTAAAAAATTAGCCAAATTAGCATAAATAGTCTAAACAGCGCCCCCATCCCCAACAGGTTAAAGATGAAGTTACAGGTCTGTGAGAGCCAGAAATCTTGCTTGTTTGTAGGTGACCAAATACTTATTTTCCACCAAAATTTGCAAACAAATTCATTAAAAATCCTACAATGTGATTTTCTGGATATTTTTTTCTCATTTTGTCTGTCATAGTTGAAGTGTACCTATGATGAAAATTACAGGCCTCTCTCATCTTTTTAAGTGGGAGAACTTGCACAATTGGTGGCTGACTAAATACTTTTTTGCACCACTGTATAATAGGGCTTAACTGAAGTAACAAAGGAAGATTTTACTGAAATAACTGCAGAATTCCTATAATGTTGGCAGTGAATATTTTACAAGCCACTTCTGAGGTATCACTGTTGATAGAGTACTGATTGGGCAGTACTCTGAAGTAGCAGAAAAAGATTGTAAAAAGTTGTTATCAACATATCCCTACTTTGGATACATCTGAGTAGTCTCTGAAAGGGCATGTGAGGTGTCTGGTTTTGTTTCTGAATTGATGCTGTTTTAATTAATGTTGTGAGGCTGCCTTGGATGTCAGTTGTCATTAAATTGCAGAATCCACTGAACTTAACCTAACACACAGATAAGGATTTTTTAGAGGGTTGACCACTGTGTCTGCCTTAAAAAACCTACTCATATACTCTTATGAATTAATTATATTGTTGGATCCTAAAACCCACTAAATATCCTTGTTCTTTACACTCACATTAGTGAGGTCCTTAAATCTATGCTGAGCCAAAATATAAACGCAACATGCAACAATTTAGTTCATAGGAGGAAATCAATAATTTGAAATAAATTCATGAGGCCCTTGTAACGGCTGTCTAATTCCTCCTCCTCGGATGAGGAGAAGGAGTAAGGGTCGGATCAAAATGCAGCGTTGTATGCAGACATGATGAACATTTATTAAGGAAAAAATGAATACGGAAAACACTCGGAAAATACAAAACAACAAAACGAACGTAGACAGACCTGAACTAGAGAACTTACATATACACGAAGAACGCACGAACAGGTACAGACTACACAAACGAACGAACAAACGAAACAGTCCCGTGTGGTGCACAGACACAAACACGGAAGACAATCACCCACAAACAAACAATGTGAACAGCCTACCTTTATATGGTTCTCAATCAGAGGAAAACGTCAAACACCTGTCCCTGATTGAGAACCATATAAGGCTAATACCAATGAACCTAAACATAGAAACACATAACATAGACTACCCACCCAGCTCACGTCCTGACCAACTAAACAAAGGCAAATAAGGTCAGGAACGTGACAGCCCTAATATATGGATTTCACATGACTGGGAATACAGATATGCATCTGTTGGTCGCAGATACTTAAAACAATGGTAGGGGCGTGGACTAGAAAATCAGTCAGTATCTGGTGTGACCACCATTTGCCTCATGCAGCGTGACACATCTCCTTCGCATAGAGTTGATCAGGCTGTTGATTGTGGCCTGTGGAATGTTGTCTCACTGCTCTTCAATGGCTGTGCTAAGTTGTTCGATATTTGCGGGAACTGGAACCGGCTGTCATACTCGTAAATCCAGACCATCCCAAACATGCTCAATGGGTGACATGTCTGGTGGGTATGGAGGCCATGGACAAACTGTGGACATTTTTAGCTTCCAGGAATTATGTACAGATCCTTTCAAAATGGGGCCGTGCATTATCATGCTGAAACATGAGGTGATGGCGGCTGATGAGTGGCACGACAATGGGCATCAGGATCTCGTAACGATATCTCTGTACATTCAAATTGCCATAGATAAAATGCCATTGTGTTCGTTGTCTGTAGCTTATGCTTGCCCATACCATAACCCCACCGCCACCATGGGAACCCTGTTCACAACGTTGATATCAGCAAACTTCTTGCCCACACAACGCTATACATGTGGTCAGCAGATGTGAGGCCATTTGGACGTACTGCCAAATTCTCTAAAATGACTTTGGAGGCGGCTTGTGGTTGAGAAATTAACATTCACTTCTCTAGCAGCAGCTGACCACGTGTGGAGATAGTTTTTCAACTTTTGAAGAAGTACTTGAGGAAGTACTCTTCTATCGCATGTTTATAATCAAATCAAATGTTATTGGTCACATACACATATTTATCATATGTTATTGTGGGTGTATGCTTGTGTTCCTAGCTCCAACAGTGCAGTAGTATCTAACAGTGCAGTAGTATTGTCACAATGGCGTGTATAAGTGGCAGAGGAAGTCAGGCGCAGGAGAGTCAAAATAGAGTGTAGCATGGAGTACTTTAATAAAAGTTCCAGTAATAAGCTCCATAACACTCACTAAAAAATATAATACAAAATCTGGGTATGAAGACCCATCGCACACTTATACACAAAACACACAACACTTGACAACGAACAATCTCTGACAAACACATGAAGGGAAACAGAGGGTTAAATACACAACAGGTAATGAAATGGGATTGACAACAGGTGTGTGGGAAGACAAGACAAAACCAATGGAAAATGAAAAATGGATCGATGATGACTAGAAGACCGGTGAAGTCGACCGCCGAACACCGCCCGGACAAGGAGAGGCAACGACTTCGGCAGAAGTCGTGACAAGTATGTAAAACATAAACAACAATACACACAAATCTGAAAGTAAAAGAATGGAATTAAGAAATATATAAATATTAGATTGAGCAATGTCGGAGTGGCATAGACTAAAATACGGTAGAATACAATACAGTATTGACATATGAGATGAGAAAAACAGTATGTAAACATTATTTAACCTGTTTGGGCTGCAAGCCCGAGGTCGGTACACTTATGACAACATCCAGCTCAATTGCAGGGCGCGAAATTCAAAATCTTTTTTTTATTTTTATATATTTAACTTTCACACATTAACAAGTCCAATACAGCATTTGAAAGATAAACATCTTGTGAATCCAGCCAACGTGTCCGATTTTTAAAATGTTTTACAGCAAAAACACCACGTATATTTTTGTTAGTTCACCACCAAATACAAAAGAGGACAGACATTTTTCACAGCACAAGTAGCATGCACAAAGCCAACCTAACTAACCAAGATCCAACCAAACAAACCTAGAAACAACTTCCTCACATGACAGTCCTATAACATGTTACACAATCAATCTATGTTTTGTTCGAAAAATGTGCATATTTGAGCTATAAATCAGTTTTACATTGATGCTACCATCATAGCTACAGTCAGAAATAGCACGGGAGTAGCCAGAGTAAATACAGACACCAACGTCAACTACCTAATTACTCATCATAAAACATTTCAGAAAAATATATGGTGTATAGCAAAATGAAAGACAAAGATCTTGTGAATACAGACAATATTTCCGATTTTTTAAGTGTTTTACAGCGAAAACACAATATATTATATAATATAATAATATATAATAATATATATATATTATTAGCTTACTGCAATAGCTAACACACAACAGCATTGATTCCAAGTAATCGGTAGCGATAGCACAGTTCGACAGATATATGAAATAGCATCCCAAATTGGGTCCTTATCTTTGTTGATCTTCCATCAGAATGTTGTAAAGGGGCCCATTGTCCAGAACCGTCTTTGTTTGGATCCAGAACGAACTATTTCCCTCTTGAATTAGCAAGCACACTGGCCGTGCGGCGCTAACCTCTCCTTCTTGAACAAATTCTTCCAACGCATCACGTCTAAAGTCCCGAATAAATTTCAATAATATAATTAAACTATATTGAAAAAACATACTTTAGGATGATATTGTGACATGTATCAAATAAAATCGAAGCCGGAGATCATATTCACCTATAACGACGGTTTTCCAGGAGGCAATTCCAGGTCCAACTTCGCGCCTTCGAAAAAAAATAATAATGGCGGACCTCTCACTCAAAGAGGATGTATTCAATCCCAGAACGAGATATTCAAGTCATTTCTGCTCTCACTTCCGCATGACACCCAAGGGAAGGTGTATGACGTGTTTCTATAGTCCCAAGTGACATGCCCTTTTATAGACAAGCTCTTGAAAAAATACCTTGCTTTTGGAAATCTCACTTCCGGATAGGAAATGGGCTGCAGAAAAAGTTCTGGTTCACTTAGAGAAATAATTCAAACTGTTTCAGAAACTAGAGAGTGTTTCCTATCCAATAGTAATGATAATATGCATATTGTACGAGCAAGAATTGAGTAGGAGACCGTTTGAAATGGCCACCTCTTTCCAGGTTACTCAATGCTGCCCCTTGCAGCCATAAGACGTTTTTTAAACATTATTAATAAAGTGACTAGTGCTACATTATTAAAGAGGCCAGTGATTCCAAGTCTACAGTACGTATATTGGGCAGCAGCCTCTAAGGTGCAGGGTTGCGTAACCGGGTGGAAGCCGGCTAGTGATGGCTATTTAAGAGTCTGATGGCCTTAAGATATAAGCTATTTTTCAGTCTCTCGGTCCCAGCTTTGATGCACCTGTACTGACCACACCTTCTGGATGATAGCGGGGTGATCAGGCCGTGGCTTGGGTGGTTGATGTTCTTGATGATCTTTTTGGCCTTCCTGTGACATTGGGTGGTGTAGGTGTCCTGGAGGGCATGTAGTTTTCCCCCGGTGATGTGTTGGAAAGACCACACTCCCTTCTGTAGAGCCCTGCGGTTGCAGGTGGTGCAGTTGCTGTACCAGGCAGTGGTACAGCCCGACAGAATGTTCTTAATTGTGCATATGTAAAAGTTTGTGAGGGTTTTCGGGACCAAGCCAAATTTCTTTAGCCTCCTGAGTTTGAAGAGGCGCTGTTGCACATCCTTCACTACACTGTCTGTGTGGGTGGAACATTTCAGTTTGTCAGTGATGTGTAGGCAGAGGAACTTGAAGCTTTCCACCTTCTCCATTGCGATCCCATCGATGTGGATAGGGGCGTGCTCATATGCTGTTTCCTAAAGTCCACGATCAGCTCCTTTTCTTTTGTTGACGTTGAGTGAGAGGTTATTTTCCTGGAACCACTCTCCCAGGGCCCTCACCTCCTCCCTGTAGGCTGTCTCGCCATTGTTGGTAATCAGGCCCTCTACTGTTGTGTCGTCTGCAAACTTGATTATTGTGTTGGAGGCGTGTGTGGCCACGCAGTCATGGGTGAACAAAAAGCGAATTGAAGTGGGTCTAGGGTGTCAGGTAAGGTAGAGGTGATCTGATCCTTAACTAGCCTCTCAAAGCACTTCATGATGACAGAAGTGAGTGCTACGGGGCGATAGTCATTTAGTTCAGTTTCCTTTGCTTGCTTGGGTACAGGAACAATGGTGGACATATTGAACCAAGTGGGGAAAGCAGACTAGGATAGGGAGAGATTGAATATGTCCGTAAACACTCCAGCCAGCTGGTCAGCGCATTCTCTGGGGATGCGGCTAGGGATACTGAAGGACCGGCAGCCTTGCGAGGGTTAACACGCTTAAATATCTTACTCACGTCGGCCAATGGAGAAGGAGAGCCCACAGTTCTTGGTAGCGAGCCGCGTCTGTTATCCTCAAATCGGGCGAAGAAGGTGCATAGCTTGTCAGGAAGCAAGACGTCAATGTCTGTGACGTGGCTGGTTTTCCCTTTGTTGTCCATGATTGTCTGTAGACCCTGCCACATATGTCTCATGTCTGAGCCGTTGAATTTTGACGCCACTTTGTTTCTGTACTGATGTTTTGCCTGTTTGATAACTACACTGTTTGTATTCGGCCATATCGCAGTCACCTTGTCATGGTTAAATGTGATTGTTCGCGCTTTCATTTTTGCGCGAATGCTGCCATCTATCCACGGATTCTGGTTTGGGTAGTTTTTATAGTCACAGTGGGTACATCTCTTATACACTTCCTAATGAAGCCAGTCACTGTATCCGTGTATTCGTCGGTGTTATTCTCAGAGGCTACCCGGAACAGATCCCAGTCCACATGATCAAAACAATCTTGAAGCATGGATTCCAATTGGTCAGACCAGCATTGAATAGACCTTAGCACAGGTAGTTCCTGTTTGAGTTTCTGCCTATAGGAAGGGAGGAGCAAAATGGAGTCGTGATCAGATTTGCCAAAGGGAGGGCGGGGGAGGGCATTTCGAAAAGTAGGCATTTGTAGGCATTTCGAAAAGTTGAGTAACAGTGGTCCAATGTTTTACCAGCGTGAGTACTACAGTCAATGTGTTGGTAGAACTTCGGTGTCGTTTTCCTCAAATTTGCTTTGTTAAAATTCCTAGCTCCAATAAATGCGGAATTAGGATATGTTGTTTCCAGTTTGCATAAAGTCGAATGTAATTCTTTGAGGGCCGTCGTGATATCGGCTTGAGGGGGAATATACACTGCTGTGACTATAACCGAAGAGAAGGTCGTTATTTGATTGGGGTATTCTAGGTCAGGTGTCAAAGGGACTTGAGTTTCTTTATGTTATCACAATCACACCATGAGTGGTTAACTTCTTATGGCTGCAGCCCGGCGTCGGTACACTTATGACAACAGCCACTTCAAGTGCAGGGTGCGAAATTCAAAAGATATTTTTTTTAAATATTTAACTTTCACACATTAACAAGTCCAATACAGCATTTGAAAGGTACACATCTTGTGAATCCAGCCAACATGTCCGATTTTTTAAATGTTTTACAGGGAAGACACAATATGTAAATCTATTAGCTAACCACGTTAGCAAAAGACACCACTTTTTTTACTCCACCAGTTTTTTACTCCATCAGTAGCTATCACAAATTCGACCAAATAAAGATATAAATAGCCACTAACCAAGAAACAACTTCATCAGATGACAGTCTGATAACATATTTATTGTATAGCATATGTTTTGTTAGAAAAAGGTGCATATTTCAGGTATAAATCATAGTTTACATTGCAGCTACAATCAGAAATTGCACCGAAAGCAGCCATAATAATTACAGGCACCAACGTCAAATACCTAATTACTCATCATAAAACATTTCTGAAAAATACATAGTGTACAGCAAATGAAAGACAGGCATCTTGTGATTCCAGACAATATTTCCGATTTATTAAGTGTTTTACAGCGGAAAAAAATGTAGCGTTATATTAGCTTACCACAATAGCCAGAAACACTTGGGCGCCGACGACTACGACAGATATATGAAATAGCATCATAAAATGTTTCTTACTTTTGCTGATCTTCCATCAGAATGTTGGACAAGGTGTCCTTTGTCCAGAACAGTCGTTGTTTGGATTTAGAACGGCAACTTTCCCTCTTCATTTAGCACGCGCACTAGCCAAGTGGCACGGATCTCTCCATCGTCAACAAAGTCAGAGAACGGAACACGGCAAAACTCCCGAAAAATTTCAATAATCTGATTAAACTATGTTGAAAAAACATACTTTACGATGATATGGTCACATGTATCAAATAAAATCAGAGCCGGAGATAGTAGTCGTCCATAACGGCAGCTAAACAGAAGGCAATCCCGCTGTCCACCTCGCGCTCCCAAGAGTACCGGAAATGAGGGACACGTCATACAAAGAGCTTGTATTCCAATTCATACCAAGATAAACACAAAATTTCTTCTCTCACAGCCTCTTGACATCCAGGGGAAGGTCTATGAAGTGCACGTATACTCTTACGTATCATGCCCATGTATAGGCAGGAAGTAGAACAGAGCATCGATTTCAGACTTTCCACTTACTGGTCAGGAAGTTTGTGCCAAATGAGTTCTGTTTGACTCACAGATATAATTCAAACGGTTTTAGAAACTAGAGAGTGTTTTCTATCCAATAGTAATAATAATATGCATACTGTACGAGCCCGTTTGAAATGGGCACCTTTAATCAGAGCTACTCAATACTGCCCCTGCAGCCATAAAAAGTTAACTGTAAGAAGAATGAAAGGCAATGGGTAAATTCTATTCAACCTAAATCTATGTATTTCGTATAATGTATGTAGGTGTAAATGGGAAGAGTAATCCTTCAGTTCACAGGATTTACACAGATCAACCAGCCAACCAGCGTTAAACCTCTCCCTCTCTCTTTCCTCTACTCCCTCCCTCCCTCCTTCCTTCTCCATCCACATATTCCTCCATATCTCTTTCCCACTCACTGGCATTGCAACGCTGTCCCCTTTGTTAGACACTGCTGCACTCTTCACAAGCTTCCAATTTTAACATGGGGTGGATAATTTTTTGTCTTCAATTTAAAGCTAATTCTCTGCAATTCTACACATTTTGTAATGACTTGATAATATGATATATGAGTGAGAATGACTTAGAAAATCAGTGGGGGACCCCTGTTCCCGGTTGGTATTCAGCCATGATTACTATAATTTTAGATAGCTGGCTAGGCTAACTACCAATCTAAAAATTGTTGACATGGCTGACATAACAAGAGAAACCTGATGATGCACAACCAAATTTAGAAATTGCACCTGGTGTATTGTAGTTTCTTACTCTCAATAGTAAGTTGAGAACCTTTTGTGGGGAAATACTCATTCTGATTGGCTGGGCCTGGCACCCCAGTGGGTTTCTCCCAGTTTCTCCCGTTCTCTGCTTATCCTCACAAGCTCTGTCAGGTTGTATGGGGAGCGTCGCAGTACAGCTATTTTCAGGTCTCTCCAGAGATGTTTGATCGAGTTCAAGTCCAGGCTCGGCCTGGACCTTCCAAGGACATTCAGAGAGAGAGTTGTTCCAAAGCCACTCCTTCGTTGTCTTGGCTGTGTGCTTAGAGTCGTTGTCCTATTGGAAGGTGAACCTTTGCCCCAGTCTGAGGACCTCAGCATTCTGGAGCAGATTTTCATCAAGGATCTCTCTGTACTTTGCTCCATTCATCTTTCCCTTGAACCTGACTAGTCTCCCTGTCCCTGCCACTGAAAAACATCCCCACATCATGATGCTGCCACCACCATGCTTCACCGTAGGGATGTTGCAAGGCTTCCTCCAGACGTGATGCTTGATATTAAGGCCAAAGAGTTCAATCTTAGTTTCATCACAGCAGAGAATCTTGTTTCTCATGGTCTGAGAGTCTTAAAGTGCCTTTTTTCAAACTCCAAGTGGGCTGTCATGTGCCTTTTACTGAGGATTGGCTTCCGTCTGGCAACTACCATAAAGGCCTGATTGTTGGAGTGCTGCAGAGATGGTTGTCCTTCTGGAAGGTTCTCCCATCTCCACAGAGGAACTCTGGAGCTTTGTCAGAGTGACCATCGGGTACTTGGTCACCTCCCTGACCAAGGCCCTTCTTCCCCAATTGCTCAGTTTGGCCGGGTGGCCAGCTCTAGGAAGAGTGTTGGTGGTTCCAAACTTCTTCCATTTAAGAATGATGGAGGCCACTGTGTTCTTGGGGATCTTCAATGTTGCAGAACTTTTTTGGTACCCTTCTCCAGATCTGTGCCTTGACACAATCCTGTCTCGGAGCTTTACAGATAATTTCTTCAACCTCATGGCTTGTTTTTTGCTCTGACATGCACTGTCAACTGTGAGACCTTATACAGACAGGTGTGTGCCTTTTCAAATCATGTCCAATCAATTACATTTACCACAGTTGGACTCCAATCAAGTTGTAGAAATATCTCAAGGATGATCAATTGAAACAGGATGCAACTGAGCTCATTTTCTAGTCTCATAGCAAAGGGTCTGAAAGCTTACGTAAATAAGGTATTTCTGCTTTTTATTGTCAATATATTTGCAAAAGAAATTAAAATAACTGTTTGCTTTGTCATTATGGGGTATTGTGTGTAGATTAAAGAGGCAAAATCTAATTTGATCAATTTTAGAATAAGGCTGTAACGTAACAAAATGTGGAAAATGTCAAGGGGTCTGAATACTTTCTGAATGCACCGTATATATACATATACCGGTCAAAAGTTTGGGGTCACTTTGAAATGTCCTTGTTATTGAAAGAAAAGCTATTTTTTTGTTCATTAAAATAACATCAAATTGATCCAAAATACAGTGTAGACATTGGTAATGTTGTACAGGGCTATTGTAGCATTTTATGGAATATCTACATTGGTGTAAGGAGGCCCATTATCAGCAACCATCACTCCTGTGTTCTAATGGCACGTTGTGTTAGCTAATCCAAGCTTATAATTTTAAAAGGCTAATTGATCATTAGAAAACCCTTTTGCAATTATGTTAGCACAGCTGAAAACTGTTGTTCTGATAAAAGAAGCAATACATCTGGCCTTCTTTAGACTATCTGGAGTCCACGAGTATCTGGAGCATCAGCATTTGTGGGTTCGGTTACAGGCTCAAAATAGCCAGAAACAAAGGACTTTCTTCTGAAACTCGTCAGTCTATTCTTGTTCTGAGAAATTAAGGCTATTCCATGTGAGAAATTGAGAAACTAAAGAACGCGTACAATGCTGTGTACTACTCCCTTCATAGAAGAGCGCAAACTGACACTAAGCAGAATAGAAAGAATGGGAGTCCCCGGTGCACAACTGAGCAAGAGGACAAGTACATTAGAGTGTCTAGTTTGAGAAACCGATGCCTTACAAGTAATCAACTGGCAGCTTCATTAAATAGTACGCGCAAAACTCCAGTCACAATGTCAACAGAGAAGAGGCGACTTCGGGATGCTGGCATTCTAGGCAGAGTTCCTCTGTCCAGTGTCTGTGTTCTAGACACTCTAATGTACTTGTCCTATAGCTCAGTTGTGCACTGGGGCCTCCCACTCCTCTTCCTATTCTGGTTAGAGCCAGTTTGCGCTCTTCTGTGAAGGGAGTAGTATACAGCATTGTACGAGATCTTTAATTTGTTTAACACTTTTTTGGTTACTACATGATTCCATATGTGTTTTTCATAGTTTTGATGTCTTCTCCATTATTCTACAATGTGGAAAATAGTTAAAATAAAGAAAAATCCTTGAATGAGTAGGTGTCCAAACTTTTGACTGGGACTAGTTAGCATTGAAAACAGTGGACAACAAAACCAAAGCATGGATTGCTGTCATACCATGTCCATAGACTGCTTACAGGGTAAGGAGGGTGTGGGGGTTCTGTGTCTGGCTTTTGACCAATTCTTTGGATTCCTTATGTATATCTCATTCTTAGAAAAAGCTTGGTTCAAATTGTATGTTAGGTACTGTATTAGTTGAATATTATATGAATCATATACATAAAATGGGCAATTTGGGTGCAATCAATTAGCTTAATTTCTCTGAGATCAAATTATATTTCAACAAAATAATTTAGAACATAAACATAAAGAAAAACCTTTGAATGAATGGGTGTTCTAAAACAATTGACTGGTAGTGTATATATAGCGGCTGGGGGCCCTAGGCGTCCGCTTGTGTCGGTTACTCCTGGAACCGGCCCTGTGTGTGTGCTTGTGTATATTCACCCTGTAAATATCAACAGACAAGTTATTTCCCTCTTAGAATGATTGTGTCAAGAGGAGGAGGTGAAATTGTGAGGGAAAATCATAGAGCAACTGGAGGTCAAATGTTGCTTTCTTCTGGAAAAGTCAGTTCCAATTTATTCTAACTTGTGATGAGCACCACTGGATGCTTGACTTGTCGTGTCTCTTTGCATGTTTGAGAGTAGCATCCCACACTATTAATATGTAACAACTATCTGACATTCTGATAGCTCTATTCACAATGCATTCATGAAAAAGTCTGCATGAGACAGTACATTTCTCCATTCCCCAAGCATGGGCCAATACGGCGTGTGCAGCACTGTATTGAGATGCAATGAATAGTATTGGTTATACCAGCACTGTTCCCTCTCCTCTCCCAGTGAACTCATTAGAGATGCCCTCCAGCCAGCCCCTAAAGGGTGGAGCAGTGTCAACACAGACAGCCTGGGACATGCCTTTGATTTCCTCTCGGATGTATGCTGTCTCGGTGAACTGAATATTCAACAACTTTAAAATATATTAGCTAGCTGTGTTGTGCACTCTCTCCCACTCTCCCTTCCCTCTCGTGCAATAATTGAATTGTTGTTGTTGCGTTGTGAGTACTGTCACATGGGATATTGCATGTGCCAAGTAGAGACGACGCTAGAGTGATATTAAGCTATTCCTACATTCACTTCTGTGTAAAATGTACTGTATGTAATTGATTTCCTCTCTTTAGCTACTGCTGTGTGTTTTGGTGTAGGTTCATCGATGTTTGTTATTTGAAATGTGGTTATATAGTAATGACAAATTGGGCCTGCTGTAATGCACAAGCCCACATAAAACATAAGCTCCCTAAGGATACGCTTAACGCAGCCATACATTTGCTTTACAACAACGCCCTGCTGAGTCGAGCCTGTGATCTATGGAGGCAATAAAACACAGTTCTTCAAAAGCAGAATACAACCCACAGATGCAGAAACCTGCCAAAAGCTGTTCCCGCTACCAACCGAGATAAACGTGTGTCATCATTAAATCAAATCAAATCTTATTTACCAACTAAAATAAAAAGTAATAATAAAAGGTAAAACAATAAGAATAACAATAACGATGTTATATACAGGGGGCACCAGTACCGAGTCAGTGTGCGGGGGTACAGGCTAGTTGAGGTAATCTGTACATATAGGTGGGGGCTAAGTGACTATGCATAGGTAACAATCAAACAGCGAGTAGCAGCAGTGTACAAAAGGGAGGGGGGTGACACTTCAATGTAAATTGTTCGGTGGCGAATTTATGAATTGTCCAGCAGTGTAATGGCTTGGGGTTAGAAGCTGTTGAGGAGCCTTTTGGTCCTAGACTTGCTGCTTGCCGTGCGGTAGCAGAGAAAACAGTCTATAAAAAAACAGTCTATGGGTGACTGGAGTCTCTGACAATTTTATGGGTCTTCCTCTGACACGGCCTATTATATAGGTCTTGGATGGTAGGAAGCTTGGCCCCAGTGATGTACTGGGCCGTTCGCACTACCCTCTGTAGCGCCTTACAGTGAGATGCCGAGCAGTTGCCATACCAGGCAGTGACGCAACAGGTCAGGATGCTCTCGATGGTGCAGCTGGTGAACCTTTTGAGGATCTGTGGACCCATGCCAAATCTTTTCAGTCTCCTGAGGGAGAATAGGTTTTGTCGTGCCCGCTTCACGACTGCCATGGTGTGCTTGGACCATGTTAGTTTGTTGGTGATGTGGCCACCGAGAAACTTGAAGCTCTCTACCTGCTCCACTGCAGCCCCGTTGATGAGAATGGAGGCTTGCTCGGTCCACTTTTTCCTGTGGTCCACAATCATCTCCTTTTCCTTGATCACGTTGAGAGAGAGGTTGTTGTCCTTGCACCACACGGCCAGTTTTCTGACTTCCTCCCTAGAGGCTGTCTCGTTGTTGTCGGTGATCAGGCCTACCACTGTTGTGTCATCGGCAAATTTAATGATGGTGTTGGAGTTGTGCCTGGCCGTGCAGTCATGAGTGAACAGGGAGTACAGGAGGGGGCTGAGCACACACCCCTGAGGGGCCCCTGTGTTGAGGATCAACGTGGCAGATGTGTTGTTATTTACCCTTACCACCTGGAGGCGGCCCATCAGGAAGTCCAGATCCAGTTTCAGAGGGAGGTGTTTAGTCCTAGAAGCCTTAGCTTATTGTTGAGCTTCGTGGGCACTATGGTGTTGAACACTGAGCTGTAGTCAATGAACAGCATTCTCACATAGGTGTTCCTTTTGTCCAGGTGAGAAAGGGCAGTGTCGAGTGCAATTGAGATTGCGTCATCTGTGGATCTGTTGGGCCGGTATGCGAATTGGAGTGGGTCTAGGGCGTCCGGGAGGATGCTGTAGATGTGAGCTATGACCAGCCTTTCAAAGCACTTCATGGCTACCGACATGAGTGCCACAGGGCGGTAATCATTTAGGCAGGTTACCTTCGCTTCCTTGGGTACAGGGACCATGGTGGTCTGCTTGAAACATGTTGGTATTACACATTCGGTCAGGGAGAGGTTGAAAATGTCAGTGAAGACACTTGACAGTAGGTCCGAGCATGCTTCGAGTACACGTCCTGGTAATTCGTCTGGCCCAGCGGCTTTGTGACCTGTACAATGCTGTTGACCTGTTTAAAGTTTTTTTCACATCGGCTACCGAGAGCGTTATCACACAGCCATCCAGAACATCTGGTTCTCTCATGCATGCTTCAGTATTGCTTGCCTTGAAGCTAGCATAAAAGGCATTTAGCTTGTCTGGTAGGTCTGGGAAGCTCACGTCTGGATTTCCCTTTGTAGTTCGTAATAGTTTTCAAGCCCTGCCACATCCGATGAGCGTCAGAGGCGGTGTAGTATGATTCAATCTTAATCCTGTATTGATGCTTTGCTTGTTTGATGGTTTGTCTGAGGGCATAGCAGGATTTCTTTTAAGTGTCTTGATTAGTCTCCCGCTCCTTGAAAGCGGCAACTCTAGCCTTTAGCTCGATGTGTATGTTGCTTGTAAACCATGGCTTCCGGTTGGGATATGTAGGTACAGTCACTTTGGGGACGACGTCCTCGATGTACCTATTGATAAAGCCAGTGACTGATGTGGTGTACTCCTTAATGCCATCGGAAGAATCCCGGAACATGTTCCAGTCTGTGCTAGCAAAACTGTCCTGTAGTGTAGCATGCGCGTCATCTCACCACTTCCGTACTGAGCGAGTCACTGGTACTTCCTGCTTTAGTTTTTGCTTGTATGCAGGATTCAGGAGGATATAATTATGATCAGATTTGCCAAATGGAAGGCGGGGGAGAGCTTTGTATGCATCTCTGTGTGTGGAGTAAAGGTCGTCTAGGATTTTTCCCCCCCTGGTTGCATATGTGACATGCAGGTAAAAATATGGTAAAACTGATTTAAATTTGCCTGCATTAAAGTCCCCGGCCACAAGGAGCGCTGCTTCTGGGTGAGCATTTTCTTCTTTGCTTATGGCCTTGGTTGAGAGCCGTCTTAGTGCCAGTTTTGTTTTGTGGTGGTAAACAGACGGCTACAAATAACAGATGAGAACTCTCTTGTTAGATAATGTGGTCTGCAGCTTATCATAAGGCACTCTACCTCAGGCGAGCAATATTTCGAGACTTCTTTAATATTAGACATCGCACACCAGCTGTTGTTGATAAAAAGACACACAGCCCCAGCCCTCGTATTACCAGAGGTAGCGTCTCTGTTCTGCCGGTGCATGTAAAATCCCGCTAGCTCTATGTTGTCCGTATCTTTGATCAGCCACGTCTCGGTGAAACATACGATGTTACAGTTTTTAATGTCCTGTTGGTAGGATACTATTAATAGTAGGTCATCAATTTTAATTTCCAATGATTGTACGTTAGCAAGAAGAATGAAAGGCATTGGGAGTTTACTTGCTCGCCTCTGGATTTTCAGAAGGATCCCTGATCTACGTCCCCTTTTCCGGCGTCTTTTCTTCACGCAAAAGGCGTGGATCTGGACCTGTTCCAGTGAAAGCAGGATATCCTTCTCGTCGGACTCGTTAAAAGGAAAAATTTTCTTCCAGTCCGCGGTGAGTAATCGCTTTTCTGATGTCAATAAGTTATTTTCGGTTATAAACATGTCATAACCATGTGTGACTACGTTCCTTATCGTGGACTACAGGAAAAGGTTTCAGGACAACAACCTCTCCCTCAACGTGATCAAGACAAAGGAAATGATCGTGGACTACAAGAAAAGGAGGGCCAAGCATGCCCCCATTCTCTTCGACGGTGCTGCAGTGGAGCAGTTTGAGAGCTTCAAGTTCCTTTCTGTCCACATCCCCATCAAGCTATCATGGTCCAAACACACCAAGACAGTCGGAAGAGGGCAATGCCTTTTCCCCCTCAGGAGATTGAAAAGATTTGGCATGGATCCTCAGATCCTCAAAAAGTTCTACAGCTGCACCATCGGGAGCTTCCTGACTGGTTGCATCACTGCCTGGTATGGCAACTGCTCGGCCTCCGACCTCAAGATGCTACAGAGGGTACTGCTAATGGCCCAGTACATCATTGGGGCCGAACTCCCTGCCATCCAGAACCTCTATACCAGGCGGTGTCAGAGGAAGGCCCTGAAAATTGTCAAAGACTCCAGCCACCCCAGTCATAGACTGTTCTCTCTACTACTGCATGGCAAACCGTACCGGAGAGCTAAGTCTGGGTCCAAGAGGCTCCTGAACAGCCATTACCCCCAAGCCATAAGACTGCTTTAACCAAATAGCTACCTGCGTTGACCCTTTTTGATTCTATGCACATACAGTGAACTTTACCCACACAGTCACACATACTTACACTGACACTCCAACACATACACACACACTCACTCACACATAACACGTACACACAGGAACACATTCGCCACACACAAACTTACACACGTTTCACATACTCTGCTGCTACTGTCTATTATCTATACTGTTGCCTAGTCAGTTTACCCCTACCTATATGTACATATCTACTTCAATTACCTCGTACCCCTGTACATTGGAAGTCAGGATCTCGAGTCTCCACCTAGTGTTGTTAACAACCCATGGTTCCCCTTATCCAACTGTCAGTGGAGAAACAGGCTTTTGAGTGTTCAGACATAAAACACCTAAGGTCTTCCGACTGGCATGGAAGTTGCTAGAGTCTTCAGAGAGGTAAAGATAATTAGGAGTCTGAAACTAGGCTATTTGGTGCAGTGTGTGTGTGTGTGTGTGTGTGTGTGTGTGTGTGTGTGTGTGTGTGTGTGTGTGTGTGTGTGTGCAAATGTGTGCAAATGCGTGCCTGTGTTGTGTATATGTGTGGTGTACCTTATATGTGTATGTGGTGTATTCACATCATATGTGCATGCCTGTGTGTGTTTGCAACAGTGGGGAGTCAGAGCGAATCAGAGCATATAGCAGATGTGCTTTCTTTCTCTCCGCAGTCTGAGCCCCAAGGTCCCTCTGCTGGCCAGTGATTGTTAATCTATCTGCTTTAGTATTATTATGCCTTTTTCCCCCTGCACCCCACGTTCCAGTGCCTTCTCTATAGCCCTGCACCACTCTGAAAAAATGCATTACAGTACATACTGTGGCTTCCTGTAACAGGATAGTGATACTGTATAGTCAGGCCTTGATTCCTACTCTTATCTACTTGAAAATGACTTATTTTACTAGAGGAAAGAACATATTCATGTTCTTATAGCTAGATTTTGATTATGGGTAGCATATCTTATATCTGACACTGAAGAGAATGGTACTTGTTAGATCACCAAATGGTGACGGTGCTGTTTAACTTCTTTGGGCTGCAAGCTTCAAGTGCAGGGCTACAAGCTTCAAGTGCAGGGCGCGAAATTCAAAATATATTTTTTAGAAATATTTAACTTTCACACATTAACAAGTCCAATACAGCATATGAAAGATAAACATCTTGTGAATCCAGCCAACATGTCCGATTTTTAAAATGTTTTACAGCGAAAACACCACATATATTTATGTTAGCTCACCACCAAATACAAAAAAGGACAGACATTTTTCACAGCACAGGTAGCATGCACAAAGCCAACCTAACTAACCAAGATCCAACCAAACAAACCTAGAAACAACTTCCTCAGATGACAGTCTTATAACATGTTATACAATAAATCTATGTTTTGTTTGAAAAATTTGCATATTTGAGGTATAAATCAGTTTTACATTGCAGCTACCATCACAGCTACCGTCAGAAATAGGACCGAAGCAGCCAGAGTAATTATAGACACCATCGTCAAATACCTAAATACTCATCATAAAACATTTCTGAAAAATCGATGGTGTATAGCAAATGAAAGACAAACATCTTGTGAATCCAGCCAATATTTCCGATTTTTTTAAGTGTTTTACAGCGAAAACACAATATAGCATTATATTATCTTACTACAATAGCCAACCACACTACCGCATTCATTCATCAAGGCACGTTAGTGATAGCAATAGGCACGTTAGCGATAGCGAATAAACCAGCAAAAGATATATAATTTTTGACTAACCTTGATAAGCTTCATCAGATGACAGTCCTATAACATCAGGTTATACATACACTTATGTTTTGTTCGAAAATGTGCATATTTAGAGCTGAAATCAGTGGTTATACATTGTGCTAACGTAGCAGCTTTTTCCCAGAATGTGCAGATATTTTTTTGGCACTCAACTATTCTGACCAAATAACTATACATAAACGTTACTAAAAAAATACATGTTGTATAGGAAATGATAGACACACTAGTTCTTAATGCAATCGCCGTGTTAGAATTCTAAAAATAACTTCATTACGACATCCAGCTTAGTTATAGCGAGAGAGTACTCAAAATCTGGGCGCAAACAACTATTTCACATGTTCGACAGATATATGAAATAGCATCATAAAATGAGTCCTACTTTTGACGATCTTTCATCAGAATGTTGTACAAGGGGTCCTTTGTCGGGAACAATCGTTGTTTAGATTTAGAATATCCTCTTCTCCAGTCAATTAGCACGGAAAGCTAGCAAAGTGGCTCGAAGCTCTCCTTCCTGAACAAAGGCACACAACGCAACATGCCTAACGTCCCGAAAAAAATTCAATAATCTAATAAAACTATATTGAAAAAACATACTTTACGATGATATTGTCACATGTATCAAATAAAATCAAAGCCGGAATTATTAGTCGTCTATAACGACAGCTGTACAGAAGACAATACCAGGTCCCTTCACGCGCTCTCCAGAAAACAGGAAACTGGTGACACGTCATACAAAGAGCTTTTGTTCGACCCCAGATCAAGTTATTCACTCCATTTCTTCTCTCACTGCCTGTCGACATCTAGTGGAAGACGTATGAAGTGCATCTATACTAATAAATATCAAGGACATTAATAGGCAGGCCCTAGAAGAGAGCATCGATTTCAGATTTTCCACTTCCTGTCAGGAAGTTTGCTGCAAAAGGAGTTCTGTTTTACTCACAGATATAATTCAAACGGTTTTAGAAACTAGAGAGTGTTTTCTATCCAATAGTAATAATAATATGCATATTGTACGAGCAAGAATTGAGTACGAGGCTGTTTGAAATGGGCACCTTTTATCCGGCTACTCAATACTGCCCCTGCAGCCCAAACAGGTTAATGGCAGGGTTGGGCAGGATACCTTATAAATGTAGTCTGTTACAGTTACTAGCCTGTCCTAAATTGTAATCAGTAATGTAACTTTTGGATTGCCTAAACTCAGTAACATAATCTGATTCCTTTCAGTTACTTTTACATGACTTTCCCCTTAAAAGGCACAGGTTAGCATCTAGCAAAGCCATAAAATCTGATTTAAAACCTAATCCTAAACTTAACCCTAACCTTAACCACACTACTAACCCTAATGCTTAACCCTAACCTAAGCAAATTTTAGTTTTCTGGCCCATCTGGTGGAAATCGCTCAGTTCTGCTTCAAGGATATCACAATAAACGCCAATCTGCTTAATATGCATTCGAAGAATACAAAAAGGAATATTTCCAATTGAATGACAAATTTTGCACGATAAGTCAATGTTAGAGTTTACATAGCTGGACATAAATGGATGTTGCATTTTACTTAATGGGTTGGTTATGTACTGTAGGCATCTTCTAACCCATTGCTTTCTACTACAGATAATACTATTAGGCTATATCTTTACATAAAAAAAAAGAGTCTGATTACCAGTCATTCCAAATAATTCAATACCCTTTGATCTTCAAGAATACAACTTGGAAATATGTAACTATAGATTAGCCAAATTGTTTTAGGCCTACCTGAGCATTACCCAAAAACTAAGGACTAGTTAAACTAATCTTTTTGTAAATGTTTTGTCATGAGGACTGATTAGGCTCATTGCTTTGAGTTGAAAAATAAATTCTGCTCTCGGAATGGCATTCTTTGAGCACTACTGAAAAGTGCTATTTGCATGTGAAAGACTAGATGGTAATTTTCCATAAAGAAAATAAAAGTTCTACTCGTCGTCTTTTTAAATTAAACTAGTTTTTGACAGTATGGAGCACAATACCACTGGGGAGTTTGGAAGGGAGGAACTCAAACTTTTATTCCATAGGCTGGGATCCGCACTATGCAGCTGTTGCAAGAGCGCATTTCTCACTGGCTGTCTGTCATTTCACTGGCTGTCTATTCATTACTCCGATTCTGTTGCAAAACGTTTCTTAAATGGAAGCAAATGGAACAAAACACGTATGGACATAGCCTACAGGAATTTGTCCAATAGAAACTCACGTTTTGCTCTGTTTGGCTCTTAAAACCTGTTAGGGGTGCAGCCCGACACCGGTACACTTATGACAACATCCAGCTCAAAGTGCAGGGCGCGAAATTCAAAAGATACTTTTTTTTAAATATTTAACTTTCACACATTAACAAGTCCAAGACACCAGATGAAAGGTGCACATCTTGTGAATCAAGCCAACATGTCCGATTTTTTAAATGTTTTACAGGGAAGACACAATATGTAAATCTATTAGCTAACCACGTTAGCAAAAGACACCACTTTTCTTACTCCATCAGTTTTTTACTCCATCAGTAGCTTTCACAAATTCGGCCAAATAAAGATAAAAATAGCCACTAACCAAGAAACAACCTCATCAGATGACAATCTGATAACATATTTATTGTATAGCATATGTTTTTTTCAAAATATTTTTATATTTCAGGTATAATTCATAGTTTACATTTCAGCTACAATCAGAAATTGCACCGAAAGCAGCCATAATATTTACAGACACCAACGTCAAATACCTAATTACTCATCATAAAACATTTCTGAAAAATACATAGTGTACAGCAATTGAAAGACAGGCATCTTGTGATTCTAGACAATATTTCCGATTTATTAAATGTTTTACAGCGCAAACAAAATGTAGCGTGATATTAGCATAGCAGCAATAGCAAGAAAAACTTGGGCGCCCACGACCAGTCAACATGCACGACAGATATATGAAATAACATCATAAATTGGCTCTTACTTTTGCTGATCTTTCATCAGAATGTTGAACAAGGTGTCCTCTGTCCAGATGAGTCGTTGTTTGGATTCAGAATGGCATATTTCCCTCTTCACTTAGCATTGGCACTAGCCGAGTGGCACAAATCTCTCCGATGTAAACACAGTCAGAGGACGGAACACGGCAAAACTCCCGAAAAAATTTCAATAATCTGATTAAACTATATTGAAAAAACATGCATTACGATGATATGTTCACATGTATCAAAACAATTCCGAGCCGGGGATAGTTGTCTTCTATTACGGCAGCAAAACAGAAGGCAATGGCACTTCCTTGTCGCGCGTTTCAGAGTACCGGAAGTGGACGGTCACGTCAAAGAAATAGCTTTTATTCCACCCCTGACCAAGATGAACACAAAATTTCTTCTCTCACATCCTCTTGAGACCAAGAGGAAGGCGTATGGAGTGTAAGTAGAATCCTAAGTGTCATGACCATATATAGGCATCAAGTTGAACAGAACACATATTTCTGACATTTCACTTCCTAGTCAGGGAAAGTGCTGCCAAATGAATTCTGTTTCACTCAGAGAAATAATTCCAAAGGTTTTAGAAACTAGAGAGTGTTTTCTATCCAATATTAATAATGATATCCATATTGTACGAGCACGAATTGAGTAGGAGGCTGTTTGAAATGGGCACGATTTCACTGGCTACTCAACACTTTACCTTGCAGCCAGAAGAAGTTTAAACGGTAAACAGTTTCCGTAATGAATAGGCCTACACCCCTACATCAAAACAATGATTGATAGGTACCTTAAACTTATTCAAATCAACCATTATTGGGTTAACATCGTCATCGTCGTTTTCAGATTAGCCATTTAATGGGTTCACACTTCATTATGGTCAATCATTGCCGAATCCTCCTTAGCTTCACTTGTATTATGCGTCAGTACCATTTATGTCTATAGCACGTTGGCAGAGTGTATAGCTGAGACAGAACAGTTTGTTCCCAGGCCAGCCCAGAGAGACAAACAGACACTGTGTATTGTGCTGCCACTGGACACTACCAAAGCATCTTGAACTATTATTATAATAGAAGGATAAGCATCACATTGAAACACTGCAGAGTAACAGTGGTGCTTTCAGACTCTCTCTCCATCTCTCTCCATTTATTTTTCACTGAATGCGATGCCATATTCACTTCTGTTCAGGTGTACTGCATTGCTGCATAGACTAGTTTATGAATACTCTGCATTATAATGTATATATACATAACAAAGGGAGAAAGTCCATTGTTGGAGGATGGGGGTGGAGTTTTGCTTATCAGCAGATTTGGTCCACAGGAGTTCTATTTATAGTGGGCTATAGATGTTGTCATAGTGGAATTGGGAAGTTAAAGTATACTACATGCTATATCTATCTATTCTACTTTGAACCTAACACCTGTCAGCCGCCTGTCAAAGATTTCTGGGAGTAAATACATTTCGCAATGAGAGGTGAAGAATGACAACAAATATAAAAGTGTCCCAGCGTGCCCCTGTAGGAACATGGCTGTCTACAGCTGATCAGCTCCATTCTTCATTGTTCTCCCCATCCCTGGTATACTGTGGGTTGGAACCACAACTCCTGTCCCTCCCTCTTCCAGTTACAGTATCAAACTGCCTGCCTGAGTAGGTGTCTCTCTCTCTGTGCCAAGTGGCGTGAGGAAAATGGACACGTTTGGCACACGTTGCCTACAGCTCTGGTGGACCTCAGGGACCCAAATCCTCCCTGGGATGCGTCTAAACACATCTTTGTTGTTCCAGGTCAACGCTAGTTCTCTACAGGGCTGTCTAAAGTCTCCATATTCTGTCAGAGATGGGCCAGTTTCTGTCAGGATGTCAAAGGAAGTAACAAGCCGGAGTTGATTTATTAGTTTGTACTTTAGCTATGGGCCCCATGGGGTGGAGCCAAGAATTACTGGCAAAATTTAATTGAGTTAGATGGGAAGTGAGGGGGGTGTGTTGTATAAAGCTGACGTGTTGCCTCCATTCGTGGAATCCCCAAATCTCCCAATCGAAGGCAAGCACGCACCTGCTTTCCAAAATATTATTTTCGTTTTGTATTTGTTTGTTTGAAAATGGCCTAAGTGTGTGTGTGTGTGTGAACAAACTCTGTTTTCAGTCATATCCCCCCTCCTGCCTGGGTCTCGGTGAGAGATTCATGACTGATATTGTACGTGTGTGTGCGTGTCTATACAGCTGTATGTGTATATGTATGTGTATTTGTGAGTGTGTGTTTATGTGTGTGCTTGCCTACATTATTAAGCTGGTACATTCTGGCATGCTCCTGAATAGAACAACAATGATTTATACCATGTCATGGTGTAATGTGAGACGTGTTATTCTGGGTGTTACGCTGCCAAAAACTGCTTTTCCAACAGGTCTCATGAGAATGTATTGTTTTGGAGTTGCACAAAAAGAATGTCCGCAATAATGATCTCATTCGCCTCAGTCATGGAGAATGTCTGGACAATGTTATTGAGTAGCAGATCTATAGCAGATAATCAGTCTTCAGCTCCAAACCTCCTTAATTTCGGGGGATAGTTAACATCAGACAATCCTGCCTTTAATTGCATGTACAGATTACATTCTTTTAACTGGAAAACTCCACTGAAACCCTATTAAAATTAACACAATTGCCTTCTGAATAAATAAACACCTTCATATTCTTCCCTATCTTCATGAAACAATGAACAATGATAACCTTTTCATGAACGGTATTGATTGACTCTGACTGAGCCTCCCTCTCCGACTGGCTCTTAAATGCAGTGTGTTCCTTTAAATATTCTAATCAATGTTTATGACCTCTAGTGAGACTCATGCTGTCAATTTGCCAACTTCAATGCAGCTGGAAACACTCTCTGCTAATTCTGTCTGCCTTCTCTTCGTCTCTTGCTCCCTCGCTCCTCTCATCCTTTCTCTCCCTCTTGTACATTTCCTTAACCTCTACACCTCCTTCTCTCTCATCCCGCCTCTATTCCTCCTCCATCACATCTTCTCTCATCCTCCTATATCTACTCTCTCCCTCTCTTTCTTTCTCTTCCTCACTCTCTCTCTCCTCCTTTGGATTTCAAATCATGATCCCCTCTGCTGCAAAGAAAACCCCACCTACTCAGCGCTGCTAATGTAGTCACTGACAGTGCAAGTGTTCTCTCTCTCCCTCGCTCTCTCCTGCTCTCCTCATATCTCACTCCCTCTTTCTCTCTCTCTGATGCGCTCTCTCTTGCTTCTCTCTCTCCTGCTCGCACTCTCTCTCCCTCGTTGTCTCATACTCCCCTCCTCTCACTCCCTCTCGCTCTCCCCTTTCCCCGATCTCTCTCTCTCTCTCTCTCGCTCTCACACACACACACATACACACACTCTCTCTCACAAACACACACTCACACACACTCTCTCATTTCTCCAGTCCCAAATAAATAAAGAGTCACAGAAGGATGTGGGGGAAAGAGAGAAGTTGCTGCTTTAGGAAGAACAATGTTGATGCTACCCAACATTCTTTATCTCCTGCCTGCTTTTGAGAATGTGTGAGGATTAAAAGCGCGTGGCGGCGATTACACAGGGATTTCTACACCACAAAAGGATGCTCAGTTCTCCCTCCTCTCCTGCTGAAGCCACAGAAGAGAGGACTACCGTAGAGAACTTGTCTCCTCCTGTCTCAGCGCTACCTGCCTAACAGTCAGCCGTGCACAACCACCAGAGGCAATGACAGCCTTGCT
Source organism: Salvelinus fontinalis (assembly GCF_029448725.1). Lineage (NCBI taxonomy): Eukaryota > Metazoa > Chordata > Actinopteri > Salmoniformes > Salmonidae > Salvelinus > Salvelinus fontinalis. The sequence goes on from NC_074666.1 coordinate 37,524,592, forward strand.
GCTCTAGAGCCCCATGGAGCGCAGTCCGCCGTTGGATTCCATGCTTTGTAGATATACATTCTAAGAAATTCGTTCTTGGAAGCCAAACCGAGAGAAAATAAACACTGGCTGCTCACCAGCTCTATGGTTTTCTGACTCGTCCAAGATTGTGATTTTTGGCATCTGACTAAGAGGTAGGTTCTTGCTTTACTTTATCTTGTGTTTTTTGGTTTGTTTATTTGCTAAACTGCTTACTGTCAAAAATAACTGCTTCCTTCTTCAGGAAATTATCACTCGCTCAAAGAGAGGGGTTTGCCTAATGTTGTACAGTTTGGTGTATGTCTTTAACTGTCCTATTTAAAAGACTTGTCAGACATTTTTTCCCACTTACACTTGGACTACGGTAAGCTGTGGCTCTGTCCTCAGTACTGTTAGAGAGGATTATGCACAGCTCAATGACACAGATGAATGGTGACATAGATACATTCCCAAAAATGACTATTTCTCCCACATGCAGGATGAGAAGTTAGCTTCAGTCTGGGATAGTTTTTAATCTGATGCTTTGTTGCAGTGAACAGACATAATACTTGAACATTTCAGCTCATCACTCACATGGTACTTTTAACAAGTCAGGAGTCAAATTAAAAGAATGTAAATAATTTGATAATAGATGCAGATAACATGGTATTTGAAAAGAAGGGTACTTACTCTAGGTGACTGAATAGTTTCTTACAACAGGTATTTGGAGATTTGTGTTTGTGTTTTTTGTCATTTTGTTGAATGTTTTCTCTTTTGGAAACTGCCAAGAAACAGTCCACTCTCATTGCAAAGAGGAGAGTGGTTACGTCCTAAAATGAGACTGTCGGATGAGAAGAGAGATGGATTAATCGTTGTTATGCCTTCCTCCATTACTCTCTGATAGTGAGAGATGTCTCGTACTTTAAGTGACAAACACATACACACATGAATTCAGATGCAGGAATGCAGGACCACCACCTGGTCTGATGTACATCCCAGAGTTCCCTTCTGTATGGAGTTCACCCTATGCAGGATGCAATATGCCAAGTGGGGAGTGTGTGATCATATACAACTTTTCTGGGGCTTGCAACTGCCTGGTGCATCAGTTCGGCTCATATTTGGCATTATGGTGATGAGTCTTCCTCAATCAGTTTGTGCAAATCATTTTGCATGTTTGTAGAGTTATTAATATTGTGTGCTCTCTCTCTATCGCGGTCTCTATCTCTCTCCTCTCCCTCCCTCTCTTAACACTTATCCAGGTACTCTACATTTACACAAAGGCCATTTGAAAAACCAAATAAATGTTGAGCACGTGTCCACATGCTGAGCCCTCTGAATGCTGGAGAGAGCAGAGAGTCTGGCCTCAGAGGGAGAGAAGCTCTCCCGAAAAGAACGCAATTTCCCTTGGAAGTGTAACGAGCACTGGGGGGCGAGTTGGCAGCCTGCCCGGCCACTGAAGAGAAATCCCTCCACGCCTCCAGAGGAAATCAATTGACAGAGAGACAGAATTAGCTGATTTGCTCACCTGCTGAAGATAAGATTACTGCTGTGCCTCCGTCTTTTGCGTTGGCCTGACGGTAGAAAGACACAGTAGAGGGAACATTGCTACTCACAGAGGCAGAGAATTATTCATGTAAAATAATGACACAAAGTTTGATTTGGGAGTTGATAGAAAGGCAAGGGATGCTCAGTGCAGGGCAGAGCTGATGTTCCTACTGGATTATGATATTGTGGGGGTGAATAAAGAAGATGCTGTGATTGCAGAAATGGGGAAAGTGTTTGAGATGGAATATACATTCTGTGGTAATGAACACTGCATCAGGATAGGTGAGGTGTGTCGATTTAAACAACTCCCTGTCTGTCACTGTTCACACTTAAGCACACACACACACAAACAGAGTAACCACATTAGATTGAAAAGAAAATTACCTGAAAGTCCTTCAACTTAATTCAATGCCAAGAACAGCAAAGGCACCCTTGGCTCTCACCATTCGGTACAGAATTGCCCCTCAAACAAATCAAGTCCGTTTACAGATCTGACCTCACTCCTCAATATCCTTGTTACGTTCAAATCAAATCATATTGGTCACATACACGTGTTTAGCAGATGTCATTGTGGGTGTAGCAAAATTCTTGTAAATGCATTCAGAACTTGCTGTGTGTGTCATTAAATGAGGAACTGTCAGAGACTGTACTGGTTTATGTTTCGGGCTTCTTTTTGGTACATTTTTTATGTATTTTTCTAGCTAGGTTTCCATCCAATTGGCAACAGCTTTTCATGCAAATATTTCCATCAAATTGACTTGCTGCAGATAAGGCTGTGCGTGATGACGTAGTGCACATAAAAATGAATTCCCATTTAAATTCCCATGTACCGAATAAAAAACACAAGTTAAATAGGTTTCCATCGCATTTTCAACTCTACTGGTGGTTTTAAATAAAAAATGTTGTGGTATATAGTGAATGTGCACACTCTGGTCTTGCCACGTGCGCACTAGCCAACACCTCACAGATACAATGCGGGTATAGCCAACATTATGAGATTATTATGGACAAAAGAGCTAGATTATTCATATTTATAAAACGGCAGCCAAGCATTGATCATCATGTTGCCAGAATAAGACCCTTGACATTTATTGGAAAGGAGTATCAAGCTCATCACTGTGCACTTTCAACACTCTGTGAAGTTCAACATAATTTGTTTAATCTGTAGCCTAATAAACTGCATGCTTTCCTGAGTTGTAGTGGGAGGACCACAAAACCTATCATCGCGTGACTCCAAGTTTGCTTCAATATGATGGTTATTACATCAATATTTGCCATTTCTCGCATAATTCATTTTACAGTTACAAAAAGATCCCACCTTGTCTGGCTTATTTTGTTTGGTCGACATTTGGAAAGTTTACAGACGAATTTTCTGTTTCCATCAGGCCTGTTGTGCCATTAAAATAAAATCCGATTTGTACTTTAATCACATAAAAATGGTTGGATGGTAACCTGGTTATTGTCAGGCTTCTATTGACAGTGAAAAGCAGTCTTTTCTGACACATTTTTAGGTAGGCCTACTTTTTCTTTTCTGTTATTGTGTTATCTTACTGTTGTAGTGAATCATGTTTGGGGCGTGTGAGGCCTGGATATCTACTGTGCTTTGAGGACAGAGGAAATGGGAAACTGACTTTCCTTTGACTAATTAACAGCCAATCAGATCTTCTATGATTGGCTGGCACTTCACATGCATTTGTGTTTAAACCCTCTTTTAAATAGTAAATATATACAGTGGGGCAAAAAAGTATTTAGTCAGCCACCAATTGTGCAAGTTCTCCCACTTAAAAAGATGATAGAGGCCTGTAATTGTCATCAAAGGTACACTTCAACTATGACAGACAAAATGAGAAAAAAAATCCAGAAAATCACATTGAAGGGGTTTTAAATGAATTTATTTGCAAATTATGGTGGAAAATAAGTATGTATCATATCAAAAATGTATCATTGAGATCCTCTTATCCCACACAAAAAACATCACTAGGTACTGCTACAGGTGTGTGTGTGTGTGTGTGTGCTTGCATGTGTGTGTGCTTGCATGTGTGTGTGTGCTTGCGTGTGTATGTGTGCCCACAAGCTTGTCTATGTCAAATATGTATGTGTCTGTGTTGGTGTACTCGCAGTGTTTCTGTGTTTTTCTTGTGTGCGCGTGTCTATGACTGAATGTGTTTGCTTCAACAAATGTACACCTGCATTAGTAATTCATGAGTCATTCTCTATGGCAACAAGACATTTAACAAGCTGCTGACAATGTTCACATCCTGCCTGTTGCTATTGAGATTAATGTTGTGTTGCATTGTGTTTGTGTGTTCAAGGAACTGAAACTGTGTCGTCAGCAATTTGAATCATTCCAGTTATACAATCTGTCCTCAAATCCCTATAAGGCTAGCTAATGTTTTCAGACATTCTTCTACTATGTGATATACTGCATTGGGTTCCAATTAACTGCACAGATTTTAAAAGTACAAACATGATATTACCATGTTATTACTATGGTGTAATAATAACTTTAATAATATCTTTGTTTGTATGGCAGGCTTCAATACAGGTAACGAAGTGCTTCACATCATAAATATAAAATAAAAGTACTAACAAAGAAGCAAAGACTGGAGGAAGGAGAATGAAGAAAGATCATTAAAATCATACATTCAAATTATACATCAAAAGCATCTTTATAAAACGGTGTCTTCAGCAGGGATTTAAAAAGAGGCACTGAATCTGCCAGCCTGATCTCGTCTGGCAGACCATTCCAAAGTCTAGGGGCCCTAATGGCAAATGCCAAGTCTCCTTTCATTTTCAACCTAGACTTTGGAATGGTCAACTGTGCCCTGCCAGAAGATCTCAGGCTGCGTCCTGGCTCGTCAGGAGATAAAACATCTGAGATATATGATAGGTGTAAACCAAGTCCAGCCTTAAACGTGATTAATACAATTTGAAAATATATTCTAAAAGTGACTGGTAGCCAGTGTAGAGAAGCTAAAATAGGTGTGATGTGGTTTCATAAATTGTGCCTTCCTGTATTATAAATGTTATTTTCTTCTGAGCCAATATCTTTGTTCGTATTCTTGTTTTTCATGATTTCTTATTGTTTTTGCATTGTCGAGAAGGAACCTGCAAGTAAGCATTTCTTTGGACGGTGTATACCATGTGTAACCCGTACATATGACAAATTAATCTTGAAACTATACAAAGAGTTACAAAGAGTATAAGGCATATCTATTGTAAATCAGGACCGTGTACTATTTTGTTGACCCATATGATCATCGGACAATGTATATGGGTAGAATGCATATTGATTTGTTTGTCAAACGGAGGAATAATTCTGATGGTTTATTGATTACAGTACATCAAGGCATAAGTCACTTTGGATTTGGCCATTGCCTTGGAAGATAATATGATTATTGACCTATGAAACAAGGCATTGACAAATTACCACTTTGCTGACTGGTTGTTTAGGCACATCATTCACTGTGGTAGTTATTGACAAGTAGAGGCAACACGATTACTGAGCACCATCAATGATCTACTTCTATTCTGTAACTGATTGAGTTTTAAATTGAGTTTCTTACTTCTTACTGCTCTCACACCTAGTGGGGCAGGCATACTTCTCCAAGCATTTTGGAGTATAGTTACGATGTTTTGTGTTCTGTGAAAGTCACCTGTCAGGTTTAGCTATTGTACCTGCACTCTATGTGGATAACAAAGCAGAATCAATGATTTGGCTTAAGAGTTCTGGCAGAACAATTGGCTTGGTCATGTTCTTAGACTTTGACAAGTGCTTTGACACACCCCTCAGTTTCATCATTCTCTTTGGGAATTTAATCTTCGTCAATGTTCCTCACATGAATACAGGTAACTGCCAAAATAAAGGAAACACTTGAGTAAATGAGGGATACAAAGTATATTGAAAGCAGGTGCTTCCACACAGGTGTGGATCCTGAGTTAATGAAGCAATTAACATCCCATCATGATTAGGGTCATGTATAAAAATGCCCTGTTGTCCATTATTTTGGCTACCATAGCTAGAAGAAGAGATCTCAGTGATTAGTGAAAGAGGGGTCTCAAAGGAGGATAGAAGCTTTAAAGGGTGTGTGTGTGTGTGTGTGTGTGTGTGTGTGTGTGTGTGTGTGTGTGTGTGTGTGTGTGTGTGTGTGTGTGTGTGTGTGTGTGTGTGTGTGTGTGTGTGTGTGTGTGTGTGTGTGTGTGTGTGTGTGTGTGTGTGTGTGTGTGCGTGGCACCTCCATCAGGACTGCTGTGTAGGAAAAATGCCAGGCCGCACAGAGACTCAAGAGATTGAATTTCACTGAGTTCGCCCCATTAGTTTGCATTATATAGATCAATATTTTTTTCTGTGATCAACATTATATCAGCCCCTTTTCAATGCAACAAATCAAAACAAATCTAATTTTGCAAGATTAATTCTGTGATTTTGTTGTAGGCAGAGCCAGAGCGCAACGAAGTAGTGTGCTTTTCAGATCAGTTCGGAGCGCAGAGCTGCAGTTGTGCAATTTCTTTGTTGATATTCTTGGCTTGTTAGCAAGTTATTAGCCCAGTTATAAATATGTTTAGGTCAGCAATGGGAAGTTATTTCTTCCTACAAGAGCACAAAATGTGTAGGCTACATTTCAAGCTGTCTTTGAAAGGCCAGTCAGGTAAAAAGCGTATGTCTTAATTAAAGGGGCAGTGTTGTATTTTGAGACAGGCTTGAATATGCAAATAAGTCAATAGGCAGAGGGGTAGCCTACATGGTATAATTCTCTGTATGACAATAATAATTCATTTTACATTGTAAATTGTTTTCTTGCATCATACAGCACAATACAATGCAATTTGCAGTCACCTATTTTGCCAATGGAGTTACAGACCAAGTAAGCCCTTTTTAAAAGTCTCATGCAATGTAGGCCTGCATTGAACACCACATACACAGTACATTTGGAAAGTATTCAGACCCCCTGACTTTTTTCCACATTTTGTTATGTGGCAGCCTTATTCTAAAATGGATAAAATATTTTTTCCCCCTCATCAATCTACAAACAATACCCCATGATGACGTAGAAAAAACAGGCATTGATGGAAAAAGTACCCAATTGTCATACTTGAGTAAAGGTAAAGATACGTTAATAGAAAATGACTCAAGTAAAAGTGAAAGTCACCCAGGAAAAAACGACTTGAGTAAAAGTCTTAAAGTGTTTGGTTTTGAATATACTTAGGTATCAAAAGTAAATGTAATTGATAAAATGTACTTATTATCAAAAGTAAAAGTATAAATCATTTCAAATTCCTTATATTAAGCAAACCAGATGGCACAATTTTCTTGTTTTTTAAAATTACGGATACCCAGGGGCAGACTCCAACAATCAGACATAATTTACAAACAAAGTATTTGTGATTATTGAGTCCGCCACATTAGAGGTTGTAGATGACCTGGGATGTTCAAGTATGTGAATTAGACCACTTTCCTGTCTTTGTCACACCCTGATCTGTTTCACCTATCCTTGTGATTGTCCCCCCCCTCCAGGTGTCGCCCATATTTCCCATTATCTCCTGTGTATTTATACCAGTGTTCTCTGTTTGTCCATTGTCAGTTCGTCCTGTTTGTCAAGTCAGCCAGCGTTTTTGTTCTCAGCTCCTGCATTTTCCAGTCTCTCATTTTTCTCGCCCTCCTGGTTTTGACCCTTGCCTTGTCCTGACTCTGATCCTGCCTGACCACTCTGCTTGTCCCTGAGCCTGCCTGCCGTCCGGTACCGTTGCCCCACCTCTGATTTACTGACCCCTGCCCTGCCTTGACCTGTCTATTGCCTGCACCCGTTGGAAAATTAAACCGTTGTCAATTGCACGTGTCTGCATCTGGGTTTTACCTTGATTCCTAATAATCCTACTAAGCATTCAAAATGTAACAAGTACTTTTAGGTGTCAGGGAAAATATACAGAGTAATAAGTACATTATTTTCTTGTAGTGAAGTAAAAGTAAAAGTAGTAAATAATAGTAAAGTACAGATACCAAAAAACGACTTAATACTTGAATGTATTTTACTTTTTGTACTTTACACCACTAAAAACGTTTTTATTTTATAAAAAGTATAAAAAAAGGAAATACCACATTTAAATAAGTGTTTAGACCCTTTACTCAGTACTTTGTTGAAGCACCTTTGGCAGTGATTACAGCCTCGAGTCTACTTGGGTGTGATGCTGCAAGCTTGGCACACCTGTATTTGGGGGAGTTTCTCCAATTGTTCTGTGAGGACACTCTCAAACTCTGTCAGGTTGGATGGGGAGCATCACTGCACAGCTATTTTCAGGTCTCTCCAGAGATATTCGATCGGGTTCAAGTCCTGACTTCGGCTGGGCAACTCAAGGACATTCAGAGACTTGTCCCGAAGCCACTCCTGCGTTGTCTTGGTTGTGTGCTTAGGGTCGTTGTCTTGTTGGAAGGTGAACCTTCGCCCCAGTCTGAGGTCATGAGCACTCTGGAGCAGGTTTTCATCAAGGATCTCTCTGTACGTTCATCTTTCCCTCGATCCTGACTAGTCTCCCAGTCCCTGCCAGCAGAAAAACATCCCCATAGCATGATGCTGCCACTACCATGCTTCATTGTAGGGATGGTGCCAGGCTTCCTCCAGACGTGATGCTTGGTATTCAAGCCAAATAGTTCAATCTTGGTTTGATCAGACCAGAGAATCTTGTTTCTCATGGTCTGAGAGTCCTTTAGGTGCCTTTTGGCAAAGTCCAAGGGAGCTGTCATGTGCCTTTTACTGAGGAGTGGCTTCCGTCTGGCCACTCTAATATAAAGGCCTGATTGGTAGAGTGCTGCAGAGATGGTCATCCATCTGGAAGGTACTCCCATCTCCACAGAGGAACTCAGGAGCTCTGTCAGAGTGACCATCGGGTTCTTGTTCACCTCCCTGGCCAAGGCCCTTCTCCCCCAATTGCTCAGTCTGGCCGGTCAGCCAGCTCTAGGAAGAGTCTTTGTGGTTCCACACTACTTCCATTTAAGAATGATGGAGGCCACTGTGATCTTGGGGACCTTCAATGCTGCAGAAAGGTTTTGGTACCCTTCCCCAGATCTGTGCCGTGACACAATCCTGTCTAGGAGCTCTACGGACATTTCCTTCGAACTCTTGGCTTGGTTTTTGCTCTGACATGCACTGTCAACTGTGGTACCTTATATAGGCAGGTGTGTGCCTTTCCAAATCATGTCTAATCGAATGTATTTACCACAGGTCGACTCAAATCAAGTTGTAGGAACATCTCAAGGATGATCAATTGAAACAGGATGCATCTGAGCTGAATTTCGAGTCTCATAGCAAAGGGTCTGGATACTTATGTAAATAAGGTATTATTATTATTACTATATATACTTTTTTTGTTTAAATTTGTGAACATTTCTAAACTGATTTCGCTTGTCATTATGGGGTATTATGTGTAAATTGATGAGGAAAGACATTCATTCAATCCATTTTGGAATTAGCCTGTAACGTAACAACATTTTGAAAAAGTCAAGGGGTCTGAATAATTTCCGAATGCACTGTAGGCTATATCAAAATGTATTTCCATGTGAAAATGTTATGGGATTTGCTCCATTGGTTTTGTTGTTAGGCCTACATTTTGCTCAAATAGCCACATTAGCCTATTGGCTACTGTCTAAAACTGTAATGGTACAGTCTCAGTGTTCATTGTAAATGCGTGCCGGAATTTGCACAACACTCTCACAACGTTCAATTTGCCGCTCACAATTTGCTGAGTGCCACCAAAAAATTGAGGGAACATTGATCTGAATCCAATTGAACACTTATGGGAGATTCTGGAGCGTCGACTGAGACAGCGTTTTCCACCACCTTCAACAAAAAAAACTAATGATGGAATCGCTCGTGGAAGATTGGTTTTGCATCCCTCCAATAGATTCCAGACACTTATAGAATCTATGCCAAGGAGCATAGAAGCTGTTTTGGCGCTTCGTAATGGCCCAACACCCTATTAAGGCACTTTATGTTGATGTTTCCTTTATTTGGCAGTTACCTGTAGGTGAGTGTGGGTGGGTGTGTGTGCGCACACATGTGTGTGTACATGCGCATATGTCTGAGTGATTTTGTGTGTGTGTGTGTGATGTGTGTATACACAGTATGATCACCCTTAGTGTGCACTTGGTAACATTTACACGGATGAAGAAATCAGTGTCGGCTTTCAAACATGAGGGCCCTTTGAGATGTGGAGAAAATTAAATGAGTCAGGAAGCAAATTCATTTATTATTTGATTTCCATCTCCAGATGCGAGTCACTGAATTCTCTGGTCTAACAAACTCGGCACAAGTGCCTCTGGCACACATTTATGGGCACAATAACACTGCATATCCTTTTAATGCAGATTCTCCCAGCAAGGGGTCCTGGAACAACGGTTGCGTTGGCAGCATCCAGGTCTACTCGTTTTCTGAATTTAGATGCTGCTTTTTAACATGGCTAACTATTCCGACATTACCATATTGTATTCCGTAAGTACATTTGCAAGCTCAAGTGTGTATTTAGTTTATACCGGAAGCCAGAAAGAGCTCAAGGGATATTTACAGTGATGCTAACGCTGTCAGGCTTCATGGATAATATTGACTTTATGAGCGATGGACATATTTACCTGCTGAATGGATGGCTGCTTTGACTAATGAGCTTCTGAGATTTCATTTTCTTAATAATGCGTGGTTTTCTGGGATGACCGGACTAAATTAAAAGATCTGGGAATGGAGGGATGAGAAATGGCTAACTATCCCCGTGGGCATATTTCAGCTTTTATAGGAACATTTGTCAGTGCAAACGTTTGTGTTGTAAAAGTCCACCCCAGGTCTTTTATCTTAGTTTCACTCATGCATTCTACATGCATAGCTCTTTCTCATTCACAACACTGTTACACATGAACAAGCAGTGTAAAGCCCTGCCTTAGCTTTATTTGAAAGCACCACTTGAAGCCATTGTTTAATTTTGCATTAGAGTTAGGACTCATTGGTTGTGTGCCCGAGGCTCTTCACTGAGCTTGCCAAGAGGTAGTAGTATAGACCTTGGTCTGTCCTGTCCATCCTAACTTTACCAAGCATTCAGAAGGAGTAAAGACAATTTTAAGGTACGACTGCTACGTATGCTAAGCGACTATGCTAGATATGCTAAGTTACTGTGCTAGGTATGCTAGAGGGACCATATTTCCCAGATGTTGGCCCTTTGTCCCATGTCTCACAACCAAACAATCATGTTCTGCATTTTATCAACAAATTCAAACACCACCAATTTAGAAAAAAAGTTAGATTTGTCCCATATTTCAGTCGGACATTCCAACCTGTCTCTTGCAGTGATGTTGCGCTTATGAAAATATATCATAAGGATGTGGTAGTCTAAACTTACTGGTGATGTTAAACACTCCAACCATTGTCGAGTCTGATACCCTGCACAGCGCAAGACGAGACGTAGGTATATGTCATAGGCCTATTGTCAACCAATCATATTTCTCAAATCCTTTCGGGCTAAATTCTAGCTAAACTTGGAGAGGATGGTTAGGCCTCACTACTTACAAAAAGCGTGCTTTTGATGAAGAGCTACAAAAGTAAGTAAAACAGACATATTAGCCTGAAAGATATGTCATTTCGTTAAACTTGTGAAGCGCTCCATACTAATTAGTTAGTTTCTCATTCAACATATTTTCTGCTACTTCACTCAATCCCTTTTTAAAAGATTCCCATCCTAACTGTTTCAAATTTCCTGAGACCAACCAGAAATATTCCCAAGCAGAAATGTTTCCATAAAAAAAACAGCCACACATGTGGTCTCTCATTTCTGCATCAAGCATAGGCTATGCTTCAACTGCTCGGTCGGTGCAGCTAACTGCAGGGATATAGTGCTGCCATAGCACACCTAAGCACCACTTCTCACAATGGTGCTTGTTTAGTAAAGTTAGATCAAAGCTGAATCAATGTCTTGGAAGATCACAATGATAGTCAAGTGTTACTGTTACACCAAAAACACTACCTAATTTTTTCTGAGATTTTAGGATGGTTAGCTGAATAGTCCCAAAAAATTTGCATGCGGCCAGAACTGAACAGTGCGCGCACACTAGGCAGAATGTGATTTGATTGAAACAAAATACAGGAAGGCTATATAGTTTAACACCATCTGCTGTAATTTGCCCTTAAAACAGTAATTCAAGAGGATCTAAATGCATTTTCCCATGAAACTGATTGAGATCAAAGGCTTGACATTCAGACGCAGCTTGAACATTTCACTGTTAAAATGGGAAGAATTATCATTCACGATTGACGGTGATGATGCCATGGCCTATATTAAAGTTAGGTATGCCTAACTTGGTGTTTGAAGATATTAAAAATAGTAAATGTTATTGAGACAATAGGCAGAGGTTGCAATTGGAGTATGCATTTTATGAATATTCTGTAATGATATTCAATAACTGTCGGTACAAACTTTGAGAAATTATGACTAATTTATATTTGTATTGCTCTCGGTTTAACACCATCCGCTCTAATTTTCTCTCTCACCATCTCTCTCCCTATCTCCCCCTCTCTCTCCGTTCCACTGCCTCTAGCCACTGGGGCTCCAGTTAGCTCTGCAGACTGTTTAAAGTAGCTCTGGCACTGACAGATTGATTTCTCTCCATCAAAAGTGTACGTCTCTGCAGATCTATAAATACACACTACCCAAAATGGAGTTCCATTTTGATGAGCAAGAGTGCCGAAATGTATTGCTAATATGTTTTGAATGCAGTCAGCCCGATTCTTTGTGGGGTGAGTCTATTTACTCGTTATAATAGCACTCAATCAAAAGTCAAGCCAAGGTTGATCTGACATCAGCATAGTTATACAGCACTAACTTTTAATGCTGAAACAAACACTTTCCTTTTTACCCCATGCGTATCGGAAATATGAAGGTAAGCCTTCTCTAAAATGTATTAAATAGTTTTTTTCCCTCATCAATCTACAAACAATACCCATGATGACGAAGCAAAAACAGGCAGTGGTGGAAAAAGTACCCAATTGTCATACTTGAGTAAATGTAAAGATACGTTAATAGAACATGACTCAAGTAAAAGTGAAAGTCACCCAGTAAACTACTACTTGAGTAAAAGTCTTAAAGTATTTGGTTTCAAATATACTTAAGTATCAACAGTAAATGTAATTGATAAAATGTACTTAATGATCAAAAGTAAAAGTATAAATAATTTCAAATTCCTTATATTAAGCAAACCAGACGGCACCATTTTCTTGTTTTTTTAAATTACGGATACCCAGGGGCACACTCCAACACTCAGACATCATTTACAAACAAAGCATTTGTTTTTACAATTTGTCTTAAACAAATGCAAGGCTAAACTGTAGCTTTCAGTGTGTGTTTAGAGAGGGTTAGTTTAGCTAATGTCTCAAAGAATGTTTATATTTTTCCAGATCCATCCACTGAAACCTTGTCATGTACAGTAGTTACCATATGGGATACATATGTATACAATTCCCCCTTCCATTTAAAACACACTCAGATTAGAATAAGAGCATGAAGACCCCACCCAATCTGATCCACACATGTCTCATGGGAGTAAACCATGCTGGCAAAGATTACCATGGATTTGTTAATCTCTCTGTTCTTTCCTTTCAAGATCACAAGCACACAAACATGCAAATGCATGTGCAGACACACACACACACACACAGTCCCAAGTACACACACATAAACTCAGCAAAAAAGAAACGTCCTCTCACTGTCAACTGCGTTTATTTTCAGCAAACTGAACATGTGCAAATATTTGTATGAACATAACAAGATTAAACAACTGAGACATAAACTGAACAAGTTCCACAGACATATGACTAACAGAAAAGGAACAATGTGTCCCTGAACAAAGGGGGGGTCAAAGTCAAAAGTAACAATCAGTATCTGGTGTGGCCACCAGCTGCATAAAATACTGCAGTGCATCTCCTCCTCATGGACTGCCCCAGATTTGCCAGTTCTTGCTGTGAAATGTTACCCCACCAAGGCACCTGCAAGTTCCCGGACATTTCTGGGGGGAATAGCCCTAGCCCTTACCCTCCGATCCAACAGGTCCCAGACATGCTCAATGGGAATCAGATCCGGGCTCTTCGCTGGCCCTGGCAGAACACTGACATTCCTGTCTTGCAGGAAATCATGCACAGAATGAGCAGTATGGCTGGTGGCATTGTCATGCTGGAGGGTCATGTCAGGATGAGCCTGCAGGAAGGGCACCACATGAGGGAGGAGGATGTCTTCCCTGTAACGCACAGCGTTAAGCTCAATCCGATGATGCTGTGACACACCACCCCAGACCATGACGGACCCTCCACCTCCAAATCGATCCCGCTCAAGAGTACAGGCCTCGGTGTAACGCTCATTCCTTCGACGATAAACGCGAATCCGACCATAAACGCGAATCTCACCCTTGGTGAGACAAAACCATGACTCGTCAGTGAAGAGCAGTTTTTGCCAGTCCTGTCTGATCCAGCAATGGTGGGTTTGTGACCATAGGCGACGTTGTTGTCGGTGATGTCTGGTGAGGACCTGCCTTACAACAGGCCTACAAGCCCTCAGTCCAGCCTCACTCTGCCTATTGTGGACAGTCTGAGCACTGATGGAGGGATTGTGCGTTCCTGGTGTAACTCGAGCAGTTGTTGTTGCCATCCTGTACCTGTCCCGCAAGTGTGATGTTCGGATGTACCGATCCTGTGCAGCTGCTGTTACACTAGGTCTGCCACTGCGAGGACGATCAGCTGTCTGTCCTGTCTCCCTGTAGCACTGTCTTAGGCGTCTCACAGTACGGACATTGCAATTTATTGCCCAGGCCACATCTGCAGTCCTCATGCCTCCTTGCAGCATGCCTAAGGCACGTTCACGCAGATGAGCAGGGAACCTGGCATCTTTCTTTTGGTATTTTTCAGATTCAGTAGAAAGGCCTCTTTAGTGTCCTAAGTTTTCATTACTGTGACCTAAATTGCCTACCGTCTGTCAGCTGTTAGTGTCTTAACGACCGTTCCACAGGTGCATGTTCATTAATTGTTTATGGTTCATTGAACAAGCATGGGAAACAGTGTTTAAACCCTTTACAATGAAGATATGTGAAGTTATTTGGATTTTTACTAATTATCTTTGAAAGACAGGGTCCTGAAAAATGTATATTTCTTTTTTTGCTGTTTATATACACATGTGAATACACACACACACGCACCATCAAACCCTAACCATCAGTTCTGTCCCAGCGGCCTTGGGGTTTCTTAGGCTAATGGAATCTGGTCTCAACACACTCTATTACATGAACAGTTACACGTACACATTCATTTAGAGACGATTCTAAGTTCTGCTGTAGGGTGTGTGTGTGTGTGTGTGTGTGTGTGTGTGTGTGTGTGTGTGTGTGTGTGTGTGTGTGTGTGTGTGTGTTGGGTCAGGGTCTGGCAACAAGGAGACAGGTGCTATTAACCTATGGGCAGCACATCAGAAGGTGGAATGTGACCCACGAAGATTGTTTGAATGACGATTGGACATTTGCCGAAAACTGTCTGCTATATGTGGTCTATACTTACAATTGTTCTACACTCTTCTATTCCTCTCTTCAGAGTTACCCCCCAGGATAATGTTGACAGGCATGTGAGTGTTGCATTAACCCTGAAGTGATAGAACATTTTGGGACTTCGATGACCTGTTTTTTTAAACATGAGACATCTATGTCGGTTGCCTTCTCTTGGTGAGACCATCTTTAGTTGCAGTTGTATGAAGCTTGTAAGTGGCCACTTTTGTCAAACCTTACAAATCTTTTTGGCTCTTGTGCCTTTTCGCAAAACCTCCAGGGAGAGAGAGCTGGACAAAAATCCCATCTTAAAGGAATGGTTTTATCTCTGGCCTCCAGGAAATAATTAGACTATTACTTAATGACAGAGCATTAAGAACAGATTTGGCTGCCAACCACCATAATTGACTCCTTTTTTGCACCAACTCTCTAGCACTGACTTTATGCATACTCACTGGACTGTGCCCACATACTCACACATACTTACACTGACAGTCCAACACACACACATACATACACACTACACATGCTCACAAACACAAAACACACATGCACACACACACACACATGCAAATTGCCGCTACACACACACACACATTGACTCCGTACCGGTAATCCTTGTATATAGCCTCGTCATTGTCTTCATTTTTTGAATGTTTATTTGCACATGTTCTTACTTTTTAACTCTGTATTGTTGGGAAAAGGCTCGTAAGTAAGCATTTCACGGTAAAGTGTACACCTGTGTATTCGGTGACGGTGACAGATAACATTTAATTTGATTATATATAATTGTTTGTGCACTGGACCTTTGTCCATTGTTATTTTTGTTGGAGGCTGTAGTCGAAGATTTGTAATACATCTAATGCCTCTTTCTTACCACATTGCCTATTTCTTGACCAACATCCACTTAGGAATTCAGTTATTAATGATTAAGTCTTGTCGGCACTAATAATACACCATGGTTGAATTTTCTTAAAGCTCTCTACGCAAGCTAAACCTGAGATGCAGCTTCATCCACCCGGCAAAACTAATCTTGAACTATCAGAATAGAACAGACACATTTTCCACTGCCAAGGAGGCTCACGGCTTCTCATGAAGCACATCTAGCACATCTGATTATTGGAACAGACATGGATGCCATTTTGGACATGCGGGATAAATATAATAAGACCAACTACAATCAACACACAATCAAGGCTCTCCAGCATATACTTTCTGATTTCAACCTCATTAAAGCCTGGTGAGCACATTATCCTAAAGCAAAAGAGTACACTTTCTACTCAAATAAGAATACATCATTATTACAAATCGATTAAATACTATTATCTACACCTTCATTCGTTTTAATCAAGAAAATAGAAATTCGACATGAGCTTGTCTGACCACCACCCTTACTACTCAGAATCTTCTAAAAGAGCCACAAGATGGCCTTTCAACATTTGATTTCTACAAAATCCTACATTATGTGATCAATTTCAAATGGCATGAAATTAATTCATAATGATCAATACAAATTCAGTCGTTGACCCCCAGATTATTAAAAATAATGTAACTGATTTGCATCTAGGTTGAATAAATCACAATTATAGAAGATTTTAGATTTGGAAATGTTCTCAACAAACACTTTTCAAACCAGGTAGCTATTACTCTTTCCAGAATCAAGACATAACTTAATTTATTGATAAGACAGAGAGCAGATTATGACATCCATTGAGTTAGACTCAACCTCTATTTCCATGGTCATCGTCCCAATCGTTTGCTGGCCAACAAGCTACTCAGTAATGATAAATTAGCTGATGTATCAACTATTGAATCTGAAACAGGGGAATTACTATCAGAGACCAAATCAATCAATCAATGATTCTCCCACTTCTACAAAGAACTGTACAAATCTGATTGTAAATCCACACCAAGCCAGACAAAGTCCTTAGTAAAATAATTAAGAACTCCTCTTCTCTCAACAAAGGAAGCCACCAATCTCTGTCAATTAACTCACATTGGATAGCATGAATAAAGGCAAATCACCTTGATGGGACGGTATTCCTCCTGAGGTATATTTAAAATGTTATAATCAATTACGTCTGCTATTAATACATCCTACAACAAAGGTTAATATGGGAGAGAGGTGAATACAGCACTAATTTCGCTTTTCTACATGTTTTAAGGATGCCACCCAGTGTTTTCACTTTCACCCCCATCTTTGATAAACACTGATATTAAACTGTTTTCCAAAATGTTGTTGTCCCGTCTCAAGACTTACTAAACCAAATTGGTCCACACGGACAAAAGCGTGTTTCTTAAAGATAATTTATCCTCGGATAACCTCCTTCAACTATTATATATCTTACATTCTTCATCAGAAACAACAGCTCGTGGGCTGTATTATCTCAATGTAGATTTTTTTTTTGATAGACTAGAATGGTCATATATCTGGTCTGTCTTGGAACACATGGAAATTAGCTCGAATTTCATGAATATGATTCAAATGCTATATGCTAATCCTTCAGCCATAGTTATAACAGGCAATATCTGCTCTGCTCCATTCAGAATCACTAGTAGCAGCTGACAAGGTGATCCAATTTCACCTTTGCTATTCTTATTATCCATGGAACCACTGGCCTAGGCAATTCGTCAATTGAAGGAAATAACACCTATTTCCCTAAAATCTACTGATCACTTAATTTCATTATGTGCAGATGATATTTTACTATATCTAGACAATGTATCTCAGTCACTTCCCAATGCATTGAAGATCATAGATAAGTTATGAATTGAATCTGACCAATTCAACCCTAATGCCTCTCGAGACCCCGATGGAGGACTCCATCTGTACTTATGGAATTATCATTTTATATATTTGGGAGTAGATATATTTCCTTCCTTAGTTAAACCCACTGCCAGAAACTTTAACAGACTACTCAAATCAATTCAATCTGACCTTCGTAGATGGAATAATATCCCAGTTGCTTTAACCGCCAGAATATCTATTGTCAAAACTTCCATGACTGAATTTCTGTAGTTTAATGCTTCCCATGGCTCCCCCTTCGGGCTATTGAGATCAAATTCATATTCCGGTTTCAAAATGTATATGGCAAGGTAAACGATCCCAGATAACACTATCCGTATCAAACGTTTGTTGTATTTCCAGGCACTAGCATTTTGCCCCATCCTAAATTGGTATAGACATGAATCTTCTTCCCCCTGCGTGAGTATAAAGATAAACATGGTGTGTCCTATTGCCCTGGATGAGGTGGTCTTCACTTAGATACCTCTCACGCTTTGGTCCTATCACAATTTCTATATTGGGCAAAATTTTAAATCAATGTAACTGGGAATCAAAATGGCATGCCCATTCTCTAATATTTCAAAATAATGCCTTGTGATCTGGAGGGCGGCCTTTTGCATCCCACCCAATGGTCCAAATGTGGAATCCATACCCTTACAGATATCATGGACAGTAGTGGTTTCAGAACATTCCACGATTTGAAAGATACATACATATTACCAGGCAATTACGTTTTTTTGTATTTACAACTTAGGTCAGCTATGTTGGCCTATGCAGTCCCTTGGGAAACACAACTACTGAACCATCCAATTATGAAATGTATAAATCAATTATCTGGGGCCCCGAATGGACTGATCTCTATAATACAGTATATCGTACAACTTTTGGAAAGCTCATATTCTGAGCTAGCCATGAAAAAAAACATGGTCCATAGATCTAATTGAATCTCAGCAACCCTTTAACTGGAACAGAATATGGAAAAATATGACCTTAGCATCCAGTAATCTGAACCAAGTTTGTTCACAGACTATTCTCTGCCAACAGCTCTGGTGGACACTCGTGCAGTCAGCTTGCCAATTGCACGCTCCCTCAAAACTTGAGATATCTCTGGCATTGTGTTGTGTGACAAAACTTCATATTTTAGAGTGGCCTTTTATTGTCCCCAGCACAAGGTGCACCTTTATAATGATCATGCTGTTTAATCAGCTTCTTGATATGCCACACCTGTCAGGTGGATGGATTATCTTGGCAAAATAAAATGCTCACTAACAGGGATGTAAATAAAATTGTGAAAAAAATTGGAGATAAATACATTTTTGGTAGAAATGGAAAAGTTTGGGGATCTTTTATTTCAGCTCATGAAACATGGGACCAACACGTTACATGTTGCGTTTATATATTTTTTCAGTATAAATATACTGAAGAAGGGGTGGTACGGGGGGGATTGGGGGGAATGTAAGTGGAGACTCAAATGATGGATGGACTTATAAGCAACCTCGTTTGTTGGGGTGGATGGGAAGGAGTCGGAGGCATGCTTTTTTGGGCTCCGGGGAAGGAGAATGTGGGCAGGTGGATAGAGACATAGGTTGGGGTTATCTTTCTCTGCATTTCTTTGATAGTTTTTGTACTTGAACTGCTCCTCAAAACTAAAACACAAAACAAAATAAATTGTACTTTAAAAAAAATCTCCAACCCCCTGATTTGCTTATATTCTGTCCCTTTGCCCATGGCGTTGCACATGGAACTTGCTAATTGCTTCCATTGCTACTGTTGACCTGTGCTGATATATGTACCCCACTTGTCCCCTAAAAAAGGAAGACAATTTGGGCTCCAATTAGAGAGGAGCTTGGCATGTCCCTGGGAGGAATGATTAGAGAAAATAAGAGCTTTTCACAGGCATGCCATAAGGCAATCAGATCAGCCTCCGAGGAAGATAATGCCTGCTTCAAGAAAACCCCTAAACGATGCCCCGGATTGGGAAGATTGAGAGACTTCTGCATTATAACAACACAATCAGTTTGAATGTTGTGCCAGTGTGATCAGACGGCGGTAGAGAATGTCTGATGACAGAGTCTGAGTATCTTCACTAAATGCCAATGAGATGAGTGTGGCAGTCATTGTGTTTGTTGCATCATCAGCCATCTTGAACTGCCTATTTGCATGTGATCGTTAGGAAATGTAAGTTTAGATGTGTTCATTGTGTTAATGCAGTCTTAAGTGACTTCCTGCACACCTCATTTGAAACAGAGGGAAGACATGGGTGTGTGAGTCTATGGTTCCGGTTCCGAATGTCAGCGTAGAGGTCAAACTGCTCAAATGCTGAACAAATAAAAACATGTTTCACTCAATAGAACCTACAGTACCTGCATACGTTTTACTTCAAATCTTTACTTCAGATTTTGTGCCTGCTTCGTTTTATTACGTTAGCTACAGTCACACACTGTTGTTTACACAATTAATATGAGGACACAAGAGTCAATCTTCAGTCAGTCTAATCCTATGAAGGAGATGGAGAGACTTTTGAGAATTGCAGAGCCATTATATATATAATATCAGTGGACTCACTATACAAAAGTTCCCCCTAAAAAAGGATTTACAAATCAGAATTGTTACGCGAGGGTATGCCCGCAGCAAACACACTGCGACCTACATTTCACCAGAAGCAAGTAAATGAAGGTTACAATGACAAACTTAATTTGATGGTTGTTAAAATCCATCCAAACTCGTCATCAGTTTTGTTGCTCACAACTTTTATTTGCCGTTTAATTTGTGTTGCCACCCCGTTTCATGACATCAAAATTCTTCAAAAGAGCACTTTGAGCAGGTATGAGCATGTGTGTGAAAGGGAATGAGATAGAGAGAGAAATAGAGAACGAGACAGAGAGAGAGAGAGAACGTGACAGAGAGAGAGAAAGAGGTGTTTGAGTGTGTAATGTTTTATTTACTGTAGGCTCTCTGCAGGTCTCTCTCTCTTTCTCTTACACAGGGAAGACAGCCCCTAGAGACTGAGTTGAGCTTCCTACCTCAATTATGTTATCATGTTCGTGAAATTATATTTCTCTTTTATCATTGATTCACTTTCTCAGCCCGTCTCTGTTCTCTTGGCTCCTGGCCTTTGATTTCTCTTCATCTCCCTCGTTGTCCTTCAATGCAACATTTTCTCTGTCCTGAAAGTCCCACTTGCCCCTCTTTGTGTTTATGTTGGCTGCCTGCTTTATGGATTAACCTAGCTGGACGTAAAACATTTGCCGTGCAGGGCCTGGCCAGGTCTGAGCACTTAAAGCCAGTCAAAGGGATTGAAGTATTTAGGAGTAAAAAGTAGGCTCTTGGCCCTAATGTAATGAAGGTTCAGTGATGTATTCTTGTGTGATGAGTAGCCTTGCCTTGTAGATGAATCGTGTCAACTAAGAGCGTTAATGCCTAAGCTTCAGCTCAGTAGGCCAACAATCTTGAGTCACATAGGAGCCCCAAGTCACACCTGCTGGGACAGTACATTGTCCCAGCAGGAAAAAATCTGAAATACTAATTTTGTTATTCTTCATGTTGATGATACAGTAGTTATTCAGCAGAAAACTGACCGGAGATAATCGTATGAGTCACAAACGACTACTAACAGTTCATGTAAATACATTTTGCAATATTTATGATTGACCACAAGGCCCCACTGTGAGGATAAGGACCATTATGATGAAACAAATAATCTGCAGACATTCCTCCCTGCCGCTTGGTGTGGCTTTGTTTGCAGGAGCACTAAGCAGGGGAGGGCTTGTTAGTGCTTGGGTGGTAGACCTCAGGAAACAGAATGCTGATGGAAAGGTGGATCCCTTCTCACTGGACCATATTAAATCACATTATATCATAACAGTACACTGCCTTGGTGGAGATGCAGTTAAAAAAAAGAGATATAGTGAGACATCAACATTCAATGATCATTAGTTATAAAGGCCAACCTATGCTAGTCACCTTAGTGCTTTGGCCTTTTCCAGGCTTATGTGGCCCACTTGTTATGCTGGCTTTTCCTTTATCTAAAAGTATAAGTCATTGAGATGAACCTCTAATCAGTCGAGTGCTGGCTATTCTCTTGTTTATCATAAAATAAAAATAATAGTGTGGTGGTCAAATCAAATCAAACCAATTTTTATTGGTCACATACACATGATTAGCAGATGTTATTGTTTGTGCTTCTAGCAGTGGCTCGGGTGGTTGATGTTCTTGATGATCTTTTTAGCCTTCTTGTGACATCAGTGCTGTAGGTGTCGGGGAGGGAGGTTAGTTTGCCCCCGGTAATGCGTTGGGCAGACCGGACCACCCTCTGGAGAGCTTTGCAGGCGGTGCAGTTGCCATACCAGGCAGTGATACAGACCGACATAATGCTTTTGTACATCTGTAAAAATTTGTGAGGGTTTTAGGTGACAAGCCAAATTTCTTTAGCCTCCTGAGGTTGTAGAGGTGCTGTTGCGCCTTCTTCACCACACTGTCTGTGTGGGTGGTCCATTTCAGTTTGTTAGTGATGTGTATGCCAAGGAACTTGAAGCTTCCACCTTCTCCACTGTGGCCCTGTCGATGAACCCTCTGCTGTTTCCTGAAGTCCACAATAATCTCCTTTGTTTTGTTGACGTTGAGTGAAAGGTTGTTTTCCAGGCACCACACTCCCAGTACTGTGTATGGTGAGCTCAGGGGCAATGGTGCTATGTATGCAAATAAAATCTTCCAGTAGCTCATTTCATCCATGCCTCAGAGCACAGAGCCAAGTAACCAGCACTTGTTTCCCCCAGAGAGTCAAAGATTATTGTGACTTAATTACTGTGCTCTGTTGATGAGGCATTGTTTCCAGGGCAGGGATGTGAAAAGGCAGGCTGGATCAGAGACGGCAAGACAGTAGACACCAACAATGTTCCGTAGCCAGATAATTTAGAGCCTCCTCTCCTCTCAGCACCACCTTTGTGTCCCAAGGGTCGTTCCACCTCAAAAAGCACAAGAGAGAGGATTTCGACAACCATCATCTCATTTCGTTCTGAAATTGTTTCTGTTAGAAAAATAAGATTGTCATTTCTGCAACATTATTTTGTTGAAATATAATTTAATCTCAGAGAAATTAAACTGATTGCACCCAAATTGCCCATTTCAATGTATACAATTAAAATAATATTCAACTAATACAGTACCTAACATCCAATTTGACCCAAACGTTTTCTAACAATGAGGAATCCAAATACATGAGGAATCCAAAGAATTGGTCAAAAGCCACACAAAGACCCCCCACACCCTCCTTACCCTGTAAGCAGTCTATGGACAAGGTATGACAGCAATCCATGCTTTGGTTTTGTTGTCCACTGTTTTCAATGGTAACTAGTCAATGGTACCTACAGTACCAGTCAAAAGTTTGGACACACATATTCATTCAAGGGTTTTTCTTTATTTGTACTGTTTTCTACATTGTAGAATAATAGAGAAGACATCACACCTATACAATAACACATATGGAATCATGTAGTAGTCAAAAAAGTGTTAAACAAATCAAAATAAATGTTATATTTGAGATTCTTCGAAGTAGCCACCCTTTGCCTTGATGACAGCTTTGTACACTCTTGGAATTCTCTCAACCAGCTTCATGAGGTAGTTACCTGGAATGCATTTCAATGAACAGGTGTGCCTAGTTTAAGTCAATTTGTGGAATTTATTTGCTTCTTAATGCATTTGAGCCAATCAGTTGTGTTATGACGAAGTAGGGTTGGTATACAGAATATAGCCCTATTTGGTAAAAGACCAAGTCCATATTATGGCAAGACCAGCTCAAATAAGCAAAGAGAAATTACAGTCCATCATTACTTTAAAAGACATGGAGGTCAGTCAATGCAGAACATTTCAAGAACTTTTAAAGTTTCTTCAAGTGCAGTCGCAAAATCCATGAAGTTCTGGCTCTCATGAGGACCGCCACAGGAAAGGAAGACCCAAAGTTGCCTCTGCTGCACAGGATAAGTTCATTAGAGTTACCAGCCTCAGAAATTGCAGCCCAAATAAATGCTTCACAGAGTTCAAGTAACAAATCTCAACATCAACTGTTCAGAGACTGCGTGAATTAGGCCATCATATTTGAATTACTGCAAAGAAACAACTACTAAAGGACACCAATAATAAGAACAGTCTTGCTTGGGCCAAGAAACATGAGCGGAATGGACATTAGACAGTGGAAATCTGTCCTTTGGTCTGATGAGTCCAAATTTGCGATTTTATGTGTAACTCAATGATATAACTTATAAATTATTTGGATATGAAGCTCAAAAATGCTAATATAGGTGCCATTGACTTGAACTGGATTTGTGCAGTAAATGGTAAAAAGTTAGCATTTGAAACAATGGCCAGGTTAACAAAACCAAAGCATAGGTTGCTGTCATACCTTGTCCATAAACTTCTTACAGGGTAAGGAAACAAATGTAATGTATTTGTTTTAAATCACTCAATAGCAGGAACAGCACCATATAGGTGGTGGTAATATCAGGTTGTAGGATGGGACAACTTCCATGACTAACTTCTCTGAACAGGGGAAAAAACATTCAGCAAATTCACTGAGAATACATTACATAGCATGAAGAAACAAAACTCTGTGCCACAACGCCATACTACTTGTCAGACAGAGAACTGGTACTGTATAGTCATTGTTGCGGTGGGATTGTGGGGTGTGGGAGTCTGTGAGTGGCTTTTGACTATTTCTTTGGATTCCTCATGTCTTACTCATTGTTATTGCATATTTTATGAATCCTATACATTACAATTGTCAATTTGGTTGCAATCAATTAGCTCAACTTCTCAGAGATCTAATTATATTTCAACAAAATAACAAAAAAAATCATCTATGTTTCTTACCACAAAAATTATTTCAGAGCAATCTGAGATGGTGGGTGTCATTTTTTTCTGAAATGACATGGAACCATCACCAGGCTATGTATCTGTCTTCTAAGGAAAGTGAGAATCTAGTGAAGTGGTGCAGTGAAGGAGAAAGAATTATGAGGAAGATAAGGAAAGATGGTGTTCAGGAAAATGATGTGGCGAGGCGAGAAGAGGAAAAAGAATCACCTCATGAAACATTTCACTGTCAGAGGGCCCTTAGATTTATCGATGGTGTTTTCTTCACCCTCTCTTTAGATAATTGGAAGTTTGCTGTTGTGTGTACCGAGCACAGAGGAAAGAAAACATATTTTGGCAGGGCTTTGACAGGTTAGACAATGGTGTAAAAAGAACAAATGCTGTCAAGAGAAGAAACAGAGTACTGGTGTGTGTCTGTTAGGTGAGGAAAAGTTCCCTCTAAAGGGAGACCAAACAAAATGTGTGCTTCTGGAAGCATCAGATTCAAACACTTGCTGAGGTTTTTCTGGCTGCTTCACGTCAATGGAAAATATTGCCCCTTGGATCATTGTGTCCACATTCAGGGTGTGGTAGCATAGCAGAAAACCTCATTGATTTATTCACCCCCCCTTTCATCTCTCTCATCAGCACAGTTTAGCTGCCTTTGATTGGTTAGGGAATCGGGAGTATGAAGATTACTTATGAATATTTAAGACACTGGAGTCACACTTGGTCAGTAAATAACCAGACTGAGCGTGATCCAAGCTCTCCAGGTGGGGGGTCCATGTCTCAACCTCCCATCCCTGCCCATGAATATCAACTACCTCGGCTCCCAACATTAATTCCTGGACCCCCCCCGCTGCTCTCCTTAATGGGAGAGTCCAGCATATGCTCCGGAGGTCATCAGTGGTGAGCGTGTTGGATCGAATAAAAGGAGAATTACAACCTTGTTTAATGGTCTGGTTTAAAATCACGCTGAGGATGGAGATAGCCGGGGCCTTCGTGAGATGTACTGCAGAAAGGTGCTGGCTGAGTGCAGATAACCTCTGGGAAGAAGACGTGAATGCTTTTAAGCCACCAAACAGAACCTGAAAATGCAGCTCTGAATTTTCCCATCCGGCTAACAGCCTCAGCATTTCCCCATTAGCATCTGCTCCTCCTTTCCAATTCTGTCTAATGCCATCCACTGTGTGACGAGAAAATCACTGTTTGATTAATACAGTGCCATGAACTGCCTAGCAATCTGCAGTTATCAAAGGCATCTCAGATATTGGTATAAATAATCAATTATTTCAGCTAATGACCTAACAAGATACCCTTTAGAGGAGGTCAAGTTTCCTCTTGGCAGGCGCCTTGTCCTCCCGTAGAGGGAACAAGCTATCTGCATTAAAGCACTGACATCTCACTTCCTGCCTGACAAGAACTGCTTCTCCTCTGCATCTGCGCAGACACAGGTATGTACCTAGAGCTGCATGGGCTGTCGTCTGGAGCTGGAGGTGATCCCTCCTTACAGTCATGGAAAAGTTTGACATGTCATGTCACCAACATTCTAGAAGTATTAACCACAGCACATAGGTTGCATTGTTGTATAGTGAACGGAGGGGTTCCACGTGATTGGGATGGGGCTAAATTACTGACTGAAATGTTCAGACTGTCAAATTCCAAAGAAACGATGACTCTGAATCTCAGTCGTAAAGAGGGCACAACAGAGCCTCTTCTTCCACAGCAGGCTGAAGAGATTTGGCATTGGCCGTCAGATCTTCAAGGGAATCTACAGCTGCAGCATCAAAAGCGTCTTGACTGGCTGCATTATCGCCTGGTATGGCAACTGCACCTCCCTTGACTGCAAGGTTCTACAGAGGGTGGTGCGGATGGCCCAGTACATCACCAGGGCCGAGCTCCCTGCTATCCAGGACCTCTATATCAGGCGTGTCAGAGGAATGCCTGAAAAATTGCCAAAGACTTCAGCCACACAAGCCATGGACTGTTCTCTCTGCTACCGTCTGGCAAGCAGCACCAAAGCATTGGGTCTCAGACCAACAGGCTCTGAGATACAGTGGCTTCTATCCAGTGGTGTAAAGTACTTATTTATAAATACTATAAAGTATTACTTAAGTAGTTTTTTTGGTATCTGTACTTTACTTTACAATTCATGTTTTATTTTACTTCACTACATTCATGAGGAAAATAATGTACTTTTTACTCTACATTTTCCCTGACACCCAAAAGTACTCATGAAAATGATCCAATTCACACACTTATCAAGAGAACATCCATGATCATTCCTACTGCCTCTGATCTGGTGGACTCGCTAAACACAAATTATTAATTTGTAAATTATGTCTGAGTGTTTGAGTGTGCCCCTGGCTAGCTGTAAAATATGTATAAATATATATAAGGAATTTGAAATTATTTATACTTTTACTTTATATATATAGTATATATATAGTATATTTTAGCAATTCCATTTACTTTTGTTACTTAAGTATGCTTAAAACCAAGTACTTTAAAACTTCTACTCAAGTAGTATTTCACTTTTACTTGAGTCATTTTCTATTTAGGTATCGCTACTTTTACTCAAGCATCACGTATACTCCCTCTCCGGCTTCTAGGTCATCAGGCTGCTGATTATCCCGCACACCTGTCACCATCGTCTCGCGCACCTGCGCCTCATGACACTCACCTGGACTCCATCACCTCCTTGATCATCTTCCCTATATCTGTCACTCCCCTTGGATCTTTCCTCAGGTGTTATTGACTCTGTTTTCATGTCGGTGCAATGTTTGTGTTTCGTGTTCATGGTTTCTTTTATTTATTAAAACACTCAACTCTGAACTTGCTTCCCGACTCTTAGCGCACTCGTTACAGAATAACACCTCACCTAAGGGAAGCATCTGGGAGTGTTTTTGTTATAAACAAATGGTGTTAGAGTAATGACGTCGGGTCTGGGAAATGCTACAGGCTCTCGTGCCTCAACCAGATCGCCAGGCTCCCCTGCCTCAACCCATCTGTCAGGTTCTCGTGCCCCAGCTGACTCAACAAGTTCCCGGCCCTCAGCTGGCGTGACAGGTTCTCACGCATCAGCAGGAGTGACCGTTCCGCTCCTGATCCCCGGGTTCGTCCCCTATGACGGCGTCCTGCGGCTGGAGCCGTGCGTCGGGAAGGGGGTAATGTCACGTATACTCCCTCTCCGGCCTCTAGGTAATCAGGCTATTGATTATCCAACACACCTGTCACCATTGTCTCATCACCTGACACTAACTTGGACTCCACCTCCTTGATTATCTTCCCTATCTGTCACTCCCCTTGGTTCTTTCCTCAGGTGTTATTGACTCTGTTTTCATGTCGGTATGTTGTTTGTGTTTCGTGTTCCTTGTTTATTTTATTCATTAAAACACTCACTCCCCGAACTTGCTTCCCGATTCTCAGCGCACTTGTTACATCAAGTATGACAATTTTTCCACTACTGCTACTGCTTCCATCCCCATCCCCATTTCATTAAGTTGAATACTTAATGAAATGGCTACCCGGACTGCACTGACTCTATGCACCCTTACGGGACTTTATCCACACACTCATACACATTGTCACGTCTGCTCCCGCTCTTCCCTCCCTGGCGCTTGAGGGCGACAGGCTGCCCTGCATCACGCACTCCTGCCATCTATTACGCACACCTGCCTTCCCTCGTCACGCGCATCAGAGATAGTGGACTCACCTGGACTCACTCATCACCTGTTTATTACATCCCCTATATCTGTAAGTTCCCTTGCTCTGTTCCCTGCTGCTGCATTACCTGTTTTTTGTCCGTATTACTTGTTTGCTGACGCTGTTCCTGTCTAGTTCCATGTCCGTTCTATATGACATGTTTGACTCCCCGTACCTGCTTCGTCTCTCGAGCGTGTGTCATGCATGTGACACACACACACACTGACATTCTCATACAAACACACACACACACACACACACACACACACACACACACACACACACACACACACACACACACACACACACACACACACACACACACACACACACACACACACACACACAATTACATATGCACACACACTTAACGCACACACAAATACACACGCATATTGAGGCCAATGACATGTAAACATACAATCATATAACACTGCTGCTACTTTGTTCTTTTTCTTTTGCTTCTCTATCCTGATTTATTTTCGTGGCTGTTAGTGAGAACTATATACAATATGTATTTTTTATAATACAAGTGAAAATATTTCCCCAACAAGGAAATAAATAACGTACACTTTGCACTGTCTCTGCAGCTCAAATTAAGGTTTTGTTTTTCACTTGACTTATTTTGCCTACCTGGTGGGAGCTGTAAATATGCTTGCTTAACAAAATGATGTATTTTGAATAGATAATGTTCTATACTCTAGAGCTAATAACATTCAGCATAAATGTAATATAGACGTATACAGCACAGTTATTTCTCAGTGTGTGAGTTGAGCTCCTTGTTTTTGGAGCATCTTGCTGCTACTGCTGATTTTAATTTAGTCTCGTTGGGGTGTATATGAAATATAACAGTAACACAGTGGAACTACTACTGTATAACTATACTTCAAAATATAGGTACAGTACAACACACAGAGAACATGTTCATATCCAACATAATATAGCATATTGTAGTGCTATATTAAGTCTGCTTCATCTCTGACCATGTTGCTTCATAAATTAAATACATATTCACTGTAAGTAGGTGGGCATCTTAATTTGCATTCATCTTCCAAGTCATTATGTCATTACATATATATCTGTTACAGGTATTCATTAATAGGTCTAGAGTTTGAAACACTTTCAGCAGTACAATCATCAATGTCAATAATTTGCTAAGTCTCATCGTCACGCAATGTTAACTTCTCTGGGATATGTGGGACGGTAGCGTCCAACTTGGCCAAAAGCCAGAAAAATTGTAGCGCGCCAAATTCAAATATATTACTATAAAAATCAATCTTTCATGAAATCACACATGAAAGACACCAAATTAAAGCTACACATGTTGTGAATCCAGCCAACATGTCTGATTTCAAAGAGGATTTACGGCGAAAGCACACCAAACGATTATGTTAGCTCAGTACATAGCCACAGAACAACACAGACATTTCCCCAGCAAAAGATAGTCACAAAAAGCAGAAATAGAGATAAAATGAATCACTAATCTTTGATGATCTTCATCAGATGACACTCATAGGACATCATGTTACACAATACATGTATGTTTGGTCAATAATGTCCATATTTATATCCACAAATCTCGGTTTACATTGGCGCCATGTTCAGAAATGCCTCCAAAATATCCGGAGAAATTGCAGAGCCACGTTAAATAACAGAAATACTCATCATAAACTTTGATGAAAGATACATGTTTCACATATAATTAAAGATACACTTGTTCTTAATGCAACCGCTGTGTCAGATTTCAAAAAAACTTTACGTAAAAAGCACACCATGGAATAATCTGAGATGGCGCTCAAACATAACAACATTTCTCCGCCATGTTGGAGTCAACAGAAATACGAAATTACATCATAAATATTCCCTTTGATCATCTTCATCAGAATGCACTCCCAGGAATCCTAGTTCCACAATAAATCGTTGTTTTGTTCGATAATGTACATTACTTATGTCTAAGTAGCTACTTTTGCTAGCATGTTTAGTGCACATGTCCAAGCGCTCGCGCAAATGCAGGCAAATTCGGACGAAAACTTCAAAAAGTTATATAACAGGTCAAATAAACTGGTCAAACTAAGTAGAGAATCAATCTTCAGGATGTTGTTATCATGTATATCCAATAGCGTTCCAACCGGAGCACTCCTTCATGTCTGTAGAAGTTATGGAACGCAAGGCGACATTATGAAAGGGTCAAGTGTGATCAAACGCTTATCTTTTAGTGGGGTGCAGGGCTGAAAAAAGTTGGTATAAATTAAATAGAGCCCGCACGCTCATAAGCTCCTCCACATACTTTTATACACAAACAAACAATGTTTTGATCCTTGCAGGATCTAAATGTTGTTTTTGTGTGATAAAGGGTACGTGGTGGAGCTTTTGAGTGTGCGGGCTCTATTAAATTTATACCAACTTTTTTCAGCCCTGCACCCCACTAAAAGATAAGCGTTTGATCACACTTGACCCTTTCATAATGTATTGATAGGGAAACAATAATTATTGTACTCTATCAGAGGAAGTGACTAATCATTTGGTATATTGATTGTGAAACAATGTTATCAAATAAATGCAGGGATATTTAACAAAGTCAGCCCTATTTATTAGTTTGTCTAAATATCAACAGATCCAGTGAATTTACAGAATGGACTGTACATATCAAAGCTGTAGCTAAGAATGATGTTGCCTGGATCTTATAAAAACCTATGTTATTCCTCATGGTGACGCCGAAAGACACTCCTGAAAGAGATAAACCAAAGAACTCAGCACCACTGCACCTGGCATTTATAAATTAGCATTTGTCCTATTATGTGACATAAGTACATTTTCATTTGTGTGTTTTAAATCTAAATGTATTTTTCTATTTTGTGCTATTACAAAGACACTTATGGAACCAAGAATTCCAATCCAACTATAGCTTGCTTGATGGCAGTTTGGCTATCTAACACCTCCTGAATGTTGAATATTTTCTACAGTCAGTGGCAAGTCTAGGAAGCACCTGAATGCAAATTAGATATTTATTTCCCCTCCTACAAGATACCACCCAGTCTAAGAATGATTGGAAATGTATTCAACAAGGCCAACTACAGAACTAATGATGGAATAGGCTACAGTATAACAGTTAATGGTCCACAACCAAGAGAAAAAACAACAGTAGCCACAGGGGAGGAAGAAGAAGGCCAGGGAGGGCAGAGTAGAAACACAGCTTCCTTTGCAATGACTAGGTAGTCTCAGTTGCACTGTATGTTGATATATTAGCTGCCCCACATCCCCTGCATACCAATGAACGTCCCCTAGACAGGAGAGAGAGGAGGGTCAGGGGAGTTGGGGGAAGGAAGTAGAGTGGTATTAAGTGATGTCAGTCCATGACCAGCATTAGAGATAATCGTCTATGCTTGGATGAGAGTTTAACTTTGGGAGAAATAGCTTTTTTTTTTTACCTGATTTTACACAGAACAATCTTTATACAGGTATGTTGGTGTTTCAGGATCGGAGTCTCCCCCACAGGATGTTTGAGCTAACATGTGCTAATGTGATTAGCATGAGGTTGTAAGAAACAAGAACATTTCCCAGGACATAGACATATCTGATATGGGCAGAAAGCTTAAATTCTTGTTGATCTAACTGCACTGTCCAATTTACAGTAGCTATTACAGTGAAAGAATACCATGCTGTTGTTTGAGGACAGTGCACAGTTATGAACTTGAAAATGTATTAATAAATCAATTAGGCACATTTGGGCAGACTTGATACAATATTTTGAACATAAATGCAATGGTCCATTGGATCAGTCTAAAACTTTGCACATACACTGCTGCCATCTAGTGGCCGAAATCGAAATTGGGCCTAAACTGGAATAATACATTATGGCCTTTATTTTTTGCATTTCAAATATGATAAAAAAATTCAATAAAAAATGCACGTTTTTTACTTTGTATTATCTTTTACCAGATCTAATGTGTTATATTCTCCTACATTCATTTCACATTTTCACAAACTTCAGTGTTTTCTTTAAAAAAATATCAAGAATATTCATATCCTTGCTTCAGGTCCTGAGCTGAAGCAAGATTTGGGTATGTTATTTTAGGTGAAAATTTGAAAAAAAGGGTCCGGTCCTTAATTAAGAGGTTTTAAAATAGCTTTTTTGTTTCTGTACTTTACTTGACTATTTATATTTGAGAACTTTTACTACACTACATTACTAAAGAAAATAAAGTACTTTTTACTCCATGCACTTGTTACATTTTGAATGCTTAACAGGACAAGATTATTATTTATTTAGCTTTTTTAAATGTAACCTTTATTTAACTAAGCAAGTCAGTTTAAGAACAAATTCTTATTTACAATGACGGCCTTCTGGGGAGCAGTGGGTTAACTGCCTTGTTCAGGGGCAGAACGAAATATTTGTACTTTGTCAGCTCGGGGATTCAATCCAGCAAACTTTCGGTTATTGGCCCAACGCTCTAAACACTAGGCTAAATGCCCCACCAAAAGTATATTAAGTATACTATTTTAGCAATTATATTTACTTTTTATACTTAAGTATATTTTAAACCAAATACTTTTAGACTTTTACTCAAGTAATATTTTATTGGGTGACTCACTTTTACTTGAGTCATTTTCCATTAAGGTATCTTTACTTTTACCCAAGTATGACAAATGTGTTATTTTTCTACCACTGCTAATAATGTTCCTCCTTGTCAATCCTCTGAACAAACTTGAAGGGAATTATTAACAGTTCACTCAGAGAGGATAACTTAATCAATTCATGTGTGAAAGGGGACTAGTGCTGAATCACAGTTTTTAAGTCTTTCTCCATTTAACAAAAACTGCCTTTTGGCAGATCATTTTTTGTGTGACGAGTGAGACCAGTCTGTCAGCTAAACATTTAACACGTCTGATGGCTCAAAAAACTGCTTGCCATAGACATTTGGTGGTTTGTACAGTTCTGTAACTCAAAAGCCACAGACTTTCATATTAATAATTGCGTGCAAAACTGCCCTGATGTGCATCAGCTACAATAATGAGACATTTCCTCCAAATGAAGCTGCAACACGTTGTTCAACCTCTGTTGTGAGATCTCATGCAGAGGGCCAAACCTTGGTGCTGGGGCTAATGTCCACAGATTTACAGTTGAAGTCGGAAGTTTACATACACCTTAGCCAAATACATTTAAACTCAGTTTTTCACAATTCCTGACATTTAATCCTAGTAAAAATTCCCTGTTTTAGGTCAGTTAGGATCACCACTTTATTTTAAGAATGTGAAATGTCAGAATAGTAGTAGAAAGATTTATTTCAGCTTTTATTTCTTTCATCACATTCCCAGTGGGTCAGAAGTTTACATACACTCAATTAGTATTTGGTAGCATTGCCTTTAAATTGTTAAACTTGGGTCAAACGTTTTGGGTGGACTTCCACAAGCTTCCCATAATAAGTTGGGTGAATTTTGGCCCATTCCTCCTGACAGAGCTGGTGTAACTGAGTCAGGTTTGTAGGCCTCCTTGCTCGCATACGCTTTCTCAGCTCTTCTAATCAAATGTTCTGTAGGATTGAGGTCAGGGCTTTGTGATGGCCACTCCAAAATCTTGACTTTGTTTGCCATTTTGCCACAACTTTGGAAGTATGCTTGGGGTCATTGTACATTTGGAAGACCCATTTGCAACCAAACTTTAACTTCCTGACTGATGTCTTGAGATGTTGTTTCAATATATCCACATAATTTTCCTACCTCATGATGCCATCTATTTTGTGAAGTGCACCAGTCCCTCCTGCAGCAAAACACCCCCACAACATGATGCTGCCACCCCCGTGCTTCACGGTTGGGATGGTGTTCTTCGGCTTGCAAGCCTCCCCCTTTTTCCTCCAAACATAACGATGGTCATTATGGTCAAACAGTTCTATTTTTGTTTCATTAGATCAGAGGACATTTCTCCAAAAAGTACAATCTTTGTCCCCAAAAGCAGTTGAAAACCATAGTCTGGCTTTTTTATGGCGGTTTTGGAGCAGTGGCTTCTTCCTTGCTGATCGGCCTTTGAGGTTATGTCGATATAGGACTCATTTTACTGTGGATATAGATAATTTTGTACCTGTTTCCTCCAGCATCTTCACAGGGTCCTTTGCTGTTGTTCTGGGATTGATTTGCACTTTTCGCACCAAAGTACGCTCATCTCTAGGAGACAGAACGCATTTATTTTCTGAGTGATATGATGGCTGCTTGGTCCCATGGTGTTTATACTTGCGTAGTATTGTTTGCACAGATGAACGTGGTACTTTCAGGCGTTTGGAAATTTCTCCCAAGGATGAACCAGACTTGTGGAGGTCTACAATTTTTTTTCCTGAGGTCTTGACTGATTGCTTTTCATTTTCCCATGATGTCAAGCAAAGAGGCACTGAGTTTGAAGGTAGGCCTTGAAATACATCCACAGGTACACTTCTAATTGACTCGAATGATGTCAATTAGCCTATCAGAAGCTTCTAAAACCATGACATAATTTTCTGGAATTTTCCAAGCTGTTTAAAGGCACAGTCAACTTAGTGTATGTAAACTTCTGACCCACTGGAATTCTGATACAGTGATTTATAACTGAAGTAATCTGTCTGTAAACAATTGTTGGAAAAATTACTTGTGTCATGCACACTAGATGTCCTAACCGACTTCCCAAAACTATAGTTTGTTAAAACTTCTTATGGCTGCAATCCCACTAACGGGATCGATATGACAACAGCCAATGAAAGTGCAGGGCGCCAAATTCAAACAACAGAAAACTCATAATTAAAATTCCTCAAACATACATGTGTCTTATATCATTTTAAAGGTAATCTTGTTGTTAATCCCACCACAGTGTCCGATTTCCAATATGCTTTTCAGCGAAAGCACTACAAACGATTATGTTAGGTCACCACAAAACCACAATGAGCACAGCCATTTTTCCAGCGAAATATAGTAGTCACAAAAAGCAGAAATAGAGATAAAATTAATCACTAACCTTTGATGATCTTCATCAGATGACACTCATAGGACTTCATATTACACAATACATGCATGTTTTGTTTGATAAAGTTCATATTTATAACAAAAAATCTGAGTTTACATTGGCGCGTTATATTCACTAGTTCCAAAAACATCAAGTGATTTTGCATAGCCACATCGTTTCAACAGAATTACTCATCGTAAATGTAGATGATAATACAAATTATACACATGGAATTATAGATATACCTCTCCTTAATGCAACCGCTGTGTCAGATTTTAAAAAAACATTACGGAAAAAGCAGACCATGCAATAAACTGAGACGGCGCTCAGAACAATAGCCAAATTAGCCGCCATGTTGGTGTGAACAGAAACCAGGAAAATACATGATAAATGTTTCCTTACCTTTGATGAACTTCCTCAGAATGCAGTCCTAGGAATCCCAGGTCCACGATAAATGCTTGATTTGTTCGATAATGTCCGTTATTTATGTCCAATTAGCTACTTTGGTTTGGTAAACAATTCCAAAGTCACAAAGCGCGTCCACTATAACGTGACGAAATGTCCAAAAGTTCTATAACAGTCAGTAGAAACATGTCAAACGATGTACTGAATCAATCTTTAGAATGTTGTTAACATACATCTTGAATAACGTTCCAACCGGAGAATTAGATTGACTTCAGTTGAGCGATGGAACGGAGCTGCCTATCACGTGAACGCGCGTGTTCAAAGCATGGTCAGCTCGTGGCAGTGGTGACTAATTCCTGTCTCCTTCGGCCCCCCTTCACATTAGAGTCATCAGATAAAGTTCTATTGAATGTTGACATCTAGTGGAAGCCGTAGGAAGTGAAAACTCATCCATATCTCGCTGTAATTTCAATGAGAGCTTGGTTGAAAATCTGCCACCCTCAGAAGAAATCTAAACAGGAAGTGGAACTTCTCAGGTGTTTGCCTGCCATATGAGTTCTGTTATACTCACAGACATAATTCAAACAGTTTTAGAAACTTCAGAGTGTTTTATATCCAATACTAATAATAATATGCAAATATTAGCAACTATGACTGAAGAGCAGGCCGTTTACTCTGGGCACCTCTGTGCACCTTTCATCCAAGCTACTCAATACTGCCCCTGCAGCCATAAGAAGTTAACAAGAAATTTGTGGAGTGGTTGAAAAACGAGTTTTAATGACTCCAACCTAAGTGTATGTAAACTTCCGTCTTCAACTGTACATTTTAGCAGATGCTCTTATCCAGAGTGACTTACAGTAGCAATTGGGGTTAATTGATAAAGGGCACATTGACAGATTTTTCACCTAGTTGTCTCAGGGATTCAAAACAGTGACCTTGCAGTTACTGGCCCAATGTGCTTAACCTCTAAATTACCTGCTGCCCCACAGATTACCGGAGAGCGACCAGACAAGCTGACCCACTGACCCTTCACGTACCCAGAACTCTATTAGCTGTAACCGTGGCAAACACCATCCTACCCGCTGGACCACAACTAAAGCTTGCCACGAGCACTTGTCTAGTGGATGAAAGTGGAGGCTGGCAATGAGCGTTGTGGTAGTCGAAGGAGGTACTGTGACCAGGCCATGCCCCCTCGCTCCGGGCAGAGGCCACAGAGAGCATCAGTGACTGAGTGCCAACCCGGCAACACCTTAGCTCTTTATCAATCAGCCATGGCATCTATTCCAGCCTCCGCCACCTGTCCCACTCTGTCAGTGTCAGCGCACATTTCGCCTGCTGGATTTAGCTTACTGGCTCACAGAAGGGTTCCTTCAAGGATCATTATGTTCTGGAATAGTATGCTGTTTTCAGAAGCATTACGAGGGGCTTGGGATATTTTAGTTTTGGCCCCGTCAATACTTATCTCCGTGTTTATTTAATTTTATCTTGTCACCTGGGATCATGCACGAGCATTAGACCCAGTTGGAAGCAGGGATTGCAGACTTGGCTTACATTCAGAGGCAATCTTTATTACCCTCAATTTTCAACCTGTGTTCATTTGTGAACTAGAACCTCAATAGACCTAGGCCCAATAGACTTTTCAAATTATGATTTATTTAAATTCCAAAATGTATTTGTGTAAAATGCATTATTTTCAAATGTTTTACATTTTTGATTAGTACTTCAACTTAAACACCACCTGTCTCATACATATTTTCTGGTAGTTTACCGCATGTTTGCTATTCGACCACTTCTTCGTCAAAACATTCATGATCCCAGGTGACAAGCTATAATTAAATAAATATGGATAATTTCGGTGTATTCACTGTCTGGGGTATTTAGTAAATGCCTTCATACAGCTGTAATACATGAATTCCTCGTGTTTGTTGACAATCTCTTCAAGTATGATGAGTTGTACTGTAGCATTGTTGACAAATGAAAGTGATTTTCTGAATGATTTCAAATGGCAATTTTGTTTAACGAAGGCTTGCTTTGTACACTCTTCTCATTTGAATGGATAGGTTGTAGGATCACTCCTTTTTAACAAAGGACAATGAGTCTGGAGATGAAAGGAGCTCATAGCTATCTGCCTGTTCCCTTTCGGCTGTTGATGTGACTGATATCTAACATAATTTCTCAGCATCAAAATATATCATCAGTGGCAGGAGATTGGAGCCCTTTCATCACAAGACAGACAAGACAGGGATGTCAAAGCTCTGTCTCTATATCTCATGTTGTACTACATCAAACACAGCCTCTTGACCACAATGCTTATTGCTGGCAAATGAACTGCACATACAGTCACAGTATGTCATGTAGTGTGCACATTGTCAGCTCATCTTGAATATTATATGGAGATTTTTATCAAATTATCTGGTTTATTTATTTAGCTGTTGATGTTCAATTTCACATGTTAATCATGGACTAATCGCGGTGTTTGACAATATTTTTGTGAAATCAAACTAAGCAGACTTGTTGTAGCAGAGTCGCATACTGCTAAATAGACTTTTTTTTGCATTGTCTAGTCCATTTCTCACTGGAGAGAGCACTCACCAAAATTATGAATGTATGCAGCTAGAAAAAAACAGGATTTGCAATTTATTTAAAATGCTTGGCAGAAAAGTCATTTAATAATAGGTTATGTCTAATACAGTGCAGGACATAGATAAGGGAGCCCTATCTGGCGGTGCTGCCCTTACAAATGCTAAATAATGTCATTTTTTGCTAGGGGGAATTATCTTATTGCCTGCTTTGAATAAACAGTGAGGTGATAAGGAAATTCCTTTTTGACTGCGGTCTCCCATGGTTACCAGTCTACAGAGGGCCTTCCATCTCATGCAGGCTCTACTTTCAGAAGACTGTTCACGCCACAACCCACTAGGGAGCCTCATCCCTTTAGCACCCCAATTAAATGTATGATGATAACTTTGGTATAGGAGGGAAAGGGGATACATTTGATGTGGTTCTTTGAGAATTCATGTATAGTTGAAGTCGGAAGTCTACATACACTTCGGTTGGAGTCATTGAAACTCGTTTTTCAACCACTCCACAAATTTCTTGTTAACAAACTATAGTTTTGGTAAGTCGGTTAGGACATCTACGTTCTCACAATTCCAGTGGGTCAGAAGTTTTACATACATTAAGTTGAATGTGCCTTTAAACAGCTAACAGCTGATAGGCTAATTGACATAACTTGAGTCAATTGGAGGTGGACCTGTGGATGTACTTCAAGGCCTACCTTCAAACTCAGTGCCTCTTTGCTTGACATCATGGGAAAATCTAAAGAAATCAGTCAAGACTTCAGAAAATTAATTGTAGACTGGTTCATCCTTGGGAGCAATTTCCAAACATGTGAAGGTACCACGTTCATCTGTGCAAACAATAGTACTCAAGTATAAACACCATGGGACCACGCAGCCATCATACCGCTCAGAAATTAAATGCGTTCTGTCTCCTAGAGATGAACGTACTTTGGTGCGAAAAGTACAAATCAATCCCAGAACAACAGCAAAGGACCTTGTGAAAATGCTGGAGGAAACAGGTACAAAAATATCTATATCCACAGTAAAACGAGTCCTATATCGACATAACCTGAAAGGCCGCTCAGCAAGGAAGAAGCAACTGCTCCAAAACCGCCATAAAAAAGACACACTACATTTTGCAACTACACATGAGGACAAAGATCGTACTTTTTGGAGAACTGTCCTCTGGTCTGATGAAACAAAAATAGAACTGTTTGGCCAAAATGACCATCGTTATGTTTGGAGGAAAAAGGGGGAAGCTTGCAAGCCTTGAAGGACAGGGATGGCAGCATCATGTTGTGGGGGTGCTTTGCTGCAGGAGGGACTGGTGCATTTCACAAAATAGATGGTGTCATGAGTCAGGAAAATTATGTGGATATATTGAAGCAACATCTCAAGACATCAGTCAGGAAGTTAAAGCTTGGTCGCAAATAGGTCTTCCAAATGGACAATGACCCCAAGCATACTTCCAAAGTTGTGGCAAAATGGCTTAAGGACAACAAAGTCAAGGTATTGGAGTGGCCACCACAAAGCCCTGACCTCAATCCTAAAGAACATTTGTGGGAGGAACTGAAAACGCGTGTGCGAGCAAGGAGGCCTACAAACCTGACTCAGTTACATCAGCTCTCTCAGGAGGAATGGGCCAGAATTCACCCAACTTATTGTGGGAAACTTGTGGAAGGCTACCCGACATGTTTGACCCAAATTATTACAATTTAAAGGCAATGCTACCAAATACTAATTGAGTGTATGTAAACTTCTGACCCACTGGGACTGTGATGAAAGAAATAAAAGCTGAAATAAATCATTCTCTCTACTATTATTCTGACATTTCACATTCTTAAAATAAAGTGGAGATCCTAACTGACCTAAGACAGGGAATTTGTATTAGAATTAAATGTCCGAAATGTTTTAAAACTGAGTTTAAATGTATTTGGCTAAGGTGTATGGTAACTTCCGACTTCAACTGTATATTCAAACTTTAAGTTTCGCTCAGCAGGTTTGGGACTCAGATCAATGAATACATTTCCATGACATGTCAATATTGATAGGATAGTACCATCCACAATCTATTTGATAATATATTATTAATGATTACACATAAGGAAGTGTCCACTACAGCTTGGGTTTATTCTGTATTCAACTCCATGTGACTCTGATGATGTTCTAATATGGACCACATAGAGCTGCCACAATAATTTCTAGACTTCAATAGGGATACTCTGTCCACATACAGTATACAGCTGCACCATTGAGACCATCTTGACTGGCTGCATCACTGCTTGGTATGGCAACTGCACCGCCCTCGATCACATGGCGGTACAGAGGGTGGTGAGGACAGTCCAGTACATCACTGGGTCCGAGCTCCCTGCCATTGAGGACCTCTATATCAGGTGATGCAATAGGAAGGCCCAGGAAATTGTTGAATACTCCAGCCACACAAGCCATAGAATGTTATCTCTGTTCTGGAGCATCACGTGTGACACCAACAGGCTTCTGAACAGCTCCCATCCCCAAGCCATAAGACTGCTAAATATCTACACAGACTATATGAGTGTATACAGGACCCTGGAGCCTACAGAAGTGCATACCTGGTTAGAAAAAGAGAGAAAATCCTGCTTCTGTATAATCAATATTTGAGAGTAAAATGTTTAATGGCAGGATTCTGTGGCACCACCAGGCCTGCCCTCACTCAGGTTCTGTCCCAGTGTACTCCTATATTGCAACTCCTATTTGCCATATCTGCCATATCCCCCCCCCCCCCCTTAAAAAATCTTGATGTACTATTGTAAAGTGGCTGTTCCACTGGATGTCATAAGGTGAATGCACCAATTTGTAAGTCGCTCTGGATAAGAGCGTCTGCTAAATGACTTAAATGTAAATGTAAATGATATCTTCAATTTAAGCATGCTAGAAAGTGTGTGCCCTCAGAACCTTGAGGGAAGCAAAAGTTATTCCCCTACCTAAGAATAGTAAAGCCCCCTTTACTGGCTCAAATACCCGACCAATCGGCTGTTACCAACCCTTAGTAAACTTTTGGAAAAAATTGGGTTTGACCAGATACAATGCTATTTTACAGAAAACAAATTCACAACAGACTTTTTTTTGTATTTTCACCCCTTTTTTCTCCCCAATTTCGTGGTATCCAATTGGTAGTAGTTACAGTCTTGTCTCATCGCTGCAACTCCCGTACGGACTCAGGAGAGGCGATTGTTGAGAGCCATGCGTCCTCCAAAACACAACCCAACCAAGCCACAATGCTTCTTGACACAATGCCCAAAGGAGTCACTAGTGCGCGATGAGACAAGGATATCCCTGCTGGCCAAACCCTCCCTAACCCGGACGACGCTGGGCCAATTGTGCGCCGCCCCATGAGCCTCCTGGTTGCGGCCGGCTGCGACAGAGCCTGGACTCAAACCCAGAATCTCTAGTGGCACAGCTAGCACTACAATGCAGTGCCTTAGACCACTGCACCACTCGGGAGGCCGACAACAGACTTAAAGCACACTTATAGGTAAGGACATTCAACAAGCACAACACTTACAGAAAATACTGATGATTTGCAGAGAGAAATTGATGATAAAAAGATTGTGGGCGCTGATATGTGTGCGGCTTTATTAAGTGCGGCTTTTAACATTATCGATCATAGCCTGTTGCTGGAAAAACATATGTGTTTTGGCTTTACACCCCCTGCTATATTGTGGAAAAAGAGTTACCTGTCTAACAGAACACAGAGGGTGTTCTTTAATGGAAGCCTCTCCACCAAAATCCAGGTAGAATCAGGAATTTCCCAGGGCAGCTGTCTAGGCCCCTTACTTTTTAAAATCTTTACTAATGACATGCTTTTTGTAAAGCCATGTATGTATGCGGATGACTCAACACTTTACACGTCAGCTATCACAGCGACTAAAATGACTGCAACACTTCACAAAGAGCTTCAGTTAGCTTCAGAATTGGTGGCAATGAATAAGTTTGTCCTAAATATTTCAAAAACCAGAAGCATTGTATTTGGGACATATCATTCACTAAACCCTAAACCCTAAACCTCACCTAAATCTTGTAATGAATGATGTGGAAACTGAGCAAGTTGAGGAGACTAAACTGCTTTGAGTAACCCTGAATTGTAAACTGTCATGGTCAAAACATATTAATTCAACAGTAGCTAGGATGGGGAGATGTCTGTCCATAATAAAGCCCTGCTCTCCATTCTTAACAGCACTGTCAACAAGGCAGGTCCTACAGACCCAAGTTTTGTTCGCACCTGGACTACTGTTCAGTCGTGTGGTCAGGTGCCACAAAGAGGGACTTAGGAAATTGCAATTGGCTCAGAACAGGTCAGCACAGCTGGCCCTTGGTTGTACACAGTGAGATAACATTAATAATATGCATGTCAATCTCTCCTGGCTCAAAGTTGAGGAGAGATTGACTTCATCAATACTTGTATTTGTTAAATGCACCAAGCTGTCTGTTTGAACTACTGGCACACAGCTCAGACAACCATGCATACGCCACCAGACAAGCCACCAGAGGTCTCTTCACAGTCCCCAAGTCCAGAACAGTCTATGGGAGGCGCACAATACTACATAGAGCCATGACTACATGGAACTCTATTCCACATCAAGTAACTCATGCAAGCAGTAAAATTAGATTTAAAATAAGATTTAAATACACCTTATGGGACA
This sequence comes from Salvelinus fontinalis, assembly GCF_029448725.1. Taxonomy (NCBI): domain Eukaryota; kingdom Metazoa; phylum Chordata; class Actinopteri; order Salmoniformes; family Salmonidae; genus Salvelinus; species Salvelinus fontinalis. The sequence continues at coordinate 37,567,625 of NC_074666.1, forward strand.
GCGGGGACTGTGAAGCAACACAAACATAGGCACAGACACATGTATACAAACACACGATAACATACCGTACGCACTATACACATACGTACACATGGATTTTGTGTTGTAGTAGAGTAGGGGCCTGAGGGAACACTCGTAATGTGTTGTGAAATCTGTTGTGTAATGTTTAAAAAATGTATAACTGCCTTTATTTTGCTGGACTACAGGAAGAGTAGCTAGGGATCCATAATACATACGAATACAAATACTCCTCCGTTGTTAATCATGGGGTTAATTTGTGAATAGAGTATTTTATGGCATATGTGCATACATGCATGTATTACTTATTCCAGTAAATGCGGATATGGATGATACCCAATGAAATGTCTGAGGTGCAATGATATCTCTTTATAAGTAACACATTTTTCTCTGTCTTATTTGAGCTTAGAAAAATACTGTCACGCCCTGGCCTTAGTATTCTTTGTGTTCTTTATTATTTTAGTTAGGTCAGGGTGTGACATGGGGAAATTTTGTGTGTTGTTGGTTTTGGGTGTTGTTTATGGTAAAGGGGTTGTTGGGTATAGTATATGGGTTTGTGTGGAGTACATGTGTCTAGTGTTGTCTATGTATGTTTAGTTGTCTAGGAGAGTCTATGGTTACCTGAATGAGTTCCCAATTAGAGACAGCTGATTTCGGTTGTCTCTGATTGGGAGCCTTATTTAGGGTAGCCATAGGCTCTCATTGGTTGTGGGTAATTGTCTATGTCAGAACGTTTGTAGCCAGTGTGTGTAAGTGCACAACGTTATTTAGCTTCACGGTCGTTTGTTGTTTTGTTCGTTTTGTTAAAGTGTTTCGTGTCGTGTTTATTTTCGTCATCTTTAAAAATAAAAGAAGATGGCTTACTTTCCAAAAGCTGCGTTTTGGTCCATCAATCTGCCACACGATCGTGACAGAATTACCCACCATCGGACCAAGCAGCGGAAAACAAAGCAACAGCAGCAATGTCAAGACTCCTGGACGTGGGAGGAAATTCTAGACGGGAGAGGACCCTGGTCACAGCCAGGGGAATATCACTGCCCCAAGGCAGAGATGGAGGCAGCACGGCGACACGGGAGGAAGCCCAAGAGACAGCACAAAACATTTTTTGGAGGGGGGCACTTGGAGCAGTCGGCGAAGTTGAGGGGTGAGTCTGAGTGTGTCGAGGAGTTATTGGACAGATTGGAGGAGAGTGAACGAAGGGGAGATTATGAGACAATCGAAGAGTTGTTGACGAAATTGGAGGAGAGTGAAGAGAGAGAGCTGTTGGTTTGGCAGAGTATGCAATGCATTCTCCCTGAGGAGCGTATTAGCTGTCCGATGCCACCTGTGTCAGTTCCTCGTACTCAGCCTGAAACTTGTGTTAAAGTTCCGGAAGATTTGATGCCGGCTATACACACCAGGTCTCCAGTACACCTTCACAACCCGGTGTGTCCTGTTCCTACTTTTTGCACTCATCCTGAGATGCATGTCCCCAGCCCTGTACCACTAGTTCCGGCACCAAGCACTAGGTCTAAGGTGCGTCTCCAGAGCCCTTTACGCACTGTTCCTGCTCCCCGCACTAGCTTTGAGGTGCGTGTTTCCAGCCCATTACCACCAGTGCCTTCACCACGCATCAAGCTTCCTGGGTGTCTCCAGAGCCCTGTTCTTCCTCCACGTACTAGCCCTGTGGTGCGTGTCTCCAGCACATTACCACCAGTGCCTACACCACGCACCAAGCCCTCTGTGTGTCTCCAGAGTCCTGTACGCACTGTTCCTTCTCCCCGTACTCGCCCTGATGTGCGGGTCCTCAGCCCGGTACCACCAGTACCGGTACCACGCACAAGGCCTATAGTACGCCTTGAGAGTCCAGTGTGCCCTGTTGTTGCTCCCCGCACTAGCCTTGAGATGCGTGTCCCTAGCCCGGTACCACCAGTTCCGGCACCACGCACTAGGCCTAATGTGCGTCTCCAGGGTCCAGTATGCCCTGTTCCTTCTCCCCGCACTAGCCCTGAGATGCGTGTTCCCAGCCCGATACCACCAGTGCCGGCACCACGCACTAGGCGTAATGTGCGTCTCCAGGGTCCAGTATGCCCTGTTCCTTCTCCCCGCACTAGCCCTGAGATGCGTGTCCCCAGCCCGGTGCTACCAGTCCCGGCACCACGCACCAGGCCTACAGTGCGCCTCAGCCGGCAGGAGTCTGCCGTCTGCACAGCGATGACTGAACTGCCCGTCTGCCAAGCGCCATCTGAGCCATCCGTCTCCCCAGCGCCATCTGAGCCATCCGTCTCCCCAGCGCCATCTGAGCCATCCGTCTGCAATGAGCCTGCAAAGCCGCCCGTCTGCCATGAGCCCACTGAGCCGTCCGCCAGACAGGAGCCGCTAGAGCCGCCAGCCAGACAGGAACCGCTAGAGCCGTCCGTCAGACAGGATCTGCCAGAGCCGTCAACCAGACAGGATCTGCCAGAGCCGCCAACCAGACAGGATCTGCCAGAGCCGCCAATCAGACAGGAGCCGCCAGATCAGTCAGCCAGCCATGAGCAGCCAGATCAGACCGCCAGCCATGAGCAGCCAGATCCGTCAGCTAGCCATGAGCAGCCAGATCCGTCAGCTAGCCATGAGCAGCCAGATCCGTCAGCTAGCCATGAGCAGCCAGATCCGTCAGCTAGCCATGAGCAGCCAGATCCGTCAATTAGCCATGAGCAGCCAGATCCGTCAGCTAGCCATGAGCAGCCAGATCCGTCAGCTAGCCATGAGCAGCCAGATCCGTCAGCTAGCCATGAGCAGCCAGATCCGTCAGCTAGCCATGAGCAGCCAGATCCGTCAGCTAGCCATGAGCAGCCAGATCCGTCAGCCAGCCATGAGCAGCCAGATCCGTCAGCCAGCCATGAGCAGCCAGATCCGTCAGCTAGCCATGAGCAGCCAGATCCGTCAGCTAGCCATGAGCAGCCAGATCCGTCAGCTAGCCATGAGCAGCCAGATCCGTCAGCTAGCCATGAGCAGCCAGATCCGTCAGCTAGCCATGAGCAGCCAGATCCGTCAGCTAGCCATGAGCAGCCAGATCCGTCAGCTAGCCATGAGCAGCCAGATCCGTCAGCTAGCCATGAGCAGCCAGATCCGTCAGCCAGCCATGAGCAGCCAGATACGTCAGCCAGCCATGGGCCGTCCCTCAGTCCGGAGCTGCAGTCCCTCAGTCCGGAGCTGCAGTCCCTCAGTCCGGAGCTGCCATTCCTCAGTCCGGAGCTGCCATTCCTCAGTCCGGAGCTGCCATTCCTCAGTCCGGAGCTGCCCCTTACCCTGGTGCTGCCCCTTACCCTGGTGCTGCCCCTTATCCTGGTACTGCCCCTTACCCTGGTACTGCCCCTTACCCTGGTACTGCCCCTGACCCTGGTACTGCCCCTTACCCTGGTACTGCCCCTTAGTCCGGAACTGCCCCTTAATGCAATGGGGTTAATGTGGAGGGGGGTCATTTGGAGGAAGCCCAGGAGGTGGTTAGGGACTGTGATGACGTGGGGACCACAACCAGAGCCGGAGCCGCCACCGTGGATGGAAGCCCACCCAGACCCTCCCCTAGACTGTGTAATGGTGCGCCCGGAGTTCGCACCTTAAGGGGGGGGTTATGTCACGCCCTGGCCTTAGTATTCTTTGTGTTCTTTATTATTTTAGTTAGGTCAGGGTGTGACATGGGGAAATTTTGTGTGTTGTTGGTTTTGGGTGTTGTTTATGGTAAAGGGGTTGCTGGGTATAGTATATGGGTTTGTGTGGAGTACATGTGTCTAGTGTTGTCTATGTATGTTTAGTTGTCTAGGAGAGTCTATGGTTACCTGAATGAGTTCCCAATTAGAGACAGCTGATTTCGGTTGTCTCTGATTGGGAGCCTTATTTAGGGTAGCCATAGGCTCTCATTGGTTGTGGGTAATTGTCTATGTCAGAACGTTTGTAGCCAGTGTGTGTAAGTGCACAACGTTATTTAGCTTCACGGTCGTTTGTTGTTTTGTTCGTTTTGTTAAAGTGTTTCGTGTCGTGTTTATTTTCGTCATCTTTAAAAATAAAAGAAGATGGCTTACTTTCCAAAAGCTGCGTTTTGGTCCATCAATCCGCCACACGATCGTGACAAATACATTTTAAACAACAATTATTTTTGTTGCTTAGGTACCACAGCCTGATAAGCATCCATTAATTAAGAGAGAAAATCCTCTAATTGTTCCTCGAGCTCAGGCTTCTTACAATCATCATATTACATTTCATATTTGGTTTAGAGTGCCAAACATCTTCGTTTTGACAGAGAATTCCTGAACATGCAGTTTGTTGACACTCATTCATGTGTTCTGTCTTAGTTATTCCATTGAAGCTGTTTAATCTTATCTATTCCCTTGTCCATCAATCTTCAATCATCGTCAAGTCAGATAGCAGAGCTAAAGCTATACGATAAGCTAAGAAGTTGTTGTTTACTGTCACAGCACCCCGTCTTTGTTCTTGTCTTTCTCTGAGGGTGAAGTTGCGTCTTTGAACATCACTGGAACAATCCCAGCTGTAGAGAAAATGACACTCAGTCTAAACTGTTCATATCCACAGGTTTAATGCATTACTCTATCTAGTAAAATGAGTCTAATTTATTAGTAATAGTACAGTAGAGTTGACTGCAATCCCCTGGATTCATCAAAAATGTAATATATTTTCCATGGTCTTCATTGCTCAGACACAATGTATACTCAGACTTTTTATTTTATTTTATTTAACCCTTATTGTACCATGTAAGTTAACTGATAACACATTCTCATGTACAGCAACGACCTGGGGAATAGTTACAGGGGAGAAGAGGTTGGATGAATGAGCCAATTGTAAACTGGGGATTATTAGGTGGTCATGATGGTATGAAGGCCAGATTGGGAATTTAGAACTACTGCATTTTTAGAAAAAAAAGGTGTTATCTAGAACCTTAACAGGTTTTTGGGCTACCCCCCATAGGAAAACCCTTTTTGTTTCCAGGTAGAACTCTTTTGGGTTCTATATAGAACCCTTCCACAAAGGGTTCACTACATTTTTTGTATACAATGCGCCTTGGAGCAATTCTAGTTTTGAGCCTTCAAAGTTTCTATTTACTTTTTTAACCAATACTTTCCATACAGGATGCAAAATTCTCCAAGAAAATTTATTGGGAAATAAATTAATTATTCAATAAATTCCAAGTAAAATGTGACCAAAATTAAATCAGGTTTACTGTTATTTAAATTACAATGTGCTTGCTCTGGTTGAACATGCTTATTTCCTCCTTCATAAGACTGAAAAAAATATAGAAAACACATCGCACTATTTACCACCGGGGAAAGATAAGCAGTCATGCTGCAGAAAGCCTAACACCTAATCTAGTGGGTGAATACATATCGTATTGCAAAACATGCATTTATGACTAGAAAATATTTGAATTAATTCCCAGTAAAATGTAACCATAAAGAAATCCCCTTGTTAGTCCAGCTTTGGGTCATGGTCATAAACACCACTATCTAAGTACTATGCTGCTGTATAAACAGGTTGGCTGACAACTCACAAAAATGACAAGCTGTGCGTTGTTATGATTCTGAACAGTCAGATAGCCTGCAACAATGACAAGAAGCTGCCATGTGGGGAATAGTAGGTGGATCGTTTCAACTTGTTGTATTTTGTTATTGATACCATGTCTTGTTTTGACCGAGTTCATGTCTTAGCTAATATGTCAAAAACTCGCTAACTAACAACTGTAACAATGTATTTGAGAGACAGCAATTGCTGAGAAGTATTTCTGTTTGTAATAAAGGCATTTTGTGGGGAAAAACTCATTGGCTGCATCCCTGCCTAGTTATGTGAAATCCATAAATTAGGGCCTAATGAATTTATTTCAATTTACTGATTTCCTTCTATGAACTGTAACTCAGTAAAATCTTTGAAATTGTTGCATGTTGCATTATATTTTTGTTATAGTTTACATATTGTCAACAGTCCATGCCAACCCCATCTTTTTTGCCCCATAGTTGCGCATGCATCAGTTTTGTTGCTAAACAACCAAGGCCCAGTTTCTCAAAAGCATCTTAAGGCTACCTTCATAGGAGCATTGTTAAGTCTCCGAGCTGTTTCCCAAAATCATCGTTAACAAAGTTGCACTTCAAATGTTCATTATTTAGAACCGCATTTTTCCCTACCGTGTAACTTTATTCATAGAAGATATACGCAAAACATAGAATCAAGATGTGTATCTGTCTCTCTGTGACCACAGATAACTTCACAATGTAGTTGACTTCAAATACAAAGTTACCAATGTCTTTGTAATTGTTACAAACAAGTGAATGATAAAAATATGCTTCAAATGAAAACCGACGTGACTGCAAGAAAATAGCGTACAATATAGGCTACATAAGCCAATATAATTCAATAATAATTTTTTGGGTTACTTAATTTCTTAGTTTTTTTTGTCATTTTTTTTTAAGGCGGGGTTATAGGTGCGTTAAAAACGATCAAAGAATTGCAAACAAACCTAAAATGAGGTTAAATGTACTATGTATTATGTGGGTTGAATGCTGTAACACAGAATAAAACAATTAATACAAGTCCCACGATGGTAGTGACTTTCCATTACTGATTATCACTTATTAACTATCATTTATTCACATTATTTTACTTTAATTAAATATTTCAGTTGTCATGTACATTATATTTGTTTTATTTGGTGACTTTATTATTTAATTCCAAGTCATCATCTCAACTCATAAGTGCTGCTGCCTATCCTGTCTGACAAAATCGCAATTTTTGTATTTCTTCAAATTAAATAAGACATACTTTTATGATTGCTGAATACCAACTATCAATAACTTAGAACATGTACTTTCAGGTATAGATACCTCGCGAATAAACTGTTCTCAATCGTGCATTCTTCTGTCTCTTTTATGTAGCAGATATAAAAGAAACACAGACTGGACAAGTAGGCGCGCAAAGACTTCTGATCATTGTAGTTAATTACTATGTTTTCTGTGCTAAACATTTTTTTTATTTATTTTACCTTCATTTAACTAGGAAAGTCAGTTAAGAACAAATTGAAAATCTTATTTTCAATGACAGCCGAGGAAAAGTGGGTTAACTGCCTTGTTCAGGGGCAGAGCGACAGTTTTTTACCTTGTCAGCTCAGGGATTAGATCTTGCAACCTATATTGAATATTGGCCTGTTGGAAACTACATTACATTTTACATTTAAGTCATTTAGCAGACGCTCTTATCCAGAGCGACTTACAAATTGGTGCATTCACCTTATGACATCCAGTGGAACAGCCACTTTACAATAGTGCATCTAGATCTTTTAAGGGGGGGGCAGAAGGATTGCTTTATCCTATCCTAGGTATTCCTTGAAGAGGTGGGGTTTCAGGTGTCTCCGGAAGGTGGTGATTGACTCCGCTGTCCTGGCGTCGTGAGGGAGTTTGTTCCACCATTGGGGTGCCAGAGCAGCGAACAGTTTTGACTGGGCTGAGCGGGAACTGTACTTCCTCAGTGGTAGGGAGGCGAGCAGGCCAGAGGTGGATGAACGCAGTGCCCTTGTTTGGGTGTAGGGCCTGATCAGAGCCTGAAGGTACTGAGGTGCCGTTCCCCTCACAGCTCCGTAGGCAAGCACCATGGTCTTGTAGCGGATGCGAGCTTCAACTGGAAGCCAGTGGAGAGAGCGGAGGAGCGGGGTGACGTGAGAGAACTTGGGAAGGTTGAACACCAGACGGGCTGCGGCGTTCTGGATGAGTTGTAGGGGTTTAATGGCACAGGCAGGGAGCCCAGCCAACAGCGAGTTGCAGTAATCCAGACGGGAGATGACAAGTGCCTGGATTAGGACCTGCGCCGCTTCCTGTGTGAGGCAGGGTCGTACTCTGCGGATGTTGTAGAGCATGAACCTACAGGAACGGGCCACCGCCTTGATGTTAGTGGAGAACGACAGGGTGTTGTCCAGGATCACGCCAAGGTTCTTAGCGCTCTGGGAGGAGGACACAATGGAGTTGTCAACCGTGATGGCGAGATCATGGAACGGACAGTCCTTCCCCGGGAGGAAGAGCAGCTCCGTCTTGCCGAGGTTCAGCTTGAGGTGGTGATCCGTCATCCACACTGATATGTCTGCCAGACATGCAGAGATGCGATTCGCCACCTGGTCATCAGAAGGGGGAAAGGAGAAGATTAATTGTGTGTCGTCTGCATAGCAATGATAAGAGAGACCATGTGAGGTTATGACAGAGCCAAGTGACTTGGTGTATAGCGAGAATAGGAGAGGGCCTAGAACAGAGCCCTGGGGGACACCAGTGGTGAGAGCGCGTGGTGAGGAGACAGATTCTCGCCACGCCACCTGGTAGGAGCGACCTGTCAGGTAGGACGCAATCCAAGCGTGGGCCGCGCCGGAGATGCCCAACTCGGAGAGGGTGGAGAGGAGGATCTGATGGTTCACAGTATCGAAGGCAGCCGATAGGTCTAGAAGGATGAGAGCAGAGGAGAGAGAGTTAGCTTTAGCAGTGCGGAGCGCCTCCGTGATACAGAGAAGAGCAGTCTCAGTTGAGTGACTAGTCTTGAAACCTGACTGATTTGGATCAAGAAGGTCATTCTGAGAGAGATAGCAGGAGAGCTGGCCAAGGACGGCACGTTCAAGAGTTTTGGAGAGAAAAGAAAGAAGGGATACTGGTCTGTAGTTGTTGACATCGGAGGGATCGAGTGTAGGTTTTTTCAGAAGGGGTGCAACTCTCGCTCTCTTGAAGACGGAAGGGACGTAGCCAGCGGTCAAGGATGAGTTGATGAGCGAGGTGAGGTAAGGTAGAAGGTCTCCGGAAATGGTCTGGAGAAGAGAGGAGGGGATAGGGTCAAGCGGGCAGGTTGTTGGGCGGCCGGCCGTCACAAGACGCGAGATTTCATCTGGAGAGAGAGGGGAGAAAGAGGTCAAAGCACAGGGTTGGGCAGTGTGAGCAGAACCAGCGGTGTCGTTTGACTTAGCAAACGAGGATCGGATGTCGTCGACCTTCTTTTCAAAATGGTTGACGAAGTCGTCTGCAGAGAGGGAGGAGGGGGGGGGGGGGGAGGAGGATTCAGGAGGGAGGAGAAGTCGGCAAAGAGCTTCCTAGGGTTAGAGGCAGATGCTTGGAATTTAGAGTGGTAGAAAGTGGCTTTAGCAGCAGAGACAGAAGAGGAAAATGTAGAGAGGAGGGAGTGAAAGGATGCCAGGTCCGCAGAGAGGCGAGTTTTCCTCCATTTCCGCTCGGCTGCCCGGAGCCCTGTTCTGTGAGCTCGCAATGAGTCGTCGAGCCACGGAGCGGGAGGGGAGGACCGAGCCGGCCTGGAGGATAGGGGACATAGAGAGTCAAAGGATGCAGAAAGGGAGGAGAGGAGGGTTGAGGAGGCAGAATCAGGAGATAGGTTGGAGAAGGTTTGGGCAGAGGGAAGAGATGATAGGATGGAAGAGGAGAGAGTAGCGGGGGAGAGAGAGCGAAGGTTGGGACGGCGCGATACCATCCGAGTAGGGGCAGTGTGGGAAGTGTTGGATGAGAGCGAGAGGGAAAAGGATACAAGGTAGTGGTCGGAGACTTGGAGGGGAGTTGCAATGAGGTTAGTGGAAGAACAGCATCTAGTAAAGATGAGGTCAAGCGTATTGCCTGCCTTGTGAGTAGGGGGGGAAGGTGAGAGGGTGAGGTCAAAAGAGGAGAGGAGTGGAAAGAAGGAGGCAGAGAGGAATGAGTCAAAGGTAGACATGGGGAGGTTAAAGTCACCCAGAACTGTGAGAGGTGAGCCGTCCTCAGGAAAGGAGCTTATCAAGGCATCAAGCTCATTGATGAACTCTCCAAGGGAACCTGGAGGGCGATAAATGATAAGGATGTTAAGCTTGAAAGGGCTGGTAACTGTGACAGCATGGAATTCAAAGGAGGCGATAGACAGATGGGTAAGGGGAGAAAGAGAGAATGACCACTTGGGAGAGATGAGGATCCCGGTGCCACCACCCCGCTGACCAGAAGGTCTCGGGGTGTGCGAGAACACGTGGGCAGACGAAGAGAGAGCAGTAGGAGTAGCAGTGTTATCTGTGGTGAGCCATGTTTCCGTCAGTGCCAAGAAGTCGAGGGACTGGAGGGACGCATAGGCTGAGATGAGCTCTGCCTTGTTGGCCGCAGATCGGCAGTTCCAGAGGCTACCGGAGACCTGGAACTCCACGTGGGTCGTGCGGGCTGGGACCACCAGGTTAGGGTGGGCGCGGCCACGCGGTGTGAAGCGTTTGTATGGTCTGTGCAGAGAGGAGAGAACAGGGATAGACAGACACATAGTTGACAGGCTACAGAAGAGGCTACGCTAATGCAAAGGAGATTAGAATGACAAGTGGGCTACACGTCTCGAATGTTCAGAAAGGTAAGCTTACGTTGAAAAAAAAAAAAAAAAAAATAATAATTTAAAAATAAAAGATCTTATTGACTAAAATGATATAGTACTGCTGGCTGGTGAAGTAGCCTGGCTAGCAGTGGCTACGTTGTGTAAAGTGAAGCTGGCTAGGTAACCTCGACAATTTCACTAAATTTCTCTAAACTACACAATTATCATGGATACAAGGACAGCAAAGACAACTAGCTAACACTACGCTAATCAAGTCGTTCCGTTGTAATGTAAGTTTCTACAGTGCTGCTATTCGGTAGAAGTTGGCTAGCTAGCAGTGTTGGCTAGGTAGGAGGACGGCAGCGCGGCAGGCGAAAAATAGCTGGCTAGCTAACCGATAATTACTCAAAGCTACACAATTATCTTAGATACAAAGATAGCAAGGAAAACTATGTAGCTAGCTAACACTACACAAGTCAAGTCGTTCCGTTGTAATGTAATCGTTTCTACAGTGCTGCTAATCGGTGGCTAGCTGGCTAGCTAGCAGGGTTGACTACGTTACGTTACGTTACGTTAGGACGAGAATACCTGGCTAGCGAACCTCAGCGAACCTCGATAACTACACAATTATCACCGATACAAAGACGGCTATGTAGCCAGCTAAGTAGCTAGCTAAGATCGAACAAATACAAATCAAAGATAGCAAAGACAACTGTGTAGTCAGCCAACACTACACTGATCAAGTCGTTCCGTTGTAATGCACTCGTTTCCACAATGCTGCTATTCGGTGGAAAGCTGGCTAGCTAGCAGTGTTGGCTACGTTGCGTTACGTTAGGGCGAAAATAGCTGGCTGGCGAACCTCAATAACTACACAATTATGTTTGATGCAAAGACGGCTATGTAGCTAGCTAAGATCAAACAAATCAAACCGCTGTACTGTAATGAAAATGAAAATCAGACCGTTGTACTATAATGAAATGTAATGAAAAGTTATACTACTATTCGGTAGACGGTGGACGTTTGCTAGCTGCTGGGCAGATAGCAGTGTGGACTACGATAGACGACGAAATACGATAATTACGCAATTATCTTTTATACACAGACGGCTAAGTAGCTAGCTAAGAAGAAATTGCTAAGGTTAGACAAATTAAACCGTTGTACTATAATGAAATGTAATGAAATGTAATGAAAAGTTATACTACCTGCAGAGCGAATGCAAATGCGACCGCTCGCTCCAAACCGGATGTCTTATACAACTCCCTACTACATCACACAGTTCAGGCTTTATCTGATTTATTGCTAGATAATCATTTTGAGCAATGGTGGACCTAATTGATTCCTAAATGTTAAATGGACCTTGTTGGAAGGAATACTGTCACATCCAGGTGATTTGCCTTTATTCATGCTATCCAATGCCATTTTGAGTTAATTGAGAGAGATTTGGTCTCCCAGTGAGGTGGCTTCTTTGTTAAGAGAAGAGGAGTTCTTAGTTATTTTAGAAAGGCTGGCTTTGTGTGGATTTACAATCAGAGGTGAGCAGTTCTTTTTAGAAGTGGGAGAATCTTTGATTGATTCATTTGAATTCTGATAGTAATTTCCCTGTTACAGATTCAATAGTTGCTATACATTGCATTCAGAAGGTATTCAGACCCCTACCCTTTTCCACATGTTACATTACAGCTTTACTCTAAAATTGATTAAATAAAAAGTTTTCCTCATCAATCTACACACAGTACCCCGTAATGACTAAGTGAAAACAGGTTTTATAATTGTTTTGCAAAACAGAAATACCTTATTGACATAAGTATTCAGACCCTTTGCTATGAAACTCAAAATTAAGCTCAGGTGCATCCTGTTTCCATTGATCATCCTTGAGATGTTTCTACAACTTGATTGGAGTCCATCTGTGGTAAATTCAATTGATTGGACATGATTTTGAAAGGCACACACGTCTATATTAGGTCCCACAGGTGACCATGCGTTACAAAGCAAAAACCAAGCCATGAGGTCGAAGGAATTGTTTGTAGAGCTTCGAGACAGGATTGTGTGGAGGCACAGATCTGGGGAATGTACCAAAACATTTCTGCAGCATTGAAGGTCCCCAAGAACACAGTGGCCTCCATCATTCTTAAATGGAAGAAGTTTGGAACCACCAAGACTCATCCTAGAGCTGGCCGCCCGGCCAAACTGAGCAATCGGGTGAGAAGGGCCTTGGTCAGGGAGGAGACCAAGAACCCTATGGTCACTCTGACAGAGCTCCAGACTTCCTCTGTGGAGATGGGAGAACCTTCCAGAAGGACAACCATCTCTGCAGCACTCCACCAATCAGGCTCAAGGTTTATGCTTGAGTGACCAAATGAAGCCACTCCTCAGTAAAAGGCACATGACAGCCCACTTGGAATTTGCCAAAAGGCACCAACAGGACTAAGAATATTTGATTGCGCCGAAAGATAAGGCAGTATTATATTTTTTATGTGTTATTTCTTACATTATTAGCCCAGATGTTTTTTTGTGTTATTACATACAACCGGTAGCAGCTTTTGGATATCAGTGGCATTAACTCACCAGCATTACCTGCTTTACGACCAAGAATACAACTTTCCTTAATTGGATCCTTTGTTTGTACCCCCTAGCGCAGTTGAATTGAATCCAGGGGCTGATCCGAAACACCGTCGGCGGAGAAGAGGTATTCGGAGTGGTCTCCCAGTCCGACTCATGTTTCATGATTAACTACTCATGGTGTGATTGTGATAACATACAGAAACTCAAGTCCTTTTTTTCACCCGACCTAGAATAACTCACAATCAAATGCCATCCATATTACCTCCCAAGATAATTCTCTTCGGTAACAGTCACATCCTTGTATATTTCCCCTCAAGCCAATACAACGACAGCCTTCAATTGAACTACATTGGCCTCTATGCAAACTGGAAACCTCATATCCTGAGGCTGCAGTTATTGTATCCGGGGATTTTAACAAAGATAATTTGAGGAAAACGCTACCAAAGTTCTACCAACACATTGACTGTAGCACTCGGCTCTGAGAAAACATTGGACCACTGGTACTCAGCTTTTTGAGTTCCCTCGCCCTCCCTTCGGCAAATCTGATCACGACTCCATTTTGCTCCTCCCTTCCTATAGGTAGAAACTCAAACAGGAAGTACCCGTGCTACGGACTATTCAACGCTGGTCTGACGAATTGGAATCCATGCTTCAAGATTGTTTTGATAACACGGACTGGGATATATTCTGGGTAGCCTCTGACAATGATATTGGCGAATACAGAGATACAGAGTTTATCAGGAAATGAATAGGAGATGTTGTACCCACTGTGACTATTAAACCTACCAAAACCAGAAACTATGGATAGGTGTCAGCATTCGTGCAAAACTGAAATCGCGAACCACCGCATTTAACAATGGCAAGGTGACTGTCAATATGACCGAATACAAACTCCCTCCATAAGGCAATCAAACAGGGAAAACGTCAGTACAGAGACAAAGTGGAGTCGCAATTCAGCGGCTCAGACAAGAGACGTATATGGCAGGGTATACAGACAATCATGGACCACATAGGGAAAACCTGCCACGTCGCGGACACCAACGTTTTGCTTCCGGAAGAAGTTAACATCTTTTTTGCCCACTTGAGGATAACACAGTGATACCGATTTGGCCAGCTACGTGAGAAAGACATTTAAGCGTTAACCCTAGACGGCATCCCTAGCAGCATCCTCAGAGCATGCGCAGATCAGCTGGCTGGAATGTTTATGCTTAAAGATGTTCATCATTGTTCACAGACGATGCATTCGCCATTGCACTGCACGCTGCCTTGTCCCATCTGGACAAGAGGAATATCTACAGTTGAAGTCAGAAGATAACATACACCTTAGCCAAATACATTTAAACTAAATTTTTCACAATTCCTGACATTTAATCAAAGCAAAGATTCCCAGTTAGGATCACCACTTTATTTTAAGAATGTGAAATGTCAGAAAAATAGTAGAGAGAATGATTTATTTCAGCTTTTATTTCTTTCATCACATTCCCAGTGGTTTAGAAGTTTACATACACTCAATTAGTATTTGGTAGCATTGCCTTTAAATTGTTAAACTTGGGTCAAACGTTTCGGGTGGCCTTCCACAAGCTTCCCACAATAAGTTGGGTGAATTTTGGCCCATTCCTCCTGACAGAGCTGGAGTAACTGAATCAGGTTTGTAGGCCTCCTTGCGCGCACACGCTTTTTCAGTTCTGCTCACATATTTTCTATAGGATTGAGGTTAGGGCTTTGTGATGGCCACTCCATTACCTTGACTTGTTGTCCTTAAGCCATTTTGCCACAACTTTGGAAGTATGCTTGGGGTCATTGTCCATTTGGAAGACCCAAGCTTTAACTTCCTGACTGATGTCTTGAGATGTTGCTTCAATATATCCACATCATTTTCCTACCTCATGACGCCATCTATTTTGTGAAGTGCACCAGTCCCTCCTGCAGCAAAGCACCCCCACAACATGATGCTGCTCCCCCGTGCTTCACGGTTGGGATGGTGTCCTTCAGCTTGCAAGCATCCCCCTTTCTCCTCCAAACATAGCGATGGTCATTATGGCCAAACAGTTCTATTTTTTATTCATCAGACCAGAGGACATTTCTCCAAAAAGTACGATCTTTGTCCCCATGTGCAGTTGCAAACCATAGTCTGGCATTTTTATGGCGGTTTGGGAGCAGTGGCTGCTTCCTTGCTGAGCGGCTTTTCAGGTTATGGAGATATAGGACTCATTTTACTGTGGATATAGATACTTCGACCTGTTTCCTTCAGCATCTTCACAGGGTCCCTTGCAGTTGTTCTGGGATTGATTTGCACTTTTCACACCAAAGTACATTCATCTCTAGGAGACAGAGCGCGTCTACGTCCTGAGTGATATGACGGCTGCGTGGACCCGTGGTGTTTATACTTGGTAACTATTGTTTGTACAGATGAATGTGGTACCTTCAGGCATTTGGAAAATGAACCAGACTGGTGGAGGTCTACAATTTATTTTCTGAGGTCTCACCTGATTTCTTTTGATTTTCCCATGATGTCAAGCAAAGAGGCACCGAGTTTGAAGGTAGGCCTTGAAGTACATCCACAGGTACACTTCCAATTGACGCAAATTATGTCAATTAGCCTATCAGAAGCTTCTAAAGACATTACATAATTTTCTGGAATTTTCCAAGCTGTTTAAATGCACAGTCAACTTAGTGTTTGTTAACATCTGACCCACTGGAATTGTGATACAGTGAATTATAAATCTGTCTGTAAACAATTGTTGGAAAAATTACTTGTGTCATGCAGAAAGTAGATAACTGACTTGCCAAAACTATAGTTTGTTAATTAACAAGAAATCTATGGAGTGGTTGAAAAATTAGTTTTAATGACTCCCACCTAAGTGTATGTGAACTTCCGACTTCAACTGTATGTGAGAATGCTGTTCATTTATAGCTTTGCATTTCACACCATAGTACCCTCCAAGCTCATCATTAAGCTTGGGGACCTGGGTCTGGCTCTCCAGAAGGTGGTGTGATTTGCCCAACACATCACCGATGGCAAACTACCTGCCCTCCAAGACACCTACAGCACCCGATGTCACAGGAATGCCAAAAAAGATCATCAGGGACAACAATCACCCGAGCCACTGTTTGTACAGTGCACCAGTTCACCCCGCTTTCATCCAGAAGGCGAGGTCAGTACAGGTGCATCAAAGCTAGGACCGAGAGACTGAAAAACAGCTTCTGTCTCAAGGCCATCAGACTGTTAAATAGCCATCACTAGCACCTTAGAGGCTGCTGCCCTATACACAGAGACTTGAATTCACTGGCCACTTTGGTAATTGGAACATTAGTCACTTTAATAATGTTTACATATTTTGCACTCCCGATCTCATATGTATATGTTGTATTCTTTTCAATTCTACTGTATTTTAGTCTATGCCGCTCCGACATTGCTCGTCCAAATATTTATATATTCTTAATTCCATTCCTTTATTTAAAATATGTGGGCATTATGTATATTGTTGTGAAAATGTTAGATATTACTTGTTAGATATTACTGCACTTTTGGTGCTTGAAAAACAAGCATTTCGCTACACCCGCAATAACATCTGCTAAACATGTGTATGTGACCAATACAATTTGATTTGATTTGAGCATGAGAAACAAGATTCTCTGATCTGATTAAACAAAGATTGAACTCTTTGGCCTGAATGCCAAGCGTCCCGTCTGGAGGTGACCTGTCACCATCCCTACGGTCAAGAATGGTGGTGGCAGCATCATGTTGTGGGGATGTTTTTCAGCATCAGGGACTGGGAGACTAGTCAGAATCGAGGGAAAGATGAATGGAGCAAAGCACAGAGAGATCCTTGATGAAAACTTTCTTGAGGACCTCAGACTGGGGCAAAGGTTTACCTTCCAACAGGGCAACAACCCTAAGCACACAGCGAAGACAACGCAGGAGTGGCTTCGGGACAAGTCTCTGAATATCTTGTACTGGCCCAACCAGAGCCCGGACTTGAACCCGATCAAAGATCTCTGGAGAGACCTGAAAATAGCTTTGCAGTGATGCTCCCCATCCAACATGACAGAGCTTGAGAGGATCTGCTGAGAAAAATGGGAGAAACTCCCCAAATACAGGTGTACCAAGCTTGTAGTGTCATACCCAAGAAGTCTCGAGGCTGTAATTGCTGCCAAAGCTGCTTCAACAAAGTACTGAGTAAAGGGTCTGAATACTCATGTAAATTTCAGTTCAATTTACAAAAGTTTCTAAAAACTTGTTTTTGCTTTTTCATTATGGGTATTATGTGTAGATTGATGAGGAAAAAACGATTTAACCCATTTTAGAGTAAGGCTGCAAGGTAACAAAAGGTCAAGGGGTCTAAATCCCTTCCGAAGGCACTGTACATTCTTACATAACCAGTGTTTGATAATTGCACGTTGCAATTAAAGTATTTGAGCAGAGGGAGCACCCCCCTATCCACATTGACGGATCGCAGTGGAGAAGGTGGAAAGCTTCATCATTACTGCATAGCTTGTTGGACAGTAAACGACTAAAATGATTACCATGGAAGTAATGGTTGAGTGTTACTCGATGGATGGCAAATTCTGTTCTGTCTTTTAAATAATGATGTTCTGTCTTGACTTTCGAAAGAGTAATACATACCTGGTCTGAAAAGAGTGTTTGTTAAGAACGCTCTAACACAGTTAACAATATCTACTTTAATTATGATTTAATCAACCCAAATGCAAATGCAGTTTCATTTCTTTAAATATAAAACCTTTGGTGACAGTCCATAGAATCCGGGTGTCATCGACTGAATTTTTATTGATCATTATGAATGAAATTAAATACATTTCACATTTTTCACATAATGTAGGATTTTGTAGTGATGAAATGTTGAAACACCATGTTGGCTCTTTTAGGAGATTCAAAAATTTGAAGTTAACAGTAGTAATCATGGTGGTCAGACAAGCTCATATGTCAAATGTCTATTTTCTTTATTTAAAAAAATAGAGGTGTAGATCATAGTATGAAATCGATTTGTGAGAATGATTTAAGCCTGTTTGAGTAGAAAGTGTACTCTTTTGATTTCGGATTATTTGCTCGCCATGAGGTTGTAATCAGAGTATACACTGAGTGCACAAAACATTAGGAACACCTTCGTAATATTGAGTTGCACCCTTTTCACCCTCAGAAGAGCCTCATATCATCGGGGCATGGACTCCACAAGGTGTTGAAAGCGTTCCACAGGGATGCTGGCCCACGTTGACTCCAATGCTTCTCACAGATGTGTCAGGTTGACTGGATGTCCTTTGGGTGGTGAACCATTTTTGATACACACTTCAAACTGTTGGGCATGAAAAACCAAGCAGCTTTGCAGTTCTTGACACACTCAAACCAGTGCGCCTGGCACCTACTACCATACCCCATTCAAAGGCACTTAAATCTTTTGTCTTGCCCATTTACCCTCTGAATGACACATACACAATCCATGTCTCAATAGTCTCAAGGCTTAAAAATCCTTCTTTAACTTATCTACCCCCCTTCATCTACACTGATCGAAGTGGATTTAGCCAGTGACATCAATAAGGAATCATAGCTTTCAACTGGATTCACCTGGTGTTCTTAATGTTATGTATGCTCAGTGTATGCTGGAGAGCTTTGGTTGCGTGTGGATTGTAGTTGGTCATATTAGATTTGTCCCGCATGTCCAAAATGGAATTCATATCAGTCCCAATAACCAGATGGAATTCAGTTAATTCTAACAATATGCCGTTCAGAAAATCAAAAAACGTAGGATCAAATCGTATTGGTCACATACACATATTTAGCAGTATTCCTAGCTCCAACAGTTCAGTAGTATCTAACAGTGCAGTAGTATGTAAAAACAATTCACAACAATACACACAAATCTAAAAGTAAAATAATGGAATTAAGAAAAATATATAATTAGATCGAGCAATGTCGGAGTGGCATTGACAAAAAATAAAGTAGAATAGAATACAGTATATACATACATATGAGATGAGTAAAGTAGTATGTACACATTATTTAAGCATTATTAAAGTAACTAGTGTTCCATTATTAAAGTGGCCAGTGACTTCAAGTCTATGTATATAGGGCAGCAGCCTCTAAGGTGCGTGGTTGCGTAACCGTGTGGAAGCCAGCTAGTGATGGCTATTTAACAGGCTAATGGCTTAATGATAGAAGCTGTTTCCCAGTCTCTCGGTCCCAGCTTCGATGCACCTGTACTGACCTTCTGGATGATAGTGGAGTAAACAGGCCGTGGCTTGGTTGGTTGATGTCCTTGATGATCTTTTTGGCCTTCCTGTGACATTGGGTGCTGTAAGTGTCCTAGAGGGCAGGTAGTTTGCCCCTGGTGATGCGTTGGGCAGATCGGACCACCCTCTGGAGAGCCTTGGATCAAATGAATTTAGAGCGTACACAATAATAAAGGGATTTTTTTCCAATTATGGATACACTTCATGAAAGTCATTCTGCATTCTTGGTCTTCACCTTTACCCAAGATGGTAATTTTGAGTTTCTCATGTATCATTATGATTACACATTTAGTTTTGTTTGGTGCCGATGAAAAAGCCAGGCTGGTCAAAAGAAAGAGCTGTCGATTTCAGACATTTCAAAAAGGTCCTGAGGACTTCGATACAGTCCTTCATCGGCGCTCACCTCAAAAAAATCTAATAATGATGGCACAGCACTGGGCTCAAACTCACAATGCGCAGAGCCAGAGCGCGCTGCTTAGACCACTGCAGTTCACTATTCCCTAGCAAGCAGGCAGAGTACTTGATGATACCTAATGGAAACAGCACATTGTTTTTTATTATTTTGTTTTAAGCCTTCTCCACATGATAGCTCTAAACCTTAACCACTCAGAATTAATACCTAATCTTAACCCTTTGAGTTGTTTCTGGTTTAACCCTGTAACCACACATAATTAATTGGTAAAACATCGGTGTTCATCCAATTCAGCCAAATTCCATAGTAGAACTATGAGAGCAGGTTGGAAAAAGCAGCCAGTTTGTACAAATGGTTCTCTATTTTATGTGAGTCCTTTTGG
Organism: Salvelinus fontinalis; assembly: GCF_029448725.1. Classification (NCBI taxonomy): domain Eukaryota; kingdom Metazoa; phylum Chordata; class Actinopteri; order Salmoniformes; family Salmonidae; genus Salvelinus; species Salvelinus fontinalis. The sequence goes on from NC_074666.1 coordinate 37,587,559, forward strand.
AGCAGGTATGTTTCTTGGAGCATTGCTATATCAACATGGTGTAGTGGTCAGGGGGAAGGGGCGGGCTGGCTGGCCAACAAGTGACGAGTGTGAAATAACACAAGCGTAGACCAAAATTGACCTTTCTCCAAGGAAATGACCCAGGACTTTTATTCAGGAAAGAAACAACTGAAATCGCCACAACTCTAGGTAACAATAAAACCAAAACCTAGCTCGTCTTGGAACATTTCTACACAGGTCTTCCAGTCCCTCTCTGCTACCGACGTAGGCCCCTGGATCTGCCTATTTATACAGGGGTTGTGACCGATGTTCTTAGGGATCTGCAGTACTGCTGATCCTGACAACTACCTTAGCAGTCGTCTCCCCTGTGATGGACACAGATCAGTGTTTGTTACAGCAGAGCTGCGTTAAACTGTGATGATATCACTAGTGGTGTTGTTGTACTGACTTATTCTGGTGGAGTGGTGGCAGGAATATAACCTCTCCCTCAACGTCAACAAAACAAACAAGCTGATTGTGGACTTCAGGAGAAAGCAGGGAGAGCATGCCCCCATCCATATCGACGGGCCTTAGTTGAGTGTGTGAAAAGCTTTCTCGGCATGCACAACACTGACACCCTGGAATGGTCCATACACACAGACAGTGTGGTGAAGAAGGCGCAACAGCGCCCCTTCAACCGCAGCAGGCTGAAGAAATGTGTCTTGGCCCCTAAGACCCTGACTAACTTCTACAGATGCACCATTGAGAGAAACCTGACAGGATGTATCACCACCTGGTACGGCAATTGCACCATCCACAACCGCAGGGCTCTCCAGAGGGTGATACGGTCAGCCCAACGCATCACCAGGGGCTTCAGGACAGCACCCAATGTCACAGGAAGGCCAATAAGATCATCAAGGACCTCAGCCACCCGAGCCATGGCCTGTTCAGAAGGCGGAGACAGTACAGGTGCATCAATGCTGGGACCTCGAGACTGAAAAACAGTTTCTATCTCTTGGCCATCAGACTGTTAAATAGTCACCGCTAGCCGGCCTCCGCCCAGTACCCTGTCCTGAACTTTTTCACTGTTACCACCCGGTATTCTACCCTGCACTTTAGGGACTGCTGCCCTATGTACATAGTCATTGAACACTGGCCGCTTTAATAATGTTTACATACTGTTTTGATAAATATTTACAGTAATATAAAGTACCAGTCAACAGTTTGGACACACAGGCCTCAGTTGAGTGTGTGAAAAGCTTCAAGTTTCTCGGCATGCACAACACTGACACCCTGGAATGGTCCATACGCACAGACAGTGTGGTGAAGAAGGCGCAACAGTGCCACTTCAACTGCAGCAGGCTGAAGAAATGTGTCTTGGCCCCTAAGACCCTGACTAACTTCATTCAAAGGTTTTTATTTGTTTGTACGATTTTCTACATTGTAGAATAATAGTGAAGACATCAAAACTATGAAATATCACATATGGAATCTTGTAGTAACCAAAAAAGTGTTAAACAAATTGAGATTCTTCAAAGCAGCCACCCTCTGTCTTGATGACAGCTTTGCACACTCTTGGAATTCTCTCAACCAGCTTCATGAGGCAGTCACCTGGAATGCATTTCAATTTACAGGTGTGCCTTGTTAAAAGTGAATTTGTGGAATTTTTTCCCTTCTTAATTGTGACAAGCTAGGGTTGGTATACAGAAGATAGATATTTGGTAAAAGACCAAGTCCATATTATGGCAAGAACAGCTCAAATAAGCAAAGACAAATGACAGTCCATCATTACTTTAAGACATGACGCTCAGTCAATCCGGGACAAATTTCAAGAACTTTGAAAGATTCTTCAAGTGCAGTTGTAAAAAGCATCAAGAGCTATGATGAAACTGACGCTCATGAGGACCGCCACAGGAAAGGAAGACCCAGAGTTACCTCTGCTGCAGAGGATACGTTCATTAGAGTTAACTGCGCCTCAGATTGCAGCCCAAATAATTGCTTCACTGAGTTCAAGTAAGAGACACATCTCAAAATCAACTGTTCAGAGGAGAAGTGAATCAGGCCTTCATGGTTGAATTGCTGCAAAGAAAACACTACTAAAGGACACCAATAAGAAGAAGAGACTTGCTTGGGCCAAGAAACACGAGCAATGGACATTAGGCAGGTGGAAATCTGTCCTTTTGGTCTGGTGAGTCCAAATGTTAGATTTTTGGTTCCAACTGCCATGTCTTTGTGAGACGCAGAGTAAGTGAACGGATGATCTCCGAATGTGTGGTTCCCACCGTGAAGCATGGAGGAGGAGGTGTGATGGTGTGGGGGTGCTTTGCTGGTGACACTGTCAGTGATTTATTTCAAATTCAAGGCACACTTAACCAGCATGGCTACCACAGCATTCTGCAGCAATACGCCATCCCATCTGGTTTGCACTTATCATTTGTTTTTCAACAGGACAATGACCCAACACACCTCCGGGCTATGTACAGTAGGGGCTAATGGACAAAGGAGTGCTGCATCAGATGACCTGGCCTCCGCAATCCCCCGACCTCAACCCAATTGAGATGGTTTGGGATGAGTTGGACCGCAGAGTGAAGGAAAAGCAGCCAACAAGTGCTCAGCATACGTGACCCGATTCAGGAAACTAGGCGCATGTCGCAAGTCACGACTTCATAGGAGAGCTTATTGAACGTAAACAAATCTTTTTTTAATCAAATTGTGTTTTTGTGAACATGTGAACTTTCATGTGCCTTAGCATCAAACTTGTATGTCATCTGTAAATACTAATAAAACATTTACATTAAGGATTCTAGTTGGTTTAGCCACGTAAAAAGAGAGCAACCTTCCCGCTAGCCATGATTGGCTGAGATAATGAGTGGGCTGGACATGCCGAGAGATGAGTTTAGATTGGTCGGTGTTGCATCTTGCGTCTATAAAATGAGCTCCTCGTAATGCGTGAATAATCGTATCCACAGCAGTTTTTTTCCTAAAGATATTATGTTAGCCATGGAGAACTGCAAATGTGTTGCTTCTGCTCTCAATAACATTGCTGCCCTGAATTTATCAGTTGCTATCGACAAAGGTCAGTGGAAAAAAGTTGTGATGGACTACTTTCTACTTTCTGGACTACTACTTTCGTGCCATGCAATGCTGACTCTCTCATTTCATAACACGTTTTGAAATCAGTGGAACACAACTGGCCAAACAAGCTGTGGAAACTAAACGGAAACAACACAGGATGTCTTATAAAAGGGGTTGCAGTCTGCCGTGAAGCTTTCATCCATGTATACAGGTAGGCATCTAGCTACAGATATTATACGTTTCTAATTTGGTCACAAAGTTGTTTTCATTGCAAGCTAAAGCTTGCTGTTAGCTAGCCAGCTGGAGTTTGATGGCTGACTTACTAACAATGAACCTAACGTTATTTGGTTGACTTTAGCTTGTTATGACAATCGGTTTGTATTGCTAGTAAAGTTACTCTGTGGATTGAGATTATAGTTCATTTTTTAGCTAATGTTAACGTGACATGTTTTAACAAAAGATCCCAAGTTAAAGCTTGCTGTTAGCTAACTAACTTTAGCTGAGGTTAGATGGCTGGTTTGCTAACTAGCTAACATTAACTTATGTGTATGAAGTGTGTGTAATGTTGATGTTTTCTCAGAATGCCATTTCGCATTGCTAGTTATAGCCCTGTGTTAGCTAGCTAACACTGAATTTATTGGTTAACTTTAGCAAGCTATGACAATCGGTTTGTATTGCTAGTTAAAGCTTGCTGTTGTCTAGCCTGCTGATGTTAGATGGCTGGCTATCTACAGTAGCTAACATTACTTGTATGAACTGTCTGTAGTTATCTCATTTCAGAATGCCATTTCGCATCTATTGTATAATGATGCTAAAATATTTGTACCTGGAATTTGTCTTTCAGCGTTAATCAGTAGAACACACCTGACACTAATTCTACAATCATCAAAAAGAGAACTGGCCCAAGCAAGCAAAGGCAGCAGTACAATCATCTATATGCACCATTTCTTCACCAAATACAGAGTTGGGAAAACACGTGTGGACCTTAATTGTGATAACTGCAGTGGCCAAAGCAAGAATAAGTTTGTGCTCTGGTATTGTGCCTGGTAGACCATGCACAAGCTCAACCAAAATCTCGATCTTCACTTCCTGATCACAGGCCACACCAAGTTTGCCCCTGACTTGTGCTTCGGCCTCATCAAGCAGCGGTTCAGAAAGACCAGAATAAACACTTTGTCTGAGATTGCAGGTGTTGTGAAGGACAACACTGTGACAGGTGTCAACATCCCACAGCTGGTTGGACTGGAGGATGGTACGGTGCTGGAGGAAAGCTATGACTGGCAACAATACCTGACTCCGTACTTCAGACCACTGCCACAGATAAAGCAGTACCAGCACTTCTGGTAAAAAAATATTGTTCTTATCTAAACTTGGGAGGTGAATTGATGTTGTGCAGGGTTGTAATGTCTTCTGATTTTTTTGTTATTCTCTGTTTTACAGCTTCAATGCTCCAGAGCCTGGTGTTGTCGCCAAGGAGCGTTCGGACTGTCGGGTCCAGGTTTCAGCTGCTATGCAACGCTGACATCCTTCCTCCATAGATTGTCTGCCTGTAAAAGCACAACCTGGACTGGACACAGCTAGACAAACTATCTTTTTGACAAGATTAGGGAGTTTCGCGACGAAGAGGCTATGGACACCACGTGCCCTGCACCAAAGTCAAGGGCAGGACAGAAACAGGCTCTCTGAATATAGATTCCCTTGTTCATGTGTGGTTTGGACGGACCAGTCATCAGCACTATCTGCAGTGCCTCTATTCACATGACTCTCTCCTAACACGCATGCCATAAGTTGCTGCTATTTTTAATCCTGCTGCTCAGCCACTACACCCCTGATTGTGTGCATATAACTACCTCGTGTATCACTGATATCGTTATTGATAGTGTTCTTGTACATCCTGTATATTTTATTTATATTGGCGCTATTTATTTCTGATATTGCTACTATGCAGGTAACCATTTGGCTGTACCGTTTACACCTTCTGTAGAGACCATCCAATTAGCAAAATATTTATATATAAAATGAATATTGATATGTTTGGTCGTAACATGATTTTGTGAAATAGCACAACAATACAATGTGACCGTATCAAGTGTCCGCCACTTAAATATATAGCGCATGCATCTGTTTATGTAGCCAGGATTCAGACACGGCTAGGACATTCGGGTTGGCGGAGTGTGCTAAAGCAGTGAATAAAATAAACTTAGGGAGGAGGCTACTAATGTTAACATGCATGAAACCAAGGCTTTTACGGTTACAGAAGTCAAAAAATGAGAGCGTCTGGGGAATGGGAGTGATGCTGCAGGGCCTGGGTTAACCTTTACATCACTAGAGGAGGAGTAGGATAAGAGTACGGCTAAAGGCTGAAAGAACTGGTCGTCTAGTGCGTTCGGAACAGAGAGTAAAAGGAGCAGATTTCTGGCCGCGGAAGAATAGATTCAAGGCATAATGTACAGACATGGGTATAGTAGGATGTGAGTACAGTGGAGGTAAGCCTAGCCATTGAGTGACGATGAGAGAGGTTTTGTCTCTAGAGGCACCATTTAAGCCAGGTGAGGTCACCGCATCTTTGGGGGTTGGAACAAAAGGACTAGCTAAGGCATATTGAGTAGGGCTGGAGGCTCTACATGGAAATAAGACAAAAATCATTAACCAAAACAACAATAGACAAGGCATATTGACATTAATGAGAGGCATGTGTAGCCGAGTGATCATAGGGTCCAGTGAGTAGCTAGGCAAGCTGGAGGCACAGCAATTCAGACAGCTAGCAGGCCGGGGATAGCAGGCTAGCAGATGGGCCTCAGGGGGACGTCGCAACGGAAGAGCCTGTTGAATCCCCTTTGGACGGTTACGTCGGCAGACCAGTCGTGATGGATCGGCGGGGCTCCGTGTCGGCAGCAAAGGGTCCAGGTCAATTGACAAAAGAGGTATTGAAGCCCAGGAATTGTCTGATGGATCTCTTCGGCTAGCCGGGAGATGGGCTTAGCTCCAGGTAGTGTGGTAGAGAAAAAGCAGTCCGATATGCTCTTGGTTGATATCGCGCTGTGCAAACTGGCAGGAATTGACTGGGCTGAGGCTGGCAGATGTCCGAGTTAATGGTGATGACCGCTAGCAGTGGTTAACTAACAACTAGCTAGCTTCTGAAGGGGGTTCTGATTCTAAAGTATAAAAAAATAGCAGATCCATATCACATTGGGTGAGGCGGGTTGCAGGAGAGTATGTTCAGTCTGTAGATGGAAATTGAGATAAAAAATATTTAAAAAATATACTAAATATATACGAAGAAAAACGATATATACACGGGACGAGGCAAGATGAACAAAACAGACATCCGACTGCTACGCTATCTTGAAAAAGCCTTATCAAGAGAACATCCCTGGTCATCCATACTCCCTCTGATCTGGCAGACTCATTAAACACAAATGATTCATTTGTAAATTACGTGTGAGTGTTGGAGTGTGCCCCTGGCTATCCATCAATAAAAAAATAATACAATTGTGCCGGCTGGTTTGCTTAATATAAGGAAGTTGAAATGGCTTATGTTTTTACTTTTACTTTTGATACTTAAGTACATTGTGCCCCTGGCTGTCCGTTAATTTTATTTAATTTTTTTAATACAATTGTGCCGTCTGGTTTAATGTAAGGAATTTTAAATATTTCATACTTTTACTCAAGTATGACATTTAGTTATTTTTCCACCACTGGATGTGGCTGGGGGTTATAGCATTTATTTCATATGACCCATCAATTTAGACAAGTGTATCTGGGTAAGCGTCATCTAACATTTATTAAATATTTTTATCTGGACACTTTCTGTCTACCCGGAATTTTTCCTTATTGTAGGCTACTACCAGTTTTAGTCTTTAGTACATGACCTAATGTGATTCCTTAAAGGAGATGGGTGGGACTGGCTTAAGAGGGTGTGAACAATGATGAATGGGTGTAGACAAAGGAGAGCTCTCTAGTGTGTACCAAAACATTCAAATGCCTTTTCTCAAAAGTGATTTTACAAGTGTATCAACTTTCAAAGTATAATTACTTTCCCATTGTCCCTCAACAATTCTGTGTATGATATACCATCTTGTAGCTCTGAGTCTACTTTTATCCAATGTAAAAAATGAAATTCAAATTTTGCTACATAAGACCGAATCCAGGTGGTGAGTCACATATGTGGGAACTCCTTCAAGACTGTTGAAAAAGCATTCCAGGTGAAGCTGGTTGACAGAATGCCAAGAGTGTGCAAAGCTGTCATCAAGGCAAACAGTGGCTACTTTGAAGAATCTCAAATGTACAAATATTTTGATCGGTTTAACACTTTTTTGTTTACTATATGATTCCATATGTGTTATTTCATAGTTGTATGTCTTCACTATTATTTTACAATGTAAAAACCCTTGAATGAGTAGGTGTGTCCAAACTTTTGACTGGTTCTGTATGTATACACAATATTCAATTAGGGTAAAAACAATAGTTTTGACATTTTAGAACTATAGAAACAGTTTCAAGTCAAAGTCCTCATTAAGGCCAATAGGAGACAGTGTTAAGAGCTTGTGGATCCAGAAAGATTCCCTCAGAAGATGTTTCCTCTCAATCTCCCCTCTCCTGCGTTAAGATCAAAGGCCTGCTTGTCCACCAATGTCATTTACATGTTGAAATGTCCCTTTGGTCTGTCCTACATAGGGAAAACATGTGGAGGCCTTAAGACCTGTATATACAGACAGGTGAGACAAAAAACCCTGTTGCTGTTCATTTTGTACAAGCTGGACATTCTATAAGCTCTCTGAGATACATTGGAATAGAAATGGTAAGATGTCACGCAGGGGAGGGGACATTGAGAGGAAACTTATTTTGGACTCTACAAGGTGTAGAAAGCATTCCACAGGGATGCTGGCCATGTTGACTCCAATGCTTGAACCCCATTCAAAGGCACTTAAATCTTTTGCCGTGCCCATTTACCCACTGAAAACATACACAATCCATTTCTCAATTGTCTCAAGGCTTAAAAATGCTTATTTAACCTGTCTCCTCCCATTCATCTATACTGATAGAAGTGGATTTAACAAGTGACATCAATAAGGGATCATAGGTTTCACCTGGATTCACCTGGTCAGTCTATGTTATAGAAAGAGCAGGTGTTCTTAATGTTTGTATACTCAGTGTATATACTGTATTTATATTCCGGACTCTGACCTTGCTCATTCTGATTTTTTATTTTATTTGTGTGTATTGTTTTGTATTTTTAGGTATTACGGCACTGTTGGAGCTAGAAACATAAACATTTCGCTGCACCTGCGATAACATCAGCAAAATACATGTACAAGAACAATACAATTGTATTTGATTCTGGGATCATCTATCGGACCTGGCCTGCTGAGTGTGGAAGGAAGGCAATGGCTCTGAGCTTCCGAATGTGATTTAACTACCTTATTAATACTAAAGCATCATAATAATGGATTGGATTAATATGTAATTGTACTTCATCCTTTGTGACACAGACACAGGACAAGCAGTGTGGGAAGTGATTCCTTTAAGATTTATGCTTTTTATTGTCACTTTAGCACAGTTTTTGGATCTGCCTCCACACTGGTGTGCTGTCAAATCAATGTGCTGATTTAGATACAGTAAATAGTGATAAAAGTTGTGCTAAATTAGTGACAGGAATAAGACTTATAGATGTGTCTGTTGGAGACCGAGGCAGAGATGGAGGAAACACTGAGGGCACAGTAACGATCAGATTTCATCACACCTCACAATACTCCCCCGTGTATGCTAATCTAGACTGTTATAGGAAATAAATAGGCAAGGAATAGTGTGCAATACAATCTCACCATGAAGGTCTCTTCCTTCCTGTCTGCTATCATTCTTGATGAATTATTTAATACTCACAGGGACTGTATAAACATGAGATGGAAATATAGTTTTGCATCTGATTCTGGCTATTAATAATAATGGAAGTAGTCCTACTTTGATCCGATAGGTTATGGTGCAATCTCTTCAAAACTATTCCATTCACACAAGCACATGCCCACACACACACCTAAACCTAATTGTGACCCTAAGCCTAATTCTAACTCTAAACCTAACCCCTAAGCCTAAAAAAGCCTTTTTACAATTGAGGACCGGCAAAATGTCCTCACTTCTGATTTTAGTTGGTTTACTATTCTTTTGAGGACTTCTGGTACTCACAAGTATAGTAAAACGTGTACACACACAAACAAAGATTAACATCTGAATAGGTTTGATAGAATTGGGGTGCATAAGCAGATCCAAATGACATTTGATATAAACCTCTGATGCCATTTTTTTACATTTACAACCAGTGAGCTCACCTAGCCTCAGTCATTTATGTGATAATACCACCTTGAAATGTATTTAGTATTAAGTCGGTCAATGAGCATGAAGAGAGGCTGCATCCATGTTATCAGTCTGGTAGTATTAATGGGATATAAGTTACGCATTTCTTTTACATTTTTGAAGTAAGACAAAGGTAGAAGTGACAATAAATCCAAGAATGTAGTTCTAGAAAGATTCCAAATACTTCCAAATGTGCATACCTGTCAAATCACTAAGTATTTCTACGCTGTCCATATTAGGATCTGCTGAGTCTGAGGATGTACTAATATGGACAATGTACATTTCAAATATGCTCTGACAAGCCAACAGAGGAACAAGGACATGATAAGATTAATGATACACAACCAAATGAATGACTGTAAAACTGGGTTAGTGTGTGAGAGGCCAGATTGTGTTGACAACTGTCATAATCACATTCTGTCTCCTCTGTTGGATGTTGGAGGGCCAAGGGACTGGAGCGATGCATCTGTGCCAGCCTCTGCTCTTCTGTAGCGCATCATGTTTTAGCGTATGCCTAGTCACATTGGCTCCAATTTGAAAAGACTTGCCAAAGGCACATAGCAAACATAATCTGAACACTGCAGATGGATGATGTGTTGTGGCCTAATCAGACTATCTTCAGGCTCTTTTTAGACAACAACTGTGTGTCTTCAAAGCAGTGAAATGTTAATACTATATGCCATGTAGCAGACGCTTTAATCCAAAACTATATACAGTCATGCGTGCGTACATTTTACATATGGGTGGTCCTGGTTTTTGAACCCACTACGCTGGCGTTACAAGTGACATGATTTACCAACTGAGCTACAAAGGACCACATCTCAGTGTTTTAACATACTGTATATGATAGATAGAAGATATGAATGATATACTGTGTTATGACCAGGAGTTGGATCTGGTTCAGGGAACAGAACTGAAAACAGGCAAAGTACTACATTTTTATATGAACAGAATCATAACCCGGAACGAATGTGATCTATACTGTTTTGGAAAAGAACAGCTATTTTAAAAGCATGGGAAATGTTTAATAACATTGTTTTACATTCCGGCATTTTTTTGCAGTGCCACAAAAAAACACAACAAAGCATTTCTTCCAGAGTCAGCCTGCCAGCTAAACATTTTTGCCAGTGTGTTTGCATGTAGGCTACCTGCCACTCTCCCTCCAAAGCATAGCTGTAGCCTACTGATGTTACAAGCGTGAATCAGAAGATATGGAGAGAGATTTTTAATTAGAGAATAATGGATTAACTTTTCCAATGCTAGTTAGGGATGTGATAGTTATCACATTTCACATTGGATTTTTAAGTACAAAAAGGTAAGACGTGTTTTTAATTTTGGTTCGGCTCTGCACACACAAGCTTGTTAGCTAGCTAGATTCACTGGTCGAACGTTAAGCCAACTCTGAAGTTCAAAGACATTCAAAGTTCCTCCATAGAAGCCGCTAATCCATAAGTATAATTCTGTGGGCCCAATTCAGATAATGCATGTCATCGCAAGATGCTCAGTGCTTCAAGCCAAACCTCCTCCACCCTCTCTCGCGCTCTCCCCAATGGCAAAATTTCAGTTGCATCTCCCGCCCTACACTTTTCTTGACACACATGTAAACAACTCACTAATCTATAGCTTGCCAGCTCCATAACAAGCTCCTCTAACCACACTGCATGATTCATTTAATGTTGAGCTAAATGTAAAAACAAAAATATTTCAGTTTCAAAAAGGTACAGAAAGGAACAATTCACCTGTACTTTCTTTTCTCGTTCAAACCTGTTCAGAACTTATTTTGTTGATCTTAAAAGTGGAAAGGAAGGGACGTAATGAAACAAATAATGGTTCTGTCCAAAACGAAACGATTGGAAAATAATTTAGTTACCAACCTTTGGTTATGACTAGGAGAACTTTCTAATTATCCCAAATATCTATTTTACCACCAAGCTGAATACACCTGCAATTTTGTGGTAACTTTCTATATTAATCCCTTTTAAACCAACATGGCAGCTCTCAAAAACCAAACAATAAAGAAAGAGGAGCTATTAGGTTTGCTGAGCCAGAACAACTTATTTTCTACATGATACTTCAGGTCTGACATACTGTATCAAGTACCCAGTGTAAATATATTGTTTTGCAGCTTTTTCTGTGGCAGAATAATTGGTTTTACAGGACTAATCTTAAACCTGGCTGAGTGGAATAGCTTTGTCTAAGGGTTTAAGGGCCTCTAACATCCTCTAGCACAATAGGTAAACAACTGCGCTGGATTATTGCACATGTCTATACAGAGCTCTGTAAACATAACCTAACAATGCATTATTCACATGGACACACACACACACACACACACACACACACACACACACACACACACACACACACACACACACACACACACACACACATATATATATACACTGCTCAAAAAAATAAAGGGAACACTTAAACAATGCAATGTAACTCCAAGTCAATCACACTTCTGTGAAATCAAACTGTCCACTTAGGAAGCAACACTGATTGACAATACATTTCACATGCTGTTGTGCAAATGAAATAGACAAAAGGTGGAAATTATAGGCAATTAGCAAGGCACCCCCAATAAAGGAGTCATTCTGCAGGTGGTGACCACAGACCACTTCTCAGTTCCTATGCTTCCTGGCTGGTGTTTTGGTCACTTTTGAATGCTGGCGGTGCTCTCACTCTAGTGGTAGCATGAGACGGAGTCTACAACCCACACAAGTGGCTCAGGTTGTGCAGCTCATCCAGGATGGCACATCAATGCGAGCTGTGGCAAGAAGGTTTGCTGTGTCTGTCAGCGTAGTGTCCAGAGCATGGAGGCGCTACCAGGAGACAGGCCAGTACATCAGGAGACGTGGAGGAGGCCGTAGGAGGGCAACAACCCAGTAGCAGGACAGCTACCTCCGCCTTTGTGCTAGGAGTAGCACTGCCAGAGCCCTGCAAAATGACCTCCAGCAGGCCACAAATGTGCATGTGTCAGCATATGGTCTCACAAGATCTCTGAGGATCTCATCTCGGTACCTAATGGCAGTCAGGCTACCTCTGGCGAGCACATGGAGGGCTGTGCGGCCCCACAAAGAAATGCCACCCCACACCATGACTGACCCACCGCCAAACTGGTCATGCTGGAGGATGTTGCAGGCAGCAGAACGTTCTCCACGGCGTCTCCAGACTCTGTCATGTCTGTCACATGTGCTCAGTGTAAACCTGCTTTCATCTGTGAAGAGCACAGGGCGCCAGTGGCGAATTTGCCAATCTTGGTGTTCTCTGGCAAATGCCAAACGTCCTACACGGTGATGGGCTGTAAGCACAACCCCCACCTGTGGACGTCGGGCCCTCATACCACCCTCATGGAGTCTGTTTCTGACCGTTAGAGCAGACACATGCACATTAGTGGCCTGCTGGAGGTCATTTTGCAGGGCTCTGGCAGTGCACCTCCTTGCACAAAGGTGGAGGTAGCGGTCGTGCTACTGGGTTGTTGCCCTCCTACGGCCTCCTCCACATCTCCTGATGGACTGGCTTGTTGCCCTCCTACGGCCTCCTCCACATCTCCTGATGTACTGGCTTGTCTCCTGGTAGCGCCTCCATGCTCTGGACACTACGCTGACAGACACAGCAAACCTTTTTGCCACAGCTCGCATTGATGTGCCATCCTGGATGAACTGCACTACCTGAGCCACTTGTGTGGGTTGTAGACTCCGTCTCAGGCTACCACTAGAGTGAAAACACCGCCAGCATTCAAAAGTGACCAAAACATCAGCCAGGAAGCATAGGAACTGAGAAGTGGTCTGTGGTCACCACCTGCAGAATCACTCCTTTATTGGGGGTGTCTTGCTAATTGCCTATAATTTCCACCTTTTGTCTATTCCATTTGCACAACAGCAGGTGAAATTTATTGTCAATCAGTGTTGCTTCCTAAGTGGACAGTTTGATTTCACAGAAGTGTGATTGACTTGGAGTTACATTGTGTTGTTTAAGTGTTCCCTTTATTTTTTTGAGCAGTGTATATATATATATATACAGTACCAGTCAAGAGTTTGGACACACCTACTCATTCAAGGGTTTTTCTTTATTTGTACTATTTTCTAGATTGTAGAATAATAGTGAAGACATCAACACTTTGAAATAACACATATGGAATCATGTAGTAACCAAAAAAGTGTTAAACAAATCAAAATAGATGTAATATTTGAGATTCTCCAAGTAGCCACCCTTGATGACAGCTTTGCACACTCTTGACATTCTCTCAATTAGCTTCATGAGGTAGTCACCTGGAATGCTTTTCAATTAACAGGTGAGCCTTGATAAAAGTTAATGTGTGGAATTTCTTTCCTTCTTAATGCGTCTGAACCAATCAATTGTGTTGTGACAAGGTAGGGGTAGTATACAGAAGATAGCCCTATTTGGTAAAATAAGTCCATATTATGGCAAGAACAGCTGAAATAAACAAAGAGAAACGACTGTCCATCATTACTTTAAGACATGAAGGTCAGCCACTCCAGACAAATTTCATTTTTTAATTTTATTTTTTGCTTCTGTCTGCAACATTAACCAACATATTTTCTGACTATTAATATTTGCTCCACCACTTTTTTAATAAAGGGGACATGCAGATTTGCCTGAAGACTGTAGAGTGGATCGGACTAGCTAATTTTCTCCATGTTATCACTCACTTAATTGCAAATGTCATCCTCCAAAAACATTGTGTTATTGCTATGTAAAAGTCTTGCCATAATCTCTCTGTCTTGGCTCAGTTTCCCCCTGAACGTGCACAGAGTATCTCAGAACACAGTCATGGTGAGAACTTTTGTCTCTGTGTTCATTCTGTTAAAGTTTCAGAAAGTTGGTTAAAGGTGGTATTGTTTTGTAAGTTTATTGGTGCAATCAATAGTGTAACAAAAAAGCATTATAAAAAAAGTAATAGATTTATCATCTTTAACCTCAGACAGGAAATGTATGACCAAAGCTGTGAATGATGATGAAAAGTACACAAAAATGTACGTGTAGGCATTGATTGCATTCTCTGGAGCAAGTGGAGTAAGCTAGCTTTCCTCCTTCATTTTAGTCTTTAATAACTCACCAGGGGAGCATTCTTTCCCCTCAAGGACAACAGAGTCTTCAGACACTCAATTCAGAGTTGGTTCACAGAGCACAGAGTACAGTTTGTTGTTCTTAGCCCACTGTATTCAAATGTACTCCCCCACATGGTCTCTCTCACCCTAGAGGATGTGTGGAGTGACGTTCTCAGTTAATCCTCATTCCCTTGCCATACAGTAGCAGCCTCTGATTTGCCCTGTTGCCTGTGGTGCTGTGCCAACACCCATTCCTGGACACGTGTCTTCATTCTTTCTTCATTCCCCTACAGTCAGGGCCTTCACCTCTTTAATTGAAGAACAGGCTCTTAACTTGCATCCTAAACTAACTTGCAGTCGTAGCTCGACTTTGAGACAACTTTCAGCCGGGCGTCAGGTAATGGGCGTCCTCGGCAGAGAGAGAGAGAGGAGCGAGCGCCGTCACTGCTGCCTGTGTTTTATTACACGGTGGCGGTCACACAAGGCCTCCAGTCAGACAGGAACAGGGCGTGCATGAGGATGGACAGGTGGGCTATTAGCACCGCCATGATACTCCTATCCTGTCCCCCGTCTTCCCATTCTCTTCCTCCTTCCTCACAACAACCCGTCCTCTCCTTGGTCACCTCCGAGGGCCGTGGGGGAAATGGAAAAAACTCCAAGCAATGTTTTCAGATAATTAGGGTGTAACCCCTGAGTCATGGTCATCATCTGTGTGATTCTTTGACACAGTCAGCCAGCAATGGTTTGCTCGGCTTATTGTTGCCAAGTACAATGTGTAAACATGTTGGGGAGTGGGTTCAGGTGTATGGCCCATGCCCACTTAGCAAATCAATTGCTTATCCATTTTAAAGCCAAGGCAGTAGCAGGCAGACCCGCATGGGGAAGAGGGAGAAAACAACCACTAGAGCTGAGCAGGTTCAGTGATAACCCTGTTGTTGCACTGTTGGCTCATTGCTGGCTGCTCATTTCCACACAAACCTGAACATCCATCATACCTGTATTCAAGCTAATCACATTAATTATGTTGATATCACAGCCTGTATTTCTGTTCCTGCATTTCTGACTAGTGGGTGTTTTGAGACTGACATTCAGACATGTTCTTCTTCGGTAATAACTGTATTAAGAACGGGTACAAAAGAATAACCAAGTCATGATACGTGTTCAACCTCCTAAGGATCCGCCCCTTTTTTTACATTTTCACCTAAAATGACATATCCAAATCGAACTGCCTGTTGCTCAGGATCTGAAGCAAGGATATGCATATTTTTGATACCATTTGAAAATAAACACTTTGAAGTTTGTGGAACTGTGAAATTAATGTAGGAGAATATAACACATTAGATCTGGTAAAAGATAATACAAAAAAACATGTGTTTTGAAATGCAAGAGAAAGGCCATAATTAATTATTCTAGCCCAGGCGCAATTTAGACTTTGGCCACTAGATGGCAGCAGTGTATGTGCAACGTTTTAGACTGATCCAATGAACCATTGCATATCTATTCAAAATGTTGTATCAAGACTTCTCAAATGTGCCTATTTGGTTTATTCATACATTTTTAGGTACATAATTGTGCACTCTCCTCAAACAATAGCATGGTATTCTTTCACTGTAATAGCTACTGTAAATTGGACAGTGCAGTTCGATTAACAAGAATTTAAGCTTTCTGCCCATATCAGATATGTCTATGTTCTGGGATTTTTGTTTTGTTTCTTACAACCTCAAGCTAATCACGTTAGCTCAACAGTCCTGTGGTCGGGACACCGATCCTGTTATGAATCAAATAAGGCACGTTTTCCCTTTTATCAGTCTGTCACTTTGTTGACGAAATCAAAGCCCTCTGGGTGTTGTGACTCTTGCCCGGGGTGATGTGGGTCTGGATGGTGGGGGAGACCGAGATTTCAGTGTTAGGATGAGCCCTTGTATCTTCCACTGCTCAGATGTACAGAGCAGATATGGAGAAAGGTCAGAGGAGGAGTTTGGTATTCTGCCGGCGTTTCCGTTTGGCAGGACACAAGACAGTGTGGAGGGCTCTCAAGCTTGAAATGATTTTTCTTCCCACAGCCAGGAGGGTATGGCTCCCATGCCACACACCATCGGTTGGAGGCAATACATTTTATAGCGTAAATAAAGATCTCTCTTTCAACCTTTCCCCAATCCTCTCTCTCAATTAAATTAAATTAAACTCAAAGAGCTTTATTGGCATGAAAAACATGTTTACATTAACAAAGCAAGTTTAAAAGATAAAACAAAAGTGAAATAAATTACCAAAAATGAACATTAAACATTACACTCACTAATGTTTCAAAAGAATAGAGACATTTCAAATATTGTCTTATGGCTATGTACAGTGTTGTAACAGGGAAATAAAAATATAAATATGGGTTGTATTTACAATGGTGTTTGTACTTTACTAGTTGTCCTTTTCCTGTGGCAACAGGTCACAAATATTGCTGCTGTGATTGCACTGGTATTTCACTTAATTGATATGGGAGTTTATCAAAATTGCATTTGTTTTCAAATTCTTTTTAGGTCTATGTAATCTAAGGGAAATATGTGTCTCTAATGTGGTTATACATTTGGCAGGAGGTTAGGAAGTGCAGCTCAGTTTCCACCTCATTTTGTGTGCAGCCTGCACGTAACCTAGTTCTTTCGTGAGCCAGGTCTGCCTACGGCGGTCTCTCTCAATAGCAAGGCTATGCTCACTGAGTGTGCACATAGTCAAAGATGTAAACATTTTGGGTCAGTCACAGTGTTCAGTCTAAGGCACTGCATCTCAATGCTAGAGGTGTCATTACCGACCCTGGTTCGATTCCAGGCTGTATCACAACCGGCCATGATTGGGAGTCCCATAGGACAGCGCACAATTGGCCCAGCGTCGTCCGAGTTAGGGTTTGGCCAAGGTAGGCCGTCATTGTAAATAAGAATTTGTTCTTAACTGACTTGCCTAGTTAAATAAAGGTAAAATAAAACATTTATTATTGTAGTTTTGAATTCTGTTAAGTAAGTGTGGAAGAGGTGAAAAATGATTGTTGTCTATCAACAATGACAAGCCACTGGGGTCTGACAACTTGGATGGAAAATGACTGAGGATAATAGCAGATGATATTGCCACTCCTATTTGCCATATTTTAAATTTTAGCCGACCAATCAGCCTGTTACCAACCTTCAGTAAAGTTTTGGAAAAAATTGTGTTTGACCAGATAAAAAGGCAATTTAAATTAAACAAATTGACAACAGACTTTCAGCTCGTTTATAGGGAATGACATTCAATAAGCACAGCACTTACACAAATGACTGATGGTTGGCTGAGAGAAATTGATGATAAAAAGATTGTGGGGGCTGTTTTGTTACACTTCAGTGCAGCTTTTAACATTATCGATCATAGTCTGTTGCTGGAAAAACAGAAAAATGTGTTATGGCTTTACATCCCCTGCTATATTGTGGATAAAAAGTTACCTGTCTAACAGAACACAGAGGGTGTTCTTTAACTTCTCTAGGATAGGGGGCAGCATTTTCACGTTTGGATGAAAAGCGTTCCCAGAGTAAACTGCCTCCTACTCAGTCCCAGATGCTAAAATATGCATACTAATATTAGTAGATTTGGATAGAAAACACCCTGGATAGAAAACTGTTTGAATCATGTCTGTGACTATAACACAACTTATTTGGCAGGAAAAACCCAGAGGACAAACCATTCAGATTTTTTTTGGAGGTCACTCTCTTTTCAATTAGTTTTCATTGGGAATCAGATTTCTAAGGGACCTTCCTGCAGTTCCTATCGCTTCCACTGGATGGCAACAGTCTTTAGAAATTGGTTGAGAGTTTTCCTTTGAGAAATGAAGAAGTAGCCATGTTCAGAATGAGGCTCCAGTGAAGTGTACTGTTTGTTAGAGAAGCATAACCAGAAAGCATGCTACACATTGTTTTCCTCCGGTATTGAACACAGATCATCCCGTCTTCAATTTTATCGATTATTTACGTTAACAAAATACCTAAAGTTGTATTACAAAAGTAGTTTGAAATGTTTGGACAATGCTTACAGGTAACTTTTTGGATATTTTGTAGTCACGTTGTGCAAGTTAGAACCAGTGTTTTTCTGTATCAAACGCGCCAAATAAATTGACATTTTGTGTATATATCGACGGAATTAATCGAACAAAATGACAATTTGTGATGTTTATGGGACATATTGGAGTGCCAACAGAAGAAGCTCGTCAAAGGTAAGGCATGAATTATATTTTTATTTCTGCGTCTTGTGTTGCGCGTGCAGGATTGAAATATGCTTTTCTCTCTTTGTTTACTATGGTGCTATCCTCAGATAACAGCATCGTTTGCTTTCACCGGAAAACATTTTTGAAATCTGACACATTGGCTGGATTCACAACAAGTGTAGCTTTAATTTGGTATATTGAATGTGTGATTTCATGAAAGTTTCATTTTTATAGTAATTTATTTTAATTTGGCGCTCTGCAATTTCACTGGATGTTGGCCAGGTGGGACGCTACCATCCCACATATCCCAGAGAGGTTAATGGAAGCCTCTCTAACAAAATCCAAGTAAAATCAGGAATTCCCCAGGGCAGCTGTCTACTTTTGTCTTACTTTTTTCAATCTTTACTGACGACATGCCACTGGCTTTGAGTAAAGTATGCGGATGACTCAACACTATACACGTCAGCTACCACAGCGACTGAAATGACTGCAACACTTCACAAAGAGCTGCAGTTAGCTTCAGAATGAGTGGCAAGGAATAAGTTAGTCCTAAATATTTCAAAAACTAAAAGCATTGTATTTGGGACTAATCATTCACTTAACCCGAAACCTCAAATTAATCTTGTAATGAATAATGTGGTTATTGAGCAAGTTGAGGAGATCATGGTCAAAACATATTGATACAATAGTAGCTAGGATGGGGAGAAGTCTGTTCATAATAAAGCATTGCTCTGCATTCTTAACAGCACTATCAACAAGGCAGGTCCTACAGGCTCAAGTTTTGTCACACCTGAACTACTGTTCAGTCGTGTGGTCAGGTTCCACAAAGAGGGACTTATGAAAATTGCAATTGGCTCAGAACAGGGCAGCACGGCTGGCCCTTGAATGTACACAGAGAGCTAACATTAATAATATGCATGTCAATCTCTCCTGGTTCAAAGTGGAGGAGAGATTGACTTCACTACAAGTATTTGGGGATTTTGTGTTGTGCATATGTTGTAGTAGAGTAGGGGCCTGAGGACACACACTTAAAATGCTGTGAAATCTGTTGTAAATGTATTGTAATGTTTTAAAAAATCTATAACTTCCTTAATATTGCTGGACCCCAGGAAGTGCATCTGCTGCCAACAATGCAGTTTAAAAAATACGTATAAGAATAAGAAATAAAAGTAACAATTAATTAAAGAGCAGCAGTAAAATAACAATAGCGAGACTATATACAGGGGGGTACCGGTACAGAGTCAATGTACGGGAGCATCGGTTAGTTGAGGTAATATGTACATGTAGGTAGAGTTACTAAAGTGACTATGCATAGATGATACCTAAAGGGAGTTGCAGCGGTGTACAAGAGTGTGTGGGGGGGCGCAATGCAAATAGTCTGGGTAGCCATTTGATTAGATGCTCAAGAGTCGTATGGCTTTGAGGTATAAGCTGTATAGAAGCCTCTTGGACCTAGACTTGGGCCTCCGGTACTGCTTGACATGTGGTATCAGAGAGAACAGTCGATGACTACGGAGGCTGGAGTCTTAGACCATTTTTAGGGCCTTCCTCTGACACCTCCTGGAATAGAGGTCCTGGATGGCAGGAAGCTTGGCCCCAGTGATGTACTGGGCCATTCGCACTACCCGCCTTGCGGTCGGAGGCCGAGCAGTTGCCATAATGGGCAGTGATGCAACCAGTCAGGATGCTCTTGATGTTGCAGCTGTAAAACCTTTTGAGGATCTGAGGACCCATGACAAATCCTTTCAGTCTCCTGAGTGGGAATAGGTTGTGTCATGCTCTCTTCATGACTCTCCGGTGTACCTTGGACCATGATTGTTTGTTGGTGATGTGGACACCATGGACACAAAGGAACTTGAAGGTCTCAACCTGCTCCTCTGCAGCCCCGTCGATGAGAATGGGGGTGTGCTCGGTCCTCTTTTTCCTGTAGTCCACAATCATCACCTTTGTCTCGATCACGTTGAGGGAGAGGTTGTTGTTCTGGCACCACACGGCCACGGCTCTGACCTCCTCCCTACAGGCTGTCTCGTCGTGCCTGGCCGTGCAGTCGTGAGTGAACAGGAAGTACAGGAGGGGACTGAGCACGCACCCCTGAGGACCCTGTGTTGAGGATAAGCGTGGCGGATGTGTTTTTACCTACCCTTACCACCTGGGGGCGGCCCGTCAGGAAGTCCAGGATCCAGTTGCAGAAGGAGTTGTTTAGTCCCAGGGTCCTTAGCTTAGTGATTAGCTTAGTGATTTTTGAGCGTACTATGGTGTTGAAAGCTGAGCTGTAGTCAATTAATAGCATTCTCACATAGGTGTTCCTTTTGTCCAGGTGGGAAAAGGCCGTATGGAGTGCAACAGAGATTGCATCATCTGTGAATATGTTGGGGAGGTATGCAAATTGGAGTGGGTCTAGGGTTTCTGGGATAATGGTGTTCGATGTGAGCCATGACCAGCCTTTCAAAGCACTTCATGGCTACAGACGTGAGTGCTACGGGTCGGTAGTCATTTAGCCAGGTTACCTTAGTGTTGTTGGTCACAGGTGGTCTGCTTAAAACATGTTGGTATTACAGACTCGGACAGGGAGAGGTTGAAAATGTCAGTGAAGACTGACATTGAAATGTCAACTTGCCAGTTGATCAGCGCATGCTCGCAAAACACTTCCTGGTAATCCGTCTGGCCATACGGCCTTGTGAATGTTGACCTGTTTAACTTAGGGATAGGAGTCCCGCGCACCCTCCGGTGAAACTGGAGGGCGCGCAATTCAAATAAATAATCATGAATTTTATGGATTTTAAACATTTAGGTACATGTAAATATCTTATATTGGCTGAAAGCTTAAATTCTTGTTAATCTAACTACACTGTCCGATTTACAATAGCTATTACAGCGAAAACATGCCATGCGATTGTTTGAGGACGGCACCCCACATCAAAATATTTTTCCACCGGCACTGGTTTCATACATTCACATATAACGATAAAATATTCACTTACTTCTTGAAAATCTTCCTCTGATTTGTCATCCAAAGGGTCCCAGCTATAACATGTAGTGTCGTTTTGTTAGATAAAATCCTTCTTTATATCCCAAAATGTCTGTTTAGTTGGCGCTATCGATTTCAGTAATCCACTCGTTCAACTTGTAGAGAAAGGAATCCGAAAATCTACAAAGTCAAAATACGTTTCTATTTACTTTTCAGATACCCTAAAATGTAATCAAACTATATTATTTCTTACGGAAAGAAGTATGTTCAATAGGGAACTGATTTTAGCAGGTGCGTAATGTCTTCACCAGTATTCCACCAATCTGGCCTTGATGGAATGGAGATGGAAATGGAAGCCACACCTCAGTAAAACGCACATGACAGCCCGCTTGGAGTTTGCCAAAAGGTACCGAAAGGACTCTCAGACCATTAGAAACAAGCTTCTCTGGTCTGATAAAACCAAGATTGAACTTTGGCCTAAATGCCAAGCGTCACGTCTGGAGGAACCATCACTATGGTAACATCACTATGGTGAGGCATGGTGGTGGCAGCATCATGCTGTGGGGATGTTTTTCAGTGGCAGGAACTGGGAGACTAGTCAGGATCGAGGAAAAGATTAACAGAGCAAATACAGAGAGATCCTTGATGAGAAGCTGCTCCATAGCACTCAGGACCTCAAACTGTGACGAAGGTTCACCTTCCAACAGGACAACTACCCTAAGCACACAGCCAAAACAATGCAGGAGTGGCTTCGGGACAAGTCTCTGAATGTCCTTGAGTGCTCCAGCCAGAGACCGGACTTGAAGCTGATCGACCATTGGAGACTAGTCAGGATCGAGGAATAGATTAACGGAGCAAAGTACAGAAAGAGACCTGAAAATAGTTGTGCAGCGATGCTCCCCATCCAACCTGACAGTGCTTGAGAGGATCTGCAGAGAATAATGGGATATTGTTTGTAGATTGATGAGGGGAAAAAACTATTTAATCAGTTTAGAATAAGGCTGTAACATGTAGAAAAATTCACAGGGTCTGAATACTTTCCGAATGCACTGTATTTACACTTTCCCGAAGTCTAGGCTACTTACAGCTGGTTATGAAGATTGTAAAACATGTGGATATTTAAAATGTGGGAGGGGTGAGTCACATTTAGTCACATTTTGGCTTTATTAACAGCACAACATGTAAGTACTACAGAATTTGGTTCACATTTCAGTGTTGGAGCCACGTACAGCTTGTCCTCTCATTATTTATCCTACTATATGTGCTGCCGGGTGTCTTTCAATCACTGGCTGGCTCAACCATACATTTTCTTATCATGTATTTGCAGGATGTTTCATATATATTTGCAGTAATACACTGATAAATTAGTTGTGTTTTTCCAGAGCCTTTTGTGCCCTTGGTGTTTTTTACAATAAGTCGGGACTAGTATGTACCATGCATGTAGCCCAAGGCACTCTTTTTCCACTGAGAACCATTCACATTTATTAGTTGACTTTTAAATTTGTTTTTATAGGTTTGCTTATAATAGTACTCAACTTTACATCTACATTTGGCACCCTTGAAATAGCCACAGACAATGCATTGATTTCAACTGGTGTCTCTTGAGATGTTTGTTTTGTGTCCATGTTAGGTAAGACCACATACAGTACAGTTGTCTTCTTGGAGGACACAGTGAGATTCAATGAAAATAGTCGTGAAAATGTCCTTTCTCACTCAGACACCATCTACTGTATACTTTTCTCCCCCAGACTAAGACAGATGGTACTTCTCAAGTCTTGTCTTGAGTTTTGTAGCTTATTGGAAAGTTCCTTGTTGGCCTCTAATAACTCTAATGTGTGTCTGTTCTGATTTTTTTGATCCCATCTTGTTGTTTTCATAAAGTAAAAGCTGTCTAAATGCAACTGGAGAGCACTAAAGGTGAATAGAACTATTGTTCAAGAAGACATACTGGAGACCAATCAAGAAGATGAACAGTAATATTTAATGTTCAATCAATCAATAAGGTTAGCACAAGAAGACATTGTTTGAGAAACTACTTAATTTGAAAGGTTTCTCATAAACATCAATCTCACTGAGTCAAACCAGCCATTACAGATGAATTAGTGTTAACAGTAATCAAATCAAATTGTATTTGTCACATACATGTGTTTAGCAGATGTTATTGCGGGTGTAGTGAAATGGTTGTGTTTTTAGCTCCAACTGTGTAGTAATATCTAACAAGTAATATCTAACAATTTCACAACAATATACACAAATATAAAGTAAAGGAATGGAATTATTAATATACACAACCGGTCAAAAGTTTTAGAACACCTACTCATTCAAGGGTTTTTGTTTATTTTTACTATTTTCTACATTATAGAATAATAGTGAATACATCAAAACTATGAAATAACACATACGGAATCATGTAGTAACCAAAAAAGTGTTAAACAAATCAAAATGTATTTTATATTTGGGATTCTTCAAATAGCCACCCTTTGCCTTGATGACAGCTTTGCACAATCTTGGCATTCTCTCAACCAGCTTCACTTGGAATGCTTTTCCAATAGTCTTGAAGGGGTTCCTACATACGCTGAGCACTTGTTGGCTGCTTTTCCTTCACTCTGCAGTCCAACTAATTCCAAACCACCTCCTCTGTGATTTATGGTGGAAAAGACACATGAGGACATTACGTTCACCCACACTGCGTCTCTCAAAGACACGACGGTTGGATCAAAAATCTTCAATTTGGACTCCAGACCAAAAGACAAATCTTCTGTGTTCCAACCCTACCTTGTCACAACAGAATTGATGGGCTCAAACACATTAAGGAAAGAAATTTCACAAATTAACTTTTATCAAGGCACGCCTGATAATTTAAATTAATTCCAGGTGACTATCTCATGAAGCTGGTTGAGAAAATGCCAAGAGTGTCCAAAGCTGTCATCAAGGGTGGTTACATTGAAGAATCTCAAATATTACATCTATTTTGGTATGTTTAACACTTTTTTGGTTACTACATGATTCCATATGTGTTATTTCAAAGTTTTGATGTCTTCACTATTATTCTACAATGTAGAAAATAGTAAAAATATAGAAAAACCCTTGAATGAGTAGGTGTCCAAACTTTTGACTGGTACTGTATACAGTGGGGAGAACAAGTATTTGATACACTGCCGATTTTGCAGGTTTTCCTACTTACAAAGCATGTAGAGGTCTGTAATTTGTATCATAGGTACACTTCAACTGTGAGAGACGGAATCTAAAACAAAAATCCAGAAAATCCCATTGTAAGATTTTTGTACGATTTTTTTGTAGCGTTTCAAACATCACTCGCTCTGAGCCTTCTAGTAGTTGTTCCCCTTGCTCTGCATGGGTAACGCTGCTTCGATGGTGGCTGTTGTCGTTGTGTTGCTGGTTCGAGCCCAGGGAGGAGCGAGGAGAGGGACGGAAGCTATACTGTTACACTTGCAATACTAAAGTGCCCATAAGAACATCCAATAGTCAAAGGTTAATGATATACAAACGGTATAGAGGGAAATAGTCCTATAATCCCTATAATAACTACAACTTAAACTTCTTACCTGGGAATATTGAAGACTCATGTTAAAAGGAACCACCAGCTTTCATATGTTCTCATGTTCTGAGCAAGGAACTGAAACGTTAGCTTTCTTACATAGCACATATTGCTATGGTGAGGGCCCTCGGAGTGTGGTGTCAGGAAAATAACCTCACACTCAACCTCAACAAAACAGGAGATGATCGGGGACTTCAGGAAACAGCAGAGGGAGCACCCCCCTATCCACATCGACGGGACAGTAGTGGAGAAGGTGGAAAGTTTTAAGTTCCTCGGTGTACACATCACGGACGAACTGAATTGGTCCACCCACACAGACAGCGTTGTGAAGAAGGCGCAGCAGCGCCTCTTCAACCTCAGGAGGCTGAAGAAATTCGGCTTGTCACCAAAAGCACTCACAAACTTCTACAGATGCACAATTAAGAGCATCCTGTCGGGCTGTATCACCGCCTGGTACGGCAACTGCTCCGCCCACAACCGTAAGGCTCTCCAGAGGGTAGTGAGGTCAGCACAACGCATCACTGGGGGCAAACTACCCGCCCTCCAGGACACCTACACCACCCGATGTCACAGGAAGGCCATAAAGATCATCAAGGACAACAACCACCCAAGCCACTGCCTGTTCACCCCGCTATCATCCAGAAGACGAGGTCAGTACAGGTGCATCAAAGCAGGGACCGAGAGACTGAAAAACAGCTTCTATCTCAAGGCCATCAGACTGTTAAACAGCCACCACTAACATTTAGTGGCCGCTGCCAACATACTGACTCAACTCCAGCCACTTTAATAATGGGAATTGATGGAAATTATGTAAAAATGTACCACTAGCCACTTTAAACAATGCCACTTAATATAATGTTTACATACCCTACATTACTCATCTCATATGGATATGTATATACTGTACTGTATATCAGCTACTGCATCTTGCCATCTTTATGTAAATCATGTATCACTAGCCACTTTAAACTATGCCACTTTATGTTTACATACCCTACATTACTCATCTCATATGTATATACTGTACTCTATACCATCTACTGCCTATGCCGTTCTGTACCATCACTCATTTATATATCTTTATGTACATATTCTTTATCCCTTTACACTTGTGTGTATAAGGTAGTAGTTGTGGAATTATTAGGTTAGATTACTTGTTGGTTATTATTGCATTGTCGGAACTAGAAGCACAAGCATTTCGCTACACTCGCATTAAAATCTGCTAACCATATGTATGTGACAAATAACATTTGATTTGATTTGATTGCACTTTTACTTGCTTCTCCAACACTTTGTTTTTGCATTATTTAAACCAAATTGAACATGTTTCATTATTTACTTGAGGCTAAAAAGCACACACGTTTTTTCAGATCTGCCCACAAATTTTCAATGGGATTGAGGTCAGGGCTCTGCAATGGCCACTCCAGTACCTTGACTTTGTTGTCCTTAAAACTTATTTGGGGTAGGGGGCAGTATTTTCACGTCCGGATGAAAAGCATGCCCAGAGTGTTTGAATGATGGATTTGAGTATAACAGAACTCATATGGCAGGCAAAAACCTGAGAAAAAAATCCACCAGGAAGTGGGAAATCTGAGGTTGGTCGATTTTCAACTCAGCTCCTATTGAAGATACAGTGGGATATTGGTAATGTTGCACTTCCTAAGGCTTACACTAAATGTCAACAGTCTTTAGAACCTTGTCTGATGCTTCTACTGTGAAGTGGGGGCGAATGGGAGGGGAATGAGTCAGAGGTCTGCCAGCAGCCTCGAGCTGACCATGCGCGTTCACATAAGAGTTAGCTCCCGTTCCATTTACTTTTCTGAAGACAAAGGAATTCTCCGGTTGGAACGTTATTGAAGAATTATGTTAAAAACGTCCTAAAGATTGATTCAATACTTTGTTTGTCATGTTGTTACGGACTGTAATATCACTTTTTTAAATTTTCGTCCATACTTTCCGCTGGACTTGCCCGCGCGTCGTGAGTTTGGAAAGTGTACTGAATACTAGAACAACAAGGAGGAATTTGGACATAAATGATGGGCATTATTGAACAAAACAAACATTTATTGTGGAACTGGGATTCCTGGGAGTGCATTCTGATGAAGATCATCAAAGGTATGTGAATGTTTATAATGTTATTTCTGACTTATGTTGACTGCACAATGTGGCGGATATATTTGTGTCTTGATTGGGCTCTGAGCGCCGACTCATATTATTGCATGGTTTGCTTTTTCCGTAAAGCTTTTGTGAAATCTGACACAGCGGTTGCATTAAGGAGAAGTGCATGTAAAATTCCATGCATAACAGTTGTATCTTTTAGCAATGTTTATTTGTGAATAGGCATTCACCTATTCTGTGAATAGGCACTCACCTAACATAATCGTTTGGTTTGCTTTCGTCGTAAAGCCTTTTTGAAATCGGACACTGTGGCTGGATTTACAACAAGTGTATCTTTAAAATGGTGTAAAATACATGTATGTTTGAGGAATTTTAATTATGGGATTTCTGTTGTTTTGAATTTGGCGCCCTGCAATTTCACTGGCTGTTGAAGAGGTGGGACGCTGCCGTCTCACGTACCCTAGAGAGGTTAAAACTTGTTAGGGATAGGGTCAAGTTCCCTGAATTTCCTCCTGACTGACGTGCCCAAAGTAAATTACCTGTTACTCAGGCCCAGACGCCAGGATATGCATATAATTGGTAGCATTGGATAGAAAACACCTTGAAGTTTCTAAAACTGTTAAAATGTTAAAATAATGTCTGAGACTATAACATAATTAATAAGGCAGGCAAAATTCTGAAGAAAAACCAACCTGAATTTATTTTTATTTGTTGAGGTCCCTGGCTCTTACAATGGAAACCTATGGGTCCTATGTAATTATGTCTTGCAGATTGCAATGTCTATGGCTTCCACTAGTTGTCAACTGTCTTTATTCAAGGTTCTGGGCTTGTTTTTTGAAAAACAAGCAAGAATTCTGAGTTTTGGTGAAGAGAGCACCGGAACAATATCAGTCTTTTGGTGCGCGAGGGAGAGGGCGCGTACTTACTAATTTTGCTTTCCTATTGAACATGCTACTTTCCTTGTGAAATATTATAGTTTATTTACATTTTAGAGTACCTGAGAATTAAATAGAAATGTAGTTTGACTTGTTTGGATGAAGTTTAGCAGTAGCTTTTTGGACTCCTTTGTCTGCATGTTGAACAAGTGGATTACTGAAATCGATGGCACCAATTTAACAGACTTTTTGGAATATAAAGAAGGATTTTACAAAACGACCATTCACGTTGTAGCTGGGACCCTTGGGATGGCAAACAGAGGAAGATTTTCAAAAGTAAGTGATTTATTTAATCTCTATTTGTGATTTTGTGAAGCCTGTGCTGGTTGAAAAATATGTTGATGTTGATTTACAAGAAGTTAAGCTTTTAAATGATATAAGATACTTGTATGTTCATGAATGTTTAATATTACGATTATTTATTTGAATTGAGCGCCCTCCAATTTCACTGGATGTTGTCGACAGGTGTCCCACTAGCAAGTACGTCTTTGTACTTTGAGGCGCTATGCCTTTTTAAGGCTTTTAAGCTCCTACTCTTCCCCTAATGTACCAAAAATCTGTGGATTTTGTCATCATAAATACATTGGAGAAAGACTGCCAATTAAATACTGTGGTCAGTTTGTAATACCTTGT
This sequence comes from Salvelinus fontinalis, assembly GCF_029448725.1. Lineage (NCBI taxonomy): Eukaryota > Metazoa > Chordata > Actinopteri > Salmoniformes > Salmonidae > Salvelinus > Salvelinus fontinalis. The sequence goes on from NC_074666.1 coordinate 37,616,465, forward strand.
GAATTAACGAAAGTATAGTGGCTGGTGGTGCTCTACTTAGGGAGAGTGGGTCCAATGAGAGAATGAAGTAAGATGAGTGGAGGCACCATACACACTTCAGAGATGTGTCTGTCTGATGCCCTCCCATGGCAGATCATGGAGATCTGAGCTAGACAGACAGAGAGAGAAAGAGAGACCATTGGGTAACAAATAGATGGGCATGCTGGTGAGAAAGGGAGAAGAGGGTGTATCCACATGCCCACAGGCATGCGCCTGTGCACAGACAGTCCAAGATGATCACATAAGGAGCTACTTTAGTGTATTCGTCTCTAGCTTCATGCAGAGTATGTATGACATAACCCCTCCAAACTCAGGCCCATGCAATCCCACTTTAGGCAGGGCTGAGAAAGTACCCTCTCTATGTCTCCTCTAACTGAACAAGCTGCCATACAGCCCTCATCTAGTCTCCTCTGCCAGAGAAAGACACCTGTGTAAACCCCATGACCTTACAGTGCATTGAAATGCTTAATCTTGTGACAAAAGGAATGAGTGGATGAGTCAGAGCCTTACAGAAAGGTCAAACCGCTAGTTAATCTGCTGTCCCCTTCACCGCGCTCTGCTCTGCTCCACTCCGCCTGCTGTTCCCCACTGTAAATCAAGCGGTGTCATTGAACCCGAGCTGGAGGTCACATCATCCGTCTGCAGCATCTCTCCACAATGCAATGCACTCAATAATAAGCATCAATGATGACCTGTATTGTTATGGGACTAATAAGTCAATTTTCCATGTGCAGTTCCATGTACAGACTAGGACAGACTGGACATTTCCAAATTCATGACATTTTCTTTACACATCACAGACCTGGAGTTATGGCCGGAAATTCCTTCACTCACTCGCGCTCTCTTCTGTTCAGACTTTTCTCCCATCCGTCCCTGTTGATTTGTGTGAGGGAGGGAGCTACTAACAGGCTTTTCATAGCAGCACTCTGAAGCAGCTGGAGAGCAGAGCACAGCACTGTCCTCTCCAGTAGTCCTGCCAAACTGTCATATGCCTCCGCTGCGTTTGTGGACGAAATAGAGCAGCAGAATAGCCCAATGGGCTGAAGTAAGGCAAGCTGGACCCTGTGGATCCATCCACACTGGATTCAGACTGCTGAGCATTGGTATGCATGAGCTTATAAATTAATGTAGAATATACGGAATGCTGCCGGTTGATTCTGAAAGTCCCGGATAAATCCGTTACTGTAGCTTATGTGTCTCGTCCGGAATGTTTAGTCATTTCCAGGGCACAGCTGCAACCTTTTGAACATTGTCAAGGAAAGCCTGTATGCTTGGGTTGTTCTATTGGGAGTGAGAGAGTGAAAAACATCAAGAAAAGGAATTCAACTGCCTCACAGTACAGTACCTATGCTCTCTGTTGGCGTTTGTCATACTCTAACTCAGTCAGTCAGTGAGTGTGTGAGACAGAGGTGTGTGTGTTACACCTTTAAAGGCTGTGGGCCGCTGCGCTGCATGCCGTATATCTCTCTCTCTATCTCTCGCTATCTCTCACTTGATCCCTCTTTCTCTCTCCTTCCCTCTCTCTCTCTCTTTCTCTCTGGTGGCCTCATTAAACTGCCTTGCCATGATCTCTGAAGCGCTATGCTTTTCCTCCTGCAGCAGTTCCTCAGACTGAAGATGACAGTCAGTCTCTCCTACAGACCCAGACAGATCAAACACCCTCTCAGTCCCTCAGTCCCGCCAGCATGGCTGCTCCAGCTGCCCATCTGCCCGACAACAACAACCCAGACAAATCACAGTGCAGCACTGCCATGAGATACAGACAAAGACAAAACAAAAGATAAACAAAGAAAAAAGCAACCAGACATCATCAGACTTATGAGCGGATTGCTGAAAATAGAGGTGGAGTAGCACACACACCTCCAGACATCCCACACAAATCCCAACCACTAATGCACGGAAGCATGCAAACACGCACGCATGCACACACACATCCCTCCCCACCTCTGATTGTGCTGAGTCTCTTATTGAGACAGTGTAACGATGTCCCTGGTAGGTTATTAATCACCTGATATGCAGTAGTAGAATGATACGATCAGCAGCTATGGGTCTGAGCATTTAACTTGCACACCTTGCAGGTTTCAAATGGTTTTTCCTTTGAAAAACAACACCTAAAGCAACAATTCCAGGCTGACGTACACCTTGAACATCTTCATACACAGCATTCAGCTCCATAGGGATAACTTGAGAAGGTACCTGACTGGGTATTGATGCTCATTCTTCCCAGCCATTTTCAGTAAAAACAAATGGCACCGAAAAATGACTCATCATTACAGAGGAAAACAGTAAAGACATCCTTGCTCAGATAATCAAGGTCAGTTAGACCTAGAGATTAAAAAGGGCCCAAAAGGCTATATAAAGCTGAGAATTACCCAAGCATCCATTAAATGATGTAAAATGAATGGTGTTCAGTGAGAGAGTGGAAGGCTGCCCATGACTCATGAGCGAGAGAGAGCTTCCCGTACCACTCTGCTAGCCAGAGCCAAAACACAATGACAGGCCAAGAGCAGGGCGGCAAAGAGCACTTCACCAGAGAGCTGTGTGATACACTGAATGAGAGGCTGGTGCAAGTGATGCCATGATCTAATTAATGATTCCCATTTCAGGTGAGGCATAAAAAAACAATTTAAAGAATTAGGACCTGACGGAACGGAGCGTGGAGCACATGGGCACGTCAGGAGGTCCTAAAAATGTGGAGGATTCAGCAGATTTCCTGTAACAGCCTCCCATGAAAATGTTTTTAATTCAGAAACGTTGGTGTGGGTAGGTGGATGGGTGTGAGTGTGTGGGTAGGTGGATGGGTCTGTGTGTGTGAGTGCATATATGTGTGTGCATGTGACTAAAGTGATATCAGGACAGGAAAATTATGTGAACTGTGTTAACTCTATGCTGCTACCACACAACACATTTCCTTCCTTCCATTCCTCACAGAGTACATGTGCACATCCATAGAGAACGATTAGTAAAAAATCGAATGTAAATTACTATCAAAGTCATCTTGAGCTAATGAAGGTCATTCTGGTCTGTCCAGGGCTCAAACTGAAGCCTTATCCTCTAATGCACAGTATATTACTAGGCTCAACCTGACGTGGGTTTGAATAGCGAAGGACATTGCTGGGTTTTAAATGTCTACAGCAGCTTCCATAAAGTAATTACCAATGATCATAGGATTGGATAAGATTGATGAACCTTATACACATACAATATATATATACAAAAGTATATGGACACCCCTTCGAATTATTGGATTTGGCTATTCAAGTCACACCCATTGCTGACAGGTGTATAAAATTGAGCACACAGCCACGCAAACTCCGTAGTCAAACATTGGCACTAAAATTACCTTACTGAAGAGCTCAGTGACTTTCAACGTGGAACCGTCACACGATGTTACCTTTCCAACAAGTCAGTTCATCAAATTTATGTCCTGCTAGAGCTGCCCAGGTCAACTGTAAGTGCTGTTATTGTGAAGTGGAAACTTCTAGGAAGTTTGTGTGTGTCTGTGAAGTGTTAGGCCACACAAGCTCAAAGAACGGGAACGCCTACTGCTGAAGCATGTAACGTGTAAAAATAGACAGTCCTTGGTTGCAACACTCACTACAGAGTTCTAAACTGCCTCTGGAAGCAGTGTCAACACAATAACTGTTCGTCAGGGGCCTCGTGAAATGGGTTTCCATGGTCGCGCAGCCGCACACAAGCCTAAGATCGCCAGGCGCAATGCCAAGCGTCAGCTGGAGTGGTGTAAAGGTCGCCGCCATCAGACTCTGGAAACAATTTTTGTTGTTGTTTTCTTTTACCTTTATTTAACTAGGCAAGTCAGTTAAGCAAAATTGTGAGTGAGCCCACTCCCTTGGATAAAAAGCAACCCCACACATGAATGGTCTCAGGATGCTTTACTGTTGGCATGACACAGGACTGATGGTAGCGCTCACCTTGTCTTCTATGGACAAGCTTTTTTCCGGATGCCCCAAACAATCGGAAAGGGATTCATCAGAGAATGTGACTTTACCCCAGTCCTCAGCAGGCCAATCCCTGTACCTTTTGCAGAATATCAGTCTCTCTGGTATTTTTCCTGGAGAGAAGTGGCTTCTTTGCTGCCCTTCTTGACACCAGGCCGTCCTCCAAAAGTATTCGCCTCACTGTGCGTGCCGATGCACTCACACCTGCCTGCTGCCATTCCTGAGCAAGCTCTGTACTGGTGGTGCCCCGATCCCGCAGTTGAATCAACTTTAGGAGACGGTTCTGGCGCTTGCTGGACTTTCTTAGGCGCCCTGAAGCCTTCTTCACAACAATTGAACCACTCTCCTTGAAGTTCTTGATGATCCGATAAATGATTGATTTAGGTGCAATCTTACTGGCAGCAATATCCTTGCCTATCAAGACCATTTTTGTGCAAAGCAATGATGACGGCACGTGTTTCCCTGCAGGTAACCATGGATGACAGAGGAAGAACAATGATTCCAAGCACCACCCTCCTTTTGAAGCTTCCAGTCTGTTTTCGAACTCAATCAGCATGACAGAGTAATCTCCAGCCTTGTCCTCGTCAACACTCACACCTGTGTTAACGAGAGAATCACTGACATGATATCAACTGGTCCTTTTGTGGCAGGGCTGAAATGCAGTGGAAATGTTTTTGTGGGATTCAGTTCATTTGCATGGCAAAGAGGGACTTTGCAATTAATTGCAATTCATCTGATCACTCTTCATAACATTCTGGAGTGTATGCAAATTGCCATCATACAAACTGAGGCAGCAGACTTTGTGAAAATTAATATTTGTGTCTTTCTCAAAACTTCTGGCCACAACTGTACATTCTACCACGGGACAAGAAAAATAACAAGCTGGCACTTAACAAACTGTCCGAGGCTTTAATCTTGAAGCTAGGGGGCAGTATTTTTATGTTTGGATAAATAAGGTTCCCAAAGTAAACTGCCTATTTCTCAGGCCCGGATGCTAGAATATGCATATAATTGGCAGATTGGGATAGAAAACACTCTAAAGTTTCCAAAACGGTCAAATAATTGTCTGTGAGTATAACAGAACTGATATTGCAGGCAAAAACCTGAGGAAAATCCAACCAGGAAGTGCTGTTTTTCTGAAAGTACTCTGTTCCATTGCCTGCCTATCCTCCATTTAAAGGGATATCACCAGATTCCTTTTCCTATGGCTTCCACAGGGTGTGAACAGTCTTTAGACATAGTTTCAAGCTTTTATTCTGAAAAATAAGCGAGAATGATCACATCGCGTTAGTGGACTGCCAGATGTCCTTAGATTTGTTCATGCGCGCACCACCGGTAGCTAGACATTTTCTTTCTCTCTTGTATTGAAAAGTTTACCGTCCGATTGAAATATTATCGATTATTTATGATAAGAACAATCTGAGGATTGATAAAAAAAACACTTTACATGTTTCTACGAACTTTACGGATACTATTTGTAATTTTCGTCTGCCCGTCGTTACCTGCACGAGCCTGTGTATTACTCAACAAAACACGCCAACCAAATGGAGGTTTTTGGAAATAAAAATAATCTTTATCGAACAAAACAAACATTTATTGTGTAACTGGGAGTCTCGTGAGTACATACATCCGAAGATCATCAAAGGTAAGCGATTAATTTATTGCTTTTCTGACTTTCGTGACCAAGCTACTTTGCTGCTAGCTGTTTGTAATGTTTTGTCTACTGATCGATGTCCTCACACAAACGCTTGGTTTGCTTTCGCTGTAAAGATTATTTTCAAAATCTGACACGCCAGGTGGATTAACAACAAGCTAAACTGTGTTTTCGTATATTGTACTTGTGATTTCATGAAAATTAAATATTTTTAGTAATTTAATTTGAATTTGGCGCTCTGCAATTCAGAGGATGTTGACGAAAATTATCCCGCTAAAGGGATCGGTGCGCCAAGAGGTTTTAAACAAGCAGGAAAACTTACATCCAGAGGCTGCTTTTCTGGTTGCTAATGATTTTAATTAAGACACGTGATGCCCAACTCCCATCAACACGTCTCCCTCACCACTAGGGGAGATAAAGTCCTAGACCACTATTATTATACCCACAAGCAAGCCTACAAGTTCCTCCCTCATCTGCCATTAGGCAAATCAGATCATGACTCTGTCTGTACTGCTTCCTGTTTACAAGCAAAAGCTCAAACAGGAAGATAAGTTAACCACCTCTGTCACCGGCTTCATTAGGAAATGCATCTGCAATGTTGACCCCACAGTGAAGGTTCGCTGCTTCCCCAAAGAAAAGCCCTAGATTAATTTAGAGGTTGACGCTAAACTAAAAGACAAGGCTGCCGCAGACGGGGGTATCACAGACAAACCTGAGGCAGCATCTGAGGACAGGAACAAGTAGAAGAAGTCTCGCTATGAACTCCACGGAGTCATCAAACGAGCAAAAGGACAATATACAAATAAAGTGGAATCATATTACACAGGCTCCGATGCCTGCCGCATGTGACGGCCGACAGTAATTTACGGATTACAAAGGTGAACTGAATACATTTTATGCACGCATCGACAATAACAACATTGTTCCAGATGTGAGGGCTGCAATCGACCCAGAGGATTGGGTGATCTCGCTCACCAAGGCCGAATTGAGCAAGGTCCTTTATCAGGTCAACAGCCGCAAGGCTGTGGGGCCCGACGGTATTCCAGAGCGCATTCTCAGGGAATTCGCAGAAAAGCTGGCAGGTATATTCATGCTAATCTTCAACCTCTCCTTGATGACCACCATCATTCCTGTTCCCAAGAACTAAGGCTAAGAACTCACATCTGTAATCATGAAGTGCTTTCAGAGGCCGGTTATGGCACACATCAACTCCATCATCCCAGACACCCTAGACCCACTCCAATTTGCATACCGCCCCAACAGATCCAAAGACTATGCAATCTCAATTGCACTCCACACTGCCCTAACTTCTTACGAAGCCACTCCTTTGTTGCCCGGGCGGTGTGTTTGGGATCATTGTCATGCTGAAAGATCCAGCCACGTTTCATCTTCAATGCCCTTGCTGATCAAGGATGTTTTCACTCAAAATCTCACGATACATGGCCCCATTCATTCTTTCCTTTACACGGATCAGTTGTCCTGGTCCCTTAGCAGAAAAACAGCCCCAAAGCATGATGTTTCCACCCCCATGCTTCACAGTAGGTATTGTGTTCTTTGGATGCAACTCAGCATTCTTTGTCCTCCAAACACGACGAGTTGAGTTTTTACCAAAAAAGTTATATTTGGTTTCATCTGACCATATGACATTCTCCCAATCTTCTTCTGGATCATCCAAATGCTCTCTAGCAAACTTCAGACGGGCCTGGACATGTACTGGCTTAAGCAGGGGGACACGTCTGGCACTGCAGGATTTGAGTCCCTTGTGGCGTAGTGTGTTACTGATGGTACGCTTTGTTACTTTGGTCCCAGCTCTCTGCAGGTCATTCACTAGGTCCCCCCATGTGGTTCTGGGATTTTTGCTCACCGTTCTTGTGATAATTTTGACCCCACGGGGTGAGATCTTGCGTGGAGCCCCAGATCGAGGGAGATTATCAGTGGTCTTGTATGTTTTATACTTTTATACTGATAACAAGTTCAAACAGGTTCCATTAATACAGGTAACGAGTGGAGGACAGAGGAGCCTCTTAAAGAAGAAGTTACAGGTCTGTGAGAGCCAGAAATCTTGCTTGTTTGTAGGTGACCAAATACTTATTTTCCACCATAATTTGCAAATAAATTCATAAAAAATCCTACAATGTGATTTTCTGGATTCTTCTTCCTCATTTTGTCTGTCATAGTTGAAGTGTACCTATGATGAAAATTATAGGCCTCTCTCATCTTTTTAAGTGGGAGAACTTGCACAATTGGTGGCTGACTAAATACTTTTTGCCCCACTGTATCAGCCACTGCACGTGCTTCTTCAACTATTTTATTTTAAGATGTATTTAGAGGCCTGTGAGCTAGGGCCTCTTTTTAAGGGGAGCCCTATATTAAAAACACTTAAAAAACACAAATAGAGTTCTAAAATTATTCCGCAAGACACCAGTACCCAAAATTATAACCTAAATTGCAATGCCTACAAGTTGAAGGCCCATTTTTTATTTGGATAGGCCTAAATTAAACATTGAATTATTAGTGATAGGCTAAATAACTTTTTGAATACACATGGATTTCAATAAACAAATGGAAATGACTGTTTACCTATCTTTGATTTAGTTCCTATTGCAGACAAATTACTGAATTGACGACATACTGACTGAACGGAATGATGGAGTAATTAAATGTTCAAATATGTTGCAATGACAAGTTGCACGCATCATGCATGCTCTGCACTTTATTTGGCTAGTAGGCAAATAGGCCTACATTAGGGTATAATGACTCTATAGCTGTATGCCTCCAGAAGGGCATCACCTGTTTAGGGGTGCTTTTCCGAAGTGCATGGTGCTGTGGTGCTGCATGGAGATCACAAGCTCTTGAACTGGGCTGCAGTGTCTTGATGGAGGGAATAGCCATATACGGAGACTACCTAAGACCAATGCAAGTTATTGTAAAGTGTAGGAATAAGCTTCTGCCAGACTTAGTCTATGTTTAACCTCTCCATTGTTCATTTCATGGCCCGATTCATATAAATCATGTCATATTATTTTAAATTCATATTAACCCGTATTCATATTAAATATTTGGCAAGATTTTTGGTGATTAAATAAATATCAAAATATTCTAAAAAAAAGACTCCAGTGGTCATACATAATTCATAGATTCACAAAACATCTATTATTATTCTATGTTTCATTATTCCTGGTATATACACTACTGGTTATGATTACAGACAGAGTCAGACAGAGTAATGACAGAGTCTGTAATGGGATGGTGCAATATTGAATTAATCATATTTTGATAAGGTGCATGCATGGGGATGTCTACTCACCCAGATATATGCCCATGCTGTAGAGATACACCTAGTGGACTGAAACTTCACTGTTGTAGGCATAATAAAGCTAGTGTGCTCTATACTTGTGCTGGTTAACACATCCATTACATTAGCTACTTAAATGTGAAGTAAACCCAATTGAGGAGTAATAGAGAATGGAGACTTTTAACTTGAAAACATGCAGGATACCTCTTTCCGTTTTGTTTGTTCAGGTCCCGCAGGCCGTTTGGTGTACATTTTTTTTGTTGGCGAGATTTTTTGTTCAAGCCTAAAATGTTAGTCAGTAATCATAACATGGTGTTTGGGGAAAGGGGGATACCTAGTCAGTTGTCAAACTGAATGCCTTCAACTGAAATGTGTCTTCCGCATTTAACCCAACCCCTCTGAATCAGAGAGGTGCGGTTGGCTGCCTTAACCGACATCCATGTCTTCGACGGCCAGGGAACAGGGAACTGCCTTGTTCGGGCAGAACAACAGATTTTTACCTTGTCAGCTCTGGGATTCGATCCAGCCACCTTTCGGTTACTGGCCCAACGCTCTATGTTCACAGATGAAATTCAACGTTTATGTTCATGTTTCACGGATGGCTTTTCTTGCGATCCTAATAATTTACGTATGGATGTTCTTATGATCCTAACGATACGTACGTTCAACCTTTTGGCAGGTATCTGGCTCCATACATAACCTCTATATCAGGCGGTGTGAAATGAAGGCCCCGAAAATCGTTAAAGACTCCAGCCACCCAAGCCATAGACTGTTTTCACTGCTTCTGCACAGAAAGCAGTACAGGTGCATCAAGTCTGACACCAACAGGCTCCTGAACAGATTCCATCCCCAAGCGATAAGACTGCTAAATAGGTAACTAAATAGCTAACAAAAATGGCTACACAGGCTATTACATTTTTTTCACACTCACAGGACCCTACACACTCACGCACACTGATTCTACAACACAAACACTCACTCCATCACTTACTCACACACACATGCACATACACTTACAGTATATTGACTGTACACACACGTACACCCACTCACAGACAATCATCGTATACGCTGCTGCTACTCTGTTTATCATATATCCTGATGCCTAGTCACCTTTTCCATTACATTCCATTCTCTGTCACTCCAGTACCCCTGCACAATAAGGTACTGGAACTGTCTGTCCCTGTATACAGTGCATTCGGAAGGTATTCAGACAACTTGACTTTTTCCAAATTTTGTTACGTTACAGCATTATTCAAACATTTATTAAATAGTTTTTCCCCCTCATCAGTCTACACACAATACCCCATAATGACAAAGCAAAAACAGATTTTTTGAAATGTTTGCAAATTTATTACAAATTTACAAATTACAAATTTATTATAAAAAACTGAAATATGACATTTTCTTAAGTATTCAGACCCTTTACTCAGTACTTTGTTTAAGCACCTTTGGCAGTGATTACAGCCTCAAGTCTCCTTGGGTATGATGCTACAAGCTTGGCACACCTGTATTTGGGGAGTTTCTCCCATTCTTCTGCCAGGTCTCGCTTGGCATTCAGGCCAAAGAGTTCAGTCTTGGTTTCATCAGAACAGAGAATCGTGTTTCTCATGGTCTGAGAGTCCTTTAGGTGCCTTTTGGCAAACTCCAAGCGGGCTGCATTTTACTGAGCAGTGGCTTCCTGTAGTCAGCATGCCAATTGCACGCTCCCTCAATACTTATGCCATCTGTGGCATTGTGTTGTGTGATAAAACTACACATTTTAGAGTGGCCTTTATTGTCTCCATCACAAGGTGCACCTGTGTAGTGATCATGCTGTTAAATCAGATTCTTGATATGCCACACCTGTCAGGTGGATGGATTATCTTGGCAACGTAGAAATGTTTACTAAGAGGGATGTAAACAAATTTGTGCACAACATTTGAGAGAAATAAGCTTTTTGTGCGTATGGAACATTTTGGGGATTTTTATTTCAGCTCATGAAACATGGGACCAACACTTTACATGTTGAGTTTATATTTTTGTTATGTATAATATGCTTACTTACTTTCTTATGTTCTTCTTCTTATTTTTATTTTTTTCTCTTTCTATTTGTTAAACCTTATGTTATTTTTAGTATTACAGTGTTATTGATTACTGCATGGTTGGGTTTAGAGCTAGCAAGAAAGGCATTTCACTGTACTTGTGCATGTGACATTAAAACTTGAAATTTGAAGCTTATATAGGCCAACATTGCTGTTCTGCAGAATGAATGAGTTGTGTGTTCCACCTTGCTACAACATTCAGCAGCATATTTTGCATGTCACATAACCTATCACCTGCACATAAAGAGTGGAAGCCTTTTCTTTTCACATAGTTTAAATCGTTTTTGGAGACCCATTGATGGCACCGTGGCAAAGAAACCCCTGAAGTTTAACCTGTTGTGCAATGGTGTATGGAAATGTTATGTGTTAGTTTTGCTGATGATTGCATCCAAAACATTGGCTCATCAAGGGCTGTGAGATGCCGATCAGCAAGCTCCTGCTGAATAGTACCCGTTGCCAAAGAACCTGAGGGTGGATAGCACTTGGATCAAATAGAGCAAGATCAGCCATTGCTCATTCAAGTTTCCATTATCTCAGGCTTTTATAGTATTTCAACAATGGTTTCACTTACCTCTAATTTAACAAATTACTGTCGTTTAATATGGATTATTATCGTAACAAATGCATTCATGTGGTCAAATTATACAGCATGTCAAGGTATGTTGGATGAATTCACAAAAGAAATACAATGAAATCGAAAAGTTAGGCAACTATTACTCACAGTTTCACAGATTTGAAACATTACGCACACTCTCTAGCAAATGTTCAGACTGATAAATATCACACTTTGCATGGAAATGATCCCACGCATGGATTACGTACAGATGTGTGCTTAAGCATGATTGATAAATGAGACCCCAGGTATGCAAAGCTTTTAGAGATTGTGCAAAGCTTTTAGAGACCCAGAAAGACTCACAACTGTAATCGCGGAAGGTTCACAGAAGTAACAAGTAATGGTAGACCTACCAATTAGTTATAGTGATTTTACTGATATACATTTTGTTTATGATTTATTAAGTGATCAAAACCAAATTGATAACAGAATTACCCAAAAAATCTGTAACTGAATTACTGCAACTGAATTGGCTACAATGGGACATCTTAATAGTCACAAACCATAGTTGGGTCGCATTGGATGGGTCTCAATCCACCGCATCCGTATATGTACCACTTCTGCATCTGCGGTTAAAGGTGACAGAGCTAGAGCGGTGTTTGTCAGACCATGAGACATCCCGAAAATCGTCCTTCTCACAAAATTGTCTGTAGTGTCCAAACGGTTTGACCTACAAAGATGAGATTCTCACATACATGTTGTTTTGCTCTAGGACGCCCACAGGCCTCACAAGGCTCATCTGAAGGTCCCCCGGTACCAATCAAAAACATTTATTTAAGTGTATATGGAGACTGTTTAGTAACAGAAATAAAGGGTTAAATACAATGTTTCCTGATCTTTCTTAAATCTCTCAGATATAGGATAGACACTTCAGAACAAACTTTCCTTTGATTATTTTTGTAGGGGACTATCTGTAGTGAATATGTTATGCTATGATTTTGTATGGGCTAACAGCAGTAAGGCAAAATACATTTTGTCCCCCCTTAGACTCTTATGGGTTGATTCATGTCACCTCTCCCAGCTCTTACTGACACCTACCCATCTCTTTCAATTTACTTTAACCAGCATCCTCATTCACTGAGCACTGACCAAGTTGTTGAAATTGATTCAGTTCTTCCTGGCCTTGATGTTATCGTCCACAGACGGACCGGACTGGACCAAATTTGAACCTTTCATAGACGTATGTTTCAGAAGTTTGGGTAGTACACTACAGTGCAGTACAGTGAGTAGAGCACAGTAGAGTACAGCACAATCCAGTACAATACCGTACAGTACTGGGTACAGTACAGTGAGTAGTGTACAGTACAGTAAAATATAGTACTCAGTACAGTACTGTACAATAGAGTACAATACAGTGAGTATAGAACAGTAGAGTACAGTCCAATACAATACAGTAGTACAGTACAATACATTACAGTAAAGAAAAATACAGTATAGTAGAGTACAGTATAGTCGTATGGTTTGTTAAACTTTGAAATCAATGGTTTTTGTTTGGCATACAATTTAAAGTAAATTAACTGAGTCAAAGCTTAATTATGTTACCGCGATGGCCATAACTATGAGCATAATGAGTGTTTACTGTAGTTAAAAAATATGCTGAGTTGTCAATGTCAAGCCTGTCAATTGTGCTGAGAATGCCACAAAATGGGCTAGGATAGTATGCAATAACCAAGTTGAATGGAAAGCTATGTGGAAAGATGAGATCATCATAGCCACATTTTTAAGTTATAAAATTCACACATTTCTTCTCTGCCTAGCTGTGAGATTCAATGCATGTGGGCCTATTACAGGCAAAATACTCTCAGATTGGAGTGTAATGGACTTGGGCATTTGGGAAGTACGTAGCCTACTGTAGAATGAGGAGCTTCATCAAGGCAGAACAGAAATAAGAAACGTTTCAGAGAAGATTAGCAAGCCATATAAAGCACTGTGACTCTGGTGATTGATCAAAGAGCATGTCGGCCTACTTTAGAGCGCCATGATCAACCCAAATAGAGGTGTTTCATCTCTGTGTGGGCATGATAATGAAGCATGCTATTAGTGAGAGACGACTTTCCCCGCATGTGTGCAGGCATGCACCTCCCTTTGGCAAACAGTGAGCATTCAGTTGAATGAAATGCCTTTTGTTGACGTAGTGTTTTTAACCTACAAGCCCATACATAACCTTTGTGAAGCTGATGTAACATTAAAATGAATGTAGGCTACACTATGTCTGTGTTAAAATATGATATATAAAGCAACTGTATGAGCATGCCTTTCATTTAAGTTTCAGAGGCATCAAGCATCACATGCCAGGTTAGAGTCTCCCTGCCTATATTGTCTCAACCAGCAGTATACCCTCTGGGCTTTTTCTACCCTTTATTTTCCCAGAATATGTCTTTTGATATTTTGGTCATACTTGTGAATATTTTCACTGATTTGTTTAATGCATGCAAAGTCTAAAATAAACTGGGTCACAGAGAAACATGTTGGGGGAGGGGTGTATATTATGGATCATATCTATTTTATTTAGAATTTTAGGAACATTTAGGTATCAAAAAATATCAAAAAATATAATTTGATAAAATATTTATTTTGGCCTTTACTACTAAAGCCTATAGAAGCAATTTGAAAGACACATTCATAAATGGAAAAAAGGACAGTTAAAAATAAATAATAAGAAACAAGGTTTGGAAGTGTCTGTCCTAAATCTAGGAGATATAAAAAAAACTCTGGAAATATATATATTTATTACACATATTTAACCACTTTTTTGGGTAGGCACAAAACTACCATTCAATCAAATCAAATTTTATTTGTCACATGCGCAGAATACAACAAGTGTAGACCTTACCGTGAAATGCTTAATTACAAGCCCTTAACCAACAGTGCAGTTCAAGAAGAGTTAAAACCTTTCTAGGACACACGTTCCGCTAGCGGAACCCCTCGACAACATTCCGCTGAAAAGTCAGCATGGGAAATTCAAAAAGATTTTTTAGAAATATGTAACTTTCACACATTAACAAGTCCAAAACAGCAAATGAAAGATAAACATCTTGTTAATCTACCCATTGTGTCTGATTTAAATAATGCTTTATAGAGAAAACACAACATATGATTATGTTAGATCACAGCCAAGTCCAAAAAACACTTTTTCCCAGCCAAAGACAGGAGTCACAAAAGCAGAAAGAGATAAAATTAATCACTAACCTTTGATGATCTTCATCAGATGACACTCATAGGACATCATGTTACACAATACATGTATGTTTAGATCGATAATGTGCATATTTATATCCAAAAATCTCAGTTTACATTGGCGCCATGTTCAGAAATGCCTCCAAAATATCCGGAGAAATTGCAGAGAGCCACATCAAATAACAGATGTGGTGTAGAACTTTGATTAAAGATACATGTTTTACATAGAATTAAAGATACACTTGTTCTTAATGCAACTCAAAAAAACTTTACGGAAAAAGCAAACCATGCAATCATCTGAGACGGCGCTCAGATAGAAACAACATTTCTCCGCCATGTTGGAGTCAACAGAAATTACATTATAAATATTCCCTTATCTTTGATGATTTTCATCAGAATGCACTCCCAGGAATCCTAGTTCCACAAATTGTTGTTTTGTTTGATATTGTCCATTATTTATTATTTATTTATTGTTAGCACGTTTAGTACACATATCCAAACACTCGTGCAGGTCCAGGCGAACTTCGGACGAAAACTTCAAAATGTTATATTACAGGTTGAATAAACTTGTCAAACTAAGTATAGAATCAATCTTTAGGATGTTGTTATCATAAATATTCAATAACGTTCCAACCGGAAAATTCCTTTGTGTCTATAAAAGTAATGGAAAGCAAGTTGATATCATGTGGAATGCGCGTGATCAGGACCTGGCTCTCTGTCAGACCACCGACTCAAACAGCTCCCATCCGGCTCAACATCACAGTAGAAGCTTCATTCAACGTTCTACAGACTGTTGACATCTAGTGGAAGCCGTAGGAAGTACAAACAGATCCATATCCCACTGGGATTTCAATAGGCAATGAGTTAAAACCAACCAGCCTCAGAATTCCCACTTCCTGTTTGGATTTTTCTCAGGTTTTTGCCTGCCATATGAGTTCTGTTATACTCACAGACATAATTCAAACAGTTTGTTCAGAGTGTTTTCTATCCAATAGTAATAATAATATGCATATATTAGCATCTGGGACAGAGTAGGAGGCAGTTCACTCTGGACACGCTATTCATCCAAAGTGAAACTGCTGCCCCCTATCCCTAAAAAGTTAAGAAAATATTTACCAAATAAGCTAAAGTCAAAAATACAAATCATAAAAAGTAACACAATAACATAACAATAACGAGGCTATATACAGGGGTACCAGTACCGAGTTTGTGTGCGGGGGTACAGGTTAGTTGAGGTAATTGGTACATGTAAGTAGGGGTGAAGTGACTACATTGAGGGGAAAACATTATTTGATCCCCTGCTGATTTTGTACGTTTGCCCACTGACAAAGAAATGATCAGTCCATAATTTTAATGGTAGGTTTATTTGAACAGTGAGATACAGAATAACAACAAAATAATCCAGAAAAACGCATGTCAAACATGTTATAAATTGATTTGCATTTTAATGAGGGAAATAAGTATTTGACACCCTCTCAATTAGAGAGGGGGTCAAATCCTTTTTTCCCTCACTGTATGCATAGATATAGATAATAAACAGTGAGTAGCAGCAGTGTACAAAACAAATGGAGGAAGGGGGGGGGGGGGGGGGGGGTCAATGTAATAGTCTGGTGGCCATTTGATTATTTGTTCAGCAGTCTTATGGCTTGGGGGCTGTTAAGGAGCCTTTTGGTCCTAGACTTGGCGCTCCGGTACCACTTGCCGTGCGGTAGCAGAGAAAACAGTTTATGACTTGGGTGACTGGAGTCTGACAATTTGATGGGTTTTCATCTGACACCGCCTATTATATAGGTCCTGGATGGCAGGAAGCTTCGCCCCAGTTATGTACTGGGCTGTACGCACTATCCTCTGTAGCACCTTACGGTCAGATGCCGAGCAGTTGCTATACCAGGTGGTGATGCAAAAGGCCAGGATGCTCTCGATGGTGCAGCTGTAGAACTTTTTGAGGATCTGGGGACCCATGCCAAGTCTTTTCAGTCTCCTGAGGGGGAAAAGGTGTTGTCGTGCCCTCTTCACGACTGTCTTGGTATGTTTGGACCATGATAGTTTGTTGGTGATGTGGACACCAAGGAACTTGAAACTCTCGACCCGCTCCACTACAGCCCCATTGATGTATATGGGGGCTTGTTCAGCCCGCCTTTTCCTGTAGTCCACGATCAGCTCCTTTGTCTTGCTCACATTGAGGGAGAGGTTGTTGTCCTGGCACCACACTGCCAGTTCTCTGACCTCCTCCCTATAGGCTGTCTCATCGTTGTCGGTGATCAGGCCTACCACTGTTGTATCATCAGCAAACTTAATAATGGTGTTGAAGTCGAGCGTGGCCATGCAGTCGTGGGTGAACATGGATTACAGGATGGAACTAAACATACACCCCTGTGGGGCCCCCGTGTTGAGGGTGAGCATGGTGGAGGTGATGTTGCCTACCCTCAACACCCGGGGGCAGACCGTCAGGAAGTCCAGGATTCCAGTTGCAGAAGGAGGTGTTTAGTCTCAGGGTCCTTATCTTAGTGATGAGCTTCGTGGGCACTATGGTGTTGAACGCTGAGCTGTAGTCAATGAACAGCATTCTCACATAGATGTTCCTTTTGTCCAGGTGGGAAAGGGCCGTGTGGAGTGCGATTGAGATTGTGTCTTCTGTGGATCTGTTGGGGCGGTATGCGAATTGGAGTGGGTCTAGGGTATCCAGGAGGATGCTGTTGATGTGAGCTATGACCAGCCTTTAAAAGCACTTCATGGCTACCGACGTGAGTGCTATGGGGTGTTAATTATTTAGTCAGGTTGCCTTCACTTCCTTGGGCACAGGGACTATGGTGGTCTGCTTGAAACCTGTAGGTATTACAGACTCAGTCAGGGAGAGGTTGAAAATGTCAGTGAAGACACTTGCCATTTGGTCCACGCATGCTTTGAGTACACATCCTGGTAATCCATCTGGCCCTGCGGCTTTGTGAATGTTGACATGTTTAAAGGTCTTGCTCACATCGGCTACTGAGAGCGTTATCACACAGTCATCCAGAACAGCTTGTGCTGTTGTGCATGCTTCAGTGTTGCTTGCCTCGAAGTGAGCATAAAAGGCATTTAGCTCATCTGGTAGGCTCGCGTCACTGGGCAGCTTGCGTCTGAGTTTTCCTTTGTAGTCCTTAATCATTTTCAAGCCCTGCCACATCCGACGAGAGTCAGAGCCAGTGTAGTAGGATTCAATATTAATCCTGTATTGACACTTTGCTTGTTTGATGGTTCATCTGAGGGCACAGCGGGATTTCTTATAAGCGTCCGGATTATTAGCTCGATTAGCTCAATTTGCTTGATGCGGATGTTGCCTGTAATCCATGGCTTCTGGTTGGGATATGTACGTACGGTCACTGTGGGGACAACGTCGTCGATGCACTTATTGATGAAGCCGATGACTTAGGTGGTATATTCCTCAATGCAATTGGATGAATCCCGGAACCTATTCCAGTCTGTGCTAGCAAAACAGTCCTGTAGCGTAGCATCTGCGTCATCTGACCACTTCCGTATTGAGCGAGTCACTGGCACTTCCTGCTTTAGTTTTTGTTTGTAAGCAGGAATCAGGAGGATAGAATTATGGTCAGATTTGCCAAATGGAGGGCGGGGGAGAGATTTGTATGCATCTCTGTGTGTGGAGTACAGGTGGTCTAGAGTTTTTTTTCCCTCTGGTTGCACACGTGACTTGCTGGTAAAACTTTGGTCAAACTATTTTAAGTTTGCCTGCATTAAAGTCCCCAGCCACTAGGAGCGCTTCTGGGTGAGCATTTTCTTCTTTGCCTATGGCCTTATAGAGTTGGTTGAGTGTGTTCTTAGTGCCAACGTTGGTCTGTGGTGGATAAATTGTCGGCTACGAATAATATAGATGAGAACTATTTTGGTAGATGGTGTGGTCTACAGCTTATCATAAGGTACTCTACCTCAGGGGAGCAATACCTCGAGACTTCTTTAATATTAGACTTCTTTAATATTAGATTGACAAAAATACACACACACACCCTCCCCTCGTCTTACCAGACGTTGCATCTCTGTTCTGCCGGTGCATGGAAAATCCTGCCAGGTCTATATTATCCGTGTCGTTGTTCAGCTACGACTCAGGGAAACATAAGATTTTACAGTTCTTAATGTCCCGTTGGTAGGATAATCGTAATCGTAGGTCATACATTTTATTTTCCAATGATTGCATGCTAGCAAGTAGAACGGCAGTGGGAGTTTATTCGCTCACCTATGGATTCTTAGAAGGTAGCCCGATCTGCATCCTCTTTTCCTCCATCTTTTCTTCACTCAAATGACGGGGATTTGGAACGGTTCCCGGGAGAGCAGTATGTCCTTCTCATTGGACTCGTTTGCAAGAATTTAAGCTTTCTGCCAATATCAGATATGTCTATGTCCTGGGAAATGTTCTTGCTACTTACAACCTCATGTTAATCACATTAACCTACCTTAGCTCAACCGTCAAGTTGATAGTTAATACAGTATAGCCAAAGCTTCACATGGAAAACAAACAAGCCACTCCTTATTCCATTCTGTGTTCTATGGGTAGCTTGTCATCTGGGGGGGAGGTAGAAAGTCTTAATCAATAGAATCTGTTGACTGAAAATGTCCTTATTTGCTTGGGACAGTGAGCTTCCATTTCCTATTTATAAAATGGAGTGTGTAGCCCTCAGAAGCACAGGGAGAATAGTGAGCACCAAAGTTCCCTCTAAGTTGCCTGCATGCTGACTGCGCAGCTCCCAGGACTGCCAGTGCAGAAGAAATATCAGCCAGCGCAGAGAAGCACAAGATTGAATTTCACTCAACTTTTCTAGTTTTCCCCTTTAGTTATCACTATCAACGTTTCCCTCTACTGTGGAAGTTGTGATCAAATCAAAGCAAAATTAGCCACTTTCAATGCAACATACTGAAGCAAAACTAACCATGCAATAGATTTTCTTGTAAGCAGAGCGCATTGGAGTAGGGTTCTATTACATTGTGAGCATTGACTCAGGCCCATACTCTACACAGATCGGTGTGCCATAACCAATCAGTGCTGCAGTATCCCTATATGCAAATAGGCCATTGCCATATATGAATCTGTGTCGTTCACTTTGAACTGGACTGTGTTTACAGCATCAGTGATTTTGAGTAGAGGCGTATGTTTGGAAATCAAAGAGAAAGCTGCGTGTATCCATGTGTGCACATTTGTTCATATTCATTGCTAGTAAGTGAGTTATTGCTTCCTACGAGCACAAAATGTGTGAATTTCTAGCCATCTTTGAAAAGCAAGTCAGGTAAATAACCTTTTTCCTGTTTTAAAACTTGTTAGGGATAGGTGGCAGTATTCGGAATTTTGGATGACTGAGGTGTCCAAAGTAAACTGCCTGTTACTCAGGCCCAGAAGCTAGGATATGCATATTAATGGTAGTGTTGGATAGAAAACACACTAAAGTTTCTAAAACTGTTAAAATTATTTCTGTGAGTATAACTGATTTGGCTGGCAAAAACCCGAGGACCAATTTTTTTTCTGTTGACCTGCCAGCAAGGTATTGAAACCAAAGACTTCCGCCTCCCAAATTGCAGTTCCTATGGCTTGCACTAGATGTCAACAGTCTTTATACATGGTTTCAGGCTTGTATTCTGAAAAACCAACGAGGAATAGTTGTTTATCCTCAGGAAGTCCCATGGCCAAACTAGTCTCATTGCGCGCATGACCGAGGGAGCGCGCTGCGTTCTTTTCCTTTCCTATTGAAAATAATAATTTATATATTAACCTGTCTAGGATCAGCGTGGCGCTAGCGGCACACCCCCCCCCCCCCCACTGAAAAACCAGTGCCGCGAAATTCAAAAAAAATATTTTTTTTAAATATTTAACTTTCACACATTAAAGTCCAATACAGCTAATGAAAGACACAGATCTTGTGAATCCAGTCAACATTTCCGATTTTTAAAATGTTTTACAGGGAAGACACAATATGTAAAGATGTACGTCTATTACCTAAAAACACATTAGCATAATCCACCATCTTTTATTTGTCCACCAACACCAGTAGCCATCACCAATTCGACTAAACTAAGATATTTATAGCCCCTAACCAACAAAAAAACTCATCAGATGACAGTCTGATAACATATTTATGGTATGGGATAGGTTTTGTTAGAAAAAAGTGCATATTTCAGGTATATGGCATAGTTTACAATTGCACCCACCATCACAAATGGACTAGAATAATTACAATGAGCAACGTGTTTACCTAACTACTAATCATCAAACATTTCGTAAAAATACACAGCATACACGAATCGAAAGACACAGATCCTGTGAATACAGACAATATTTCAGATTTTCTAAGTGTCTTACAGCGAAAACACAATAAATCGTTATATTAGCTTAGCACATAGCAATTAGCAGCCCAGCATTGATTCTAACCAAAGTGAGCGATAAAAGTCAACATCGCCAAAAGATATTAATTTTTTCACTAACCTTCTCAGAATTCTTCCGATGACACTCCTGTAACATCATATTACACAATCCATATAGAGTTTGATCGAAAATGTTTATATTTAGCCACCAAAATCATGGTTAGACAATGTGAAATGTAGCTCAGCTGGTCAGAAAATGTCCTTGCGCCACTTAGACAGTGATCTACTCTTATACATAAATACTCATAAACGTGACTAAAAAATATAGGGTGGACAGGGATTGATAGACAATTTAATTCTTAATACAATTGCGTTATTACATTTTTTAATTTATCCTTACTTTTCAATACAGTTTGCGCCAAGCGAAGCTACGTCAAAAAACATGGCGTCCTAAGCCACTAAAATGTTTCGACAGAAACACGATTTATCATAATAAAAATGTCCTACCTTGAGCTGTTCTTCCATCAGTATCTTGGGCAAAGGATCCTTTCTTGGGAGAAATCGTCTTTTGGTGGAAAGCTGTCCTCTTGCCATGTGGAAATGTCAACTGCGTTCGGGATGAACTGAAAAGCGTGCCCAACTTTTCACATCGTTGCAAAAATAAATGTCCCAAAATCGCACTAAACGGATATAAATTGCTATAAAACGCTTTAAATTAACTACTTTATGATGTTTTTAACTCCTATAACGAGTGAAAAGATGACCGGAGAAATATAACAGGCTAAACTAACGCTTGGAACAGGTGCGCGCCGGTGTCCTCTAGGCTCATGACGCAGCTCCCAAAGAATGACTAGCTTCAGGGTTTTTTCATTTGTAGGGCCTGTGAACGCGCAATCGACCCCGTTGGAATCGTCATCACGTAAAGGCATCCAGGGGAAGACGTAAGAAGTGTCCGTATAGTCATAGCAACGACAGTGCCCTTTTAACTGACTTCAGAAAAGTGGCCAACATTTCTCAAATCTGACTCCATGTCAGGGAAATTGCTGTAGAATGGGCTCTGTTCCACTTAGAGACAAAATTTCAACTCCTATAGAAACTATAGACTGTTTTCTATCCAATAATAATAATAATATGCATATTGTACGATCAAGGATTTTGTGGGAAGCCGTTTAAAAAATTAGCCAAATTAGCATAAATAGTCTAAACAGCGCCCCCATCCCCAACAGGTTTTAAAGTACCTAATAATGAATTAGAAATGTCATTTGATTTTGTTTGGATAAACTTTACTGGTAACTTTTGGAACTCCTATGTCTGCATTCTGAACGGGTGGATTACTGAACTCAATGACGCCTACTAAACGGACTATTTGGGATATAAAGAAGGAATTTATCGAACAATACGACCATTCATTTTGTTCCTGGGACTCTTGTGATTGCGATCAGAGGAAGATCTTCAAAGGTAAGTGACTTATTTTATTGCTAATTGGGATTTTGTGACGCCTGTGCTTGTTTGGATAATATGCTGTTGTGGGGCGCTGACCTCAGATAATCGAATGATGTGCTTTCGCCGTAAAGCCTTTTTGAAATCCGACGATGCGGTTAGATTGCCAAGATTTTAAGCTAAATGACACTTGTATTATCATGGTTTAAAGGTTTAATATTACGTTTTCTGTATTTTGAATTCGGCGCTCTGCAATTTCACCGGATGTTGTCGAGGTGGGTCGCTAGCGGGACCCCTGCGCCAGAAAGGTTAAAGGGGCTGTGTTGTATTTTTATACAGGCTTGAATAAGCTAAGTAGCCAATAGGCAGAGGGGAGGATATCTTTTCAGATTCTCTGTAATAATTGTATTGGAATAATCATTCATTTTATTTTGTAAATGGGTTTCTTGCATCAAACAGCACAACATTTTCAGTCACCTCCTTGTCTGAAGGACAAGTGGATAAACAGGTGTCATGACTGGCCTGCTTGGGTCAGGTTACCGTGGACCACAATCCTACAGAGAGATCTCTCACACCCACCAGAGGGGAAGAGATCGAGAGGTATGGAGATGAGGGGGTTTTATGACACCTCACACGCCCATTGTAAATTTAAGGCAGCAGACAAAATTTCTTTGTCCTCTCACTATGGAGAACCGTCCTCAGAACATTAACATGCAATAAATGGACTTTGGGACAATAGGTTTCGTCAGCCACAATGGTGGCAATGACGATAGATGGAATATGAAAATTAATGTTGTTTTTGTTATGTTATTAACAGTTAAAGGATAACGTTATATTGAAAACATTGTAACTTTAAGAGTTTTCCTAGTATATGCTTGAGGTTTGCATATTGTACGTTGTTTGTAAAATTTCCAGATCAAAGAGAATGTTTTTGTAAAGATTAAATGTGAAGTTAGTTGTCTAAATTGGATCTGAGTAACATCCAGACATTGCCTCGTAACTTGGTACGCCCAGAGAATTGCCCTAAATGGGGAAACCCATTTCTGACCGAGGGTATAAAACATGTGAGTTAAGAATTAACAAACCAGACTAAGTGACCTGAGCTCCAGCCAAGGTCTGAGTAGTCAGCATCCCCAAAACGCAACACGAGGTTGAAGACAAATGAATCTTTTATCTATCTATGCTACGGATGAGTAGATGTGTCTAAGAGGGTGAATTCAAGCAGGACCACCCGGTCACCACTCTCCATCGAATCGTATGTCTACACTGCTTTCATTCCTACACTGTGAGCCCTGAGCTACAGGGCTGGCTGTTCTCAAAAGACCCCTTTCAGAACAAGTGCGAGGAAACAGACCACTAAGACAAAGGACATTGACATTGTGAGGACAACCAGAGAGTTACACCCTGTAACCAAAAAAGTGATTCATCCGAGAAGCCGAAATGGTCCATGCAGAGACCCCCGTCGGAGACCTTCAACACGTAATTACATCATTATATTCTGACCCATAAGAGCAGCAGTTCGGGGCAAGGTTAGGGTTAAAATAAGCATAGCTGACAAATGTACCCAAGTGCATTGTTCTCTTGTGTACTCTCTCTCTTTTGAAATCCACATTTTGTGTAACACGTGTCATATTGTGTTGGCCCGCTAGGGAGCTGTTTCGTTGCACTAAGTTCTAATCAATAGCCTAGACTGTGTGTTTGTATATGTATATCTTATATTATATTATCATTTTAGCTTGAAGTAAATAAATAATAAACTCAATTGGTGGGATTCGGGTTTGTGCAGATTCCCGGATTATGCGACGTTCAGAATGAGACTGTAGAGGAAATTGATTAATTAGAAACTGTTGTAAAATCAATATTCTGATATTCTTTGAGTTAATTTGGGAAATGGAAACTCAATAGAACCAAATCTTCCCATGGTGCCCCAGGTTAATGAGTTAATAATTACCCGATTCCTTTAATCACGTAATTATATACCGCTAATCATTAGATGAGCAGCAGTCGTCACATTAATCAATACAACGTCACGACACAGGTTAATGTCAATCCCTACATGTTTTTTTCAAAAGTCTCATGGAATGTAGGCCTACGTTGAACACCACACATTGGCTGCTACTGTAGACTAAATGATATAACACCTATTTCCATGTTAAAATGTTATGTGATGCATTTTCTCCATTGTTCTTTATGGTAGGCCACTGATAGGCCTACGTTATGATCAAATAGCCACAGTAGCCTACTTGTCCACTGTTATAACTGTAACTTAAAGCGGGTACAGCCTCAGTGTTCACAACGTTCAAGAGCGCCCAGTAGGCATGACATTTGTTCAGTGCCAAAAAGAATTAGAGGGAATATTGGTAGCACTGCAAATATCCTGTGAGCTCCACAAAGGGATGAGTGACTGCAAACCAATCAGACTACACAGAATAAACACAGTCTCTTTCTGAAGCTTTTTAAAGAAGGGATCATGTCTCTCCACTCACATGAAAGGAAGAGAGATATTGGAGATGTGACAAGAGACCAGATCTAAGCTTCACTGTTTAAAAAAAAAAAGAGTCAAAGATGGAGACTAAAAATTACTTTTCCAGTGGAGTGGTAGTTGAAACACATCCACTCTCCAGGAACAAACTGTGTATTTGGGGAATGCACAAACACACTTGATAGGATTGCAACTCTTACTGGGCGGTGTGCTCGGCTGCTCCCATTGGAGAGGCCTCGAATGCACTTGAGATATATTATGAGCGATTGGGAGTCAAAAACAGAGAATACCCCAATTACCAAAGGAGAGAGGCCAAGCACCTATCTGGATGTCTTATTAACAGGCTGTGCTGTGATGTACTGTACATGCTCACAAGAGATAATGTACTCTTCTTTTCCCACCAGTTTCATTCTCTCTCTCTTGCTTTCTCCCCTATCCTCTCCTCCACCCCTATAACCTCTGCACCTTTCTCTAACTCCCTCTTTCTTTTTCCCTCTTTATCTCTTACTCCATCACTATCTCCCTTTCTTTCTCCCCCTTTCTCTCTCCCTTCTCTCTTTCCCCTCTCTCTCCCTCCGGGCACTGGCAGATAAAAGGTGAGGCCCATCAGCCCATCCAGCACTTCCTGACCCCTCATCAGAACTGCCTCCCTCCCCTCTTAATTAGAAAAGGAGAACAGAGCACTCCGCACTGAACCTGTACATACACACACCGCTCACACATGCATACATCCACACAAACTCTCTTGTATGTGTGCTGATGCACACATGTACACACTCTGTCCTCTGTCTCTCTCTCTGTCTCTCTGTCTCTCACACACACCCCAACACCACTGAGAGGGAGTGGAGTTCAGCTTTGATCAAAGGTGGCATCACAGGTCCCACAGTGATTTTTTTCCCTCCCTGGGGCCCAGAGTGTTTCCTGATCTTGTAGCCAAACCAGGTAAAACTCCGGAACCTATGACACTGATTAATCAGTTGTAAAAAGGTTTATAGGTGCAACCTTAGTTGTTCCTATCAGGTCACAAAAGCTCCTGGCCCTGGGGAGGATACAAACCCTGTCAAACTCTAGCAGAAATGAACTCAGTCTATGTTATCATCACTAGTGTATTGATTGATTATTTCCAGTTAACAATGTTGTATTGAACAGACTCAGTGAGCATAGCCTTGCTATTGAGAAGGGCCACCGTAGGCAGACCTGGCTATGTGCACACTGCCCACAAAATGAGGTGGAAACTGAGCTGCACTTCCTAACCTCCTGCCCAATGTATGACCATTAGAGACACATATTTCCCTCAGATTACACAGATCCACAAAGAATTCGAAAACAAACCCGATTTTGATAAACTCCCATATCTACTGGGTGAAATACCATAGTGTGCCATCACTGCAGCAAGATTTGTGACCTGTTGCCACAAGAAAAGGTCAACCAGTGAAGAGTTGTAAACACAACCCATATTTATGCTTATTTATTTTCCCTTTTGTACTTTAACCATTTGTACATCGTTACAACACTGTATATATACATAATATGACATTTGTAATGTCTTTATTCTTTTGAAACTTCTGTGAGTGTCGTGTTTACTGTAAATTTGTATTGTTTATTTCAGTATGTTATCTACCTCACTTGCTTTGGCAATGTTAACATATGTTTCCCATGCCAATAAAGCCCCTTGAATTGAATTGAAATGATCTAGGTAGCCTAGTCAGCCCAAGTTTGAATATAAACCAAATTTCAGCACATTCTCATTTTCTCCTAACACAAACAAATGGGCTATAAATAGGCTACATAAGGTTATTGCTTAATTTACCCTGGCCAGAGGGACAGGCCGCATAGTAGGCTGTATGCAGCTGTTGTTGTTAGATAGATTTTAGGCTATCAGACTTAGAAATAGCCTCGTTTCATCCCATGTTATATGGGTTTTATAGTATAGATGTAATTTAACTGTACAAACGTATTACCTTTTAATGTGCCATGAACACAACCAGTCATGATGTTTTCATCTGATTGTCAAACAAATCAGTTCAAAAAGTAGGTTACCTTGGCAAGTTCATCCAAAATAATTACAGCCTCCGAATAGTACACTGTGCACCTGCTCACTTTCCTTCAATTCACAAGTGGTTGATACCATCTCACCAGAGAAAGTATCCGAGCAGCAAAACAGCACTGCTCTGTCTTACTATATGTATCCCATGTATCTGATTCTGTCTGGGCAGACAGCTTCCGATACATGGGCTACACATACTGTACATGCCCTCTGCCTTGACGACGAAGGCAGGAGCACACGTCTTTTTACTAAAGAAATATAAATTTAATTGAAGGTTTTGGGAGAAAGTATTTCTTTAATCCATAACATGGCTATCACATCAACTGGCTACACACGGAGTGATAGGCAAACACGCACACCACATAGACAGATGGGGGCAATATTGGTGGAAATTAATTGGCAGATATTGTGTTAGGTTTGGATTTTTAAGCCGATAGTGGCTAACCATGGAGGGGTGCGATAATTTGAATGTTGAGTTGATAAGATAGTGGCTGGGAGCTTGCGGTTTCTTGTACTTATGAGATTTGTTTATGACAGTTTGCGATGGAACTCGTGAAAAATTGCATATACCTTTGAAATAGTTTGGCAAGCCACTCATAGGTGAGCTGCAAAACAAGCTACTGGTAGCTCGCGATAAACCTGTTGGAGACCCCTGCACTAGTCACTGTCTTGTGTGAAAAGTCCAGGAGGCTGGCCATTTCTGAGATTATGGAACCGGCGCGCCTGGCCCAACGATCATACCACCCTCATGGTCTCTTAGGTTACTCATTTTGCCCCTTCTAATGTTCAATCAAACAGCAACTACAGTTGAAGTCGGAAGTTTTCATACACCTTAGCCAAATACATTTAAACTCAGTTTTTCACAATTCCTGATATTTAATCCTTGTAAAAATGGCCTGTCTTAGGTCAGTTAGGATCACCACTTTATTTTAAGAATGTGAAATGTCAGAATAATAGTAGAGTGATATCTTTCAGCTTTTATTTCTTTCATCACATTCCCAGTGGGTCAGAAGTTTACATACACTCAATTAGTATTTTGGTAGCATTGCCTTTAAATTGTTTAACTTGGGTCAAATGTTTCGGGTAGCCTTAGTATGGCCCCCATGCTCGCACCACACTTTTTCAGTTCTGCCCCACATTTTCTACAGGATTGAAGTCAGGGCTTTGTGATGGCAACTCCAATACCTTGACTTTGTTGTCCTTAAGCCATTTTGCCACAACTTTGGAAGTATGCTTGGGGTCATTGTCAATTTGGAAGACCCATTTGCGACCAAGCTTTAACTTCCTGACTGATGTCTTGAGATGTTACCTCAATATATCCAGATACTTTTCCAGACTCATGATGCTATCTATTTTGTGAAGTGCACCAGTCCCTCCTGCAGCAAAGCACCCCCACAATATGATGCTGCCACCCCTGTGCTTCACGGTTTGGATGGTGTTCTTCGGCTTGCAAGCCTCCCTTTTTTTCCTCCAAACATAAACATGGTCATTATGGCCAAACAGTTCTATTTTTGTTTCATCAGACCAGAGAACATTTCTCTAAAAAGTATGATCTTTGTCCCCATGTGCAGTTGCAAACCGTAGTCTGGCTTTTTTATGGTGGTTTTGGAGCAGTGGCTTTTTCCTTCCTGAGCGGCCTTTCAGGTTATGTGGATATAGACACTTTTGTACCTGTTTCCTCCAGCGTCTTCACAAGGTCCTTTGCTGTTGTTCTGGGGTTTATTTGCACTTTTCGCACCAAAGTACGTTCATCTCTAGGAGACAGAATGCATCTCCTTCCTGAGCTGTATGACGGCTGTGTGGTCCCATGGCGTTTATACTTGCGTACTGTTGTTTGTACAGATAAAAGTGATACCTTCAGGCGTTTGGAAATTGTTCCCAAGGATGAACCCGACTTGTGGAGGTCTACAACTTTTTGTCTGAGGTCTTGGCTGATTTCTTTTGATTTTCCCATGATGTCAAGCAAAGAGACACTGAGTTTGAAAGTAGGCCTTGAAATACATCAACAGTACACCTGCAATTGACTCAAATTATGTCAATTAGCCTTTCAGAAGCTTATAAAGCCATGTCATAATTTTCTGGAATTTTCTGTTAAGCTGTTTAAAGGCACTGTCAACTTAGTGTATGTAAACTTCTGACCCACTGGAATTGTGATACAGTGAATTATAAGCGAAGGAATCTGTCTGTAAACAAATCTTGGAAAAATGACTTGTGTCGTGCACAAAGTAGATTTCCTAACCAACTTGCCAAAACAATAGTTTGGTAACAAGGAATTTGTGGAGTGGTTGAAAAACAAGTTTTAATGACTCCAACCTAAGTGTATGTAAACTTCCGACTTCAACTGTAAATGCCTCGATGCCTATCTATCTTCTTTACAAAGCACGCCACGGTCATGTGACTGTCTGTAGGAGCAAACCATTTTCGTGAACGGGGTGGTGTACCCAAAAAACTGGCTACTGAGTGTATATGCACAAACTGTTTCAACTGAGAAGCATACGGTAAGTTTTAAGCACAATGAATAAGGTCGAGCAACCTGTCGGTTCAAAGTGGAAGAACATCTACTTTCTTTTTTTGATATAAATAACACCATTCTCCATGCACTGTAATTTACAAATTGATAAGAGCTATTGATAAGAGCTAGGTAAATAAATAAGTCATTGCATAAGGGGATTGTAAATATATAAATGACAATTATTTTAGATCTATTTTACCTTATGATTGCTGAAGACAAATGTGACCAGTTAAATGGCAGCAAACTGAAGCATGCAGTATCAACATATTACCTTTTCCACAGTGAGGTTTATGAAATGCTGGCCTTATAACTTGCAGAGATGAAATTTGGAGAGCCAAGCTATAGGCTTCTATAACCATGTGCAAATGACAGTATAGCACCAAACCTACTGAGTTGAGTTATAATTCCTAGAATATTTTAATTATATGACTACACTTTTTTATTATGTTAAATATTAGTCACCATCAGTAGCCACCATCAATTATAGTCACACACATTTATAACTGTCACTTTAGTATTACTTCCTTACATTTTGCATCATCCCATTACATCGTTAGTTTACCTTTCTTACCTTTGTCATGTTCATGTGGTTGTTCCTGAGGATCCCTAGAAATAGTGGATTATATTATGCTAACATATTACAAGTTGTGTAATAATTTGGGACATGTAACCTATTTGAATCATTATGGAACACAGACCATACATAGCAGTTTAAACCTGGAGCCTGGCACGAGGATCACGACAACTGGACTGTTGTCATCACAGTTCCATAATTAGTTTACCTTTCTTACCTTTGTCATGTTCATGTGGTTGTTCCTGAGGATCCCTAGAAATAGTGGATTATATTATGCTGACATATTACAAGTTGTGCAATAATATATCAACTTTCTGGATGAGTCAAACCACTGTATTTTTTATTCACCAATACATTTTGTGCATAATGGCAGTTTTTTTTATTATTCATATATACACTGCTCAAAAAAATAAAAGGAACACTTAAACAACACAATGTAACTCCAAGTCAATCACACTTCTGTGAAATCAAACTGTCCACTTAGGAAGCAACACTGATTGACAATAAATTTCACATGCTGTTGTGCAAATGGAATAGACAAAAGGTGGAAATTATAGGCAATTAGCAAGACACCCCCAATAAAGGAGTGATTCTGCAGGTGGTGACCACAGACCACTTCTCCGTTCCTATGCTTCCTGGCTGATGTTTTGATCACTTTTGAATGCTGGTGGTGCTCTCACTCTAGTGGTAGCATGAGACGGAGTCTACAACCCACACAAGTGGCTCAGGTAGTGCAGCTCATCCAGGATGGCACATCAATGCGAGCTGTGGCAAGAAGGTTTGCTGTGTCTGTCAGCGTAGTGTCCAGAGCATGGAGGCGCTACCAGGAGACAGGCCAGTACATCAGGAGACGTGGAGGAGGCCGTAGGAGGGCAACAACCCAGCAGCAGGACCACTACCTCCGCCTTTGTGCAAGGAGGAGCACTGCCAGAGCCCTGCAAAATGACCTCCAGCAGGCCACAGACACAGCAAACCTTCTTGCCACAGCTCGCATTGATGTGCCATCCTGGATGAGCTGCACTACCTGAGCCACTTGTGTGGGTTGTAGACTCCGTCTCATGCTACCACTAGAGTGAGAGCACCGCCAGCATTCAAAAGTGACCAAAACATCAGCCAGGAAGCATAGGAACTGAGAAGTGGTCTGTGGTCACCACCTGCAGAATCACTCCTTTATTGGGGGTGTCTTGCTAATTGCCTATAATTTCCACCTTTTGTCTATTCCATTTGCACAACAGCATGTGAAATTTATTGTCAATCAGTGTTGCTCCCTAAGTGGACAGTTTGATTTCACAGAAGTGTGATTGACTTGGAGTTACATTGTGTTGTTTAAGTGTTCCCTTTATTTTTTTGAGCAGTGTACTTTCCTAACTTTAAATAATATACAACAACTTCGACAGCTGCATCCGGTCCTGATCGATCCTCACTGCGTTTCTGTGATCATCCTTGAGACCGGAGTCGTTGCACTGCTGGAACTTTCATCACCCAAACCTGTCCCCTGTACCCACTGATTGTATTTGTATATATGTGCCCTTTGGTTTCCATGGTCTTGTCGATTATTGTTACAATCTCCGTTGGTGCGTGTGAGTACCTGTGCTGTGTGTTTTAGCTTTCGTGCCATTGTGGATTGCGCAGATGATTACAGGTCTCGTCCCATGTGTGTTAATCATTGTGCGCGTGCGTTATTTATTCGAGGTACTCCTCATTCTTTTGTTTGGGTTTTAACCCTGTGTTTTGTTACGTGTCTGTTTGGTCTTTGTCCCCGTGCCATTACACGGTACGCCGTAATTTGGGTGTAATAAAAACCCATATTACGCATTCCTGTGCCTTTCTCCGGAATCATTTATACCAGGGTGATAGATACGAATACTCATGTATTTACATGGTTTTCTTTCATAGACACATTTTTTGACAACATTCCTAAAAGTATTTGCGCGTTGATGAGGCACAAAGACGTGTGGTGTTATGATTCTGAACAGTCAGAACGGTAACAACAATAACAAAAAGCTACAAAGGGGCTAATCATAGGTGGCTCACTTCAGCTAGTTGAATTTTGCTATTGATACTGTACCATGTCTTGTTTTGCGGTGTTTTGACTCATGTCATGTCTATGCTAATATGGCAAAAAATCTGTAGCAATGTATTTGAGAGACAACAAGTGCTCATTGTGCAAATGAATTTAGGTTTTTAATAAACATGGTTTACAAGTTGACTTGCCTAGTTAAATGAAGGTTAAATAAAAAATGTGTTAACAATCTAAGCCAACCTTGTCTGTTTTTCCCCATAGTTGCGCACGCATCGGTTTTGTTGCTAAACAACCAACCTGTCTATAGATCCCTAATATTCTGAACTGTTCTCTCTACATATCTGTCGATAACATTAAAATGAAAGGTACACCAAATTTAAAGTGATGGCTTTAGATAAATGTACTGAAAATGTCCATGCTGTCCGGAGTCTTTGGGATGCCCCTACCCCATTTGAAGTTGACATTTAAAATGGTACGGTACGGGTGAAGGTTAGGATTAGGTAAGGGTTATGGTTAAGGCTGGGGTAGGGGTTAAGGCTAGGGTTTAGGGTAGGGGCGTCCCAAGGATTCCAGATAGCACTAATAGCACGATAGACAAAATCTGTTGGACAACAAGTGGGAGGGTTTTCAGAGGTGGAATGAAATGTATTCAGTGCCCGCAAGGGAACCACGCCTGCAAAGCCCTTTACACACCTTTATAAAGTAAGTCTGAATACTAACTACTGAGAAGTGAGTAGGAAAGGCGTACATTTCCTAAGTCTGAATCGGCCCGATGCACATATCAGAGTGTTGCCTGTACCTCTGGGGTGGGAACTACAGTACAACAGTACTACACGAGAGGAAGAGTCGAAGCGAGAGGATTTAGTCAAATTCTCTGTGTGAGATAAGCAGACTAAGTGGGATTTTTTTGTATGGCGGTTTTTGAGAGAGTGTTGAATTATGTAGTTCTATAATGTAGTTCTATAAGTGGATGCACTGGCATTCTGGCAACTTTGAGAAAAATTACTTCGTTGTGCCTGTTGTTCACACCTGATAATAATTATTATGGTCTTATATTGAGGGAAAATTAAATGTTACACACACAACACCACCACCATGCTGGGAATAGAGAAACCGGAAACACAAATTACTGAAATGACTCCTTCACAGAAGTTTACTTCAGCAGATGTATGGTAAGTATGCTTATCATTGATAACTTCTGAAAATACCTTACCTTCAATTCTCACGTCACTGCAATCTAATTTATAGAGTTTACTTGTGTCACATAGTCGACAGACAATACTCCTTTCAAACCATTCGGTTCAATCAGGTTGTGCTCTAAACTACAATTACTGCTGGGGGTTTCAGATGTTATAAAGTCCTTGAATTTTCTCAAAGTCTAGAGCTAGTTTGACTCTGTGCCAAGATATTACCAAGAAGGAACAATTAAGTATTTCTATGAATAAGGTGAACCATTTCCTGAGGAAACCATCTAGTGAATACATTTTTTTATTTAATAGCACCGCCACAACTAATAAAAGAGATGTGAAATTAATTATCATTAGCTGTCAGGTTAACCTTCGCCATGTTGGCGTGTGTAGAATAGGGAAAATTCACTTTGTCTGAGGATGACAGAGAATTAGTTTAGAGGGTCTATGACCCTATGATGTACTATCTGACTCCATTTTTATTCTAAGGCCTACAATCGTATCCAGTGGGTATAGCCAAGGTTGCGAGCTTTGTGTAACGTCTCGGAATACTATACTGTAAGTTGCACGTGTCTAGATTTACCGTTATGCAATTATTAAGAGGCTGAGGAACAAAGATCTATTATCTTGCAATCAATGTCCTAGCATTAAATTATTAAGTTAACCTTAGCTCAGAGATGCACAGTTAGAGACCAAGCATATATGCTATGTATATTGTGAATAACATTAGACATTTCACCAAATAATTATTCAATAAATATTTCTCAGAAATTGTACTAATTTAAACATAATCAGATGTATTATAATTAGGCAATAAGAATACAATTAACACATGCTACATACCAGAAATCTTTACGATTAAAATAATACAAAAAGTCTTTAACAGCATTGAAAATTCACCACTATGACATACTGTTCAAGCATATATCAGGAGATCGGTTTACCAATGACTCCATTATCAATGTTTAAACCCAGCTTTTATTCTTCCAAGAGTGCCAAATCCATGTATCTCCCATCGACTAATTAACATCACTTTCCATAACATAAAAACAAAGGCATGAAAACAACACACACATTATTGGATCTAATCATCACAACTCTTATCTAAAGTATATAAGACCCCTGTGTTGCTCCTCTTTGAAGTATCTGCTCTCCGACGAACAGAATAACACAGCTTTTCTGTAACAATAATTCCATGGCACTTACAGTAGGTTGAAACATATCTGAACATGACAATTTAATTCACACATTTAACAATTTAACAGTTTTAATAATTTAACACATTTAATAATTCACATATTTAACAATTTGTGAATTTAACAATTCACACAAAACACAATTGAATTCATACACTGTAAAGTCCATGGAGAATAAGAGAACCTCCTCCCAGCTGCCCACTGCACTGAGGATAGGAAACACTGTCACCACTGATAAATCTATGGTAATAAATAATTGAAATAAGCATTTGTCCACGGCTGGCCATGCTTTCCACCTGGCTACCCCTACCCTGGCCAACATCTCAGCACCCCCTGAAGCAACTTGCCCGAACTTCCCCCCCACTTCTCCTTCACCCAGCTGATGTTCTCAAAGAACTGCAAAATCTGGATCCCTACAAATCAGCTGGGCTAGAAAATCTGGACCCTCTCTTTCTAAAATTATCCGCCGAAATTGTTGCGACACCTATTACTAGCCTATTCAACCTCTCTTTCGTATCGTCTGAGATGCCCAAAGATTGGAAAGCTGCCGCGGTCATCCCCCTCTTCAAAGGGGGAGACACTCTAGACCCAAACTGTTATAGATCTATATCCATCCTGCCCTGCCTTTCTAAAATCGTCAAAAGCCAAGTTAATAAAGAGATCACCGACCATTTCGAATCCCACCGTACTTTCTCCACTATGCAATCTGGTTTCCGAGCTGGTCATGTCTGCACCTCCGCCAAGCTCAAGGTCCTAAACAATATCATAACCGCCATCGATAAAAGACAGTACTGTGCAGCCGTCTTCATCGACCTGGACAAGGCTTTCGACTCTGTCAATCAACGCATTCTTATCGGCAGACTCAATAGCCTTGGCTTCTCAAATGACTGCCTCGCCTGGTTCACCAACTACTTCTCAGATAGAGTTCAGTGTGTCAAATCGGAGGGCCTGTTATCCGGACCTCTGGCAGTCTCTATGGGCGTACCACAGGGTTCAATTCTCGGGCCGAATATTTTCTCTGTATATATTAATGATGTCGCTCTTGCTGCAGGTGATTCTCTGATCCACCCCTACGCAGATGACACCATTCTGTATACATCTGCCCCTTCTTTGGACACTGTGCTAACAAACCTCCAACGAGCTTCAATGCCATACAACACTCCTTCCGTGGCCTCCAACTGCTTTTAAATGCTCGTAAAACTAAGTGCATGCTCTTCAACCGATTGCTGCATGAACCCTCCCGCCCAATTATCATCACTACTCTGGACAGTTCTGACCTAGAATATGTTGACAACTACAAATACCTAGGTGTCTGGTTAGACTGTAAACACTCTTTCCAGACTCACTCCAATCTCCAATCCAAAATTACATCTAGAATCGGCTTCCTATTTTGCAACAAAGCCTCCTTCCCTCATGCTGCCAAACATACCCTCGTAAAACTGACTATCCTACCGATCCTTGACTTCGGCAATGTCATTTACAAAATAGCCCCAACACCCTACTCAGCAAACTGGATTTAGTCTATCACAGTGCCATCTGTTTTATCATCAAAGCCCCATATACTACCCACCACTGCGACCTCTATGCTCTCGTTTGCTGCCCTCACTACATATCCGTCACCAAACCCACTGGCTCCAGGTCATCTATAAGTCTTTGCTAAGTAAAGCCCCGCCTTATCTTAACTCACTAGTCACTAAAGCAACACCCACCCTTAGCACGCGCTCCAGCAGGTATATTGCACTCGTCATCCCCAAAGCCAACACTTACTTTGGCCGCCTTTCCTTCCAGTTCTATGCTGCCAATGAATGAAACAAATTGCAAAAATCTCTGAAGCTGGAGACTTATATCTCCCTCACTAACTTTAAAGATTAACTTCTTGTTAATCCAGCCGTTCCGTTTTGTTGGCGCGTTTTGTTCAGTAATCCACTGGCTCCAAGGCGGTCAAAACATGCAGACGAATACATCCTAATAGTACCGGTAAAGTTTGTCGAAACATGTCAAACAATATTTATGATTTATCCTCAGGTTGTCAATTGTCTAAATAATCGCTGATATTTCAACCGGACAATAGCGTCTTCAATAGAAAGGAAAACAATGAAGGGAGCGCACTTGGTCACGCTCTCAAACCAGCTCTGCATTCTTACCATGTCCACTAAGAGAAAGGTCTCATTCTTCTTAATTTTTCAGAAAACAAGCCTGAAACAATGTCTAAAGACTGTTGATATCTAGTGGAAGCCATAGGAACTGCAATCTGGGCCCTAACTCATAACATAGTCAATAGGCATTCAATGGAAAACAACTCACATCAAAAATATCCCACATCCTGGATGGATTTTCCTTGGGTTTTTGCCTGCCATATCAGTTCTGTTATACTCACATACATTATTTTAACAATTTTAGAAACTTCAGCGTGTTTTCTATCCAAGACTACCATGCATATGCATATCCTAGCTTCTGAGCCTGAGTAACAGGCAGTTTACTTTGGGCACGTTTGTCATCCAAACTTAAAATTACTGCCCCTACCCTGTGAGGTTAATTGTAATTCATCTGATCACTCTTCATATGCATTCTGGAGTATATGCAAATTGCAATCATACAAACTGAGGCAGCAGACTTTGACAAAATATAAATTTTCATTCTCAAAACTTTTGGCCACGACTGTACATAGATTTTTCACTGTTTCTTTTCTTTTGTGTTATTGAGCGTACGTTTGTTTATGTGTAACTCTGTGTTGTTGTTTTTGTCGCACTGCTTTGCTTTATCTTGGCCAGGTTGCAGTTGTAAATGAGAAATTGTTCTCAACTGGCCCACCTGGTTAAATAAAGGTGAAATAAAATAAATACAAATATAGTAAATTCATCAGTCTTCACCTCTCCTTGCTTCAGTGACCCTAGGACTTCAGTGGGAATGTCTCTTCATCGAGATTGCCACAGATACGGTGTGTTTGACCCCTGTGATAGTGTACAGATGGTCTTTAATGCAAACAATGCTATAAATCGTGATTGTGTCATCACGCTGGGCCTCGGTGCCAGCAAGTCGCTTGACACATCTTCATCACTGGCCTTCATAATCGTTTTACATTTATTCACTCTCTTTATTATTCCACTACTTTACAGGCTGTTGTCAACAACACAGTATGCATCATGGGTGCATGCTAGGAAACATTATGCAGAATTCCTTTACTGACAGTACAGAAGTCCAAGTAAGTAGAACTGTCTTGTGAGACAAGCTACTTGCAGATTGTGGC
The DNA here is from genome assembly GCF_029448725.1 of Salvelinus fontinalis. NCBI lineage: Eukaryota > Metazoa > Chordata > Actinopteri > Salmoniformes > Salmonidae > Salvelinus > Salvelinus fontinalis. The sequence continues at coordinate 37,654,336 of NC_074666.1, forward strand.
TTAAACAGCTCACTGAAGGGGAAGAGATTTGGCGGAGCTATGAAGTTGCAGTATGCAACACAAACATGAACTTTGGATGCAGCCTAATCTCAACTGAATATGCAGTTAGTGAGCGACTGGCTGGCTGTGTGGAGAGAGTGGAGGTTTAGACGGAGCAGAGACAGAGTGAAGCTTTTCTTAGCAGAAGCACACCCCTGAGGAAATTAGTGTGGCTGCATGGGCACTATAGAGCAGGAGGTAGCAACAGCAAACGCTTTCCTCCCATCATCTCCCCCCTATTCACTCTCCAAATCCCTGCAGTATCAGGAAACTCTGCTTTCAGACCTTTAGCTAATATGGCCTTTCAGTTGACCTTTCCAGGGGTATTGTCCTTGCCCTCCTATATAGCTTGACATTAGCTCACCGTGCCAAATGTAATACAGAGCTATTCAATGTAGCCTATATAGCGGGTGCTGTGTTTTTTATGCCATGGCAGGATGATACTTGCTCTGAGTTTTGAGGTTAGCAGACTTTTAAGCAGGAGTTGTTTTGGATACCATATTCATCTGCAGAAATGAATGCCTTGGAACTATGGCTAGAGTGAATATAAGGATACTAGGCTTTATTTCAGCTTAAAATACATCCAGGGATCCCTAGGGGTTGAGGCAGCCACCGCCTCTGTAGAATTCTAGAATATAAATGTTTAAAGTGCTGACAAAATTGTATTTGTTGAATATTACCCAGAGAAGGTCCCAGAAGCTCCAAGCATGACATGATGCTATTCACAAGGTTTCTTACTGGTGCCAGAGCAAGGCGATTAAACACTGTTGACAGAAAGGGCACAGCCCGTTCCAAACATGCCTTACACCAAATCATTTCCCATTTTCTCTATGCCAATATGGACTTATGAAAAGAGCAACAGACAGAAGTTAAGAGAAACAGAAAGGAAGAGAGACAAAGTTGAGAGTACAGAGGTAAGAAAGATAGGGAGAATGAAAAACAGTGACACAATCAGCTCAGTTTCAAACCCCTTCTATGAGAAAAATGATGTGTGTGTAAGAGAGAGAAAGAGAAAAATCACGACTTTCACAATCCACAATATTTGCCACTTGTATGTCCCTGACTCTACTGTTTAGGTGCTCGGAGCATCAATAAGGTATTTCACCCCCCTCCATCTTTCATTGGAGAGATGTTTTCAGAGCTGAGTTGGAGGATTTTATAATCCTCCTCAAGGGACTTATTTCAGTATAAAATCATTGATACTGATTACTTGGGGCTGTCATATTGATTTTTAAGATTTATAGCCTGTGAGGTTTCTAACAGAGGTCCCTGGCCTCTCTGTCCGAGTGTTAGCAGTCATTTATTAAACACTTTTTCACTGACAGGCCTCGTCCAAACCAGCTACAGGCTTTTCTCTGCTTCTCTCTGTATCCACTTTTGTCACGATCGTGTGGAGGATTGACGGACCAAAACGCAGCTTTAGGAAAATAAGCCATCTCCTTTTTATTAACGAAGAAGGCAAATGAAACAAAAACACTTAAACACTAAACAAAACAAGAAAACGATCGTGAAGCTAAACAACGATGTGCACACACTGGCTACAAACGTATCACATAGACAACTACTCACAACAAATGAAAGCCTATGGCTACCCTAAATAAGGCTCCCAATCAGAGACAACCGAAATCAGCTGTCTCTAATTGGGAACTCATTCAGGTAACCATAGACTCTCCTAGACAACTAAACATACATAGACAACGCTAGACACATGAACTCAACACAAACCCATATACTACACCCAACAACCCCTTTACCATAGAAACACCCAAAACCAACAAAACACAAACATTCCCCTTGTCACACCCTGACCTAACTAAAATAATAAAGAAAACAAAGAATACTAAGGCCAGGGCGTGACATAACCCCCCCCTTAAGGTGCGAACTCCGGGCGCACCATTAACCAGTCTAGGGGAGGGTCTGGGTGGGCTTCCATCCACGGTGGCGGCTCCGGCTCTGGTCGTGGTCCCCACGTCACCACAGTCCCTAACCGCCTCCTTAGCTTCCTCCAAATGACCCCCCTCCACATTAACCCCACTGCATTAAGGGGCAGTTCCGGACTAAGGGGCAGTTCCGGACTAAGGGGCAGCTCCGGACTAAGGGGCAGTACCAGGGTAAGGGGCAGTACCAGGGTCAGGGGCAGCTCCGAACTAAGGGGCAGTACCAGGGTAAGGGACAGCACCAGAATAAGGGACAGCACCAGAATAAGGGGCAGCACCAGGATAAGGGGCAGCTCCGGACTGAGGAACGGCAGCTCCGGACTGAGGAACGGCAGCTCCGGACTGAGGAACGGCAGCTCCGGACTGAGGGACTGCAGCTCCGGACTGAGGGACTGCAGCTCCGGACTGAGGGACTGCAGCTCCGGACTGAGGGACGGCCCATGGCTGGCTGACGGATCTGGCTGCTCATGGCTGGCTGACGGATCTGGCTGCTCATGGCTAGCTGACGGATCTGGCTGCTCATGGTTAGCTGACGGATCTGGCTGCTCATGGCTAGCTGACGGATCTGGCTGCTCATGGCTAGCTGACGGATCTGGCTGCTCATGGCTGACTGACGGATCTGGCTGCTCATGGCTGACTGACGGATCTGGCTGCTCATGGCTGGCTGACGGATCTGGCTGCTCATGGCTGGCTGACGGATCTGGCTGCTCATGGCTGGCTGACGGATCTGGCTGCTCATGGCTGGCTGACGGATCTGGCTGCTCATGGCTGGCTGACGGATCTGGCTGCTCATGGCTGGCTGACGGATCTGGCTGCTCATGGCTGGCTGACGGATCTGGCTGCTCATGGCTGGCTGACGGATCTGGCTGCTCATGGCTGGCTGACGGATCTGGCTGCTCATGGCTGGCTGACGGATCTGGCTGCTCATGGCTGGCTGACGGATCTGGCTGCTCATGGCTAGCTGACGGATCTGGCTGCTCATGGCTAGCTGACGGATCTGGCTGCTCATGGCTAGCTGACGGATCTGGCTGCTCATGGCTAGCTGGCGGCTCTGGCAGATCCTGTCTGGTTGGCGGCTCTGGCAGATCCTGTCTGGTTGGCGGCTCTGGCAGATCCTGTCTGGCGGGCGGCTCTGGCAGATCCTGTCTGGCGGGCGGCTCTGGCAGATCCTGTCTGGCGGGCGGCTCTGGCGGCTCCTGTCTGGCGGGCGGCTCTAGCGGCTCCTGTCTGGCGGGCGGCTCTAGCGGCTCCTGTCTGGCGGACGGCTCTAGCGGCTCCTGTCTGGCGGACGGCTCTAGCGGCTCCTGTCTGGCGGACGGCTCTAGCGGCTCCTGTCTGGCGGACGGCTCTAGCGGCTCCTGTCTGGCGGACGGCTCTGTAGGCTCATGGCAGACGGGCGGCTTTGCAGGCTCATGGCAGACGGGCGGCTTTGCAGGCTCATGGCAGACGGATGGCTCAGACGGCGCTGGGGAGACGGATGGCTCAGATGGCGCTGGGGAGACGGATGGCTCAGATGGCGCTGGGGAGACGGATGGCTCAGATGGCGCTGGGGAGACGGATGGCTCAGATGGCGCTTGGCAGACGGGCAGTTCAGGCATCGCTGTGCAGACGGCAGACTCCTGCCGGCTGAGGCGCACTGTAGGCCTGGTGCGTGGTGCCGGGACTGGTGGCACCGGGCTGGGGACACGCATCTCAGGGCTAGTGCGGGGAGCAGCAACAGGACGCACAGGACTCTGGGGACACACAGGAGGCTTGGTGCGTGGTTTAGGCACTGGTGGTAAAGGGCTGGAGACACGCACCATATGGCTAGTGCGTGGAGGAGGCACTGGTGGTACTGGGTTGGGGCGGGGAGGTGGCGCCGGAAATACCGGACCGTGCAGGCGTACTGGCTCCCTTGAGCGCCGAGCCTGCCCAACCTTACCTGGTTGTATGCTCCCCGTCGCCTGACCAGTGCGGGGAGGTGGAATAACCCGCACCGGCCTATGTAGGCGAACCGGGGACACCATGCGTAAGGCTGGTGCCATGTACGCCGGCCCGAGGAGACGCACTGGTGACCAGATGCGTTGGGCCGGCTTCATGACATACGGCTCAACGCTCAGTCTAGCCCGGCCGATACGTGGAGCTGAAATGTACCGAACCGGGCTATGCACGCGTACAGGAGACACCGTGCGCTCTACTGCGTAACACGGTGTCTGCCCGTACTCTCGCTCTCCACGGTAAGTACAGGGAGTAGGCGCAGGTTTCCTACCTGACTTCGCCACACTCCCTTTAAGGCCCCCCCCAAGAAATTTTTGGGTTGTACTCACGGGCTTCCAGCCTTGTCTCCGTGCTGCCTCCTCATATCGCCTCCTCTCGGCTTTAGCTGCCTCCAGCTCTTCACGAGGAAGGCGATATTCTCCCGGTTGTGCCCACGGCCCCTTACCATCCAGTATCTCCTCCCATGTCCACGAATCCTGTGTAGGTGGGTCCTGTTGCCGCTTTCCATGCCGCTTGGTCCTGTATTGGTGAGTAGTTCTGTCACGATCGTGTGGAGGATTGACGGACCAAAACGCAGCTTTAGGAAAATAAGCCATCTCCTTTTTATTAACGAAGAAGGCAAATGAAACAAAAACACTTAAACACTAAACAAAACAAGAAAACGATCGTGAAGCTAAACAACGATGTGCACACACTGGCTACAAACGTATCACATAGACAACTACTCACAACAAATGAAAGCCTATGGCTACCCTAAATAAGGCTCCCAATCAGAGACAACCGAAATCAGCTGTCTCTAATTGGGAACTCATTCAGGTAACCATAGACTCTCCTAGACAACTAAACATACATAGACAACGCTAGACACATGAACTCAACACAAACCCATATACTACACCCAACAACCCCTTTACCATAGAAACACCCAAAACCAACAAAACACAATCATTCCCCATGTCACACCCTGACCTAACTAAAATAATAAAGAAAACAAAGAATACTAAGGCCAGGGCGTGACAACTTTGGAAAACATTTAGTCTTTCCACACCATCCTACCTTCAAAGAAATAACTAAAAGCATCTTAGCATGTGCCATAAAGAAAGAAAATAAATTGCTGTTTACAAGCTTATGAAAGAGAGAAGTCAAAAGACTTGCAATGGTCAGGATTTGAGGCAGACTAAAGAAGAATGGCTCATTGTGAGTGTGACACTAGCTACTGACGTCCTACAGTGGCAGAAGCAAGACATCATTTGTGTCCAGAAAGTTATTTTTCACCTTTATTTTAGCAGGGATTCCCATTGAGATGTACTGTACATATCAGCTATGTCTGTTCAAAAGATTGTCAGATCGGTGTCCATAAAGTCACTTTCAGATGTAGGATCTTAATTTGATCACAGGAAATGCAAAATTGTACTGTATATGACTTTTTAAAAGTCTTCTAAAGTTAGTAATTTTCACTTTCAGACTTGATTTGCCGTCATGAAAAATGTATCAACTGCTACAAAAAATTATAATCCACATAATAATTCACATTACTTGTTGCTGCAGAATTATTTTCCTGCTCTAGAAAACTCGCTCAAATTAAGATCCTAGAACTGTCAGATTTCCAAGTTGCAAGCTTCTGAAAGACAACCGTAGATGCATACATAAAGTAAATACAACGTCATCAAGAGACGTCCTTGTCTGGCCACATTGTTATGGTACAAACAATAGTGCACATGTATAAACACCATGGGACCAAGCGGCCATCATACAACTCAGAAATTAAATGCGTTCTGTCTCCTAGAGATGAACATACTTTGGTGCGAAAAGTGCAAATCAATCCCAGAACAACAGCAAAGGACCTTGTGTAGATGCTGGAGGAAACAGGTACAAATGTATCTATATCCACAGTAAAATGAGTTCTATATCGACATAACCTGAAAGGCCGCACAGCAAGGAAGAAGCCACAACTCCAAAACTGACATATAAAAGCCAGACTACGGTTTGCAACTGCACATGGGGACAAAGATCATACTTTTTGTGGAAATGTCCTCTGGTCTGATGAATCTGTTTGGCCATAATGACCATCGTATGTTTGGATGAAAAAAGGGGATGCTTGCAAGCCGAAGAACACCATCCCAACCGTGAAGCACGGGGGTGGCAGCATCATGTTGTGGTGGTGCTTTACTGCAGGAGGGACTGGTGCACTTCACAAAATAAATGGCATCATGAGGACGGAAAATTATGTGGATATATTGAAGAAACATCTCAAGACATCAGTCAGGAAGTTAAAGCTTGGTCAGAAATGGGTCTTCCAAATGGACAATGACCCCAAGCATACTTCCAAAGTTGTGGCAAAATGGCTTAAGGACAACAAAGTCAAGGTATTGGAGTGGCCATTACAAAGTCCTTACCTCAATCCTGTTGAAAATGTGTGGGCTGAACTGAAAAAGCGTGTGCGAGCAAGGAGGCCTAAAAACCTGACTCAATTACACCAGCTATGCCAGGAGGAATGCTTCAAAATTCACCCAACTTATTGTGGGAAGCTTGTGGAAGGCTAACCGAAACATTTGACCTAAGTTAAACAATTTAAAGGCAATGCTACCAAATACTAATTGAGTGTATGTAAACTTCTGACCCACTGGGAATGTGATGAAAGAAATAAAAGCTGAAAAAATATTTCTCTCTAATATTATTCTGACATTTCACATTCTTAAAATAAAGTGGTGATCCTCACTGACCTAAGACAGTGAATTTTTACTAGGATTAAATGTCAGGAATTGTGAAAAGCTGAGTTTAAATGTATTTGGCTAAGATGTATGTAAACGTCCGACTTCAACTGTATATACACTGATCAAAAAAATAAAGGGAATGTCACGATCGTCATAATAAGCGGACCAAGGTGCAGCGGGAAATGAAGTCATCTTCTTTTATTAAAGATGACGAAACAAACACTTTTACAAAACAACAAACGACCGTGAAGCTACAAACGTTCAACATAGACAATTACCCACAAACAGCTAAAGCCTATGGCTGCCTTAAATATGGCTCCCAATCAGAGACAACAATAACCAGCTGTCTCTGATTGAGAACCAATTCAGGCAACCATAGACTTTCCTAGACACCTACACTGAACACTAACCCATCTACTCTACTTAACCCCCTAAACCATACAACCACCCTAGACAATACAAAAAACACATACCTTCCCCATGTCACACCCTGACCTAACTAAAATAATAAATGAAACAAAGAATACTAAGGCCAGGGCCTGACAGGGAACACTTTAACAACACAATGTAACTCCAAGTCAATCACATTTCTGTGAAATCAAACTGTCCACTTAGGAAGCAACACTGATTGACAATAAATTGCACATGCTGTTGTGCAAATGGAATAGACAACAGGTGGAAATTATAGGCAATTAGCAAGACACCCCCAATAAAGGTGTGGTTCTGCAGGTGGTGACCACAGACCACTTCTCAGTTCCTATGCTTCCTGGCTGATGTTTTGGTCACTTTTGAATGCTGGCTGTGCTTTCACTCTAGTGGTAGCATGAGACGGAGTCTACAACCCACACAAGCGGATCAGGTAGTGCAGCTCATCCAGGATGGCACATCAATGCGAGCTGTGGCAAGAAGGTTTGCTGTGTCTGTCAGCGTAATGTCCAGAGCATGGAGGCGCTACCAGGAGACAGGCCAGTACATCAGGAGATGTGGAGGAAGCCGTAGGAGGGCAAAAACCCAGCAGCAGGACCGCTACCTCCGCCTTTGTGCAAGGAGGAGCAGGAGGAGCACTGCCAGAGCCCTGAAAAATGACCTCCAGCAGGCCACAAATGTGCATGTGTCTGCTCAAACGGTCAGAAACAGACTCCATGAGGGTGGTATGAGGGCCCGACGTCCACAGGTAGGGATTGTGCTTACAGCCCAACACCGTGCAGGACGTTTGGCATTTGCCAGAGAACACCAAGATTGGCAAATTCGCCACTGGCGCCCTGTGCTCTTCACAAATGAAAGCAGGTTCACACTGAGCACATGTGACAGACGTGACAGAGTCTGGAGACGCCGTGGAGAATGTTCTGCTGCCTGCAACATCCTCCAGCATGACCGGTTTGGCGGTGGGTCAGTCATGGTGTGGGGTGGCATTTCTTTGGGGGGCCGCACAGCCCTCCATGTGCTCGCCAGAGGTAGCCTGACTGCCATTAGCAGTCAGGCTAATTAGCACAGAGCACATCTGGGACATCATGTCTCGCTCCATCCACCAACGCCACGTTGCACCACAGACTGTCCAGGAGTTGGCGGATGCTTTAGTCCCGGTCTGGGAGGAGATCCCTCAGGAGACCATCCGCCACCTCATCAGGAGCATGCCCAGGCGTTGTAGTGAGGTCATACAGGCACGTGGAGGCCACACACACTACTGAGCCTCATTTTGACTTGTTTTAAGGACATTATCAAAGTTGGATCAGCCTGTAGTGTGGTTTTCCACTTTAATTTTGAGTGTGACTCCAAATCCAGACCTCCATGGGTTGATACATTTGATTTCCATTGATAATTTTTGTGTGATTTTGTTGTCAGCACATTCAACTATGTAAAGAAAAAAGTATTTAATATGAATATTTCATTCATTCAGATCTAGGATGTGTTATTTTAGTGTTCCCTTTATTTTTTTGAGCAGTGTAGTATATATACAGGATATACACTACCGTTCAAAAGTTTGGGTTCACTTAGAAATGTCCTTGTTTTTGAAAGAAAAGCAAATTTTTTGTCCATTAAAATAACATCAAATTGATCAGAATTACAGTGTAGACATTGTTCAGGTTGTTAATGACTATTGTAGCAGGAAACTGCTTTTTAATGGAATATCTACACAGGTGTACAGAGGCCCATTATCAGCAACCATCCCTCCTGTGTTCCAATGGCACGTTGCGTTAGCTAATCCAAGTTTATCATTTTAAAAGGCTAATGATCATTAGAAAACCCTTTTGCAATTATGTTAGCACAGCCAAAAACTGCTGTACTGATTAAAGAAGCAATTAAATTGGTGTTCTTTAGACTAGTTGAGTATCTGGAGCATTTGTGGGTTCGATTACAGGCTCAAAGTGGCCAGAAACAAAGAACATTCTTCTGGAACTCGTCTGTCTTCTTTTTCTGAGAAATGAAGGCTATTCCATGCGAGAAATTGCCAAGAAACTGAAGATCACGTACAATGCTGTGTACTACTCACTTCACAGAACAGAGCAAACTGTCTCTAACCAGAATAGAAAGAGGAGTGGGAGGCCCCAGTGCACAACTGAGCAAGAGGACATGTACATTAGAGTGTCTAGTTTGAGAAATCAGCATAGCAGTTTTCAGCTGTGCTAACATAATTGCAAAAGGTTTTTCTAATGATCAATTAGCCTTTTAAAATTATAAACTTGGATTAGCTAACACAGGAGTGATGAATGCTGATAATGGGCCTCTGTACGCCTATGTAGATATTACATTAACAATCTGCCGTTTCCAGCTACAATAGTCATTTACATCATTAACAATGTCAACACTGTATTTCTGATCAATTTGATGTTATTTTAATGGACAAAATGTTCTAAGTGACTCCAAATTTTTGAACGGTAGTGTATATATATCTCATTATCTCTCATCTTGCTCTATTCCTCTATTCCTCATTTCTTTCTCCTCTCTCAGGGTTAATGGTGTCAGCTGTGTAGTATCTGCCTCTTTAGTCATCTGTGGATTGTCCCAATGTGAGGAAAACATTTCCATCAATGGGATTAGCATTGATCCATTAGATATTGACAGAGGTGGAGGTTACAACTCCCCCATTACCAACACACAGTCAGACACAACAATAACACATCAACACCTGGATCACAGTTTACAGCCATACACATGCATAATGCATGCAGCATGACAGTGTTTAGTTTTAAATTAATCCACAGGGTTTTACATACTTTAGTCATGTAGACATTGTGCACGTCGTCATGGGGTCACAGTCCTGTCCTGTCCTGTTTCCCTGAGCTACTTGACCTTTAATTGAACCTTTATTTAACTAGGAAAGTCAGTTAAGAACAAATTATTATTTACAATGTCGGCCTACTCCGGCCAAACCTTAACCTGGACGAAGCTGGGCCAATTGTGTGCCACGCTATGGGACTCCCAATCATGTCCGGTTGTGATACAGCCCAGGATCGAACCAGGGTCTGTAGTGACGCCTCTAACACTGAGATGCAGTGCCGTAGACTCAGGGACCTGAATTAGCCTAGTCTGTAACCTGCATTATAAATGAATAAAGCTTCAGTTTGTCCTAGAAAGACATTGTCACGTACCTGACCTTATTTCCTTTGTTTAGTCTTTATTTAGTTGGTCAGGACGTGAGCTGGGTGGGTATATTCTATGTCCTGTGTTTCTATGTTTAGGTTTGTCATTTGGCCTGATATGGTTCTCAATCAGAGCCAGGTGTTTTTCATTGTCTCTGATTGGGAACCATATTTAGGTAGCCTGTTTTCACTATTGGTTTGTGGGTGATTGTTTCCTGTGTCAGTGTTTGTGCCACACGGGACTGTTTTGGTTAGATTTACTTTGTTATTTTGTATTGTGTCTTGTTCAGTTTCTTATATTAAAACCATGGACACTTACTACGATGCGTCTTGGTCCGATCCCTGCTACACCTCCTCTTCAGACGAAGAGGAGGAAATCTGCCGTTACAGACATCTGCGCTCACAAACACAATATCACAGCAAATCCAAAATTCTGAACACAAAAACTGGATACAAATCTTGGATACAAATTCTGGATATAAATATTGAATAGAACATCTGGATACAATTATTGAATAAAGAATTTTTGAATGAGTCAAATCTCATACACAAAAAGAGAAAAACATTCCAGTGTTATTCAAAACTAATACTAAACCAGAGCGATAACTTAGAATATTAGTTATCACTTGCTTTAAAGTCTTTGAGCCCAGTCAGGTATTTTACAAGTGATGGCAGACTGAGGCCGACAGCAATTTATTCATGCTAATGATGAACATTCCATTTAAATAAATTAATTCCATGGTCTGTATGGCAGCTGTCAGGCCGTTCAATTAACAAACAAATTTCCTTTTTATAACGAAGTAAGAGAGGTATCATTTGCATTTACAGTATATAAAACTATTTCTGATGTGCAATCTCACAGCACAGTGTCTTCAGACGGATTGTTTCACCCTATTAACCCTCTGAGTCTGTGTTATGGCATATTGATGACATTAAACTGAACACGCGGGGGAGTTATTGAACGTTTTCCATGGATCATGGCAACAATGTTTGTCAAATGTTACATGATGCTAGAACCTGGAATTTAACAATATATCGTAGAAAGTGACCTACGAGAACGTTTCAAGTGGAGTTATTGCAATGTAATTGTAACTTTTTGTCAGTTCAAAAGATGAACCAAGTGATCTATTCTTGTGACTTCCCCACCTATCAAAACAACCAAACAAATGTTTCTCAATTGACTGTATTTGTTTAGAGCTGTGTGGTCTCTGGTGCTAAAAGCCTCCACGCTTGACTCCCCTGATTGAATGAACAGAACAGAGGGGGGTCCGCTCGGCCAAGCTATTCATACATCGCTCATCTTGGATCAGAGACCTGCTCTCTCTCTCTCTCTTTATTATTAATCATCACACAAATGTTTTGTTGGAAGAGTAGCATGTACGTTTGAAAGTTAATCTGTGTAGTTAAAATGCCAAGCTGTCATGCAGGACCCTGTACTTGTGACAGGCAGATTTGTCACTATGGCATGGGGCCCAGCCACTGACACTGTGATGGATTGTGGGACAGAAGGCCAGGGTGGTGGGGTGTGAGAATTGGGTGGTCCCTCCTCTCCTCTCCTTTATTAGTATGCTCTTAGGTATCACAATCCTTTTATCCCTGATCCGCGGCTGAAGAGTCTGACATTTTCCCCACAAGCCTCGGAATGTTTTTTGAGGGATGCGTCTAATCATTGGTTGTCTGATGCTGGGCATTATGAAAGCCATGCAAACATCCTGTTTGAATGTTTATTAAATGTGAAATGCCAAAAGTCATATGTCCGAAAGGCCCTGTGTGATACCTGAGTGTTGTGCGCCGCCCTCACTTCAACCACAATCGATGTGAAACATCGGAAAAATTCTCAAAGAAGGCGACAAGTTGGAAAGTGAGATTACGGAGCTCCTGATACAGAACCCTATCAACTGAGGCTATATGCATTGCTGACTGTGTGTTTTTCTGCAATGAACAGCCCAAACTGTTTTGTCTCTTGGCTAATGAGGTTTGTATCTGGGGCACAGATGGATATGAGACAGTGAGTGCTGCTTGGCTGGCCCACCGAGAGGCTGGACAGACAGGAGGGAAGGGCAGGCCGCTGGGGTGTTCTCCTCTATTCCACAGTCAAAGTAAACACAGATTCTCATTAGTGTGAAAGCACACACACCTGTGTGAGCTACCCAATTTAGAAGTCATTGTGTGTTTAGCATGGAACATCTAGGCTACCTAGTGATAGATGTACTGTAATAGTAATACATTTTCAGTAAACACAGGCACGGAGTGGGACAAGCACATATTGGACCCACATATCCATATGGCTATGTAGAGGCTGTGAAGACATAAATACACCGGAATAGAGTAAAAGTATAAACAATTATAGTATTACGCCTTAAAACATCTAACATACCAAAGATTCACCCACATAACAAGCTCTGTTCTCTGTTTAGCGCACTAAACACACTTTAAAGCATCTCTAACCGACAACACTGAAACCAATGATGGCTTTGTGTGTGAGGTCTCTTTGATATGATGAGCCAGTCCCAGGAAGAGAGGAGGAACAGTCCCAGTAATTTATGCATCTCTCTGAGGAACATTTGAAGCCATAGTGCCGCAAGACACCAGAGCAGCTTTACAAAAAACCATAGAGCTCTATGAAGGGGCTGACCTAATCGATCGAAACACACATAAACAAACGAGAGGTGAGAGAGGGGAATAAAAATGAAGGAATGCTTCTGAGAGGTCATTTAATGAACCCTCCAGAGCTGTGGTGAGGGGCCATCCAAGGTTCTTTACTAGATAATTTTACAGTAGCAGTGAATCTGGGAGGAAGCCATCTTTGCCCCCCTGTGTGTGTGTGTGTGCAGTGTGCGTGCAAGTGTGTCTGATTATGTATTTGCTATGTGTACCGTATGTAGGGGTGCTAAGGAACAAGAGAAACAGAGTATAAAACATAGCCCTTATAATTGAATAGATCTGACAAAAGGACTTCAGTTGTCAGTTAATACAAGTACTGTACAGGTCTATAGATGCGGACACGTTACAATGGAGTGCAATGGAGCAGAATGTTCTGCTTTTTCTTTTCAAAACTGGTTGAATGACTATTTTTACCTTGTAGGCATCTGCCACTTACTACAGGTGAGACTCTGTAATTATTTCCTCCAACCATTTTGAATAATTTCTTTATCTTTAATAGTGTTTGTCCTGTGCAGTTGTAAATCAAACATATACACGTGTAAACACCAACATTATTTTCTATTTTAACGTCTTTTAGAAGAAATAGCAAGGGTGCCAATATATTTGACCGCATCTTTACTATATGTCAGTCATCACATCAGTACTGCATTGCTACTCCCTTCTGCCAAAACAAGGATAACGTAACTGTGAGAAACTATTGTAAAAATGTTTACGTATGATAATATCACATTTTGGATTGACATTCTTTAAAATAGGTATTTTTGTGTAATCGCCTGGATTTTTCTGAATCTAGGCCGTCACTCCACTGCGATTGTGTTAGCCTGCTGAGCTAACTTAGGCTAAATCATTAATCACATATTCTAAACACCCTACACAATTTCTAAGCATTGTTTGAACCAGAGATATTCAACATAGAGGACTTGAAAGGGGAATACTATGGGCAAAAAGACAAAAAGAGACACCTTTAATTCTTCTTCAAAGATTGGAATATTTGAATGGATACCAGAAGGGTCTGAGGAACAGCAGTCCATTCCCTGTAGCCTTTCTGCTCCACTTGCAAAGTCCTCTGAAAAGTACTACAATTGAATACTTTGGGTAATGATTAGCTATTAGCAGTACCACTTAACGAGAGAGGAGGAACTTCAGCCTTTGTGTTTCTGAGGTAGTATTAGTTATTTTCCCTGAGATCTTTAAAGACACCTTTCACACTCTAGCGCAGTTTCTCAACTCCAGTCCTCGAGCACCCCAATGAATCAGGTGTGCTTGTCTGGGGCTACAACAAAAATGTGTACTGTTGGGGTACTCGAGGAGTTAGGAAACACTGCAGTCTAGCGCACAGCAGGAAACCTGTTCTACCTCATCTACTGATGTTGAGGATCTGTCAATATTCCCTTCAGGTGGTGCAGGCAGAATAGAGAGGCAATAAATGATAGCAGATGCCAAGTGGCAACATCTCTCTCAAGTGCCAATACCATAATGAAAGTGTTCATGAGTGAAGGATTTCAAATTAAGCAGGTTGGTTTTGAAAAGTTTGAAATGTCGCAGGGATGTGGTAAATTCTCAATACATTATGAATATTCTAATTCAATTGAGGACAACAAGATTAAAGTCACAGGACCTGGAGTGTTGTGAGTCTCATAACTTTCATCCTTTTATTACAGTACAGCGGTATCTTGAGTTGGTTTCAACACGTAAATATTACCATGGATTAATTCATATTCTCCCGAAATTGCTTCATTACCTCACTTTCATTTCCTCAAACCAATACATCAAAATAACTCCAACTCATTGGTTATTTCCCTTCCTATTATGAAATGGCCGACCAAGCAAATACTAATACATATGAATGTATTAATCTCGCATATTAGGATGAGCGACCATTTCATCTTTTGGAATTGTATTTTAATTGCTCTACTATAATTCAGTTGCCGAAACACATCATACAGAGCTTCATTGTAATTACATTAAAACTATAAAATAGTGTCAAAGCAACACTTCTCATTATCGGAAACATAAAAAATGGTGTAAGCCTTCTTCCAGTCTTAAATTCTAAATCAAATACATTTTATTTGTCACATGCTTTGGAAACAACAGGTGTAGACTAACAGTGAAATGCTTACTTACGGGTCCTTTTCCAACAATGTAGAGTTAAAGATAAAGATACAAATATAAACTGACACGAGGTATAAATACACAGTGAATAACGAATAACAATAACAAGTAAAAATAACATGGCTATATACAGGGAGTACGAGTACCGAGTTGATGTGCAGGAGTATGAGGTAATTGAGGTAGCTATGTACATATAGATAGGGGTAAAGTGAGAAGGCGACAGGATAGTATATATAACTATTTAATACTAGAACTATAACATGAGCAGTCCAATGCTCAACAGTACTGGTAGCGTAAGTTCTTTATTACAACTAGCAGTTTATGTAGACATAGTTTTATGTTTGGCTTTCACTTCAGAGGAGTGCCTGAAGTTAAATAAAGGTTAAAAAAAATGTATGCCAATGAAGACTGTCTTTCCCTCTCATTTTCTCCTTTCCCTTTCTCTCTCCCCTCCAATGCCCATTCTCCTATTCCCTTCTCCTATTCCCTTCTCCTATTCCCTTCTCCTATGCCCATTTTCCTATGCCCATTCTCCTATGCCCATTCTCCTATGCCCATTCTCCTATTCCCTTCTCCTATGCCCATTCTCCTATGCCCATTCTCCTATGCCCATTCTCCTATTCCCTTCTCCTATTCCATTCTCCCCTTCTCTCCATCTCCCCACATTTCACCTAAATTCCTGTACACCCAGGAGGGTGACCCAGCCTCCTGATCTATACTTGGATCTGTTGCCAACATCTGCTGCTTAGTCTGAATTGTCATTCCTTCTTCCCTCCCGCCCAAACAGAGTCGTCCTAACTTCTTTCCATCCCCTGCCTGGGCTAGCTCCACTCACTGATTCCCCCCAACACACACACACACACACACACACACACACACACACACACACACACACACACACACACACACACACACACACACACACACACACACACACACACACACACACACACACACACACACACACACACACACACACACACTGATCTCTCTGCTGGGTGGTGATGGTTGTTGATTTATGGGGGAGTCAGAGGAGCGCAATTCATGAAGAGAAGTAATAGGCAAAGTACCATCTCTGACCTTTGATGTCTATGGTGAGAGTATTGACAAACTCTCAGCACAGAGAGAAGAGACTGAATAGGAATTAACCAAACTGGATGTTTGAAGGCTTGTACATTGGCTACAGCCATTTGTTAGGAGTGAAAATCCTCAAGCCTATTACTAATACTCATTTGTAGAATGATGTTCAATCTGAATTTGACGTCAATCCCAAGATACCAGAGCCAGAACAAAAGCAGTACCTTGATACTGCAGCCAACTAGCAAGTTTGTAAAGCAGAATCCCTTCTGCAGGTCTGTAGATGCATATCTGCGGACTTCATGAGTTAGATGAGGAAAAGAGTGAACTGGATCATTACATAGCCACTGGGGTGCGTGATGGCTTGGACTCAATAAAATGCAACTTCAATGCCGGAGAATTTTCCCATTTAAAACGGCTCAGAAAGCCATGCACTTCAGACTAGTGTGAGCATGATGAAGACAAATTACATTGGACTTAATGTGGAACTCCCCCACACACTGCCCCCACCCTAACGGTTCCCATAATACACTGTTAGCTTTTATGACATGGTGCAGCATGATGGATGATCTGTTTCGCACTAAGCACTGAAACAATTATGTTGAAGTTTCATCTTTGTCAAAAACTCTGTTCAAAAGTTCTCTGTACTACAGACTTCTAGCTAGATGTCTAACTCAGACAACATTTGAATATAAAGTCTTTGGCTTTAATGAGCAATCATCTATAGCAGGGGTTGCTGAACCCTAACTTCCTGGAAAGCGGTGTGATCAGCAGTTATTTCATATGCTTTAAGCACACAGTAGACTCATGAATGTCTATTGTTTTTTTTTGTGGAGTCAGCTCACCAGGATTTTTAGGTGTAAATGAGAAGTCAGTTTGTGTTCTACCAGGTACACAGTCCTCCATACTGTACCTGGTCATCTCAGGAGTGGGTATCGCTGATCCTGGAGGGCCGCTGTGTGTGTAGGCTTTTGTTCCAGCCCAGCTAGTAGGCCATCCATGATCTGAGATGCCCACCCCAAATCAACATCAACCAATAGCTATAAATCACGAGAGAAGAAAGAAGAAGCAGAAGTTTTCCTACAATTCCATATTCCAAGCATATAAAAGTATAATGGTCATTGACTCTGTGCCATTTGATAAACACCTTTTGTATTTGTATCCAGCCCAACACTCTCCCATTTCAACAGACCTTTATAAGGCTAAGGAGGGAGAGGCAATTCCCAGATCAATCAAGCGTGATGCACATGTGAACAAACAAGCTTGGCCATGGTCCAAAGAGAGGGGTAGGGAGAGGGACAGAGAGAGAAAGAAAGAGAGAGAGCTGTTTATGATTCTGTTGAAATAATCAGCCCCAGACCAGCTTGTTCTGGTATTTTCCTCTGATGATTCAAAACTTCTCCCAACACCTTCAGCCTCCCTCGGGCCTCTGTTGGATGGATGGAGAAAGTGGTACTGTAACACCCAACCATAAACTGTCGTCTACAATAAATCAGAAAAATCATCATGGAGTGAAACATAATGGTTTCATTATATCTCAGAACAGAGTTTAACATAATGGCGCTTGGCACGATCACAGCCCCAATCTAAACTGTTCCAATAATGTGTCATTAGGCTGTCATTATCAATAATTGCTCTTTTACCTAATTATGTATTTCCAGCATCAATCAGACAGCCAGTCGCTCCTTAAATTAAAAAGGAAAGCTATCAAATTGAGAGAAGGCAGGGAGAATGTGAGGCGACAAAAGCTGAAAGGAAGAGGGTGGGAAGGAAGGAGGATGTGGGGAGTGAACTCCCTGACTTTGTACCTTATGGAAAACGTTGTGTTCTCACTTCTCAAGCCTAATCCTGTTAGTGAGTTGAATCGGCCCTCATTATGGCGACATTATCAGCCATTCCACACATATTCTAAACCCTTTGTGCCTTTTTCGGGAACTTAATTTCTGGTAGATTTTTGTTACTGGGATTTTTTCCCCTTCAAACATTAGAACTGCATCCCACTTTGAAAGCAACTATAACTCTTTAGAATGTACCTCTTTGGGTAAATTCAAAAAGCATTGTGGAACGATCTAGAACCGTGCGCAGGCACGGGTTAGAGGCTGGGGTTTGACTGTAAGCTTAGCTCTCTCTCTTTAAGCGCTGAGCAGCCAAGGCCACACAGCTGTCAGAGAAATGCAAATGTCCTAGAGTCTAACGTTGAATTCTCACATTCTGGTCATGTGTCACCTAAATGGGTGGTGATGAATCTGTGCAGTGGCAGCGGTGGCAGCTCCGAGCATGACAGAAGGATCTTTGTAGGGTTCTGTCCTAATTTTAGCTCAGTTTTTGGAGAATGGGGGTAGGGAATGGGGAGAGGAGAGGGCAGAATGATCCTTAAACGTAATAGCGGTTTATTACCCAACCATTAGAAGGGAGCTCAAACATCGGCAAAATGAACTGGCTGGCGCTGGGTATCGATTCTAATCAATCCATTGCCGTCTACCTGCTCCTCTCCTGATGAGTCGATTACTCCTATTTGTGGGGACGAGAGCCGTTTAGCAGGATATTTACATTATGACTGCAGGCAAGCGTGGCACCGCACTATTCCATCTATTAAAGTCATTTGATGTTCTTTATGGAAAAAGCCATTTCACTCTGTCTTTGTGGTCATTTTCATTTCATCTTGGGCAAAGGCTTCCAAAGAAGGGAAAGTATGAATGTGAAGATTATGGTCCTAGCTCTGCTGTCAGAGAGCAAACAGGAGAAACGACTTATGGGTTTGAAGAGAGACCAAATCACAGAGCGACAGCGAACCTCTGGATTAAGCCTGGAGGCCTTGGGCTTTAGAGCCAGACTGGAGGGAGAACCCAGACTGGCAGGTGAACAGCAAAGCCCAGGTGAGGAGAGAAGAAGAGGAGGAGGTTAGGGAGTAGGAGATGGAAGAAGACAAAGAAGAAGACAAAGAACAAGACAAAGAAAACAAAGAAGACAAAGAAGAATATGATGAGCTAAGTTGTCTTTTCTCGAGTAGTAAGTGTTGTTCAAAGAATGTACAGTTCCATTTATCCTTTGATCTACATACGTCTTTTGATTTCATTATAATCTTACATCCCGCACTGGCCATAAAAAACATCACATAACATCTTGTGAGACACATTGACAATAATGTTAGTTGTAGTCTTTAAGTCTGTAAAAATAAAAAGGTGGTTATGAATCCAATTAGAGCAAGAGCACATCCAACGCCATGCTATCTTCTTCATCTGTTATCAATTAAAGAACAGCTTGATGACAATACATCCAACATTTCTGTTATATTACCACAGGGGCTTGCTCTTTGATAATTACTGGGTGTTGCACAAAAATATGGAATAATTTCATATCCCTGGCAATAGTATTTAACTGAGTTAAGTGACTGTCAACACACAGTAGGCCTAGGTGATCTTTTCACACACCCTCTCCTTTTAAAGATGGAATCCGCAGTATGGGGAAACAGTGCCCCACGGCAGTTGTTATTGTTTGTTCTTTGCAGTAACTTCTTTGTTGTTGCAATATCACAAACAGATGTGGCGATTTCACCTCTAAGGATTCCAGCATTAAAAAGCACATCTGCTAATTGTCAGTTGGAGAATGAACTAAGAGTATCACCCTCGTTACTTTATACAATACTTTATACAATAATGTGATTTGAACTAAGTTAACCTTAGTTCATTGCATTATCCTTCTTGTTTACAGTAGTGTCACATTCAAAATGGCCGCCCTGTCCACTGTCTCCATGTAAAGAACAGCCACCTGGTGCACAGCACAGCCCTGTCAGGGTTGGGATGACTTTAGAATACCAAACCGCAATGACACACTGTCTCTCTCCCCACGCTCCCCTCCCATTTCCATCCAACACCACAATGAAATCTCACTCCTCAGTCCTCACTCTGGTAATAAGGAATTGCGGGAAAACGGTGGTATTACAGAAAAAATTGAGTGCAGAGAGCTTTGAAACGAGGAAGATCTGTGAGCGAGAGAGAGAGAGAGAGACAGATACAGAGAGAACGAGAGGGGGAGGGAACCTAGAGGAACACTGAGGAGATAATTAGTTGTACAGGGGGCTTTGCCTCGGGATGAGAAGGAACAGCTTTATGTTTCCTTCTCCCGCCAAGGCCTGACGTAGACAGTGATTCTATCTGCCGTCCCTCTATTTTATCTATCCGCTTCTCCTCTCTTTTCAGACATGGAGTAGGATGTTAGCTTTATATTGTACTCTCGTGCTCTGCTCTCTCTGCTAAGGAAAACTGTGATGCTCTTAAGTTGTTTAATGCAGCCAGTAGTATGTTGTTAAATTGTGTACATTAGGCAGTTATATACAGTGCATTCGGGAAATATTCAGACCCCTTGAATTTTCCCAAATGTTCTTACTTTACAGCATTATTCTAAAATGTATTTAAAAAATATACACAAAACACCCCATAATGACAAAGCGAAAACAGTGTTTTTTTTTAAATGTTTGCAACTTTATTTAAAAAACATATTAACATGGTATTCAGACTCTTCGCTATGAGACTCAAAATTTAGCTCAGGTGCATCCTGTTTCCATTGATCATCCTTGAAATCTTTCTAGAACAGGATTTGAGTTCAACTGTGCCAAATTAAATTAATTGGACATGATTTGGAAAGGCATACACCTGTCTACACAAAGGTCCCAAAGTTGAAAGTGCATGTCAGAGCAAAAACCAAGCCATGAGGTCGAAATAATTGTTCGTAGAGCTCCGAGACAGGATTGTGTCGAGTCACAGATCTGGGGAAGGGTGCCAAAAATGTCTGCAGCATTGACGGTCCCCAAGAACACAGTGGCCTCCATCATTCTTAAATGGTAGAAGTTTGGAACCATCAAGACTCTTCCTAGAGTAATTGGGGGAGAAGGGCCTTGGTCAGGGAGGTGACAAAAAACCTGATGGTCACTCTGACAGAGCTCTAGAGTTCCTCTGTGGAGATGGGAGAACCTTCCAGAAGGACAACCATCTCTGCATCACTACACCAATCAGGCTTTTATGGTAGAGTGGCAAGACGGAAGCCACACCTCAGTAAAAGGTACATGACAACCCGCTTGGAGTTTGCCAAAAGGCACTAAAGACTCTCAAACCATAAGAAACAAGATGCTTCTGGTCTAATGAAACCAAGATTGAACTATTTGGCCAGAATGCCAAGCATCATGTCTGGAGGAAAACTTGCACCATCCCTACGGTGAAGCAAAGTGGTGGCAGCATCATGCTGTGGGGATGATTTTCAGCGGCAGGGACTGGGAGACTAGTCAAGATAGAGGGAAAGGTGAACGGAGCTAAGTACAGAGAGAACCATGATTTCATGTCTTTAGAAGCTTCTGATAGGCTAATTGACATAATTTGAGTCAATTGGAGATGTACCTGTGGATGTATTTTAAGGCATATCTTCAAACTCAGTGCCTCTTTGCTTGACTTCATGGGAAAATCAAAAGAAATCAGGCAAGACCTCATAAAAAAAATGGTAGACTTTCACAAGTTTGGTTCATCCTTGGGAGGAATTTCCAAACACCTGTAGGTACCACGTTAATCTGTACAAACAATAGTATGCAAGTATAAACATCATGGGACCATGCAGCCGTCATACCGCCCAGGAAGGAGACGCGTTCTGTCTCCTAGAGACAGTGCGAAAAGTGCAAATCAATCCCAGAACAACAGCAAACAACCTTGTGAAGATGCTGGAGGAAACAGGTACAAAAGTATCTATATCCACCGTAAAAGGAGTCCTATATCAACATAACCTGAAATTCTGCTCAGCAAGGAAGAAGCCACTGCTCCCAAACCGCCATAAAAAAAGCCAGACTACGGTTTACAACTGCACATGAGGACAAAGATCATACTTTTTGGAGAAATGTCCTCTGGTCTGATGAAACAAAAATATAACTATTTGACCATAATGACCATCGTTATGTTTGGAGGAGAAAGGGGGAGGCTTGCAAGCCGAAGAACACCCTCCCAACTGTGAAGCACGGGGGTGGCAGCATCATGTTGTGGGGCTGCTTTGTTGCAGGAGGGACTGGTGCACTTCACAAAATAGATGGCATCATGAGTCAGGAAAATGATGTGGATATATTGAAGCAACATCTCAACACATCAGTCAGGAAGTTAAAGCTTGGTCGCAAATGGGTCTTCCGAATGGACAATGACCCCAAGCATACTTACAAAATTGTGGCAAAATGGCCTAAAACCTCTTGGCGCACGGATCCCTTTAACGGGATCATATTCGTAAACAACCGCTGTATTGCAGAGCGCCAAATTTAAAAAAAAATTACTAAAAATATTTATTTTCATGAAATCACAAGTGAAATATACCAAAACACAGCTTAGTTTGTTGTTAATCCACCTATCGTGTCAGAATTAGAAAATATGCTTTACAGCGAAAGTAATCCAAGCGTTTGTGAGTTTCTCGATCACTAGGCAAAACATTACGAACAGCTAGCAGCATTATAGATTGGGTCACGAAAGCCAGAAAAGCAATAAAATGAATCGCTTACGTTTGATGATCTTCTGATGTTTGCACTCACGAGACTCCCAGTTACACAATAAATGTTCCTTTTGTTCGATAAAGATCATTTTTATATTAAAAAAACTCCATTTGTTTGGCGTGTTATGTTCAGTATCCCACAGCCTTAGGCATGTCATCAAGGGTTGACAAAAATTCCAAATAGTTTCCGTAAAGTTCGTAGAAACATGTGAAACGTTTTTAATAATCAATCCTCAGATGGTTTTTAACATTACAATCGTTAATATTTCAACCGGACTGTAAACTATTCAATAAAGGAGAGAAAGAAAATGTCGAGCTATCAGTGTCGCACGCATGAACTAATAGAAGGACATCCGTCTATCCACTGACGCGATTTGATAAATCTCGCTCATTTTTCAGAATAAAAGTTTGAAACTCTGTCTAAAGACTGTTCACACCCTGAAGAAGCCAGAGGAAAGGGAATCTGGCTGATATCCCTTTAAATGGACGAAAGGCAGGCAATTGAACAGTGATTTTTCAAAATAAGAGTCACTTCCGGGTTGGATTTCCTCAGGTTTTCGCCTGAAAAATCAGTTCTGTTATACTCACAGACAATATTTTGACCGTTTTGGAAACTTTAGAGTGTTTTCTATCCTACTCTGTCAATTATATGCATATTCTAGCATGGACCTGAGAAATAGGCCGTTTACATTGGGAACGTTATTTTTCCAAACATAAAAATTATTTCTTCTAGCGTCAACAAATTAAATAGGAGCTGGGTTGAAGAGGCCTATGCTGCCACCTACTGTAGTAACAGCAGAAGTGTAGACATCAAGATAAGTAAGAATACACCCTTTTCGCTTAAATCCCATCATAAGAAGTTTTTTTACTGGGGCAAACCTGGTGTTTTTGGTGAGAATTTTAGCTATATTAGGTCAAACCCAGAAAGGAACTATTATTTTAGCAGGTGACTTAAATCAAGCATTCAGCAATTTAGACAGACATAGTAATAAAAAGGGAAATTCAAAGAGCCCACCAAGAGGCTGAAAAATATAATCTCTACAAACATTTTACAGGACACCTGGAGATTATTATTCCCAACTACAAAAGACTATTCCTTTTTTAAATCCACTCAACAATATACTGGGTTCTAAAATCCATTATATAGTGATATCGGATCATTCTCCTAGATAATGCTTAGTTACACCAACAGAAAATACACTTAGTGACAGAATATGGGGAATGAACAAAGCGCATGTTCAAGACCCGTAATTTATTAAATACTTAAACAAAACAATACAAATATTTACCATTACAAAGGTACACATAGAGGACAGCGAAAATCCGACGACCGACATCATTGGGGGATTAATAATCTTATACTTTGCAACAGTAAATTATTTGAAATAAAAATGTAAGAAAAATAAATCACTATCTTAGAAAAAGCCCATAAAAAATATTGACAAGGTAAAGAAGAAAATAAAATGTCTGAACTTAGGCAGGAATATTATTTATTTTGAAGAGAGCCAACAACTACAGGTTAAACTCAAATAAAGCATACTATTTAATGGCAAATAAACCTGGTAAACACCTCGCATCCCTCACAAAACGAATACACACCAAACCAGTAAAAAAATGTAAAGATAAGGTTACAAATGCTTTAATTAGAAACAACAATGCTACAGTATTAATAACAATTTTCAAAGCTTGTATGAAAATGTATATAAATCATAATTAAATAACAATTGGACTGATACTGCAGCCCTCTCAGGCTCAATAACCCTGAAACACTATCATCAGATGAAAAAGGAATCACAAGAAATGGAAATCTGATGAAATTGATTTAAAAAAAAAGTGGGGCATGAGACAGAGATGTCCTCTCTCCCCTCTCCTGTGTGCAGTGGCAATTGAACCACTGCTTGCAAAAATAATAAGACATGACCCAAATATAACAGGTATCAGTACTGGTAAACATGAATATAAACTAAACTTATTTGCAGATGATCTCCTGATATACCTGGTTAGTATTGATAACTCAATGCCCGCCTTGTTAAAACTATTTGGAATACTCTTAAATCTCAGGATATAGACTGTACGTGGAGAAAACTGAAATAATGACAATAGGAAAAATAAAAAGAATAACTCATCATCTACAGCTATCCTTTAAGTAAACCACAAAAAATATGAAATACCTAATAAGTGACAACAAACAAATAAATAAAGATACTCAGCAACATGAACGCAGATCTAATTAAATGGAACCATCTCCACATAAATCTTAGAGAGGGAATAAACCTCTTTAGCATGGCATGGCTGCCAATGTTTTTGCATTTACGCACCCCTGTGGAGCTCCAGTGTTGAGGATCAGCGTGGTGGATGTGTTGTTACCTACACTTACCACCTGAGGGCAGCCCATCAGGAAGTCCAGGATCCAGTTGCAGAGGGAGGTATTTAGTCCCAGGGTCCTTAGCTTATTGATGCGCTTTGAGGGCACTATGGTGTTGAGCTCTGAGCTGTAGTCAATGAATATCATTCTCACATAGGTGTTCCTTTTGTCCAGGTGGGAAAGAGTAGTGTGGAGTGCAATAGAGATTGGTTCATCTGTCGATCTGTTGGGGCGGTATGCAAATTGAAGTGGGTTTAGGGTTTCTGGGATAATGGTTTTGATGTGAGCCATGACCAGCCTTTCAAAGAACGTTATAGCTACAGACGTGTGTGCTACGGGTCGGTAGTCCTTTACGCAGGTTACCTTTTGTGTTCTTGGGAACAGGCACTATGGTGGTCTGCTTAAAACATGTTGGTATTACAGACTCAGACAGGGAGAGGTTGAAAATGTCAGTGAAGGCACTTGCCAGTTGGTCAGCGCGTGCTCGCAGTACACGTCCTGCTAATCCGTCTTGCCATGCCGCCTTGTGAATGTTGACCTGTTTAAAGGTCTTACTCACATCAGCTGCGGAGAGCGTAATCACACAGTTTTCTGGAACAGCTGGTGTTCTCATGCATGTTTCATTATTAATTGCCTTGAAGCGAGCATAGAAATAGTTTAGCTCGTCTGGTAGGCTCGTGTCACTGGGCAGCTCTCGGCTGTGCTTCCCTTTGTAGTCTGTAATAGTTTGCAAGCCCTGCCACATCCGACGAGCGTCAGAGCCGGTGAAGTATGATTCGATCTTAGTCCTGTATTGATGCTTTGCCTATTTGATGGTTTATCGGAGGGCATAGCCGGATTCCCTATAAGCTTCCAGGTTAGAGTCCCGCTCCTTGAAAGCGGCAGCTCTCGCCTTTAGCTCAGTGTGGAGGTTGCCTGGCTTCTGGTTGGGGTATGTACGTACGGTCACCGTGGGGACAGCATCATCGATGCACTTATTGATGAAACCAATGACTGATGTGGTGTACTCCTCAATGCCATCGGAAGAATCCCGGAACATATTCCAATCTGTGCTAGCAACACAGTCCTGTAGCTTGGCATCTGCTTCATCTGACCACTTTTTTATTGATCTAGTCACTGGTGCTTCCTGCTTAAATTTTTGCTTATAAGCAGTAATCAGGAGGATAGAATTATGGAGGGCGAGGGAGAGCTTTGTATGCGTCTCTGTGTGCGGCGTAAAGGTGGTCCAGAGTTTTTTTCCTCTGGTTGCACATTTAACATGCTAATAGAAATTTGGTTAAATGGATTTAAGTTTCCCTGCATTAAAGTCCCCGGCTACTAGCTGTGTGAAAGTTAGTGTATAAGCTAATGATCCATCACGTATGACACAAACTTACATGTGCACAAACTTACATTTTTTATTACCATAGCATTTTTGTATGTTCTCTATCGATATGTACTTGAAAATGTATCAATTGACCAATTTGGCACATTTGTGCAAACTCATGGCAGACTTGATACAAAATATTGTGCAGTAATGTAAGTCTTCACTGGATCAGTGTGAAATGCACACTGCTGCCATCTGGGGGCCAAAATCTAAATTACACCTAATCTCCTATCTGAAAGTATGGCTTTTCTCTTGCATTTCAAAGATTATGAAAGAAAATAATAGAAAATACACCATTTTTTGTTTTTATTGTCTTTTACCAGTTCTAATGTGTTATATTCTTCTCCATTAATTTCACATTTCCACAATCTTCAAAGTGTTTCCTTTCAAATGGTATCAATAATATACATATCCTTGCTTTAGGTCTTGAGCTACAGGCAGATTTTAGGCAAAAAATGAAAAAAAGGGTATGATCCCATATTGAAGAAGCTATTACTTAAATACTGGATGTCAAATTATACTCCAACGTTAAGGGAATGGAATAATCAAATACTTTATTATTTGAATATTTAAATACATCTGGCTACAGACAGACACAATAACACTATTTTAACTAATATGGGGAGACTTACAAGCTTTAGAAACAACATTGGGTGTGGATATGGTGGGAACATGTGGGTCTGAGCAAGTGTGATGGCTCCTGTAATTTTAAGCATCATCCGCAACCAGGGCCTCTCTCTCTCTTCAGCGCAGCGAGGAGCGTCTGTTCACCGAGGAGTCCCACTGCCTCTCCTCCTCACAGCTGCATACTTCACGCAGAGCCAAAGTGAGCACAAATTAGCATTTAGCCATCATACTTTATGCCTGGCAAACCACGCACACCCTCTCATGGGACTGAACGTCGCTCGGCAGCACACTGGCCAATGCAGATGGTAAAATTAATTCCGCTACAGACTTAAGGCTCCAATAAGCCCTTATCGCTCCGTTCCCCCCCAAACATGCATACACTCACTCACCCACACACACACACCCTTCCCAGATTCCTAGCTCAGACTCAGTTCCTCTATCTGGTTTGTATTGACGCAATTTTATGAGAAGATGAGCAACGTAGAAGGAGGCTCCAACTCCTTTAAGATGCCAGGCAGCGAAAGTAAACATATTTACAGTACCAGTCAAAAGTTGTCTTAATTTTTTACTACTTTCTACATTGTAGAATAATAGTGAAGACATCAAAACTATGAAACGACACATATGGAATCATGTAGTAATCAAAAAAGTGTTAAACAAATCAAAATATATTTTATATTCTTCAAAGGAGCCACCCTTTGGGCTCCTGAGTTGCGTTGTGGTCTAAGGCACTGCACCTCATTGCACAAGGTGTCATTGCAGTCCCTGGTTCGAATCTAGGCTGCATCACAATTGGCCCAGTGTTGTCCGGGTTTGGCTGGGGTAGGCTGTCACTGTAAATAAGAATTTTTTCTTAACTGACTTGCCTAGTTAAAAAAAAATATAATAATTTGCCTTGATGACTGTTTAGCACACTCTTGGCATTCTCTCAACCAGCTTCACATGGAATGCTTTTCCAACAGTCTTGAAGGAGTTCCCACATATGCTGAGCACTTGTTGGCTGTTTTTTCTTCAATCGTCGGTCCAACTCATCCCAAACCATATCAATTGGGTTGAGGTCGGGTGGTAGTGGAGGCCAGGTTATCTGATGCAGCACTCCTCTCCTTATTGGTCAAACAACCTTCACAGCCTGGAGGTGTGTTGGGTCATTGACCTGTTGAAAAACAAATGATAGTCCCACTAAGCGCAAACCAGATGGAATGGCGTATCGCTGCAGAATGCTGTGGTAGCTATGCTGGTGAAGTGTGCCTTAAATTCTAAATAAATCACTGACAGTGTCAACAGCAAAGCCACCCACACCATCACACCTTGTCCTCCATGCTTCACGGTCAGAATCACACATGCAGAGATCATCCGTTCACCTACTCTGCATCTCACAAAGACACGGCGGTTGGAACCAAAAATCGCAAATTTGGACTCATCAGACATTGCTCGTTTTTTTGGGCCCAAGCAAGTCTCTTCCTATTATTGTTGTCCTGTAGTAGTGTTTTTTTTGCAGCAATTTGACCATGAAGGCCTGATTCACGCAGTCTCCTCTGAACAGTTGATGTTGAGATGTGTCTGTTACTTGAACTCAGTGAAGCATTAATATGGGCTGCAATTTCTGAGGCTGGTAACTCTAATGACTTTATCCTTTGCAGAGGTAAATTTTCTGCATTGACATTCATGTCTTCAAGTAATGATAGACTGTCTCTTTGCTCTTTGCTTATTTGAGCTGTTCTTGCCATAATATGGACTTCGTCTTTTACCAAATAGGGCTATCGTCAGTATACCACCGCTACCTTATTACAACACAACTGATTGACTCAAACACATTAAGAAGGAAAGAAATTCCTTAACAAGGCACACCTGTTAATTGAAATGCATTCCAGGTGACTACCTCATGAAGCTGGTTGAGAGAATGCCAAGAGTGTGCAAAGCTGTCATCAAGGCAAAGGGTGGTGATGTCTTCACTATTATTCTGCAATGTAGAAAATAGTAAAAATAAAGAAAAACCCTTGAATGATTAGGTGTGTCCAAACTTTTGACTCGTACTGTACGTTAGCTATCTGTGAGATAGTGAGAGGAAAACCCAGTAGCTTAAAATTTTTCATCATATATTTTGTTCTGGAGGTAACTCTGCAGAGTGGTCAATGGCTGGCACCGCCACAAAGTCGCATTTTATACATACATTTAACCCTAACCTTAACCACACTGCTAACCCTCTCTCACTCTCACGCTTACTCTCCTTCCGTGGCCTCCAACTGCTCTTAAATACAAGTAAAACCAAATGCATGCTCTTCAACCGATCGCTGCCTGCTCCTGCCCGCCTGTCCAACATCACTACTTTGGACGGCTCTGACTTAGAATATGTGGACAACTACAAATACCTAGGTGTCTGGTTAGACTGTAAACTCTCCTTCCAGACTCACATCAAACATCTCCAATCCAAAGTCAAATCTAGAATTGGCTTCCTATTCCGCAACAAAGCATCCTTTACTCATGCTGCCAAACATACCCTTGTAAAACTGACCATCCTACCAATCCTCGACTTCGGTGATGTCATTTACAAAATAGCCTCCAAAACCCTACTCAATAAATTGGATGCAGTCTATCACAGTGCCATCCGTTTTGTCACCAAAGCCCCATATACTACCCACCACTGCGACCTGTACACTCTCGTTGGCTGGCCCTCGCTTCATACTCGTCGCCAAACCCACTGGTTCCAGGTCATCTACAAGACCCTGCTAGGTAAAGTCCCCCCTTATCTCAGCTCGCTGGTCACCATAGCAGCACCTACCTGTAGCACGCGCTCCAGCAGGTATATCTCTCTAGTCACCCCCAAAACCAATTCTTCCTTTGGACGCCTCTCCTTCCAGTTCTCTGCTGCCAATGACTGGAACGAACTACAAAAATCTCTGAAACTGGAAACACCTATCTCCCTCACTAGCTTTAAGCACCAGCTGTCAGAGCAGCTCATAGATTACTGCACCTGTACATAACCCATCTACAATTTAGCCCAAACAACTACCTCTTTACCTACTGTATTTATTTATTAATTTATTTTGCTCCTTTGCACCCCATTATTTCTGTCTCTACTTTGCACTTTCTTCCACTGCAAACCAACCATTCCAGTGTTTTTTTTAGTTTTTATTTGACTTGCTGTGTTGTACCCACTTCGCCTCCATGGCCTTTTATATTTTTATTTATTTATACATATATTTGTTTGCCTTCACCTCCCTTATCTCACCTCACTTGCTCACATTGTATATAGACTTATTTTTTTTCACTGTATTTTTGACTATATGTATGTTTTACTCCATGTGTAACTATGTGTTGTTGTATGTGTCGAACTGCTTTGCTTTATCTTGGCCAGGTCGCAATTGTAAATGAGAACGTGTTCTCAATTTGCCTACCTGGTTAAATAAAGGTTAAATAAAATAAATAAACCCTAATACCTAACCCTGACCTTAAATTAAGACCAAAAAGTTCATTTTAATTTTCTTGAATTTTTACAATATAGCTAATTTAGAATTTTCAACTGGCCTATCCTCAGGGGAAATCGCTCAGTTCTGCCTCCAGGACAAGACTCGTAACAATAAAGATCAACCTGAGAAAACCCACAAGGTGAATTATTTAAAAAATAATGATTTGAGGCTATACATTGTACTGGTGTTAATGAGGCCACAGGAGATGGAGGGAGCAGGAGCTAGAGGAGAGGAGAGGAGGGCCTCAGTGTCTTCTATAGCATATTGATATTGTACACAGAGAATGCCTCCACAGGCTTGGCAGTGAGCATCGTGTTGACATGTTATGTCACTAAAGTTTTGTGTGACTTGTTTAATGAATCTTTATTTGCCCTTGGCTTTGCATATGGCGAGATCTCGGTAAAGGTTGGTAAAGAAGTCACTCTTGCAGATGTGTGAGGTATGTAGCTAGTCAACCAGCATGTTACAGTTACAATGTTGTTACCTTTAACTACACAATTGAAAGTGTGGGTTCACAGCTCCAATCCAGATGTGTTGGTCATTACTGAGACCAAGTCTGTCCCCAAATAATTTGATTTGTTGGTTTTAAGCATTAAACTTTCAAATAGCTCTTTGTTGACTATTGCTGGGTGCTATCGTCCTCCATCAGCACCGGCCTGTACCCTACCTGCCATAAGCTCTCTCCTGGTCCCTTACACTAAGTCTGAATTTGTCCTGCAAGGTGACCTAAACTGGGACATGCTTTAAAACACCTGACCAAGTCCTAAAGCAATGGGATTCCCTAAATCTTTCTCAGATTATCACCAATCTCACAAGGTATGACTCCAATCACCCAGAAATGGCTACTCTCCTCGATGTTATCCTCACAAATAATCCTGATAGGTATCAGTCTGGTGTTTTCTGTAATGACCTTAGCGATCACTGTTTTACAGCCTGTGTTCATAATGGCTGCTCAGTGAAACGACCTGTCCTGATTTGTCATAGACGCTTGCTAAAAAACGTTAATGAGCAAGCCTTCCTTCATAAACTGGCCTCTGTAAAATGGTAAAGAATCAGCTTGATCCCCTCTGTCGAAGACGCTTGGACCTTCTTTTTTGATATTTTCAGTGGTATTGTTAACAAACACGCCCCAAAAAGAAAATGAGAATTTAAAACAGGTTCAGCCCCTGGTTCGACCGTGATCTTGCGGAGTTACTCCACCTCAAGAATTGCATTTGGCGAATGGCTCGGCACACGCATACTCAAGCTGACTGGCTATCGTTCAGGCAAATGAGAAATAAGTACACTCAGGCTATCCGGAAGGCCAAAGTTAGTTTCTTTAAGGGGCAGTTCTCTCTCTCTGGGTCTAACCCCAAGAAGTTCTGGAAAATGGTTAAAGACCTGGAAAATAAACCCTCCTCCTCACAGCTGCCCATATCCCCGAATGTTGATGATGTGGTTGTTACTGTCAAGAAGTACATGGCTGAGCTCTTTAATCACCACTTCATTAAGGCTGTACAACATTTCCTCATCTCCCACCCCTTTTAATGCGACTATGCCCGATGCTTCTCCCTCTTTTTCCCCTGCCCCGCTACAAAGTTTCTCCCTGCAGGCAGTCACTGAGTCCGAGGTGCAAAAGGAGCTCCTTAAAACGTCTTCGGGATTGGTGTCCCTTCCACGGGATGGTTGAGCTAACGTAGGCTAATGCGATTAGTATGAGGTTGTAAGTAACAAGAACATTTCCCAGGACATAGATATGTCTGATATTGGCAGAAAGATTAAATTCTTGTTAATCTAACTGCACTGTCCAATTTACAGTAGCTATTACAGTGAAATAATACCATGCTATTGTTTGAAGAGAGTGCATAGTTTTGAACATGAAAGTTATTAATAAACAAATTAGGCACAGTTGGGCAGTCTTTATACAAAATTTTGGCCTGAAATGCAATGATTTATTGATCAGTCTAAAACTTTGCACATACACTGATGCCATCTAGTGGCCAAAATCAAAATTGTACCTGGGCTGGAATAATACATTATGGCCTTTCTCTTGCATTTCAAAGATGATGGTACAAAGAAATACAAATGAACGGTTGTTTTTTTCTTTGTGTTATCTTTTACCAGATCTATTGTGTTATATTCTACTACATTCCTTTCACATTTCCATAAACTTCAAAGTGTTTCCTTTCAAATGGTACCAATAATATGCATATATTGCTTCAGGGCCTGAGCTACAGACAGTTAGGTTTGGGTATGTCATTTTAGGCAAAATTTAAAAAAAAGGGGCTAATCCTTAAACTTGACCCCAAGATGGTTTAGACCCTTTCTTCTTTATTCTTGGTACCATTTGAAAGGAAACCTGGTTTGGCCTGGTTTGCTAACTACCTCTCTCAAAGAGTGCAGTGTATAAAGTCAGAAAATCTGCTGTCTCAGCCACTGCCTGTCACCAAGGGAGTACCCCAAGCCTCAATCATAGGCCCCACGCTCTTCTCAATTTACATCAACAACATAGCTCAGGCAGTAGGAAGCTCTCTCATCCATTTATGTGCAGATGATACAGTCTTATACTCAGCTGGCCCCTCCCCGGATTTTGTGCTAAATGCTCTACAACAAAGCTTTCTTAGTGTCCAACAAGTTTTCTCTGCCCTTAACCTTGTTCTGAACACCTCCAAAACAATGGTCATGTGGTTTGGTAAGAAGAATGCCCCTCTTTCCACAGGTGTTATTACTACCTCTGAGGGTGTAGAGCTTGAGGTAGTCACCTCATACAAGTACTTAGGAGTATGGCTAGACGGTGCACTGTCCTTCTCTCAGCACATATCAAAGCTGCAGGCTAAAGTTAAATCTAGACTTGGTTTCCTCTATCGTAATCGCTCTTCTTTCACCCCAGCTGCCAAACTAACCCTGATTCAGATGACCATCCTACCCATGCTGGATTACGGAGACGTAATTTATAGATCAGCAGGTAAGGGTGCTCTCGAGTGGCTAGACGTTCTTTACCATTCAGCCATCAGATTTGCCACCAATGCTCCTTACAGGACACATCACTGCACTCAATACTCCTCTGTAAACTGGTCATCTCTGTATACCCGTCGCAAAACCTACTGGTTGATGCTTATTTATAAAACCCTCTTGGGCCTCACTCCCCCCTATCTGAGATATCTACTGCAGCCCCCCTCTTCCACATATAACACTCGTTCTGCCAGTCACATTCTGTTAAAGGTCCCCAAAGCACACACATCCCTGGGTCACTCCTCTTTTCAGTTTGCTGCAGCTAGCGACTGGAATGAGCTGCAACAAACACTCAAACTGGACAGTTTTATTTCAATCTCTTCATTCAATGACTCAATCATGGACACTTACTGCCAGTTGTGGCTGGTTTGTTTGTTGTATTGTTGTCTTGCCCTTTGTGCTGTTGACAGTGCCCAATAATGTTTGTACCATGT
Organism: Salvelinus fontinalis; assembly: GCF_029448725.1. Taxonomy (NCBI): domain Eukaryota; kingdom Metazoa; phylum Chordata; class Actinopteri; order Salmoniformes; family Salmonidae; genus Salvelinus; species Salvelinus fontinalis. The sequence continues at coordinate 37,688,197 of NC_074666.1, forward strand.
TTTGTGCTGTTACCATGTTGTGTTGCTACCATGTTGTTGTTATGTTGTGTTACTACCATGCTGTGTTGTCATATGTTGCTGCCTTGCTATGTTGTTGTCTTAGGTCTCTCTTTATGTAGTGTTGTGTTGTCTCTCTTGTTGTGATGTGTGTTTTGTTCTACATTTATATTGTATTTTTTATTTATTTTTATCCCAGGTCCCCTTCCCCGCAAAAGGCCTTTTACCTTTTGGTAGGCCGTCATTGTAAATAAGAATTTGTTCTTAACTGACTTGCCTAGTTAAATAAAGGTTCAATAAAAAGAAATAAATAAAATAGTGTGAAATCAATCGGCAGCCTTCCAACCCAGTTCTAAACAAAATGTCATGATACAACATTATGCTCTCTTAATTGTGAACAAATAACTTTTATACCTTGGGTTTTGCAATTCATTTTGATTAGTAAATTCTCCTTCATCTAGTTCATGCGAAAGCTGTAATAACATAAAAACGAAGAAATAAAGAATATATTCTATATTCCACCCAGACCATCGCTCCTCTTTGCTACACTAAATTAAAGTATTCTTTCTGCACAAAAGCTTTTTATCGACCATGTGCCAAAACTTTGCAAACTACATTGAGAATTTAGTATGGGAACCAATTTAGAATAGTAGACAGGTCCAAATAATATATGAGTGAATTAAAGACCTTTTTCTATAAAGAAGGGTGATTACTTTTGTTGCAGGCACTTCAGACATATTTGATTCAATATTGTCACTAAAGTCTTGTCAGTGTCTGTAAATCTGCTTTTGGTTCAAGGACAGGCCGTCGTGTGTCCAGTTTAAACCACAATCATAGGGAAATTGCATTAGTGTGTAATAATCGACCAATACTTTTTTGCTGGTGAGGCAGACATTGCAACATCACGCCCCTCCTTCCTCCTCCTTACTGGCAAAATCAACACACTGAGCAAAACTGATGGTGGGTGGAAGGCGACGACTAAACGAGAATTGCCTGTATGTATTTTTGTGTTATTCCAATCGATCATCGCATTAATAATTTCTTCAATTGTCCGGCCAGTGCTTTTGTTCTAATGAAAGTTGAGGCTGGGCTGTGTGAGGGCATTGATTCCTCTGGTTAAATGATTATGACCAGGCTCAGATCAATTTTACAGCTCGTTGGAACACCACATATTCAGGGGTGTCATTCCTTCTCATCATCCCCTTTCTGCCTTTACTGTAGCTCCTCCATGATGGATGACGGACCCCTACCTCCCACCCTCACCCTCCCTGACATGGAGCTGTTCTCGCCCTGTGCCTGTCATAGTTCAGCCTGTCTGTCCATGAATTGTTGCTCATCAGGCTCCACTGTGGCCCTGCATGTAAAAATAGCAGACCTGAAACCCTACAGGACTTCTCATTAGGAGTCAGGGTGCAAAGCATAGATTGGTCTGTCTGTCTTTCATTCTCTCTCTCTCATCCCTTTCTCTCTCTCTCTCTCCCTCTGTCTCTCCCCCTCCCTCTTTCTCTCTCTCCCTCTATTTTTCTTTCTCTCTGTGTGAGCTCATTAAGGATTCATGCTCACTGTGGATCACAAAATCAGACAGATGGTTGCAGTGTGGAGAGTAAACCTCTGCAATGTTTAAGTTCAGCCTCTTACAGATATCAATGTTAATTCATCTGCTAGGGGGTGCAAACGTGTTCAACATTTCCATGCCATGTTTAACAATGCCGTACCAGGAGATCGGTTACACTGGTTCTTTGCTCAGTGGTTGTTATGGTTGATTTGATGTCAGTGGTTATGACAGCCATGTGTAGTATTTATAAGAGATGATCTAAAACGTTTGCACTCCTTAAGAAATGTCTCAGATCACAGGTGCATAGGAGAAGCAAAAGAGGAAGTAGAATATTAGAATGGTCACCCGCCCACTGCATAACCTAAGGGTACTTGCAAATTAAACACTTATTAGAAAGTGTGACATTTCGGTCACATACGGTAGACCTTTATACATAGCTCTACTACAGCACCAACCACTTCTATGAAATACCTCTTTTTAAACTAGCTGAAAAGTCCATCCACAGGCATTTTCGCTGACAGACATTGATCAGAGATCATAGAAACTTCCACTTTTCCCTAAGACCTGCCTCTGGCTGTCTAATTTAAAGTAAGTCCTAAAGTTGGGAAGGAAAACTGCTGTACAGCCAGTCATTGCACCTAACATAATCTCAGACAAGTATTTAAGGACATTTTCACACAAAATTATAGCTGAAGAATTCTATTACCGTGATAACTTGCAAGATTAGACTTATTCATGGTGGAGCAGACAGGTTTTAGATGAGCCAGGGTATGCAAGGTGGAGGGAGATTCATAGTCCAACAGAGCAGCATAAGAAAGACTAACAAATTCTCATGCATGCACAAACACACACACACACACACACACACGCACACACACAAACAGCTCTTAACATTCATGAGTGACTTTACTCTCTCCACTGCCCTCTTATTATCAACTTGCTGATGATGGAGTTGTACTGGTGGTTGGGTGGAGATGTGGTGCTTTAGGGCCAAAGAGATGGATCATCTGTCTCTGACTGATGCACTGCCTTTGGGCCCCTGAGATCAGCATGGCTTTGTGATGGGAATGGGTTGTTTTTATAGTGATCGTCATTGAAGAGTGGCCCAGCTTTCCAGCCTATGCCACAGTATCAGTGTTTGTAGTGAAATCAGCTGTCGTGAAGGTTGCCATGAAGTATCCCTACAGGCTGTAATGGGACCTCTCTCAAATGCACACAGGTGCATTCATCAAGGTGTAAGTGTTACAGATGGCAACTAGTTTAGCATTGTGTAGTAGTGACATGTGAGTCCCTGAGACCTGACATACTACCCCCAAACATACTTTTAGGGTCAATGGTAATGACAGTGTCTTGTGAAGTTTGGTATGTTGTTGTGAGCATGTGTTATTGTACTGTGGACTGGTACATGCTACACTGATGCAAGGTACTGTAGACGGACTCTTTCTTATCACAACTGACTGTACAAGACATATGACTCAAAACAGCAGGAGAAAACAAAAGTTTCCAATAAACTGGAACTTTTAACTAGGGACACAGCAGCATACTCATAATCTCCAGCATTGCCCTCAATCTCTGACGATGTGTAATCTTCTGTTATGAGAAGTCTAGGTTTTTCTTTTAAAATGATTGGAGGTTGTTATGTTTCACACTCAAACCGAGTTGTTAGACAGAATATGGGAGATTGTTTCAATCTTTGGTATTGACTTCATTGTCATGCCTGGATGTTCTGCATGCAGATGCTTTGTTGGTTTCCTGCCAGCATTGACACACCGCGCTGTCTCCGTACCTGCCATACTCTCAAATGCATGAGCATGTCTGACATTCAATGAAAGTGATCAAAGCACAAAATGATCAAACAGCAGATAGGAGTCTTACACAACCCTGCTTATCAGTATTGATCAGTGCTGTACTGTACTTTATTCTCTGTTGTTGTAGCTGTTGTACAACCTCCCTGCAGAACACACACGATTTGAAAACCAAAAGCTTTTCGAGACAGGAGATTGCCTCTAATCAATGTTTTCTTCTGCAAAATAAACACAAATCAATCTTGTTGGGGTGTGTAATCAATCTTGGTGGCGTTTGTTTAGACTCATCAGCAGCAAACAGTGTCTGGTGAAGACCTTATCCTCATCATTTATCTCAGACGGGCTAATTCATTGTCTTTAAAGACAATCAAAGTGGAAAGGAGTGACACAATTTATCTTACGGTAGTAGCTATAGCCTCAACACAATCAAGCCTAGATTCTACTGACCACACTGAGAGGAATGGCTAACTATGACTATGCACAGCCCTGCAGAGCTAGCTATCCCCAATTATTCTGTTGTAGCTTCCACCATGTACGTAATGCTCAGCGACTTGTTGCCAAAGACAGGATAAGGAACCATCTGGAGGGCTTAGTAATGATCAGGTGTACTTCTGTTTTAGGCTTGTTTAGGAAAAATGGAGAGGAAACAGCAATTTGGATAAGCTTTATGGAAAGCTTAAACATTGAATCATGAATCCATGGAAAACATGGATTTGTTTTGTATAATTGAGCAAACTATGATGTGAAATTAAGGCAGAAAGATTATGTGGTTACTGTATGGATTATTCTAAAGACTTCAGTGGGAAAATTATAAATCGTTATCATGAAAAAAACAATTAAAAATGTTTTTATTTGTTTTGCGGGTACTAATAATTTTTATTTGATTATTTCACTGACTACAGCTTCCACCATGTAGAGTTGCAAAGAAAAAGCCACATCTCAGCCAATAAAAAGAAAAGATTAAGATGGGCAAAAGAACACAGACACTGGACAGAGGAAATCTGCCTAGAAGGTCAGATTCCCGGAGTCGCCTCTTCACCATTGAAGCTGAGACTGGTGTTTTGCGGGTACTATGTAATGAAGCTGCCAGTTGAGGACTTGTGAGGCGTTTCTTTCTCAAACTAGACACTCTAATGTACATGTCCTCTTGCTCAGTTGTGCACCGGGGCCTCCCACTCCTCTTTCTATTCTGGTTAGAGCCAGTTTGCGCTGTTCTGTGAAGGTAGTAGTACACAGAGTTGTACGAGATATTCAGTTTCTTAGCAATTTCTCACCTTCATTTCTCAGAACAAGAATAGACTGACGATTATCAGAAGAAAATTCTTTGTTTCTGGGTATTTTGAGCCTGTAATCGAACCCACAAATGCTGATGCTCCAGATACTCAACTAGTCTAAAGAAGGCCAGTTTAATTGCTTCTTTAATCAGGACAACCGTTTTCAGCGGTGCTAACAGAATTGTGAAAGGGTTTTCTAATGATCAATTAGCCTTTTAAAATGATAAACTTGGATTAGCTAACACAACATGCCATTCGAACACATGAGTGATGGTTGCTGATAATGGGCCTCTGTACGCCTACGCCTATTCTATTAAAAATCAGCTGTTTACAGCTCCAATAGTAATTTAAAACATTAAAACCTTTACTTAATACCCATCCCGGATCAGGGAGCATCCTCATCAAAAAAGCTGACTAGCATAGCCTAGCCTAACGGGACAGGTACATCATATAATAAATATACTGTTCATGAAATCACAAGTCCAATACAGCAAATGAAAGATAAACATCTTGTGAATCCAGCCATCATTTCCTATTTTTAAAATGTTTTACAGCGAAAACACAATACGTATTTCTATTAGCTAACCACAATAGCCAAAGACTCAACCGCATATTTTCACCATGTTTCTACCGCACAGGTAGCTATCACAAAACCGACCAAATAGAGATATAATTAGTCACTAACCAAGAAACAACTTCATCAGATGACAGTCTTATAACATGTTATACAATAAATGTATGTTTTGTTCGAAAATGTGCATATTTGAGGTATAAATCATAGTTTTACATTACAGCTACCATCAAAAATATCACCAAAGCAGCCAGAATAATTACAGAGAGCAACGTCAAATACCTAAATACTCATCATAAAATATTTATGAAAAATAAATGGCGTACAGCAAATGAAAGATAAACATCTTGTGAATCCAGACAATATTTCCGATTTTTTAAGTGTTTAACAGCGAAAATACAATATAGCATTAACTTCTTGCGACTATAGGGGGTGCTGTTTCAAATTAGCATAATTGTCTCTACAGATGAAACGGCTTCCTACTCAATTCTTGATCGTACAATATGCATATTATTACTATTATTGGATAGAAAACACTCTCTAGTTTCTATAGCTGTTGGAATTTTGTCTCTGAGTGGAATAGAACTCATTCTACAGCAATTTCCCTGACATGGAGTCAGATTTCACACATTTTGGCCCCTGATCTGGAGTCAGTTTAAAGGCCACTGTGAACGCTATGAGGATACGGACACTGCTTACGTCTTCCCCTGGATGCCTTTACGTGATGACGCTTTGAATGGTATCGATTGCGCAATCACAACCACTATAAAAGAAAAAAACCTGTAGGTAGGAACTCTTTTCCAGCTGCGCCGGACGCGCGGTGGACACCGCCCTGCTCTTTTTCCAAGCATTAGTGTAGCCAGTAATATTTCTCCGGTCATGTTTTCACCCGTTATAGGTGTTAACAGCATCATAAGGTAGTTAATTTGAACCGTTGTATAGCAATTTATATCCTTTTAGTGCGATTTTGAGGCATTGCTTTGTTGTGCACTTTGACGCGCTGGGCACATTTCGGGCTCCCGGTCGTACGTTAGTGGGCATTTCGACAGACAAGTGGACATCTTTCGACCAAAAGAAGATTAGACCCAAGAAAGGATTCTTTGCCCAAGATTCTGATGGAAGAACAGCTCACAGTAAGAACAATTTATGATGACAAATCGTGTTTCTGTCGAAAAATGTTAAAGCTTACGCCGCCATCTTGTTTTGTATAGCTTCGCTTGGCGCAACCTGTATTGAAAAGTAAGGATAATTTAAAAAATGTAAATCAGCGATTGCATTAAGAACTAATTTGTCTTTCGATTCCTGTCAACCCTGTATTTTTTAGTCAAGTATATGATTAGCTATTGATTAAACTAGATCACTCAAAGATGGCGACCGACATTTCCAGGCTTGTTTTGCTACAATTTTCATTGTATAACCACGTTTTTTTATGGCTAAATATGCACATTTTCGAACAAACTGTATATGTATGTTGTAATATGATGTTACAGGAGTGTCATCTGAAGAATTCTGAGAAGGTTAGTGAAAAAATTAATATATTTTGGCGATGATATGATATCGCTCTCTTTGGCTAGAATCAGTGCTCAGGTAACGTTTGCGTATGTGGTATGCTAATATAACGATTTATTGTGTTTTCGCCGTAAAACACTTAGAAAATCTGAAATGTTGTCTGAATTCACAAGATCTGTGTCTGTCCATTGCTATGTGCTGTGTATTTTTAAGAAATGTTTTATGATGAGTAAATTGGTAATACAGGTTGCTGTCTGTAGTAATTCTAGGAGCTTTGGTGAGATTTGTGATGCTGGCTGCAATGGCAAACTATGATTTATACCTGAAATATGCACATTTTTCTAACAAAACCTATCCTATACCATAAATATGTTATCAGACTGTCATCTGATGAGGTTTTTTCTTGGTTAGTGGCTATCAATATCTTAGTTTAGCCGAATTGGTGATAGCTACTGGTGTTGAGAAAAAATGGTGGACAAAGAAAAAGGGTGTCTTTTGCTAACATGGTTAGCTAATAGATTTACATATTTTGTCTTCCCTGTAAAACATTTTAAAAATCTGAAATGGTGACTTTATTCACAAGATCTGTATCTTTCATTAGGTGTCTTGGACTTGTGATTTAATGATATTTAGATGCTACTATTTAATTGTGACGCTATGCTAGCGATGCTAATCAGTGTGGGGGGGGGGGGTGGGGGGTGCTCCCGGATCCGGGGTAGATACTCGTGAAAGGTTATATTAGCTTACCACAATAGCCAAACACACAAACGCATTTATTCACAGCATAGATAGCATTCGCAAAAACCAGCAAAAGATATAAAATTAATCACTAACCTTGAACAACTTCATCAGATGACAGTCTTATAACATCAGGTTATACAATACACTTATGTTTTGTTCGAAAATGTGCATATTTAGAGCTGCAAACCGTGGTTATACATTGTGAAAATGTAGCAACATTTCCCCAGAATGTCAGGAGCTATTTTGGACACTCACCTAATCTGACCAAAGAACTCATCATAAACTTTACTAAAAAATACATGTTGTACAGCAAATGAAAGATACACTGGTTCTTAATGCAACCGCCGTGTTAGATTTAAAAAAATAACTTTACCATAACAAACAGCTTGCGTTATTGCGAGACAGCGCCCGCCAAAACGGCGGAGAATAGAAATAACATTTTCCACAGAAATACGAAATAACATCATAAATTGTTCTTACTTTTGCTGAGCTTCCATCAGAATCTTGTACAAGGAGTCCTATTTCCAGAATAAAGCGTTGTTTGGTTTTAGAATGTCCTTTTCTCCTGTCGAATTCGCGCCACAATGCTAGCCAATGTTGATGACGTTCCCAGTTTCTCTCGACGCAAAGAACGGAAAACTCCAAAAGTCCCAATAAACGTTGAATAATCTGATAAAACTCGGTTGAAAAAACATACTTTACGATGTTATTATCACATGTATCAAATAAAATCAGAGCCGGAGATATTAGCCGTGTATACCGATGGCTTATCAGAAGACAATATATGGAGGTGCTTCGTGCGCCTAGGTAGAGAAAGGAAATTCCTGACCTGCCACTCCAAAAGCTCTTGTTCGACCTCAGATCAAGCTAGACACCCCATTCCACCTTCCAATGCCTGTTGACATCCAGTGGAAGGCGTATGAAGTGCATGCATATCGATGAATATAAGCCAGTTGAATAGGCAAGCCCTGGAACAGAGCCTTGTTTTCAGATTTTTCACTTCCTATCAGGAAGTTTGCTGCAAAATGAGTTCTATTTTACTCACAGATATAATTCAAACAGTTTTAGAAACTTGAGAGTGTTTTCTATCCAATAGTAATAATAATATGCATATTGTATGATCTAGAATAGAGTACGAGGCAGTTTAATTTGGGCACGATTTTTTCCAAAGTGAAAATAGCGCCATCCCTATTGACAAGAAGTTAACAATGTCCACACTGTATTTCTGATCAATTTGATTTAATTTTAATGGACAACAAATCAGCTTTTCTTTCAAAAACAAGGACATTTCCAAGTGACCCCAAACTTTTGAACGGTAGTGTACATACTATATACATTTTATGGACACAGTCTGTTTTACAATAGTTTATTTAAGTTTGTTTTTAACTCTTGTCCTTCCTCTACCCTCAACCTCTTCCATATATGTGTGATGTTCATCCGGTTTGGATTCTATTTGCCATATCTTTCAAACTGTGCTCTTTCAAAAAAGTTATTGACCTATATATGTTTTACGGGCACAGTATGTTTTACATTAGTTATCTTGTTGTTATTAGTCCCAACCTTCAGTTCCATTCAACCCCTCCCATCTATCTCTTAACACCATCCGTATTGGATTTCTATTTGCCATATATATTTCAACTGTGCTGTGATGTTTCACAAAAGTTCTGAACCTATTCTTATTCTTTCTACAGATTGTAAATTGAAAATGTTTTGCTAAAAGTTTTATTATATTATTGATCAATTGACTGTGACTTTTCAGATCACCGAGTAGTGCTATCTGCAGGGTTAGCTCCAGGTAAATATTGCAATTCTTCAGCCATTCCTGGACCTGTGACCAAAAACAAGCTACGTACATATGGGCAGTACCAAAACAAATGATCTAATGATTCTGCCTCTTCGCAGCAAAGTCTGCAGAGCTAGGAAGGTTGTATCCCCCATATAAATAGCATTCTGTTGGTTGCAAGACTTCTGTATAATAATTTAAATTGAAAAATTCTTATTTTTAAATCCATCACAGTTTTTAGCCTATGAGTTCATAAACCATCCGAAACATCCAGAATCTCCTCCCAAATATTTTGCAATCTATATGGCATGGCTGTCATTTTGTTGGTCCTTAAATAAAACTAATAAACATTTTTATTCATCACAATTTTCTTTAATCGATTATGGTCTTTAACACAGGGCAGACAGACAAGTTCCTTACTTTTACCCCCTTTCACTTCCACTTTCCTCTTCCATGTTTTGCAGTAATGCTGCAATTAGTTGGTTGTAATTTTGGGTAGAGCAGACATTTCCATGTTTTTGTTAGCTGCATGTTTGACAGCCCGCAGCTTTTACAGAAACAGGGGCGGGGACACCGCTTTTTAATTGTTTTCAAATTATGAGTGCCAATCATTTTGCAGTCTATGGTATGGATCGAACTACCAACCTTCCAATCTCAGAGCGGACGCTATCCACAAGGTCACTGAATTCAGATTATGAACCCCTTTAGGCGACAATTTAAGTGTTTTTTCCCAGGCGTAATGCAAGGTATTATCGCTCGGATATGAGGTTACACCTGACCCTGAGTTTGTTAAAAGTGTTTAAAAAAGTACAAATTGTTAAAAATATTCCCCTATGCTTACCCCGTCTCTATGCTAAATGTACCCCATACCTGGGGTAAGTTGTGCCAAAATACCACTTTTTTTGGACAAGCTATGTTTTCAAAACTGTTATGTTAACATTAATTCTGATTATTTCCAGGGATACACAACATCCTGAAATAAATGTAGATATCTTTGTTAGAAAGAATACTATATTTCCCTTGACGTAGTGATACTGAATGTAAAAATGGCTCAATATACCCCACTCTCTCCTATGGGTGTTTAAGTGTGTGTTATGAAGACGGAAAAGTAATTTACCCTGTCTGTACAATATGTATACAGTGATATCCCGCATCATATTTGGTAGACTTTCCACTTCACAATAACAGCACTTACAGTTGACCGAGGCAGCTCTAGCAAGGCAGAAATTTGATGAACTAACTTGAACTAACACGTTGAAAGTCACTGAGCTCTTCAGTAAGGCCATTCTACTGCCAATGTTTGTCTATGGACATGGCATGGCTGTGTGCTCGATTTTATACACCTTTCAGCAACGGGTTTGGCTGAAATGGCCAAATCCACTAATTTGAAAGAGTATCCACATACTTTTATACACTGCTCAAAAAAATAAAGGGAGCACTAAAATAACACATCCTAGATCTGAATGAATGAAATATTCTTATTACATACTTTTTTCTTTACATAGTTGAATGTGCTGACAACAAAATCACACAAAAATTATCAATCAAATTTATCAACCCATGGAGGTCTGGATTTGGAGTCACACTCAAAACTAAAGTGGAAAACCACACTACAGGCTGATCCAACTTTGATGTAATGTCCTTAAAACAAGTCAAAATGAGGCTCAGTAGTGTGTGTGGCCTCCACATGCCTGTATGACCTCCCTACAACGCCTGGGCATGCTCCTGATGAGGTGGCGGATGGTCTCCTGAGGGATCTCCTCCCAGACCTGGACTAAAGCATCCGCCAACTCCTGGACAGTCTGTGGTGCAACGTGGCGTTGGTGGATGGAGCGAGACATGATGTCCCAGATGTACTCAATTGGATTCAGGTCTGGGGAACGGGCGGGCCAGTCCATAGCATCAATGCCACACTCCAGCCACATGAGGTCTAGCATTGTCTTGCATTAGGAGGAACCCAGGGCCAACCACACCAGCATATGGTCTCACAAGGGGTCTGAGGATCTCATCTCTGTACCTAATGGCAGTCAGGCTACCTCTGGCGAGCACATGGAGGGCTGTGCGGCCCCCCAAAGAAATGCCACCCCACACCATGACTGACCCACCGCCAAACCGGTCATGCTGGAGGATGTTGCAGGCAGCAGAATGTTCTCCACGGCGTCTCCAGACTCTGTCACGTCTGTCACATGTGCTCAGTGTGAACCTGCTTTCATCTGTGAAGAGCACAGGGCACCAGTGGCGAATTTGCCAATCTTGGTGTTCTCTGGCAAATGCCAAATGTCCTGCACGGTGTTGGGCTGTAAGCACAACCCCCACATGTGGACGTCGGGCCCTCATACCACCTTCATGGAGTCTGTTTCTGACCGTTTGAGCAGACACATGCACATTTGTGGCCTGCTGGAGGTCATTTTGCAGGGCTCTGGCAGTGCTCCTCCTTGCACAAAGACGGAGGTAGCGGCCCTGCTGCTGGGTTGTTGCCCTCCTACGGCCTCCTCCACGTCTCCTGATGTACTAGCCTGTCTCCTGGTAGCGCCTCCATTCTCTGGACACTACGCTGACAGACACAGCAAACCTTCTTGCCACAGCTTGCATTGATGTGCCATCCTGGATGAGCTGCACTACCTGAGCCACTTGTGTGGGTTGTAGACTCCGTCTCATGCTACCACTAGTGTGAAAGCACCGCCAGCATTCAAAAGTGATCAAAACATCAGCCAGGAAGCATAGGAACTGAGAAGTGGTCTGTGGTCACCACCTGCAGAACCACTCCTTTATTGGGGGTGTCTTGTTAATGGCCTATAATTTCAACCTGTTGTCTATTCCATTTGCACAACAGCATGTGAAATTTATTGTCAATCAGTGTTGCTTCCTAAGTGGACAGTTTAATTTCACAGAAGTGTGATTGACTTGGAGTTACATTGTGTTATTTAAGTGTTCCCTTAATTTTTTTGAGCAGTGTATATTAACTCGGTACATTGTATTGTAGTGTAGCAAAATCCCATTAACTCGGTACATTGTATTGCAGTGTAGCAAAATCTAATCAATCAAATATACCTGTAGAGGTCTTATTGTATAATGTCTATTTATATCAGGGATGGAGCAGCCCGCGGCCCCCATTTGTATGCCAGAGAATCAATTTCCAAATAAGAGACAAATATATATTTTTTTATTTTTTTTGGGGGGGGGGGGGGGGAGTTCAGTCGGTGTCTCAATGATGAGCGTTACAATAGTAGAATTCACAAGGTGCAATTTTGAAATGTGGTTGTGCATCAGCAGTTTTTCTCCTGTTATGTCAGTCATTAGATTAGATTGGTAAATTAGTCTAGCCAGCTATTCAAACTTGTTGTAATCATGGTAAAATTACCAACCGGGTGGCCTCGAATGATTTTCTGAGTCACTCTCACTCAAATATCACATTCAAAACGACAAACATTTCTCTCCACTCTATGGCAAAATTAGTAGAATTGCAGGAAATTTGTTAAAAATTGAAAAAATGTCTCTCCGCCCCATGACAAAATGTGTTGAATTGCAGCAAACTTGCTTTAAAACTAACATTTTCCCAATTGAAAAATCTGTAGAAAAATGTAACTGAAGGCCCCCAAAAGGCTAGGGCCTTGACTGTATGTGTGTGTATGGATGTGGGTATGCAGACCTGCGAGCCACTGTGGCCCATCATGATGAGTTCAGATATTTTGTGGCCCCCACCCCAATCAAATTTTCCTATCCCTGATCTACATGGAGTGTTTGTGCTCGGAGTTGAAGGTATCATAATGAAAGTCAACCTTTTATGTCCATCAAACAGACTTCTCATGGATACTGCATTCTCTACTCCCTTCACCTGTGTACCAGTCAATTCATTTATTTTTCATTCCAATCTCTTTTAATCGCACTGAACCTACACAGTCAAACAACGGGGAAAAGGGGTCTTTCTTTCTTTCATTCTCTCTATCTCTCCCTTTCTCTCTCTGAGTCAGAATGAGATCCGCAGGTGCAGAATGCTGTCTTTTTTGTTTGGAGCAAAGCTCTGAGCTAGCCGATGACATTTCAGGAGGGATTTAATTGAGCGATTTTAGTTCATTCTTGTCTGTCGAGACCTTAGTCCAAACAGCGATCAGAGCCTTAACACCATTGTGATAGCTGTTTATCTCCTCTGCGTATCCCCAAGACAAACCAAAACATCCTCAACCTTTTACTTTAAGGTTGTTGCCAGTGTGTGCACACACAGGATAAGAGTGGCGCTGTGATTGTTTTTGTAGACACGAGCATAACCTTTTTTTATTTGACCTGAGCTCTTCACAAACATGCCATCACCGTGTGACCCCTCTTACAAGCTCTCTCCCCACTTGGTTGAAGTGTGCTTTCATTCTCTAAAGTGCTTTTTACTTGTTGTTCTTGCACAGTGTGGAGAGCAACTCAACAAGTGCCATGCGTCAGAACAACATAAAAGCTCAACCCAAGATCACCTTATTAGTTCAGCTGCAGTAGCACAACTCCTCCTTTCTATCTCTATAATATGCATAGCATCAGTGGGCATACTGTAGTGTTTACATCACAGCCTCACCACCTCCTCATTTGTTAACGTGTGTCCTGGTTCCTCTGTACAATTACCTGAGGAAAGAGCCTGATGGTGTAGAGGTTGACCTCCACACAGGCAGGTTATCAAGCCCTCTCTCTGTGCTAAGCAGCTTTTAATGCCAGATATGCTATTTACGAACAGCTCAATAAGGCCTTTCAAACAAATCAAATTCGGGGCAGCGTTTCTATTAGCCGGTAAAAAATGAAAAGCCAATAAAGAAAATTGTTGTAGGCAAAATTGACAGGGAGAAAAAACAATCACATTGCAATATAATGCTTTTTATTAAAACCTCTTGTCAATATGGGGGCGCTGTTTCACCAGTGGAAAAAATAGTGGCCAAATTAAACTGCCTCGTACTCAATTCTTGCTCGTACAATATGCATATTATTATTACTATTGGATAGAAAACACTCTCTAGTTTCTAAAACCGTTTGAATTATATCTGTGAGTGAAACAGAACTCATTCTGCAGCACTTTTCCTGTCAGGGAGTGAGATTTCAGAAATCGAGGTCCCTGTTCTGAGATCAGTTCCCCATGCAAGCTATGAGGGTACATGCACTGCATACACCTTCCTCTAGATGTCAGTAAGCGGTGAGCATTTGAATGGAGTCGATTGCGCAATCTGGGACCTTATATAGGACCGTGGAACGGAAGGACCGTCCTTTTCAACAGTGCGCTTGACGCATGAAGACATCAGAATGGCGTCCTGCAAACGCTTTCGTTTTAGTAGTTCTATATCTCCGGTCATGTTTTTATTCGTTATAGGTGTTAAAGACATCATAAGGTAGTTAATTTAAACTTACTTATAGCAGTTTATAGCAGTTTATTGCGATTTTCTGGGATTTCTTTGCCACACGCTTCCATTTGTTGGGCACCTCTCCAGTGGGTGGCTAACGTTTAGCGGCTAATTCGACTGGACAAGAGGACATCTTTCAGCCAAAAGACGATTGTTTTGAAGAAAGGACACCTTGCCCAAGATTCTGATTGAAGCTCAGCTAATAGTAAGCAGTCTTTATGCTGTTAATTAATTGTTCTGTTGTTAAAAGTAAAATGCATGAGACGCCATTTCTTGCAGTATAGCATTGCGTTATCGCAGGCTGTATTGCGCAGTAACGATAATTTTAAAAATGTAATTTAGCGATTGCATTAAGAACTAATTTGTCTTTCAATTGCTGTCCAACCTGTATTTTTTAGTCAAGTTTTGGAATAGTTACTGATTAGAATAGGTGCCTCTTCAAAGATTTCTCCTGCCATTTTCCTGTCAGCTTTGCTACTTTTCTCATTGTATAACACGATTTGTGCCGCTAAATATGCACATTTTCGAACAAACTCTATATGCATTGTGTAATATGATGTTACAGGACTGTCATCTGAAGAATTCTGAGAAGGTTAGTGAAAAAATTAATACATTTGGTGGTTTATACGTTATTGTTATGTTTGGCTTGAATCAATGCTGTTGTAATGTTTGCTATTGTGCTAAGCTAATATAACGCTATATTGTGTTTTCGCTGTAAAACACTTAGAAAATCTGAAATATTGTCTTGATTCACAAGATCTGTGTCTTTCATCTGCTGCACGCTGTGTATTTTTAAGAAATGTTTTATGATGAGTAATTAGCTAATACACGATGGTCTCTGTAGTTATCTAGTGGCTTTGGTGAGAGTTGTAATGGTGGCTGCAATGGTAAACTCTGATTTATACCTGAAATATGCAAATTTTTCTAACAAAACCTATGCTATGCAATAAATATGTTATCAGACTGTCATCTGATGAGGTTGTTTCTTGGTTAGTGGCTATTTATATCTTTATTTAGTCGAATTTGTGAGAGCTGCTGATGGAGTACAAAATGGTGGAGTATGGGAGTGGTGTCTTTTGCTAACGTGGTTAGCTAATAGATTTACATATTTTGTCTTCCCTGTAAAACATTTTAAAAATCAGAAATGATGGCTTTATTCACAAGATGTGTATCTTTCATTTGGTGTCTTGGACTTGTGATTTCATGAACATTTTATTATATGATATCCCTGTGGCTTTAGGCTAGGCTATGCTAGTCAGCTTTTGTGATGGGGGGGCTCCCGGATCCGGGTTTGGTAGGCGTTAGAGTTGATGGAAATATCAGTCGATGTAAATACATTTGAACGTCATGCTATAGGCTAATTACCTAAAATGTGGGTTAATTCAAATCGAATCAAATTGTATTAGTCACATGCGCTGAATACAACAGGTGTAGACATTACAGTAAAATGCTTACTTACGAGCCCCTAACCAACAAAGCAATTTAAAAAAAAATACGGATAAGAATAAGAGATAAAAGTTATAAGTATTTAAAGAGCAGCAGTAAAATAACAATAGCGAGACTACAGTATATACAGGGGGGTACCGATACAGAGTCAATGTGCAGGGGTACCGGTTAGTTGAGGTAGTATGTACATGTAGGTAGAGTTATTAAAGTGACTATGCATAGATGACAACAGAGAGTAGCAGTGCTGTAAAGAGGGGGTGAGGGGGGCTGCAAATAGTCTGGGTAACCATTTGACTAATTGTTCAGGAGTCTTATGGCTTGGGGGTAGAAGCTGTTTAGAAGCCTCTTGGACTTGGGGCTCCGGTACCACTTGCCATGCGGTAGCAGAGAGAACAGTCTATGACTAGGGTGGCTGGAGTCTTTGACAATTTTTAGGGCCTTCCTCTGACACCGCCTGGTATAGAGGTCCTGGATGGCAGGAAGCTTGGCCCCGGTGAAGCACTGGGCCGTTTGCACTACCCTCTGTAGTGCCTTGCGGTCGGAGGCCGAGCAGTTGCCAAACCAGGCAGTGATGCAACAAGTCAGGATGCTCTCGATGTTGCAGCTGTAGAACCTTTTGAGGATCTGAGGACCCATGCCAAATCTTTTCAGTCTCCTGAGGGGAATAGGTTTTGTCGTGCCTTCTACACGACTGTCTTGGTGTGCCGGACCATGTTTAATTGTTGGTGATGTGGACACCAAGGAACTTGAAACTCTCAACCTGCTCCACTGCAGCCCCGTTGATGAGAATCGGGGCATGATCGGTCCTCTTTTTCCTGTAGTCCACAATCATCTCCTTTGCCTTGATCACGTTAAGAGAGAGGTTGTTGTCCTGGCACCACACGGCCAGGTCTCTGACCTCCTCCCTATAGGCTGTCTCATCGTTGTTGGTGATCAGGCCTACCACTGTTGTGTCATAGGCAAACTTAATGATGGTGTTCGAGTCGTGCCAGGCCGTGCAGTCATGAGTGAACGGGGAGAACAGGAGGGGACTGAGCACGCACCACTGAGTGCGCAAAACACTAGGAACACCTTCAAAATATTGAGTTGCATCCCCTTTTGCCCTCAGAACAGCCTTAATGCAACCGCTGTGTTAGATTTTTTTAAATAACTTTACTACAACATACAAAATGCATTATTGTGAGACAGCACTCACCTATTCTCCGCTGAGTTGGAGTCAACAAATTACACAGAAATACGAAATAACATCATAAATTGTGTCTCACTTTTGCTGAGCTTCCATCAGAATGTTGTGCAAGGAGTCCTATTTCCAGAATAAATCGTTGTTTGGTTTTAGAATGTCCATTTCTTCTGTCGAATTAGCAACCTTGGCTAGCATTGTGGCGCAAACATGCCCATCATCTCTTGGCGCAAAGAACGGAAAATTCCAAAAGTCCCAATAAACGTTGAATAAACTGATCAAACTCGGTTGAAAAATCCTACTTTATGATGTTTTTCTCATATGTATCAAATAAAATCAGAGCCGGAGCAATTCGCCGTGTATACCGAACGCTTTTCAGAAGACAATGTCGAGGTCCCCCGCGCGCCGTCGAAAACAAACAAAATACCGGACATGTCACTCCAAAAGCTCTTATTCGGCCTCACATCAAGCTAGACACACCATTCAACCTTCTACTGCTTGTTGACATCTAGTGGAAGGCGTATGAAGTGCATACATATCGATAAATAAAAGCCTGTTGAATAGGCAGGCCCTGAAACAGAGCCTCGTTTTCAGATTTTTCACTTCCTGTATGGAAGTTTGCTGCCAAATGAGTTCTGTTTTACTCACAGATATAATTCAAACAGTTTTAGAAACTTCTGAGTGTTTTCTATCCAATAGTAATAATAATATGCATATTGTATGATCTAGAACAGAGTACGAGGCCGTTTAATTTGGGCACGATTTTTTCCAAAGTGAAAACAGCGCCCCCCTATTCACAATAAGTTTTTAAAATGGTGTATAATACTTGTATGTTTGAGGAATTTTAATTATGAGATTTCTGTTGTTTGAATTTGGCGCCCTACACTTTCACTGGCTGTTGTCATATCGATCCCGTTAACGGGATCTCAGCCATAAGAGGTTACTCCTTTCTATCGTAGCTTTTTTTTAAAGATATCTCGTAGTAGAACTGCATAAGTGTTGCTCTCCACTTTCTGGAGGACCAAGTTTTGAAATTAGTGCAATTAGAGTGTGATAGCTAAAGAGATGGAGAAAACACCTGTCTCCGGATTACATCTTCAAACTAAGGGCAACCATTGCATCCGTGACAGAGAGGGAGAAGTGTCCCTCCATCTATACGAGTAACATTTTCAGATATGACTAATTTCAAATTTTGTCATTTCAACTTAAAGTGCACTGTTAGCTTGCTAGCTAACGTTAACCGGCGGGCTCGCTAGCTAAAGTTATGTGTATGATCTGTGTAACGTTAGAAAATATTATTTGTATATCAGAGCCATTTGCTTTGCTAGTTATAGCATTATGTTAGCTAGCTAACATTGAACCTGGTTGGTTAGCTACCTGCATATTCATGCAGGGTAGTAATGTCATGAGTTGGGATTATGGTTTAGCTAGCTAGTTACATGTCTTAAACAAATCAAAATATATTTCATATTTGCTATTCTTCAAAGTAGCCACCGTTTGCCTTGATGACAGCTTTGCACACTCTTGGCATTCTCTCAACCAGCTTCATGAGGAATGCTTTTTCAACAGTCTTGAAGGAGTTCCCACATATGCTGAGCACTTGTTTGGCTGCCTTTCCTTCACTCAGCGGTCCAACTCATCCCAAACCAACTCAATTGGGTTGATGTCGGGTGATTGTGGAGGCCAGGTCATCTGATGCAGCACTCCATCAATCTCCTTCTTGGTCAAATAGCCCTTACACAGCCTGGAGGTGTGTTGGGTCATTGTCCTGTTGAAAATAAATGATAGTCCCTACTAAGTGCAAACCAGATGGGATGGAGTACAGCTGCAGAATGTGTGGTAGCCATGCTGGTTAAGTGTGCCTTGAATTCTAAATAAATCACAGACAGTGTCACCAGCAAAGCACCCCCACACCATCACGCAGTCTCCTCTGAACAATTGATGTTGAGATGTGTCTGTTACTTGAACTCTGTGAAGCATTAAATTGGGCTGCAATCTGAGGTGCAGTTAACTCAAATGAACTTGTCCTCTGCAGCAGAGGTAACACTAGGTCTTCCTTTCCTTTTGCGGTCCTCATAAGAGGCAGTTCATCATAATGCTTGATGGTTTTTGCGACAGCATCTGTCCCGGATTGACTGACCACCTTGTCTTAAAGTAATGATGGTCAGTCGTTTGTCATTGCTTATTTGAGCTGTTCTTGCCATAATATGGACTTGGTCTTTTATCAAATAGAGCTATCTTCTGTATACCACCCCTACCTTGTCACAACACAACTGATTGGCTCAAACACATTTTTTGGTTACTACATGATTTCATATGTGTTATTTCATAGTTCTGATATCTTCAATTTTATTTTACAATGTAGAAAACAATAAAAAATAAAGACAAACCCTGGAATGAGTAGGTGTGTCCAAACTTTTGACTGGTACTGTATATAAGGAGCTTCCCCAAATCCTACAATAGCTCAACCCTGGTCTTTACGCACTGTAGCCCGCTGGTACTGGGGAAAAAACAGCACCCTGGCGGATCCCCCCCAGCCACGGTCGTGCCCCCGAGACAACTGCTCCGTCCACGGACATCAAACAAATTTAGCAAACAAAATAACAATTTCCAATGTATTCCGTTGCAAAGCCTACTGGGGGAAAAACAGCACCCTGGCGGATCCCCCCAAGCCATGGTCGTGCCCCCGAGACAACTGCTCCGTCCACGGACACCAAACAATTTAGCAAACAAAATAACAATTTCCAATGTATTCCGTTGCTAAGCCTAACAGGGGAAATAAAAGGCTATAGCTGCGGGTAGCAAATAGCACTACCCTACCCAAATCTCCCACTGAGGTACAGCGAGTAGAGGAAGAGTTCCCAACTTGGGCAGGGGCCTGAAAACTAACCAATGTTCCTCTATCCAAAAATACTATACGCAAAAATGTCTTGGAACTAACCTCTTATCCCGGGCGAGCCGGGGAGATAAAGAAATAACAAAAATATATGTAATAAATAACAATAGTGTGTGTAGTTAGTAGTGTAAGTGAGTGAATGCGTGCATTGATATTGATAATCAAGGGTGCTGAGTCATGCACACGACCCTTGGCGGCAGGCAGTAAGAAAGCCAACTTGTGCTCCGCCCTGAACTTCCGGGCTTGTCTCTGTGCTGTTGGTTGCTACTTGGCTATCTGCCAAACTTTTCGGTTTTAACTTTAAATACATTTACCAATGTCTTAGTTTTTTCTCTTTTTTACCCCGGATGCTTTATCTGGACATGGTTCCAGGGCAGCCTGGCCTGCTGAGGAGTGACAGACTCCATCCCAACTGGAGGGGTGCTCTCATGTTATCTATGAACATAGACAGGGCTCTAACTACTCTAGCTCCACAATGAGATAGGGTGCAGGCCAGGCAGCAGGCTGTTAGCCAGCCTGCCAGCTTAGTGGAGTCTGCCATTAGCACAGTCAGTGTAGTCAGCTCAGCTATCCCTATTGAGACCGTGTCTGTGCTTCTATCTAGGTTGAGCAAAACAAAACATGGCGGTGTTCACCTTAGCAATCTCACTGGAATAAAGACCTCATCCATTCCTGTCATTATTGAAAGAGATTTCGATAGCTCACATCTCAAAATAGGGTTACTTAATGTTAGATCCCTCACTTCCAATATTCACATGGAAAATTCCACAGACCCACTCCAAAAGGCTTTCGGAGCCATCATCGACTCAGTGGGTTTTGTCCTACATGTCTCTGGACCTACTCATTACCACAGTCATAACCTGAATCTAGTTTTGTCCTGTTGAAAAAATATTGTGGATCTAAATGTTTTTCCTTATAATCCTGGACTATCGGACCACCATTTTACACTGCTCAAAAAAATAAAGGGAACACTTAAACAACACAATGTAACTCCAAGTCAATCACACTTCTGTGAAATCAAACTGTCCACTTAGGAAGCAACACTGATTGACAATAAATTTCACATGCTGTTGTGCAAATGGAATAGACAAAAGGTGGAAATTATAGGCAATTAGCAAGACACCCCCCAAAACAGGAGTGATTCTGCAGGTGGTGACCACAGACCACTTCTCAGTTCCTATGCTTCCTGGCTGATGTTTTGGTCACTTTTGAATGCTGGCAGTGCTCTCACTCTAGTGGTAGCATGAGACGGAGTCTACAACCCACACAAGTGGCTCAGGTAGTGCAGTTCATCCAGGATGGCACATCAATGCGAACTGTGGCAAGAAGGTTTGCTGTGTCTGTCAGCGTAGTGTCCAGAGCATGGAGGCCCTACCAGGAGACAGGCCAGTACATCAGGAGACGTGGAGGAGGCCGTAGGAGGGCAACAACCCAGCAGCAGGACCGGTACCTCCGCCTTAGTGCAAGGAGGTGCACTGCCAGAGCCCTGCAAAATTACCTCCAGCAGGCCACAAATGTGCATGTGTCAGCATATGGTCTCACAAGGGGTCTGAGGATCTCATCTCGGTACCTAATGGCAGTCAGTCTACCTCTGGCGAGCACATGGAGGGCTGTGCGGCCCCACAAAGAAATGCCACCCCACACCATGACTGACCCATCGCCAAACCGGTCATGCTGGAGGATGTTGCAGGCAGCAGAACGTTCTCCACGGCGTCTCCAGACTCTGTCACGTCTGTCACATGTGCTCATGTGCTCAGTGTGAACCTGCTTTCATCTGTGAAGAGCACAGGGCGCCAGTGGCGAATTTGCCAATCTTGGTGTTCTCTGGCAAATGCCAAACGTCCTGCACGGTGTTGGGCTGTAAGCACAACCCTCACCTGTCGACGTCGGGCCCTCATACCACCCTCATGGAGTCTGTTTCTGACCGTTTGAGCAGACACATGCACATTTGTGGCCTGCTGGAAGTCATTTTGCAGGGCTCTGGCAGTGCACCTCCTTGCGCAAAGGCGGAGGTAGCGGTCCTGATGCTGGGTTGTTGCCCTCCTACGGCCTCCTCCATGTCTCCTGATGTACTGGCCTGTCTCCTGGTAGCGTCTGCATGCTCTGGACACTACGCTGACAGACACAGCAAACCTTTTTGCCACAGTTCGCATTGATGTGCCATCCTGGATGAACTGCACTACCTGAGCCACTTGTGTGGGTTGTAGACTCCGTCTCATGCTACCACTAGAGTGAGAGCACCGCCAGCATTCAAAAGTGACCAAAACATCAGCCAGGAAGCATAGGAACTGAAACGTGGTCTGTGGTCACCACCTGCAGAATCACTCCTGTTTTGGGGGGTGTCTTGCTAATTGCCTATAATTTCCACCTTTTGTCTATTCCATTTGCACAACAGCATGTGAAATTTATTGTCAATCAGTGTTGCTTCCTAAGTGGACAGTTTGATTTCACAGAAGTGTGATTGACTTGGAGTTACATTGTGTTATTTAAGTGTTCCCTTTATTTTTTTGAGCAGTGTATTATGTTTGCAGTCTCAACAAATAATCCCCAACCAAGGATCATCAAAAGCCATGCTATAAATTCTCAAACAGCCCAAAGATTCCTAGATGCCCTTCCAGACTCCCTCCATCTACCCAATGACACCAGAGTACAAAAATCTGTTAACAACCAACTGAGGATCTTAATTTAACCTTGCGTAATACCCTAGATGCAGTCGCACCCCTAAAAACAAAAACTTTTAACACAAGAAATTTGCTCCCTTGTATACAGTAAGTCCCAGAGCCCTGACGCAAGCTTCCAGAAAATTTGAATGGAAACGGAGCTCCACCAAACTGGAAATCTTACAACTAGCTTGGAAAGACAGTACTGTACAATATCGAAGAGCCCTCACTGCTGCTCGATCATCCTATTTTTCCAACCTAATTGAGGAGAATAAGAACAATACAAAATGTATTGTTGATACTGTCGCAAAGCTAACTAAAAAGCATCATTCAACAGGAGAGGATATCTTTCACTTCAGCAGTGATACATTTTTTTATGAAAAAATCATCATCATTAGAAAGAAAATGACGGACTCCCCTTTGAGTCTGCGTATTTCTCCAAAGCTCAGTTGTCCTGAGCAGCAGCACGACCAGGTGGACTGGGGACAGGTATTTCTGAGGCATGAACATAGGGCTCAGGTCCTCCGGGAGGGAAGGGAGAGTACTTAAATTCACACAGGACACCAGATAAGACAGGATAATTACACAAGATATAACAGATTGCCCCTAGCCCCCCGGCACATAGAATATTGCAGCGTAGATACTGGAGACTGAGATGGGTGGGTCGGGGGACACTGTGGCCCCGTCCGACAATACTCCCGGACAGCGATATAACCCCACCTAATTTGCCAAAGCGCAGCCCCCCCACCATTAGAGGAATATCAACAGACCACCAGCTTACTACCCTGACACAAGGCTGAGTATAGCCCACAAAAATCTCCTCCACCGCACAAGCCCGAGGGGGCGCAAAACCGTACAGGAAGATCACGTCTGTGACTCAACCCACTCAAGTGACGCACCCCTCCCAAGGATGGCATGGAAGAGCACTACTAAGCCAGCGACTCAGCCCCCGTAATAGGGTCAGAGGCAAAGAATCCCAGTGGAGAGAGGGGAGCCGGCCAGGCGGAAACAGCAAGACAGTTCATCGCTCCAGTGCCTTGCCATTCACCTTCGCACCCCTGGCCCAGACTACATTCAATCATAGGACCTACTGAAGAGATGAGTCTTCAGTAAAGGCTTAAAGGTTGTGGCCGAGTCTGCGTCTCTCACCTGGATAGGCAGAACATTCCATAAAAATGGAGCTCTATAGGAGAAAGCCCTGCCTCCAGCTGTTTGCTTAGAAATTCTAGAGACAATAAGGAGGCCTGTGTATTGTGACCTTGGGGTTTGTGTAGGTATGTACGGCAGGACCAAATCGGAGAGATAGGTATGAGCAAGCCCATGTAATGATTTGTGGGTTATCTGGGTAGCCGGAGAGTAGAGCATTGCAGTAGTCTAATCTAGAAGGTACAAAAGCATGGATTAGCTTCTCTGCATCCTTTTTGGACAAAATGAAGATGGAAAAAACTATCCTTGAAATATTCTTGGTATGTTTGTCAAAATAGAGATCAGGGTCCAGAGTAACGCCGATGTCTTTCACAGTTTTATTTGAGACAACTGTACAACCATCAAGATTCATTGTCAGATCCAACAGCATATCTCTTTGTTTCTTGTGACCTAGAACTAGTATTTCTGTTTTGTTCGAGTTTAAAATAAAAAAATTGCCACCATCAACTTCCTAATGTCTGAAACATAGGCTTCCAGTGTATATTGATGTTTCATCGAAATGTACAGCTGTGTGTCATCCGCATAGCAGTGAAAGTTGACATTGTGTTTCCGAATGGCATCACGAAGAGTAGGAATATATAGTGAAAACAATAGTGGGCCTAAAACGGAACGTTGAGGAACGCAGAAATTTGCAATTGATTTGTCAGAGGACAAACTATCCACAGAGACGAACTGATATTGTTCCGACAGATAAGATTTAAACCAGGCAAGAACTTGTCTGTGTAGACCAATTAGGGTTTTAATCTCTCCAAAATAATGTGGTGATCGATGGTGTCAAAAGCAGCACTAAGGTCTATGAGCACCAGTACATATGCAGAGCCTTGGTCTGACACCATTAAAAGGTAATTTACCGCCTTCACGAGTGCAGTCTCAGTGCTATGATGGGGTCTAAAACCAGACTGAAGCATTTTGTATGAATCATTTGTCTTCGGGACGAAGCTTTTTCAAAATGTTTTGAGAGGAATGGGAGATTCGATTTCCGGGTCATGGTTTTGATTTTTCAAGAGAGGCTTTATTACTTCTACGTTTAGTGAGTTTGGAGGATAGGGAGCTAAAGTTTCAACTTTTCTGCCTGTGGCTAGGGAAGCCTGACCTGTTCACTGGACGTGCTACCTTGGCCCAGACTTGCTGTTTTTGTCTCTCTCTCTCTCTCTCTCTACCTCTCTCGACCTCTTTCGACCTCTCTCTCTCTCTCTCTCGACCTCGACCTCTCTCTCGACCTCTGAATGCTCGGCTATGAAAAGCCAACTGACATTTACTACTGAGATACTGACTTGTTGCACCCTCTACAACCACTGAGATTATTATTTGACCCTGCTGGTCATCTATGAACGTTTGAACATCTTGAAGAACAATCTGGCCTTGAATGGCCATGTACTCTTATAATCTCCAACCGGCACAGGCATAAGCTTTCCTCCTAGATTCCTGCCTTTCTATGGAGTTTTTCCTAGCCACCGTGATTCTACAGTACATCTGCATTGCTTGCTGTTTGGGGTTTTAGGCTGGGCTTCTGTATAGCACTTTGTGACATCTGCTGATGTAAAAAGGGCTTGATAAATACTTTGGTTGATTGACTATTTGAGAGGTTCCAAAATAAAACTAACACAAAGAAACCCCAAAATGTCACAAAAAAACGAGCAGTGTGTCTTGCATGGAGAGAGTCACCTCGATGTATGGGGGAAAGGTGTGTTTATCCCCGGGACACACCCGTGTCCAGGTGTGTAGAATTTCGCTGAGGACCCTCTCAGCTCTGCGAACTGACATCATGTTAAAGAGAACAGGAGCAGAAAGAAAGAATTAGGCAGACAGAGTGCGAGAGTTGTCACAACCTGGTCAGTCTATGTCAGGGAAAGAGCATGTTTTGTACACTCAGTGTAAGTTTCTAATAGAGATTTTCATCTCTGTGTCGTGTCTTTGACTATGCCAGATTAATTGCTATGACATGCTATTCTATAAAATCATTTCTCCGTAATTAATATTACCTGATTGAACTAATCATGTAAATGTTAATTAACTAGAGAGGGACACCACGAAAGAATATTTATAGAGCTGTTATCCTTCGAATAAACTCTTAAAGATTTAGTAAGATTTTACATCCACAACAGTCACATTAATCGTCATTTTATTCAGTCTCATCTGAAAGTTGTAAATCCTTGATTATCTGCAAGAATCCTGGCTAACAAGTTGTTGAATCAGCAATACAAAATTGGGTTTAATTATTTATTTACTAAATACCTAACTAATCACACAGAATCACACATATACAATTAAATCATAACTTGATCACAAATTACGTCATACAGAAAAACGTCCCTAGCGGGCGGAATAGATATGACAGCTTGTTACACAAAGGGAAGGGGCTGAGTCCTAGTGAAAGAGCGGGAGACTGGAACATAGGCGAGCTGTGCTATCGTAAATACAGTATCTTATGCATTCTAAATTACCGCCCATTCGAAAAGGAAAATGCAATAAATATTTACTCTGAGCTGCGCTTCAGTAGGTTGGTGGTAGATGGACTGTGTCGCCAACCCGAGTCCTCTATCCTTTGAAGAATGTCTCTGGTGCCTTACTGGATACGTTGCAGGAACGTTATGTGGGTTGGGTGCAGGAACGTTCTTCCTAACCTGCGTTTAGCTGTTGCTAACTCAACGGCTAGGAGATATCACTTCTGTAGTGAATATGAGTTCAAAGTTCATACCATTCACAATCAAAGTCCATGCTGCTGTTGGCTTAGTTCTGTAGTTATTATCTGAACCATTCTGACACCGGACCGTCATCCTAGTGTACCCGGAACAGGAAGTTATATTCTTGTCAATGGCTTTTATAGTGGAGGGAGAGGGGTGTGTCTGAAAAGTTTATAACCCATGCCTCTTCACAGGGGCGGGCCACTGTGAGCAGAGGAAAACTTATGAAAGCACAGATCTCTCATTTGGAAGCTAAAATTACATTTCACCTCTCCACAAATAATGTCATATTCAAACATTTGAATTAAACAACAATTCCATGTGAATCTGATACCTCTGACGTTTAGACTTTCCACAGTAGAGTTTGTCATTCTATCATTGATGAGAATGTGTCAGAGGGCAACCGAACTGACATAATATACCTTAATGTGTGAAAGTTAAATATTTCAAAAAAATATCTTTTGAATTTCGCGCTCTGCCTTTTCAGTGGAATGTGGGAGGAGTTCCGCTAGCGGAACGCCGGAGCCAGACAGGTTAACCTGATGAGGACAGGGGGTGCTGTTTTCACTTTTTTTGGAAAACGTCACCAAATTAAACGGCTTCGTACTCAATTCTTGCTCGTACAATATGCATATTATTATTGGATAGAAAACACTCTCTAGTTTCTATAACCGTTGGAATTATGTCTCTGAGTGAAACAGAACTCATTCTACAGCACTTTCCCTGACAGGGAGTGAGATTTCAGAAATCTTGGCCTCTGCTCCCAGGTCAGTTTTTAGGGCCCTGTGAATGCTATGGGGATACAAACACTGCCTACGCCTTCCTCTAGATGTCAGTAAGTGGTGACAATTTGAATGGAGTCGATTGCGCAATCTGGGACTGTATAAAACACCAAAGAGCGGAAGTACATGTCTTTTCTTCCCTGCGCTTGGCGCACGATGGACATTCATTCATATTGTGCATTGAACAACTTCAAACTATAAAAAACTGATATACAGTATATTACGTCTCTTTGATAAACACCAATGCAAGAACCCTGGTGATTTTTAAGTTTTAGGATCTTTCAACTCAATCATTTCTGTGTGGCATACTTAGTCTCAGAAGTCAAATTAACTTGTTTTTTACAATGTGTACCATGGATTTTGATTAAGTGAATTATACATGCATTGATCCAACGTATTGACATGCTTACAGTAACAACAATTAAAATCAGAAAGGTTAATTAATATGACAAGGTATCACCACATACCAATATTTAATGGCGCAAAAAAGTGTGAGGAAAAGAGTGTGGAAAGTCCATACTAATTGATCATCCTAATTTGAAAAGAAAAGGTAATGATTTTAGGCAATAGACGTCAATGCTCTCTGCTAGATACTAAGTCCAATACAGCAAATGAAAGATACACATCTTGTGAATCCAGTCAACATGTCCGATTTTTAAATGTTTTAAAAACACCACATATATTTATGTTAGCTCACCACCAAATACAAAAAAGGACAGACATTTTTCACAGCACAGGTAGCATGCACAAAGCCAACCTAACTAACCAAGAACCAACCAAACTAACCAAGAAACAACTTCATCAGATGACAGTCTTATAACATGTTATACAATAAATCTATGTTTTGTTCGAAAAATGTGCATATTTGAGGTATAAATCAGTTTTACATTGCAGCTACCATCAGAGCTACCGTCAGAAATAGAACCGAAGCAGCCAGAGTAATTACAGACACCAACGTCAAATACCTAAATACTCATCATAAAACATTTCTGAAAAATCGATGGCCGGAGATATTAGTCGTCCATAACGACAGCTTATCAGAAGGCAAGGTCCCTTCACGCGCTCTCCAGAAAACAGGAAACTGGTGACACGTCATGCCGAGAGCTATTATTCGACCCCAGATCAAGTTACACACTCCATTTCTTCTCTCACTGCCTGTCGACATCTAGTGGAAGACGTATAAAGTGCTTGTATTCTAATAAATATCAAGGACATTAATAGGCAGGCCCTAGAACAGTGCATCGATTTCAGATTTTCCACTTCCTGTCAGGAAGTTTGCTGCAAAAGGAGTTCTGTTTTACTCACAGATATAATTCAAACGGTTTTAGAAACTAGAGAGTGTTTTCTATCCAATAGTAATAATAATATGCATATTGTACGAGCAAGAATTGAGTACGAGGCCGTTTAAATTGGGCACGATTTTCCCCCAAAGTGAAAACAGCGCCCTCTGTCCTCAACAGGTTAAAATAAATTGTAATGTGATTACTGTCATTCCGAGCACCGTGGGTGGACGCCCATTAGGTCATGCACCCAATGGCAATGGGTCAATTAAAATCTTTCAGATCACGTTGTCCAGCACCATTTTTTCCTAACAGAAACCCTGGTTCAGGGGTCCGTCAGATGTCAATGAGTGTGTGCGTGGCTATTATACTTATTGGTGTGTGGGAGGTGTGTCTGTGTTTGTTCCTGTCTGTGTGGGTGTTTGTACTGTATGTGTGTGTGTGTGTTATCTGTGTGTGCACTTGGCTGCATCTGTGTGTGCCCTCGGCTTCAATCTGTCCAAAACCAGCAACAATCAAATCTCTACAAAAGGCCCCTTCATTTCTGACTCACTGAACAGTTAAACAATAGTAACAGTGCCAAGGAACGTTTAACGCTGCAGTCTCTAAACTGTGACTGGAACATTTTCTATTGTCCTCCACTGGAGTGTTAGCTCGTCGGAGCGCTCCTGTCTCAGGCTGCCAAAGCCATCATCTTGGCCTACATCATTTCCTGCTCCAACGGAACACAGTCAGTACATTTCTATGGAAAATGCCAAGATATAATGGGAGCAATATGTTTTTTTATTTCCCTCTCCACTAGCTATGGGGGGAGAGTGAAACATGAAGGCACAGGCCTGGAATGACAGATGCTAATTCTATTAGCGACTCCTGAGGAGCACTTTTGGGTGTCTACCAATGAATTGGAACAGTGTCATGTGGTGTAGGAGAACAAAAACAATGTGAGGCAGGATGTGATGCCACTGGTGTTACGGCTCTGGCTCAAAGTTTCCCATATGAACAGATTTAGGATCAGCTTCACCTTAGCTATCAATGTCTTAACTGGCCTCAGATCATTGTTTGGTGGCAACGTTATCTTACTCTGGTGTTGCCGCTCTGGATAGTAGTTCCCCTTGGCACAGATCTAGGATCAGCCTACCCTTTAACCACTATGGCAACTAAAATGCTAAGCTGACCTCAGATCAGTATCTAGAGGGTACTTTATCCTATTCCGGTGATACTGGAATGATGAGATTTCCATTATGTCTAATAAGACTCCTATCCTGGCAGAGCGCTATGATTATTACCTTGCCCTGTCTCTATGTAAGACATCTGCTTCAAATCCACTCTCACAGTCTTATATTTTACATTGTTTTTACACAGTGTTAAGGATCAGCGTGGCAGATGTGCTGTTGCCTACTCTTACCACCTGGGGGTGGCCCGTCAGGAAGTCCAGGATCCAGTTGCAGAGGGAGGTGTTTAGTTCCAGAGTCCTTAGCTTAGTAATGAGCTTCGTGGTCACTATGGTGTTGAACACTGAGCTCTAGTCAATGAACAGCATTCCCACATAAGTGTTCCTTTTGTCCAGATGAGAAAGGGCAGTGTCGGGTGCAATTGAGATTGCGTCATCTGTGGATCTGTTGGGGCGGTATGCGAATTGGAGTGGGTCTAGGGTGTCTGGGAGGATGCTGTTGATGTGAGCCATGACCAGCCTTTCAAAGCACTTCATGACTGCCGACGTGAGTGCCACGGGGCGGTAATAATTTAGTCAGGTTGTCAGGTTACCTTCGCTTCCTTGGGCACACGGACTATGGTGGTCTGCTTGAAACATGTAGGTATTACAGACTCGGTCAGGGAGAGGTTGAAAATGTAAGTGAAGACACTTGACAGTTGGTCAGCACATGCTTTGAGTACACTTCCTTTTAATCCGTCTGGCCCAGCGTCTTTGTGAATGTTGACCTGTTCACATCAACTACCGTGAGCGTTATCACACATCCAGATCAGCTGGTGCTCTAGTGCATACTTCAGTGTTGCTTGCCTCGAAGCGAGCATAAGGAATTTAGCTCGTCTGGTAGGCTTGCATTACATTATCACCATTCACTGACTGTATCTGCTTACAATGTACATTTAAATGCAGAGGCTAATGTATAGCAAAACAATTTAATGTTGTAAAAAGTAATTGTAGACACTTTTTCCTGGGCACCACAACACAAGACGGGGAGAGAAGTTAGAAATAGTGACAGTGCAGGTATCCTCTTATCTGCTTTGCATAGGTTGCCGTGAGTGGCGTACTGATTGATTCTCAGTGATTTCAATGTCTCCACTTTCAGTTATGGAAAAAGATATGTATCTTGTGAAAGAGCAGTAGAGTTAAGAGAGGATATGGAAAATATCTTAACGTTTTAGAAGTATCAGGTTGTAAAGAAATGATTCCAACTATATCTAAGATTCCATTTATATCGTAGACTCAGTTGCTTTGTGGTAATTTTCCCAGCAAATACTTTGTGTGAAGTGTACCGTCATGTTCCATGAAACCGCAAACTTACCCTGATACATATGCCTATAACTACCCAATTGTGAGTGCTTGTTGAAGTCCTCAAAGCTAACCAAGAAATGGTACTACCTCTTGCTATTTGCAGTTCCTCGGTTTGGAATTATTCTTTTGAGCCCAACTTCTTTGTGAAAGGGGGCAGCATTTTCACTTTTGGATTAATTGCGTGCCCATTGTGAACTGCCTCCTACTCTGTCCCAGATGCTATTATATGCATGTTATTATTACTATTGGATAGAAAACACTCTGAAGTTTCTAAAACTGTTTGAATGATGTCTGTGAATATAACAGAACTCATGTGGCAGGCAAAAAACGGAGAAAAAATCCAAACAGGAAGTGAGAATTCTGAGGCTGGTTGATGTTCAACTCATCGCCTAATCAATTCCTTGTAAGATATGGATCTGTTTGCACTTCCTACGCCTTCCACGAGATGTCAACAGTCTGTATAACATGGAATGAAGCCTCTACTGTGATGTTGAGAGGATGGTAGGTGTTTCAGTCATTGGTCTGGCAGAATGCCAGTTCCTGGTCACGCGCGTTCCAAACAATCTCGTCTTCCGTTCCATAACTTCTAGAGACACAAAGGAATTCTCCGGTTGGAACGTTATTGGATAGTTATGATAACAAAATCCTGAAGATTGATTCTCTACTTAGTTTGACCAGTTTACTCGACCTGTTATATAACTTTTTGAAGTTTTCGTCCGAGTTCTGCGCGAGCGTTTGGACATGTGCACTAAACATGCTAGCAAAAGTAGCTACTTAGACATAAGTAATGGACATTATCGAACAAAACAATGATTTATTGTGGAAGTAGGATTCCTGGGAGTGCATTTTGATGAAGATCATCAAATGTAAGGGAATATTTATGATGTAATTTCGTATTTCTGTTGACTCCAACATGGCGGAGAAATGTTGTTATATCTGAGCGCCGTCTCAGATTATTGCATGGTGTGCTTTTCCCGTAAAGTTTTTTTGAAATCTGACACAGCGGTTGCATTAAGGACAAGTGTATCTTTAATTCAATGTAAAACATGTATCTTTCATCAAAGTTTATGATGAGTATTTCTGTTATTTGACGTGGCTCTCTGCAATTTCTCCTGATATTTGGAGGCATTTCTGAACATGGCGCCAATGTAAACCGAGATTTGTGGATATAAATATGCACATTATCGAACAAAACATAAATCTATTGTGTAACATGATGTCCTATGAGTGTCATCTGATGATGATCATCAAAGGTTAGTGATTCATTTTATCTCTATTTCTGCTTTTTGTGACTATCTTTTGCTGGGGAAATGGCTGTGTTTTTCTGTGGCTATGTACTGTGCTAACATAATCGTTTGGTGTGCTTTCGCCGTAAATCCTTTTTGAAATCAGACATGTTGGCTGGATTCACAACATGTGTAGCTTTAATTTGGTGTCTTTCATGTGTGATTTCATGAAAGATATAGATTTTTATAGTAATATATTTTAATTTGGCGCGCTACATTTTTTCAGGCTTTTGGCCAAGTGGGACGCTACCGTCCCACATATCCCAGAGAAGTTAATTGAAAAATTCCAAATCTAAGTGGAGAAATTGGTGGAAAGTCACCTCTGACAATAGCCCCAGGTGAGAAATGGTCACTTTGTGAGAGTCTGCCAGTCAGAGCCTGGTCTATTTGTTGACAACTCTGAAGTGGTGACTTGCTTAATTTTTTTTTTACAGGTTTTTCCCACTTCAGATACAAACTTATACATACTAACAACAACTTACACAAACAATGACTACATCTCATCTTCCCAGACCCACACCCACATTCCTAGTGCCTGCATTATTGTTTGTCAATTGTCCTTAAATTGTACCAATTCGTTTTTCTCAGATTTCAAATCGACATTTCATGCATATGAAATATACTTTTGATATGTAACTTTTAAGTTGCATATATTTGAAAGTATCTACATTGGTCAGTCCAAAATTACTTTTGAATTCTGTCATGGAAATTAATGTACATCCTGTTACCAGGTGATTTATTGGGGTGGTAGGTAGCCTAGTGGTTAGAGAGTTGGGCCAGTAACCGAAAGGTTGCTAGATCGAATCCCTGAACTGACAAGGTAAAATTCTGTTGTTCTCCACCTGAAGAAGGCAGTTAACCTTGTTCCGTGGTTCAATTTGTTCTTAACTGACTTGCATAGTTAAATAAAATAAAAAACTGTTTCTATGGATTTAATTCTCCATGTGGACCTATTTATCGGTGAATTCTGAAAAGCTTTGAATGATTGTTCCATAAGGTTGTGGTTTTTAGGGAGTGATATTGGTTGTTGTAGAAAATGTTTCATTTTCTTACATATTGTTATAGTGTTCTTAAGTATGAAGTTGCTTATGTTCTTAGCTTTATCCTTTGAAAATAGACACAAAAATGATTCTGGGGATAAGCATGTGCATCTTCAATATGTACCCATTGCTTGTCTTCAGTGCATTTAACAATATGTCGCAAGTAAAAGCCTTGCGTAGCGAGTTGATACAATTCCAAGTCTGGAAGGTTAAAATCACCTTCAGACTTAGGAAGATGTAAAACTTTCCTTTTAATTAAATGAATTTTATTTGCCCATATAAAGTCAATTATGACGAATATACTTTTGTAAAGAATGTCTTCTGTGCTGTTCATTCTGTGAGTTTAACTGGTGTTACCAAAAATAAATGCAAAAACTTTGGCAGCCATGCCATTCTAAAGAGGTTTATTCTACGTGTAAGATTTATGGGGAGATTATTCCATTTAATTTTATCTGCTTTCATATTGTTGATTAATGGAATACAGTTATCTTTATATATTTGTTTTTTGTCACTTATTAAGCATCATAAGTATTTAATTTGTTTTGTGGTCCACTTAAAGGATTGATGTAGATCGTGAATTGTTATTTTTCCTATTGCCCTTGTTTAGTTTATTTCCACACTATTTTCTATTCTGAGATTTTTTTGATTCTGAAAATATTTTTAGCAAAAAGGCATCAAGTTTTCAATATTGGTCAGGTATATCAGGAAATCATCTTCAATTAAGTTTAGTTTATATTGATGTTTACCAATACTGATACCGGTTATATTTGGATCCGGTCTAATTCTTTCTGCAAGTAGTTAAATTGCCAGTCCAAACCGGAGGGGGAGAGCAATTCCATCAGATAATGTATTATTTGTGTATATGTGTGTCTATTTTTACTTTAGGAAATTTACAATATTTTTTATAAAATGAATTATTTCAGCTGGAAAGTTAGAAGCTTCCAGTGTTTTGAATAGAAAAGGCCATTCAAGAGGGTTGAAAGCCTTTTTGGTTATCAACAGTCAATATTGATGAATGTATATCTTGTACTTTTACGTGTTGTATTAAACTGAAACATGTTCTTGTATTTTTTTGCAAGAGTCTATTTTTTATAAATATGATCTGTTTCACCTGGCCCTGTGCTTGTCTCCACCCCCCTCCAGGTGTCACCCATCTTCCCCACTTATCCCCTGGGCATTATTACCTGTGTTTTATGTCTGTCTGTGCCAGTTTGTCCTGTTTGTCAACCAGCATTTTGTCTCAGCTCTTGCTTTTCCCCAGTCTCTCTTTTTCTCGGCCTCCTGGTTTTGACCCTTGCCTGTCCTGACTCGGAGCCTGCCTACCTGCCTGCCTGACCACTCTGCCAGACCCTGACCCTGTGCCTGCCTACCGTCCTGTACCTTTGCCACTCTACTCTGGATTATCGATCCCTGCCTGCCTTGACCTGTCGTTTGCCTGCCCTTGTTGTTGTAATAAACATTGTTACCTCAACACAGTCTGCGTTTGGTCTTACCTGAAACATGATAATAAACCCTTTTTATTGATATGTATCAAGTCTGGTAAGACTTTTGCCCTTCTATTGCTTATAAGCTTTGTTATTATTTTATTGTTACAATTTAACAGTTTGATTCATGAACCTAGGAAGTACTGAATTCTATACCCACAGCACTGCCGGGAATCGGAGTTGAGACTTGAGTCTTTTTTTTCCTCCACTCACTGTCTGATTGGAATTAATTGATTGCCTTTTTTTCTAAGCTTAGCAGACACGTCCTCGACAAATCAAATGGACTGGTGATGGATTTTGATTCCCCCCCCCCCCTTGTGCCTTCAGAATGTTGACTTTTGTCTGATATTTCCACAGCTTTAAGATTACCATGCGAGGCTATTTCCTATTTCACGTCGATCTGATGGCATCACTCCAGACCCTCCGGTGATACATCCACCCCAAGCTACTCCGATATCAGCTTGATTACATAGTTGGAAAGGTCTCATTTATCCTCGTATTCTGGTAGGGACAATATTCTCATATTATTTTGTCTCAGTTTCTAGTTGGTCCAGTACATCTTCTAAAGTTGGTAGCTTTATTTACCAAAAGGTACAATTTGTTGTCTTGTTCGTCCACATGCTCCTCTATATACGCATATCTGACATGATAGACTCTACTTTCCTTTCGAGCAAATCTACTTTTTTAACAAACTATTTTAAAAGTTTGTGTGTTTTGGTGAGCATTGAGAGCATTTTTGCTATGTTTTCATGGACGTCCTTCAGCTCTGCATTGCTCTCATTTGTATCTCCAAGTTCTTTGTTTTTTCCTGTAAGGAAGCCATTTGCCCACAGATTGGTTCGCCATTATATATAACTGACTGCTCATTCTCCCCCGGTTGCTTGGGGATATATTGATCTAACAATTTTAAAGGATTAATTTAAACTATGCTGTCTGGCTTCAACATATAATCACAGTGTTGACAGTACTAAACAGAGCTACTCCCTCCCCATGCGTCCTGTCGGTACAAGCATGCTCCTTCTTCTTATTGGGGATTGAAAGTGATTGACTTTCAATCCCCAGTAATTACTCCAGTAAATGAATCAAACACAGTGAGTGACTAGAACAAACAGCAAAGCCAGAGGGCCTGCATGGGACCAATGCTAGGGAAGCCTAGCTAGTTAGTTAGCTAGCCTAGTTAGCTTAGCTAGTTAACGTAGTTACAGATGTAGGATCTTAATTTCACCAGTATTGTTGCAGCAAAATAATCTTGCAGCAACAGGATTTGAGCGTAATGTTGCATGATTGGTGGATAGGCTATAGAGCCCCACAGTGGAGGTGTCATAATACCTATTAAACCTAGTGGTCAAACAGAGAAATGGTTCCAATTGTTTTTCCACCATTCATTTTTCCCCTAGGGGATTTTAGAAACACTAAGGGCTGTGTTTCATGTACTCTTACCCTGGCATGACGTTTTGATAACTGTGTAAATCTCTCTTGGACAACGTGACTTTTATCAATATTTTGTCTGTATTTACTCTCAGATTCGAAAATGCTAATTAGCATCAAAGTAGACATCATGCAAAACAACAAATCCCTGCAAGCTCCTGCACGTCATCTCTAGCTGACACCTTTGCTAACAGGTATTGTGTCCATTTAAAACTTGCACAAGACAGTTCACAGAATTGTCCATTTAAAGAAATGTAGCCAATTTATTCATTACTACATTTAGCTATGAACATTGGTTAATAGTCAATCCAGATATTTTTACCTTTGCCTCGATTCGGCAGTCTTATCCATATCATCATGGCATTTGTAGTGCTTTATGATAGCCACATTAGCAGCTAATTAGCGTTTCATTTTTGGAGGTAAATACAGGCGAATATATTGAGAGATTTATTGAGAGTTTTGATTTTTTTTCCCTCGAGAGATTTATCAAAACATCCCATCAGGGTAAGCCTACACGAAACACAGCCCTTATTTTAAGAGTTTCTAAAATGCCCTACGGGAAAATGAATGGTGGAAAAACGATTGGAACCATTTCCCTGTTTGTCCACTAGGTTTTATGGGTATTATGAATGTGGTAGTCTGTCTATTAGCTGGCCAAAATTAGGTTAAATCAAAAGTGCAATAATTTAATATAAATGTGTGTAAGTCCGGGTTTTCAGTGAATTTATATACATCACAACGCTGTGCAGGAAAATTCTCAGCAACAAAAGTTCCTACATCTATAGTTAGCTAGATTAGCTCGAAAAAAGAAAGATTGGCTGACATGTACAGTTGAAGTGGGAAGCCAAATACATTTAAACTCAGTTTTTCACAATTCCTGACATTTAATCCCAGTAAAAATTCCCTGCCTTAGGTCAGTTAGGATCACCACTTTATTTTAAAAATGTGAAATGTCAGAATAATAGTATATAATGACACACATTCCCAGTGGGTCAGAAGTTTCCATATACTCAATTGGTATTTGGTAGAATTGACTTTAAATTGTTTAACTGGGTCAAATATTTCAGGTAGCCTTCCACAAGCTTCCCACAATAAGTTGGGTGAATTTTGGCCCATTCCTCCTGACAGAGCTGGTGTAACTGAGTCAGGTTTGTAGGCCTCCTTGCTCGCACATGCTTTTTCAGTTCTGCCCACACATTTTCTATAGGATTGAGGTCAGGGTTTTGTGATGGCCACTCCAATACCTTGATTTCATTGTCCTTAAGCCATTTTGCCACAACTTTGGAAGTATGCTTGTCGTCATTGTCCATTTGGAAGACCCATTTGCAACCAAGGTTTAACTTCCTGACTGATGTCTTGAGATGTTGCTTCAATATATCCACATCATTTTCCTACCTCATGCCATCTATTTGTGAAGTGCACCAGTCCCTCCTGCAGCAAAGCACCCCCACAACATGATGCTGCCACCCCCGTGCTTCACGGTTGGGATGGTGTTCTTCGGCTTGCAAGCCTCCCCCTTTCTCCTTCAAACATAACGATCGTCATTATGGCCAAACAGTTCTATTTTTGTTTCATTAAACCAGAAACAAACCAGAGGCATTTCTCCAAAAAGTACAATCTTTGTCACCATGTGCAGTTGCAAACTGTAGTCCGGCTTTTTTATGGTGGTTTTGGAGCAGTGGCTTCTTCCTTGCTGAGCGGCCTTTCAGGTTATGTCCATATAGGACTAGTTTTACTGTGGATATAGAAACTTTCTGTACCTGTTTCCTCCACCATCTTCACAAAGTCCTTTGCTGTTGTTCTGGGATTGATTTGCACTTTTCGCACCAAAGTACGTTCATCTCTAGGAGACGGAACGCATCTCATTCCTGAGCGGTATGGCGGCTGCGTGGTCCCATGGTGTTTATACTTGCATACTATTGTTTTTACACATGAACGTGGTACCTTCAGGCATTTGAAATTGCTCCCAATGATGAACCAGACTTGTGGAGGTCTACAATTCTTTTTCTGGGGTCTTGGCTGATTTCTTTTGATTTTCCCATGATGTCAAGCAAAGAGGCACTGAGTTTGAAGGTAGGCCTTGAAATACATCCACAGGTACACCTCCAATTGACTCAAATTATGTCAATTGGCCTATCAGAAGCTCCTAAATGACATCATTTTCTGGAATTTTCAAAGCTGTTTAAAGGCACAGTCAACTTAGTGTATGTAAACTTCTGACCCACTGGAATTGTGATGCAGTGAATTATACTGTCTGTAAACAATTGTTGGAAAATGTTCTTGTGTCATGCACAAAGTAGATGTCCTAACCGACTAGCCAAAACTATAGTTTTTTATCAAGAAATTTGTGGAGTGGTTGAAAACCTAGTTTTAATGACTCCAACCTAAGTGTATGTAAACTTCCGACTTCAACTGTAACTATATGTATTCACTCACATATGATTGTAATAGTCAGCTAATGTTTTGACATTTTCTGTTGGTTTAATAGAGTAGCTCTATGATCAGACGATAATCGAATCCTTTCAATATTGTGATTAAGTGCCCCATAATACCATATTTGATGAATTGTGGAATCAGAATCATGACACAAATAATCAGGGAATTACTGGCCAATATTTCAGAAGTAGTGCAGGTATTTGGAAGGGAAATAGCGAGAGAGTAGTGAATGTTGGTAGAAGAATGAAAACCGGTATTTATTCATGATGACATCTGTGTCACAATCCATATTTACCAAGGCTCCATGTGTTTGGACCAGCTCTAAATCCTGTTGCTGGAATCTCACTCTAATTGGTTGTTTTCAAACACATGTCAGAATAAAGAAAGAGCCCTGGGAGGATCCGCAGCCAATTCTAGCCTGGATATACACATAACAGGTTGGGGAATTGTCTCCGAGGTGAGATTCACACAACAACATAATAAGGACAGGAGTAAGCAAAAGCTTTTCCCTCCTGAAACTCAGACATACTCTTGTTTTGGTGTTCTATCTCTTCTATCCCTGGATCGTTCCACCAATTCGGTGCCTTTTAAGAAGTCTAACTTAAAAATAAGGGATTTCACCTAATTTTAACATTCTGTGATAAAAAGCACATGTTCAACTTATTTAAAAAAAGTTTCCCTAATAAATAAACATAGTTAGTGTCTATTAAGTGCCAAATAATATAACCAGGTTGACTGTAACAGGGATTGTCGAATTCTTCTTAAAAAAGTAATGAATCTCCTTGTGACAGGCTTGTTGTGTCCTACAGGGAGGGGCAATTGAATGCAAGCTTCACTTTTTTTTATTAAAACATTTCTAGCCTCTCCATCTACAGTATGGGTAGGCTAGAATCAGGGTTGAGATGTTATGCTCGACCCGCTCAGTTTTCCACCAGAAAATTGCCAAAAATAGTACAACCAGCTCACCTGCTTTTTAATCTATGATTTGACTATTAGATATTCAATGTTTCTTTTGAAAAATATATATTTAAAAAGGAATCGTTTCACCATATTAAAATGAGAGTTCAGCTCACGTAATAGGGTTGACCTTGAAATGAGGGACAGACATAAATGAATCACATGAAATGTCTTCTGATCTTCTGAAATTATTTAGTCAAAGCAGCCAAATAACTAGGTCTTTCCAATGAATGTTAAACTTGGAGACATTTTGGAATTAAGTGGGTTAAAATCTTCCTATAAGTGACACAGGGTTGATGGAGGGATATGGCAAAATGCTCAACTTCAGAACTTTATCAAGCCTATATTCATATAAAAAATTAGATTTATATTATCCATGTGGTCTATATTAAAGGGCACTTCATTTACTATGGCAGGCTTATAAAATTGTTTCACAATTTCTACTTAAAATATAAAATGGCCGCAAAAGGCACTAATTCTATCGAACACCCCCGTCTTCACAGCTTCCTCTTGGAATCTTTAAATCTTTTGTTAAAACAGGAAAATAGATCTCCCCAGATGTATTCAAACAGCAGGCTACATCCTCATAAGCAAGTCGAAAAGCTGAGGAGTGTTGTCTCTCTTACTGCAGGCCTGTTAGGTATTTCCCTTTATTGAAAAAAAAAATAATCAACCAAAGCGACTGAAGCTCCGTATCACCAACAACAACACCATGCCTTCCCTGGTGTCCGTGGGCTGTCTTCACTGACCACTTAAAATGCTGAACGGGCTGTGCCTGTTAAACAATGATTACTATTATTCATCTGCTCTGACCACACTGTGGGTATGGCTGGTAGGAGAAAAAAAGAAAGTACTGTGTAGGAAAAGCTTTGTGGTTATTTCCTCCCTTGCTGGACAGACTGGCAGGCCACAGCATATTAAGTGGAGGAGGGGAATGTATTTTTTCTATTCTTCCAGTCCCTCTTTCACACACACTCATACACACTCACACACACTGTCAGAAAGGCTTGTCACAATCCAGGCAGCCTTGCCTCTTTAACTTCCCACATGTGTCTGGGCTTCTAAATCTGTCTGGCGACCATAAGGCTGTAACTCAGCCCTAGCAGCCTTAGCAGAGTGGTGTAAAATCTCCAGTCCCCGCGAGTAGCAGAGCAGAGTGGAGTAGAGTAGCCTCCAACGAGACCTCTTGGATAACGGAGTGTGCGTAGTGTCCAGGAAATACCTCACGACTTGGGCAGGGACATGTTATTGGAAAAGCTGACAAGGGGGCTGCCTGGAGTCTGTCATGCAGCATTTTAAGAGGAGCTCAATCTCCTTTTATCTGCCTGACACACCCTGATTTAGTGAGAGATCACTGAGAGCCCTGAGTGAGAGACAGAGGGATAGGAGAAGGAGAGCAAGACAGGGGGAGAGGTAAGTTTTTTTCCGCTCAGTTCCTGTCTTTTGTTTTACAGGGACTTTTAAGTTTGCTACTCATAATGTTGAGTGATGGAATGGGGAGTAGGCGTGAAGAAGACTGCTCTTTATTTAGAACACTATTGCCTTATTGTTTGGAAGAAACTAAATTAAGTTTGCCTTTCTCTTTTGAAAAGAGTCATTTTAGTTTGTCTCAGTAACTGTTTGTTTTTGCTTCATGTTTTTCCCAGCACTCACGAAAGTCTATTTTATAACCATTGTTCACAGAGACCTCTGGACTGAGGCGGGGAATGTATGTGTTTCCAGGAGAAGTTACGGAGGCGGAATGCCCAAACTTTTTCAGAAAAATTAATCGCAAAAAGATTTTCAAGGGTGTTGCTCTGTAACTCTCTCCTCACAGCCGCTAGCGATCGTACGCTGGGACTGACTGGCCAACTTCACCATATCAGTCCTGTCGGCAACACATTTTGTTTCAATTACTTTGCCCCTATGGGATACATGTTCCTATAAATAAGTAACTTACTGTGGAGGCAGTTCAGGCAGCAGGCTTATGGTTGTGGGGGTCCACTGAGAAGAGTTACATACTTTACTACTTTACTACTGGCTGTAGTTTCAGCAGTGTAGGAGGGGGTTGTGGCTACTGGTATGTCTATGTGTGTGGGCAGGGTTCAGGGGGGGATTGGCGGTCTTTGGCAGAGACTTCCCAAAATAGTGTTGTGAACAACAAATGCTGTGTGTCCATTGGGGCAGTCCTAAACCCTTATATAGCAACGAGGATCCAAGCAGGTGTTGAGTGTTTATTCGCGTTGTTGATATTTGCTGTGACCACGTGAGTCAAAGGCAGAGGGGCGGGTGTCAGGAGTAGAGGAGGTGTGATATTTAGCTATTTCCTCAGAGGGATAAACACAGCCAGGCAAGCAGTGATCTGAGATGACAGAGATGGGGACAAATGTTGTGTTATTCATTCTGTATAAAGTTACTGAATAAAATCACCCACAGATCTCATGTGTACAGCACTGTATTGCAAGCACAGTATTGCCTTGGTATGCAATATCAGCTGGGCATTGCAAACTCTATTGTGTATTGTACTGTGCATTCCTGTATTTGTAGTGTGCAAACAAGCCAAATAGGTGTCCTTTCCTCTGTATCACGTGTATGTAAATCCTGTGAGAATCAACAGCTCCTTTCCAGTCTGCCCCAGAGACAGAGCTTGTTGAAGATGTCTGAGTCTTTCTCAGAAGGATCTGTGCCAAGGCTCAGTATGTAGCACAGACACACTTCAAAATGAGAGCTCCTTCTCATCTGTTTAACATTTAGCTAGACTGTGTACTGATGTTTTCTCTGCCCACTGGAAATCAGAGAGAGTAGAGCAAGAGAGGGGGAGTAGAAAGAGACAGAGATAGAGAGAGTGAGGAAGAGGGAGAGGAGAGAGAGGAAAAGTGAAAGAGAGTGAGGGGAAGAGTGTAAGAGAGAGGCAGAGATAATGTGTGGATTATACTTTTGAATAGTTGCCACATGATGTCCAGTGCTTCCCAGTCGAGTTTGGCAAGATGCTGCAAAAGTAGTTCCTGTGAAAACTGCTTTCAACATCTCTCTATATTAGTGTTGTTGATATTCTTGATATTCTATTCTTGGGAGACGTTTAAAAATGGGCATATTGAGAGTTCTTTTTGTTTTTGTTTAGTTCTGGCAGTTTGATGAGTAACATATATCCTGGCTTGACATTGTGCAAGCAGCTCCTCCATCGGCTGTTTCTTGTCACTCTCCAGATCATTAGGCCTTCATTAGGGTGCACCAACTCACTATAAAATATAATTGGGGAGCAGCAGTCAAATCCAATGGTCCTGAAGAGTCACTCACCCCTCTTGGAATGGGCTCATAAAATTTTTACAATGAAGGCATTAATTGAGTCATATTGATCATTTCCTTTAATATTTATTCCCTAACTACAACTAGTCACCTGATGCCTTTTAAATAGGCGTCATCTCCCTGCACAGGTTATGTTTTGTCTTTTTAAACAATCAATACACAGTTTACCTGACTGCTGTGCTGTTTTTAAAGCAATGGAAAATACTATTGAGTC
This sequence comes from Salvelinus fontinalis, assembly GCF_029448725.1. Classification (NCBI taxonomy): domain Eukaryota; kingdom Metazoa; phylum Chordata; class Actinopteri; order Salmoniformes; family Salmonidae; genus Salvelinus; species Salvelinus fontinalis. Next base: position 37,731,580 of record NC_074666.1, read on the forward strand.
TCATTCAGATCACTTGAGGTAGAGTGCTGTTCTTTTCTTCATATAACACCAAAGCTTTCAGAGGTGTTTCTCTCTGTAAGTGTATGGATACTAAGTAGAGTTGCATGTGTTGTCTATGGCCCCTCTCAGTCCTTCTCCTTCCTGACAGTTCCTTCCTGAGTACACGGCAAACAGGGTCAACTCTGGTCTCTCTCTCTTTGTCTACTTTAGTCTGCAAAGTCCTGTTATTGAGCAGAATGGTAATGGTATCAATGTATAGAAACTTTCTCCAGTGCGGGAAGGTACTGTGCCTACTAAAGAGCTATACGTAAAGGATAAGGTAGAGGGAACAATAATATATGCCATTGGGGCGGCAGGTAGCCTAGTGGTTAGAGCGTTGGTTGTGTAACCGAAAGGTTGCAAGATCAAAACCCAGAGCTGACAAGGTAAAAATCTGTCATTCTGACCCTGAACGAAGCAGTTAACCCACTGTTCCTAGGCTGTCATTGAAAATAAGAATTTGTTCTTAACTGACTTGCCTAGTTAAGTAAAAAAAAAAATAATGCAGACACTTTTATTCAAAGCGACTTACATTCATGCATGTATACATTTTACGTATGGCTAGGCCCCAGAAATCAAACCCACAACCCTGGCGGTGTAAGCGACATCCTCTACCAACTGAGCCATACAGGACAACCATTCTCAAATAAGGGTTTCATGTCCCACAAGACATTTGGCCTGCAATAATATATCGCATTGTGCAATTTTGCGAAGTGTAATAACAGCCTGTTATGTATACAAAGCATGGCCTGCGTGCAGACTGTACCATAATCTGTATATTCTTTAAATATTACAGCCGACCTGGGTGGAAATGGTTAAGGTAAGGGTTAAAGTTTGGGATAGGGTTTAAACCAAAAATTAAAAAAAAACAGTGTCCACAACTGGGATCGAACACGCAACCTTCTGATTCACCATCCCCATCCACAATGCCCTAGCAAAACCCAAGCATACTTGATGGTAATTTTTTTTTTTTTTCACCTTTATTTAACCAGGTAGGCAAGTTGAGAACACGTTCTCATTTACAATTACCTAGGTATTTGTAGTTGTCCACATTTTCTAAGTCAGAGCCGTCCAGAGTAGTGATGTTGGACAGGCGGGCAGGTGCAGGCAGCGATCGGTTGAAGAGCATGCATTTAGTTTTACTTGTATTTAAGAGCAATTGGAGGCCACGGAAGGAGAGTTGTATGGCATTGAAGCTCGCCTGGAGGGTAGTTAACACAGTGTCCAAAGAAGGGCCAGAAGTATACAGAATGGTGTTGTCTGCGTAGAGGTGGATCAGAGACTCACCAGCAGCAAGAGCGACATCATTGATGTATACAGAGAAGAGAGTCGGTCCAAGAATTGACCCTGTGGCACCCCCATAGAGACTGCCAGAGGCCCGGACAACAGACCCTCCGATTTGACACACTGAACTCTATCAGAGAAGTAGTTGGTGAACCAGGCGAGGCAATCATTTGAGAAACCAAGGCAGTCGAGTCTGCCAATGAGGATGTGGTGATTGACAGAGTCGAAAGCCTTGGCCAGGTCAATGAATACGGCTGCACAGTATTGTTTCTTATCAATGGCGGTTAAGATATCGTTTAGGACCTTGAGCGTGGCTGAGGTGCACCCATGACCAGCTCTGAAACCAGATTGCATAGCGGAGAAGGTATGGTGGGATTCGAAATGGTCGGTAATCTGTTTGTTGACTTGGCTTTCGAAGACCTTAGAAAGGCAGGGTAGGATAGATATAGGTCTGTAGCAGTTTGGGTCAAGAGTGTCCCCCCCTTTGAAGAGAGGGATGACCGCAGCTGCTTTCCAATCTTTGGGAATCTCAGACGACACGAAAGAGTTTGAATAGACTAGTAATAGGGGTGGCAAAACATTTCAGCAGATAATTTTAGAAAGAAAGGGTCCAGATTATCTAGCCCATCTGATTTGTAGGGGTCCAGATTTTGCAGCTCTTTCAGAACATCAGCTGACTGGATTTGGGAGAAGGAGAAATGGGGAAGGTTTGGGCGAGTAGCTGTGAGGGGTGCAGTGCTGTTGACCGGGGTAGGGGTAGCCAGGTGGAAAGCATGGCCAGCCGTAGAAAAATGCTTATTGAAATTCTCAATTATAGTGGATTTGTCGGTGGTGACAGTGTTTCCTATCTTCAGTGCATTGGGCAGCTGGGAGGAGATGTTCTTATTTTCCACGGACTATACAGTGTCCCAGAACTTTTTTGAGTTTGTTGCAGGAGGCAAATTTCTGCTTGAAAAAGCTAGCCTTGGCTTTTCTAACTGCCTGTGTATATTGGTTTCTAGCTTCCCTGAAAAGTTACATATCACAGGGGCTGTTCGATGCTAATGCAGAACGCCAAAGGATGTTTTTGTGTTGGTTAAGGGCTGTCAGGTCTGGAGAGAACCAAGGGCTATATCTGTTCCTGGTTCTAAATTTCTTGAATGGGGCATGCTTATTTAAGATGGTGAGGAAGGCATTTAAAAAAATAACCAGGCATCCTCTACTGACGGGATGAGATCAATATCCTTCCAGGATACCCCGGCCAGGTCGATTAGAAAGGCCTGCTCGCTGAAGTGTTTCAGGGAGCGTTTGACAGTGATGAGTGGAGGTCGTTTGACCGCTGACCCATTACGGATGCAGGCAATGAGGCAGTGATCGCTGAGATCTTGGTTGAAAACAGCAGAGGTGTATTTACAGGGCAGGTTGGTTAGGATGATATCTATGAGGGTGCCCGTGTTTACGGCTTTGGGGTGGTACCTGGTAGGTTCATTGATAATTTGTGTGAGATTGAGGGCATCAAGCTTAGATTGTAGGATGGCTGGGGTGTTAAGCATGTTCCAGTTTAGGTCGCCTAGCAGCACGAGCTCTGAAGATAGATGGGGGGCAATCAGTTCACATATGGTGTCCAGAGCACAGCTGGGGGCAGAGGGTGGTCTATAGCAGGCGGCAACGGTGAGAGACTTGTTTTTAGAGAGGTGGATTTTTAAAAGTAGAAGTTCAAATTGCTTGGGTACAGAACTCTGCAGGCTATCTTTGCAGTAGATTGCAACACCGCCCCCTTTGGCCGTTCTATCTTGTCTGAAAACGTTGTAGTTAGGGATGAACATTTTTGGTGGTCTTCCTAAGCCAGGATTCAGACACCCGGCTAAAACATCCGGGTGTGCTAAAACAGTGAATAAAACAAACTTAGGGAGGAGGCTTCTAATGTTAACATGCATGAAACCAAGGCTATTACGGTTACAGAAGTCATCAAAAGAGAGCGCCTGGGGAATAGGGGTGGAGCTAGGCACTGCAGGGCCTGGATTCACCTTTACATCACCAGAGGAACAGAGGAGGAGTAGGATAAGGGTACGGCTAAAAGCTATGAAAATTGGTCGTCTAGAATGTCTAGAACAGAGAGTAAAAGGACGTTTCTGGGGGCGATAAAATAGCTTCAAGGAATAATGTACAGACAAAGGTATGATAGGGTGTGAATACAGTGGAGGTAAACCTAGGTATTGAGTGATGATGAGAGAGATATTGTCTCTAGAAACATAATTGAAACCAGGTGATGTGATCGCATATGTGGGTGGTGGAACTGAAAGGTTGGATAAGGTATAGTGAGCAGGACTAGAGGTTCTACAGTAATAGAATAAAAAATAAGCCAATAAACACTAACCAGAACAGCAATGGACAAGGCATATTGACATTAAGGAGAGGCATGCTTAGACGAGTGATCATAAGGATCCAGTGAGTAGAGGTTGGTTGGGGTCCCGGCGATTCAGACAGCTAGCTGGGCTATCGGTAGCAAGCTAGCATAGGATGGAGGTCTGTTTTTAGACACCTCGTGCGTTTCCGTCGGTAGATTAGTGGGGTTCCGTGTGGTCGGGGGATCAATCCAATTGGCAAAATAGATAGAGTTATAGTGACCCAAGAAAAATTGTCCGATAGACTTATTCAGATAGCAGCCGATAAGACAGCTAACGATTAGCGGGCCCCAGATGAGCGTTCAGGTAACGTCGCGACGGAGGTGCCAGTTGGATAACTCCCTCGGGCAGATAACGTCGGTAGTCAGTCGTGAAGGCCCGGTGGGGCTCCGCATTGGCAGTAAAACGGGTCCGGATAGGTGGTTGTAGTCCAAGAGTGGCTGAATGGAACTCTTCAGCTGGCTAGCTCCGGAATAATTGATGTTTGCTCTGGGATCGACGTAAGCCAATAGTTACATAGGTAGCAGCTAGCTAGCTGCGAAATCAAGGTGTAATTGTCCAGAGCTTGCGGTTGAAATCCGGGGATATGGAGAAAAATAGGTCCGGTATGTTCTGGTCTGAGTCACGTTCTACAAAAGTGGCGAAAGATTATCGAGCTAAAGGAATAGCTGATGACCACAAACCATGGTTAGCTGAAATACTAACGTTCTGGGTAGCTTCTGGGTAGCTTCAGGTTAGCTTCTGGCTAGCTTCTGGTTAGCTTCTGGCTAGCTTCTATTGTGGATTTTCAGATTTGAGGTAAATAATATTTTTGTTTTGTAATTGGTAAGGCGGGTTGCAGGAAAGCGTTTTGAAGTTGAGTTTTTGGAAAAGAAAATATATAAAAGATATGCGAAGAAACACGACAAGACGAGGACAAAAGGACGTCTGACTGCTATGCCATCTTGGAATGTAATAATTGAGTAATAGCGCTCACTGTTGCCCCTAGTGGCCGGTTTTGAAGGCAGTTCCAGACATCCTCAGGACATGGATAGATGTCCAATTTCAAATTCAATCTTGAATGACCTGGCTACAGTATACTATAAAATGCTATATTGCACATGATCAAGGGATACTACAGTGTGTGGTGTAGTATTCTCCAGTATACTAAACAGTTCTAAAGTAAGCAATACATTATCAAGGGATACAGTGGGTAGTATAGTATCCTCCAGTATAATACAAAATTGTATAGTAAGTACTACACATAATCAAGAGATACTACAGTGTGGAATATAGTATTCTACAGTGTACTAAGTTTACTACAAAATGCTATAGTAAGTACTATAATATTCTATAGTAAACTGTATTATTTTTTAATGTGGGTTACTTGGGAAATTTTTTACGTTTTTATCAGGGTGCTCCTGAAAAGCATTGGGATTGTGTTTTTTCTAATTCTACTGTAAGCACTATGTAAATGCACACAGGGAAAAGGGAGCAATACTTGGCTCTTTGATTAATATTTTGTGATTTTAGTGGTGAGAGAACTAGTATGCCATCTGGTTAAAGAAAGCTTTCAGCTCCTGGTGTTTCATATTCTCTGGCTCCATGCTAACCATGTAATGTAAGAGATGGGCATGAAACAACAGTGGGTGTCTATAGCTATTTATAGATAGCTGATGGTCATTTTTCTATATTTTTCATAACATTTTCATTTCATGTACTGTTTTTGCATTGCGTGTACTGTGTACAATTTTGATTATAAGCTGAAATGTCTGTATACCGACTCCTGCAACATGTGTGAATGTCACAATATTAATGAGCAACAGACTCATTTCAATACAGCTTTCCACATCATAGCCCTGCTCCAGAGACTCTTCTTGGATGCAATTGTTGTACACTGTTCACACCACAGTTGCTGTGACCTGTTATTAAAAAAAACTGCCACAGCGCTTATGACAATCTAAGGATTAAGGTTTTAACCTCTCACAGTATAGAGAGCAAGTGAGAGAAAAGATTCCAGCGCAGAGAAATGCAATTTGCCATCACTGTCTTTTCTCAAGGGAGGGAGGCGATAGGAGGCAAGGGGTGTTGTGCGATTGTCTCCCTCTGACCTGTCACCACATTATAGGCTGATCTGTGGGAAGGTTTCTCTGCTCCATCTTTCTCTCTCTGCTCCTTTTCTCTCTCTCTCTCTCTCTCTCTCTCTCTCTCTCTCTCTCTCTCTCTTTGCCCATGTCTTAATCACAGTGGGGCGCTGCTCCTCTCAACCCCTAGCCAGTGTAATTCCCCCCAAACATTTTTTTAAGTAGTGTCAATTTAAAGCAGATTGAAATAGTTTGGCTGAGATCTACTCTGCCCTGCTTGTGGTCGCTCAGATATGCAGCGAGACCTACACTAAATCAAATAATATTATGGCAATTGTAGGGCTTTTTAACTTTGGTGACCTAAAAATCAATACATGAAGAGAAGTAAATTTGGTCTGTACTGCAACAGTACTGATGTTTCTTCCCAAACTGGTCTCAGAGCATGTTGTATGATTCTGTAAGTAAATCCGAGATGCCCATTTAGTATGATATGTTACGAATTACAATTCGTATTATATGTCACAAATTTGCAAAACATACATTATGTTACAAATTTGCCAAAAGTATAATATGTTACGATTTTGTTAAACGTATGATAAGTTACGAATTCTAGTTAGGTGGCTAATGTTAGCTAGCTCGCTAACGTTAGCTAGGCTAGGGGTTAAGGATAGGGTTAAGTTTAGGAGTTAGCTTAAAGTCAGAGCAAAGTAGCTAAAAAGTAATAAGTAGTTGAAAAGTTGCTAATTAGCTAAAATGCTAAAGTTGTCCGTGATGAGATTCAGACTTTTAACCTTTGGGTTGCTAGATGTTCGCGTTATTAGGCCCAGCCGCCTGCCCTACCACCCTCCTTTCTTTTTTTGCCTTAAGACATTTGTGTTATCTAACCATACCAAATGTAACATATCATAGATGTCGTACAGAATGATACGAAATTCTCTGAGACCAGGTTGTTCTTCCTTCTTAAATCAAGTTGAACTTGAGTCTTTGAATCCACTGGTATGTCACCCTCTGTTCTTGAACATGAATACATCATTTTTTAGGTTTGATCTTCAGAACGATTAACTTCAGTACATGGGCCCTGATATCATCAGAACACCATTAGACAATGATGTTCAGAGGTATCTTATCTAATTATGTTGGAGGGCATTCTAAGCCAAAAATAAGCCAGGGAGGGACACACTTACACACCTTGCCAAGTTTCCTTAATCAGGTTTGTAAGCTGTTTGATAAGCAAGGAGTGGCCATTTTGAAAAGCTGGCTCTCCTAATGTATGTGTAAGAGACGAAGAACACAGAGCATGTTGAGCTCTTAAAGTATTCATTGTGCCCTGCAGACAGCAATGGTTAATGATGGGCTTCATTCACGCCTTCAGACCAGCATTAGTTAATTAATTCTGTTGATTGTGTAGCTGGAACTCAGTTACTTATGACTTATTGAGAGAACACTTTGTTAGATTTGGAGCAGACTCAACACTCAAGTTGTTGACTGTGATTCTATAACCTTAAAAATCGGTATAAATTAGCCATACTTAGCTACTTTATGTAAAGTGGAACAGTGTTTCCATGGAATAAGACAATAAGGCAAAGGAAAGAATATGGCGAAGATAGATGTTAGAAATGTTGTGAGGTGAAAATGAACATTAGGACTGCTTGTGAATGTTAATTAGTTAAAAGGGGCATATGGCACAATATTTTCTTCCCATAATTGTGCATATACAATACACTCCCCCTTAAATTTGGACAGAATGGAAAACTGGGGAAGAAGTTGACAGATTCTGTTACCCGATCCACATGTTGTTTATAAAACAGCGTAATGGAGAGATGCCCAGTGATTTGGCAAGAGAGAAGAACCAACAACATTCAGCAATGCTTGGATTACCTCTAATCGGAAACAGACTTTGTTTTGTGCCACTGTGCTTTCTTTAGGTTCCTAATAACAGAACAGAGTCCCCCTGTTGGACAGTAGCTAAATAGTCAGAGGAAGCTCTCATGGGGTAGTGCTCTGGTGGGCCTCCAAATGTCCATGTATTTTTCCTGGAGTATCAGTTTTTCCTTCTGTGAACCAGTCCCTTTATGGGTGTAAAATACCATGATTTAAACTGTAAGCTGACTACATTTTTCCAATCATACTGTATGTGGGTGTTCTTCCCCATCTGGAATGTGTGGTGAGAGATGACGCTGTTGACTCTGTGTATGAGTTGACTCTCTAACTCAGTGTGTAATACGACATGAGGTTTATGTGGCTGATGTACATTAAGATGACACTCCAGGGGGTCACACAAAGTTCTGATTTACCGATGGCCTCCAACAGGGTTATGGTTAATACTCCAACAGTGATGTTTTACAGAAATACAGTACTGCTGCGTGTAGATCCTGTCTCTCGCTGTCTGTTTGTTTCTGTACTGTATATTGTGTACACACCACCTGGGGATGCTTACAACTGTATCCACATTCATTTTTGTTATATCACCAGCCCACCCGGTGAGAGTCACTGAAAGGAACCCTCTACCTCCTATTGTAGATTGTGTGTTGCTCTTGTGTAGTGCACTGGGGGTCCCCAGCCCTAGATCTAGAGATCTACAGTGTCTGCAAGCCTTGGTTCGAGCCAGTACTAACACCCCATATTCAATTAATCAAGCTCTTAGTCTGTGTATGTACAGTTCTGCTCTAAACTCAAAGTTTACTTTGGAAAATGTAAGATTGATGCCAATCTGGAGATGTACATTAAGTGATAAACAAAAGTTAATCGAATGTAATTCAGTATTTGGTCCTGTTTGAAATGCAACAGTAAAATCAAATGTTTTGCTGATTGGCTTTAGAGTTTTCACAGGGGCTGTCTCGTGTCATTTATTTCAGTTAGCGGTGAATGTGTGTGGTTGTCAAATGTGATTGGCTTTGGCGGTGAAGCCAGCCTCTCCTAGCACTGTAGACAATAAATTGTATTTTGTACAGAGTTATAAGGCTATAATTATGGTGCTTGAAGTGAACAATGTCTTCTCCCACTTTACAGGCAGACAATTAGAATCATCATTATTAATGGACATTATCAGCACATCAATGGTGCAGAGAGAGAGTAATGGAGATATAGAAAGCTTTTGGGACAATGAGTTAGGAATCAAACTAACTAAACTGTATTTTATTGTGCTCAAACTCAATGGCTGACTATGGCTTCAACAGTAGGGCCAGAATGTACGCTTTTGGGAGTGTGATAGTTTCAGAATACATTTTCTTTACTTTCAGGAAGTCACTTATCCTCTTCTTCTTCTCTTGCAGATGACCCAAGAACAGTGCACTCATAGGAACAATGTCCAGAGCTCAGAGAAACCACATGTGTACAAAGTGGGGATTTATGGCTGGCGGAAACGTTGCCTTTACTTCTTCGTGCTCCTGTTAATGATCCTGATCCTGGTCAACCTTGCTTTAACCATCTGGATACTAAAGGTCATGAACTTCACCATTGTAAGTCCTCCTCCTTACCTGCGTTTTACTTTGGATTCGCTTTTATGACTGTGCTCTAGGAGAATTGATTATTGTATTTGCTTAGAGGTTTGCTGGAATAATAGGGGTTTTCTCCATGGGGGGCTATAATGACAGGCCAGTAATTACAAGCTGTGGCGTTAATTTTCCCTCACAGTGGTCGATCTGCTACGGTGTTAGTCCACGTAGCTAACTCCATGCTATCGGTCTCTTTCCTCCTCTCCTCTCCCCCCCCCCCCCCTCTCGCCTTCTCTTTCTCCCTTCCTTCCATCCCTGTATGTTGTTAGTTTCCGAGTACCCCACTGTTATTTTCTTCTCTACTTGAGAGAGTTCAGTTGAGGGCATGTTTAGTATTCAAGTGCAACCGCCTCAAGGTGCCCGTCTGGAACCAATGACACTGTCACTTCCTGCACAGTAGAGAGGTGACATCAGCACAGGATAGGGGTGATGTCAGCAAAGGAGAGTGGTGACACCAGGGCCATACACTACATTAGATTACGCATGTGTACCATTCACCTCAATGCCATGTCATACAGTACTTAGCACTAGACTGTAGAGTTTGACATACATTTCCACTGTGTTTCTCTGAATATCTGGAGTGTTAGTCTGGAGCTCGAACCCTTTGAGCCATGTCGTTTGAGGCTGCTTTTTGCTCGATAATCCTCAGCGATGAGTCAGATACTCATATAAAGGCAGTTAACACACTGTTCCTAGGCCATCATTGAAAATAAGAATTTGTTCTTAACTGACTTGCCTAGTTAAATAAAGGTATAATAAAATAAATGCAAATACTCAAAGCAATTTGGATGTCTGGTGTGTCCGACTGCATATGTTCTAGACGCTGAGTGGCTATATTAAGGGTCCTAACCTTTATCCAAATAGATCCAAGTGGGATGTGATATCATGGTGAAAGTGATCCAGCTAAATGCCTGCATAAAACTTAGATTTTACCATCATCCTTGAAGGGAAGAAACTACAGCCCCTTTAAAAGCTTCAAACATGTAAGATCAAATATCTATCTACATTTTTGCCGAAGCTACATTAGTTCTACAGCCTATGAAACAGTCCACAGTCCACTGTCTCCCGGATAACCCCTAGTAAGATGTTGCTGTCTCATGTTCCTTAGACGGCCTCAAGGACATGGATTGTATGGAGAGTGATTGAGGACAGGCCATGAGATCCATGGATGCAGAAGAGCAGGTGTCTGCTTGTCAGATTTATGTTGCATTTAATTGCTCCGAAGCCCCACAGTACTGGATGACATGTCAAGGATGGGTTTGGATTAAATATTCAAAGTCTTGAGTTACTGTGAAAATGAATGTGGAGAGGAGGTGGGTGTTGAAGGGACACACACACACAGACATGGGAGAATGGTCACACACTCACATACACAGGCCTGCAGGGCAGATTCACAATTAACTCTTGGGGAGGAAACAATAAGTGTCAGTTGAGAGACTGGAACTGGTTGTGTTTAAATGACAGAGTTGGTGAGGTCTCTGCTCTCCTTCAGGCTGTCTTTTTACGAGTGTTTAGAAATTGCAATTCTGTGTCTTATAAGGACAGCAAAGGAAGTAGCTAGCTGGAGTCAGAGTCCAGTGACAGAGCAGGCTTGATGCCAGACCAAACAGATTCAAACATTAGGCCATGTCTCCTCAGACTCCCACTCTACCTCTGAGACCTAGTGCTTGTCTGCCAGCATTTAGAACTCCTCGTTGTGTTAAATGGGGATGTTCTAATGCAAGTGAAACTCTGGTCTAGACTAAGATAGATTAAGGTGTACTGTGCACTCCTTGCCAATGCAGCACAGAATGACAAACTTAATGGGGAAACAGAGACAGATCTATTGGCAGTAGTCCTATCTGGGTTGCCCCGGTTAAATTCATCACATTGTACTGTTCTGGAGTGGACTCATAAGGCAAACTCCGCTAACATCATGTGTCAGCAGTAATGGTAATTAGCAACACTATCCTTATTCCGGGTCTACCTGTAAAACTCACTGTCATACTGTTAAACCTTCCTCATTAAGAGCAGGAAGAGAGATAAGTGGGGCATACCAATTCAGACTGTGTGCCTGGAGTCTAACCTTAAAGCATTGGTGCATGTCAGAGACAGACGAGCCACGCATGGTTACAGGAACCTTGTCTTCTCACCAACCACCTCTACTTGCTGCTGCTGCATTTTTTAACTGTGGGCAGAAAGGTTACCCAGCATTTTGACCTGAGAGTCAGAGGTAGTCGTCCTATTCAAACACAAGCCTGGCTGCTCTGGGCTCCATGCCAGGCCACCCAGCTCTGCTTGCCCTGACTGGGAGAGTCTGCTCTCTAATAGGGTGGATAGGGGCCTCCCTGGAGCAGCTGCTCCAACCACACCTCCCAGCCATAGCCCTCTTTCTGGGGAGTGGATCACCACTCTGGGGACACTAATCTAGGGCCCATGCAGGATGGAGCAGCAACAGCCCCGGTTAACGCTCCACAAGGGCAAGAGACAAGCCTTTCTTGTCTGGCCAGATACATGCTGTATCATTCTCATCCCCAGTCCATTTAGCCATTCCCATGTTTTTGTGCCACCACCTCAACATCCGTTTGATGAGCACAGCACTCTCTGATGAAGGATAGAGGACATGGACAGAAAGCCTGGCACATTCACGATTTACCAGTATCACCATTGACCTGAGAGTCAGAGGTAGTTCTCATTGTTCAGAAGTGAACCTTTCCTTTAATCCCCAGTACTTGACACCAGCCATTACCGAGTCATCGCCCATCTCTGTGTTTTCATTGGTGCTGCTGGTGCTCTCAGGCCTGGACTGAGCTAAGCGGGTCTGTCATATAAAGGGGCTGCGGAGCTTGTTTTTCTGTTTGTTTATGGCAGGTGGTGACGGGCCACGGAGGCAGTGCTAGATTTCTGCCAGACTGAAATGTTTAAAATTTTCTATTAACCTCCGAGAGAGGCTGTTTAATATGTCAGTGTGGCAAATTATTTTTTTTATCCCTCGTCTCGGTCCACTCTCCACAGTCGTTCTCTCTGCTCTGTACTATCTCTATCTATCTCACATTCTCTCTGATACATTTTCTCTCATCATGGTACAGCACTGCAGTTTGTCTCTAAGCAGCAAGTCAGAATTATATAACTCATCTTGTGTCGCTTTCACTGGCATCAGCAGAAATGTCTATGCATTACAATGTATAGTTTTGTTTGTAATATATGTGACTCACCACCTGGATTCGGTCTTACGTAGCAAATTTAGAATTTCAGTTTTTTTACATTGGATAAAAGTAGAGACTCGGAGCTACAAAATTATATATCAACACAACATTCTTGAGGAACAATGGGAAATTAATTCTACTTAGAAAGTTGATACTTGTAAACTCACTTTTTAGAAAAGGGCCTTTGAATGTTTTGGTACCTATTAGAGCTCTCTTTTGTCTACACCCATTCATCATTGTTCACACCCTCATAAACCAGCCCCACCCATCTCTATAAGGATTCACATGAGGTCATGTGCTAAAGACTAAAAGTGGTAGTAGCCTACAATGGGGAAAAAATCCAGATAAACAGAAAATGTCCAGATAAAAATATTTTATAAATATAAGATGACGCTTACCCAGATACACTTGTCTAAATTGATGTGAAGGAAATGTGAAAGTGAAAGAAAAGTACTACATTGTCATACTTGAGTAAAAGTATAAATAATTTCAAATTCCATATTAAACCAGATGGCATTATTGTATTTAAAAAAATTGAATAATTAACAAATAGCCAGGTGCAGCTTACACCTTAGCCAAATACATTTAAACTCAGTTCTTCACAATTCCTGACATTTAATCCTAGTAAAAATTCCCTGTCTTAGGTCAGTTAGGATCACCACTTTATTTTAAGAATGTGAAATGTCAGAATAATAGCAGAGAGAATGATTTATTTCAGAATGTATTTATTTCATTACATTCCCAGTGGGTCAGAAGTTTACATACACTCAATTAATATTTGGTAGCATTGACTTTTAATTGTTTAACTTGGGTCAAACGTTTCGGGTAGCCTTCCACTTGCTTCCCACAATAAGTTGGGTGAATTTTGGCCCATTCTTCCTGACAGAGCTGATGTAACTGAGTCAGGTTTGTAGGCCTCATTGCTTGCACACGCTTTTCCAGTTCTGCCCACAAATGTTCAATAGGATTGAGGTCAGGGCTTTGTGATGGCCACTCCAATACCTTGACTTCATTGTCCTTAAGCCATTTTGCCACAACTTTGGAAGTATGCTTGGGGTCATTGTCCATTTGTAAGACCCATTTGCAACCAAGCTTTAACTTCCTGACTGATGTCTGGAGATGTTGCTTCAATATATATCCACATCATTTTTCTTCTTCAAGATGCCATCTATTCTGTGAAGTGCACCAGTCCCTCCTGCAGAAAAGCACCCCCACAACATGATGCTGCCACCCCGTGCTTCACGGTTGGGATGGTGTTCTTCGGCTTGCAAGCATCCCCCTTTTTCCTCGAAACATAACGATGGTCATTATGGCCAAACAGTTCTATTTTTGTTTCATCAGACCAGAGGACATTTCTCCAAAAAGTACAATCTTTGTCCCATGTGCAGTTGCAAACCATAGTCTGGCTTTTTTATGGTGGTTTTGGAGCAGTGGTTTCTTCCTTGCTGAGCGGCCTTTCAGGTTATGTCGATATAGGACTCGTTTTACTGTGGATATAGATACTTTTGTACCCATTTCCTCCAGCATCTTCACAAGGTCCTTTGCTGTTGTTCTGGGATTGATTTGCACTTTTCGCACCAAACTAGGTTCATCTCTAGGAGACAGAACGCATCTCCTGAGCGGTATGATGGCCGCGTGGTCCCATGGTGTTTATACTTGCATACTATTGTTTGTACAGATGAACGTGGTGCCTTCAGGCATTTGGAAATTGCTCCCAATGTTGAACCAGACTTGTGGAGGTCTACAAAAAATGTTCTGAGGTCTTGGCTGATTTCTTTTGATTTTCCCATGATGTCAAGCAAAGAGGCACTGAGTTTGAAGGTAGGCCTTGAAATACATCCACAGGTACACCTCCAGTTGACTCAAATTATGTCAATTGGCCTATCAGAAGCGTCTAAAGCCATGACATCATTTTCTGGAATTTTCCAAGCTGTTTGAAGGCACAGTCAACTTAGTGTATGTAAACTTCTGACCCACTGGAATTGTGATACAGTGAAAGTGAAATAATCTGTCTGTAAACAATTGTTGGAAAAATGACTTGTGTCATGCAAAGTAGATGTCCTATCTGACTTGCCAGAACTATAGTTTGTTAACAAGAAATGTGTTTAGTGGTTGAAAAACGAGTTCTAATGACTCCAACCTAAGTGTATGTAAACTTCTGACTTCAACTGTAGGTATCAAAAGTAAACCATTTCAACGTCCTTATATTTAGCAAACAAGACGGCACAATTGTATTATCTTTTATTGATGGATAGCCAGGGGCACACCAACACAGACATCATTTTCAAACAAAGCATTTGTGTAACCTTTACTTAATACTTTAACGGCTGTCTAATGCCTCCTCCTCGGATGAGGAGGAGGAGTAAGGGTCGGACCAAAACGCAGCGTTGTATGCAGACATAATGGAATTTATTAAAGAAAGACGAAACATGAAAACTCTTACACAAACTACAAAACAACAAACGACGTAGACAGACCTGAACTTGAGAACTTACATAAAGACACGAAGAACGCACGAACAGGAAAGACTAGCCAAACGAACGAACAAACGAAACAGTCCCGTGTGGTGCAACAGACACAGACACAGGAACAATCACCCACAAACAAACAGTGAGAACAGCCTACCTTAATATGGTTCTCAATCAGAGGAAACGTCAAACACCTGCCTCTAATTGAGAACCATATCAGGCAACGCATTTAACCCAACATAGAAACAAATAACATAGACTACCCACCCAGCTCACGTCCTGACAACTAAACAAAGTAAAACAAAGGCAAATAAGGTCAGGAACGTGACAGTAACCCCCCCCCCCCCCAGAGGGTCTGGGTGGGCATCTGTCCACGGTGGTGGCTCCGGCGCATGACGAGGACACCACTCCACCACTGTCTCTGGCCCCCTCCTTAGCGTCCTCCGAGTGGCAATCCTCGCCCCCGACCCTGGTCTAGGAACCTTAACACCGGTCCCCCCTTGATAACTCAGGACATAGAGGTAGCTCAGGACAGAGAGGTAGCTTAGGACAGAGGGGCAACTCTGGACTACTGGCAGCTCCGGGCTGAGGGGCAGCTCCGGGCTGAGGGGCAGCTCCGGGCTGAGGGGCAGCTCCGGCCTGAAGGCCAGCTCATGACTGGAGGGCAGCTCATGACTGGAGGGCAGCTCATGACTGAAGGGCAGCACCGGACTGGCTGGTGGATCCTGGCTGGCTGGCGGCTCTGGCTGCTCATGGCTGGCTGGCGGCTCTTGCTGCTCATGGCTGGCTGGCGGCTCTTGCTGCTCATGGCTGGCTGGCGGCTCTTGCTGCTCATGGCTGGCTGGCGGCTCTTGCTGCTCATGGCTGGCTGGCGGCTCTGGCTGCTCTTGGCTGGCTGGCGTTATATTAGCTTACCACAATAGCCAGAAACACAAGACATTTCCCAGCAGTAAAAGTTAGCGATCGTGACACACCAGCAAAAGATATAATTTTTGACTAACCTTGATAAGGTTCATCAGATGACAGTCCTATAACATCAGGTTATACATACACTTATGTTTTGTTCGAAAATGTGCATATTTAGAGCTGAAATCAGTTGTTATACATTGTGCTAACGTAGCTATTTTGTCCCACAACGTCTGGATTTTTTTCTGACACTTTTTTTGACACACATATTCTGACCAAATAGCTATTCATAAACATAACTAAAAAATACATGTTGTATAGGAAATGATAGATACACTAGTTCTTAATGCAATCGCCGTGTTAGAATTCTAAAAATAACTTCATTACCACATAAGGCTTACGTTATGTCGACCGAGTGCCCAAAACCTGGGCGCAAAACTAATAGTACACAGTTCGACAGATATATGAAATAACATCATAAAATGGGTCCTACTTTTGCTGATCTTCCATCAGAATGTTGTACAAGGTGTCCTTTGTCAAGAACAATCGTTGTTTGGATTTAGAACGTCCATTTTCCCTCTTGAATTAGCAAACGCACTAGCCAAGTGGCGCGAAGCTCTCCTTTCTGAACAAAGGCACACAACGCAACACGTCTAACGTCCCGAATAAATTTCAAAAATCGAATAAAACTATATTGAAAAAACATACTTTACGATGATATTGTCACATGTATCAAATAAAATCAAAGCCGGAGATAGTAGTCGCCTATAACGACAGCTATTCAGAAGGTAAATCCAGGTCCAACTTCGCGCCTTCCTGAAAACAGAAAATGGGTGACACGTCATTCCAAGAGGACGTATTCCATCTCAGACCAAGATAAACACTCCATTTCTTCTCTCACTGCATCTTGACATCCAGGGGAAGGTGTATGACGTGCATGTATACTACTAGGTATCATGCCCATTTATAGGCAGGACCCAGAAGAGAGCATCGATTTCAGATTTTCCACTTCCTGGTCAGGAAGTTTGTGCCAAATGAGTTCTGTTTTACTCACAGATATAATTAACCTGTCTAGGATCAGCGTGGCGCTAGCGGCACACCCCCCCCCCCCCCCACTGAAAAACCAGTGCCGCGAAATTCAAAAAAAATATTTTTTTAAAATATTTAACTTTCACACATTAAAGTCCAATACAGCTAATGAAAGACACAGATCTTATGAATCCAGTCAACATTTCCGATTTTTAAAATGTTTTACAGGGAAGACACAATATGTAAAGATGTACATCTATTACCTAAAAACACATTAGCATAATCCACCATCTTTTATTTGTCCACCAACACCAGTAGCCATCACCAATTCGGCTAAACTAAGATATTTATAGCCCCTAACCAACAAAAAAACTC
Source organism: Salvelinus fontinalis (assembly GCF_029448725.1). Taxonomy (NCBI): domain Eukaryota; kingdom Metazoa; phylum Chordata; class Actinopteri; order Salmoniformes; family Salmonidae; genus Salvelinus; species Salvelinus fontinalis. The sequence goes on from NC_074666.1 coordinate 37,748,807, forward strand.
ATTAGATGACAGTCTGATAACATATTTATGGTATGGGATAGGTTTTGTTAGAAAAAAGTGCATATTTCAGGTATATGGCATAGTTTACAATTGCACCCACCATCACAAATGGACTAGAATAATTACAATGAGCAACGTGTTTACCTAACTACTAATCATCAAACATTTCGTAAAAATACACAGCATACACGAATCGAAAGACACAGATCCTGTGAATACAGACAATATTTCAGATTTTCTAAGTGTCTTACAGCGAAAACACAATAAATCGTTATATTAGCTTAGCACATAGCAATTAGCAGCCCAGCATTGATTCTAGCCAAAGTGAGCGATAAAAGTCAACATCGCCAAAAGATATTAATTTTTTCACTAACCTTCTCAGAATTCTTCCGATGACACTCCTGTAACATCACATTACAACATGCATATACAGTTTGATCGAAAATGTTTATATTTAGCCACCAAAATCATGGTTAGACAATGTGAAATGTAACTCGGCTGGTCAGAATTTGTCCTTGCGCCACTTAGACAGTGATCTACTCTTATACATAAATACTCATAAACGTGACTAAAAAATATAGGGTGGACAGGGATTGATTGACAATTTAATTCTTAATACAATTGCGTTATTACATTTTTTAATTTATCCTTACTTTTCAATACAGTTTGCGCCAAGCGAAGCTACGTCAAAAAACATGGCGTCCTAAGCCACTAAAATGTTTCGACAGAAACACGATTTATCATAATAAAAATGTCCTACCTTGAGCTGTTCTTCCATCAGTATCTTGGGCAAAGGATCCTTTCTTGGGAGAAATCGTCTTTTGGTGGAAAGCTGTCCTCTTGCCATGTGGAAATGTCAACTACGTTCGGGATGAACTGAAAAGCGTGCCCAACTTTTCACATCGTTGCAAAAATAAATGTCCCAAAATCGCACTAAACGGATATAAATTGCTATAAAACGCTTTAAATTAACTACTTTGTGATGTTTGTAACTCCTATAACGAGTGAAAAGATGACCGGAGAAATATAACAGGCTAAACTAACGCTTGGAACAGGAGAGGGTCGGTGTCTTCCACGCGCGTTACGCAGCAAGAAAAGACTTGCTAGCTAAAGGTTTTTTTCATTTGTAGGGCCTGTGAACGAGCAATCGAGCCCGTTGGAATCGTCATCACGTAAAGGCATCCAGGGGAAGACGTAAGAAGTGTCCGTATAGTCATAGCAACGACAGTGCCCTTTTAACTGACTTCAGAAAAGTGGCCAACATTTCTCAAATCTGACTCCATGTCAGGGAAATTGCTGTAGAATGGGCTCTGTTCCACTTAGAGACAAAATTTCAACTCCTATAGAAACTATAGACTGTTTTCTATCCAATAATAATAATAATATGCATATTGTACGATCAAGGATTTTGTGGGAAGCCGTTTAAAAAATTAGCCACATTAGCATAAATAGTCTAAACAGCGCCCCCATCCCCAACAGGTTAAAACGGTTTTAGAAACTAGAGAGTGTTTTCTATCCAATAGTAATAATAATATGCATATTGTACGAGCAAGAATTGAGTACGAGGCCGTTTAAATTGGGCACGTTTTTCCCCCAAAGTGACAACAGCGCCCTCTGTCCTCATCAGGTTAATATGGTTCTCAATCAGAGGAAACGTCAAACACCTGCCTCTAATTGAGAACCATATCAGGCAACACATTTAACCCAACATAGAAACACATAACATAGACTACCCACCCAGCTCACGTCCTGACCAACTAAACAAAGTAAAACAATGGCAAATAAGGTCAGGAACGTGACAAATACCCGTCCCGGAACCAGGATCCTCCTCATCAAAAAAGCTGACTAGCATAGCCTAGCCTAACGGGACAGGGATATCATTGAAATATACTGTTCATGAAATCACAAGTCCAATACAGCAAATGAAAGATAAACATCTTGTGAATCCAGCCATCATTTCCGATTTTTAAAATGTTTTACAGCGAAAACACTATGTATTTCTATTAGCTAACCACAATAGCCAAAGACTCAACTGCATATTTTCACCATGTTTCTACCGCATAGATAGCTATCACAAAACTGACCAAATAGAGATATTATTAGTTACTAACCAAGAAACAACTTCATCAGATGACAGTCTTATAACATGTTATACAATACATTTATGTTTTGTTCGAAAATGTGCATATTTGAGGTATAAATCATAGTTTTACATTGCAGCTACCATCCAAAATATCACCAAAGCAGCCAGAATAATTACAGAGAGCAACGTGAAATACCTAAATACTCATCATAAAACATTTATAAAAAATACATGGTGTACAGCTAATGAAAGATAAACATCTTGTGAATCCAGCCAATATTTCCGATTTTTTTAAGTGTTTTACAGCGAAAACACAATATAGCATTAAATTAGCTTACCACAATAGCCAAACACACAAACGCATTTATTCACCGCATAGATAGCATTCGCAAAAACCAGCAAAAGATATAAAATTAATCACTAACCTTGAACAACTTCATCAGATGACAGTCTTATAACATCAGGTTATACAATACACTTATGTTTTGTTCGAAAATTTGCATATTTAGAGCTGCAAACCGTGGTTATACATTGTGAAAATGTAGCAACATTTCCCCAGAATGTCAGGAGCTATTTTGGACACTCACCTATTTTGGACACTCACCTAATCTGACCAAAGAACTCATCATAAACTTACTAAAAAATACATGTTGTACAGCAAATGAAAGATACACTGGTTCTTAATGCAACCGCCGTGTTAGATTTTTAAAAATAACTTTACCATAACAAACAGCTTGCATTATTGCGAGACAGCGCCCGCCAAAACGGCGGAGAATAGAAATAACATTTTCCACAGAAATACGAAATAACAGCATAAATTGTTCTTACTTTTGCTGAGCTTCCATCAGAATCTTGTACAATGAGTCCTATTTCCAGAATAAAGCGTTGTTTGGTTTTAGAATGTCCTTTTCTCCTGTCGAATTCGCGCCACAATGCTAGCCAATGTTGATGACGTTCCCAGTTTCTCTCGACGCAAAGAACGGAAAACTCAAAGTCCCAATAAACGTTGAATAATCTGATAAAACTCGGTTGAAAAAATATACCTTACGATGTTATTATCACATGTATCAAATAAAATCAGAGCCGGAGATATTAGCCGTGTATACCGAACGCTTATCAGAAGACAATATATGGAGGTGCTTCGCACGCCTAGGTAGAGAAAGGAAATTCCTGACCTGCCACTCCAAAAGCTCTTGTTCGACCTCAGATCAAGCTAGACACCCCATTCCACCTTCCACTGCCTGTTGACATCTAGTGGAAGGCGTATGAAGTGCATGCATATCGATAAATATAAGCCAGTTGAATAGGCAGGCCCTGGAACAGAGCCTCGTTTTCAGATTTTTCACTTCCTGTGTGGAAGTTTGCTGCAAAATGAGTTCTGTTTTACTCACAGATATAATTCAAACAGTTTTAGAAACTTGAGAGTGTTTTCTATCCAATAATAATAATATGCATATTGTATGATCTAGAATAGAGTACGAGGCACTTTAACCTCTACTCAATAGGGGGAGCTGTTAGCACTTTTTTTGTTTGTTGATGTTGCCAAATTAAACTGCCCAGTACTCAATTCTTGCTCGTACAATATGCATATTATTATTATTATTGGATAGAAAACACTCTCTAGTTTCTATAGCCGTTGGAATTATGTCTCTGAGTGAAACAGAACTCCTTCTACAGCACTTTTCATGACAGGGAGTGAGATTTCAGAAATCTTGGCCCCTGTTCCCAGGTCAGTTTTAAGGTCCCTGTAAATGCTATGAGGATACAAACACTGCCTACGTCTTCCTCTAGATGTCAGTAAGTGGTGACACTTTGAATGGAGTCGATTGCGCAATCAGGGCCTGTATAAAAGACCAATGACCGGAAGTACATGTCTTTTCGTCTCTGCGCCTGACGCACGATGGACGTCGGACTGGCCTCCTTCCAAGCTGTTGTTTAGCCAGTAATATATCTCCGGTCATGTTTTTACTCGTTATAGGTGTTAAAAACATCATAAGGTAGTTAATTTAAACCATTTTATAGCAATTTATATCCGTTTAGGGCGATTTTATGGCATTTCTGTGTGACGCACTTCGAGGAGCTGGGCACTTTTCTAGTACATGGTGAACGTTAGTGGCCATTTCGACGGGACAAGAGGACATCTTTCGACCAAAAGATGATTAGACCGGAGAAAGGATTCATTGCCCAAGATTCTGATGGCAGTTCAGCTAATAGTAAGAACTATTTATGATGATAAATCGTTGTTCTGTCAAAAAATGTTAAACGCTTATGCCGCCATTTTCTTTGGGGTAGCTTCGCTTTGGCGCAACCTGTATTGAACAGTAAGGATAATTTAAAAAATGTAATTCAGCGATTGCATTAAGAACTAAATTGTCTTTCAATTTAGGGGGGTGCTCCCGGATCCGGGTTTCTGAGGCGGTAGAAGTTAATTTGGGCACGATTTTTTCCAAAGTGAAAATAGCGCCCCCCTATTGACAAGAAGTTTTAAGTGAGTCTGCCAGATCAGAGGCAGTATGGATGACCATGGATGTTCTCTTGATAAGTGTTTGAATTGGACAATTTTCCTCTCAAAATGTAACAAGTACTTTTGTTGTCAAGGAAAATGTATTGAGTAAAAAGTATATTATTTTCTTTACAAAAATGTAGCGAAGTGAAAGTTCACAAAAATATTAATAGTAATGTACAGATACCACAAAAAACAACTTAAGTAAAAATACTTTAACCTCTACTTCCTCAGAAACCCGGGTCCGGGAGCACCCCCACCAGTAAAAAAGCTGACTAGCATAGGCTAGCATAGCGTCACATGTAAATAGTAGCATCTAAATATCATTAAATCACAAGTCCAAGACACCACATGAAAGATACACATCTTGGTAATCAAGCCATAATTTCTGATTTTTAAAATGTTTTACAGGGAAGACACAATATGTAAATCTATTAGCTAACCACATTAGCAAAAGACACCACTTCCATACTCCACCATTTTTTTTACTCCATCAGCAGCTATTACAAATTCGACCAAATAAAGATATAAATAGCCACTAACCAAGAAACAACCTCATCAGATGACAGTCTGATAACATATTTATTGTATAGCATAGGTTTTGTTAGAAAAAATGTGCATATTTCAGGTATAAATCAGAGTTTACTATTGCAGCCCCCATCACAACTCTCACCAAAGCGACTAGAATAACTACAGAGACCATCGTGTATTAGCTAATTACTCATCATAAAACATTTCTTAAAAATACACAGCGTACAGCAGATGAAAGACACAGATAGTGTGAATCCAGACAATATTTCAGATTTTCCTAGTGTCTTACAGCGAAAACACAATATAGCGTTATATTAGCTTACTACACGTGCAAACATCACCCCAGCATTGATTCAAGGCAAAAAGAGCGATAACGTGTAAACCACCAAAATATATTAATTTTTTCACTAACCTTCTCAGAATTCTTCAGATGACAGTCCTGTAACATCATATTACACAATGCATATAGAGTTTGTTCGAAAATGTGCATATTTAGCGGCACAAATCGTGCTTATACAATGAGAATAGTGTCCAAATACTCAAGCAATCTGTCCGGCGCCATCTTGGAAAGGCACCTATTCTTATCGAAAACTATTCATAAACTTGACTAAAAAAATACAGGTTGGACAGCAATTGAAAGACAAATTAGTTCTTAATGCAATCGCTGAATTACATTTTTAAAATTAACGTTACTGCGCAATACAGGGTGCGATAACGCAAGGCTACACTGCAAGTAATGGCGTCTTATGCATTTAACTTTTTTTCAACAGAACGAATTATCAGCATAAATAGTTCTTAATAATAGCTGAGCTTCCATCAGAATCTTGGGATAGGTGTCCTTTGTCCAAAAGAATCGTTGCTGGGTTGGAGAATGTTGTCTTCCACGTTGCAATTAGCAGTAAACATTAGCATGCGAGAGAGAGATACCCAACTTCCTACAACGCCAGAAAATGAAATACCCGAAAATCGCAATATACTGACATAAACTGATATAAATCGGTTTAAAATAACAAGAATATGATGTCTTTAAAGCCTATATCGAATAAAAACAGAGCCGGATATAACTAGAAGCTAAAACGGGAGCTTCTAAAACGACATGCCAATGTCCTCAGTGCGTCAGCGCGAAGAATCAAATGGAGGGACACATCGATTCCAATCCATTTATAGACTTTCTGATCTGCGTAGAGACTCCATTTCAAGGCCCTCTATTCACTGACACCCAGGGGAAGGCGTATGCAGTGCATCTCAACCAATAGAAGACAGGCAAAGTTATACACAGGTCTGAGAACAGGTTGGAAAAATCTGCATTTCTCAACTCCACATGAGGAAATTGCTCCAAGTCCAGTTCTGTTTCACTTACAGACATAATCCAAACGGTTTTAGAAACTAGAGAGTGTTTTCTATCCAATAGTGATAATAATATGCATATTGTACGAGCAAGAATTGAGTACGAGGCAGTTTAATTTGGGAACACCAAGAAAAAAATTGTGCTAACAGCTCCCCCTATTGACAAGAAGTTGTTTAAGGTACTTAAGTATTTTACACCACTGCCCAAATGCCTTCACACCAGTACATTAGCATACTTTAAATACTGCTACACATGCACTTATCACATAGTATTCCATACATAAGTTAAGGCCATGCAACCTGAGTTGAAACCTGAGTGAGATGCACATGTACAGTACATAAACAGATGCATGCGCTATATATTTAAGTGGTGGAGACTTGATACAGTCACACGATATTGTTGTGGTATGTTACAAAATCATGTTACGACCAAACATATCAATATTCTGCTAAGTTGCTAAGTGGATGGTCTCTACAGAAGGTGTAAACGGTACAGCCAAATGGTTACTTGCATAGTAGCAATATCAGAAATAGATAGTGTCAATATAAATAAAATATACAGGATGTACAAGAACAATAACGATAGTGATAGACGAGGTTGTTATGCATACAATCAGGGGTGTAGTGTCTGAGCAGCAGGATTAAAAAATAGCAGCAACGTATGGCGTGCGTGTTAGGAGAGAGTCATGTGAATAGAGGCACTGCAGATAGTGCTGATGACTGGTCCGTCCAAACCACACATGAACAAGTGAATCTATATTCGGAGAGTCTGTTTCTGTCCTGCCCTTGACTTTGGTTCAGGGCACGTGATGTCCATAGCCTCTTCATGGCAAAACTCCCTGATCTTGTCAAAAAGATAGTTTGTCTAGCTGTGTACAGTCCAGGTGGTGCTTTTACAAGCAGATAATCTATGGGAGGAAGGATGTCAGCGTTGCGCAGCAGCTGAAACCTGGTCTTGACAGTCTGAACGCTCCTTGGCGACAACACCAGGCTCCGGAGCATTGAAGCTGTAAAACAGAGAATAACAAAAAAATCAGAAGACATTACAACCCTGCACAACATCAATTCACCTCCCAAGTTTAGATAAGAATAACCTCATAAAAATAAAAATATTTTTTACCTGAAGTGCTGGTACTGCATGATCTGTGCCAGTGGCCTGAAGTACGGAGTCAGGTGTTGTTGCCAGCCATAGCTTTCCACCAGCACCGTACCATCCTCCAGTCCAACCAGCTGTGGGATGTTAACCCCTGTACTTCACAACATCAGCAATCTCAGACAAAGTGTTCACTCTGGTCTTTCTGAAGCGCTGCTTGATGAGGCCAAAGCACAAGTCAGGGGCAAACTTGGTGTGGCCTGTGATCAGGAAGTGAAGGTCCAGATTGTGGTGGAGCTTGTGCATGATCCACCAGGCACAATACCAGAGCACAAACTTGTTCTTGTTTTGGCCACTGCAGTTATCACAATTCAGGTCCACACAAGTTTTCCCAACTCCGTATTTGGTGAAGAAATGGTGCATATAGATAATGACTGTGCTGCTGCCATTGCTTGCTCGGGCCAGCTCTCTTGTTGATGACTGTATGACTGGTGGATTAGAGTCAGGCGTGTTCTACTGATTAATGCTGAAAGACAAATTCCAGATACAAGTATTTTAGCATTATTATACAATAGATGCAAAATGGCATTCAAGCAATACAAACCGATTGTCATAGTTAGCTAAAGTTAACCAATATGTTCAATGTTAGCTAGCTAACACAAGGCTATAACTAGCAATGCGAAATGGCATTCTGAGAAAACATCATTAACATTACACACACTTCATACACATAAGTTAATGTTAGCTAACAAGCCAGCCACCTAACCTCAGCTAGCCAAAAGCAAGCTTTAACTTGGGATCTTTTGTTTAGACATGTCTCGTTAACGTTAGCTAGATAGCTAAAAAATGAACTATAATCCCAATCCATAGAGTAACGTTACTAGCAATACAAACCAATTGTCATAACAAGCTAAAGTTAATCAAATAGCGTTAGGCTCATTGTTAGTTAGGAGCCATCGAACTCCAACTGGCTGGCTAACAGCAAGCTTTAGCTTGCAATGAAATCAACTTTCGGACAAAATTAGAAACGTATAATATCTGAATCTATAGCTAGATTCTTACCTGTATGGATGAAAGTTTCATGGCAGACTGCAACCCCTTTTATAAGACATCCTGTGTGGTATCCGTTTAGTTTGCACAGCTTGTTTGGCCCGTTGTGTTCCACTGATTTCGAAACGTGTTATGAAATGAGAGAGTCAGCATTGCATGGCACGATCTTTGTCTAGAAAGTAGTCCAGAAAGTAGTCCATCACAACTTTTTCCCACTGAACTTTGTCGATAGCGCCCAATAAATTCAGGGCAGCAACATACTGTATTTGCAGTTCTCCATGGCTAACCTAATATCTTTTTTTTTTTATGCTGTAGAAATTATTTACGCATTACGAGCAGCTCATTTTATAGACACAAGATGCAACACCGACCAATCCAAACTCATCTCTCGGCATGTCCAACCCACTCAGTATCTCAGCTAATCATGGCTAGCGGGAAGGTTGCCTACTTTTTCTGTGGCTAAACCAGCTATGCTCGTAATTTAACAATTTTATTTGTACAGTATTTACAGATTTGATATTAAGGCACATGAAAGTTCACATGTTCGAGAAAATCAGTTCAAAAGGCTCTCCTGTGAAGTTGTGACTTGCGACATACGCCTAGTGTCACGATCGTCATAACTGGACCAAAGCGCAGCGGGATCTGGATTCCACATATTTTATTACTAGTGAAACTCAAAGCAAAACAATAAACGAACAAACGAAACGTGAAGAAAATGCAGTGCTCACAGGCACTACACAAAAACAAGATCCCACAAAGCACAAAGGGGAAATGGCTGCCTAAATATGATCCCCAATCAGAGACAACAATAAACAGCTGTCTCTGATTGGGAACCATACCAGGCCAACATAGAAATATAATTACCTAGATGAACCACCCTAGTCACACCCCGACCTAACCAACATAGAGAATAAAAAGCTCTCTATATGGTCAGGGCGTGACACCTAGTTTCTTGAATCGGAACACATATCTGTAATTACATATACAACAAGCTAGAAGGCCATGTCTGTCATCATGTTGGTTTACCTGACAAATACACAGACATATGATTATTTGGAACTCTGGTCCTCATAATCAAAATCAACTACAGCATGACAGACCTGGCAACATTTGTTTCCACAATAAGATCTTAGGTTCTACACATAGGTGGTTCATGAGACCTAGGAAATGAATTGTTGAATAAATGCAACCCATTCATCCATTCAACAAATTTTTCTGCTAAATAATTTCTGTCAATTATTTTTCTTCAATATTTGAGGTTCATCAACCACCACGGTAAATTGAACAAACAATATTGTTTTGTCTCTTAATTTTGTTTATTTGTACACATAATAAATTATTTAAAATTTTCATAAAGAAATTCCTCATGTGACTTTACTGTCTGAATGTTGCAATCCCAATGTATCGATGTACAGCCGGTGGTGATAGACATATATTGCAGCAGCTGCACACACAATGAGGAAAAATAACATTGATGAGCTTTGATTGTCTGACTCCCCTTAGGGTTTAAATGAGTTAAGCTAAAAGCTTCTTCCCTTTCCATCCCTATGCCAACTGGATAGTTGTTTTTCCATGCAGAGAGGCCTCTGTCTTATATGAATTGGCCCACTTTGAATCTAAACAGCCCATTCTCTCCCAGGCAGCCTCCAGATTGCTGGATTCACTGCCTGTTTAATTCCCAGTCTGTTGATGATGTGCGGCCTACTGGCTGGCTGGCTCTCACTCTGGACAATTAAGTCTCACTACACAGAAACAGCACGGAAAGGTCAGAGACAGAGAGCATGGAGAAACATGCCAGCTTGTTTTTCCACCATTCAAATGTAATTCATTTACAAAATGTAGAGCAGAATGGAGAATGTGCTGGAATTGGATTTTGTTTGGAAGTGTGGTGGATCAGCCTGGCTTCAAAGATTAGATGTAACATAGTAAAAGTACATTTGTGGCACTTACATTTGTACATTTGTGGCACGTATGGTATGTTACGTTTGGTATGGTTGCATAAGACAGAAGGTTACTTAAGCCAAAAACAATGGAGGTGTGAGGGATCAGCCTGGCCTCAAAGACTAGACATAACATAGTAAACATAAATCTGTAACACTCAAATTAGTATGATATGTTACATTTGGTATGGTTACATAAGACAGAAGGTTATTTAAACTAAAAACAAAAGGATGGAGGCTGGTCAGAGAGGATGGATGGGCTATGGGTATTGTAAGCCTACATACAGTACACAAGCAACTATCTGTTACTGCGTCCATATTAGGACAGCGTCACCTTACACCACCTCTTTCTCTCCCCTGTGTCACGCCCTGGCCTTAGTATTCTTTGTTTTCTTTATTATTTTAGTTAGGTCAGGGTGTGACATGGGGAATGTTTGTGTTTTGTTGGTTTTGGGTGTTTTTATGGTAAAGGGGTTGTTGGGTATGGTATATGGGTTTGTGTGGAGTACATGTGTCTAGTGTTGTCTATGTATGTTTAGTTGTCTAGGAGAGTCTATGGTTACCTGAATGAGTTCCCAATTAGAGACAGCTGATTTCGGTTGTCTCTGATTGGGAGCCTTATTTAGGGTAGCCATAGGCTCTCATTGGTTGTGAGTAGTTGTCTATGTGATACGTTTGTAGCCAGTGTGTGCACATCGTTGTTTAGCTTCACGATCGGTTTCTTGTTTTGTTTAGTGTTTAAGTGTTTTTTGTTTCGTTTGCCTTCTTCACCAATAAAAGGAGATGGCTTATTTTCCTAAAGCTGCGTTTTAGTCCGTCAATCCACTACACGATCGTGACAGAACTACTCACCATTATAGGACCAAGCGGCATGGAAAGCGGCAACAGGACCTACCTACACAGGATTCGTGGACATGGGAGGAGATACTGGATGGTAAGGGGCCGTGGGCTCAACCGGGAGAATATCGCCTTCCTCGTGAAGAGCTGGAGGCAGCTAAAGCCGAGAGGAGGCGATATGAGGAGGCAGCACGGAGACAAGGCTGGAAGCCCGTGAGTACAACCCAAAAATTTCTTGGGGGGGGCCTTAAAGGGAGTGTGGCGAAGTCAGGTAGGAAACCTGCGCCTACTCCCTGTACTTACCGTGGAGAGCGAGAGTACGGGCAGACACCGTGTTACGCAGTAGAGCGCACGGTGTCTCCTGTACGCGTGCATAGCCCGGTTCGGTACATTTCAGCTCCACGTATCGGCCGGGCTAGACTGAGCGTTGAGCCGTATGTCATGAAGCCGGCCCAACGCATCTGGTCACCAGTGCGTCTCCTCGGGCCGGCGTACATGGCACCAGCCTTACGCATGGTGTCCCCGGTTCGCCTACATAGGCCGGTGCGGGTTATTCCACCTCCCCGCACTGGTCAGGCGACGGGGAGCATACAACCAGGTAAGGTTGGGCAGGCTCGGCGTTCAAGGGAGCCAGTACGCCTGCGCGGTCCGGTATTTCCGGCGCCACCTCCCCGACCCAACCCAGTACCACCAGTGCCTCCTCCACGCACTAGCTATATGGTGCGTGTCTCCAGCCCTTTACCACCAGTGCCTAAACCACGCACCAAGCCTCCTGTGTGTCCCCAGAGTCCTGTGCGTCCTGTTGCTGCTCCCCGCACTAGCCCTGAGATGCGTGTCCCCAGCCCGGTGCTACCAGTCCCGGCACCACGCACCAGGCCTACAGTGCGCCTCAGCCGGCAGGAGTCTGCCGTCTGCACAGCGATGACTGAACTGCCCGTCTGCCAAGCGCCATCTGAGCCATCCGTCTCCCCAGCGCCATCTGAGCCATCCGTCTCCCCAGCGCCATCTGAGCCATCCGTCTGCAATGAGCCTGCAAAGCCGCCCGTCTGCCATGAGCCTGCAAAGCCGCCCGTCTGCCATGAGCCCACTGAGCCGTCCGCCAGACAGGAGCCGCTAGAGCCGCCCGCCAGACAGGAGCCGCTAGAGCCGTCCGTCAGACAGGATCCGCCAGAGCCGCCAACCAGACAGGATCTGCCAGAGCCGCCAACCAGACAGGATCTGCCAGAGCCGCCAACCAGACAGGATCTGCCAGAGCCGCCAACCAGACAGGATCTGCCAGAGCCGCCAACCAGACAGGATCTGCCAGAGCCGCCAACCAGACAGGATCTGCCAGAGCCGCCAACCAGACAGGATCTGCCAGAGCCGCCAACCAGACAGGATCTGCCAGAGCCGCCAGCCAGACAGGATCTGCCAGAGCCGCCAGCCAGACAGGATCTGCCAGAGCCGCCAGCCAGACATGAGCAGCCAGATCAGTCAGCCAGCCATGAGCAGCCAGATCAGTCAGCCAGCCATGAGCAGCTAGATCAGTCAGCCAGCCATGAGCAGCTAGATCCGTCAGCTAGCCATGAGCAGCCAGATCCGTCAGCTAGCCATGAGCAGCCAGATCCGTCAGCTAGCCATGAGCAGCCAGATCCGTCAGCTAGCCATGAGCGGCCAGATCCGTCAGCCAGCCATGAGCGGCCAGATCCGTCAGCCAGCCATGAGCGGCCAGATCCGTCAGCCAGCCATGAGCGGCCAGATCCGTCAGCCAGCCATGAGCGGCCAGATCCGTCAGCCAGCCATGAGCGGCCAGATCCGTCAGCCAGCCATGAGCGGCCAGATCCGTCAGCCAGCCATGAGCGGCCAGATCCGTCAGCCAGCCATGAGCGGCCAGATCCGTCAGCCAGCCATGAGCGGCCAGATCCGTCAGCCAGCCATGAGCGGCCAGATCCGTCAGCCAGCCATGAGCGGCCAGATCCGTCAGCCAGCCATGAGCGGCCAGATCCGTCAGCCAGCCATGAGCGGCCAGATCCGTCAGCCAGCCATGAGCGGCCAGATCCGTCAGCCAGCCATGAGCGGCCAGATCCGTCAGCCAGCCATGAGCGGCCAGATCCGTCAGCCAGCCATGAGCGGCCAGATCCGTCAGCCAGCCATGAGCGGCCAGATCCGTCAGCCAGCCATGAGCGGCCAGATCCGTCAGCCAGCCATGAGCGGCCAGATCCGTCAGCCAGCCATGGGCCGTCCCTCAGTCCGGAGCTGCAGTCCCTCAGTCCGGAGCTGCCGTTCCTCAGTCCGGAGCTGCCGTTCCTCAGTCCGGAGCTGCCGTTCCTCAGTCCGGAGCTGCCGTTCCTCAGTCCGGAGCTGCCATTCCTCAGTCCGGAGCTGCCATTCCTCAGTCCGGAGCTGCCATTCCTCAGTCCGGAGCTGCCATTCCTCAGTCCGGAGCTGCCATTCCTCAGTCCGGAGCTGCCATTCCTCAGTCCGGAGCTGCCATTCCTCAGTCCGGAGCTGCCATTCCTCAGTCCGGAGCTGCCATTCCTCAGTCCGGAGCTGCCATTCCTCAGTCCGGAGCTGCCATTCCTCAGTCCGGAGCTGCCATTCCTCAGTCCGGAGCTGCCCCTTACCCTGGTGCTGCCCCTTACCCTGGTGCTGCCCCTTACCCTGGTGCTGCCCCTTACCCTGGTGCTGCCCCTGACCCTGGTACTGCCCCTGACCCTGGTACTGCCCCTGGTACTGCCCCTGACCCTGGTACTGCCCCTTACCCTGGTACTGCCCCTTAGTCCGGAGCTGCCCCTTAGTCCGGAACTGCCCCTTAATGCAATGGGGTTAATGTGGAGGGGGGTCATTTGGAGGAAGCCTAGGAGGTGGTTAGGGACTGTGGTGACGTGGGGACCACAACCAGAGCCGGAGCCGCCACCGTGGATGGAAGCCCACCCAGACCCTCCCCTAGACTGTGTAATGGTGCGCCCGGAGTTCGCACCTTAAGGGGGGGGTTATGTCACGCCCTGGCCTTAGTATTCTTTGTTTTCTTTATTATTTTAGTTAGGTCAGGGTGTGACATGGGGAATGTTTGTGTTTTGTTGGTTTTGGGTGTTTTTATGGTAAAGGGGTTGTTGGGTATGGTATATGGGTTTGTGTGGAGTACATGTGTCTAGTGTTGTCTATGTATGTTTAGTTGTCTAGGAGAGTCTATGGTTACCTGAATGAGTTCCCAATTAGAGACAGCTGATTTCGGTTGTCTCTGATTGGGAGCCTTATTTAGGGTAGCCATAGGCTCTCATTGGTTGTGAGTAGTTGTCTATGTGATACGTTTGTAGCCAGTGTGTGCACATCGTTGTTTAGCTTCACGATCGTTTTCTTGTTTTGTTTAGTGTTTAAGTGTTTTTTGTTTCGTTTGCCTTCTTCACCAATAAAAGGAGATGGCTTATTTTCCTAAAGCTGCGTTTTGGTCCGTCAATCCACCACACGATCGTGACACCCTGCCTCTGTGCTATAAATAAAGAGTGATATACACATAAAGATGCTGCATGCTTTTAGCCTCCTCCCTTCGCTGTGTCATGGACCCTTATTAGAGGTTTCACATCGTTCTTGGTTTCTCTTTGAAAATACCTAAATGTGCATAACACAACATTTTGGTTGTTTAGAGTGGAATTTCATTCTATTGATCAAGTTGTGGTTTGTACCAGTAGATAGATTATATTATATAAAAAGGCAGGGGAGGGGAGGAGTGAAAAGAGAGGGAAGTCAGTGTCTCTTTGAAATGGAGATCAAAGACACTAGTGGTCTATCCCTGAGGATTGTATTACAGTGGTGCCCCTGTAGTAGCCGCTGGTTGGGAAAGTATCAGGACATTTCTATACACTTAGTGCTAGTGTCCCTCTGGACTACGCATGGTTAGCTCTGGTCCTCTGTGCCCTGAGTGTCTGCTGATTTCTCCTCTGTCGGCACCAGTGGTGTAAAGTACTTTAGTAAAAATACTTTAAAGTACTACTTAAGTAGATTTGGGGGGTATCTGTACAATACTTTACTATTTATATTGACATCTTTTATCTTTACCTCACTACATTCCTAAAGAAAATATTGTACTTTTTACATTTTCCCTAAAACCCAAAAGTACTCATCACATTTTGAATACTTAGCAGGACAGGAAAATGGTCCAATTCACACACTTATCAAGAAAACATCCCTGGTCATCCCTACTGCCTCTGATCTGGCGGTCTCACTAAACACAAATGCTTCGTTTGTAAATGATGTCTGAGTGTTGGAGTGTGCCTCTGGCTATTCGTATTCAAAATAATTGTAAACATTTTTTTTTTATTATTAGCATTTATATCCAGCCAACCTTATATGTCATTCTAGTCAAGGCTTTTGGTTATTACTGCACTCTACATTCAGGTTGGTAGTAGATATGATTGCGGTTATTCTAAATAAAAAAACATGATAGCAGTTATTATTGTTTTTCTACCTAATGCTGCCCTTTGTCTCAATGCCAAACACTTGCTCTTTGCAGACTTCCTTAGACACTTTTCCCCAATTGATCTGAAGTAAATATCAATACTAGCATTCACAGATCAGAGTGATGTTACTTGTCATTATTTCTTGCCTTGCAGGCCATTCTCTCTCTTTAAGCTCACTGCAGGGGCCCTGAGAAAACAAGATGTGCAGATCATTGACAAATCTACATGTTTTCAAGACAAGGGAAATCTATTTCAGATCTTCTGTCTACCCCCTTTCTCTCCTTCTCTCTCCCTCTGTCTGTCTCTTTCTATCTGATGATGGGGTTCACTTTTTGATGACACAGTATTTGCTATTAACATAATAATAATACAAATAAAATAATATGTGAAAAATGGACATGAATATATTTTAGAATTAAAAATACTCATCCAATTTAGTTTTAAACAGCCTTGACAATACTGTAGATTTCCAGTGAATGCTAAGGATGCCGCTTCTGATATGGCATAGCCTGAAGGTTATGGTTTTATCATGGGGAGAAAATAAGCAAAATGTAGAGATCAAAACGTAGACAGGAGATAACTCTGACAACTTGTCCCAGTATATAGGGCTGACTCGCTATCTTCGGGGATGGGAAATAACATTGGGGGAATGCAGGACTATTCAATGTACTACCTCGACGAACTAGTCAAAATGAAAAGCTTTAGAATCTCAGGCATACATTTTATTTATTCAATTGACTCTACTCACTCCTACTCACACTGTACAGAATAGACTAAAAGCAATTCTACTGTAAAGGATGTTTAAAAATAAATAAAAAATGTCGTCTGTGATCCACTTTCTACCATGTGGCGCCACACAATTACCCTTGGGGAACGATGAATAACTAAGCAGTTACACAGATTAAAATTCCTCTACAGAGTCTCTGTTTGGATGGGGATGGTGTATAATAGTGGAATTGCAAGACATCTCCCATGTGAAATCAACATTAGCCAGGATAAAGGAGTGCGACAGGCCTGAGTCTCTAGCTCAACTTGATCAGGGGAGAGAGGAAGAATTGCAATTGGTTTCCAATCCCCCAAAGGAGAGAGAGAGAGAGACCCTTCCCCATACCTACTGTACACACCTTGTACTACACAATCCCCCAAAGCACCGCCGCAACGAGTTATATTTTACAGCAAAGGCTGCAGCAGAAGTGAACTCCTTTGTTGGCGACTCTCATCCGTGTGTGTGCGATTGGCTGGTTGCTCCATGGGGAACTCGTGAAGGCTGTCATATTTCTTCTGTGGGAAAACTTGTTTTAACCTGTCTGAAGGCTCTTATATATTGGTTCACTTATGACATTAAAATACATTTGTTCATTGGGCAGAATCTTGAATAAAATGCTCTGCATTCGTTGCCTTCCTTTTAGATAAAGCTCCGCCTTATCTTAGCTCACTGGTCACCATAACAACACCCACCCGTAGCACGCGCTCCAGCAGGTATATCTCACTGGTCATCCCGAAAGCCAACACCTTCTTTGGCCGCCTTTCCTTCCAGTTCTCTGCTGCCAATGACTGGAACGAATTGCAAAAATCGCTGAAGTTGGAGACTTATATCTCCCTCACTAACTTTAAGCATCAGCTATCTGAGCAGCTCACCGATCGCTTCAGCTGTACACAGACCATTGGTAAATAGCCAATCCAACTACCTACCTGATCCCCATATTGTTTTATTTAAAAAAATATATATTTTGCACATCAGTATTTCTACTTGCACATCATGATCTTCACATCTATCACTCCAGTGTTAATTTGCTAAATTGTTATTACTTCGCTACTATGGCCTATTTATTGCCTTACCTCCTTGCTCCATTTGCACACACTGTATATAGATTTTTCTATTGTTATTGACTGTACTTTTGTTTATCTCATGTGTAACTCTGTGTTGTTGTTTTTTGTCGTACTGCTTTGCTTTATCTTGGCCAGGTCGCAGTTGTAAATGAGAACAATTCTCAACTGGCCTACCTGGTTAAATAAAGGTTAAATAAAAGAAAAGAAAGAATAAATAAAACAGGGTTGGGGCGAATAACTTAAATCTAATTCATAAGCCTACCAATACATTCATTAATATACAACAAAGTTATTTCAATCTTGTAATAATTCATTTTCTTTCAATTTACTCTATAAAATCTATTTATCAATATAATAAAACTAGGCCCATTATATTTCCTTGAATAAACCTAAAAAAAAATCATACATTTTCAGCATTATTGTGATGAGTTTTTAGGATAGGCAAATTATTAGATATTCTGCCCAGCTGTTTGTCGGCAGCACACTAAATAATTCCATAGATTTGAGGAATTTTAGTGATCAGCACCAATAGCCTATGTAAAGTCTGTATCAATAGGCTTCCAGTTGTATTCTAAAAAAAATAAGGAAATATGATTGACATTCTGTCACGATCGTGTGGCGGATTGACGGACCAAAATGCAGCAGTTGGAAAATAAGCCATCTTCTTTTATTTTAAAAGATGACAAACAATAAACACGAAACACTTTAACAAAATAACAAAATAACAAAACGACCGTGAAGCTACAAACGTTGTGCACAAACATACAGGCTACTAACGTTCTTACATAGACAATTACCCACAACCAATGAGAGCCTATGGCTACCCTAAATAAGGCTCCCAATCAGAGACAACCGAAATCAGCTGTCTCTAATTGGGAACTCATTCAGGTAACCATAGACTCTCCTAGATAACTAACCAACATAGACAACACTAGACATATACACTCAACACAAAACCATCTACTACACCCCATAACCCCTTTACCAAATAAACACCCAAAACCAACAAAACATAAACATTACCCATGTCACACCCTGACCTAACTAAAATAATAAAGAAAACAAAGAATAATAAGGCCAGGGCGTGACACATGCGCTGCACATAGGAAAGTGTCCAGACAACTATGAGCTGATTGACCAGTAGGCTAGGTGTGATCTGATCTAGTCTAATCAATTATCTGAATACAAAACCCATCAACCCCCTATGAGCCATCAGCAGGACAAAAGTATTGCTCAGTATATGAGATGGTGCACTATTAACGGCAGCACCACTTAAAACTGTTTTCATTTGCACACAAATCCAAAACGATGTACGCGATTGCAAAATCGAATGCTTCTTACAGAAATATTCACCTAACATGCGTGATTCTTCAATAGGCTATGCATCATGCGTAGGCTGATGAACCTACAGTATACTTGTTGGGAGGGCATTTGGTATCCAGCTGTTTAGTTAGGCCTAGTGATATTGTTGACCATCAACTGATCCAGGATTTTTTTCCTAAATGACAGTCAAGTGACAAACAAATGTTGTGATACACTGTAGCATGTCATGCAATAACAGCCAGGGTGGGAAAACGGTATTCGGGAAGAATGTCCAGAATATGTTGATGTCTCGTTCATTGCGCAAGTGAAGACAGTTGTGATCCGTGTTGGATCTTATCCAACACCCCTACATTTATGTTGATTATCTGCTATTGTCTGCTTGATTTACAGCTGGGTCTAGATGATTTAACAGAGAAATAATCAAGGTAATGAGATAATGTTTTCATATGTTTCTATGTGTTGGACAACAATGTAGGCTACTGTGCACAATTGCCTACCTAGTCTATTTTATGACACCCAACATATTTTCCATTCTATTATTCAGGACATTTAATGATAACAAATAGGTAACTTAGTGGGCTTATAAATCAAATCAAATTTTATTGGTCACATACACATGAATTTCCCGCGCTGCCTTTTCAGCGGAATGTTGTCGAGGGGTTCCGCTAGCAAAACATGTGTCCTAAAAAGGTTGACAGTCTGATGGCCTTGAGATTGAAGCTGTTTTTCAGTCTCTTGGTCCCAGCTTTGATGCACCTGTACTGACCTCGCCTTCTGGATGATAGCGGGGTGAACAGGCAGTGGCTCTGGTGGTTGTTGTCCTTGATGATCTTTTTGGAGGGCAGGTACCTTGCCCCCGGTGATGCGTTGTGCAGACCTCACTTCCCTCTGGAGAGCCTTGCGGTTGTGGGCGGAGCAGTTGCCATACCAGGCGGTGATACAGCCCGACAGAATGCTCTCAATTGTGCATCTGTAAAAGTTTGTGAGTGTTTTCACGGACAAGCCAAATTTCTGCAGCCTCCTGAGGTTGAAGAGGCGCTGTTGCGCCTTCTTCACCACGCTGTCAGTGTGGGTGGACCATTTCAGTTGGTCCGTGATGTGTACACTGAGGAACTTAAAACGTTCCACCTTCTCCACCACTGTCCCGTCGATGTGGATAGGGGGGTGCTCCCTCTGCTGTTTCCTGAAGTCCACGATCATCTCCTTTGTTTTGTTGATGTTGACTGTGAAGTTATACTCCACACTCCGAGGGCCCTCACCTCCTCCCTGTAGGCCATCTCGTCGTTGTTGGTGATCAAGCCTACCACTGTTGTGTCGTCTGCAGGGACTCCGATCCCTTTAATCATAGAGGCTGCTATTGTTACAATGTTTCCATTTCTTTTGTCATATTTGCATTTCTTTTGTCATGTTTCTATTTATTTTGTCATGTGGCAGTCTATTTTGAAATGAAACGCACAAATGTCGGCCTTTTACCAGATCCCAAAATCTTTGCATGAACTGTTTACTTTCATAAATTCGGTAGTCTATGCTAAAAAAATATACTATAATATTTTGCCTATATTAACAAAGGTATTTTAGGCCATAACCTAAAGAACAGCTACATGATTTAATGAAAAGCAGCAAATAAACACAGCATTATTTCACATTCTTTAATAAAAGACTCATAAACAGAAACAGGCAATAAGCTACAGCTCGCTTCACAGTTTTACTGCCAAATAGGCCTACAAGGAAACTCGATGTATCTCAACAACGTAGTAGAGCAGCGTAGTACATTCCACAAAAAAATGTGATCCACAAAAATACACGTAAGCCCCACTACTCTCTTCTACACTGCTCTAGTTAATCATAGGTAGCGTTATACAGGTCACCTCCAATTAAAAGGTTATCTCTAGAGCTGCAAGGCCATGTTCGAGTCCGGAGGGAGCATACATTGTCATTGACACATCCCTGCTAAAATAGACAGGACAATCTATACTGCACTATTGGCTATAGCTTTCTTAACTGGGTCCAAGGACAGTGCAAAATATCATTGCTCAATAGAAACATACAGCGAAATGTTCTGTAAAATATCTCAAGAAAATTGCCTGTTTTTCAGTGTTAGACAGAGGATGACAAAGAGAGAATACTTTTTTTGACTGGGGGGAGGCACCATAGCAGTCATATTGAAAAGGAGCACAGAGAGTGAATAAGAGGCTTGCCTTTGTCCAATGTCTCTGCAGTAGGGGAGTAAAAAGCCTTCCCCACTCTGCTGTGGCAGAATCTATTAAGACCTTGAAGCCAGCACTTCCCTTTGATGTTGTGCCTTGAAAACAAGGCTATTCAATCTCCCTGCTCAGAGTCAATAAAGCCCTGGTGTCGTAAATTTGTACATGCAGGTTTTTATGGAATCCTGGTCTAGTGGCATGGATCTGGGGGAGATGCTAGGAGGCTACGAAAAATACCTAATTTTAAGTGTCTCGCTGTGCAAACAGAGAGTGACGGGGAATGCTACAGAGGCACTTTAGTTTTTGCGGTCGTCTTGGAGGGAAACAAAGTTTGGAGGTGGTGGTGGTGGACAGTCAACTTCCCTCTGCTTGAGCGGTTCGGTCAGGTCAATTCCAGGACATTGCGTTTCATCATCAGCTCAGTCAATCAATGTCCAAACTGTGTCTCTTCAATTCGGAGAGAGCACAGTCACAATGTCAGGGCTTGAGCGTGACAATCACTGACTCTTCCTAGAAGCTCTCTCAGACTCCCTCATATCCACCTGAAAAAAAATAATAACTGTTTACAATTAGCGATGAGAGATGAGATACTAAGAGGTGATAATTGCACGTTTTGGTCTTGTATCACGAGCGATCCATTACAGCTCTGCAACGGTAGGAGAGGGGGCTCTAGTGTGTTCTGGCACAGCAGTTTGTCTATTCACATATCAATCACTGTCATGGCACATCTTGATTCAGCACTCCTATAGGCGGCTCAGGGTTGTGTTGTACAGCCCGAATGAATATGAAGTTAATAGGAAATCTATAGCTGCTGACTGACAGTGAATCCCCCTCTCTTAAATCAGGGTCGAACTCAGATGGAGTGGTGTGCACACTTTGCCAGGTTAATTCAATGGGACAGATATCTCTCTCTCTCATCCCTCTCTTTTTCTTTGTCTGTGTCTCGCTCCTCTTCTTTTTTCCCCATCTCACTTTCTTTCCCTCTGTATTGTGTCTGTCTCCATTGTCTCTTTCCCTCTCTCTCCATCTCCCTCTTTCTCTATCTGCTCCTTTCTTTCCCTCTCACTATCTCTTACTCCCCTCCTCAAAGCCAACATACTCTTGATGGATGATGTGGTGTTGGCTTCTCTTTGCTTTGAAGGCCTCGATCAGTAGATGTGGTATTTGGATGCTGCGTAGAGCAATCTAAAAGGCAATTCCACTATATATTGTATATGTATGTACAGTTGAAGTCAGAAGTTACATACACCTTAGCCAAATACATTTAAACTCAGTTTTTCACAATTCCTGACATTTAATCCTAGTAAAAATTCCCTGCCTTAGGTCAGTTAGGATCACCACTTTATTTTAAGAATGTGAAATGTCAGAATAATAGTATGTAATGACCCACATTCCCAGTGGGTCAGAAGTTTACATATACTCAATTGGTATTTGGTAGAATTGACTTTAAATTGTTTAACTTGGGTCAAACATTTCAGGTAGCCTTCCACAAGCTTCCCACAACAAGTTGGGTGAATTTTGGCCCATTCCTCCTGACAGAGCTGGTGTAACTGAGTCAGGTTTGTAGGCCTCCTTGCTCGCACATGCTTTTTCAGTTCTGCCCACACATTTTCTATAGGATTGAGGTCAGGGTTTTGCGATGGCCACTCCAATACCTTGACTTCATTGTCCTTAAGCCATTTTGCCACAACTTTGGAAGTATGCTTGGTGTCATTGTCCATTTGGAAGACCCATTTGTGACCAAGCTTTAACTTCCTGACTGATGTCTTGAGATGTTGTTTCAATATATCCACATAATTTTCCTACCTAATGATGCCATCTTTTTTGTGAAGTGCACCAGTCCCTCCTGCAGAAAAGCACCCTCACAACATGATGCTGCCACCACCGTGCTTCATGGTTGGGATAGTGTTCTTCGGCTTACAAGCCTCCCCTTTTTCCTCCAAACATAACGATGGTCAATTGGCCAAACAGTTCTATTTTTGTTTCATCAGACCAGAGGACATTTCTCCAAAAAGTACAATCTTTGTCCCCATGTGCAGTTGCAAAGTGTAGTATGGCGGTTTTGGAGCAGTGGCTTCTTCCTTGCTGAGCAGCCTTTCAGGTTATGTCGATATAGGACGTGTTTTACTGTGGATATAGATATTTTTGTACCCATTTGCTCCAGCATCTTCACAGGGTCCTTTGCTGTTGTTCTGGGATTGATTTGCCTTCTCACCCCAAAGTACGTTCATCTCTAGGAGACAGAATTTGTCTCCTTCCTGAACGGTATGACGGCTGTGTGGTCCAATGGTGTTTATACTTGCATACTATTGTTTGTACATATGAACGTGGTACCTTCAGGCATTTGGAAATTGCTCCCAAGGATGACCCAGACTTGTGGAGGTCTACAATTTTTTTCTGAGGTCTTGGTTGATTTCTTTTAATTTTCCCACCCAATGAAAGAGCACCCAATGTTCTGAGCTAGACATTTGTCTGTTTTGTCATTTATTTTTGTATTTTTTCACTTCAGGACAAGTTGTAGTGACAAAGGCATTTGAAGTGAAAAATACGGCTGTCATTTCAAATGTGAAAATCATATCTACACATGCTTCAGGATCACATCATTCACACATTTTCACCTATAAAAATCATATCTACACATGCTTCAGGATCACATCATTCACACATTTTCACCGATAAAAATCATATCTACACATGCTTCAGGATCACATCATTCACACATTTTCACCTATGAAAATCATATCTACACATGCTTCAGGATCACATCATTCACACATTTTCACCTATAGCATATGGCTTATTGTTTGTTTTCATGTCCTGTGATCTGCAATTGAACATTATATCCTTCATTCAGGGGTTAAAACTGTAAGCAGCTGGAAGGGGTGTTGTAATTTAAAGCTATGGTAATCCTTAAGTATGATCACATCGTATATCCTGATAGATTGTAGTGTATTAGACTTTATGAATCATGGCTGGGCTGTGTGCTGAGGAATTTTGTAATCCCATTCTATATGTTAATGAACCATGCCATGGTGTAACGATCGTCTAAGGGAGGAGACCAAAACGCAGCGTGGTAAGTGTTCATGCCTTTATTAGAAAAGTGAACACTATGACAAAAATAACAAAGAGATAAACGAAAATCGAACAACACGAAACATTTCTGTCTGGTACAGACACAAAGACAGAAAACAACTACCCACAAAACACAGATGGGAAAAGGCTACCTAAGTATGGTTCTCAATCAGAGACAACGATAGAGCTGCCTCTGATTGAGAACCACACCCGGCCAAACACACAGAAATAGAAAACATAGAACACAAAACATAGAATGCCCACCCCAACTCACGCCCTGACCAAACCAAAATAGAGACATAAAAAGGATCTCTAAGGTCAGGACGTGACACATGGCCTCCAACCCTCTCTAAAATAGTTACATCTATTTCCACTATAGCAACAACCTACTGTTTTACCGGACAATATGAACTAAGCCTAAAGCTCAACTGTTCTTTTTCGTCAGTCTTCTTGTTATATCCACTGATGTGTTACACTTACTTTACATGATTCAGTAGAATAGTTTTTCGGCAATTGAATAAGTGCAATGACTCAGTCGGGGAAGGAATGTTTGCTAATAATTTAAACTCAAATAGGCTGTCATGCAGAGATTGCAAAGGAAAAGTACTGTCTCTCCTAGTAAAATACATGATTTTATGATTTTTACGAGGATCCTAATAAATAGATCCTGTGCAGTGACTACAGCATATAGAAAAAGCTAACTAATCATTTTCTCTGTTCGTCAAAAAGATGTTTAAATCATCTTACTTTATTTGTTCTTGGCTCAAGTGATGAGGGAATAAGTTACATGTTGATGCTGTCATTAGATAATAGCTCTGAGGTTCCTCAACATTGACATTATGAATCATAGGGATTTCAAGGTGTCCCACACTTTCTCTCCGGTTGTGGAGTGAGTCTGTGTGTGTGTGTGTGTGTGTGTGTGTGTGTGTGTGTGTGTGTGTGTGTGTGTGTGTGTGTGTGTGTGTGTGTGTGTGTGTGTGTGTGTGTGTGTGTGTGTGTGTGTGAGCGCACGCACTTGCATTCTCACGTCTCAAAGCGTCCTTTGTCCCAAGACTCTGCCCCATCACCTTGTGTCTCCTGCCCATTCCACTATGCCTGGCACAGCTTGACAGCTTGGTTCTGTTCAGCAGGTAGGTCACCTGTACTGATGCATGTGCATTCATTAGCTAACAGGGGGCGAACAACCTCCTGACTCTCATGCAAATGTGTGCTGCTGCTGCGTCGTCGTCTCCTTTTGTCAGCGTGGCAGATAAGATCTGCTGGCTTGGCGGAGAGGACCCTTAACAGCTGTCGACAAGGAGCAGTGTTGTTTTGGCTGTGTGCTTTGCTCCCGCTGGCTCACCGCCATCCCTCAGTTACATCAAGAGATGGAATCTATATCTTAGCCAGGGACAATGTCACACACACACTGACACAGGCAGACCAGCAGGGAGGCACCCACACAAATGCAGGCAGGCACGCATGCACACATGCTCACACATGCTCACACACACACACACACACACACACACACACACACACACACACACACACACACACACACACACACACACACACACACACACACACACACACACACACTACACATGCAAGCTACACACAAACTACACACAAGCTACACACAAGCCACACACGCTCCATTCCCATTCTTGGGTCCACAATAAATATCAAACTCCCAGAGCAGTGACATTCGTGCCAAGATGTGTTGAGTGGAAATCAATTTACTCCTTGATGCTGCATAAACTGTGGCATGCGAGTGAAGGTTTGTTGATTCCCGACGGACCGGAGCGATGTGGAGCGGGGAGAGGAGAGTAGAGAAAAATAGAGAAAAACAGAGAAGAGAGGAGAAGACACACCTGAGTGTACTGGTGCTCCTCTGTCAATGAGTGCCTATCTGCATTATTCATGACATGCCTCCTGCCTGTCCTCCCCGCACCACCCCGCACCATACTGCTCACTCAGAGAGAGAGGGAGTAGGGAGAGAGGGAGTAGAGAGAGAGAGCGAGCGAACACTGGCTGTTGCATTCCCATACCCAAATACGTGTGTGTGTGGGAGGTAAGAGATTATGGCTATGTCACCTCGAATTGTCCAGGATATTAGGTTTTGATACCTTTCAACTGTTTTGTCCAAAAACATTCCAGGAATAGTCCAGCACCGGTTTCAAACCCCCAGGGTACATTGCCAGAAAGTTTCTCAAAGATGAAAAAGACTTTTCATAATGGTGGAGTTTCTTCCCACTGGGGCGAAAAATTGGTTGATCAACGTTGCTGCCACATCATTTCAACAAAAAAATCTATGTGATAATGTTGAGTCAACGTGGAAAACTGATTGGATTTGAAAAAAGTAATCAACATAGGGAACTGGCTGTTTATCACCCAACTTTTAACCTAAATCCAATGACATGGTGATATTTGTTGTTGATTTCACATTGAATTCACATTAGTTGACAACTCAACCAAATGTAAATCAAAACTAGAAGCTGAAATTACATCTTTACTCAGTGGGTTGTTAGCTGTGTTACTCTCATGTTGCGCTCTTTTGGGAGAGGTGCTAGGATCACAAAATCTGTGAAATTCCTGGAATTCGAGTTTCCTACAGTACTCAGAGATCTGTGCATTTATACACAGTGCCACAGCATGTCTCAGATGCTCAAACTCCTGGGATGTGAGTTTCTGTAACAGGGAGAGATGAAGAGGATGAACAAGTGACTATTTCAACTATTGTGCGTCTTCAGTGATGGTTCAGATAGCTTCTGAAATGGAAGAGCTGTGGGGGTAACGAGTGAATAATATTACAGCAAAAGCAGGACAGAGTGAATCCGAATCTTTGATGTAAATCAATGGCTGAATCTGATGATGAAGACAGTCACTTTCCTCCATAGAGGGAAGGTGGACATACTGCTGCCAAAAAATATAGATCTAGTCATCACATAGGCTTTTGCCTTCTTCAAAGTGTCTATGCTACTTACATTTAGCAGCTATATCATCTCATATGGTTTGCCGATCCACAGGATAGATATATACATATTCACGCCATGTTCAGGTCTCACTTACTTTACATTTCTCACTATCTTGTCAGAATTGGAATAGAGTTGGTAGAAAGAGGTGGGCAGACGGAGAGAGTAGGGATTGTCAGAAGGTGTTTTAAAGCATTCAGATCCAGAGGGATTGCACAGGTCTTGATCTCCATTTGGTAATGCTCCTCAGAACTCAGGATCAATATGGTGAAAAAAAGAGGCTTGGTTTCTCCTGATGATCACATGGAGGAATAGAGAGAGAATGAGAGCTCCTGTCTCTTATCAGACAAGTATACCATCTTTACAGTGATCCACCATGCTTATTTATTGATCAGGGGAAGCAAAAGATCAAAGTCAAACCTGTTGGAATCAAAGGCGCTCTGTGAACTCCTCTCTGTTCTCCAAAGCTCTGCTCATCGTTGTTTGATATCCTTTAGTCTGACATGGTGCAGTAACACAGAGAAACGGATAGGGGCTTTGTGAACACGGTTCCAATATTCAGTGCTTGATATTGTGGTATTCATGCCTTCACTGTAGCTAGTTGATTTATGCCTATATCAAGATGTTTATATCCAAAGAAGTATGGATGGGATGAATTCATGATATGTGTGCATTAGTACCAATTTTGTATTACACATTTAATATTTATGTCTTTGCTTCATCAGCAGATAGAACTCTCTCAACTCATACTTAAATATTGACCATATCCTATTCCTTTTCTCTTTCTATACAGGATGGTATGGGCAACTTAAGAATAACGGAGAAGGGCCTGAAACTGGAGGGGGACTCTGAGTTTCTTCAACCTCTGTATGCTAAAGAAATTCAGTCCAGACCAGTAAGTACTGCCCCTGACACTTCCACCACCAAATAACATTTTAATTGTCATATGCTTCGTAAACAACAGGAGTTGAGTCAAAGTGAAATGATTACTTACTACCCTTCCCAACAATGGAGAATACAATCAAATATAAAACATTATAATAATATAATAAAATTGTAACACGAGGAGTAAATACACAATGAGCAATGATAGCTTGGCTATATAGCCCCAAAATGGAGGTATCGCAATACCCATAAAACCTAGTGGTCAAACAGGGAAATGGCTCCAATCGTTTTTCCACCATTTATTTTTCCCATCGGGAATTTTAGAAACAATTAAAATAAGGGCTGTGTTTCATGTAGGCATTTTGATAACTATGTAAATCTCTCTCAGACGGGGTGGCTTTTATCAATATATTCGGCTCTATTTACTCAGACTACAATTCCCTGCAAGATCTGGCACGTAATCTCTAGCTAACACCTTTGCTCACAGGTATTGTGTCAATTTAAAATTTGCACAAGACAGTTCACAGAATTGTCAATTTAAAGACATTTTGACAATTTATTCATTACTAAATGTTGCTAACATTGGATTGTTAATGCAGAGATTCTTACTTTTGCCTTGATTCGGCAGTCTCGTCCAGATCATCATGGCATTTGTAGTTTTTTATGATAGCCACATTAGCAGCTAATTAGCATTTCATTTTTGGAGGGTCAATACAAGCATTGATTAAATATTAAATAAATATTGATTAAAGTCACCTTGTCCAAAAGAGATTTAGACTGTTATCAAAACCCCACGCCAGCGTAAGCCTACATGAAACACAAAGTTTTTCTAAAATCCCCTACGGGAAAATGAATGGTGCAAAAACGATTGGAATCATTTCCTTATTTGACCGCTAGGTTTTATGGTTATTATGACTCATACTGTGGTACTCTATATACATATATATACTACCGCATGGCAAACTGGTACCGTTTGCCATGCGGTAGTACAGAGAACAGTCTATGACTTGGGTGGCTGGGGTCTGACAATTTTTAGGGCCTTCCTCAAATTTTGCCTTGTATAGAGGTCCTGGATGGCAGGGAGTTCGGCCCCAGTGATGTACTGGGCCGTACGCACTACCCTCTGTAGCGCCTTGCGGTCAAATGCCGATCAGTTGCCATACCAAGCGGTGTTGCAGCCAGTCAAGATTCTCTCAATGGTACAGCTGTAGAAATTTTGGAGGATCTGAGGGCCCATACCAAATCTTTTCAGCCTCCTGAGGGAGATGAGGCATTGTTGTGCCCTCTTAACGACTAAGTTGGTGGGTTTGGACAATGATAGGTCCTTAGCAATGTGGACACTGAGGAACTTAAAGCTCTGGACGCACTCCACTACAGCCCCGTTGATGTGAATGTGGGAGTGTTCGGCCCTCCATTTCCTGCAGTCCACGACAACCTCTTTTGTCTTGCCCACGTTGAGGTAGAGGTTTTAGTCCTGACATCACGCAGTCGTGGATGAACAGGGAGTACAGGAGGGGACTAAGCATGCACCGCTACGGGGGCCTTGTGTTGATGGTCAGCGTGGCGGATGTGTTGTCACCTGCCCTCACCACCTGGGGGCAGCCCATCAGGAAGTACAGGATGCAGTTGCAGAGGGAGGTGGTCAGTCCCAGGGACCTTAGCTTAGTGATGACCTTGGAGGGCACTATGGTGTTGAACGCTGAGCTGTAGTCTATGAACAGCATTCTCACATAGTTGTTCCTTTTGTCCAGGTGGGATCGGGCAGTGTGGAGTGCAATAGAGATCTGTGGATCTGTTTGGGTGGGAAATGCGAATTGGAGTTGGTCAAGGGATTCTGGGATGATGGTGTTGATGTGAGCCATGATCAGCCTTTCAAAACATTGCATGGCTATGGATGTGAGCGCTACGGGGCGGTAGTCATTTAGACAGGTTACCTTGGCATTCATGGGCACAGAGATGATGTTGGTCTGCTTGAAACATGTAGGTATTACAGACTTGGTCAGGGAGAGGTTGAAAATGTCAGTGAAGACACTTGCCAGCTGGTCAGTACGCATCCTGGTAATCAATCTGGCCCTGAGGACTTGTGAATGTTAACCTGTTTAAAGGTCTTACTCAGTGTAGTCATCCGGAACAGCTGGTGCTCTCCCACATGGTTCATTGTTGCTTGGCTCGAAGCGACCATAGAAGGCATTTAGACTGGTAGGCTCACTTTGCTGGGAAGCTCTCTGCTGGTTCTCATTTTGAAATCCGTGATGGTTTGCAAGCCCTGTCAAATCCAACAAGTGTCAGAGCCGGTGTAGTAGAATGTGATCTTAGTCCTGCATTGATGCTTTGCCTGTTTGATGGTTTGTCAGAAGGCGTAGAGGGATTTCTTATAAATGTCCGGATTAATCCATGGCTCCTGGTTGGGATATGTACGTACTGTCACCGTGGGAACGACAGCGTCAATGCACTTATTAATGAAGCCGGTGACTGATGTGGTAAACTCCTCAATGACATCGGATGAATCCCGGAACATATTCCAGTCTGTGTTAGCGAAATAGTCCTGTAGCTTAACATCCTCTTCATCAGACCACTTCCGTACTGAGCGCTTCACTGGTACTTCTTGTTTGAGTTTTTCTTGTAAGCGGAGATCAGGAGGATAGAGTTATGGTCATATTTGCCAAAGGTTTACAAAAGAGGGAGAGTAGTATCAGAGAGAGGTGATGTCATAGGAGATGGAGCGATAGACGCTCACTCACACTCTGCCTGGCAGTAATATTACCACAGAGCATGCATTGGATGGATAGCTTGATAATGTGCAGAGCCGCATGCTTTATCTCATCTGTCTAGCACCAGCAGAGAGAGAGAGCTGGCCAACAACGGCGGAGGTGAGTGGAATAGTAATTATCGATAGAGGTGAGAAATGGGAGAAGACAGTTGTCTGGTCCAAGGGGGATAAAGAGAAAGAGATAGAAAACCCTAAGCAAGGATCCTCTCTACTGCTTTTTCCCTCCATCTCTCTTTTGTTCCTCTCTCGCTCTTTCTCTTCTCCAATTCTTCTCCCTCTCCCACATAGTACACTGTATTAGGGTTGTTCCACCAATTGGGTGCCTTTGAGAAGTGTAGCATGAAAGAAAATTCTAATAATTTACGCCACGTTCAGGTCTCACTTAACACTTCATAACATTATAAACAACATTCATCTCAGGGAATTTTGCCATCAAAATGTATCTGATATTACATAATATGATTAGAATAAGCATTATAATAGTAATAATTGGCTTTTACAACTTCCATTTCTTCTGTACATCCATTACACTAGGCCTATAGCCTATCACGTGAACAGTCAGAAGGGGAACAATTATTTTACAGTCTTCACAAGTCGTTTACATCTGCAAGGCCATAAGAGTCATGAATTAAACATGCTGGCATCCAGGATGTTTGGTATAAGGAAAGAAAAACATGCAAGGGTGAGGAGCATGCAGGAGAGGGTCATGGAGGAGCCACGGCTGTGTCCTTTGGTGGGCAGAGGAGTCGACTATGTCAGAGTAGCTGTGGTGGAACTGGAAGCGGTGGCTGGTTGGCCGGCAAAAGTAGGAGACAGGGCCAGAAGGAGGTGAGGAGTGGGAAGGAAGGTAGAGGTGAGGGTGGAGGCGGTCTGGGGAGGGGTGTTTAGAGGCCAGGGAGCGATGCTGGGCAGCTGGGGAGTTTCTTAGACCTGGAAGGGGGGGTGAGGCATCAGATGGCATGGCATCAAGCTTACTGTATTTATATAACCTACCTAAACAAGTCTGATCTTGCAAGCTCACATTCTGTTTCACTGCAAGTGAAGTGAAGCCAGTGTGAGCACAGTAGTCAATCTGGTTTCACAAGGGTACTCTATTTTATTAAATATGGAGTGTAATCTTTAATGTTTGCATAATGTGTTTGGGATATACTGACCCATCAGCTCATGGGATGCCTTCTTCGAGATCTGCTCGATAGCCAGAGCTCTCACACAACCCAGCTCCTCTGTCAACTCAGTGTAGGACAACTCCAGGTTCACCCTGCACAGGAGGAATAATAGTTTATCATCTTTCAATGTTAGGGCTGCATTCCAAATGGAACCCTATTTCCTAGACAGGGCGTCAGTGTAGACATCTTTGATAGTTACCTTTACTGGTGCCTATGTCCACAATGATTCATGCTAACTGGAGTGCCACAACCTAAAACAATTTCAGTCCCCTACAATCCATGAACGTTTTCCCTCTCATTCAGGTGCTACACAAACAAACCACATCCTATTCTCCTTGGTATCTTTCTTGTAACAAACTCTATGATTTCTAGAGATAGCCTCCAGTACATTAAAGTTTCACTCTTTCTGTTCTGACAATTAGCCAAATGTTAGCTTGATCTTTTATCAGACTGTGTCATATAGCTAACTCA
The DNA here is from genome assembly GCF_029448725.1 of Salvelinus fontinalis. Taxonomy (NCBI): domain Eukaryota; kingdom Metazoa; phylum Chordata; class Actinopteri; order Salmoniformes; family Salmonidae; genus Salvelinus; species Salvelinus fontinalis. The sequence continues at coordinate 37,781,305 of NC_074666.1, forward strand.
TATGTATAGCCAACTTCTATGGTAATATTGCATGACAACAATCATACAATAGGAGTTGGCAAGACATCATAAACAGATCTGGGACCAGGCTAGCCAAATGTTGATTTTCTGTGTGGGAAAGAAATTATTTATTGTTTCATAAATCCATAACACATACTATAAAAACCTTTTTGAGTCACTAAAGGGCTGTAGGCTAACCAGAATGACATTATCTGACAAACACTTTCTTTGTTTGTGTCTGGATAGGTTCATCCATCACACATGGATAAGCCATCACCTGATCAGGGACAGTCCTAGTGGACCAAACTCAAAGTATTCCATCCTATCTAGTTAATTTAAGGTTGAGTCATTTCAGTAATATAGTAATACAGTAATATACTAACTACCAGGAGCTAACAGTACAATCGTAGAAATAGATCTCTGCCAGACAGGAAAACCATGTCAGAAAACCTGATAGACTGAAGTTGTAGCATAGATAGCTTCTACTGTTGTCTAGTAGCCATATTTTACATGGTAGCTAGCTATATTCAGAGAGGATTTTGTCACATTGACACAATTATATTCGTTATAGAATAAAAATCTAATTTGATCAATTACATGTGGAAAAACACATTTGAGTCAACATTAGCTAGCTAACCAGCAGCAGATGAAACAGAAAGTTAATTATCTTCCCTGTCTCTATCCCCGGTTTTAGTTTGCGGCTATCACTGTCCAACTGGCTAGATTTTACTAGCCATTACTAGTGACTAACTTAGTTATGTTATCGATTCATGGCAGTACACAAACAAAATCTAGCTCACTTATTTTGCTAGCTAGAAAAATAAATATACATAAATTCATTCAGAAACAGAGGAAGAGGAGAGCTAGTTAGAACAAGCTAACATTAGCTGCTACCTCACAGCTACCAGTAGCGAACGTCAAGCTGCAATTTATTCAGGGCTGTAAATAGACTTTTTAACAAAATCATTTTGTCTTTCATGTGACAATATTGATAAAACATTATCATAAACAATTGAACAAATGTATTACCTAAACTGATCTAACTTATTTGCGTTTTGAAACTGTCAAAATAGCACTTCACATACTGACTTTTGGGTGAAGTAAAAAAGAAAGTTCCCGCCCATAAAGCCCTAAACCAATTATATCTATTTGTAGCTTATGCTGTCATGTGTAAATGACAGTTTTCAGGAATACAATTGGTGAGTGGACGGCAGTGATATTAAGGGTGAAACCATCAAAACTATGACTCTGAACGGTTTTAGTGCCGAAAGTAACAGGGTTGCGATTTCAAAAATCCCATTCTGTCATGTGCAACACTGCTGGCTCATCCATGGCAAGGATGTTGCTCTACTTTATTTTCTTTTTCAATCATTGCAGTACTCACTGAAGTTCACTCGTAAACAATTTATTTAGACCCAGTGTTTATTTTCTGAAATGTGTGCCGATGCCGGGCTATTAAAAGGGACAAGCGTTTAATTTAAGATTTATGGTATATTAAAGGGCATTTCATTTAATAAAACAGGCTTTTAAAATACAATATGTCTGCACAATTTCTACTTAAAATATCAAAGGGACGCATAAGACACTCATTTTGTGGAACAAACCATTAATAGGGATGAGAGGCGGCACAATCAGTGTACATGAAAGCAGGTCCTAACGATACACACTGTTGCAGGAGAAAGAGTCTGGGAGGCTAGAAATTCAATTCCATGAATCGCAGGAGAACAAGAACCATTCCTGCTTGTGCCAGTGGAACCTAATATACTAAAAGAACAATATGACATAACCTCTTAATTCGAATCTCATGTGCTCAACCACATTGTTAAAGTGATGTATGTCTATTCAGGAATATCAATATTTTGTTTATTTACTGTACTGCTTAGCTGAAAGGAACCTTGATAAGCATGAAGGGCCATAATATTATCTCTAATATACATGAGATGCATTATCTTGCCGGCTTTAAGCGCAACACAATGGCTGCCTGCTATCTTTAATTAAGAACTTGACTGAAGCATGCAAGATTAATTTTACACGTAAGACAGATCCAGGGTTCAGACGTGATTTGCATTCCAGATTGGCTCTTGACTTGTGGGCTAACGGAAATGATCTCTAAGACATACAGTCCTAGTTACACACTCACACTGAGCACTAGGGTCACTATCGTTGGGTTTGTGTTTGGGTAACTGCATTGTTTGTTTACTTGCTTTGTCTCCGCAGGGCAGCCCACTGTTACTGCAATCCTCCAAAAATGTGTCCATCAATATCCTCAATGGGAAGAATCAGCTGGTCACACAACTTATTGCAGGTAATATCATGCAACACGATCGGAGACAGTCACACATCCATGGAGAGTTTGTCCTAATATGGACACCGTACAACGCAATGAAAATCCATTGACATGGATGAGAGTTCTCTTTTGTTACAAACAGACATTTCGATCCATGAACAGCTACAGACAAACACTACTCCCATGGTAAACTGCAGTGACATTTGTCTTCTGGCTGTTGATTATCGTGCAAAGATGTTGAGTGGATCAGTGAGCAATAGGAATACGGTATGCTAGAGGCTCCACTCAAGACACAGCGAAGCAGAATCATTTGTTTTCATGGCGTGTCAGTCGCCCTCTGCTCAGATCGCTTGTTTCTCCCCACGACATGAAACCATTTCAGGATCATCCAAGTAAAGGAGTTGTCTTTTCTCTGCTGTTTGTTGTACTATCAATAACAGTTTGTTTTGGTGTCGGGCTGTGTTTATTCTATATTTTCTTATTTCCCCATTCTCTCAGTAGTTGTGTTTTGATCTGCGTTACTTTGTCTTACTCTTGAAGTATTTGACTGTAGTTATAGTTCAGTTATTGTCTCTTAGCATAAATCAAGCTGTCTTTCTTGGTTTTTCATATAGCAGCTACCTGTTAAACTAGAACTGACTTTTCCTGACACCTTTTGCTCTGTCCAGGATCCAGTGGAGTGCAAGCACGAGGGAAGATGTTGGAAGTTAAATCTAGCACAGGGAAGCTGCTGTTCTCTGCTGATGATCAGGAGGTGGTGGTGGGAGCAGAGAGGCTACGGGTGACAGGTAAGTTACTGGACCAGACACTGCATTATACTCAAAAGTCTACTAGCAATTTATTGAACTGGAGTTTTAAACTCGACTGCTCACCATCTTTCAGTGTGGTGATCTTCTGGATGTAATCATTTTACAGTTAATTTAGCAAAAAAATTGCTGCCATTTGACAGCTAGTCAACAATTGAATGAACAATCATCACAGACAAAATAATAATTGACAACTCACATTTAAAGAACAGCCTAACATAAATTAGACTATAAGACATAAAAGACTCTGAGTCTAAGTTTTCTATAAGGGACGATGAGTGATTCTGTATTATTTTGATTTGGAGAAATCATCCAATTATGTTGAACAAGAGCAGATTCCGTCACTTTTATGTTGTATAAGATTGTTACAGTATTTGAGTAAGGTAATCAAAAGTATGTAGAAAAAAACAAATCCAATCATTTCAATCATTCATTCATAGAAAAAGGGTGAACATTTTCAGATTGTTTTTCGTGCATTTGATCATCTCTGAACATCCCTCCCAAGGCAGCAATTACTCACCCTCATCTACATTTATTTCCCCCCTAGAGCTCCTCAGCCAGAGTTCATTACCCTATTCAACTCAGCTTTATCTCGGTTGAATGCATTCAGTTGTGCAACTGACTAGGTATCCCCTTTCTCTTCCCTTCCACTAAGCACAGGGATGCAGAGAAAGAGGGAGGGAGTGGTACAGAGAGAGAGAGGGAGGGAGGACTAAAGAGAGAGAGAGAGAGAGAGAGAGAGAGAGAGAGAGAGAGAGAGGGGGTAGGGAAAGATAAGAAATGTAGTGATGTTTCTTCAATTACTCCATTTATCTCTGACCCTTTTTGATGGGGCTGCCAAGGGCCACAGGGTTCATCAAACGCCTTGGCAACCACAGTCGTCAGTCAAAAAGCCTTCTTAGTTCTAAATAGGCCTATGTTGTACTAATACTTTCTGTGCATATGTGTGGTTGGACATGCAGGCATACAGTATATGTGTATATGCTTGCGTGCGTGCATGCATTTGTATGTGTGTGTGCATCCATGCCTGTCTGCGTGTGCTCCAAACCATGCCAAACAACAGCTGTATGAATCAATAAATATAGCCAATGATCTCAGGCCTGGGAAAGCTGCTGCTGACCCCTTCCCTCCGTCATTCCGTCCATCAGGCAGAATGAAGTGAGGCCAGATTCCTATAAAACTGTCACATGCCATTACCAAATGAATGCTTTTGTCCAAACAATAAAATGCATAATTATGCTGAGCATATAACTTTAATTGGCCCAACTGAGGTCATTGGAAATCTGTGATAGAGCTTTTGCTGCATTCATTAGGCATTTATTGCACTATCTACTGTAAAAACTGATCCAGGAAGCCACAGGATCCAGTGGGGAATAGGGGAGGTTTGGAATCATGCTAACTTTGCAATTTGGTGCTAGCTGTGATATGAAGTAAATCAAGATCTCTAAAAAACTAATCAACTTCCTGAAATTATTGTATTTTTTATTACACAAGAGCGACAGGTGCTGCGTCCAGAGAACATAACAAGCAACTTTGGGATAAGAATATAGCCTTTGATTGGTGGCAAAAGCAACCTGCGACTTAAATGTGACATTAATTGGCTTTCAGAGGCAAAAATGGAGTTTAATTGTTTCATTCGTATGTGTCTCGCTTTGTAACACAAGGCTCAATCAGTGCTGCAGGGTAACACTTGATTACAGTGTTCTGCAACTCTTTCAAGACGGTCTCCAAATTGAGCGTTGCTATATAAATCCACAGTAGGCGTAGTGTAACTGTATCCATCTGAAAGCAATGAAGTGAAAATATAAAGCTCGACACTTGAGGAAAACAAAACTGAAATATTTCTGACAAGAGCACTGGAGGAAGTGAGTTTGATTGTGATCCTTGATGCCCCCATCAAAATGCATGGATTAATGTCCAATGAGAGAGCCCTGAGAGACTGCATGGCTGTATTATGAAATCAACACTGCTGTAATACAATTCAAAGTTTAACTGTTTACTGTTGCTTTTACATAACGTTTTCAAGTTCCTCACAAGGTGGATATGATTTATATATTTTTTTGTTTATCAATACACCATTGTGGAGCAGAATAGTGTTATGAATTATCAGTTAGAGTAATTGTTTTCAGAGTAATATTATGGTAATACTGTACGTCACTGAATAAGCCAGAAGCCCGAAGAACCATAATGGTTGTATACTGTACACGAGACCACACACTGTGCACTCTGGAGACCTTTAATCAAGACAGAGTGAGCTGTGACCCAATGGCAGTGTACTTTGTATATACAGTTGAAGTCGGAAGTTTACATTAACTTAGGTTGGAGTCATTAAAACTAGTTTTACAACCACTCCACAAATTTCTTGTTAACAAACTATAGTTTTGTGCATGACACAAGTAATTTTTCCAACAATTGTTTACAGACAAATTATTTCACTTATAATTCACTGTATCACAATTCCAGTGGGTCAGAAGTTTACATTAAACTAAGTTGACTGTGCCTTTAAACAGCTTGGAAAATTCCAGAAAATGATGTCATGGCTTTAGAAGCTTCTGATAGGCTAATTAACATAATTTGAGTCAATTGGAGGTGTACCTGTGGATGTATTTCAAGACCTACCTTCAAACTCAGTGCCTCTTTGCTTGACATCATAGGAAAATCAAAAGAAATCAGGCAAGACCTCCTTGGGAGCAATTTCCAAATGCCTGAAGGTACCACGTTCATGTGTACAAACAATAGTACTCAAGTATAAACACCATGGGACCACTCAGCCGTCATACTGCTCAGGAAGGAGATGCGTTCTGTTTCCTAGAGATGAACGTACTTTGGTGAGAAAAGTGCAAATCAATCCCAGAACAACAGCAAAGGACCTTGTGAAGATGCTGGAGGAAACAGGTACAAAAGTTTCTATGTCCACAGTAAAACGAGTCCTATATCGACATAAACTGAAAGGCTGCTCAGCAAGGAAGAAGCCACTGCTCCAAAACCGCCATAAAAAAGCCAGACAATGGTTTGCAACTGCACATGGGGACAAAGATCGCACTTTTTGGAGAAATGTCCTCTGGTCTGATGAAACAAAAATAGAACTGTTTGGCCATAATGACCATCGTTATGTTTGGAGGAGAAAGGGGAGGCTTGCAAGCCGAAGAACACCATCCCAACCGTGAAGCACGGGGGTGGCAGCATAATGTTGTGGGGGTGCTTTGCTGCAGGAGGGACTGGTGCACATCAGGCAGGAAAATTTTGTGGATATATTGAAGCAACATCTCAAGACATCAGTGAAGAAGTTAAAGCTTGGTCGCAAATGGGTCTTCCAAATGGACAATGACCCCAAGCATACTTCCAAAGTTGTGTCAAAATGGCTTAAGGACAACAAAGTCAAGGTATTGGAGTGGCCATCACAAAGCCCTGACCTCAATCCTATAGGAAATGTGTGGGCAGAACTGAAAAAGAGTGTGCGAGCAAGGAGGCCTACAAACCTGACTCAGTTACACCAGCTCTGTCCAGAGGAATGGGCTGAAATTCACCGAACATTTTGTGGGAAGCTTGTGGAAGGCTAGCAGAAACGTTTGACTCAAGTTAAACAATTTAGGCATTGCTACCAAATATTAATTGAGTGTATGTAAACCTCTGACCCACTGGGAATGTGGTGAAAGAAATAAAAGCTGAAAGAAATAATTATCTGTACTATTATTCTGACATTGTAACGGTCCTGACCTGTTTTCTGTTGTTTTGTATGTGTTTATGGTCAGGGCGTGTGTTTTGGGTGGGCAGTCTATGTTTTCTGTTTCTATGTTGGTTTTGGGTTGCCTGGTATGGCTCTTAATTAGAGGCAGGTGGTTTGCGTTTTCCTCTAATTAAGAGTCATATTTAGGTAGGGTGTTCTCACTGTTTGTTGGTGGGTGATTGTCTTCCGTATCTGTGTTATGTCTTGCACCATACGGGACTGTTCGGTTGTTCGTTTCGTTTCGATGTAGTCTGTTCCTGTCCGTGAGTTTTACGTTAGTTAAGTAAGTTCATGTTCAGTTTTTCGTCTACGTCGTTTTCTTGTTTTGTATTTTGAAAGTGTTTTGTTTTCGTGTTGCCGTCGTTAATAATAAAAGATGGCTTATTTCCCGAATGCTGCATTTTAGTCTGATGATCCTTCTCTCCTCTCCTCGTCCGAGGAAGAGGAGAACGACAGCCCTTACAGAATCACCCACCAAACTAGGACCAAGCGGCAAGGGAGTGCTCAACAGAGCAACAAGGACTCCTGGACTTGGGAGGAGATCCTGGACGGTAGAGGACCCTGGGCTCAGCCAGGGGAATATCGCCGTCCCAAGGAGGAGTTGGAAGCAGCGAAGGCTGAGAGGCGCTGGTATGAGGAGGCAGCGCGGCGACGCGGTTGGGAGCCCGTGAATCAGACCCAAACATTTCTTGGGGGGGGGCACACGAGGAGTGTGGCAAAGCCGGGTAGGATACCCGAGCCAACTCCCCGTGCTTACCGTGGAGGTAGAAGGCGTCGTACTGGTAAGACACCGTGTTATGCGGTAAAGCGCACGGTGTCCCCAGTACGCGTGCTTAGCCCAGTGCGGGCTATACCACCTTGCCGCACTGGGAGGGCTAAGTTGGGCATCGAGCCGGATGTCATGAAGCCGGCCCAACGTATCTGGCCTCCAGTACGTCTCCTCGGGCCGGCGTACATGGCACCAGCCTTACAGGTGGTGTCCCCGGTTCGCCTGCATAGCCCAGTGCGGGCTATTCCACCTCGCCGCACTGGCAGGGCTACGGGGACCATTCAACCTGGTAGGGTTGGGGAGGCTCGGTGCTCAAGAGCACGTGTCCTCCTTCACGGTCCGGTAGACCCGGTGCCACCTCCATGTACCAGTCCTCCGGTGGCAGCCCCCCGTACCAGGCTGTCTCTCCGGGTTCTCTCTCCAGCTGTTTCCTCCTCTCCAGCGCAGCCAGTGCCTAGACCACGCACCAGGCTGTCTCTCCTTCTCCTCCCTACAGAGCCGTCCTGCCATGACCAGCCAGAGCCGTCCTGCCATGACCAGCCAGAGCCGTCCTGCCATGACCAGCCAGAGCCGTCCTGCCATGACCAGCCAGAGCCGTCCTGCCATGACCTGCCAGAGCCGTCCTGCCATGACCTGCCAGAGCCGTCCTGCCATGACCTGCCAGAGCCGTCCAGCCAGGACCTGCCAGAGCCGTCCAGCCAGGACCTGCCAGAGCCGTCCAGCCAGGACCTGCCAGAGCCGTCCAGCCAGGGCCTGCCAGAGCCGTCCAGCCAGGGCCTGCCAGAGCCGTCCAGCCAGGGCCTGCCAGAGCCGTCCAGCCAAGGCCTGCCAGAGCCGTCCAGCCAGGGCCTGCGAGAGCCGTCCAGCCAGGGCCTGCCAGAGCCGTCCAGCCAGGGCCTGCCAGAGCCGTCCAGCCAGGACCTGCCAGAGCCGTCCAGCCAGGACCTGCCAGAGTCCCTCAGCCAGGACCTGCCAGAGTCCCTCAGCCAGGACCTGCCAGAGTCCCTCAGCCAGGACCTGCCAGAGTCCCTCAGCCAGGACCTGCCAGAGTCCCTCAGCCCGGACCTGCCAGAGTCCCTCAGCCCGGACCTGCCAGAGTCCCTCAGCCCGGACCTGCCAGAGTCCCTCAGCCCGGACCTGCCAGAGTCCCTCAGCCAGGACCTGCCAGAGTCCCTCAGCCAGGACCTGCCAGAGTCCCTCAGCCAGGATCTGCCAGAGTCCCTCAGCCAGGATCTGCCAGAGTCCCTCAGCCAGGATCTGCCAGAGTCCCTCAGCCAGGATCTGCCAGAGTCCCTCAGCCAGGATCTGCCAGAGTCCCTCAGCCAGGATCTGCCAGAGTCCCTCAGCCAGGATCTGCCAGAGTCCCTCAGCCAGGATCTGCCAGAGTCCCTCAGCCAGGATCTGCCAGAGTCCCTCAGCCAGGATCTGCCAGAGTATCTCAGCCGGGACCTGCCCCTTGTCCCGGTGCTGCCCCTTGTCCCGGTGCTGCCCCTTGTCCCGGTGCTGCCCCTTGTCCCGGTGCTGCCCCTTGTCCCGGTGCTGCCCCTTGTCCCGGTGCTGCCCCTTGTCCCGGTGCTGCCCCTTGTCCCGGTGCTGCCCATTATCCCGGTGCTGCCCCTTATCCCGGTGCTGGTCCTTATCCTGGTGCTGCCCCTTATCCTGGTGCTGCCCCTTGTCCCGGTGCTGCCCCTTGTCCCGGTGCTGCCCCTTGTCCCGGTGCTACCCCTTGTCCCGGTGCTGCCCCTTGTCCCGGTGCTGCCCCTTCTCCCGGTGCTGGCCGTTCATTTAGGGGATGTTAGTTTTAGGGTGGTCATTGGGAGGGGAAGACAGAAGCGGGGAGTGACAATGGTGGTGTGGGGACAGCGTCCAGAGCCAGAGCCACCACCGTGGTCAACTGCCCACCCAGACCCTCCCCTGGACTTTGTGCTGGTGCGCCCGGCGTTCGCACCTTGAGGGGGGGGTTCTGTAACGGTCCTGACCTGTTTTCTGTTGTTTTTGTATGTGTTTATGGTCAGGGCGTGTGTTTTGGGTGGGCAGTCTATGTTTTCTGTTTCTATGTTGGTTTTGGGTTGCCTGGTATGGCTCTTAATTAGAGGCAGGTGGTTTGCGTTTTCCTCTAATTAAGAGTCATATTTAGGTAGGGTGTTCTCACTGTTTGTTGGTGGGTGATTGTCTTCCGTATCTGTGTTATGTCTTGCACCATACGGGACTGTTCGTTTCGTTTCGATGTAGTCTGTTCCTGTCCGTGAGTTTTACGTTAGTTAACCTGTTGGGGATGGGGGCGCTGTTTAGACTATTTATGCTAATTTGGCTAATTTTTTAAACGGCTTCCCACAAAATCCTTGATCGTACAATATGCATATTATTATTATTATTGGATAGAAAACAGTCTATAGTTTCTATAGGAGTTGAAATTTTGTCTCTAAGTGGAACAGAGCCCATTCTACAGCAATTTCCCTGACATGGAGTCAGATTTGAGAAATGTTGGCCACTTTTCTGAAGTCAGTTAAAAGGGCACTGTCGTTGCTATGACTATACGGACACTTCTTACGTCTTCCCCTGGATGCCTTTACGTGATGACGATTCCAACGGGGTCGATTGCGCGTTCACAGGCCCTACAAATGAAAAAAACCTTTAGCTAGCAAGTCTTTTCTTGCTGCGTAACGCGCGTGGAAGACACCGACCCTCTCCTGTTCCAAGCGTTAGTTTAGCCTGTTATATTTCTCCGGTCATCTTTTCACTCGTTATAGGAGTTACAAACATCATAAAGTAGTTAATTTAAAGCGTTTTATAGCAATTTATATCCGTTTAGTGCGATTTTGGGACATTTATTTTTGCAACGATGTGAAAAGTTGGGCACGCTTTTCAGTTCATCCCGAACGCAGTTGACATTTCCACATGGCAAGAGGACAGCTTTCCACCAAAAGACGATTTCTCCCAAGAAAGGATCCTTTGCCCAAGATACTGATGGAAGAACAGCTCAAGGTAGGACATTTTTATTATGATAAATCGTGTTTCTGTCGAAACATTTTAGTGGCTTAGGACGCCATGTTTTTTGACGTAGCTTCGCTTGGCGCAAACTGTATTGAAAAGTAAGGATAAATTAAAAAATGTAATAACGCAATTGTATTAAGAATTAAATTGTCTATCAATCCCTGTCCACCCTATATTTTTTAGTCACGTTTATGAGTATTTATGTATAAGAGTAGATCACTGTCTAAGTGGCGCAAGGACAAATTCTGACCAGCTGAGTTACATTTCACATTGTCTAACCATGATTTTGGTGGCTAAATATAAACATTTTCGATCAAACTGTATATGCATGTTGTAATGTGATGTTACAGGAGTGTCATCGGAAGAATTCTGAGAAGGTTAGTGAAAAAATTAATATCTTTTGGCGATGTTGACTTTTATCGCTCACTTTGGCTAGAATCAATGCTGGGCTGCTAATTGCTATGTGCTAAGCTAATATAACGATTTATTGTGTTTTCGCTGTAAGACACTTAGAAAATCTGAAATATTGTCTGTATTCACAGGATCTGTGTCTTTCGATTCGTGTATGCTGTGTATTTTTACGAAATGTTTGATGATTAGTAGTTAGGTAAACACGTTGCTCATTGTAATTATTCTAGTCCATTTGTGACGGTGGGTGCAATTGTAAACTATGCCATATACCTGAAATATGCACTTTTTTCTAACAAAACCTATCCCATACCATAAATATGTTATCAGACTGTCATCTAATGAGTTTTTTTGTTGGTTAGGGGCTATAAATATCTTAGTTTAGCCGAATTGGTGATGGCTACTGGTGTTGGTGGACAAATAAAAGATGGTGGATTATGCTAATGTGTTTTTAGGTAATAGATGTACATCTTTACATATTGTGTCTTCCCTGTAAAACATTTAAAAAATCGGACCTGTTGACTGGATTCACAAGATCTGTGTCTTTCATTAGCTGTATTGGACTTTAATGTGTGAAAGTTAAATATTTTAAAAAAAGATTTTTTTTGAATTTCGCGGCACTGGTTTTTCAGTGGGGGGGGGGGGGGGGGTGTGCCGCTAGCGCCACGCTGATCCTAGACAGGCTAAGTAAGTTCATGTTCAGTTTTTCGTCTACGTCGTTTTCTTGTTTTGTATATTGAAAATGTTTTGTTTTCGTGTTGCCGTCGTTAATAATAAAAGATGGCTTATTTCCCGAATGCTGCATTTTGGTCTGATGATCCTTCTCTCCTCTCCTCGTCCGAGGAAGAGGAGAACGACAGCCCTTACAGACATTTTACATTCTTAAAATAAAGTAGTGATCCTAACTGACCTAAGACAGTGAATTTTTACTAGGATTAAATGTCAGGAATTGTGAAAAACTGAGTTTAAATGTGTTTGGCTAAGGTGTACGTAAACTTCCGACTTCAACTGTACATTCTCGTGAGCCAGCCCAGCACAGTACAGAAGTGCCACGAGCAGTCTACAACGATCCTCCATCGTCTTCCCTAGGAAACCACACGTAATCAATTACACAGGAAAAACAATGGGAGAAAATAATGAATTAGCCTGGAATGCAAGGACACAATGGAGCACTCCTTTGTGGTAATTCAAATCTGCTTGTAACAGGGAATTCCAGATTTTTAATGGAGCATGCTCAATAGAGTATTCCCATATTCCCCCCATCCCTTTCTATCCCCGTCTCTCCCATACCATAATTAGCAGGAGTCCACAGAATAATGACATTACCTGCTGCTGTTTTTTTGTTATAATTATAATTAAAGGCTCATTGATTAGCCTCAATTAGAGCCCATTGACTCACTGCAGTGGAGGCTAATTTAAATTGAATAGCACACTTAATAACCACATCAGTACACTGATGAGGGAGGAGCCCGGAAACAAATATGTTAAGAAAGGGATACTGTGAGATTCTGGCAGATGCCCTTTTTATCTCTCTGCGTACAGTAGGAAAGAAGTTAGAGGTAGTTTCGCGAAACAATGCTAACTTGCATTAGCACAATGGCTGGAAGTCTACAGGTATGCTAGGGTATGCAAAACTATCGCTAAATCATATCATACTGCATGCAGACATAAAAATCACCACGTTATTAGAATTGCACAGATGATGTGGCAAACCCCATTTTAGATGCTACAAAGGGGGATGTCAATGTGGATTGAGAGAAGCAACGTGCAGAATGTAGTCCCATCCATTAGTGATGTGTCTGTCTCTTCACACATTAACCACATCACCCAGAGAGTAATCACTACGCCAGTCCAGATGCTTGATCTAACAGATGGGGCAGACAATGCCAACTCCATAATATTTTTACAATCCCTAGTCCATAATATGACACCCATCAGAGAAAATGGGAAATGTTTAATTCATATCAGGTTTATGAGGAGAGCATGATACAGATACAGATATCACCCTGTGGCCAAACAACCATGCCTTTATTTTCTTCCTATCTACTGTATCTATTATGGTGGTCTTCAGACTTTCAGCTGTGATGTGTATTAAAGTGTATGACTGCTGGAGAGCCACTTGACCTGACCTCAGTTTCCTCCACTCTCAGCCAGTATCTAATTACTGTATAGGGCTAGGGTCACATCCACTCATGGAGGGTGGCTACCAGGCAGTGCTTGTCCAGACTGTTGATGATGGGGTTATAACCCTAAAGCAGGTTGCTGGGTCCCCTTTGACCTGGTTAATTTGGGATCACAGTCTTACAGTCCTGGTGCTCTAGGTTGTTGTTAGAATCCACTGCTCTGTATCGGTGTCCAGTAGTCCACATGGGCTGAAGTGGTCTATAGCCTCATGCCTTGTGCTTCCCAGGGTTCAGTGCACCTTGTGTCTGCTGTAAGAAAAAAAGAGAGAGAAATCGTGTGAGAGAGAACGATAAAGAGAGAGAATAGATAGATAATGGGTTTCTGTACAGCACTTTGAGATATCAGCTGATGTACGAAGGGCTATATAAATACATTTGATTTGATTTGATAATGAGAGAGTGTATGAGAGAGAGAGCGAGAGAGACCTGGAACTGTGAAGTACTGTATATAATTTCCTAGAAATAGTAATGGAGTAATGGAAATATGACAGTAATGATAACCAAACCTTATTTATGTTTCAGCTTCTGCATTACCATCAACATTATAGCCAAGTCATTCCTGAATATGATGACATTCATCCATTTCACTTCATTCTCTTCCTCAGTTTATCCACCTCCCTCCCTCTCTCTCTCTCTTTGTGGCTCCAGCTTTCAGTAAGAAGATCATAAAGAGCAGCAGGGTTTTACTGTGTGACGGGTGTCATACATGACATTTATTTAAGGTGCGAGAGGGAGACTACATTTCACCATTTGATCAGGTCTGAATGGGGAATGTGCTTTGCAAAGTGACCATTGGATTTCTGTCAGGTGACCATGCTAAGTAGACGATAAAGAATCCATAAAAGCCAGTGAGTTATACCCTCTGCTTCTCTGCACTCTGCTTTACCTGGGCCTCTTCCTAGGGCTTGGTTTCACGGTCCACATAAATCGAGCCCACCACAGGTCACAAAGCTAGATTAGATTGTAACCGTGAAGTCAGTACAGTCTCAGGGTTTACAGCACTGAGTGTCTCTGACAAACAAGATGTGTTTGAGAGCCCGGCAGGCCATTTGAAAAATCATGGAGGCATTGTTTGCCTACCAAGTCTTGTTTATACAGAGCTTCAGAAAGTATTCACACCCCTTTACTTTTTCCACATTTTGTTTTGTTACAGCCTGAATTTAAAATGGATTACATTTAGATTGTGTGTCACTGATCAGCACACAATACACCATAATGTCAAAGTGGAATAATGTAAAAAAATATATATATATATTATAATTTGAAAAGCTGAAATGTCTTGAGTCAATAAATATTCAGCCCCTTTGTTATCACAAGCCTAAATAACTGTTAGGAGTAAAGATGTGCCCAACAAGTCAGATAATAAGTTGCATGGACTCACTCTGTGTGCAATAAGGGTGTTCAACAGAATTGTTGAATGATTACCTCATCTCTGTAACCCACACATACAATTATCTGTAAGGTCCCTCAGTCGAGCAGTGAATTTCAAGCATAGATTCAACGAGAAAGATCAGGGAGGTTTTCCAATGCCTCGCAAAGAAGGGCACCTATTGGTAGATGAGTATAAAAGAGACAATGAATATCCCTTTGAGCATGGTGAAGTTATTCATTACACTTTGGATGGTCTATCAATACACCAAACCCCTACCGCTCAAGAATTTCACCATGATTTGGTGATTTTAAACCAGCTACAGAGTTAAATGGCTGTGATAGGAGATAGCTGAGGATGGATCAGCAACATTATAGTTACTCCACAATACCCACCTAAATGACAGAATGAAAAGAAGGAAGCATGTACAGAATAGCAAATATTCCAAACCATGCATCCTTTTTGCAATAAGGCACTAAGGTAATACTGCAAAAAATGTGTCAAAGAAATGAACTTTTTTCCTGAATACAAAGCATTATTTTGGGGGCAAATCCAACACAATAAACACATCACCGAGTATCACTCTTCATATTTTTAAGCATGGTGGTGGTTGCATCATGTTATGGGTATGCTTGTCATCGGCAAGGACAATGGACTTTTTTTAGGATAAAAAAAAATGGAATAGGGCTAAGCACAGGCAAATTCCTAGAGGAAGACCTGGTTCAGTCTGCTTTCCAACAGACACTGGGAGACAAATCCACCTTTCAGCAGGACAATAACCTAAAATGTAAGGCCAAATATACTGGCGTTACTTACCAAGACAACATTAAATGTTCCTGAGTGGACTAATTACAGTTTGGACTTAAATCTGCTTGAAAATCTATGCCAAGACTTGATCTTTTTCAAATGGCTGTCCAGCAATGATCAATAACCAACTTGACAGAGCTTTATTAAACATTTTCTAAAGAAAAATGGGAAAATATTGTACAATCCAGGTATGCAAAGCTCTTAGAGACCCAAAAGACTCACAGCTGTAATCACTGCCAAAGGTGATTCTAACATGTATTGACTAAGGGGGTTGAATACTTATCTAATCAAAATATATGAATGAATTTCCTGTTAATTAATTATTATTATTTTAGAATTGTTCTTCCACTTTGACATTACAGAGTGTTTTATGTAGATCGTTAACCAAAAATTACAATTAAATCCATTTTAATCCCAATTTGTAACTCAACAAATTTGTGGAAAACATAAAAGGGTGTGAATATTTTCTGAAGGCACAGTACTGTATTTCACTGGCCTTACAGACGTATAATGTTTTTCTTCTCATTTTGAGGATATATAATTCCTGTCAAGGATATGTGAGAGGGAGGATGGTCTAGGTGTTGATGTATACCTCGCTTCCAATGAAAATAGCATCTAACTGCATCCACCATGATAACTAATGGTATCTTGGAACATGGATGGCATTGGTAATGGACTGAAATGTAAGCCTGAGAATCTTTAGATGACTTTTGCAGCAGTATGAGATCGGTTTTCGATTTACAATGACTGTCCTCTTGTATATCTGGCAAATCACACCAGATCTTCACATCAGATCTTTTTCAGAGCTGATCTGATTAGTCAAAAGACCAATTAGTGAAAAAAATATCAGAATTGGGCTGTCTGTCTAAATATAGCCAACGTGCATTATATAGTACCACCCTAAACCGGGCTTTGGCTTTATTGAAATTAAAGAGTAACCTTGGAATGAAGTAGTTTACGGTATACACAATAAGAATAGACAGACCAATGAGATATTGCTACTAACAGTTATCCAAACAGTGATGCCCATTCCTTTTTTACTTGTTCACTTTATTCTTGCAATGGGCCTGTTGTTCTAATGATTCCTCCCAAGGTCTGGTCAAGGACACACAGGCATGCACACACACGCACGCACGCACGCACACACACACACACACACACACACACACACACACACACACACACACACACACACACACACACACACACACACACACACACACACACACACACACACACTCATCAGTGTGATATCACTCTTCCAGACTGTGGCTGCCCGGAGCTTGATTAACCACAAGGCACAGTGATGTGTTCCACAGCTCCGTGTACAGCTCCATGCTACAGTAGCTCCTTGGGTGACAAATGGCCTGGTAGCAGAGGATGATGTTATCGGCCCCACTGACACTCTGTTCTCCCATCCCGCTCCATCTCCCTCTATACTAGGCGCCTACTACGGGTGTGAGCACTGAAGTTTGTAGCTATAAACCGGATGACCAGATGACAGTACAGTACTTGAAAGCCACTGTGAAATCATGATTTTGCAAATATAGTACTTCATGTACGGGTGTGAGCACTGCAGTTTGTAGCTATAAACTGGATGAGCAGATTGACAGTAGACTACTTGAAAGCCACTGTGAAATCATGACGTTGTAAATTTATTTTATTTTATTTTTTATTTTACCGTTATTTTACCAGGTAAGTTGACTGAGAACACGTTCTCATTTGCAGCAACAACCTGGGGAATAGTTACAGGGGAGAGGAGGGGGATGAAAAAGCCAATTGTAAACTGGGGATTATTAGGTGACCATAATGGTTTGAGGGCCAGATTGGGAATTTAGCCAGGACACCGGGGTTAACACCCCTACTCTTACGATAAGTGCCATGGGATCTTTAATGACCTGAGAGAGTCAGGACACCCGTTTAACGTCCCATCCGAAAGACGGCACCCTACACAGGGCAGTGTCCCCAATCACTGCCCTGGGGCATTGGGATATTTTTTAGACCAAAGGAAAGAGTGCCTCCTACTGGCCCTCCAACACCACTTCCAGCAGCATCTGGTCTCCCATCCAGGGACTGACTAGGGCCAACCCTGCTTAGCTTCAGAAGCAAGCCAGTAGTGGTATGCAGGGTGGTATGCTGCTGGCAAATATAGTACTTAATGTACAAGTATATAGAAAATCAATACATACAGTAAACAGATAGCCTACATTTACTTGCAATTGTGCATCAAAAATGATCGGCTACAAAATAAATATGTTCTGGTGTAATTAAACATCACTCTCACGCCATCTGCAGTAGTCTCCTTAAAATACTGTACTGCTTGCTTTTACTAACAAACTATTTCCCCGTTTAATATCTACAAGTTATCAGTCCCTGTTGAGCCATGTTCTTGATGCAGTCCCACATGAAAAAAATGGCTTACTATAGAATACTACAGTACTTACTATTAAATTCTATAGTAAATTGTAGAATACTATACTACACTATTTAATTTGCATATACACTGCCCATTCCCCTCCACCATATCGCAATTTGTCCACCTATAAGTGAGAAATCTATGCCAAGTATAGTCCATAAATTGTGTTTCCAACGGGTTAAAGAAAAGAACAGAAGCTCTGAACTATCTGTTCAGACTCCCAGTCTCACATAGCTACAGGTTATGGAAAATGTGGTATTTTACTGTTTCTCCAGTAGGTTTCCTGAAGGAGAAAGCCTCCACTTCTATGTCAAAGATAACAAAACAAAAACACTATAGTAAATACTACAGTAATGTCTGCAAAACACTACAGTAAATACTAAAGTATACTACAGTCCGCAAAAACACTATAGTAAATACTACAGTATACTACAATCTGCAAAAACACGACATTAATTACTATAGTGTAAATACTACAGTATACTATAGTAAATACAACAGTATTGACTGTAGTGTTTTTGCCTACTTTGGTCCTCAAACACACTACAGTGAATACTCCAGTAAAGTCTGCAGAAACACTACAGTGAATTCTATAATATTTATACCATAGTATACCTTTTTTTTATATATGTGGGGTGTGCTCTTCTCCTCCCCACCGCTTTCACCAATGCAACCATCCCACCCCTGTCTGACTTACTCCAACAAGAGGGTGATGCTAAATGTATTTAATTATAATCTGCAATCTAGTGTACTACTGAGGATCCCTGGAGCACTCTTCAACTGTACATCACGTCCAAGAACCTACTTCTCCGCAACACTCAAGTGCACTTTTGTTCCAGGAGCGAGAACCACTTTCACTATAAAAGGTCCACCGGGTCCTTGGAAACAAACTTATGTAATTCTGCCGCTAAATGGCACTGCACCCAAGGCAGATATATAGTTCCAATTTTCCTGCATTCGGCCACCTGGATTTTGCTCTCTCTGAGTACTATTGCTGGTATCCTATTTATGGATGCTGCACTGGTGTTTCCATTAATTGGAAATTAAATTACATTTTATTTGTCACATACAACGAATACAACAGGTGTAGACTTTACCATGAAATGCTTACTTACAAACCCTTTCCCAACAATGCATAGTTAAAAAGTAAAAACATATGCAAATAAAAATAGAAAATAGTACAATAAATAACAATAACGAGGCTACATACAAATCAAATATAATTTTATTTGTCACATGTTTCATAAACAACAGGTGTAGGCTAACAGTGAAATTTTTACTTACGGGCCCTTCCTAACAATGCAGAATTTTTTAAAATAGAAATAGTAAGAAAATAAAAAAATATACAAAAAGAATAACACAAGGAATAAATAGAAAAATAATAACACAAGGAATAAATACACAATGAGTAACAATAACTTGGCAATATACACGCGGTACTAGGTAATTGAGGTACATACACTATATATACAAAAGTATGTGGACACCCCTTCAAATTAGTGGATTCAACTATTTTAGCCACACCCGTTGCTGACAGGTGTATACAATTGAGCACACAGGCATGCAATCTCTACAGACAAACATTGTCAGTAGAATGGCCTTATTAATGAAGAGCTCAGTGACTTTAAACGTGGCACTGTCATAGGATGCCACCTTTCCAGCAAGTCAGTTCGTCAAATATCTGCCCTGCTAGAGCTGTCCTGGACAACTGTAAGTGCTGTTATTGTGAAGTGGAAACGTCAAGGATCAACAACGGCTCGGCCATTAAATGGTAGCCCACACAAGCTCACAGAACAGGACAGCGGGAATGCTGAAGTGTGTTGCACGTAAAAATTGTCTGTCCTCGGTTGCAACACTCACTACTGAGTTCTAAACTGCCTCTGAAAGAAACGTCAGCACAAGAACTGTTTGTCGGGAGGCTCATGAAATGGGTTTCCATGGCCGAGCAGCCGCACACAAGCATAAGATTACCATGCCTAATGCCAAGAGTCGGCTGGAGTTATGTAAAGCTCGCCACCATTGGACTCTGGAGCTGTGGAAACGCATTCTCTGGAGTGATGAATCACGCTTCAACGTCTGCCAGTCTGACGGACTAATCTGGGTTTGGTGGACGCCAGGAGAACGCAACCTGCACGAATGCATAGTGCCAACTGTGAAGTTTAGTGGAGGAGGAATAATGGTCTGGCACTGTTTTTCATGGTTCGGGCAAGGCCCCTTTGTTCCAGTGAAGGGAAATCTTACCGCTAAAGCATACAATGACATTCTAGACGATTCTGTGCTTCCAACCTTGTGGCAACAGTTTGGGGAAGGCCCTTTCCTGTTCCAGCATGAATGCCCCCATGCACAAAGCGAGGTCCATACAGAAATGGTTTGTGGAGATCAGAGTAGAAGAACTTGAATGGCCTGCACAGAACCCTGACCTCAACCCCATCGAACACCTTTGGGATGAATTGGAACGCCGACTGCGAAGCAAGCCTAATCGCCTAACATCGCCTAACTAATGCTCTTGTGACTGACTAATGCTTATTGCTTCTTTAATCAGCACAACCGTTTTCAGCTGTGCTAACAATTGCAAAAGGGTTTTATAATGATCAATTAGCCTTTTAAAATGATAAACTTGGATTAGCTAACACAACATGCTATTGGAACACAGGAGGGATGGTTGCTGATAATGGGCCTCTGTACGCCTATGTAGATATTGCATAAAAAATCAGCCGTTTCCAGCTACAATAGTCTTTTACAACATGAACAATCTCTACACTGTATTTCTGATCAATTTGATGTTATTTTAATGGACAAAACAATGTTGCTTTTCTTTCAAAAACAAGGACATTTCTAAGTGACCCCAAACTTTTGAACGGTAGTGTACATCTATCCCATCTCGATCGATATACATCTATGCAATCATGATAGCCAAAGGTAATTTAAACATTGATTGATTCTATGTGTAGATACAGGTCTGCTATCATAAAAAGGCCCTTGAACATCCTAGTGTAAATACAGCAGTAGATCCAGATAGCAGCTCAGCAGCAGTGCAATCCCAGTTATTAAATACTACTGATGTGGAAGACCCGCAGGCCATGTAATGCGGGTGCAGCCTTAATGCCTACTGATATGTCTGGATAAACAACATAACCTCTCACTGGGAGGCCCGGTCTGTACAGACTGTGCTACATAGGCTATTTAAAAACACGTCTCACATTTGTCATCCTTTGCCCATATACTCTTCTCCATCGCCTCCCTCTATCCCACCACCAGTTGCTATGGAAGACATTAAGTGAATGTTTATGAGGCCTCCAAACACTAGTGATATATCCTGCTGCATGCTTCATAATGTGCTGATTGATCAAAAGGAGACTGGCGGACTGGGAGGGTCGAAGGAGACGTAATGGAAACACATTGACAAAATAATTTCAGAAGGGACATTATGTGGGAAGTTGGAAATAAAACTAAAATGGCTTTATCGATCTTTCACTCAATCTGTTTATGGACGTTTATGGCCGGTGCATTACAGGATGTCACTGGGAGAGTTGGCCCAGTCAGGTTCCCAATGGAGTGTTTAGAGAGAGGTGTGTGAATGTGAATGCATGTGAGTGTGCGCGTTTACGAGTGTGTGCACACATCAAATCAAATCAAATTGTATTTGTTACATGCGCCGAATACAACAGGTGTAGACCTTACAGTGAAATGCTTACTTACAAGCCCTTAACCAACAATGCAGTTTTAAGAAAATACTTTTTTTTTTAAAGTATGAGATAAGAATAACAAATAATTAAAGAGCAGCAGTAAATACTGTAACAATAGCGAGGCTATATACAGGAGGTACCAGTACAGAGTCAATGTGCTGGGGTACCGGTGTCGAGGTAATTGAGGTAATATGTACATGTGGGTATAATTATTAAAATTACTATGCATAGATAATAACAGATAATAACATGTGCACGTGTGTGGTTGCCTATGTATGAAAGTCGACTAAAATCCATGAGGTGATGTGTAAATACAAGTGAGAAGATATTGATCGATTGAATCTCATAGGCTGGCTATTGATTTAAGGCCATTCGTAGTACAACTAAGCTTTGATTGTACTGCAATTAAGGCAGCAGACAGTTTGATCCTATCCAGTACTGCTCCCTACGTTGAACCCCATTGTGTTACCAGATACCCAACTATGTAGTATGCTGTATATGGGGAATATCAAACATTCACTATTACAGTGTCCATATTAGGACTGCATCACATTAACTTGCTCTCTAATTAAGGTGTGAAAGTGAAGACATTATAGACACTGTGTGGTATGCCTAATACCAAAAAGTCACATACTGTACTGCTACAGTCCTTTCTCCTAACTAACAGTACTGATCTGTCAGTTAGCCTGAATGGCACCACAGACTCAGCCACACACTGTGCATACAGCCAAAGGCTAAAGCCAGCCTTTTTCTTCCCACAGTGATTTTGTTTCCTGGTCTTGATCTGACTACGGCTGCAGTCTGTCTGTCCACACTGAGTCGCTTTAATCATTTCTCTCCCAGGGGCTTTGATCATCTATTATTTTCATCTATGGACTGTGGCTAGCTGGCTGGTAGTAGTGTTTGATTGAAGGCTGTCTGGGCTCTACTGTGTCAGAATGGGGAACTGATGTTGTGTTTTTTGCTAAACTGCACTGGCCGTTTAGTACAGATTTTCCAAGTTCTAACTCAATGTGTTAATGCTGTTATGCATTTTGCCAAAACCATGCTGGGTTATATTGTTGGTTGAATCCCTCTGACTGTATGAATACACCTACTGAAACAAACTTCAACAGACTGTACTCACCTTAAGTGTGATTTTCTTTTTGTTGCCAAAAGAGGCCCATCATCTGTAAATCCCTCCCCAAAACTGGCTTTGACAGTACAGTATTCTGACATGCTGCTGTCTTGACAGCTCATCACACACCCTCACCATGTATTCTATGAACATAACATTACATATGGACAGCCTCTATTACTCTTCATGGATATGGTTGGCAAGTTTGAATGGTTTGTGTATCTCACCGATCAATGTCAATCTCGGCTGTCAGGCGGGGGGCTGAGTTTTTCTCTGTCAGCATTTTCACACAAAAAAGTAATTGTGAAATTTTTTACCGCTAAGCTGGCACTGTATTGACCACCTTTCTCTCCATAATATAATAGTCGCTTACCGTAGGAGACACCATAAAGTGAAATATCTCCCCATAAAAGCTGCATCACAACTCTTTTCCATACCATCTGAGCAAAGGGCAATATTTGGCTGTGAGGCCTGGATATTTACTTGAAGGGCTCATGGCTACAGTGTAACCATTGCAGAATATATTCCTCACCTTTTCTGGCCGGGATGGGTGCATATTCCCAATGGAGACATACACCAAATTACCATGCGTATCTCTCATCTAACTGTATGTAAACTTCTGACTTCAATTGTATACACTGGAGTCGTTTACCAACACGACATTGATTTTTCCTGAGTAGCCTACTGTTGTCACAGTTTTGACTTAAATTGGCATGAAAATCTATGGCAAGATTTGAATATGGCTGTCTAGCAATGATCAACAACAAACTTCACAGAGTTGGAAGAATGTTTTGAAGAATAATGGGCAAATATTGTACAATCCAGGTGTGCAAAGCTCTGAGTCTTACCCAGAAAGACTCACAGCTGTAATCGCTGCCAAAGGTGATTCTAACATGTATTGACTCAGGGGGTTGAATACTTATCTAAACAAGACATATTAGTGTTTTAAATAAAATAAAAGGTTAGAATTTTTCTTCCAATGTGACATTACAGAGTACTTTGTGTGGATCATTGATAATTAAATCCATTTTAATCCCACTGTGTAAAGCAACAAAATGTGTGAAAAGTCAAGGGGTGTGAATACTTTCTGAAGACTGTACATCAGAAGAACAGAAGAGCTCCTCCTGGAACAGATCGTTAAGCACAGAGTTATCTTTCCACATGGGCGAGGGAGCGTTTCTCTTTGCATATTTACCCTCACCACATTCAGAGCGAAAAGCTGAGAGCTGTAATTTAAAAACAACCCTAAAGGAGTAACGGCCTTGTAAATTTTCTCAAGTACTCTGGTACCCGACCATCATCTCGTTCCTATAATTGAAATAACACGTTTATTTCTAGGTGTTTTGGTGTCCCTACGGTGACACAATGGGCTTTGAAACACATTTAGTCGAGACCTTTGATCCGCTAGCCTGATTCTGCTTACTGTGATGCAGCACCCTAACCTAAAGGTTTATTCAATAGCATAGAGTGGGTCTACAGTAGCTCAGAGCCAAAGTTAACTGTGTGGAGTTGGTGAGAACTTGTTGGACATGGCGGCCCAAATAGATTTGTGGCTTCAGAGATTATGTCCATTGATTTGGCATCACAGTGTGGTATTGAGCGACGGGCCGATGGCTTGCAGAGTGGGGAGGTCTCCTGGCTAATGTTGTGGTTCTGTGATTGCAGGTGCCGAGGGAGCCGTGTTCAGCAAATCTGTGGAGACGCCACACGTCAGGGCCGAGCCCTTCAAAGAGCTACGGTAAAATACATTTCTCTTTGAATAATCCACCCTGATGTGCACACATATTGTAGATACATACTGTACATACATACATACACAAACTCACACACAGCTATAACACCATGCATCACCTTTCTCATGTTCTGTGCATTTATAATTAAACAACATTCAACAAAAAACCTGATGGGGAATTGCTGTGGCATGTCACTGGGTTGCTATTATAAAATGATGGAAAAATTGCTCCCGTCGTGGGCAGAGGACCTACTGTACAGTTTAGTTTGTGCTAGTGCATTTGGGCTGACTGAAGATTACAGGGCATTTCCCTAAACCATGGTGTGTCGCTCAGCGAGAGTGAGGGTGTGATTTGGATTATTGCCTGTGAAATGATTTACTAACCCAAGGTCCTTGGTCCTTGGGACCCCAAGGGGTGCACATTTTGCTCTTGAACTACACAGCTGATTCAAATAATTAACTAATCATCAAGCTTTGAATCCGGTGTGTGGTGTTTGGGCAACAAATAAAATGTGCACCCCTTAGGGTCCCGAGGGCCGAGTATGGGAAGCCCTACTCTAACCCAATGCATACTACCAATGTCAACCATTATACGCTGAAAAAAAATACAAAAGCAACATGTAAACTGTTGGTCCCACGTTTCTTGAGCTGAAATAAAAGATCCCAGAATTGTTTCATACACACAAAAAGCTTATTTCTCTAAAATGTTGTGCACACATTTGTTTACGTGCTTGTGCTGGGTACAATAAAAGACCACCCTAAAATGTGCAGTTGTTGAGGGAGCATGCAATTGGCATGCCGACTGCAAGAATGTCCACCAGAGCTGTCGCCAGGTAATTTAATGTTCATTCCTCTACCATAAGCTACCTCCAATGTTGTTTTCAAGAATTTGGCACTACGTCCAACCAGCCTCACAATCGCAGACCATGTGTAACCACGCCAGCCCAGGACCTCCACATCCAACTTCTTCACCTGCAATATCGTCTGAGACCAGCCACCTGGACAGCTGATGAAACTGTGGGTTTGAACAACCAAAGAATTTCTGCACAAAATGTCACAAATCGTCTCAGGGAAGCTCATCTGCGGCTCGTTGTCTTCTCCAGGGCCTTGACTTGACTGCAGTTCGGCTTCGTTACCGACTTCAGTGGGCAAATGCTCACATTTAATGGGTACTTGCACGCTGGAGAAGTGTGCTCTTCATGGATGAATCCCGATTTCAACTGTACCGGTCAGATGGCTGACAGCTTGTTTGGCGTCATGTGGGTGAGCGGTTTGCTGATGTCAAGGTTCTGAGCAGTGCCCAATGCTGTTGGTGGGGATATGGTATGGGCAGGCATATGATACGGACAGTGAACAAAATTGCATTTATCAATGGCTATTTGAATGCACAGAGATACCGTGATGAGATCCTGAGACCCATAGTCGTGCCATTCATCTACCACCATCACCTCATGTGTCAGCATGATAATGCACAGCCCCATGTTGCATGGATCTGTACACAATTCCTGGAAAGCTGTCCCAGTTCCTCCATAGCCTGCATACTAACCAGATCTGTCACCCATTGAGCATGTTTCGGATGCTCTTGATCAACGTGTTTGACATTGTGTTCCAGTTCCCGCCAATATCCAGCAACTTCGCACAGCCATTGAAGAGAAGTGGGACAATATTCCACAGGCCACAATCAACAGCTTGATCAACTCTATGCAAAGGAGATATATCGCACTGCCTGAGGCAAATGGTGGTCACACCAAATACTGACTGGTTTTCTGATCCACGCCCCTACCTTTTTTTTAAGGTATCTGTGACCAACAGATGCATATCTGTATTCCCAGTCATGTGAAATCCATAGATTAGGGCCGAATTAATATATTTAAATTGACTGATTTCCTTATATGATATGAACTGTAACTCAGTAAAATCTTTTAAATTGTTGCAAGTTTTTTAGAAATACATCTCCCAGCCACCCTTCCCTATCTAGAGCACTGTGTTGTGCTCAATCATGTCACATGACCTTGATATAACCTTTATTTAAAGCATTTTATTTTTTATTTCAGATGGTCCAGCACCATCCTCAGACAATTTTAATTCTCATTTCTGGATAAGGATAAAAACACAGGATAAAATCTGTTATTGTCACGATCGTGTTGACGTGAATGAGAGGACCAAGGCGCAACATGATATGAATACATCTTTAATCTTTAATTACAACGACGAAGATGAACACGAAACACTTAAACAACACTAACAAAAACAAACGATCGTGAAACTTCAAACGTAAGTGCACACACAAAGTACTTACGTCGACATATACATATACAATGACCGACAAACAGCTAAAGCCTTTGGCAGCCTTAAATATGGTTCCCAATTAGAGACAACCGAAACCAGCTGTCTCTAATTGAGAACCCATTCAGGCAACCATAGACTCTCCTAGAAAACTACACACCCATAGACACAGCTAGATACATACACTCAACACAAACCCATACACTACCACCAACACCCCCTCTACCATATAATACCCCAAAATACACACATACCCCATGTCACACCCTGACCTAACTTAAATAATAAATAAAACAAATAATACTAAGGCCAGGGCGTGACATAACCCCCCCCTTAAGGTGCGAACTCCGGACGCACCAGCACATAGTCTAGGGGAGGGTCTGGGTGGGCTTACTTCCACGGCGGCGGCTCCGGCACTGGTCGTGGTCCCCACCCCACCATAGTCATAAGGGGCAGCACCGGGATAAGGGGCAGCACCGGGATAAGGGGCAGCACCGGGATAAGGGGCAGCACCAGGATAAGGGGCAGCACCAGGATAAGGGGCAGCACCAGGATAATGGGCAGATCCTGGCTGGATGACGGCTCCGGCGGATCCTGGATGGACGGCTCATGGCTGGCTGACAGATCTGGCTGCTCATGGCTAGCTGACGGATCCGGCTTCTCATGGCTGGCAGACGGATCTGGACGCTCATGGCTGGCTGACAGATTTGGACGCTCATGGCTGGCTGACGGCTCTGGCAGATCCTGTCTGGTTGGCGGCTCTGGCAGATCCTGTCTGGTTGGCGGCTCTGGCAGATCCTGTCTGGTTGGCGGCTCTGGCAGATCCTGTCTGGTTGGCGGCTCTGGCAGATCCTGACTGACGAATGGCTCTAGCGGCTCTTGACTGACTAATGGCTCTGACGGCTCGGGACAGACGGGCGGCTCTAATGGCTCTGGACAGACGGATGGCTCAGACTGCACTGGGCAGACGGATGGCTCAGATGGCGCTGGGGAGACGGATGGCTCAGACGGCGCTGGGGAGACGGATGGCTCTGGCCGGATGAGGCGCACTGTAGGCCTGGTGCGTGGTGCCGGAACTGGAGGCACCGGGCTAAAGGCACGCACTTTCAGGCTAGTGTGGGGAGAAGGAACAGGGCATACTGGACCCTGGGGACGCACATTAGGCCTAGTGCGTGGGGCCGGAACTGGTGGTACCGGACTGGGGACACGCATCTCAGGGCTAGTGCGGGGAGCAGCAACAGGATGCACAGGACTCTGGAGACGCACAGGAGGCTTAGTGCGTGGTGCCGGAATTGGTGGTACCGGGCTGGAGACACGCACCACATGACAAGTGCGTGGAGGAGGAACAGGGCTCTGGAGACACACTGGAGGCCTGTTACGTGGTGTAGGCACTGGTGGAACTGAACTGGGGCGGGGAGGTGGCGCCGGAAATACCGGACCGTGCAGGCGTATTGGCTCCCTTGAGCATTGAGCCTGACCAACCTTACCTGGTTGAATGCTCCCCGTTGCCCGACCAGTGCGGGGAGGTGGAATAACCCGCACCGGGCTATGTAGGCGAACCGGGGACACCATGCGTAAGGCTGGTGCCATGTAAACCGGCCCGAGGAGACGCACTGGTGGCCAGATATGTAGGGCCGGCTTCATGACATCCGGCTCAATACTCAATCTAGCCCTGCCAGTGCGGGGAGGTGGAATAACCCGCACCGGGCTATGCACACGTACAGGAGACACCGTGCGCTCTACTGCGTAACACGGTGTCTGCCCGTACTCTCGCTCTCCACGGTAATTACAGCGAGTAGGCGCAGGTTTCCTACCTGACTTCGCCACTCTCCCTTTAAGCCCCCCCCCCAAGAATTTTTTGGGGTTTTCCCACAGGCTTCCTACCGCTTCGTCGTGCTGCCTCCATTCGCCGGTATCCCTCCTCGCACTGCGCCAGAGAATCCCAGGCGGGCTCCGGCACTCTCCCTGGGTTGATCGCCCACCTGTCGATCTCCTCCCACGTAATGTAGCCCAGATCCTTTGTAGGTTCCTTTTCCTGCCTCCGAGCTAGCTCCTCATATTGCCGCCTCTCTGCTTTCGCTGCCTCCAGCTCAGCTTTGGGGCGGTTATATTCTCCTGGTACCTCCCGGTCTAAAATTTCCTCCCATGTCCATGAATCCTTGCATTGCTCCTGTTGCCGCTGGTCATGTTGCTTGATCCGGATTTGGTGGGTCATTCTGTCACGATCGTGTTGACGTGAATGAGAGGACCAAGGCGCAACATGATATGAATACATCTTCATTAATTACAACGACGAAGATGAACACGAAACACTTAAACAACACTAACAAAAACAACAAACGATCGTGAAACTTCAAACGTAAGTGCACACACAAACTACTTACGTCTACATATACATATACAATGACCCACAAACAGCTAAAGTCTATGGCAGCCTTAAATATGGTTCCCAATTAGAGACAACCGAAACCAGCTGTCTCTAATTGAGAACCCATTCAGGCAACCATAGACTCTCCTAGAAAACTACACACCCATAGACACAGCTAGATACATACACTCAACACAAACCCATACACTACCACCAACACCCCCTCTACCATATAATACCCCAAAATACACACATACCCCATGTCACACCCTGACCTAACTAAAATAATAAATAAAACAAATAATACTAAGGCCAGGGCGTGACAGTTATGATGGCGCAGCAAAAAAAAAAGCAAAATGTTCCTACTGAGATGCATTACATTTAAAATTGTACACTGTCTCTTTAAAATGTCAGGTTTGTCCTGACAACATTCAAGAAATCTGTCATTCATTCATTGCTATGATCATTGCTTTCTTCCGATTGTCATCTCGTACGTGTGGCAGAGCCACAGAACAGAAATGGCAAAGAATCACACCACCCACAAGTCCCGTATGGCCCACAGGAATGGGATCAAGAAGCCCAGTTCACGAAGAACATGCGTTTCTCCAAGAAGCACAAATAGAAAGGCCATAAGACAGCCAATGCAGCAGCCAAGAAGATCGCTGATGCAGCACCCGCAGGCCCTTAGACTGGGTGGCTACTCTCTGTGTATCTCCAAGTTCCATTGACTTATGCACAATAAAGCTATGGTTTGCAAAAAATGATATATACAGTACTGTACCAGTGAAATGTTTGGACACACTGACTCATTCCAGGGTTTTTCTTTATTTTGACTATGTTCTACATTGTAAACTATGAAATAACACATATGGAATCATGTAGTATCCCAAAAAGTGTTAAACAAATCAAAATATATTTTATATTTGAGATTCTTCAATGGAGCCACCCTTATCCTTGATGACAGCTTTGCACACTCTTGGCATTCTCACAACCAGCTTCATGAGGTAGTCACCTGGAATGCATTTCAATTGACAGGCGTGCCTTGTTAAAAGTTAATTTGTGGAATGTTTTCCTTATTAATGTGTTTGAGCCAATCAGTTGTGTTGTGACAACGTAGGGGTGGTATACAGAAGATAGCCCTATTTGGTCCATATTATTGCAAGAACAGCTCAAATAAGCAAAGACAAACAACAGTCCATCGTTACTTTAAAACATGAAGGTCAGTCAATCTGGAACATTTCAAGAACTTTGAAATGATGAGATTTGCTCTCATGAGGACTGCCACAGGAAAGGAAGACCCAGAGTTACCTCTGCTGCAGACTGGTACTGTATATATACGTGTAACAGTAGTAACTTTACGTCGTCCCCTCGCCCCGACACGGGCGCGAACCAGGGACCCTCTGCACACATCAACAGTCACCCATGAAGCATCGTTACCCATCGCTCCACAAAAGCCGCGGCCCTTGCAGATCAAGGGGCAACCCTACTTAATGTCTCAGAGCAAGTGACGTAACTGATTGAAATGCTACTAGCGCGTACCCGCTAACTAGCTAGCCATTTCACATCCGTTACACTCACCCCCCTTTCAACCTCCTCCTTTTCCGCCGCAACCAGTGATCCGGGTCAACAGCATCAATGTAACAGTATAACTTTACGTCATCCCCTCGCCCCGACACGGGCGCGAACCAGGGACCCTCTGCACACATCAACAACGGTCGCCCACGAAGCATCGTTACCCATCGCTCCACAAAGGCCGCGGCCCTTGCAGAGCAAGGGGCAACCCTACTTAAAGTCTCAGAGCAAGTGACGTAACTGATTGAAATGCTACTAGCGCGTACCCGCTAACTAGCTAGCCATTTCACATCCGTTACACTCACCCCCCTTTCAACCTCCTCCTTTTCCGCAGCAACCAGTGATCCGGGTCAACAGCATCAATGTAACAGTATAACTTTAAACCGTCCCCTCGCCCCGACACGGGCGCGAACCAGGGACCCTCTGCGCACATCACCAACGGTCGCCCACGAAGCATCGTTACCCATCGCTCCAGAAAGGCTGCGGCTCTTGCAGATCAAGGGGCAACCCTACTTAATGTCTCAGAGCAAGTGACGTAACTGATTGAAATGCTACTAGCGCGTACCCGCTAACTAGCTAGCCATTTCACATCCGTTACATACGTACATACATATTGTGAATACACAAAAAATGCTATGATCATTGATCTCCTGAAGAAGCTATCCAATTACAATTTAGGAGACCATCTTATCCAGAGCAATTTACAGTAGTGAGTATATACATTTTCATACTGGTCCAATGTGGGAATTGAAGCCACAAAACTGGCATTGCTCTACAAGCTGAACCACACAGGATTACCATCCCTTTTCCTTTCTTTCTGTGCTACAAAATGTTTGGATATACTGGTAAAGTTACCAGGTTGTTAGCTAGCCAATGAAGTAACACGACTGAACAAAGAGTAAACAAATCATTAATGACTCGCGAGTAGTTTTAGAACATCCCACGACATGGTTTATGAATGTAAACTGCGGTCCCGGCGAGCCACAATAGGAAGATAAAAATGTTGCGCAGGTAATATGGGTCAGATCTTTTGACCTGGTTGGGCTTCAAGCAAGCCGTTTTTGCTATAGTAATGGTGCAGCCATGACGCTGTCGAATCTGCACTTGCTTTTTTTGTTTAGTGCACATGGAAACAACGGTAGAGTGTAGCCGTATCATTAAAACAATTATTATCTGGGGGGTTTTCCTAGTCGCACAGTGCGCCCCCCCCAAAAAACTCTGTCACACAGCAAAACATTTTGTTCCAATTTAGAGCCCTTTTTACAGTGTAATATTAAACTGCTAAAGCCTTTGAACTGGTTCAGAAGGTTTCTTCCAATGACCTGTAGCTTGGAGAAACTCTGTAAGCAATGTATACTCCTCCAGCAATTAGCTCTACTTCCTGTCCAGTGGAATGTCGATGGAGAACCATTCGGAAGCGTTGTTTTGTGGATTCTGACATGTAGAGATCAATGGCCGTATCTTTGGCAGGACTGCTGCTTGGATTGGCCCTCACTACGCCCAGATCAATGCCCGGATGCTCATCAAAATCGAATTGAAGGAAGTTCTCACTCGTGAAGAGGGAAAGATAAATGAGTTTAGGTGCTGGCTGGCAAGTGGTTGAGTAGACATGGCAGGGGAGACACACTGGTAGAGAGAGAGATAATGAATGTTAGCAATTTATGTTATTCTTTAATAACACAGACCCCAATGCAAATCAGGGAGGAAAATAGGTTTATTCGAAGAGGACAAATCATACAGGGAGGTAGATGGTCATTCTCCCCTGTCCTCAGTGATGCTCTCCAGTGGTTCTCTCCTGTGATTATCTGCCAAGAACAAAGGGACAGCATGTCGTTTTATAACCTAGCCCTAGCCTGTGGTTGACCAATTAGAATCCCTTGCAACAAAACTAGCCAATGGCCAAATGACAAGTATCCTATTTCAGAAGACATATTCCTCCCATGTCTCTGAACCATTGATCAATAATTCCCTATTAC
Organism: Salvelinus fontinalis; assembly: GCF_029448725.1. Taxonomy (NCBI): domain Eukaryota; kingdom Metazoa; phylum Chordata; class Actinopteri; order Salmoniformes; family Salmonidae; genus Salvelinus; species Salvelinus fontinalis. The sequence goes on from NC_074666.1 coordinate 37,813,808, forward strand.
AGAAAAAACACTATTTCCCTTAATCGTTATTACTCTATTGACTTCTTGTCCTTTTGACCTCTCGTCCTCTGTCTCTGCGTTGTTTATTTATCTTCAACATATTCTTACACTCCCCCCTAGACCATTTTAAAAATAAATATACTTAAAATGTATTTTTAGAAAACAATTAAATAACATGAAAAATAGACAGTATAAAAAACATTAGCAGTAAGCATAAAATCATTCACATTAAACACCTTGCATTTCTATAAAACACAAAGGGCACACAGTACTTGCTGTTACAATAAGAAATTGATTTCAAAAAAGTTATAGAAAATAAGTATTAACAGGTGTAATGATGATGTTCCGGTTCCTACCACATCCTGTATTAGATGAAACTCACACACACAAAAAATAGCAATTGTCTGCAAGACAATATTCAATCATCCTATTGGCAAGGTAATCATTCACCAAGTCCTTTAAAAGTGACCAGCTCTTCCACACTGGTATCAGTCCCACATAGATTTCTGTTCTGACAGTCTGCCGGTAGTGAGAAATTCTTCTTCCGTTCCACTGGTTGCACTTCACCGGTGATCTTGTATTATTTCAGGTACATTCCTTGAATTGAAGGATATTGCTGCAGCCTCAGACGACAGATTCTCATAACCTGTAACGAAGGAAACAAAAAGTGAAAGTAACATGTCCTGGTTTTAAGAGAAATTCATATTTCACATAGATTTCCCTAAGTAATCAAGCCCCAATTTTCAGGAAAATGTTGACCTTTCACCTAGATATCCCTAATATGATGACTGCGATATACAACATAGAAGCTTATCAATTTCTGATCATCTTACTATGCTTCTTCACCTGAGATTGGCCCCCGTTTGCTAATCAATCAGTTCTTTATTCTCCAGGCTTCACTTTGTCATCAAAATGGACAACCTTGCAATGAACGACATGTATCCATCGTGATTGCCCCTGTACTTTTACTGCTGACCTCTTTATGAGCAAAACTTGATAAGGACCTTCCCATTTTGGCCCTAATGTGTCTGTTTCATATTTGTTTAGCATCTCCCACTGTCCTGGTACTACATCATGTTCCCCCTTGGGAGTTATTCCCCACACCTCTTTTAATTGTCTGTCTGCTTCCCCTACTGTTGTATGCAATAGTTAAGCATTGTGTCACTCATGAAGTGAACGTCTGCTTTTCTCAAATCTAACGTGCATGGTAGTATCACATTGTCCATTGTAGTAACTACCCATGCTCAGCCATCCTCACACCCCCCTCCACAATGCTCGAACCATCTGTGTATAAGATAAACTCTATAAACCCATCAGAGAGCTGATCCAAAACCAACTCACAACAGTCGTGTTCAAGTAATGTGGTATCTGTAGGATACATCAGAGTAGCGGGATTACATGGTGTCTTTTCAACCCATGTCCCATAAATCTTTAATCACTACTTTAGTAGCGTCCATAGCTTCCTTGCTAATGGGATATTGTTTTGTGCAAGGTGGGGCAACACCTGTCCAGCACACTGGTTCCATATCCCAAGTTCCACTCTCATTTTTCTTCATAGTACAAATAGGATGGTTGTGAACTGTAGAGCCCTGCAGTTGTCTAATTTGACACGTCACCTTAACCTTCATAGATGTTCAATGTAGAGTCAAGTTGCATAATAACATCAAGGCCTAAAATAGGTTGTTCAAATGAGCCTAGCCACACCCGTGCATCAATCTTCATTGGACCAATAGAATTTGATAATGGTTTGGTCTGTTTCATATCTGTCACCCCCCCCCACTCCTGTTGCTCTCATCTTCTTGCCTGTGTACTGAGGACATACATGTCTTGCATAAGATATGGGCAATAAAGTGACTTCAGGACCCGTATCTACTAAACAATCTACTGCAAAGTTGTTAACCATCATGTTCACATATATTCCATCCAATTTCAGCTGAGATGGGACGTAAGAGGGAGTCCATTAGTTTACCTCCACAGCATCCAGCAAAATCTGCTGCTGAGCTGGAGAGAGCTTCTTAAATTTCTGCATCAGCATTGTGTCGTTGGGGCTGTTATCGTGATTCCATTTTCCCTTAGACGGACCCTTCTTCTCCTGGCCATTCCTCATAAGAACACATTTTCTTTTCCGACATTCTCGTTGCCAGTGACCAGAAATCCCGCAATAATGACATACACCAGGTTTCTCTTCTACTGAACGAATAATGTTGTTGGTTTCACTCGGAACCTGCACAAATCTCATAACAGCAGGTTTATTATCTTGATTTGTATTTGTATTTATTATTGATCCCCATTAGCTGCTGCCAAAGCAGCAGCTACGCTTCCTGGGGTCCAGCAAAATTAAGGCAGTTTATACAACTTGAAAAACATGACAATACATTCACAGATTTCACAGCACACTGTGTGCCCTCAGGCTCCTACTCCACCACTACTACATATCCACAGTACTAAATCCATGTGTATGTATAGTGCATATGTTATCATGTGTGTGTGTGTGTGTGTGTGTGTGTGTGTGTGTGTGTGTGTGTGTGTGTGTGTGTGTGTGTGTGTGTGTGTGTGTGTGTGTGTGTGTGTGTGTGTATGCATGTGTCTATGACAATGTTTGTGTTGCTTCACAGTCCCCGCTTCTTCCACAAGGTGTTTTATTATCTGTTTTTTTTACTGCTTGCGTCAGTTACTTGATGTGTAATAGAGCTCCATGTTGTCATGGCTGTATGTAGTACTGTGTGACTCCCATAGTCTGTTCTGGACTTGGGGACTGTGAAGAGACCTCTTGTGGCATGTCTTGTGGGGTATGCATGGGTGTCCGAGCTGTGTGCCAGTAGTTTAGACAAACAGCTCTGTGCATTCAACATGTCAGTACCTCTCATAAATAAAAGTAGTGATGAAGTCAATCTCTCCTCTGCTTTCAGCCAGGAGATATTGACATGCATATTATTAATATTAGCTCTCTGTACATTCAAGGGCCAGCCGTGCTGCCCTGTTCTGAGCCAATTGCAATTTTCCTATGTCCTTTTTTGTGGCACCTGACCACATGACTGAACAGGAGTCAACGTGCAACAAAACTAGGGCCTGTAGGACCTGCCTTGTTGATAGTGTTGTTAAAAAGGCAGAGCATCGCTTTATTATAGACAGACTTCTCCCCATCTTAGCTACGACTGCATCAATATGTTTTGACCATAACAGTTTACAATCTAGGGTTACTCCAAGCATTTTAGTCATCTCAACTTGCTCAATTTCCAAATTAATTATTACAATACTTAGTTGAGGTTCAGGGTTTAGTGAGTGTTTTGTTCCAAATACAGTACTTTTAGTTTTTGAAATATTTAAGGCTAACTTACTCCTTGCCACCCACTCTGAAACTAACTGCAGCTCTTTGTTGAGTGTTGCAGTCATTTCAGTCGCTGTAGTAGCTGACGTGTATATTGTTGAGTCATCCGCATAGATAGACACTCTGGCTTTACTCAAAGTCAGTGGCATGTCGTTAGTAAAAAATTTAAATAGCAAGGGGCCTAAACAGCTACCCTGGGGATTTCTTGATTCTAACTGGATTATATTTGAGAGGCTTCCATTAAAGAACACACTCTGTGTTCTGTTAGACAAGTAACTATTTATCCACAATATATCAGGGTGTGTATAGCCATAACACATATGTTTTTTGATGTCTCTGTCCAGTCATGACAACCTTTCAATGATGTCACCGTAGGTTTGTCTCTCCCAGTCATTAGTTGTGGAAACAAAAGTTTTTCGCAAATCATCATGTATGGATTGCATCAGCTGATGAGAGATTGACCAATTTTTGGAGGAATTGAGTGTACGTTCATCTTCCAAACCAGGTAACCCACTGTGTCTAACCACCTCTGCTCTAAACATTTCTTCAAAATCAACAAACGGTTCTTTCGGTTTTTGAACACATTTGGTTCTCTCCCCCCAATTGGTACCCTTAAGGAAAACATGTATGGCTCTCCATCCATTGGCCACATCTTGCTCTTCAACACCCACAGCTCTATAAACCTTTTCTTCAAGTACACCATGTTCGCGGTTGTTCAGAACAAAGGCTAGTAACTGTAACCCTTTTACAGTCTGTGTTCTAGTTGGCCTAAGACACCGTTCGTCATCGCTGCCAGTATCTGTTGACTCAAAGCCAGGCAGTGCTGACCAGAGGCTTGATACACGATCATTCTTGCGCAACTCAGCCTGAGGGTGGATTGAAGGAACAAATGGCCCTCCACATGTTGGAGCCAAGTATGTTTTTACGACCCTTGCCTGTCATTGTTGAATTTCTTCTTTCAAGGTTTTGATTTGTGAACCAAGAGCTTTCAAACTATCCTTATCTCTCTGCAATGTCCTGTCATGAGCTGCAACATCGAGAGCATCCTGACTGGTTGCATCACTGCCTGGTACGGCAATTGCTCGGCCTGAGACCGCAAGGCACTACAGAGGGTGGTGTGTACGGCCCAGTACATCACTGGGGCTAAGCTGCCTGCCATCCAGGACCTCTACACCAGGCGGTGTCAGAGGAAGGCCCTAAAAATTGTCAAAGACCCCAGCTACCCAAGTCATAGACTGTTCTCTCTACTACCACATGGCAAGCGGTACCGGAGTGCCAAGTCTAGGACAAAAGGCTTCTCAACAGTTTTTAACCCCAAGCCATAAGACTCCTGAACAAGTAATCAAATGGCTACCCGGACTATTTTCATTGTGTGCCCCCCCAACCCCTCTTTTACGCTGCTGCTACTCTATGTTTATCATATATGCATAGTCACTTTTAATTATACATTCATGTACATACTACCTCAATTGGCCCAACCAACCAGTGCCCCCGCACATTGGCTAACCAGGCTATCTGCATTGTGTCCCGCCACCCGCCACCCACCACCCGCCAAACCCTCTTTTATGCAACTGCTACTCTCTGTTTATCATACAGTTGAAGTCGGAAGGTTACCTACACATTAGCCAAATACATTTAAACTCAGTTTCCTGACATTTAATCAGAGTAAAAATTCCCTGTCTTAGGTCAGTTAGGATCACCACCTTATTTTAAGAATGTGAAATGTCAGAATAAAAGTTGAAAGAATGATTTATTTCAGCTTTCATTTCTTTCATCACATTCCCAGTGGGTCAGAAGTTTACATACACTCAATTAGTATTTGGTAGCATTGCCTTTAAATTGTTTAACATGGGTCAAACGTTTCTGGTAGCCTTCCACAAGCTTTCCACAATAAGTTGGGTGAATTTTGGCCCATTCTTCCTGACAGAGCTGGTGTAACTGAGTGAGGTTTGTAGGCCTCCTTGCTCGCACATGCTTTTTCAGTTCTGCCCGCAAATGTTCTATAGGATTGAGGTCAGGGCTTTGTGATGGCCACTCCAATACCTTGACCCTGTTGTCCTTAAGCCATTTTGTCACAACTGGAAGTATGGTTGGGGTCATTGTCCATTTGGAAGACCCTTTTGCAACCAAGCTTTAACTTCCTGACTGAAGTCTTGAGACATTGCTTCAATATATCCACATAATTTTCCTGCCTCATGATGCCATCTATTTTGTTAAGTGCACCAGTCCCTCCTGCACTCAAATGATGTCAATTAGCCTATCAGAAGCTTCTAAAGCCATAGCATCATTTTCTGGAATTTTCCAAGCTGTTTAAAGGTACAGTCAACTTAGTGTATGTAAACTTCTGACCCACTGGAATTGTGATACAGTGAATTATAAGTGAAATAATCTGTCTGTAAACAATTATTGGAAGAATGACTTGTATCATGCACAAAGAAGATGTCCTATCCGACTTGCCAAAACTATAGTTTGTTAACTTCTTAAGGCTAGGGGCAGTATTGAGTAGCTTGGATGAATAAGGTGCCCAGAGGTGCCCAGAGTAAACGGTCTGCTACTCAGTCCCAGTTGTTAAAATATGCAAATTATTAGTATTCAGAAAACACTCTGAAGTTTCTAAAACTGTTTGAATGATGTCTGTGAGTATAACAGAACTCATATGGCAGGCAAAACATGAGAAAAAATCCAACCAGGAAGTGGGAAATCTGAGGTTGGTCATTTTTCAACTCATTCCCTATTGAAGATACAGTGGGATATTGGTCATGTTGCACTTCTTAAGGCTTCCACTAGATGTCAACAGTCTTTAGAAACTTGTTTGAGGCTTCTACTGTAAAGGAGGGGCTCATAGGGGCTCTTTGAGTCAGTGGTCTGGCAGAGTGCCACAGGCTCGTGACGCTCGTTCACGTGAGGGGTTTGCATTTCTACAGATAAAGGAGGTCTCTGGTTGGAACATTATTGAAAATGTATGTTAAAAACATCCTAAAGATTGATTCTATACATCGTTTAACAATTTCGTCTGCTCCTAGTGAACGCGCTTCGTGACTTTGGATTTGTTTACAAAACGCGCTAACAAAAATAGCTATTTGGACATAAATGATGGACATTATCGAACAAAACAAACATTTATTGTGGAATTGGGATTCCTGGGAGTGCATTCTGATGAAGATCATCAAAGGTAAGTGAATATTTATCATGTTATTTCTGACTTCTATTGACTGCACAATATGGCGGATATCTTTTTGGCTGGTTTGGGCTCTGAGCGCCGTATTCAGATTACTGCATGGTTTGCTTTTTCCGTAAAGCTTTTTTGAAATCTGAGACAGTGGTTGCATTAAGGAGAAGTGGATCTAAAATTCCATGTATAACACTTGTATCCTTGATCAACGTTTATTATGAGTATTTCTGGAAATTGATGTGGCTCTCTACAAAATCACTGGATGTTTTTGGAACTACTGAACATAACGCGCCAATGTATACTGAGATTTTTTTATATAAATATGAACTTTACCGAACAAAACATAAATATATTGTGTAACATGAAGTCCTATGAGTGTCATCTGATGAAGGTCATCAAAGGTTAGAGATTTATTTTATCTATATTTCTGCTTCTTGTTAACTTGTGTCTTTGGCTGGAAAAATGGCTGTGTTTTTCGGTGACTTGGCGGTGACCTAACGTAATCGTTTGTGGTGCTTTCGCTGTAAAGCCTTTTTGAAATTGGACACTGTGGTGGGATTAACAACAAGATTACCTTAAAAATTGTATTTAAAATGGTATAAGATACTTGTATGTTTGAGGAATTTTAATTATGAGATTTCTGTTGTTTGAATTTGGCGCCCTGCACTTTCACTGGCTGTTGTCATATCGATCCTGTTAGCGGGATCTCAACCATAAGAAGTTTTAACAGTGGTTGAAGTGGTTGGAAAACAAGTTTTATTAACTCCAGCCTAAATGTATGTAGACTTCCAACTTCTACTGTATATGCATAGTCACTTTAACCATATCTACATGTACATACTACCTCAATCAGCCCGACTAACCGGTGCCTGTATGTAGCCTCGCTGCTGTTATAGCTTCGCTACTGTATATAGCCTCGCTACTGTTATTTTTCACTGTCTTTTTACTGTTTTTTTTATTTCTTTACTTACCTATTGTTCACCTAATACCTTTTTTTGCACTGTTGGTTAGAGCCTGTTGTCATGAACGTCGTAATCCTCCTCGTCTGAGGAGGAGCAAGGATCGGACCGAAGCGCAGCGTGGTTTGAATACATACTTTAATTTATTTAACGAAGACGAAACGAAGAACACTTGACAAACTAACAAAACAACAAACGAACGAACGTGAAGCTATACTATGACAAGTGCAGACACAGGCAACTTACGTAAAGACATAGACAATAACCCACAACCCACAATACAAAACAGACTACCTAAATATGGTTCCCAATCAGAGAACACAAAACACCTGCCTCTGATTGAGAACCATGTCAGGCCAAACTAGAAAACCCCACATAGAAACAGACAACATAGAACTGCCCACCCCAACTCACGCCCTGACCATACTAACTAAAGACAAAACAAAGGAAAATAAAGGTCAGAACGTGACACCTGTAAGTAAGCATTTCACTGTAAGGTCTATACTTTTTGTATTTGGCGCACGTGACAAATAAACTTTGATTTGATTTGATTCTCCCGAAAGAATTTCTCATCCTGTTTTCTTACTTCGGCTAATACAGTTAAAGACCATCGTCTTTGTCAAGGAATTAGACATTCTCTGTATTTTTCCCCAAACTTTTTGTATATCAGACAGATTCCATATTCCATCTTTGTCAATAATGACGAAATATTTCTTTATTATCTCTTGCCTACACTTGTCTACTTTGAAATGGTTCTTCCTATCACTAGACAGTGAATTTAAAATATTTATCATGTTCACATCTGGAGGAGCTGTTCCGTCCTTTTCTAGACTGGTTTTCTCTCTTAACAATGGGATTATATTAACTTCAAAAGCTGTATAATATATATATCTATGTTTATATATTTATTTAACACCAATATATATATATATATATATATATACAGTGGCAAGAAAAAGTATGTAAACCCTTTGGAATTACCTAGATTTCTGCATAAATTGGTAATCAAATTTGATCTGATCTTCATCTAAGTCACAAGAATAGACAAACATAGTGTGCTTAAACTAATAACACAGAAATTATTGTATTTTTCTTGTCTATATTGAATACATAATTTAGACAATCACAGTTTAGGTTGAAAAAGTTTGTGAACCCCTAGGCTAATGACTAATTGGAATCAGGAGTCAGCTAACCTGGAATCCAATCAATGAGACGAGATTGGAGATGTTGGTTAGAGCTGCCTTGCCCTATAAAAAACACTCACAAAATTTGAGTTTGCTATTCACAAGAAACATTACCTGATGCCTCGAGCAAAAGAGATCTCAGAAGACCAAAGATTAAGAATTGTTGACTTGCATAAAGCTGGAAAAGGTTACAAAAGTATCTCTAAAAGCCTTGATGTTCATCAGTCCATGGTAAGACAAATTGTCTATAAATGGAGAAAGTTCAGCACTGTTGCTACTCTCCCTAGGAGTGGCTGTCCTGCAAAGATGACTGCAAGAGCACAGCGCAGAATGCTCAATGAGGTTAATAAGAATCCAAGAGTGTCAGCTAAAGACATACAGAAATCTCTGGAACATGCTAACATCTCTGATGAGTCTACAATACGTAAAACACTAAACAAGAATGGTGTTCATGGGAGGACACCACGGAAGAAGCCACTGCTGTCCAAAAAAACCATTGCTGCACGTCTGAAATTTGCAAAAGTGCACCTGGATGTTCCACAGTGCTACTGGCAAAATATTCTGTGGACAGATTAAACTACAGTTGAGTTGTTTGGAAGGAACACACAACACAATGTATGGAGAAAACAAAGGCACAGCACACCAACATCAACACCTCATCCCAACTGTAAAGTATGGTGGAGGGAGCATCATGGTTTGAGGCTGCTTTTCTGCCTCAGGGCCTGGACAGTGTGCTATAATCGACGGAAAAATGAATTCCCAAGTTTATTAAGACATTTTGCAGGAGAATGTTAGGCTATCTGTCCGCCAATTGAAGCTCAACAGAAGTTGGGTGATGCAACAGGACAACAACCCAAAAACACAGAAGTAAATCAGCAACAGAATGGCTTCAACAGAAGAAAATACGCTTTCTGGAGTGGCCCAGTCAGAGTCCTGACCTCTATCTGATTTGAGATGCTGTGGCATGACCTCAAGAGAGCAGTTCACACCAGTCATCCCAAAAATATTGCTGAACTTAAACAATTTTGTAAAGAGGAATGGTCCAAAATTCCTCCTGTCTGTTGTGCAGGTCTGATCCGCAAATACAGAAAATGTTTGGTTGAGGTTATTGCTGCCAAAGGAGGTTCAACCAGTTATTAAATCCAACGGTTCAAATACTTTACCACCCTGCACTGTGAATGTTTATACGGTGTGTTCAATAAAGACATGAAAATGTATAATTGTTTGTGTGTTATTAGTTTAAGCAAACTGTTTTTGTCTATTGTTGTAACATAGATGAAGATCACATTTAATGACCATTTTATGCAGAAATCAAGGTAATTTCAAAGGGTTCACATACATTTTCTTGCCACTGTATATCTATTTATACACTGCTCAAAAAAATAAAGGGAACACTTAAACAACACAATGTAACTCCAAGTCAATCACACTTCTGTGAAATCAAACTGTCCACTTAGGAAGCAACACTTATTGACAATAAATTTCACATGCTGTTGTGCAAATGGAATAGACAAAAGGTGGAAATTATAGGCAATTAGCAAGACACCCCCCAAAACAGGAGTGATTCTGCAGGTGGTGACCACAGACCACTTCTCAGTTTCTTGCTTCCTGGCTGATGTTTTGGTCACTTTTGAATGCTGGCGGTGCTCTCACTCTAGTAGTAGCATGAGACGGAGTCTACAACCCACACAAGTGGCTCAGGTAGTGCAGCTCATCCAGGATGGCACATCAATGCGAACTGTGGCAAAAAGGTTTGCTGTGTCTGTCAGCGTAGTGTCCAGAGCATGCAGGCGCTACCAGGAGACAGGCCGGGACAGAATCCATCTTTAGGATGTTTTTCACATATATATCCAATAACGTCCCAGGCGGAGCATTTCTTCGTGTCTACCTAACGCATTGCAGACACGAAGAAATGCTCCGCCTGGGACGTTATTGGATATATATGTGAAAAACATCCTAAAGATGGATTCTCAACTGAGTTTGACCAGTTTATTCGACTTTTATTATCACTTTTTGAATTTTTCGTTCATGCGTAAAATCTTCATGGACACGTGAGCTACACATGCTAGCCAAAGTTGCTAATTCGACAGAGGAAATGGACATTCTAAAACAAAACAACGATTTATTGTGGAACTAGGATTCCTGGCACTGCATTCTGATGAAAGTTCATCAAAGGTAAGGGAATATTTATGATGTTATTTCGTATTTTTGTGGACTCTTTGGACTCCAACATGGCGGAGAATGGCTGAGCGCTGTCTCAGATTATTGCATGCTGTGCTTTTTACTAAAGTTATTTTTTTTAATCTGATGGGATGGGTGGTCCGTAGAGGTTTTAACATCACGGTAAAATCAAAAGAAATCAGCCAAGACCTAAGAAAAAAAATTGTAGACCTCCACAAGTCTGGTTCATCCTTGGAAGCAATTTTCAAATGCCTAACGGTACCACGTTCATCTGTACAAACAATAGTACTCAAGTATAAACAACATGGGCCCACGCAGCCATCATACGGCTCAGGAAGGAGACACATTCTGTCTCCTAGAGATGAAAGTACTTTGGTGCGAAAAGTGCAAATCAATCCCAGAACAACAGAAAAGGACCTTGTGAAGATGCTGGAAGAAACAGGTACAAAAGTATCCATATCCACAGTAAATGAGTTCTATATCGACATATCCTGAAACGCCACTCAGCAAGGAAGAAGCCACTGCTCCATAACCGCCATAAAATAGCCAGACTACGGTTTGCAACTGCACATGGGGACAAAAATCTTACTTTTTGAGGAAATGTCCTCTGGTCTGATGAAACAAAAATAGAACTGTTTGGCCATAATGACCATCGTTATGTTTGGAGGAAAAAGGGGAGGCTTGCAAGCTGAAGAACAACATCCCAACCGTGAAACACGGGGGTGGCAGCATCATGTTGTGGGGGAGCTTTGCTGCAGGAGGGACTAGTGCACATCAGGCAGGAAAATGATGTGGATATATTGAAGCAACATCTCAAGACATCAGTGAGGAAGTTAAAGCTTGGTCGCAAATGGGTCTTCCAAATGGACAATGACCCCAAGCATACTTCAAGAGTTGTGGCAAAATGGCTTAAGGACAACAAAGTCAAGGTATTGGAGTGGCCATCACAAAGCTCTGACCTCAATCCTATAGAAAATGTATAAAAACGGTATATATACACCCCCCCCCAGACACACACACATATACCCACACACACACAGACACACACTCACTTCACACTCACTTCACCTTCCACCTTACCCCCTAAAAGAACTTAGTAAAGCCACAGACACAGAACTTATCTCCCTCCCCCTTGCCCTGTCAGAGTGAGAGGAGAGATGGTAACAGTGGGCTTACCCTCGCTGACAGGTGACACTGGTTATCAGCCCTGCCACCATGTACAGCAAACATTCTGACACCCATCAATCAAAAGGAACACACTATAAACACACAGTTCTCTCCCACTCCCTGACATCACCTCAAATATTTATTTATATACCGGATTCTTGACATAGCTCACTCAAATATGTTTACTGATGTACATATGATTCATACTATATCTTGTGTAAATTCATTTGGTGTAGATACATATAGATTGCATTTGGATTACTGTTACAGTGCTATTTGGGTTGTTAATTGGAGAAAGAGTGGAGAGAGAGACAGAGAGAGACAGACAGAGAGCATTCCATGACAAATGTATAATATTGCTTCCAGAGATATGACTTTGTGTGATGACTCATCCATCATTGATGGCGCTCTTGAAATGATCATTTAAAAATGTTTCATCAGAAAAGGACAGATCACTTTGAATGATGCTCCGAAGCTCCTGCATACAATTACCAGTGTAATTGTTGGTTGTAGGCTAGGGCTTTTTCTTCTATTTATGCATAATTTTATGACAAGTGGCCAATTGAAAATGAGATATGGTCGAAACTATCCAATTACATTAGAAAGAGGGGTGAGCGCAGTGGAGCATGAGTAAAAATCTAATCTTTACGTAATGTGTTGGAAGCCTTGGCAGGTAAGAATTCTGGATCCCACCATGTTCTATTTTGAGTGTCATATTCTCCCGCTCCCTGCTATTGTTATAGAATTTGACCAATAACCATCATCATATCTCTATGGTTGATGTTAATGTGTCATCCATAGGACATGTCCTTCTATTGAATGCATTTCTCACTTATGGCGGCAGAAAGGAGGTCAGGACTATTTGACAGATGTCCTGACCCGTTCTCTACACAGATACAAACAAAACAATATGACGCCTAGCCTGAGAGCAAAAAAGCACCACAATAACTCATTGAACATGGAATGTGTTCTTAAGAAGTAATGTGACATTAAGCCATAAATGGCTTTCTTTGAAAACGGAGCCGCCATTTATCCAGATTTATTGTTTTACCTTTGAGCAGAGTTTTGGAGGTGATTTGTAATCATTAAAACAAATGCTGTGACTGTAGTTGGGCCCCAATGGGGTCAGCACTCCCATCCACACTGCAATAAGCCCCAGATCTGTCAGACAAACCACCTTTATAAAGTATATATTTATCAGAGTAATTGAACCTTCGCTAAACCCTCCTCAGAATTTTAGGGAACCAACCACAGCACTCCAATGGATAGCAACTGTCACCTGTAACGTCTGCATCCAGCTCACACTCTCAAACACGTAGATCCCCTGAACGCAGCTCACTTTCCAGCCCACTTTCCAGCTCACTTTCCAGCTCACACTCTCAAACACGTAGATCCCCTGAACGCAGCTCACTCTCCAGATCCCAATCACCTGAATTCTGATCACCTGTTCACACAACTGTATGTCATTATCACACACTATTTACTTTAGTTCTTTGCACCTCATCATTGTGAGGTATTGCTTGTTTTGTGATCCACTTCTATTCAGATCACTGTGTTTACTGTAATGTAATCTTCCTGTGTATGATAGTTTTTGCCTGACTCACTAACGGTGGCTTTTTCCTATTCCCTGCCTGTACTTTAGCCTATCGGATTTCCTGTTATCAACCTATTGCCTGATCTCCTGGTGTAACGGATTTCCTCCTCCTCTTCATCCGAAGAGGAGGTGCAGGGATTGAACCAAAATGCAGCAGAGTTTGAAGACATGATTTATTAAAGAAAACACGAAAACACGAACTTGACTAAACTAACAAAACAACAAACGGTGTAGACAGACCTGGACGACGAACTCACATAAACACGAAGAACGCACGAACAGGGAAAATAGCCTACACATAAAAATGACGAATAACAAAACAAACCGAACAGTCCCGTATGGTGCGACAAACACAGACACAGGAGACAACCACCCACAACGAACACTGTGAAACAACCTCCCTAAATATGACTCTTAATTAGAGGAACGCCAAACACCTGCCTCTAATTAAGAGCCATTCCAGGCAACCCATAAACCAACATAGAAACAGAAAACATAGAATGCCCACCCAAACTCACGTCCTGACCAACTAACACATACAACAAACTAACAGAAATAGGTCAGGAACGTGACATAACCCCCCCCCATAAGGTGCGAACTCCGGGCGCACCAGCACAAAGTCTAGGGGAGGGTCTGGGTGGGCATCTGACCACGGTGGTGGCTCAGGCTCCGGGCGAGGTCCCCACCCCACCATAGTCAATCCCAGCTTACATTTCCCCCTATGAATGACCACCCTCATCTTACATCCACTAAATCCTTTTGGTAACATCGACACCAGGGGCAGCACCGGGACAGAGGGATAGCTCAGGACAGAGGGATAGCTCAGGACAGAGGGATAGATCAGGATAGCGAGGTAACTCAGGATAGAGAGGTAACTCAGGATAGAGAGGTAACTCCGGACTGAAAGGCAGCTCCGGACAGAGAGACAGCTCTGGACTGAGGGGCAGTTCTGAATCAATAGCCGCTCTGGGCTGAGGGACAGCTCATGACTGGCTGACGGCTCTGGACGCTCATGGCTGGCTGACGGCTCTGGACGCTCATGGCTGGCTGACGGCTCTGGACGCTCATGGCTGGCTGACGGCTCTGGACGCTCATGGCTGGCTGACGGCTCTGGACGCTCATGGCTGGCTGACGGCTCTGGACGCTCATGGCTGGCTGACGGCTCTGGACGCTCATGGCTGGCTGACGGCTCTGGACGCTCATGGCTCACTGACGGCTCTGGCAGATCCTGTCTGGTTGGCGGCTCTGGCAGATCCTGTCTGGTTGGCGGCTCTGGCAGATCCTGTCTGGTTGGCGGCTCTGGCAGATCCTGTCTGGTTGGCGGCCCTGGCAGATCCTGACTGACGACTGGCTCTAGCGGCTCCTGACTGACTATCGGCTCTGACGGCTCGGGACAGACGGGCGGCTCTAATGGCTTGGGACAGACGGATGGCTCAGATGGCGCTGGGGAGACGGATGGCTCAGACGGCGCTGGGGAGACGGATGGCTCAGACGGCGCTGCGGAGACGGATGGCTCAGACTGCTCCTGTCTGGCGGAAGGCTTTGGCTGCTCCTGTCTGGCGGAAGGCTCTGTAGGCTCATGGCAGACGGGCAGCTTTGCAGGCTCATGGCAGACAGGCAGTTCATGCGCCGTTGGGCAGACGGCAGACTCTGGCCGGCTGAGACGCACTGTAGGCTTGGTGCGTGGTGCCGGAACTGGAGGCACCTGACTGGGGACACGCACTTCAAGCCTAGTGCGGGGAGCAGGGACAGGGCACACTGACCTCTCGAAGCGCACTATAGGCCTGGTGCGTGGTACCGGACTGAGGGCACGCACCTCAGGACGAGTGCGGGGAGAAACAACAGTGTGCACAGGACTTAGGAGACGCACAGGTGGCTTAGTGCGCGGTGCCGGAACTGGAGGCACTGGGCTGGAGACACGCACCATAGAGAGAGTGCGTGGAGGAGAAACAGGGCTCTGAAAACGCACTGGAAGCCTGGTGCGTAGTGTAGGCACTAGTGGTACTGGGCTGGGGTGGGGAGGTAGTGCCGGAAATACCGGACCGTGCAGGCGTACTGGCTCCCTTGAGCACCGAGCCTGCCCAACCTTACCTGGTTGAATGCTCCCCGTCGCCTGACCAGTGCGGGGAGGTGGAATAACCCGCACCGGGCTATGTAGGCGAACCGGGGACACCATGCGTAAGGCTGGTGCCATGTAAGCCGGCCCGAGGAGACGCACTGGAGACCAGACGCGCTGAGCCGGCCTCATGACACCTGGCTCAATACCCAATCTAGCCCTACCAGTGCGGGTAGGTGGAATAACCCGCACCGGGCTATGCATACGTACAGGAGACACCATGCGCTCTACTGCGTACACGATGTCTGCCCGTACTCCCGCTCTCCACGGTAAGCCTGGGAAGTGGGCGCAGGTCTCCTACCTGCCCTCGGCCCACTACCTCTTAGCCACCCCCCAAGAAATTTTTGGGGTCTCCTCTCGGGCTTCCAGCCACGTCTCCTTGCTGCCTCCTCATACCACCGCTCTTGGGCTCTCGCTGCCTCCATCTCCTCACGAGCGCGGCGATATTCCCCAATGTGAGCCCAGTGTCCTTTACCCTCCAATACTTCCTCCCAAGTCCATGATTCCTGTGTAGCAGGCCACTGCTCGAATTCACGCCGCTTGGTTCTGGATCGGTGGGTGGTTCTGTAACGGATTTCCTCCTCCTCTTCATCCGAAGAGGAGGAGCAGGGATTGAACCAAAATGCAGCGGAGTTTGAAGACATGATTTATTAAAGAAAACACGAAAACACGAACTTGACTAAACTAACAAAACAACAAACGGTGTAGACAGACCTGGAAGACGAACTCACATAAACACGAAGAACGCACGAACAGGGAAAATAGCCTACACATAAAAATGACGAATAACAAAACAAACCGAACAGTCCCGTATGGTGCGACAAACACAGACACAGGAGACAACCACCCACAACGAACACTGTGAAACAACCTCCCTAAATATGACTCTTAATTAGAGGAACGCCAAACACCTGCCTCTAATTAAGAGCCATACCAGGCAACCCATAAACCAACATAGAAACAGAAAACATAGAATGCCCACCCAAACTCACGTCCTGACCAACTAACACATACAACAAACTAACAGAAATAGGTCAGGAACGTGACACCTGGACGACGATACTATCCTTTTCCCTGCCTGTACTGGTGCCTTTTTGTACCCAGCTACCTTCATCCTCCTGTGGTCCTTTACAAATAAACACCTGCTGCGCCCTGCGCTTGAAACCAGCTCTCTGTCTCCCATCGTGTTCATTACATCGCCGAGTCTGACACCTCGGACAAGATCACATTTAAATTGCATGAAAGCCAGTGAGGGCAATGACAAAAACATTAATAATAAACAATTGAACAGTGCACCAGGAGATGCACATCACATCTACCTCAGCCTCTTCTATTATTCCCAACACAACCTTAATTTCTTGGTCAAGCGTCTGATTAGTCGACTCTCTGTGATCCTGAGACAATGCCAAGGATGCTGTTGCTGTAACGTTCTGTCTTATAATCTGTTTTATTTTCCCTCCAGAAGCATCTGAGGCACACAGCACACCCCGACCCTGAATACAGATAGATAGCCAGGCTGAGGCTCACAATCACAGGCTTCTCAAAGAGGAAGAGCACTTTGGGCTGATTAATGCATGGGAGTGGTTGCTTTAATTTTCATAACAATAAATGCTTTTTGAAATTCCTTTTTTGTGAATCTAACCAATGAGGGTATAGATATTTTTGTTTAGACTATTTTCTGATCACAATATGGCAACTAAACCCAACATGAAATGTTTTCTCCTTTAGTAGAGATAGTCTGATGCTGTTTCTCATCCTCCCACACTGACGTCCAACTCCAAACAAAGTAATGTCCAGTTGTGTTGATCCTCTTTGAAAGGACATGATGTACCATCACAGCATTATTCTGTTAATCTATGTTTTAGCAGACACACTTAGAGCTATGTTTTCTGTCAAAGAGTGGACATTATGTCCAAAGCATTATGTCCACACGCAAACTCCCTGGTTGGTACAATTGAATTGCACTTACAGTGCATCGGGTTAGTATTCAGACCCAGTGACTTATTCCACATTTTGTTCCGTTACAGCTTTATTCTAAAATTGATTTAAACAAAAAAAGGTTTCCTCATCAATCTACACACAATACTCCACAATGTCAAAGCAAAAACATGTTTTTAGAAATGTTTGCAAATATGTATTCATACCCTTTACTCAGTACTTTGTTGAAACACCTTTGGCAGTGATTACAGCCTCGAGTCTTCTTGGGTATGATGCTACAAGCTATCCTCTCAAGCTCTGTCAGGTTGGATGGGAAACGTCGCTGCACAGCTATTTTCAGGTCTCTCCAGAGATGTTCAATTGGGTTCAAGTCCAGGCTCTGGCTGAGCCAGTTAAGGACATTGAAAGACTTGTTCCGAAAGCCACTCCTGCATTGTCCAGGCTGTGTGCTTAGGGTCGTTGTCTTGTTGGAAGGTAAATATTCACCCCAGTCTGAGGTCCCGAGTTCTCTGGAGCAGGTTTTCAAGGATCTCCGTTCATCTTTCCCTCGATCCTGACTAGTCTCTCAGTCCCTGCCGCTGAAAAAACATCCACACAGCATGATGCTATCACCGCCATGCTTCACCGTAGGGATGGTGCCAGGTTTCCTCCAGACGTGACGCTTGGCATTCAGGCCAAAGAGTTCAATCTTGGTTTCATCAGACCAGAGAATCTTGCTTCTCATGGTCTGAGAGTCCTTTAGGTGCCTTTGGCAAACTCCAAGCGGGCTGTGATGTACCTTTTACTGAGGAGTGGCTTCCGTCTGGCCACTCTACCATAAAGGCTTGATTGGTGGAGTGCTGCAGAGATGGTTGTCCTTCTGGGAGGTTCTCCCATCTCCACAGAGGAACTCTGGAGCTCTGTCAGAGTGACCATCGGGTTCTTGGTCACCTGTCTGACCAAGGCCCTTCTCCCCGATTTCTCAATATCAACTTATTTTCTGTACATTATTCGAGGTCTGTCAACACTGCATCCTTTTTGTTATTTTGACCAGTTGTCATTTTCTGCAAATAAATGCTCTAATGACAATATTTGTATTTGGAATTTGGGAGAAATGTTGTCAGTAGTTTTATAGAATGAAACAAAAATGTTCATTTTACCCAAACATATACCTATAAATAGTAAAACCAGAGAAACTGATATTTTTGCAGTGATCTCTTAATTTTTACCAGAGCTGTATATACAGTACATATATATATTTTTTTTAACAAAAGTGACTAACATGCTTGTGCTAGGTAAATGGTCATTTGGAACACAACTACAGGATCAATATAAATGTTGGTACATAACCTTCACTCGTTCATTAGCAACGTGACAGCCAGGCTTATATGGGCATTTGATGAAGGAACACTTTGTCCATTAATGAAATCCTTGAATAGGATTGTGCAGGGGAGAGACAAAAAATGGAAGAGTCTCGTGATGAAAATAACCACACATCCCTCCACCCATCTGCTTTGATTCAAGGGGGAAGTGTTCTATATTTCCAATTACATTCTTAGATGTTGAACACATCTCCTCAATGTTAAATGTCCTCAACATATCTGTTCACACACTCTTCATTCATCTTCATCTCAGTGTACAGTTTAAGACCCATTTATACCTGGTTCTAACATGCATCCGTTGTCCTGATCTTGTCCACATTCTGATTGTGCCCATCTTTTCAGACGTGTCTAGACATGATATTAAAATGTGTCTCTTTTCCATCCATGCTGACCAGACTTCCTGGTCCCTCCCTGTATATTTAAAAAATATATATATTTATTAGTTTACTTTAAGACACATTGATGCCATAAGTCAATGGTCAAAAGAAGCATATTAGCACTAGGTATAAACAGGGCATTTTTTTTATCTCAAGGGCTGAAGATGAGATGGAGAGATTGCAGTGTGATAACAGTTACATGGCCTATCATTTAACAACTGAGGTGTAATTTAGGGTTGTGTCTCAGTCGCTAGATATGTAGCCTGTTTTGACATTCTGCCCACATTATTTCCGACTGCCTGAATCTTATAAGCGTTTAATGATTTCCCAGTGTCATTGCACAGCCTTTGGTGGCCATTATGTTCTTATAATAATAACCCAGGCCCCTTTGTTGTCTTTTCTGTCCTCCTTTTTCCAATGTTAACAAGTCAGATGGCAGAAATATCCTAGAATATTATAATATGATATATTTAAGCAATAAGGCCTGAGGAGGTGTGATATATGGCCAAAATACCACAGCTATGGGCTGGTCTTAGGCACGACGCATCGCGGAGTGCCTGGATACAGCCCCTAGCCGTGGTATATTAGCCATATATCATAGACTCCCGAGGCACCTTATTGCTGTTAGAAACTGGTTACCAACGTAATTAGAGCAGTAAAAAGAAATGTTTTGTCATACACGTGGTATACGGTCTGATATACCATGGCTGTTAGCCAATCAGCATTCAGGGCACGAACAACCCAGTTTATAAAATATGATACAGTATATAACATAATAATACAATACTAGAATATAGTCAAGTAATATCACAGCAATATGTAAGGAAAATTTGATATAATTCGAGATCCTTCAGCTAGCATTCATCTCCCTCCCCTTCATTATTTAAATGTTTAAGTAAGGTCAACCAAACCCGTTTGATATGAATAAAGATGACAGCTACTTATTGGAATATAAATGCTGCTAGTTGTTTGTTTGACCATGTGATCGATATTTAATTTCCTTGTTGGGCAGCGGCTGAGGCTGGCAGGGGCCAGAGAAGAACTTCACCTGCAGCCACAACCTCTTATCCTAGATTACTGTCTACTGTCTCCATATCTTCGTTCCAGGCTCTGGTTCATATCTCCATTCACTGACTGAGGGATAACAACACTCCACAAAAGTTATACTCTGATATGAGTTCCTGAGACAATGGAAGCCCGTTATACTATGAACAACAGACACATTTTATTGTAGGAAGAAAAACGATTAGCAAAAGTCATGATGTAGTGAATACACCTGACACGTTCACTTTCTATTTGTTTTTCTGTTTGTGTGTCATGTGTTTCAGTAAACAGCAGCCATAGCTACCAAGGGGCATAATTATTCTGTTTTCTCCCAGGCTCTATCTTGGATATTCTTTACTATATATTGCCATTGGTGGAATTGTCTCTTCTCTCTCTTCCAGACTGGAGTCTCCCACGCGGTCTCTGTACATGGAGGCCCCTAAAGGAATCCAGATCCTGGCAGAGGCAGGGGACATCCAGGCCACGTGTAGAAGTGACCTACGCCTGGAGTCCAAAGACGGAGAGGTAGGGGAACCATTTTCCCAACTTTTATCTTTTCATCTTTCCATCCTCCTCCCTTAAAGTAGTCACTGATCTAAAGGATTTCACTCGATAGCTTTCATTTTCAAATTATGTCAGATCAGTTCATCATTGATGTCATGAAGGAAGGAGGTCAGGAAGGAAATAAAGCTGCGTTAAGAGTTCTCACACTGTGTATACTCTACATCTGTATATCTGTCTGTCAATGTTATGATGTGAGGAAAATCTGGATGAGGGTAAAACTTAATTTGTCCTATTGTTGCCCTTCTTCCTAAGTTTAATAAGAAGATTTAACAGAATAATGTGACTAGATGATATAACACATAAACAGAGGCCCCTCTCCATTTTATGGACTTGATGTGACTTATATCAGACATTTTAGTGCTTTGCTAAATCTGTCTGTGAGGTGTCTGCCCTCACACTCCATTTGAGAAGCCTTCCAACTGTCCATGTGTCACCTGCCTGATGTGTGGACAGACACCTCACAGACAGCTCTCGCTCTCTAGGAGCCCCTTGGCACTTGCAACTGCAATTAGTGGTGAGGTTTGCCTATTAGAGACTTGCCCATCCCCCAGCCTTTCTCTCACTGCAGAGATTTGCTCAATAGCAGATGTGTGGAGAAGTCAGCTGAGACTCCCTGCTAAAGTGTTCCAGGTCATTTGATGGGAATGCTTCCACCCAGGTGCCTGATAATGACTCCTTTTACCTTTTTATATATGGAGCAGTTCCACTCCCGGTCGGGCAAATACAAGCCCAGTCCCGGGAGGGCAAGGGGGATTAGAGAGATGGGATTTAGACTGGGTGGATGGAATGGTAAAGTTGGGTGAAAGAGAAGAAATACCAATTCAAATGGTAATGTCAAATTAAAGTTAGAAGTTATTGCTGGAATTGATAGGTACACTCTTAGGAAAAAGGGTTCCACAAGGTTTTTTTCGGCTGTCCCCATAGGATAACCTCTGTGGAAAGGGTTATACATGGAACCCATAAGGGTTCTACCTTGACCCAAAAGGGTTCTATGTGGAACCAAAAGGGGTTCTTCAAAGGGTTCTCCTATGGGGACAGCCGAAGAACCCTTTTAGGTTCGAGATAGAAAAAAAGATGCTAAGAGTGCTTAAACGCCTGGGCATAGATTTGTTCATCTTAAATCATGAAGGAGCGCTCAGAGATGAGTTAGGTGTGTGACCGTTAAGAGGTTATTGCCTGTAATATGTGCCACTTTTAGCCACTTTTCTTCAGCCCAGAAGCATGGCAGAGATGCCTTTAGCAAAATGTAGAGTTGCGTTTTGTTTTCTACAATGAACAGATCATGCAAACAGATCTACAGTATATTGTCAACAGTGCTTTGAGTGATCTATCATCTCCAGCTCCTTATGATTGTTTTGTTGTTAGGTAGAGGAGGCTATACTTGTGATTTTTGAACTAATACATGGGTGGAGTCACACACACAGTTCTCTCTCTCACGCTCTCTCTCTCTACTCTCTCTCACTCACTCAGCAACCTACCCACCTACAAATACTGTACGTAAATAAAATCGCTCTGCCTTTATCTTCCTTTGTCTCCTCTTGGTCAGATCAATCTGGACGCACGGAGGATCAGGCTGCTGCGTCTGCCGGAGGGCAAGGCCTCTCCATCGGGGACCACCTCCAGACAGACTGTCTATGAGGTGTGCGTCTGTCCCAATGGGAAACTCTTCCTCTCACAGGCCGGAACTGGCTCCACCTGCCAGATCAGCAACAACGTCTGCCTCTAGAACACATACACACAAAAATATCTACACGCACACGCACACACACAAGCACTGAAACATACACACACATGTATACTGAAACACACACACATTGAAACACACATACACATTCTGAAACACATACACATAAAAAATACACATATAGATCATACCGACACACATGATGCACAGTGTTATCAAACACACACAAAGAGAGAGAGAGACACACACAGAGACACACACACACACAGAGAGAGAGAGAGAGAGAGAGAGACACACACAGAGAGACACACACACACACACACACAGTGTTCTGTCCCTCCTAACAACCCTCTGGCAGAAACTGAGAGGGATCCTCCTGCGATTTACAAAGAGACACTCAGAGTGACAATGTTCTGTTCGCTGTCCTGAAGACAATTTCAGTACCAGAATCACTAGGGTGATCACCCACATTTAGAAACCCTGCAATATCCTGCCATTTTACACTCTTTGCTTCAAGTCATCTACCACACATGTAGTGATAGAGAAAGCTCATTGCTATTTTGTTCTATGATTACATTTTTCCAGTTTGTTAGCAGTTCTAACAATATTGTCTCTTGTTTTGAAACAGGAAGTGTGTGCCAATAGTGTTTTCTTTTGTGAATGATTATGATTGTCAATGTGTCAAGATTGGTAACACTTGCATATCATGTCAATTCACGTCAATGTCGACTTTATAGAATCATGAAGAGAACAACAGCAGCACAGAGTTTTAACCCACACAGCTAAGGGAACATTATGGTAAACATTGAGTATATCTCAATATATACCATAGAGTATATACTGTATATATACCATAAATACCATAGAGAGCATATCTGCAAATCTGTGTATGCGACCAATAAACTTTGATTTGATGGAGATGTGATGGTCTTCATAGGTGATCACCCTACCATTTCCTCGTACTGGGACTGAACCATTGTGACCCACTCTGTTCAAAGAGGGGAAAATTGTGCCTGTGCCTTATATCAATGCACTTGTGGCAAGGAGAAGCACATCACACAGACTTTCTTTTGTTAATGAGTACATTTGATTTTTCCTTTCGGTTAAATCCGTTTTGTGTGTAGAGGATGGGAATGCAAAGATATCTCTGATTCACCCAACTGCATGCACCCACACCCTCTTTCTCCCTCTTCTTTTCTCATATTTTTTCAGTGATTTAATCCCTTTGACAAGAATATTTGGGCCAACATATTGGTAAACACATGTTTTTTTTGAGATATAAGCGAGAGAGTCATTTTTTTATATAGTTTATCTGTAAATACACAATCACATCTGTGTGTGTCAAGGACATATCTTCGATAAATTGAGAATATGCTCTTTTGCAAATTAAAGCTTTTATATATCATGTGTTTTTGTAAAAAAAAAAGATTGAATAAGTAAACATCTTGATATTCTACAGGTACGCATGTATAGTGTACAATGTTTGCCTTTTGGGAGAAGTGATATTGCTTTTTCGTTATGTTGGTCCTCTTCTTTGTGTGAACTTCTCACATGCTGAGCTCAATAGTACACATGAATACTAGCCCATTTTGTTTGGCAGTTGGGGGTGAGGTCTTTGCATTCCTCGTGTGTTGTATGGAATTTGTTCTACTAAGAGTTTTTTTTGCCTTTTATCGATTGTGTATTTGGCTCTACTTGTTCAATGATGCTCAGAGTAACCGACACACAAACCAAAAAGTGGAGGGGCCCCTACTATGACTTGATACGTAGTCATCTTGTACAGTACTCATTGAGTACTTGTCCTTAGCTCCCATACACTGCAATCCTCCTGAAGCGATCTGAAGTGAACAGTGTCTTTGTTGAAGTTTATTAGAGAGAAAATGGATGTACTCAAGTCCACTTTGCCTTGCATTGACGTCCTCTTCCTTTACTCCATTTCAATGGGGCTGTTTGCCTCAGCTTAGACCACTCGTTATCAGCGCAGCCTCCCTGCTGAGGAAAGCAATACAGTCTCCAGGAGGGTTTTTACCGCTGGGTTTTTACAGCTCTGTCAATGTTGTGCTACTGTATATTCAAGAGATGTTACGTTTTGTATTAGCTCTGTAAAACGTTTTTTGTTTCTCCACATAAAAGCCTTTTATTAATTTAGATTTCAGACGCACACACTGTAAAATGCCACTGAGTATTGCTGATAGTATATAATAAACTAAATGTCAAGATGACTGAAGCATTTCCCCAGGCATATTGAATTTGGTCTGTTTTATACAGTTATTGTTGTCTGAAAAGCAGATCAGTTGTCCCAGACTACAGCATTCTTATATTTCAGTGTTCTGCACCATGGAAAAGTTATGACACAGACACACACAAAGTGTACAAACCTGAGTGTGTCCAGTGCTAATTGACTAGATCAGAGGACTGTATCAACACCACTCAAATTAAGTTTAACTCCCCTTTTCCTCTTCATTATAGTGAGACAGACTGTCCAGAGTGTTTGATGTGTGTTTTGATTGGTTAGGAACTGGGCAAATGGCTGCCGTGAGCCTCATTAGTGAGTATTTGCTAAGTGCCGGTCACTGGTTGCCTCTGCCACAACCCCAATAACAGACTAAGGATTGCAAATCATTAAAAGCGGCCCTAGTCCTCTACTACTCTCCTGTCCACTGCACATACATGTCATTCTGACTCCAGTTATTAGATAGTCTCTGTTTGTAATTCTAAAACAACATTTCCAAACCCCAGTCCTCGAGTACCCCCAACAAACTCACCTGATTCAACTCATTGAGGGCTTGATGACTAGTTGACAAGTTGAATCAGGTGTCCATGTCCGGGGTTACAACAAAAATGTGTGCTGTTGGGGGTACTCAAGGACTGGAGTTTGGAAACAATGCTCTAAAATATATACCCATCAATGACTCAACAGTGAACCCTTGACCGGGCCTTTCCAATGTCAAGGTTGTCTTTTATGAAGAGGAGAGTCCGATTTCAGATGCTTCCATGTCGGTTGATTGGACAGTCACTCTCATGACAGTGCTTCTGGGTACACAAACAAATAACCATTATTATGGAGGACTTCCTGTAGAATTATTCTAATGAGAGACACTGTTAATCTTTGCCTTCGTTCAAGTCTGTCTTCTGGCCTTCTGAAAGAAGATAAAGGATCTTATATAGGATGGGGGACTTAAGAATCAGATTTTCCAAAAGTGCTTGATCAAACACAGTTCACACTTAGCTTCAGAAGGATTATCTAAGACCCTTTACATGTTTTGTGAGATAATTTCCCTGCAACTATAGCAGAAAAGCTAACTCAAAAGTCTCATAAGGGTCCATCATTTGACAATAGCTACAGTATGTTTCCTTTAACTGGTCCAGTGATTTTTGGTCAACATTTAGAAAGTGACAATTGCCTGCTAGGGTGTGTTTCTATTTAACTTTCTTTTAAAAAAAGTGTTTCCATTACCTATTTAGGAAAATCGCGCATTAAGAAATTGGTGACAGCCTGTATGCCCTTCCACCTGTTTGTTTTATTTCTCAGGTTGCCCGCAAAAGCCAGCATGGATAGAATGCAATAATTGACTAATATTTGCCATATTATATTCTGATGAAAAATTCTCATGTGCCAACGTATCTCCACGGTCCGTGCCATGGTGAAACTTGCACTCCTGTAGATCTGAAATAATTGGATGTTGATACTTGCCAGCCAACCAGAATAGCAAGGCAAAGTAATTCAGGAATTCTTGAAAGTCAGGACAATCATTGTCCTGTAAATCATAATTTATTCAAAAACACAGTTTCCATCATAATTTTTCCAATAAAGAAAGTTAGACAAAGAAAAATACACCCCTGTCGAACAGATAAAAAATGTGTCAATCTTTAGAAAATGAATCCTATATCTGCCATTTCCATCATCACAATTTCTACTTTTTTTGCGACATTGTTGAATTAACCTGGAAATTGAAACCTTCCTAGTGGCTGTCTGGCAGTGGTACTCTTATAGACTAAGAGTGAAAGACATCTTCAAACATACATAGTTTCTCTGTGATGGGGATATAATTATACATATTCAATAGGCTAACCGCCAGTGGCTCAAGACACAGAATGATATATATCAGAGCTACCATTTTGTGGGTGTTCTAAACGCTAGCTATGTGTTGTCTCTCACACCTCTCCAGTTGAACGAGATCTAATGAGCTAAAAGCAGGACTTTGAGTGCCATGATTATTATATTCTAATTTGCAAAATGATGTTTTATGAATCTTTAATTCATTAAAATGGCTGTAAACACTAGTTGATTGACATATGACATATTTTGCGTGTTTCTGAGATATTTAGTTGCACAATTTTTCTGAGCTGAGTGTAAGTGCATTCTTGTGTAATTTAATTTGTTTTAGTTCTTAGCTTAACAAGCATGTGTGACGTCATGTCTTGAGGCGATTTTGAACAGCATTACATGTGAAAGGAGCACAAAATGTTGATGAGGTTATGAGGACAAAACGACACTCACAATCAATAATTTTTTCACTTCGTACCTTGCTTTGGGTTTGACATTAGGGGTCATTCTCTCATGTGAAAATAGTGTGCAGCTTGTCATTTTGAACGAGACATTGGTTACCTACCCTCTATTCAATCAAAAGAGGATGCTTATTTCATATTTTAAGATACAGATGTGATAAAACGCTTTCAGGAGTGATAGCTGTGTCATCCGTGCTCGAGTATGAGGTATTCATTTAGTTCACATACATTTATTTAGTCCTCTTTGAAAAGATTCAATTACGATTAAAACACATTTTTGCAAAGGCTGAGAAGTCATTGTAACATTTTGTTCTCGTTTTTTGTTTGTTTTCACCATGATGTAAATGAAGAAGATCCTCGCACATTCTATGCAAAACAAATGGATATAGACAGCATTGTAATAATGCGAATACGTGTCAGTTAACTATCTTACATTTATTATACTTTCTGTATACAGTTTGTATTTATGAATTGAGTTGCAATCTAAAATGTATCAATAAACTTATTTAAAAAATAATTGCTTCATTTGTGTGCATATTCACTCTTCTGTCCGTCAGATAATTGTTCTACGTAATCTCCCCACGCTGTGACGGGGGGAGAATATAAGAGTACATGGCCATTAAGGCCTGATTGTTCTTCAAGATGTTCAAACGTTCATAATGAACAGTAGGTTCAAATAATAAATCACAGTGGTTATGGAGGGTGCAACAGATCAGCACCTCAGGAGTAAATGTCAGTTGGCTTTTCATAACCGAGCATAGCATGTCTGGTGAACAGGTCAGTGTTCCATAGCCACAGGCAGAACAGTTGAAACTGGGTCAGCAGCACGACCAGCCAGGAGTTATCAGTCCAGGTAGTCCTTAGGCAGTTAGACAAAATGGTTGTCATATGATGTGCCAATCTGAATGATTCTCTTGTGCCATTTAAGTAAAGAGCACCATCACCTTGTATTCATGACAAAAATGCGCCCTTTGAAGGGTGTACCAATCACTTCTAAATAAACAGAAACAGTCATGAAAAACAGAAACAGTTTCACAGTCATTTATTTGAGGACATGTATGAATATATAAAACATAATCTGGAACAACATGTAAAATACTATTGTTTAAACGTACTGTACTTTAATAATAGGCTATAGTTATATGGGTGCAATTGAGCCTCCATGCTCTGGACACTACGCAGTTACTTATGTAGTCGTTTTGTGGGACACGCTGTATATTGTAAAATTTGACTGCACTAACAGACCACACATAATTTAATATGTGTGGTCTGTAAGTGCAGTTTTTAACCTATGACTTATAGCTAACGGATTTTCTAATGTTGCTAGCTTAGTTGCTAGATGTTGATAGAACTGCTTAGTAACCAAAAAGGAAAGAAATTGTAAGTATTAGATTATACGAAAACAGATGAATGTTGTCAAGCTTTACCGTATCAAAATTGTAGTCATCTGACAGGGGTGTTTTGCCCAATCTGCAAAAATGTATTTTTTACTTTGAACCATGATCTTTTTTACATCTATCACTGCCCTTATAAAAAAAGATTGCAGTCAGAGTGCAGTATAACTGCAGTACAATTCAGTATAACTTCAGTTAGAGTGCAGTTTAACCTTTCTCGCCCAGGGGTTCCGCTAGCGGAACACCCACAACATTCCGCTGAAATTCGCAAAATTCCAAAATATTTTTTCGAAATATTTAACTTTCACACATTAACAAGTCCAATACAGCAAATGAAAGATAAACATCTTGTGAATCAAGCCAACGTGTCCGATTTTTAAAATGTTTTACAGCGAAAACACAACATATATTTATGTTAGCTCACCACCAAATCCAAAAAAGCACAGACATTTTTTCACAGCAAATATAGCTTTCACAAAACTCACAAATAGAGGTAAAATCACTAACCTTTGAACATCTTCATCAGATGAGTCATATGACATCATGTTACACAATATATTTATGTTTTGTTCGATAATGTGCATATATATATATTTAAAAAATCTCAGTTTACATTGGTGCGTTACGTGCAGTAATGTTTTGATTCCAAAACATCCGGTGATTTTGCAGAAATACTCATAATAAATATTGATAAAAGATGCAAGTGTTATTCACAAAATTAAAGATAAACTTATCCTCTATGCAACCGCTGTGTCAGATTTCAAAATAAACTTTAAGGAAAAAGAATAATCTGAGAACGGCGCTCAGAGCACAATCCAGCCAAAGAAATAGTCGCCATTTTGGCGTCAACAGAAGCTACAAAAACACTATAAATATGCACTTACCTTCGAATAACTTCATCAGAAGGCACTCCCAGGATTCCAAGTTCGACAATAAATGACTGAAAAGTTCCATAAAGCCCATCATTTAGCCACTTGTTGTTAGCATGTTCAGCCCACGAATCCATTTTCATGACGCACGAGCAATCCCTCCAGACAAAAACTCAAAAGGTTTCGTTACAGGTCGTAGAAACAAGTCAAATGATGTATGCAATCCATATTTAGGATGTGTTTAACATTAATCATCAATAAGGATCCAACCGGAGAATTTCATTGTCTGAGGAAAGAGCATTGGAACAAGAGCACTCTCTCTCGCTCGCGCGCAAAATGAGACTGAGAATTTCTGAAGAAAAACTCAGTAAAATAGCTTCTATGAGCCCCTCCTTTATAGTAGAATCATATAACCAAAATCTAAAGACGGTGACATCTAGTGGAAGCCCTAGGAAGTGTTTGCTTATCCATAACTATATGGGTTATCATTTGGCACTGTTTTGAAAATCGAGTTCTTCTCAGGTTTTTGTCTGCCAAATGAGTTCTGTTCTACTTAAAGAAAGTCAAGAGGAAGCAGTGGAGTGAGGTGGATATGTTCCATACCATGAAGGACTGCGGGGCAAGGTTTGGCTATCCGCCAGGCTGCCAAGGATTGGCATCTTTTGTACTTTAGGAGATTACCAGGTGTATGTGAATTTTATCTGCTAATAACAGTTTTCTTTTCTTATTCTCCAAGGTGCATGGTGTACCTCAGCAGACAGGTGGACAGGCTGAGTGGCCGGGTGACCCGTGGTTGTCGCAATGGACCACCCACATTTCTTGCATCAGAGGATGAAAATTCTCTGGTGCAGTACTGTATCTACTGGGCCAGCCATGGGTTCCCCTTCACCAGACAGAAGCTGATGAAATACGCAGACAAAATATTCAGGTATTTGGTGTTCTATGTGTTTATGTAGAATGCTGGACTAACTGTTCTCAATGTGGGTGATGTAAATGTGGCTGTACATGGTGATGCCAAAATAAACATTTTCATCCTGGATGGACAATTTTATATTCAAATTAAATCAAATCAAAATGTATTTGTCATGTGCGTCGAATACAACAGGTGTAGACCTTAGTGAAATGCTTACTTACAGGCTCTAACCAATAGTGCAAAAAAGGTATTAGGTGAACAATAGGTAGGTATGGAAATAAAACAACAGTAAAAAAACAGGCTATAAAAGTAGCGAGGCTACATACAGGCTCCGGTTATTCAGGCTGATTGAGGTAGTATGTACATGTAGATATGGTTAAAGTGACTATGCATATATGATGAACCGAAAGTAGCAGTACCGTAAAAGAGGGGTTGGCGGGTGGGACAATGCAGATAGTCCGGGTAGCCATTTGATTACCTGTTATCTTATCTTATGGCTTGGGGGTAAACACTGTTGAAAAGCCTTTTTTTCCTAGACTTGGCACTCCGGTACCGCTTGTCATGTGGTAGTAGAGAGAACAGCCTATGACTGGGGTAGCTGGGGTCTTTGACAATTTTTAGGGCCTTCCTCTGACACCGCCTGGTTTAAAGGTCCTGGATGGCAGGCAGCTTAGCCCCAGTGATGTACTGTACCGTACGCACTACCCACTGTAGTGCCTTGCGGTCGGAGGCCGAGCGATTGCCGTACCAGGCAGTGATGCAACCAGTCAGGATGCTCTCGATGTAGCAGCTGTAGAACCTTTTGAGGATCTCAGGACCAATGCCAATTATTTTTAGTTTCCTGAGGGGGAATAGGCTTTGTCGTGCCCTCTTCTTGACTGTCTTGGTGTGTTTGGACCATTCTAGTTTGTTGTTGATGTGGAACTTGAAGCTCTCAACCTCCTCCACTACAGCCCCGTCGATGAGAATGGGGGCGTGCTCGGTCCTCCTTTTCCTATAGTTCACAATCATCTCCTAAGTCTTGGTTACGTTGAGGGATATGTTGTTAATCTGGCACCACCCGGGCCAGGTCTCTGACGTCCTCTCTATAGGCTGTCTCGTCGTTGTCGGTGATCAGGCCTACCACTTGTGTTGCCTGCAAACTTAATGATGGTGTTGGAGTCGTCTGAGCACGCACCCCTGGGGAGCTCCAGTGTTGAGGATCAGCATGGCAGAGGTGTTGCTACCTACCCTCACCACCTGGGGGTGGCCCGTCAGGTAGTCCAGGATCCAGTTGCAGAGGGAGGTGTTTAGTCCCAGGATTCTTAGCTTGGTGATGAGCTTTGAGGGTAATATAGTGTTGAACGCTGAGCTGTAATCAATGAATAGCATTCTCACATAAGTGTTCCTTTAGTCCAGGTGGGAAAGGGCAGTGTGGAGTGCAATAGAGATTGCATCATCTGTGGATCTGTTTGGGCAGTATGCAAATTGGAGTGGGTCTAGGGGTTTCTGGGATAATGGTGTTGATGTGAGCCATTACCAGCCTTTCAAAGCACTTCATGGCTACGGACGTGAGTGCTACGGGTCTGTAGTCATTTAGGCAGGTTGCCTTGGTGTTCTTGGGCACAGGGACTATGGTGGTCTGCTTGAAACATTTTGGTATTACAGACTCAATCAGGGACATGTTGAAAATGTCAGAGAAGACACCTGCCAGTTGGTCAGCACATGCCCGGAGCACACGTTCTGGTAATCCATCTGGCCCCGTAGCCTTGTGTATGTGCACCTGTTTAAAGATCTTACTCACGTCGGCTATGGACAGCGTGATCACACAGTCGTCCGGAACAGCTGAGGCTCTCATGCATGCCTCAG
The DNA here is from genome assembly GCF_029448725.1 of Salvelinus fontinalis. NCBI lineage: Eukaryota > Metazoa > Chordata > Actinopteri > Salmoniformes > Salmonidae > Salvelinus > Salvelinus fontinalis. The sequence continues at coordinate 37,846,010 of NC_074666.1, forward strand.
TGTTGCTTGCCTCGAAGCGAGCATAGAAGTGATTTAGCTCATCTGGTAGGCTCGTGTCACTGTGTAGCTCGCGGCTGTGCTTCCCTTTGTAGTCTGTAATAGTTTGCAAGACCTGCCACATAAGATGAGCGTCAGAGCCGATGTAGTGTTATTCAATCTTACCCCTGTATTGACGCTTTGCCTGTTTGATGGTTCGTCGCAGGGAAATGCATGATTTCTTGTAAGCTTCCGGATTAGAGTCCCGCACCTTGAAAGAGGCAGCTCTACCCTTTAGCTCAGTGCGAATGTTGCCTGTAATCCATGGCTTCTGGTTGAAGTTTGTACGTACAGTCACTGTGGGGACGACGTCCTCGATGCACTTATTGATAAAGCCAGTGACTGATGTGGTGTACTCCTCAATGCCATCGGACAAATCCTGGAACATATTCCAAGTCTGTGCTTGCAACACAATCCCATAGCTTAGCATCTACTTCATCTGACCAATTTTTTATTGACCGTGTCACTGGTGCTTCCTGCTTTAGTTTTTGCTTGTAAGCAGGAATCAGGAGGATATAATTATGGTCAGATTTGCCAAATGGAGGGCAAGAGAGAGCTATGTACGTTTCTCTGTGTGTGGAGTAAAGGTGGTCTAGAGTTTTTTTTCCCCCTCTGGTCGCACATTTAACATGCTGGTAGAAATAAGGTAAAACGGATTTAAGTTTCCCTGCATTAAAGTCCACCGCCACTAGGAGCCCCACCTCTGGATGAGCGTTTTCCTGTTTGTTTATTGCCGTTTACAGCTCATTGAGTGCGGTCTTAGTGCCAGCATCAGTTTGTGGTGGTAAATAGACAGCTACGAAGAACATAGATGAGAACTCTCTTCGTAGATAGTGTGGTCTACAGCTTATCATGAGATACTCTACCTCAGGCGAGCAAAACTGCAAGACTTCCTTAGATATTGTGCACCAGCTGTTGTATACAAATATACATAGACCTTACCAGAGGCTGCTGTTCTGTCCTGCCGATACAGTGTGTAACCCGCCAGCTGTATGTTATTCATGTCGTCGTTCAGCCACGCCTCAGTGAAACATAAGATATTACAGTTTTTGATGTCCTGTTGGTAGGATATACGTGCTTGTAGTTCGTCAACTTCATTATCCAGCGAATGTACGTTGGCCAATAGTACCGATGGTAAAGGCAGATTTGCCACTCTTTGTTGAATACTTACAAGGCACCCCGATCTCCTTCCCCGATATCTCCGTCTTGTTCCTGCGAATGACGTGGATGAGGGCCTCGTCGGGTGTCTGGAGTAAATCCCTCTCGTTCTGACTCATTAAAGAAAAATTATTAATCCAGTTCAAGGTGAGTAATCGTTGTTCTAATGTCCAGTAGCTCTTTTCGGTCATAAGAGACTGTAGCAGCAACATTATGTACAAAATGAGTTACAAACAATGCAAAAATAAAAAAAAAATAGCACGGTTGGTTAAAAGCCCATTAAACGTCAGCAATCCCCTCCGGTGCCATTGAACGCCGAAGGGTCCTGTTGAATACTGTCTCGGTCCCTACTGGGTCCCAGCACTGCCTCTCCTGGAAGCACCTCCTCCCTACGACCATAGGAGGACCCTCAGCCCTTGCTCCAGTCCCAGCCCTAGAAGAGCACCCTCTAATATTGTATTTATTTTCTATTGAACCTTTATTTAACTAGGCAAGTCAGTTAAGAACAAATTATTATTTATAATGATGGCCTACCCCGGCCAAACCCAGACGACGCTGGGTCAAATGTGTGTCGCCCTATGGTACTCCCAATCACGGCCGGATGTGATATAGCCTGGATAGTGGGGTGTGGGGGGGGGGGGGGGGGGGGCTGATAGTGAAGGACCTGGGGACAGACCGATACAGAAGACTCCCTGTGGTCGCCACATGCCTCACCAGGGAGGAATACACGTGCCAGTGGAAGGAGAGGGGTGAGAAGGCAAAGAAAAAGAGGGTCGGGTTGCCTCAGAACACAGGACATGAGAGGGCTGCCATGGATGAGACCAAGGCCATCGCCTCTGCTGGACCCCCCACTGGAACCACTCCTCACAGCTGCATCACCACCGCCAGTGCCTCCCAGTGTGCAACTCCTGTAGGAGCCTCCGGAGCCCGCAGCTGCAGAAAAAGGCCATGTGCCTGCTCTCTCGGCCACACCATCGTCAGCATCTCAGCCCCACCACTACAAACATCTGCTCCTCCAACTCATCGTCAGTGGTTTCGTCTACCACCACCACGATGCACACATCACCCCCCTGTCTGTCACCACCAAAGCGGCCTCCTCTGGACCAACCGCCTACTCCTTCTACCCTGGTAACATCACCACAGCAGCCTCGTGTGGTGTTCCTGCACCCAGCAATTCGAATACAGCCACCTCCACAGGTAAACAGATGTTGAAGTATGAAAAAGATTACTGTTTGTTATGTGTTTTATAGAACTGCAATGTGAAGCTGGATTTGAAGCTTGCTTTTATTGTGATTTCTGTGATAATATAGGGATGGTTGATGTAATTATTTGTTTTGTTTGTTTTCATATGCAATTATTTATTTGTAAAAAAAATGTCTAAAATAATATATATATTTATTCAACCCATCTTGTGTATTTCTCCTTTACTTTCCAAGTGCATCTCTGCAACACAAACTCCAAAAGAGTTTATTGTTTTTGTCAATGCACATCACTGAAATTAAAGTTTTATTTGATTTAAATTATTCATGCTAATTTATATTTTAGTATTAAACTATTAGCTACTTTCTCAAAACATAAGATTAATCTGTAAAACAAATTATGAGACATTATTTGCTTAAAACACTGAAAAATAAAAATGTTTAAGTCCACAGGATGGCAAACCGGGCTACGCAATTAAAAGTTGGAAGGCTAGCCACCTAGTCAACTATCTGATAAACACACAAAATTTAACGGATATATCTTGCAATTGAACAAAATAATAAGGTGGCCAATGACTGGGGATAGTATGCCGATACTATGGGATGTCTGTTTTAGCTAAACCACTTGTCAAAAAGCTAATAAAAGTAGCATTTCAACTGAAATATCAAACATTCTAATTGATAACCTGTTAGATAACATTTTTACGACACCAATAAATGGATGGCTTGATCACATGATAACACTATTGACGGTAATATATTTCTTAAACGCTGTTGAATATGCCGATAATACAGGGTTCCACGCTAGCAAGAAAGATTGTTTTTCATCACTTTCAAAGTATATTTACTTACTTTAAGAGGTTCTCCCACTCCATTTTTTGTGTCCTTAGAAAAACAGAATAATGTTTTCAGTGGTAGTAAAATGCAGCCAGCCATGTAGACGATTGGAGGACAAACAGGGCAAAGTTCTAGCAGACTGACTTTGGTCTTTCATCATGCCGCCTGGCGTGGTTGCTAAGGGATTTGTGACGCAACTGCAACCCCTACTGTATATAGACCAATAAGAAAAAGAGTTCCAAACCTCTCTGCCAGTAACAGCTAGTTTTCATTTTCCCCTCCCCACTCAGACCTCTCCCAGACAGTCCTAGCTAAGTTATTGCTTGAGAAATTCCTCTTAGCTAAGACAATTACAGTAAAGTACTTATTGTTACCCAGAAATGATTAGGTATTTAGATAAAAATGGCTGCATTGGACCTTTAACACCAGTTAAAGAACATCTCTCAGCATGAGTCCATTAAACACTTCCAAGGGGACAAGTGACAGTAAATGTTAAGTGGTTTTGTCTCTCACATAGTATACATTGGTGCAAAGTGGACTGAGAGAAATTACTGTACATTGACTAGGTGCTCCAACCAAGTGTCTAGGTTCTTGAATAGTTTAAAACTGCCATAACCATTCTGAAATGTGTATGTTGGTTTATGACCTATGACTTTACACTGTCAAGACTGATTTTTAAATTTAATTTATTTAACTAGGCAAGCCAGTTAAGAACAAATTCTTATTTACAATGACGGCCTTCCAAAAGGCAAAAGGCCTCCTGCGGGGATGGGGGCTGGGATTAAAAATTACAAAATTTAAAATAAATATACAACAAAACACACATCACGACAAGAGAGACAACACTACATAAAGAGAGACCCAAGACAACAACATAGCAAGGCAGCAACACATGACAACACAGTATGGTTGCAACACAACATGACAACATGGTAGTAACACAACATGGTAGCAACCTTACTGGGCACAGAAAACCGCACAAAGGGCAAGAAGGTAGAGACAACAATACATCACACAAAGCAACCACAGCTGTCACTAAGAGTGTCCATGATTGAGTCTTTGAATGAAGAGATTGAGATAAAACTGTCCAGTTTGAGTGTTTGTTGCGGCTTGTTCCAGTCGTTAGCTGCAGCAATCTGAAAAGAGGAGCGACCCAGGGATGTGTGTGCTTTGGGGACCTTTAACAGAATGTGACTGGCAGAACGGGTGTTGTATGTGGAGGATGAGGGCTGCAGTTCATATATCAGATAGTGGGGAGTGAGGCCTAGTGGGTCTTGCGACAGGTATACAGAGATGACCAGTTTACAGAGGAGTATAGAGTGCAGTGATGTGTCCTATAAGGAGCATTGGTGGCAAATCTGATGGCCGAATGGTAAAGAACATTTCGCCGCACGAGAGCACTCTTACCTGCCGATCTATAAATGATGTCTCCGTAATGTAGCATGTGTAGGGTGGTCATCTGAATCAGGGTTAGTTTGGCAGCTGGGGTGAAAGAATACCGATTACGATAGAGGAAACCAATTCTAGATTTAACTTTAGCCTGCAGCTTTGATATGTGCTTAGAGAACGACAGTGCACCTTCTAGCCATACTCCCAAGTACTTGTATGAGGTGACTACCTCAAGCTCTAAACCCTCAGAGGTAGTAATCACACCTGTGGGGAGAGGGGCATTCCTCTTACCAAATCACATGACCTTTGTTTTGGAGGTGTTCAGAACAAGGTCAAGGGTAGAGAAAATTTGTTGGACACTAAGAAAGCTTTGTTGTAGAGCATTTAACTCAAAATCCGGGGAGGGGCCAGCTAAGTATAAGACTATCATCTGCATATAAATGGATGAGAGAGATTCCTGCTACCTGAGCTATGTTGTTGATGTAAATTGAGAAGAGCATGGGGCCTAGGATTGAGCCTTGGGGTACTCCCTTGGTGACAGGCAGTGGCTGAGACAGCAGATTTTCTGACTTTATACACTGCACTCTTTGAGAGAGGTAGTTAGCAAACCAGGCCAAAGACCCCCCAGAGACACAAATACTCCTTAGCCGGCCCACAAGAATGGAATGGTCTACTGTATCAAAAGTTTTGGCCAAGTCAATAAAAATAGCAGCACAACATTGCTTAGGTTCAAGGGCAATGGCAACATCATCGATCATCGGAAACCAGATTGCATACCAGAGAGAATACTATAGACATCAAGAAAGCCTGTCAGTTGATTATTGATAAGTTCTTCCAACACTTTTGATAAACAGGGCAAAATGGAAATAGGCCTATAACAATAGGATCAGCTTGATCTCAACCTTTTAAATAAAGGACGAACTGTGGCTGCCTTCCAAGCAATGGGAACCTCCCCAGAAAGGAGAGACAGGTTAAAAAAGGTTGGAGATAGGCTTGGTGATGATAGGGGCAGCAACCTTAAAGCAGAAAGGGTCTAAACCATTTGACCCAGGTGGTTTTTTGGGGTCAAGTTTCAGGAGCTCCTTTAGCACCTCGGATTCAGTGATTGCATGCAGGGAGAAACTTTGTTGCGGGGCTGATAAAGAGACCTTGGATGATATGCTAGCTAAACAAAAGCTAAATTGCTTCCCACTTAATCCCTTACGATAACTTCTTATGAAGAAACAACTGTCATGAATTGTTGTGACAGTCATTTTCCATTTGGGAAATAATTAGTGTATGTAGGTCTCATGACAAGGGCCAAGAGTTTTGTTTTAATGTTGTTTGCTTAAAACGTCTCTAGGGTAGGGGGCAGCACTGGGAATTTTGGATGAAAAGCGTGTTAATGATGTCTGTGAGTATAACAGAACTCATATGGCAGGCAAAAACCTGAGAAAAAATCCAACCAGGAAGGGGTAAATCTGAGGTTTGTAGTTTTCAACTCATCGCCTATCAAATATAAAGTGTCTATGGGGTCAAATTGCACTTCCTACGGCTTCCACTAGATGTCAACAGTCTTTAGAACCCTGTTTGAGGCTTCTACTGTGAAGTGGGGGCGAATGAGAGGGGATTGAGTAAGGTCTCTCCCAGAGTGCCATCAGCTGACCATGCGCATTCACGTGAGAGGTAGCTTGCGTTCCATTGCAATTCTAAACACAAAGGAATTCTCCGGTTGGAACATTATTGAAGGTTTATGTTAAAAACATCCTAAAGATTGATTCTATACATCGTTTGACATGTTTCTACGGACTGTAACGGAACTTTTTGACTTTTCGTCTGCACCTAGTGATCGCGCCTCATGAATTTTGATTACTGGGCCAAACGCAAACAAAAAGGAGGTATTTGGACATAAATGATGGACTTTATCGAACAAATCAAACATTTATTGTGGAACTGAGATTCCTGGGATTGCATTCTGATGAAGGTCATCAAAGGTAAGTGAATATTTATAATGCTGTTTCTGACTAATGTTGACTATACAATATGGCGGATATTTGTTTGGGTTGTTTTGGTCTCTGAGCGCTGTACTCAGATTATTGCTTTTTCCGTAATTTTTTTTTTTAATCTGACACAGCGGTTGCATTAAGGAGAAGTGGATCTAAAATTCCATGCGTAACAGTTGTATCTTTTAGCAATGTTTATTATGAGTATTTCTGTAAATTGATGTGGCACTCTGCAAAATCACCGGATGTTTTGGAACTACTGAACATAATGCGCCAATGTAAACTCAGATTTTTTAATATAAATCTGAACTTTTCTGAATAAAACATACATGTATTGTGTAACATTAAGTCCTATGAGTGCCATCTGATGAAGATCATCAAAGGTTAGTGATTCATTTTCTCTATTTCTGCTTTTTGTGACTCCTCTCTTTGGCTGGAAAAATGGCTGTGTTCTTCTGTGACTTGGCTCTGACCTAACATAATCGTTTGGTGTGCTTTCGTCGTAAAGCCTTTTTAAAATCGGACACTGTGGCTGGATTTACAACAAGTGTATCTTTAAAATGGTGTAAAATACTTGTATGTTTGAGGAATTTTAATTATGGGATTTCTGTTTTGAAATTGGCGCCCCACATACCCTAGTGAAGTTGATGAATTATGTTTAGCTTACAAATATTTCTGTATGAAATGAAGCAGCAGCAGTATATGGTATATGTTTGGCTGATGCAGTTTATGCACAGCAATAGTTTATGGTCCAGTGGGAGTCTCTCATGCTTTACTTTTCTGTATAACTGAAACTTTCCTCGGGCTGAAAAAATGCAAATCAAACTTAATGATGTTGATAATAATTTGTGAATAGTAAAATGAGGAGCAAATTAATTGTACATGACCACACAAATTGTGGCTAATTGCATAGTGAAAGAGTGTGTTTTTATGCATATTATAAAATCATACAGCAGTTAACTTTTAAGTTGGCTGATAATTTAGCCAATAGATTACAAATAGAACTTCTTTTGAACTGGAAAATGGTCCTGCATTAAATATGCCATTGTCTAAATTGATAGCTCTGCCCGATTGCAAAAGCTCTGCCTCTTTAAATTTTCATGTAGTTTTTCTAACAGAAAACATGAAATGCTGTTCTGATATACATCTGACCTGTCCTGCAAATATTATTTCACACCCTAATTCGATGTAATGTTGTTAGACTCAATGAAGTCATCACGCTTCAATTAAGCTTGGTTTGCTGTGACAGCGAGGGACGTGGTTTGATTTTCTTGTTATCTGGGTCATCTCAGATGTCCAAAACACCCATTGACAATCAATTCCCTGTTGGCTTTAGTGAAATATGTATTAGAGGAGCACTTCACACTTATTTCCACAATATGGCAATCACATGTATAGGCTTTTACAACACTAATAAACATCATACTGTACATTCAAAACAACTTCTATTCAGACTACAAGGGCATCAACAGGTGGAGTTGCACAAATTCCACAGCTAATACAGACACAGAGCGACTAACAAATAGCCCTGATGTCACTCAGTGGATCATCAGCCTCTTTAGAGTTGCCCTCTCTGACACCCCCATTTAGATACAAGTCCAATTTACAATTTACTGTGGAGCCACAGTGGCCAAGTCATTTATCTGTCAACCAGGAGCGGCGGGAGATATGTCCTATATCCAGAGGCCAATATTCATGAAGGCTCTTCCTTGCTGTGCTGTAAACACACGGAGGAATGGGGGAGGGTGGGGGGTAGATGGGGGCAGAGAGTGAAGAGAGAGAGGGTGGGGGGGTAGATGGGGCAGAGAGTGAAGAGAGAGAGGGGGGGGGTAGATGGGGGCAGAGAGTGAAGAGAGAGAGGGTGGGGGGGTAGATGGGGGCAAAGAGTGAAGAGAGAGAGGGTGGGGGGGTAGATGGGGCAGAGAGTGAAGAGAGAGAAGGTGGGGGGGTAGATGGGGGCAGAGAGTGAAGAGAGAGATGGTGGGGGGGTAGATGGGGGCAGAGAGTGAAGAGAGAGAGGGTGGGGGGGTAGATGGGGGCAGAGAGTGAAGAGAGAGAGGGTGGGGGGGTAGATGGGGGCAGAGAGTGAAGAGAGAGAGGGTGGGGGGGGGGTAGATGGGGGCAGAGAGTGAAGAGAGAGAGGGTGGGGGGGGGGTAGATGGGGGCAGAGAGTGAAGAGAGAGAGGGTGGGGGGGGTAGATGGGGCAGAGAGTGAAGAGAGAGAGGGGGGGGGGGTAGATGGGGGCAGAAAGTGAAGAGAGAGATGGTGGGGGGGTAGATGGGGGCAGAGAGTGAAGAGAGAGAGGGTGGGGGGGGGTAGATGGGGGCAGAGAGTGAAGAGAGAGAGGGTGGGGGGGTAGATGGGGGCAGAGAGTGAAGAGAGAGAGGGTGGGGGGGGTAGATGGGGGCAGAGAGTGAAGAGAGAGAGGGTGGGGGGGTAGATGGGGGCAGAGAGTGAAGAGAGAGAGGGTGGGGGGGTGTAGATGGGGGCAGAGAGTGAAGAGAGAGAGGGTGGGGGGGGGGGTAGATGGGGGCAGAGAGTGAAGAGAGAGAGGGTGGGGGGGTAGATGGGGGCAGAGAGTGAAGAGAGAGAGGGTGGGTAAGAGAGAGGGAAGGGGGCTGTAGATCATGTTAATCATCCTAATCAGTGTCCAACAGGCCATCCAACACAAGCATTGTTACCAATTAAGGGAGGGGAGGTCTGCCAGCGAGTGCCTCCATGGGTGGGAATTTTGCTGTGTGTTTATGTTGTTTACAAAACACTGTCTCAGGGTCATGAATCCGTAGATATTTAAAGTTTTATGTATGGCAACAAAACAGGGGAGTGGTATTATATGTTAGCGTTGAATTGCTTTTTATTCAATTTTGCTTTTTATTCTTTTTTGAATTGCTCTTTTTATTCAACCTTCAAACCCTTTTTATGTGTAATTATGTGTTTTTAAGTGATGACTATTGTATGTTCTTGGAGATTTATAATCTGTGCTAAAACCAGTAACCCCTTTTCCGTTCCTTCAAGGTCACTGTATGAATAAAGAATTCATCATTGATTGCTCTGCTCAGGAACAATGGTAATGGTTTTATCGACTTTTATTCCTCACACCCAACGCTTGCTTTATTACAATTCCACCATGCTTTTTATTGAAACTGCAAGGCTGACCATCTAATGTTTTTTCCACCACTATGCTGCATCAAAGCATCATTCATCTCTTAGAAAGAGATGTTTTAGGCTTTGAATGCATTTCACAAATTTTCTGTTTGATAAAATACTTCTAGTATAGCACTTCTTACATTTTTGGTTGGTTTTTCTTTTCAAATCAAATCCAAGTATATTTGTCGCGTGCACCGAAAACAGTGAAAGGCTTACTTACAGGCTATAACCAATAGTGCAAAAAAGGTATTAGGTGAACAATAGGTAAGTAAAGAAATGAAAACAACAGTGAAAAACAGTAGCGAGGCTACAGTAGCGAGGCTACATACAGGCACCGGTTAGTCAGGCTGATTGAGGTAGTATGTACATGTAGATATGGTTAAATTGACTATGCATATATGATGAACAGAGAGTAGCAGTAGCGTGAAGAGGGGTTGGCAGGTGGTGGGTGGTGGGACACAATGCAGATAGCCCGGTTAGCCAATGTGCGGGAGCACTGGTTGGTCAGCCCAATTGAGGTAGTATGTACACATGTACATGAATGTATAGTTAAAGTGACTGTGCAAATATGATAAACAGAGAATGGCAGCAGCGTAAAAGAGGGGTTGGGGGAGGAGCACACAACGCAAATAGTCCGGGTAGCCATTTGATTACCTGTTCAGGAGTCTTATGGCTTGGGAGTTAAAACTGTTGGGAAGCCTTTTTTGTCCTAGACTTGGCACTCCGGTACCGCTTGTCATGCGGTAGTAGAGAGAACAGTCTATGACTGGGGTGGCTGGGGTCTTTGACAATTTTTAGGGCCTTCCTCTGCCAATTCCTCTGAAATAATTAGGTCCTGGATGGCAGGCAGCTTAGCCCCAGTGATGTACTGGGCTGAGGCTGAGCAATTGCCGTACCAGGCAGTGATGCAACCAGTCAGGATGCTCTCGATGTTGCAGCTGGAGAACCTTTTGAGGTTCTGAGGACCCAGCAAATTCTTTGTCGTGCCCTCTTCACGACTGTCTTGGTGTGTTTGGACCATTCTAGTTTGTTGTTGATGTGGACACCAAGGAACTTGAAGCTCTCAACCTGCTCCACTACAGTCCCGTCGATGAGAATGGGGGCGTACTCGGTCCTCCTTTTCCTGTAGTCCACAATCATCTCCTTAGTCTTGGTTACGTTGAGGGATAGGTTGTAATTTTGGCACCACCCGTCAGGTCTTTGACCTCCTCCCTATAGGCTGTCTCGTCATTGTCGGTGATCAGGCCTACAACTGTTGTGTCGTCTGCAAACTTAACCTGTCTAGGATCAGCGTGGCGCTAGCGGCACACCCCCCCCCCCCCCCCCACTGAAAAACCAGTGCCGCGAAATTCAAAAAAAATATTTTTTTTAAATATTTAACTTTCACACATTAAAGTCCAATACAGCTAATGAAAGACACAGATCTTGTGAATCCAGTCAACATTTCCGATTTTTAAAATGTTTTACAGGGAAGACACAATATGTAAAGATGTATATCTATTACCTAAAAACACATTAGCATAATCCACCATCTTTTATTTGTCCACCAACACCAGTAGCCATCACCAATTCGGCTAAACTAAGATATTTATAGCCCCTAACCAACAAAAAAACTCATTAGATGACAGTCTGATAACATATTTATGGTATGGGATAGGTTTTGTTAGAAAAAAGTGCATATTTCAGGTAGATGGCATAGGTTACAATTGCACCCACCGTCACAAATGGAATAGAAAAACTACTTAGAGCAACGTGTTTACCTACTTACTAATCATCAAACATTTCGTAAAAATACACAGCATACACGAATCGAAAGACACAGATCCTGTGAATACAGACAATATTTCAGATTTTCTAAGTGTCTTACAGCGAAAACACAATAAATCGTTATATTAGCTTAGCACATAGCAATTAGCAGCCCAGCATTGATTCTAGCCAAAGTGAGCGATAAAAGTCAACATCGCCAAAAGATATTAATTTTTTCACTAACCTTCTCAGAATTCTTCCGATGACACTCCTGTAACATCACATTACAACATGCATATACAGTTTGATCGAAAATGTTTATATTTAGCCACCAAAATCATGGTTAGACAATGTGAAATGTAGACAAGCTGGTAAAGAAAAAGTCCTTGCGCCACTTAGACAGTGATCTACTCTTATACATAAATACTCATAAACGTGACTAAAAAATATAGGGTGGACAGGGATTGATAGACAATTTAATTCTTAATACAATTGCGTTATTACATTTTTTAATTTATCCTTACTTTTCAATACAGTTTGCGCCAAGCGAAGCTACGTCAAAAAACATGGCGTCCTAAGCCACTAAAATGTTTCGACAGAAACACGATTTATCATAATAAAAATGTCCTACCTTGAGCTGTTCTTCCATCAGTATCTTGGGCAAAGGATCCTTTCTTGGGAGGAATCGTCTTTTGGTGGAAAGCTGTCCTCTTGCCATGTGAAAATGCCAACTGCGTTCGGGATGAACTGAAAGCGTGCCCACCTATTCACAGCGTTAAAGAAATAAATGTCCCAAAATCGCACTAAACGGATATAAATTGCTATAAAACGCTTTAAATTAACTACCTTATGATGTTTTTAACTCCTATAACGAGTGAAAAGATGACCGGAGAAATATGACAGGCTAAACTAACGCTTGGAACAGGAGAGGGTCGGTGTCCTCCACGCGCGTTACGCAGCAAGAAAAGACTTGCTAGCTACAGGGTTTTTTCATTTGTAGTGCCTGTGAACGCGCAATCGACCCCATTGGAATCGTCATCACGGAAAGGCATCCAGGGGAAGACGTAAGAAGTGTCCGTATATTCATAGCAAAATCAGTGCCCTTTTAACTGACTTCAGAAGAGTGGCCAACATTTCTGAAATCTGAATCCATGTCAGGGAAATTGCTGTAGAATGGGCTCTGTTCCACTTAGAGACAAAATTTCAACTCCTATAGAAACTATAGACTGTTTTCTATCCAATAATAATAATAATATGCATATTGTACGATCAAGGATTTTGTGGGAAGCCGTTTCAAAAATTAGCCAAATTAGCATAAATAGTCTAAACAGCGCCCCCATCCCCAACAGGTTAATGATGGTGTTGGAGTCGTGCCTGGCCATGCAGTCGTGGGTGAACAGGGAGTACAAGAAGGGACTGAGCATGCACCCCTAGGGGCTCCAGTGTTGAGCATCAGCATGGCAGCTGTGTTGCTACCTACCCTCACCACCTGGGGACGTCAGGAAGTCCAGGATCCAGTTGCAGAGGGAGGTGTTTAGTCCCAGGATCCTTAGCGTAGTGATGAGCTTTGAGGGTACTATGGTGTTGAACGCTGAGCTGTAGTCAATGAATAGCATTCTCACATAAGTGTTCCTTTTGTCCAGGTGGGAAAGGGCAGTGTGGAGTGCAATAGAGATTGCATCATCTGTGCATCTGTTTGGGCAGTATGCAAATTGGAGTGGGTCTAGGGTTTCTGGGATAATGGTGTTGATGTGAGCCATTACCAGCCTTTCAAAGCACTTCATGGCTACGGACGTGAGTGATACGCGTCTGTAGTCATGCATTCTTGGGCACAGTGACTATGTTGGTCTGCTTGAAACATGTTGGTATTACAGACTCAATCAGGGACATGTTGAAAATGTCAGTGAAGACACTTGCCAGTTGGTCAGCACATGCCTGGAGCACATGACCTGGTAATCCGTCTGGCCCCGCAGCCTTGTGCATGTTGACCTGTTTAAAGATCTGAGATCTGTTTATAAATCTGCCTGTCTTCTATTGGTTGAGATGCACTGCATACGTCTTCCCCTGGGAGTCAGCGAATAGTGAGAATTGAAATGGAGTTGCTAGGCAGAATTGAGAGGTTATAAATGGCCTGGGAACGTAGGGTCCGGCCTTTGTTCACTTCGCTCTGACGCAGGAAGGACCTCTGGCTGTGGCTCTAGAACGCTCCGGTTATAGGCCTTAGATATATCCGGCTCTGTTTTTATTACATATAGGTGTTAAAGAAATCGAGGCTCTGTTCTAGGTCCTGCCTATAAATGGGCATGATACGTATTAGTATACATGCACGTCATACACCTTCCCCTGGATGTCAAGAGGCGGTGAGAGAAGAAATGGAGTGTTTATCTTGGTCTGAAGTGGAATAAATATATATATTTTTCAATATAGTTTAATATTGTGTTTCTGGCTATTGTGGCAAGCTAATATAACGCTATATTGTGTTTTCGCTGTAAAACACTTAAAAAATCGGAAATATTAGCTGGATTCACAAGATGTTTATCTTTCATTTGCTGTACACCATGTATTTTTCAGAAATGTTTTATGATGAGTATTTAGGTAATTCACGTTGCTCTCTGTAATTATTCTGGCTGCTTTGGTGATATTTTTGATGGTAGCTGCAATGTAAAACTATGATTTATACCTCAAATATGCACATTTTCGAACAAAACATGCATTTATTGTATAACATGTTATAAGACTGTCATCTGATGAAGTTATTTCTTGGTTAGTGACTAATTATATCTATATTTGGTCGGTTTTGTGATAGCTACCTATGCGGTAGAAACATGGTGAAAATATGCCGTTGAGTCTTTGGCTATTGTGGTTAGCTAATAGAAATACATATTGTGTTTTCGCTGTAAAACATTTAAAAAATCGGAAATGATGGCTGGATTCACAAGATGTTTATCTTTCATTTGCTGTATTGGACTTGTGATTTCATGATATTTATATGCTATTATTTACTTGTGGCGCTATGCTAGGCTATGCTAGTCAGCTTCTACTGATGAGGATGCTCCCGGATCCGGGATAGGTGTTAAGTAAAGGTTAAGAAAATATTTACCAAATAAACAAAAACAAAAAAAGTTATAATAAAATAACAATAACGAGGCTATACCGTGTCAATGTGTGTTGGTACAGGTTTGTCAAGGTAATTTGTACATGTAGGTAGGGGTGAAGTGACTATGCATAGATAATAAACAGTGAGTAGGAGCAGTGTAAAAAACAAATGGGGGGGGTCAATATAAATAATCCGGTGGCCATTTGATTCATTGTTCAGCAGTCGTATGGCTTCGGGGTAGAAGCTGTTAATAAGGAGCCTTTTGGTCCTAGACTTGGTGCTCCGGTACCACTTGCCGTGCGGTAACAGAGAAAACAGTCTATGACTTGGGTGACTGTGTTATGTCTAATCTATGAGACTAGGCTGATCACCTTGCCTGCTACTTTTATTTATTCTGAAGGGAGCAGAGCAGGTATTGCCTGTTATTACTATGGCTGAGGGATTGGCATATAGAATTGTAATCATATTAATGAATTTGGAGCCAAGTCCCATATGTTCCAAAATGACCAAAGATATGACAATTCTAGTCTATCAAAAGCATTTTCTGCGTCAAGAGATAGAACTGCCTAAGGAGCTTTGGTTTCTGATAAGGTATGTAAGATATGTAATAGACTTCAGAGGTTATCTGAGGATAATACATTTTGAGATGGGACTATATCACTTTTGAAAATAGTTTTTGTGTTTACCAAAGATAGTGAGAACACTGGGTGGCATCCTTACATATACCATAGAAGTAATGGTTGAGTCTAATGATGGGGCAAATTATGTTCTCTCTCTTATCACTAGATTTAGTTCTGTCTTGACTTGAGAGAGTAGTCACTACCTGGTCTGATTTCTTTTTTTTTTGAGAACGCTCTAACATTGTTAACAACTTTTCACAATTCTGGTAACTTCTTTAATTGTGATTTATTCAGCCCAGATGAAAAATGCATTGTTTTTAATAAAACCTTTAATGGCATCAAATAAGATCAGAGGATCATTGACTGAATTTTTGTTAATCATTATGAATTAATTAAATTCTGTTTCAAATTGTTCACATAAAGTAAGATTTTGTAGAAAGGGAACATTAAAGTGCCATCTTGTGGCTATTTTAAGAGATTCTGAAATGTGTATCTGGCAGTAGTAAACATGATGATCATATGTAGATAATAGTACGAAATCGATTCGATATAATTTTTTGTGCCTGTGTAACAGTTTAACTTTACGTCCGTCCCCTCGCCTCGAACCGGGCGCGAGCCAGGGACCCTCTGCACACATCAACAACAGTCACCCACGAAGCATCGTTACCCATCGCTCCACAAAAGCCGCAGCCCTTGCAGAGCAAGGGGAACCACTACTTCAAGGTCTCAGAGCAAGTGACGTAACCGATTGAAAGGCTATTAGCGCACACCACCGCTAACTAGCTATCCATTTCACATCCGTTACACCTGTTTGAATAGAAAGTGTACTCTTTTTTATGAGCTTCCCAGGCATCAATGTTGTAATCAGAGAGTATATGTTGGAGAGCCTTGGTCGCTTGCGGATTGTAGTTGGTCTTATTAGATTTGTCCTGCATGTCCAGAATGGCATTCATGTCTGTCCCAATAACCAGTTTGTTAATTCTAACAATATGATGTTCAGAGAATAAAATAAAGTATGGTCATATGAATTTGGAACATATTAATAAAGCATTTTTTCCCCCATTATGGATACATTTAAGGAAAGTGATTCTGCCTTCTTGGTCTTCGATTTTACCAACTATGGTGATTTTAAGTTTCTTATGTAGTATTATGATTACACCATTAGTTTTGTTTGGGCCTTATGAAAAAGCAGCCAGTTTGTACAAATAGTTCTCTAGTCTATGTGCATCCTTTTGGACGTGTGTTTCTTGGAGCATTGCTATATGAATATACTTTCCTGCTAGACTATCAAGACAGCTGGAACGTTTATTAAGACGTTTCAAATTCCATGAGAGAATAGCTATGGTTGCCATTGTTTTTCTAAAATGTAATTGTTATATTTAGTGTTGATAAGCCCATGGATGTGAAATAAAAACAGGACCACAGGGAAACCCACCCATTGGTCGCGCCACACCAAGAAGACCCTCTCTATAAACCGTTCCCTCTTGCTCCCCTTCCCCAGCACCCCTCCTCCCTAGGCCCCAACCCTCCCTCCCCGGTTCCTCCGGCCCTGCACTATAATTAGATTGTTATAGCATAACGGCGGATGTCAGCCTTACATATGGAATCAATTAAGCAGCATATTTTTGGTCTTAATGTATCAAAGACGAAGAAGAAGTTAAAACTAAATAAGTAACCAATTCAGACCTTTACATTTGAGTTAGGAGACTTGATGAGTAAGGGTGGGTAATGAAGAAAAAATAAAGAAAATGAAAACAAAAAGCAGATATGACAGATATGCAAGCCTAATGCCTAAACAGTCAAAAATCCATTATCTTAATTTATTATTAGCAATATGCTTTAAATGACCATAAACCTAAATTTGCCCTACTTTATGTGCTCTACATCCTTCAAACTCAACTCTGGACCTCAAAGCCAGTTCCACTGCATTTTTTTCATTGCTCCTCTGTAATCAGGGACTGATTTAGACCTGGGACACCAGGTGTGTGCAATTAATTATCAGGTTCAACAAAAAAAACAGCATAGGGTAAGATTTGAATTCTCCATCTCTAGATCATTGCCTGTAGGGCAGTCCTCTGTGTAAGTTAAATTCACTAGACTAAACAAAGGGGGGCAGGAATCAACAGGAAGAAAAACAAGCAAAAGCAAAAAAGCTATTGTGTAGTAGTAGCCCATATGGGACTGGCCATCTCTCCTTGCCAGCAGCAAAAAGTAATCCCAGTCCGAGTACGTGTTGCACCTCCATATATTGTCCATTGTTCATTAATTGGCATGGTGTCAACACTGTGTACAGTATATGTCCTGGATAGTAGGCAATATAATTACAACAAGTTCAATGCTCAGCAATAATAGTAATATTTTTCCTTGTACCCAGACATGAGGGGTGTCCTCATCATCGTCTTATGTTGAGGTGTCACGTTCCTGACCTATTTCTGTTAGTTTGTTGTATGTGTTAGTTGGTCAGGACGTGAGTTTGGGTGGGCATTCTATGTTGTCTGTTTCTATGTTGGTTTAAGGGTTGCCTGGTATGGCTCTCAATTAGAGGCAGGTGTTTGGCGTTCCTCTAATTGAGAGTCATATTTAGGTAGGTTGTTTCACAGTGTTTGTTGTGGGTGGTTGTCTCCTGTGTCAGTGTTTGTCGCACCATACGGGACTGTTCGGTTTGTTTTGTACATCATCATTTTGTGTAGTCTATTTTCCCTGTTTGTGCGTTCTTCGCGTTATTTGTAAGTTCGTATTGTTCAGGTCTCTCTATACATTTCGGTTTTGTTATTTTGTAGTTTATTCAAGTATAGGTCGTTTTCTGTCTTCATTGTTTTGTCGTGTCTTTATTAAATTATGTATTCACAACCCGCTGCGCCTTGGTTCAATCACTACTCCTCCTTTTCGGTTGAAGAGGAGGAGGACTAGTTACAGAACCACCCACCAATCCAGAACCAAGCAGCATAAGTTTGAGCAGTGGAACACGCAACAGGAGAGGCTTAATTATTTGGAGAAATGGACATGGGAGGAAGGCCTAGAAGGCAAAGGACCCTGGGCGCAGCCAGGAGAATATCGCCGCCCCAAAGCTGAGCTGGAGGCAGCGAAAGCAGAGAGGCGGAGATATGAGGAGGCAGCAAGGAAGCAAGGCTGGAGACCGGAGAATCAAGCCCAAAACCGGCGTTATGAGGGGACACGTCTAGCACGGAAGCCCGAAAAGCCCGTGAGTACTACCCAAAAATTTCTTGGGGGGGGGGGCAAGAGGTAGTGGGCCAAGGGCAGGTAGGAGACCTGCGCCCACTTCCCAGGCTAACCGTGGAGAGCGGGAGTACGGGCAGACGCCGTGTTACGCAGTAGAGCGCACGGTGTCTCCTGTACGTGTGCATAGCCCAGTGCGGGTTATTCCACCTCCCCGCACTGGTAGGGCTAGATTGGGCATTGAGCCAAATGTCATGAAGCCGGCCCTACATATCTGGCCACCAGTACGTCTCCTTGGGCCGGCTTACATGGCACCAGCCTTACGCATGGTGTCCCCGGTTCGCCTACATAGCCCGGTGCGGGTTATTCCACCTCCCCGCACTGGTCGGGCGACGGGGAGCATTCAACCAGGTAAGGTTGGGCAGGCTCGGTGCTCAAGGGAGCCAGTACGCTTGCACGGTCCGGTATTTCCGACACTACCTCCCCGCCCCAGCCCAGGACCACCAGTGCCTCCTCCACGCACTCTCTCTATGGTGCGTGTCTCCAGCCCAGTGCCTCCAGTTCCGGCATCACGCACTAAGCCACCTGTGCGTCTCCAGAGACCTGTACACACTGTTCGTTCTCCCCGTACTCGTCCTGAGGTGCGTGCACTCAGCCCGGTGCCCCCAGTGCCGGTACCACGCACCAGGCAAATAGTACGCTTTGAGAGTCCAGTGTGCCCTGTCCCTGCTCCCCGCACTAGGCTTGAAGTGCGTGTCTCCAGTCCGGTGCCTCCAGTTCCGGTACCACGCACCAGGCCTACAGTGCGTCTCAGCCGGCCAGAGTCTGCCGTCTGCCCAACGGCGCCTGAACTGTCCGTCTGCCAAGCGCCGCATGAACTGCTCGTCTGTATTGAGCCTTCAAAGCCGCCCGTCTGCCATGAGCCTGCAAAGCCGCCCATCTGTCATGAGCCTACAGAGCCTTCCGCCAGACTGGAGCCGCTAGAGCCTTCCTCCAGACAGGAGCCGCTAGAGCCTTCCACCAGACAGGAGCAGCCAAAGCCTTCCGCTAGACAGGATCAGTCTGAGCCATCCGTCTCCTCAGCGCCGTCTGAGCCATCCGTCTCCCCAGCGCCGTCTGAGCCATCCGTCTCCCCAGCGCCGTCTGAGCCATCCGTCTCCCCAGCGCCGTCTGAGCCATCCGTCTGTCCCGAGCCATTAGAGCCGCCCGTCTGTCCCGAGCCGTCAGAGCCGTTAGTCAGTCAGGAGCCGCTAGAGCCATTCGTCAGTCAGGATCTGCCAGAGCCGCCAACCAGACAGGATCTGCCAGAGCCGCCAACCAGACAGGATCTGCCAGAGCCGCCAACCAGACAGGATCTGCCAGAGCCGCCAACCAGACAGGATCTGCCAGAGCCGCCAACCAGACAGGATATGCCAGAGCCGCCAGCGAGCCATGAGCGTCCAGAGCCGCCAGCGAGCCATGAGCGTCCAGAGCCGCCAGCGAGCCATGAGCGTCCAGAGCCGTCAGCCAGCCATGAGCGTCCAGAGCCGTCAGCCAGCCATGAGCGTCCAGAGCCGTCAGCCAGCCATGAGCTGCTTCTCAGCCCAGAGCGGCCATTAATCCTGAACTGCCCCTCAGTCCAGAGCTGTCTCTCTGTCCGGAGCTGCCCTTCAGTCCGGAGTTGCCCCTCTATCCTGAGCTACCTCTCTATCTTGACCTACCTCTCTGTCTTGAGCTATCTCTCTGTCCTGCGCTACCTTATCCTGGTGCTGCCCCTTATCTTGAGGGTACCATGTAAATTAAGTGGGTGTAATAGGAGGGTGGTCATTCTAAGGGGAAGACGTAAGCTGGGATTGACTATGGTGGGGTGGGGAACTCGCCCAGAGCCTGAGCCACCACCGTGGTCAGATGCCCACCCAGACCCTCCCCTATACTTTGTGCTGGTGCGCCCGGAGTTCGCACCTTAGGGGGGGATTATGTCACGTTCCTGACCTATTTCTGTTAGTTTGTTGTATGTGTTAGTTGGTCAGGACGTGAGTTTTGGTGGGCATTCTATGTTGTCTGTTTCTATGTTGGTTTAAGGGTTGCCTGGTATGGCTCTCAATTAGAGGCAGGTGTTTGGCGTTCCTCTAATTGAGAGTCATATTTAGGTAGGTTGTTTCACAGTGTTCGTTGTGGGTGGTTGTCTCCTGTGTCAGTGTTTGTCGCACCATACGGGACTGTTCGGTTTGTTTGGAAATCGTCATTTTGTGTAGTCTATTTTCCCTGTTCGTGCGTTCTTCGCGTTATTTGTAAGTTCGTATTGTTCAGGTCTGTCTATACATTTCGGTTTTGTTATTTTGTAGTTTATTCAAGTATAGGTCGTTTTCTGTCTTCATTGTTTTGTCGTGTCTTTATTAAATTATGTATTCACAACCCGCTGCGCCTTGGTTCAATCACTACTCCTCCTTTTCGGTTGAAGAGGAGGAGGACTACCGTTACATGAGGGCAGCATCATAGCCATAGGCTAGGCTGTGTGATTGTGCATGGATCTCATACCTGAATAATGAGCCAGTCATTGGGTTCCATCTGTTGGCTTGTGCCCTTGTGTGTTGGGTTTGATGTGTTTCTCGAAGAAGTCCCACGGGACTCGTCTGAAGGCAACCCATACAAATGAATGGAAGTATGGAAGTTGTTTTGTGCCAACAAAAAAAAGGGGTCAAATATGTGTCTAGAAAACACATATTTCCTGAAATTTCTTATACAGTGTCTCCTAGATATAGGACAGACACTTCAAAACCTTATTCCTGATGATATATTTTGCCATTGTGAATGTGTTATTCAATGCATTTTTATGGGCTATAGTAGTAAAGGACACATTTGTATATATTTTTCCATACATACACAGGGGTCCTAAAATTCAAAATCAAATAGCTAAATGATCCCCCCTATCCAGCTTTCCAGACCTATTTACAATTTACAACTGTAGGACCAGTCATATGTAGGCACTAATTTGCATTCAGCAAGAGTTGGCAAGTACATCACAGCCACTAGTTCTGGTGTCTTATATTACTTGGCAATGTTAATTAATCGATAATACAAGTCTTTGTTTTCAATGATTATTTGTTTCTCCATACCCATTATTGGTCTTGTCCCTACTGCCAGCCAACCTTTTGGAACTGAAGTAACAAATTAGACACAATCCATGTAACCTTCAACATCCAGTGTGGTAGCAGCCTTACTACTTTATTTAGGCCTTGGTTAAGAACTATTCAAATGAAGCCAAAGTTGAGCTTGCTCTGTGATGTGGAAAGTAAAGCTTGCTTGCTCTACTGCTGAACCTGCACTGTGTTTGTGTGCATGCATGTATGTATGTGTGTGCATGCGTGTGTGTTTATGCATACTTTTTAATACAAGCGTGTGCATGATCATGTGCTTGTGTGTGTGTATATGTGTGTGCCCATGTGTTCGTCTGCATGGACATAAATCAGATCAAATCGAATCATATGTTATTGGTCACATACACGTGTTTAGCAGATGTTATTGTGGGTGTAGCAAAATGCTTGTGCTTCTAGCACCGACAGTGCAGTAATATCTTACAAGTAATATCTAACAGTTTCACAACATATTTCCCGAAAATACACATAAATCTAAGTAAGGAATGGATTAAGAATATACATATACGTCAGAGCGGCATTGGACTAAAATAAATGGGCGTAGATAAATGGGCGTGAGTACAGTATATACATATGAGGTGGGTGATGCAACATTTACAAACAACTAAAGTAAGTAAGATACCGTAGAATAGTATAGAGTACAGTTTACACATATGAGATGAGTAATGCAAGATACGGAGACATTATTAAAGTGGCTAGTGTTTCATTTCCTTAAAGTGGCCAGTGATTCCTAATCTATGTCTATAGTCAGCAGCCTCTGATGTGCTGGAGATGGCTGTTTAACAGTCAGTGGTGTAGTATGGAATACAATACAGTATATACATATGAAATGGGTGATGCAATATGTAAACACAATTCAAAAGTGACTAAGATACCGTAGAATAGTGTGGAGTACAGTTTATACATATGAGATGAGTAATGCTAGATACGGAACATTATTAAAGTGGCTAGTGATCCATTTCTAAAAGTGGCCAGTGATCCCTAATCTATGTCTATAGGCAGCCGCCTCTGATGTGCTAGTGATGGCTGTTTAGCAGTCTGATAGAAGCTGTTTTTCAGTCTCTCTGTCCCAGCTTTGATGCACCTGTACTGACCTCGCCTTCTGGATGATATCGGGGTGAACAAGCAGTGGCTCGGGGGTGGTTGATGTCCTTGATGATCTTTTTGGCCTTCGTATGGCATCGGGTACTGTAGGTGTCCAGGAGTGCGGGAAGCATATTGAATATGCTTGAGACTGACGGGCGCAAGATCAGCCCCCGGAGTTCAGATTATTCATTCCCAGAAAAAGAGAACTGCTGTCTTGTAATTTGTTTTTCTCTCTCTTTGCCAAACCCGGGCACACGCTGAGACATGCTGAAAAATCAGGGCCGCCTTTTGACACCACAAGATTGAGCGGGAATATTAAAAAAGATTATGTAGAATTGAGAAAAGTTCCTTTATGTGCGATGGGGAGAGGCAGTGTTAATCTTTGCCGTTGGAAGCTGTCGAGCCACTGATAAAACATGATCCATCTGTGGATTTAAGAGGAATATGGCGTATGTCAGAGCAGCAGAAACTAAGGGGAGTCAGGGGCTGCATTTACACAGGCAGCCCAACTCTGATCTTTTTTCACTAATTAGTCTTTTCACCAATCAGATCAGCTCTGAAAAAATCTTTATGTGAAATGATCTGATGCGATTGGTCAAAAGACCAATTAGAATTGGGCTGCCTGGCCTCCCGACTGGCGCAGCGGTCTAAGGCACTGCATCGCAGTGCATGAAGCGTCACTACAGACCCGTGTTCGATCCCAGACTTCATCACAGCCGGGAGACCCATGAGGGGGCTCACAATTGGCCCAGCGGCGTCTGGGTTAGGGGAGGGTTTGACCGTCCGGGATTTCCTTGTCCTAGTGACTCCTTGTGGCAGGCCGGGAGCCTGCAAGCTGACTTTGGTCGCCAGCTGGACTGTGTTTCCTCTGACAGAATGGTGCTGCTGGCTTATGAGTTAAGTGAGCAGCTTGGCAAGGTCATGTTTTGGAGGACGCATGGCTCTTGACCTTTGCCTCTCCAGAGTCCGTAGGGGAATTGCAGCTTTGGGACAAGACTAACTACCAATTGGAAAAAGGTGTACAAGTACAAAAAGAGAAGAATTGGGCTGCCTGTGTAAACGCGGGAGACAATTTGCAGCTGAAATCAGATGCATTGGTGCTGGATGGAAGCCTGATAGGCCTGAAGCAGGTGCATGGCTCCTTTATACTCTACATTAGTAACATAATTTGTTTGCTGGCCTGGATGCTATACAATGTAAGAAAGACATGGACAATGCAATCATCGTCAGAGTAAAACTCTTCATCATCAGACTGATAGTTAGAGTTGAACTCGTAGCATTGACATTTTCACAGGAGAGTTCTCATCGATGGCCGGCAAAAAAAGCCTCCATTTACATGTTGCTTATGAGTGAATTTCAGACTACTATTGGATTGGAAGGCTGGTATGGCATGAATGTCCTGCTTAATGTAATGTTTGTGTCGCCGTAGCAAATCAACTGCATTATAGTAAGAATAAAAGTCATGCACTTACAAATTGTAATGAGTACAATGTGAAAAGCCTCAGACAGTACAACATTTTAGTTTTTTATACAGTAATTCTACTCTCTTGGATGAATTGATGAATCACATTCATTGATGGGAGATGGGGTTTGTATTTTAAAGTATTTTACTGTAATTGCATGTGATTGGTGCAAGTTTGGAAGGCTTTGTTAAGGCCTCTAGAAGTGCAAGTGCTATAAATGACCAGATGTGGGTATTTTATATCATTTGCACTTCAAGAGGCCTTAACAAAGACATCCAAATGTGCAGTGACTACAGGAAAAACAGACCAAAGAACATGGAAAATATTCAAACATTAAAGGTTTGCGACTTGCTGCCACTCCAATCTTTCCCCTTTACACATGTAATTGTTGGGGCACTACTGCCACTCATCAGTGAAATTGGTACAGCACTCTCACAAACAGGTGGCACAAGTGTAGCCTCTTACCAAAAACAATTCACAATATTAACATACAATATTTATATTTTTCTTCACCTATATTTAATAACCAGGTAGGCCAGTTGAGTTCTCATTTACAACTGCAACCTGGCCAAGATAAAACAAAGTAGTGCGACACAAACAACAACAGAGTTACACATGGAATAAACAAATGTACAGTCAATAACACAATAGAAAAAAGTCTATATACAGTGTGTGCAAATGGCGTGAGGAGGTAAGGCAATAAATAGGCCGTAGTAGAGAAATAATTACAATTTAGCAAATTAACACTGGGGTGATAGATGTGCAAGTAGAAATGGGTGTGCAAAAAGTAAATTTAAACAATATGGGGATGAGGTGGGCAGATTGGATGGGCTATTTACAGATGGTCTGTGTACAGCTGAAGCGATCGATTAGCTGATTTTTAAAGTTAGTAAGGGAGATAGACGTCTCCAACTTCAGCGATTCTTGCAATTCGTTCCAGTCATTGGCAGCAGAGAACTGGAAGGAAAGGCGGCCAAAGGAAGTGTTGGCTTTGGGGGTGACCAGTGAGATATACCTGCTGGAGCGCGTGCTACGGGTAGGTGTTGTTATCGTGACCAGTGAACAGAGATAAGGCAGAGCTTTACCTAGCAAAGACATAGATGACCTGGAGCAAGTGGGTCTGGCGACGAATATGTAGCGAGGGCCAGCCAACGAGAGCATACAGGTCGCAATAGTGGGTGGTGTATGGGGGTTTGGTGACAAAACGGATGGCACTGTGATAGACTGCATCCAGTTTGCTGAGTAGAGTGTTGGAGGATATTTTGTAAATGACATCGTCAAAGTCGAGGATTGGTAAGATAGTCAGTTTTACGAGGGTTTTGTTTGGCGGCGTGAGTGAAGGAGGCTTTGTTGCGAAATAGGAAGCCGATTCTAGATTTAATTTTGTATTGGAGATGTTTAATATGAGTCTGGAAGGAGCGTTTACAGTCTAGGCAGGCACCTAGGTATTTGTAGTTGTCCATATGTTCTAAGTCAGAACCATCCAGAGTAGTGATGCTATAGTCAGGCGGGCAGCGATCGGTTCAAAAGCATGCATTTAGTTTTACTAGCATTTATGAGCAGTTGGAGACCACGGAAGGAGTGTTGTATGGCATTGAAGCGCGTTTGGAGGTTTGTTAACACATTGTCCAAAGAAGAGCCAGATGTATACTGAATAATGTCATCTGCATAGAGCTGGATCAGGGTATCACCCGCATCAAGAGCGACATCGTTGATATATACAGAGAAAAGACAGCCCGAGATTTGAACCCTGTGGTACCCCCATAGAGACTGCCAGAGGTCCCGGACAACAGGCCCTCCAATTTGACACACTGAACTCTATCTGAGAAGTAGTTGGTGAACCAGGCGCGGCAGTCAATTGAGAAAACAAGGCTGTTGAGTCTGCCGATAAGAATACGGTGATTGACAGAGTCGAAAGCCTTGGCCAGGTCGATGAAGACAGCTGCACAGTACTGTCTTTTATCGATGGCGGTTATGATATCGTTTAATACCTTGAGTGTGGCTGAGGTGCACCATGACCAGCTCGGAAACCAGATTGCACAGAAGGTACAGTGGGATTTGTGATCAGTGATCTGTTTATCAACTTGGCTTTCAAAGACTTTAGAAAGGCAGGGCAGGATGGATATAGGTCTGTAACAGTTTGGGTCTAGAGTGTCACCCCCTTTGAAGAGGGGGATGACCGCGGCAGCTTTCCAATCTTTAGGGATCTCGGACGATACAAAAGAGAGGTTGAACAGACTGGTAATAGGAGTTGCAACAATGGCGGCGGATAATTTTAGAAAGAGAGGGTCCAGATTGTCTAGCCCAACTGATTTGTATAGGTCCAGGTTTTGCAGATCTTTCAGAACATCTGCTATCTGGATTTGGGTGAAGGAGAAGCTGGGAAGGCTTGGGCAAGTAGCTGCAGGGGGTGCGGAGCTGTTGGCCTGGGTTGGGGTAGCCAGGAGGAAAGCATGAACAGCCGTAGAGAAATACTTATTGAAATTCTCGATTATCGTGGATTTATCGGTGGTGACAGTGTTTCCTAGCCTCAGTGCAGTAGGCAGCTGGGAGGAGGTGCTCTTATTCTCCATGGACTTTAGTGTCCCAAAACTTTTTGGAGTTAGAACTACAGGATGAAAATTTCTGTTTGAAAAAGCTAGCCTTTGCTTACCTGACTGACTGCGTGTATTGGTTCGTGACTTCCCTGAAAGTTGCATATCGCTGAGACTTTTCAATGCTAGTGCAGTCTGTCACAGGATGTTTTTGTGCTGGTCGAGGGCAGTCAGGTCTGGAGTGAACAAAGGGCTATATCTTTTCTTAGTTCTATATTTTTTGAAAGGGGCAGGCTTATTTAAGATGGTGAGGAAATTCCTTTAAAAAATGACCAGGCATCCTCTACTGACGGGATGAGGTCAGTATCCTTCCAGGATACCTGGGCCAGGTCGATTAGAAAGGCCTGCTCGCAGAAGTGCTTTAGGGAGCGTTTGACAGTGATGAGGGGTGGTCGTTTGACCGCGGATCCATATCGGATGCAGGAAATGAGGCAGTGATCGCTGAGATCCTGATTGAAAACAACAGAGGTGTATTTGGAGGGCAAGTTGGTCAGGATAATATCTATGAGGGTGCCCATGTTTACAGATTTAGGGTTGTACCTAGTGTGTTCCTTGATCATTTGTGTGAGATTGAGGGCATCTAGCTTAGATTATAGGACTGCTGGGGTGTTAAGCATATCCCAGTTTAGTCACCTAACAGAACGAACTCTGAAGATAGTGGGGGCAATCAATTCACATATGGTGTCCAGGGCACAGCTGGGAGCTGAGGGGGGTCTATAACAGGTGGCAACAGTGAGAGACTTGTTTCTGGAAAGATTAATTTTTTCAATTAGAAACGCAAACTGTTTGGGCATAGACCTGGAAAGTATGACAGAACTTTGCAGGCTCTCTCTGCAGTAGATTGCGGCTCCTCCACATTTGGCAGTTCTATCTTGACGGAAAATGTTGTAGTTGAGGATGGAAATCTCAGAATTTTTGGTGGCCTTCCTAAGCCAGGATTCAGATACGCCAAGGATATCAGGGTTGGAGGAGTGTGCTAAA
The DNA here is from genome assembly GCF_029448725.1 of Salvelinus fontinalis. Classification (NCBI taxonomy): domain Eukaryota; kingdom Metazoa; phylum Chordata; class Actinopteri; order Salmoniformes; family Salmonidae; genus Salvelinus; species Salvelinus fontinalis. Next base: position 37,873,657 of record NC_074666.1, read on the forward strand.
GCAGTGAGTAAAACAAACTTAGGGAGGAGGCTTCTGATGTTAACACGCATGAAACCAAGGCTTTTACAGTTACAGAAGTCAACAAATGAGAGCACCTGGGTACACGCAGGGCCTGGGTTAACCTCCAAATCACCGGAGGAACAGAATAGGATGACGGTACGGCTAAAGGCTATCAAAACTGGTCAACTAGTGCATTGGGGACAGAGAATAAAAGGAGCAGATTTCTGGGCGTGGTATGATAGATTCAGGGCATAATGAACAGACAGGGGAATGGTAGGGTGCGGGTACAGTGGAGGTAAACCTAGGCATTGAGTGATAATAAGAGAGGTTGCATCTCTGTACGTACTAGTTATGCTGGGTGAGGTCACCGCATGTGTGGGATGTGGGACAAAAGAGGTATCTGAGGCATGTTGAGTGGCACTAGGGGCTCCGCAGTAAACTAAAACAATGATAACTATCCTAAACAACAGTATACAAGGCCTATTGACATTAGAGAGAGACAAAGCGAGGCACAAAGCGAGGCATAAAGCAAGGCATAAAGCAATTACAGGTGTTGATTGGGAGAGCTAGCTAAGATAACAATGGGTAAGACAACAACAGCTAATCAGCTAAGACAACAACAACAGGTAAAATAGCGATGAATGGGCAGAGAGGGTCAGTTAACTACACACAGGGCCTGAGTTCGAGGCTACCGTGATTAATGAACAGTCCAGCAGGCATCAGCTATGTAGTCAAGTGATAATTGGGTCAAGTGAACAGCAATATAATGAAACAGGGAAGCCACTGGGTAGTCGTTACTACGCTAGCAAGCGGGAGACACGGCGTTCAAAAAAAAGAGTTAGCAGGCCAGGGCTAGTAGAAGCGTCTGCTCCGACGTCCGGGAAAGGACGGTTGAGGGCACAACGGAAGGAATTACGTCGGCAGACCAGTCGTCATGGCGCCATATCAACAAAGGGTCCAAGCCAATTGCCAAAAGAGGTATTGTAGCTGGAGTAATTTTGTTTGCTTTTTATCCTGGCTAAAAGCGACTGGTGTCTGTGCAAATGGTAAAGGCCGCTAGCAGTGGCAAACAATGACTAAATAGCTAGTAGCTAATTGGCTTCTGATGGAGATTCTGGCTATAAGGTCTAAAAATAGCAGATCCGTATCACATTGGGTGAGGTGGGTTGCCGGAAGGTATATTTAATAAAAAAATGGAAAAAGAGATTGAAAATAAATTGAAATATATACAAAAAAGACGAAAAATACAAAATGTACACGGGAGAACGACAAACAAAGTATGCACTGCTACGCCATCTTGGAGATGTGTTAATGAGCCAGAAACAACAATACCATGCAACCACTAGTAGTGAAAAGGTTTTTGGCGTTTCAAAAAATATGTCACGGTACTATATTCTGTGTGGTGGAATTAAAGTATATTCAATATACAGAAATTCTGTCCCTGCCCACAACATCTTCCCACAATGCACCATCATTTACAGAATGCTGCAGTATAATGCTTCACAGTATTCTACTCTTTATAAATGTGTAAATCACTGTTGTTCATTACAGTGTAATATTCTGTGTAATTAATTTTGTAAATCACAAATCACATTAACCTTGTTTGGCTACAGTAGAATACTGTCAAAACAACAAGAACATTTAACACGGTACGTAGTTAGCATTTTTACATTAAAAGATCTTGAGACACTACTTCTCTTGCAACAATACCCTTGGTCTTTCACTGTGGATTAATAGGAGACTTGATTAGACAAAAAGCATTGGGGTCGCAGACTACACCAAGATTAAGAAGGCCACCATCCCGGAGTCGCCTCTTCACTGTTGACGTTGAGACTGGTGTTTTGTGGGTACTATTTAATGAAGCTGCCAGTTGAGGACTTCTGAGGCATCTGTTTCTCAAACTAGACACTCTAATGAACTTGTCTTCTTCTCAGTTGTGCACCAGAGCCTCCCACTCCTCTTTCTATTCTGGTTAGAGACAGTTTGCGTTGTTCTGTGAAGGGAGTAGTACACAGCGCTGTACGAGATCTTCAGTTTCTTGGCAATTTTTCGCATGGAATAGCCTTCATACACAACTAGTCTAAATATGCCCAGTTTTATTGCTTCTTTAATCAGGACTACAGTTTTCAGCTGTGCTAACATAATAGCAATAGTGTTTTCTAATGATCAATTATTATTTGAAAATTATAAACTTGTATTAGCTAACACAATGTGCCGTTGGAACACAGGAGTGATGGTTGCTGATAATGGGCCTATGTAGATATTCCATTTTTTTAAAAATCTGCCGTTTCCAGCTACAATAGTCATTTACAACATTAACAATGTCTACACTGTATTTCTGATAAATTTGATGTTATTTTAATGGATTTTCTTTGTTGCTTTTCTTTAAAAAACAAGGACATTTCTAAGTGACCCCAAACTTTTGAGCGATAGTGTACCTAGCCTCTATCATAGACACCAGAAGGCAGCTACACTAGCCATATCAGTGCTAGTGCCACACTACTTTTGGCTTAGTTTGCACTCAGACCCATTAAAATCAAAGTACTATTTAGCACCAAGGACTTTACTCTCAGCAGTCTGGTGTCAAAGTAGTCATATGCTGAGATGCTTTCAGGCAGGCTAACGGAAGATGGGCTGCTTGGCTGAACAGCGTTGAGGAATACACAGGCTCCACTCTCTGCTGACTGTTCTGTGTGTGTGTGTGTGTGTGTGTGTGTGTGTGTGTGTGTGTGTGTGTGTGTGTGTGTGTGTGTGTGTGTGTGTGTGTGTGTGTGTGTGTGTGTGTGTGTGTGTGTGTGTGTGTGTGTGTGTGTGTATGTGCGTGAATGTGCATGCAAGGCTCCAAAGGCCTGAGCAGCCAAGTGACAAACAGAGATATCTCATCCAAACAAGGGTTGGTTTAACAGATCAATTAGCAACACAAATTAAGCACTGACACACACACACACAAATATATCAGACAGCATCAGGGCCTATGCTGTATACAGTAAGGGCAGAGTGCTGTGTCATGCGTGCATTAACTGATCAGAACAGGATTCAAGGAAAGGCCAGGAATTAGCTTACTCACTAACGCTCTTATTAGCCAACATCTCACCCACAGCAGCACATAATAACACACTATTTTTTATATTTGCATTTGACATTTAAATTTGAGTCATTCAGCAGATGCTCTTATCCAGAGCGACTTACGGGAGCAATTAGGGTTAAGTGCCTTGCTCAACGGCACATCAACATGTTTCACCTAGTCAGCTCTGTGATTCAAACCAGTGACCTTTTGGTTACTGGACCAATGCGGGTAACCACTAGGCTACCTATATTTAAAGGGAAAAGTTGATGTGACCCACAGAACTACAACAGCATCCCTATTAATCTTAATTGTATCTAATTTATGTCAGAGAGATAAAAGATATCAGCTAGCTGTGGCACTAGTTGTGTCTGTCTGTCCCCGGATGATATTCAACTGGTGGGTTGTGTTGATGGAGTTAACCAGTAGGGGGCAGAGTCTGATTGGGAAAGTTTGGTCAAACACTCCTCAAACTTTTCTATGCGTGCACAGAGGTCCTCCTTTACCGAATAACATCAATCAGGTTTATGATGAAACACATGCATGTGAGGCAATGTGGAAGCAAAGCTGCTGTAACAAAGCAAGTATTTTAGTTACCACCCATTGTCCCACTTAATTTGCAGAGATTTTCTTTACATTTACCTGGAATGAAATCGCTACTCTCTATTCAGTACACGGTCTGTGCTACTCCTTGAAATACATTTCTTGTCACACTACCTTGTACAGTGGGGAATAAAGAGTATAGAGTAACTTACAGAGTTATGAAATGTTTTTTGAAACATACAGTACGAGCTGTCAGGACAAATGAAAAATGACTGCAGACAGTCAATGAAACAAAACAATTGTTCCCATTGAAAGATGACTTTGAATGGTTTCCTACAGTAAGAGAAAGGATGAGGAATGGCGATGGTGCCTGTGACTTTAGGATGAAAGGAACTATAAATCAAGCATGCAAGGTTATTGGAAATGCTGTGACAATAGCTCATAACAGAAACAAATTCCTTCCCTTGGTTCCTCTGGAGAAATGTGGAAGTGGTATCATGCCACCCACTAATTGACGATTTGAGATCTGAAAGGATTACTGCAAGTCCTAACACAACGATATGTGAAGAATGTTGTTTGTGATGCTTTCAGTTTTTGCATCTGCATTCCATGGGGAACAATATAACCGTTAAACCTTGATCTTTGAATGTGTTGATATACTTCTCTAATAGCATAGTAATGAACTTCCCATTCCAAAAAATACAGATATATTGCCTTTGACTTCTGTTCAAGGTCCAATTTTTTTGTGCAATCTGACAATCCAAACATACAAATATTTCAATCCAAACTACCAAAATGGAAGCAACACCAACATAAAGTGCCTTAAAAGGGCAGTGGGCCACCACGAGCCAGAACAGCTTAAATACACCTCGGCATAGCTTCTACTGTTGTCGGAACTCTATTGGAGGGATGTATCACCATACTTCCACCAAAAATTCCATCATTTGGTTTTTTGTTAATGGTGGTGGAAAACGCTGTCTCAGGCGCCGCTCCAGAATCTCCCATAAGTGTTCAATTGGGTTGAAATCTGGTGCCAGACTGCCATGGCATATGGTTTACATCGTTTTCATGCTCATCATAACATTTAGTGACCACACGAGTCCTGTGAATTGGGGCATTGTCATCCTATTGGGGCAGAGCCATGGTAGTCAAAATAATGGCCAGAATAATGGCCTGCCCAGCATTTTTATACACGACCCTAACCATGTGATTTTAATTGCTTAATTAACTCAGGAACCAAACCTGTGTGGAAGAACCTGCTTTCAATATACTTTGTATCCCTCATTTACTCATGTGTTTCCATTATTTTGGCAGTTACCTGTATGTGTCCAACGATAACTGCTTGGGCTATAGGTCAATGGCAAAGTATGCCTACCTCTAGCTGACCTGTAAAAGTAATGCTATCTGTTTATGTGAAGGACGACAACCAATCAAAAGGTAACTTTTCTACGTTTATGGCAATACATCCAAAATACTTCAGACTTAGCTTCTCAAAGGACAAATTGTGTTGAATCACTTTAATACCTACAGTATGATAAGGCAGTGTCCCACTTTAGAAGGACACAGAGTGGCTGTTGACAGTAAATCAGCATGACTTTAAGCATGTATTGTTACTTTCCATGGGAAACTAGTCCCAGGAGCCTAACACGCATGCACTGTACGCACGCACAAACACACAGACGCGCATACATTCACAGACACACACCACCGTTGGCTGGCTTTGATCAAATAATGGAAAAGCTTGTAGGATTTTTCATAAACAAACATGAAGACTTAGCTGGCATCAAGACAGTTAAGCAAGATGTGTCCTCATTTCAAGTGGTGACTCAAGGACTAGGACAGCTCTGCTGTCGAACGAACGCAACGCTTTGGGACACAGAAAATAATACATTAAATCCAAATCAATCCAAGTGTATTGGTCACTTATACAGTTTTGCAGATGTTATTGCAGGTGCAGCGAAATGAAAGATGGAAGATGGCGCTGTTCTCGATGGCCGCTATTTTTGCGAGCTCCGACCCAATTTTGATATTTTGTGATTCTTTTGGCGTTTATCTTTACTTTATTTCCACTAAATGTATGCACTCTCATTTCGTATGACCGATGAGAACTTTAGAAAGTTCAGTTACTTACCTCAACTCCGGCTTCAAATTCAACTAATCTGCCCTGGGCTCTTTCTGTAATTGCAACCCAGTTTTCGGGGTATGCAAGAAAAAACGTTGGAGTTACAGAGGCAGAAGAGGGAAAACCGGCCACCTCTTCTCTCCATTATATTGGCCACTTGATAATAAAATGGATGACCTCCGAACGCGGATTTGCTACCAATAGGACTCTCGGTTACTGCAATATTCTCTGCTTTTCTGAAAACGTACATCCGGGGGCTGCATTTCTGGTCACCGGCGATTTTAATTCAACGTCATTAAGACACATGATGCTCAACTTCCATCAACATGTCTCCTTTGCCACTAGGGACGATAAAGTCCTAGACCACTGTTACTCTGCCCACAAGCAAGCATACAAGGCCCTCCCTCGTCCACCATTCGGCAAAACAGATCATGACTCCGTACTCCTGCTTCCTGTTAACTAGCAGAAGCGCAAACAGGAAGACCAGTGACTCACTCTGTTGAGAAATGGTCATCAGAATCAGAGATTATGTTACAGGACTGCTTTGCTAGTGCTGATTGGAATATGTTCCGAGACTCTGCCGATAACATCGACGAACTAACCACTTCCGTCACTGGCAACATGAGGGATGTGCAAAGTTGCATCAGCAAAGTTGTCCTACAGTAAAGGTATTCTGCTTCCCCAAGCAAAAGCCTTGTGTTAACACCGAGGTCAGCACTAAGTTAAAGACAGGGCTACCGCACACAGGGCTACCGCACACAGGGCTATCGCACACAGGGCTACCGCACACAGGGCTACCGCACACAGGGCTACCGCACACAGGGCTACCGCACACAGGGCTATCGCAGACAGGGCTACCGCACACAGGGCTATCGCACACAGGGCTACCGTACACAGGGCTACCGCACACAGGGCTATCGCAAACAACCCTGAAGCTACGGCTGAGGACAGGAACAAATGCAAGAAGTCCCCCTACGACCTCCAAAGAGTCATCAAACTAGCAAAAGGACAATATAGGAATACGTTTGAATCATACTACACAGGCTCCACCGCTCTCCGCATGTGGCAAGGGCTCGAGTCCATTACGGATTACAAATGATGACCCAGCCGTGATCTGCCCAACAATGCCTCTCTTCCAGATCAACTCAATGCAGTTTACACACGCTTCAACAATAACAACACCATACCGTGCGCGAGCGCCCCCAACGATGCAGAGGACTAGGTGATCTCGCTCTCAGAGGCCAACTTGAGTAAGGTCTTTATTCAGGTCAACACTCACAAGGCCACAGGGCCGGACAGTATTCTAGAGCGTGTTCTCAGAGCATGCGCCGATCAGTTAGCAGGCATGTTTTCCTTGTCCCAGTCTATAAACCCCACATCTTAAAATGACTAACATCATTCCTGTTCCCAAGATGGGGCTGCAGTGGAGCACAGCGAAAGCTTCAAGTTCCTCAGTGTCCGAATCACTAAGGACTTAAAATGCTTCTACCGACTCAGAAATCCGGATCCGGGAGCACCCCCACCTCCCCCACCAGTAAAAAAGCTGAATAGCATAGCTAGCATAGCGTCACAATTAAATAGTAGCATCTAAATATCATTCAATCACAAGTCCAAGACACCAAATGAAAGATACAGATCTTGTGATTCAAGCCATCATCTCTGATTTGTAAAATGTTTTACAGGGAAGACACAATATGTAAATCTATTAGCTAACCACGTCAGCAAAAATCACAATTTTTCTTTGTCCACCATTTTTTCTCACCACCAGTAGCTATCACCAATTCGGCCAAATAAAGATATTGATAGCCACTAACCAAGAAAAAACCTCATCAGATGACAGTCTGATAACATATTTATTGTATAGGATAGTTTTTGTTAGAAAAATGTGCATATTTCAGGTATAAATCATAGTTTACAATTGCACCCACCATCACAACTCGACTAGAATAAATACAGAGAGCAACGTGTATTACCTAATTACTAATCATAAAACATTTCTTAAAAATACACAGCGTACACTAATTGAAAGACACAGATCCTGTGAATCCAGACAATATTTCAGAATTTCTAAGTGTCTTACAGCGAAAACACAATAAATCGTTATATTAGCATAGCACATGTGCAAACATTACCCCAGCATTGATTCACGGCAAAAAGAGCGATAGCATTATCACCACCAAAATGTATTAATTTTTTCACTAACCTTCTCAGAATTCTTCAGATGACACTCCTGTAACATCATATTACAACATACATATAGAGTTTGTTCGAAAATGTGGATATTTAGCCACCAAAATCGTGGTTAGACAATGAGAAAAGTAGCCAAGCTGGTCAGAAAATGTTGGGCGCCATATTGGACAGTGATCTAGTCTTATACATAAATACTCGTAAACTTGACTAAAAAATACAGGGTGGACAGCGATTGATAGACAATTTAGTTCTTAATGCAATCGCTGAATTACATTTTTTAAATTATCCTTACTTTTCAATACAGGTTGCGCCAAAGCGAAGCTACACCAAAGAAAATGGCGGCATAAGCGTTTAACATTTTTCGACAGAAACACGATTTATCATCATAAATAGTTCTTACTATGAACTGTTCTTCCATCAGAATCTTGGGCAATGAATCCTTTCTCCGGTCTAATCGTCTTTTGGTCGAAAGATGTCCTCTTGTCCCGTCGAAATGGCCACTAACGTTCACCATGCACTCAAAAAGTGCCCAGCTCCTCAAAGTGCGTCACACAGAAATGCCATAAAATCGCCCTAAACGGATATAAATTGCTATAAAACGGTTCAAATTAACTACCTTATGATGTTTTTAACACCTATAACGAGTAAAAACATGACCGGAGAAATATTACTGGCTAAACAACAGCTTGGAAGGAGGCAAGTCCGATGTCCATCGTGCGTCAGGCGCAGAGACGAAAAGAAATGTACTTCCGGTCATTGGTGTTTTATACAGGCCCTGATTGCGCAATTGACTCCATTCAAAGCGTCACCACTTACTGACATCTAGAGGAAGACGTAGGCAGTGTTTGTTTCTCCATAGCATTTACAGGGACATTAAAACTGACCTGGGAACAGGGGCCAAGATTTCTGAAATCTCACTCCCTGTCATGAAAAGTGCTGTAGAAGGAGTTCTGTTTCACTCAGAGACATAATTCCAACGGCTATAAAAACTAGAGAGTGTTTTCTATCCAATAATAATAATAATATGCATATTGTACGAGCAAGAATTGAGTACTAGGCAGTTTAATCTGGAGACCGATTTATGCTAAATCGAAACAGCACCCCCTATATTCGCAAGAAGTTTAAAATGGTCCACTCACAGACACAGTCGTAAAGAAGGCGCAACAGCACCTCTTCCCCCTCAGGAAGTTGAACAGGTTTGGCATTGGCCCTCAAAACCTCAAAAATATAGCTGCACCATTGAGCGCATCTTGACTGGCTGCATTCACAGGACTCTACACACTCACTGACACTCCAACACACACATAACATCAGCACACATTTATACTGACTCTTCACACAGCAACACATACAATCATAATTTACGCTGGTGCTACTCTGTTAGTCATATATCCTGAAGCTTCTTACTTTCTAGTGTTCTTATTTCTTATAGATTTTTGTGTTTTACCTTATGTTATTTTTAGTGATATGTTGATATTGATTACTGCATTGATGGGTTTGGAGCTTGCAAGAAAGGCATTTCACTGTACTTGTGCACATGACATTAAAACTTGAAACGCTTATCTTTCTAGCTCCAATAATGTTGCAAAATGTATCAATACAATAACAATACACGCATAAAAAATAAAACATATTTGTCACATGTGACTAGGGGGTGATTTAGTATATGTATGTCTATGTTGTATTCTAGTTTATTGTTTCTATGTGGGTATTCTAGTTTTCATATTTCTAGGTTGGTGTGCTTGATATGGTTCCCAATTAGAGGCAGCTGGTTATCGTTGTCTCTAATTGGGGATCATATTTAAGTAGCATTTTTTCCACCTGTTTTATGGGATAATGTTTTGAGTTAGTGCACGTAGCACCTCTGTAGTCACGGTTCGTTGTTAGTTTATTGTTTAGCTAAGTTTCACTTTCTATTAAATTATGTGTAACTCAACATCCGCTGCGCCTTGGTCCGATAATTATTCCAGCGAACGTGACAATATTAGAACAAGAAATATCAGTCCTGAATATAAATGAATAAGTATTCAGACCCCTTGACTTTTTCCACATTCTGTTACTTTACAGCCTTATTCTAAAATTGATTAAATTGTTGATTTTTCTCATCAATCTACACACAATACCCCATAACTGTCAGGACCCGGTTACAAACTCGGGTCTCCGGTGTGAGAAACAGTCACTTAGCAAACTGAGCCACTAATAGTCGGCAGAACCCAGAAGATGAGGCAGACACAGCAGTACTTGAGACGGTGTTTTAATAAAGAAAAAAGGAAAGTACTTCAGGCAAAAATAAAAATCCACAACGTCAAAAGTAATTCCAAGAGAAAAATGTAATCCTCCAGGACAAAAGGTAAATCCATACGGTGGTAGATCCAGCAGGGGAAAAAAACCAAAATAAATAATCAAAAATAAATAAACAAGAACAAAAACAGAGTACTTCAAGAGAATCCAACTGGAGTAACAAATGTACACAGCATTGCTGGGGCTGCGTGCTAACATACAAACACAGAGCAAAGAACTGAGTAAAACTAAGGGTTTAAATACATTCAAGGGAAACGAGGCACAGGTGCAAATAATAACTGGAAACAAGGGAAAACAAAAGGGTAAAAAAAGCACAATGGGGGCATCTAGTGGCCAAAACCGGAACAATTCTGGCCAAATCCTGACAATAACGACCAAGCAAAAACATATTTTCAGAAATATATGGTCCCACAGTTGACAATGCATGTCAGAGAAAAAACCAAGCATTAGGTCGAAAGAATTGTCCGTAGAGCTCAGAGACAGGATTGTGTCGAGGCACAGATCTGGGGAAGGGTACCAAAACATTTCTGCGGCGTTGAAGGTCCCCAAGAGCAAAGGGGCCTCCATCATTCTTAAATGGAAGAGGTTTGGAACCTCCAAGACTCTTCCTAGAGCTGGCCACCTGGTCAAACTGAGAAATCTGGGGAGAAGGGCCTTGGTCAGAGAGGTACCCAATAACCCGATGGTCACTCAGACAGAGCTCAAGAGTTCCTCTGTGGAGATGGGAGAACCTTCCAGAAGGACAACCATCTCTGCAGCACTCCACTAATCAGGCCTTTATGGTAGAGTGGCCAAATGGAAGCCACTCCTCAGTAAAAGGCACATTATAGCTCGCTTGGAGTTTGCTAAAAGGCACCGAAAGGACTCTCAGACCATGGGAAACAAGATTCTCTGGTCTCAGGAAACCAACCATTTCAAGAATGGGAGAAACACCCCAAATACAGGTGTGCCAAGCTTGTAGCATCATACCCAAGAAGACTCGATGCTGTAATTGCTGCCAAAGGTGCTTCAACAAAGAACTGAGTACAGGGTCTCAATAAATGTGATATCAGTTTTTAATTTTTAATACATTTGCAAAAATGTCTAAAAACCTGGTTTTGCTTTGTCATTATGCGATATTGTGTACAGTCTTGGCTAAAAGTTTTGAGAATGACACAAATATAAATTTTCAAAGTCTGCTGCCTCAGTTTGTATGATGGCAATTTGCATATATTCCAGAATGTTATGAAGAGTGATCAGATGAATTGCAATTAATTGCAAAGTCCCTCTTCGCCATGCAAATGAACTGAATCCCGAAAAACCAATTCCACTGCATTTCAGCCCTGCCACAAAAGGACCAGCTGACATCATGTCAGTGATTCTCTTGTTAACACAGGTATGAGTGTTGACGAGGATACGGCTGGAGATCACTCTGTCATGCTGATTGAGTTCGAATAACAGACTAGAAGCTTCAAAAGGAGGGTGGTGCTTGGAATCATTGTTCTTCCTCTGTCAACCATGCTACCTGCAAGGAAACACGTGCCGTCATCATTGCTTTGCACAAAAAGCGCCTCACATGCAAGGATATTGCTGCCAGTAAGATTGCACCTAAATCAACCATTTATCGGATCATCAAGAACTTCAAGGAGAGTGGTTCAATTGTTGTGAAGAAGGCTTCAGGGTGCCCAAGACAGTCCAGCAAGCGCCAGGACCGTCTCCTAAAGTTGATTCAGCTGCAGGATCAGGGCACCACCAGTACAGAGCTTGCTCAGTAATGGCAGCAGGCAGGTGTGAGTGCATCTGCACGCACAGTGAGGCGAAGACTTTTGGAGGATGGCCTGGTGTCAAGAAGGGCAGCAAAGAAGCCACTTCTCTCCAGGAAAAACATCAGGGACAGACTGATATTCTGCAAAAGGTACAGGGATTGAACTGCTGAGGACTGGGGTAAAGTCATTTTCTCTGATGAATCCCCTTTCCGATTGTTTGCGACATCCGGAAAAAAGCTTGTCCAGAGAAGACAAGGTGAGCGCTACCATGTGTCATGCCAACAGTAAAGCATCCTGAGACCATTAATGTGTGAGGTTGCTTCTCAGCCAAGGGAGTGGGCTCACTCACAATTTTGCCTTAGAACACAGCCATGAATAAAGAATGGTACCAACACATCCTCCGAGAGCAACTTCTCCAAACCATCCAGGAACAGTTTGGTGACGAACAATGCCTTTTCCAGCACGATGGAGCACCTTGCCATAAGGCAAAAGTGATAACTAAGTGGCTCGGGGAACAAAACATAGATATTTTGGGTCCATGGCCAGTAAACTCCCCAGACCTTAATCCCATTGAGTACTTGTGGTCAATCCTCAAGAGGCGGGTGGACAAACAAAAACACACAAATTCTGACAAACTCCAAGCATTGATTATGCAAGAATGGGCTGCCATCAGTCAGGGTGTGGCCCAGAAGTTAATTGGCAGCATGCCAGGGCGGATTGCAGAGGTCTTGAAAAATGAGGGTCAACACTGCAAACACTGACTCTTTGCATCAACTTCATGTAATTGTCAATAAAAGCTTTTGACACTTATGAAATGCTTGTAATTATACTTCAGTATTCCATAGTAACATCTGACAAAAATATCTAAAGACACTGAAGCAGCAAACTTGTGGAAATTTATATTTATGTCATTCTCAAAACTTTTGGCCACGACTGTAGATTGATGAGGAAAATAAACAATTTAATACATTTTAGAATGAGGCTGTAAAGTAACAAAATGTGGAAAAAGTCAAGGGGTCAATGTATATGGGCAATGTATATGAATGGTGTGTATAGACAGTATGGCCAGTATATGAATGGAAAAGGTGTGTACAGCGGTTATATATAATGTGGTAAAACAGTATGTAAACATTATTAAAACGACCAGTGTTTAATGGCTCTATGTACATAAATGGCATATTGAGAAATTAAATTGTCTCCTCCCCCAAGAGCATTGTCACATTTTGCCGTCTGCGTTTTGTATCTCCTACCCGCTGGTAAAGGGTGTGTTGTTTTTGTTTTGTTTTGTTTTAGGGGGGGGGTTCAGAGTATTCTCACATGTTTTATTGGCTTTACTGCAGGCAAAGGAGTCCCTGTGTGTACAGTAGAGTGTGTACACTGGAATATAGGACAGTCTGGAGTAGGTGCTTGATTTATCTTTGAATAAAGTAACATTTCTACACATATTTTTGCAAATATAGTCAGTTAACTTAGTTAGTTTAATCAATTAATAGAAATATCTAATTATCTAATTAAGCAGTAAAGGACTCCAGGGCTTTTTTTTTCTTTAATTGCTTCCTGTTTATTCTGGAAGGCTGTTAGTGATGTGTGCAAGCTGGGAAGCATTGCTATCCACCAATACTCTAAAATTAGAGCTCATCTTTTTACTGCCAAACCTGTAGTATGTTCTTCGACCACCCCCAGAACCTATTTGTGTTCAGAAATATCCCACTGGGCACAGACAAGTTCAACGTCTAATTTTGGTTGACATTTGGTTGAGTTATCAACTAAAGTGAATTTAAAGTGAAATCAACAAAAACATGTCACTGTGTTATTGGATGGATGTAAAAAAAAATATGAAATTCCCTTACATTGATGACTTTTTGCTAATCCAATCAGTTTTTTTACATTGATTCAACAAGTCTTAGTCATATTTCTGTCATTTGAATAATGATTTAGTCTAATCATTGTCAAAATTACAAAATCAATGGGCCATTTTAGTCAACTCAATACCTTTTTATATTAGTCTAATCACATTTTTATTGCCTCATTAACCTATAGTAAATATTAATCACTGACTTCCATGTGCACAAACATACATAGCCTTGTCCTAACAACATATATTTGTTTTTTTCATGAATCTCTTCCCAACAGCCAAATTGGCAGAAGGAACACATTATGTAGCAGATAAAACAAATCACACTCCTTGACAGTGCTCCAGACTAACATTTTCCCCTGGTGGCACTGGTGCCACTAACTTTTTCAGTTGGTGGCACAGGCCCATGATTTGGTTGCAATGTAATCACCTTGCTGTCTGGGGCCTGGCGCCATGGACAGGCCAGGCAGGCAGTGGCAGGACGCACATTTCACAAACAGATCAGTCCCCCAGCCCTGAGTGGCCCTGATGAAGGGATGTGATGGGGAGATCCAGGTGGTGTTTTTCCTGTTGTAGAGGATGGGTGGTTGACGGACCGGTGGCCTGGACACACCCATCCCCAGTTGTTGAATGTGGGGAGTAGAGGAGGAGGAGGGGGGTGTAGACAGTGTGCGCTTCGGTTAATCGTTACTCAATCTGAAGCCGGCACTGTTGCATTGTAATCCTGATGCTAAACTTCCCATTAACCCATCTGGGACCCCCAACCCCACACCCTCCAACTCCCAACCCCTCATTCACAGTGCTTTAGACTGTGTAATAGACTACTGAGATGGTAGGCTATTCAAGAAATACGTTGTTCCATCTAACATGTCCAAGCAGGAACGCATGATTCAAGACATTTTGATGTGCAACCTAATCCAGTAATTGTCATGAATTGTGTGTTGACAATAGGGTTTTGTTGTTATCTTTTACTGTTAAAATAGGGCTCCAGAATTTTCTGAATTTGGTTGTTCAATAGAGATTAATTTGCCTGCATCTTTATGTGCACTAATATCATAGTCACATTTATTTGGGGGGCTAATTCACCACCATGAGGAAGTGAAAACTCAAAACAGATTAGCCTGATCACTAACACTAAATATAATACCCAATAATATAATAATATAATATAATAATTCTCGTAGTCATGTATTAATCGAAAAGTACATTTAATGTCCTAAAAAAACGTTGCATTTGTAGCCTGTTACCCTATGCACTCCCAATGGCTGATGCGTAATTGGCTTTGTATCTTAATAAGTATGTAGCATAAACGTAACCACATGTGACATATGGATTTGCATTAGTATACGCATCAAAAGTCCCAATGCAAAGTTACACCTCACTTTTCAATTTTTGGAGTTATTACATAAAACCAATCAGAATTCCGAAGAATGCTGAAGTCATGTCGGAAAATGTTTATCCAGGTGTGATGTAATATGGAGGACCCGGCAAGCCAGCCTAGTCCCTATAATGTAAACTCCAACAGAACTTCAAATGTATAGCTTCAAATTAAACCAAATTGTTTGCACTCATGACTACTGGTTTGAATGTAATTTTCAGCCAATTTACAAGCAAATACTTTAGGAAATTATTGTTACTAATCCACTTGCAAGGTTGCTAGCATTATTTGTATTTTATTTAACTAGGCAAGTCATCATTAGCCTACTATCCTACTAACGTTAGCCCTACCAACCTGCTAACATTACATTGGCAATTAATTAATCCGCTAGTTGCTATAAACAGCTAATGTTTTGGAAATACATAACTCCATCTAACCAAATATCAAAGAACGTTAGCTACAGTTGAAGTCAGAAGTTTACATACACCTTAGCCAAATATATTTAAACTCAGTTTATCATTCCTGACATTTAATCCTAGTAAAGATTCCCTATTTTAGGTCAGTTAGGATCACCACTTTATTTTAAGAATGTGAAATATCAGAATAATAGTAGAGAGAATGATTTATTTCAGCTTTTATGTCCTTCATCACATTCCCAGTGGGTCAGAAGTTTACATACACTCAATTAGTATTTGGTAGCATTGCCTTTAAATTGTTTAACTTGGGTCAAACGTTTTGGGTAGCCTTTCACAAGCTTCCTACAATAAGTTGGGTGAATTTTGGCCCATTCCTCCAGACAGAGCTGCTGTAACTGAGTCAGGTTGGTAGGCCTCCTTACT
This sequence comes from Salvelinus fontinalis, assembly GCF_029448725.1. Classification (NCBI taxonomy): domain Eukaryota; kingdom Metazoa; phylum Chordata; class Actinopteri; order Salmoniformes; family Salmonidae; genus Salvelinus; species Salvelinus fontinalis. Next base: position 37,889,694 of record NC_074666.1, read on the forward strand.
CGCACACGCTTTTTAGGTTCTGCCCACAAATGTTCTATAGGATTGAGGTCAGGGCTTTGTGATGGCCACTCCAATGCCTTGACTGCTGTCCTTAAGACATGTTGCCACAACTTTGGAAGTATACTTGGGGTCATTGTCCATTTGGAAGACCCATTTGTGACCAAGCTTTAACTTCCTGACTGGTGTCTCGAGATTTTGCTTCAATATATACACAATTTTCCTGCCTCATGATGCCATCTATTTTGTGTAGTGCACCAGTCCCTCCTGCAGCAAAGCACCCCCACAACATGATGCTGCCACCCCCGTGCTTCACGGTTGGGATGGTGTTCTTCGGCTTGCAAGCCTCCCCCTTTTTCCTCCAAACATAACAATGGTCATTATGGCCAAACAGTTCTAATTTTGTTTTATACTTGCGTTCTATTGTTTGTACAGATGAACGTGGTATCTTCAGGCATTTGTAAATTGCTCCCAAGGATGAACCAGACTTGTGGTGGTCTACAATTCTTTTTCTGAGGTCTTGGTTGATTTCTTTTGATTTTCCCATGATGTCAAGCAAAGAGGCACTGAGTTTGAAGGTAGGCCTTGAAATACATCCACAATTACACCTCCAATTGACTCAAATTATGTCAATTAGTCTATCAGAAGCTTCTAAAGCCAAGACATAATTTTCTGGAATTTTCCAAGCTGTTTAAAGGCACAGTCAACTTAGTGTGTGTAAACGTCTGACCCACTGGAATTGTGATCCAGTGAATTATAAGTGAAATAATCTGTCTGTAAACAATTGTTGGAAAAATTACTTGTGTCATGCACGAAGTAGATGTCCTAACCGACTTGCCAAAACTATAGTTTGTTAACAAGAAATTTGTGGAGTGGTTGAAAAACGAGTTTTAATGACTCCAATTTAAGTGTATGTAAACTTCCGACTTCAACTGTATATACAGTTATCGTTAGAACATACCAAATACTTGACAAAACAAAAAGGAGAACAGACAAATTACCACCGTTACACAATTAGTGCAGGTATGATTTTCTCTTTTGATTTGAGCCCACGGCAAGAAGGCACCAGAGCCTACAGTGCTAATCAGTTCCCACTAGATAACACAGCCACAAAGTCTGTGAAGAGCATGAGGTACGAGCTACTGAGCTAGCATATGAACTCGGTTGCACAGAGTAGATCCTCCATATGACGTTGAGAAATAGTGCATTGTGGCTAGTTCTGAAATTTTCCGGAAATAAGTTTAAAACTTATCTCTCGGCTCGCTCAACACAGCAGCAGGCCCCAGTGAAAGGCCCAGGGTCTGGGAAGTAGGACTTTTGAGTGAGATTACCATATAATGAATGTTCAGCTCACACTGATTCAACCAATTAAAAATGTAACTCAAACAGCCAGGTCAAAGGCTCACAAAATACAACTAAATGGTAGCAGTCTGGAGCCCTGCCACTTGACATACTGTAGCTATTTTTGAAATTAAAGTACTGTTATAAGTATTGGTCTGATAGGTTGCAGCAAGCTAACTAGCAAGGATTATCAATCTGTTATTACCTGAGCGTATATATTAGAATGATGCCCTTTCAGATACATGTATATTTTCTCCCGTCACTTTATGGATGCAAACACGGTTTTCTCCCATGGATACGGTCTTGTTTGATTCCACCCAATAAGTAAACTGGCTCATTCGGTCTTGTTTGATTCCACCCAATAAGTAAACTGGCTCATTCGGTCTTGTTTGAATCGACACAATAAGTAAAGTGGCTCATTCGGTCTTGTTTGAATCGACACAATATGTAAAGTGGCTCCAAACGTTGGCCCTTTTTCTACCGGGAGCTTGTGCCACTGGGGAGTAGCCATGGCATGTGCCTTATTTGCATCAATGATTTGTTGCTGCCAGATTAGAGAACCGTTGCCGGGCAGAGAGCTGACTAGTGAACGGCCTGGGCATGGTATTTATTTTCCACCAGAAACAGTATTGCAACATTGCAATGAGAAAGCCTTACAATTCTGCTCAATACATGCATGCTTTTGATTGGACCAAACAAATAACACTGAATAGCTCTCAATCTCCCCAAAAACTCTTATCCAGTCCATTTACTAGTCAGATTTTTTGTCCCAGAGATAATTTAGTCTTGTCTCGTTTTCGTCAACCGAAATGAAAATAATTTTCATTTATTTCGTTTTTTCTGGGTCTATTTAGTCAGTGAAAAATGGAAAAATAAGTGTTTGACAAATATTTTGTCACGTTTGTTGTTGACAAAATGAACAATGGTTCAAATTATGTGCAAACAACTTTGAATCAACCAATTTTTGCCCAGGGGGATAGGACTTTACATAGTTTGTTTGAACTCTTCTCCTTCTCCTGTTTGTTTTTGTATTTGTCAGGTTGCAAATAGTGCTGGATGTTTGTCAAACACAGCACTGTCACTGCTGTGAAATCCACATGGAATACTAAACCAAGTGACGTCAGCTACTGTATACAATCTCTCAGATGGTGTTCATGGAATAGCCTGCATTTACACAATCAGAAGAGAGCCATAAATTAACCCCCCTCAAACAAATCCTGCATATAACAAAAAATAACATTTTAATTCCTTTTCCCAGAAGTTGACTTTTTTCTCTCTCTCTGCTGTGCACCTGGTTAATAGTCAGAAATCTTTTAACATCCAAGGGAATGAGAGGGAGTGATTGAGCTAGCAGCCCCATAGACATTAAAACCAGTAGATTGTGATAACGTTGACATCATACACCTATTCACCCGATGGAGCATGAAGTATTTGATTTTGAAGCACGCCACATTGCTGAATGGGGATGAATGACACCAAAAAAGCACTAAGTATCATGGTGAAAGTGGCAGTAACTAGCATGAGAGTCAACCCAACACTTCCAGACAACATCGGCATCAATACTGGAACCCCATAGACATTGGTCAGCCCCTCCATCTCCACTTGACAGGCTTTTTGACTCTGCGCTCTCATCTGGATAGCACACTACACCCCCTTAAGTGCATGTGATTGGTCTGTGTCAGCCCATGATTGGCCTGTGTCAGCACCTGGTCCTGTGTTACCACAAATGTATTAGTCAGAATGGATCACTATTTAATTAAATATTTCAATTTGTAACAAACTTTTAAATAATTTCAAGTGCGGATCGAACTTGTTTATAATAAACACATCTTTGAGCCCAGAAAGTCAGTTAAAAAAAAACATGTTTGGCCGTTCTGGTGAGCGCAATTTACATAAGCTTTCTAGGGCAGACCAGGGCTTTTGGCACCGCTAGGTTGCTACGCAGTAGCCAACCAGAGCTTATGACTTCACGCTCCAGAACGGACACTGGGGCCCTGAGAAGCTATTCCTCTCCATCCCCAGAACTCGGTGCGATTGCACAGCGATGTAATTTCTTCTCTGGGTCCCAGAGGGCAGATCTCCATTCACAGAGCTGTTTTCGGCTCTGGCCCCTAGGGATGTATTTAGAGGCCTGCTATCAGCCTTTGGGGATAAATTGCTTAAATAAAATTGTGTGTGTGTCTCAGAGCTCCTGGCCGTAAAGTATGGACAAAACTCAGGCTTTTTCTACCTGAGGACATCCTTCTGTAGACTACTGTAGTTTAGCACTTAGAACGGAGCATGTGGCCCATGCCGGCTGCCAGGCCTCTCAATAAGACTTGCTATTGAATCCAAAAACAAAAGCCCAGTGCTGCAGTGCCTTTGCCAACATGACTGGCATGTCCTTCCTTCGAAAGTAGGCTGCAGGGGTGTAAATTGCTACCTCCTTTGCCATTTGACAAGAAACAGTGCCACTGAGTGTAATTTTTTTGCCTTTGAAAATGAATGCGCCATATGCTGCAATCGTGCTCCAAGTGGGTCACATTGAGCGCCGCTTCCCATTTCTCATTGTTTGGCAAGCGCGCTTATCTGCTTAATGTATGTATGATGTATATCTCGCATTGCAGCTGTTCCTCATAGCAAAGCCGCTTCTGGGATTTTCTGTGCTTCGTGAGCAGAGATCGTTAACACAGCTAGGCCTATTAGGCATGCATTAAAACATCAGTGGCATCGGAATGGTTCCTTGGCTATGCTATGTGCTATTGCAATTCATTTCTGTGAGCTGAATTATCACACCAATAGAGACTAAGAAGGTCATCTGGAGACAGCAGAGCGCCAACAACAATGCTCATTACTATTCATTGGAAATGACATGTAAATAGAGAAAAAGATTGCCATCAGGTCTGTACCACTGGAGTAGCGCACTTTCTCATGTTAAGCTTAACGTTTATGTTTCACAACGCTATAGGTCTACGGTGTCGAAATTATGCAATTTAGAATGCTGGCCTGCGGCAATAATGTATTTACGTGTTCAGTAATTCCATTGGGAAATTCAAACATTGCAGATTGTAAAATGAATTTCCGATGCAACAGCATACTAATTAGTAACCAATAAAACATGTTTTAATATAAAACTGTCCGGTAGGCCTATAGCCTACCTTATCCGTCCTCGTGCTCTCTCGCAGCTTGGATAGAAGGTTTGTGCTGTGTAAAATGCCAAATAATACAATCAGTCCAGAGTCAAAACAATAGTTTACTCTGTTTTGTTTTATTATGCAGACAATGCAGTCTAGCCTACCAGCCTATCTATAGCTACGCAGAGTACCTTCATACCCCTTGACCCCTTGACTTATTCAACATTTTGTTGTGTCACAGACTGAATTCAAAATGGATTCAAAAGTTTGTTTCTCTCACCCATCTACACACAATACTCCATAATGACAAAGTGAAAACATGTTTTTATTTATTTTTGCACATTTATAAAAAAATATAAGACTGAAATATCTAATTTACATAAGTATTCACACACCTGAGTCGATACATGTTAGAATCGCCTTTAGAATTGATTACAGCTGTGAGTCTTTCTGGGTAAGTCTCTAAGAGTTTTGCACACCTGGATTGTACAATATTTGCACATTATTCCTTTTAAAATTCTTCAAGGTCTGTCCAGTTGGTTGTTGATCGTTGTTAGACAGCCATTTTCAAGGCTTGCATTATTTTTCAAGCCGATTTAATTCAATACTGTAATCAGGCCACTCAGTAACATTCAGTGCCGTCTTTGTAAGCAACTCCAGTATATATTTGGCCTTGGGCTTTAGGTTAATGTCCTGCCGAACGGTGAATTTGTCTCCCAGTGTCTCCCAGTAGACTGAACCAGGTTTTCCTCTAGGATTTTGCCTGTGCTTAGCTCTATTCCGTTTCTTTTGATAAAAAATAAACTCCCTAATGCCAATGACAAGCATACCCATAACATGATGCAGCCACAACCATGCTTGAAAATATGAAGAGTGGTACTCAGCGATGTGTTGTGTCGGATTTACCCCAAACATAACACTTTGTATTCAGGACATAAAGTTCATTTCTTTACCACATTTTTTGCAGTTTACTTTAGTGTCCTATTGCAAACAGAATGCATGTTTGGGAATATTTGTATTCTCTACAGGCTTCCTTCTTTTCACTCTGTCATTTAGGTTAGTATTTTGGAGTAACTACAATGTAGTTGATCCCTCCTCAGTTTTCTCCTATCACAGTCATTAAACTCTCTATCTGTCTTATAGTCACCATTGGCCTCATGGTGAAATTCCTTAGAGGTGTTCTTCCTCTCTGGCAACTGAGTAAGGAAGAATACCTGTATCTTTGTAGTGACTGGTGTATTGATACAGCATCTAAAATGTAATTAACATGCTCAAAGGCATATTCAATGTCTGTTTTATTTACCCATCTACCAATAGGTGCCCTTCTTTGCAAAGCATTGGAAAACTTCCCTGGTCTTCGTGGTTGAATCTGTGTTTTAAATTCACTGCTCGACTGAGGGACCTTCCAGATAATTGTATGTGTGGGGTACAGAGATGAGGTAGTCATTCAAAAATCATGTTAAACACTATTATTGCACACAGAGTGAGTCTATGCAACGTATCATGTGATTGTTAAGCACATTTGTGACACACTTTAGTTAACCAGGCGTATGTCGCACATCACTACTTCACAGGAGAGACATTTGAACATATAAATACATATTATTTATCAAAAAAAATTTTTGCCAGAAATGCCATCTGGAACATGTAAACTTTTATATGCATTAATAACAAACTGCTATGCCATCTGTAAATATGAATTTAACTCCAAACCTAGTTGGTTTAGCCACGGAAATAGACAGGAACCTTCCCCGCTAGCCATGATCATCCATGTATACGGGTGAGAGAGTTTAGCTAGCTACATTTTCAGATATTATAATTCAGTCATGAAGTCGTTTTCATTGCGAGTTAAAGCGTACTGTTAGCTAGCTAGCTAATGTTAGCTGGCTGGCTGGCTCACTAGCTAATGTTGCATGTATGATCTGTGTAGTAATATTATTTGTATATCAGAGCCATTTGCATTGCTAGCTATGGTCTAATGTTAGCTAGCTAGCTAACATTGAACCTAGTTGGTTAGCTTGAGCAACCTGTAGATTCATGCAGGGTAGTAACGTTATGAGTTGGAATTATGGTTCATTGTTTGGCTAGCTAGCTACACGTCTAAACAAAAGACTCAACTATGCAAGTAACCATTTCACTGTAACATTTACACCTTCTGCATCCTGTGCATGTGACAAATAAACTGTAATTTTATTTGATATAGTTTGAATTTACCAGAGATGGTAATGTGAAGAACAACATGCACCAAAGTCACATTAGTATATAATGTTAGGACAAAGAGACAGTGTCCAAGTTCTAAAATTCTCCGAGAAAATGCCATGCTTTTATTTTGTCACACTCACAACCGTAAGCTATTTTCTGTAATTTGCTCACTATTAACTTTGTTGTGAGTTTATTTTCCTATAATAATGAATACAAATTAGTTAAAGTTAAGATGTTGTCAGCTATATGATATTGTAATTATTTGAACTGGCTAGCCAGCTAATTTTAAAGCTAGCTAGCTAGCTAGCTAACAAGCTATAAACTAACCAAAACATTGTTTAGAAAGTTTATTTTAGTTGCCTGGTTTGCTAGAATGACATACTGTATACAACATTCATTTTTAAATGGATGGGTTCATTGGTGTTAAAATACACCAGTTATGCTATTTTGGACCTCCAGGCTGCTGATGTCATGCAGCCTGTCATTTTTGTGTTCCTACTTTTTCATAATAACAATGACAAGTTTGATGTCAGCTGACAATAGAATGTTCATGATGTCACTGCGACAACCTCATACAGACATGTCAATAGACATGGTATAAACCAGCCTTTAGTCTTGAAATCTTTGGTTGTTTAGTACACTACCATACTCCCTCTGTTTAGCACATGGTCTCACATGTGAATCCTTAAAGAGATGGGTAGGGCTAAGGCGTGAGAGGTGTGAACTACTATTTGCTAAATGGGTGTAGACAAAGAAGAGCTCTCCAGTAGATGTACCAAAATATTCAAAGGGCCATTTTCTCAAAAGTGAGGTTACAACTTTATCAACTTTCAAAGCAGAATTACTTTCCCATTGTTCCTTGAAATGTTTCTACATAAGACCGAATCTATAACAACACAAGGCAAGACCCAGATGCAGACACCGGAGGCAGACAGTTCCAGTCTCTGATATTTATTTAAAAACAAGGGGCAGGCAAGAGGCAAGTCGAGGCCAGGCAGAAGGTCATAAACCAGGTCAGATTCCAGAAGGTACAGGGCAGCAGGCAGGCTCGAGATCAGGGCAAGCTGAATGGTCAGGCAGGCGGGTACAGTGTCAGGGCAGGCAAAGGGTCAGAAACGGGAGGACTAGAAAAACATAGACGAGGAAAAACATGAGCACGGAAAAACACGCTGGTTGACTTGACAAGATGAACTGGAAACAGACAGACAGAGGATAAATACACAGGGAACAACTGGAACAAATGGGAGATACCTGGTGGGGGGTGGAGACAAGCACAAGACAGGTGAAACAGATCAGGGTGTGACAGAATTGGGCCGATTGGTCACATTTTTACTCCTGAACCTATATAGGCTTGCCATAACAAAGGGGTTGAATACTTATTGACTCAAGACATTTCAGCTTTTCATTTTGAATTAATTTGTAAGAATTATTTAAAAAAACACAATTACACTTTGGCATCATGTGGTATTGTGTGTAAGCCAGTGACACATCTCAATTTCATTCATTTTAAATTCAGGCTGTAACACAACAAAATGTGGAAAAAGTCGAGGGTTGTGAATACTTTCTGAAGGCACTGTATATTCGGAAAGTATTCATACCCCTTGACTTTTTCCAAATGTTGTTACATTACAGCCTTATTCTAAAATCGATTAAATTGTTTTTCCCCCTCATTAATCTACACGCAATACCCCATAATGACACGCAAAAACAGGTTTAGACATTTTTGCAAATGTAGAAAAAAATTAAAACTGAAATTTGACATTTGTGTAAGTATTCAGACTCTATACTCAGTACTTTGTTGAAGCACCTTTGGCAGTGATTACAGCTTCAAGTCTTCATGGGTATGACGCTACAAGCTTGGCACACCTGTATTTGGGGAGTTTCTCCCTGTTCCTTTCTGTAGATCCTTTCAAGCTCAGTCAGGTTGGATGGAGAGCATCGCTGCACAGCTATTTTCAGATCTCTCCAGAGATGTTTGATCAGGTTCAAGTCCGGGCTCTGGCTGGGCCACTCAAGGACATTTTGAGACTCCTGTGTGGTCTTGGCTGTGTGCTTAGGGTCGTTGTCCTGTTGGAAGGTGAACCTTTGCTCCAGTCTGAGGTCCTGAGCGTTCTGGAGCAGGTTTTCATCAAGGAACTCTCTGTACTTTGCTCTGTTCATCTTTCCCTCTATCCTGACTAGTCTCCCAGTCCCTGCCGCTGAAAAATATCCGCACAGCATGATGCTGCCACCTCCATGCTTCACCGTAGGGATGGTGCCAGGTTTCCTCCAGACGTGACACTTGGTATTCAGGCCAAAAGAGTTCAACCTTGATTTCATCAGATGAGAGAATCTTGTTTCTCGTGGTCTGAGAGTCCTTTAGGTGCCTTTTGGCAAACTCCAAGCGAAGTTTGCCTTTTACTGAGGAGTGGCTTCTGTCTGGCCACTCTGCCATAAAAGTCTGATTGGTGGTGCTGCAGAGATGGTTGTCCTTCTGGAAGGTTCTTCCATCTCCACAGAGGAACTCTGGAGCTCTGTCACCTCCCCGTGACCAAGGCCCAACTCCCCGATTGCTCAGTTTGGCCGGGAGTCCAGCTTTAGGAAGAGTCTTCTTCTATTTAAGAACCCTTCCTCAGATCTGTGCCTCGACACAATCTTGTCTCGGAGCTCTAGGGACAATTCCTTCGACTTCAAACTTGGTTCTTGCTCTGATATGCACTGTCAACTATGGGACCTTATATAGATAGGTGTGTGCCATTCCAAATCATGTCCAGTCAATTGACTTTACCACAGGTGGACTCTAATCAAGTTGTAGAAACATCTCAAGGATGATCAATGGAAACATGATGCACCTGGGCTCAATTTTGAGTCTGGATACTTATGTAAATAAGGTATTTCTGGTTTTTTTTCTTTTATACATTTGCAAAAATGTGTCATTATGGGGTATTGTGTGTAGATTAATGAGGACAATTTTTTATTTAATACATTTTAGAATAAGGCTGTAACGTAACAAAATGTGGAGAAAGTCAAGGGGTCTGAATACTTTCCGAATACACTCTATATTACACATTAGAACTCGGACTTCACGCTATTGGGGCTTTCTGTCTTATCACTCGTAGGCTGACTAGTTTTCACAGAAGGGGAGTCGCTCTAATTGTTTTTTGGGAGAGGAGGAGGAGGAGGAGTAGGAAAGCCGGCACTCTCACTAGAGAAACTGTCACTATTCTCGAGTGGAAGAAGAAGAGGAGGAGCAAGGCCATTGTCATTGCCGGGCATAAGTAGGCCTACTAGCTTCCACCTGCGATTGTGTTTTGTCAGTTGAGGACAAGGTGCTTGCTTTGCTGATGTGGTTATCTTCGGTAATTTGGCATGACCTTGATCAGAAAAAGCTTTTGTGCAGCATTTTTGTGCACCACTTGGTCTTGCCTTTTGTTTATCCATCTTGAACAACGCACTCACTCTCCATCCGAGTCCGACTTGATTGACCTATTTTTTTTAACTTGATAGCCAATTAGGTGAGGAGGCCAAGGCGGGCTGCTGCTGGTGCCACTGAGAAATGGTTTCCGCTACGCCAGTGGTCTGTACATCGTCGCCAGTCACCAGCTAATGAAGATCCGTTGAATCAAGTTTGGGATTGAGGCGCTTCACTATCTCCTGCCACAGGCGTTCACACAAAATTATGGCATCAATGTATGTTAATGTCCTGTTCTCAACATGCTAAGCTTTGCAGTTCCATTTATACTGCTTTGCTCAGAAGATTTTGTCACTATAGTATGTTCTCCAAATAACACATGCCATTTAGCAGACACTTTTATCCAAAGCAACTTACAGTCATGTGTGTATACATTTTACATATGAGTGGTCCCAGGAATCAAACCCACTATCCTGGCATTGCAAGCACCATGCTCTACCAACTGAGCTACAGAGGACATCACAGTGAATGTGATGTACTTTAAAGCTGGTGAGTAGATGTTTCCTTAGCTAAGAACTCAAATGGCTTTGTCTACCTCAGAGTATCTACCTCACAGGGAAAGTGTTTGAAAGAGAACACCCTTTGAGAATTCTTCATCCAGATCCCAATTTCTCTGTCTGAGACTTGAAGGTTGCAGAATGGGAACAAAGTCATGGTGGCTTGGTATCACTGTAAAAGTCTGTGGGCCGCCTGGCCTGGGGATCAAGGATGGGTTGCATGGGAACACCACGGTAGACGGGATCTCTTTAACCAGCCGTAGAACAACAGCCAGGTGGCCAAATGTGGAAAGGTGCAAGCCGGCGACTCGGCAACCTACTGTATGGTATAACTGCTAACAGCGCAGGTTTCCCACGCTTTGAAAAGATCCCCATTCCAGGGTTTGTTCTTTGTTGTTGCAACTGAATTATTGAAGACTCTTGCGGTGTCTTGGCTCAGGCTATCACCACGTATCTCTGACCTTGCTCTCCCAAACACTATCTCACACCTATATGTATATGATTTCTGAATTTACCTTTAGCAAACAAGCAAGGAGGGAAAACGTTGGTATTTTTTGACTCTCCAGTCTTTTCCTTTGTGGTGGTCATTCTTGAGGATAAACAACAACAACTTAATCACCCAGAACATTCCGTTACTAACAACTCAGCTCAAATATTCTGGGCACGCTGACGGCCAACCAACCAAGCATACTTAACTTCACAATGTTAATCAAAGGACTCAACAATGCGCTATTGTCACGGACTGAAACCACACGAAACCACCAGAAACCAGATACATGCCTAGCAGTTCAGTAATTAGTAGAGACTTCCCTATTTAAGCAGCGTGTCACCAGACCAGGACACACAGCTGTAATGGTGTCCCCAAGGCATCACTATGGCCAGCGCTAGCTAGCTGGGTCTCCTGATGGAAGGGAACTGTAATTAAAGACTGGGTCTCTTTCACAGTTCACTCTCTGGCTCCTGTCAGGCCGTCTAATGGCTTCCATATGAGGCGCTTTACAAGCGGAGAGAGTGGGATTAATGTTGGCTGGTCGGAGGGGAAATGGCCGTCCTGGGAGTTACCTGTCAGGGCCCCGCGCTGCGCCATGCCCCTCGTCTCCCTACGCAGGCCTGCCCAGAGCGATGGATGTTGCACAACACCGAGAGGAGAGGGACCAACTGCTGCATTTGAGGGGAGGAGAGGAGAGAAGAGAGAGAGAAATAGAGAGAGAGAGATGGGACAGAGCAGAAGGAAATTCACACCAGATGAGGAAGGACTCTAGTTGGGTAGTGGGCAGGAGTGATGCATTGCAGAGGCCTGCTCTTGGCCAGAGTCCCCTTCTCCTGGGGTGACTAGGTTTACAGGAGCTTTAGCTGCGGCCTATTGTTATGAACCATGTGTTCCTGGACTTGGAAGTTCCTTTTTGTCCCTGCACAGTATGTAATAAAACGTTTTTACAATGTTATTACTACAGTAATCACACATATACTACACAAGTTTAGGATAAACTTAATGTAAAGTGTTACCAGCTCATCTATAGCATTGACTTACTCGAAACCTTACAGATGGAGGGTATTATAATAAAAGAGAACTACTTACATATTTTCTGTTAGAATTCCAGAGATCATCATTGGCATTGTTTACAGCTTCTCTTCGGTGGTGGAGGAAAAACAGCTGTGTACGTGCTGCAGTTCTGTTGACAGTGTGCCCTGCTCAAGGGCGTCAAGTAATGTATTCCCAATTAGTCTGTATCCTTTAGGCAAATTCCTTTTTCCCTCCATGATCCCCATAATACTGTTTTAAATGAGAGCAATAAGGTGATTTACATACTATATTAAATGAATGAAGCAAGACTTGAGACTGAAGCCACATGCCTTACCTTCCATATGAAACACACATGCTCAAAGATATGCATATCATTTTAACAGTAGATGGAGAACCAACAATGTGTGAAGAAGACAGAGAAAGAGAGGAGGGGAAGAGAGAGAGATGACTTTTCCCTCGTTAATTTAGTCCCGTGGGGCATACATGCATAGAATAACAGCAACACTGGAGAAGAAAGACATAGGAAATAGGAAAGACGGGAAATAACTGAGAGGGAGATAGATAGCGAAAAAGAAAAATAGATACAATGTTAGAGTTCTTACAATGTGTTAGCGGTGAGCTTGCGTAGCATCACAAAGACACCGCCCAGTTGACAGTTCTTGACTCCTGCTTAACAGAGGTATTTTGGACATGCTCTCTCTCCGTAGCATACATATCTGCAGCTGGTGCTCTACGTGGAGACCATGGGGATTGACATGTCTGCAAAGTGGTGTTACCCTGTGCTTGGAATGAGTGATCCCCTTGTTGATATCACAGCAATTTTCTGTTTCCCTGTCATTGTGCCTGAGAGAATGCCCTCAGTCACAGGACAGACAAAGACATAGCGAGAGAGAGAGACATAGAAACAGAGAGAGCGAGAGAGCGAGAGGGAGGAAGGCAGGGAGGGAGGGAGAATGAGAGAAAGAGGAGGAGACGTAAAGATATTCTTTGGGAGAGAGTGTTTGGAAGAGAAAAAACACTCCAGCTGAGTTGACTCAAGCTGTCACTGACTTCAGTGTGTATTTCACACGGTATCGATTCCTACCTGGATCCTGTGCTCCATGCAGCCACAGAGGCCCATCTGCGAGCTAAGCTCAATTCATCCTCATCTTCGAGGGCTGTCTGGCGTTACCTATTGTCAGACATAATCTCAACAATTAAAGGAATGGAGTGTAAGGCTTATTTGTGTTTAAGTCTGGTTGACTTCTCTCTCACATAGAATTGAAGGTCGACATGATGATATCACCCGCTGCTCTGACTGACAATGTGATGCATTTCCAAACAAAGCTGTGCTGGCGTTTACTACGGTGCGGTAATCTCAGGCCCTGCTTATGTGTCTTGCCTTTACACATCTCTTAAACAGTGTATGCTCAATGAAATAGGGAGTGAGCTCCCAAATCACATTCACTGCGGAATCTTTATCCCCTGTGTTCACATTATTTCTGTGTAGTGTTGGCTGCTTGCAGAGTTGTAGTTCATCTAAATGTGCAGAAAAAAACGATTTGCACTGAACAGTCCTTGGGTCCATGTTTAGTCCATGTCCACTTTGAATAATTGTTAAGTCTGTGAAATCATGGTGTCATCATATTGCCAAATACAAAATGATATTGCATCATCCAACAACATCACTCAGCCATTAAGGAAAGGAAGGAAATAATGGAATGTGGGAGTTTTCTGGTTGCAGACTTTCCTGCCCCCCAGCTAAGCAAAACTAGCAACTTCTGTCATTGTACAGTTTTATTTTCAGTTTGTTTTAATCACCACAAAATGCTAAGACTGTGTTTTATTTGCTTCTTCTATCGTGTAAACAAGAGAGGAAATGAAATAACATTTGTTCAAGCAAGAATAATTGAGACTTGGAAAAATTGGATTTCAGCATATCACCTGCTCCTCTGAAAAAGATCTGGTCAGCACTGAGTTGTTACCAAACACATTTATATGTAAATCACAATTTGCATCAATTGTTGGATTCAGACACAAAATAAAGGAAGTGAAAGTTTCACTGGAATACCATAACTAACACAGAGAAGACCAGTGAGATCTATCTTGCTCAGGGAAAATGGTCAGCAACCTGTTTCCCCTTCCACACACACACACACACACACACACACACACACACACACACACACACACACACACACACACACACACACACACACACACACACACACACACACACACACACACACACACACACACACACACACACACACACACACACACACACACACACACACACACAGACAGACAGACAGACCTAGCATTGTTTTTAGCAAAATAGGCCAGCACTCAGATCACTGAGCATATGGCTTTGCTTGTACATCCTGTATGTTGATTATGAACACGCGACCTATACACTCTCCACAGACCTAGGTGGGCGTGGAGGAGGAGGCAGGCAGCGTGGTTTCAGATGTGTTATGCTCCCACACCCCATCAAACGCCCCCTCCCTTTCCAGGGGGTACCTGTTCAACAACTACCTCTCAGGATGATTCCACACAACCACCAGCTGAAAGGACCATTTTGAACATCTCTTTTCCCTAATGTACATGTCCAGGCAGATTGAGTCGGTTGCAATCTAGAAGGATGAATTGGGTAGATTGGTGAAAACTCCAAAGCCTTTGATCAAATCAAATCAAGGATAAGTTTTTAGAAATTGGTTTCTTGGGTGTTTGACAAGCTCAAATGCATGTGAAACATACATATGGTATAAATGGAATAGGTAACTAGGTTGCTCTGATTATCGCTTACAGGCCATTTGATCTGGAGCTTTGAGGTCATGTGATGAAAGATGCATCTGTTGGCTGGTAATGATCAAACAGTTGTGCTGAGTTAATGTCAGATACCTCCTGGGTAACAACGTTCCCTCCTGGTTGAGAAACCTCTTTAAAAAAAGTTGGCTCTGATTGCTAGTTTAAAAGAATGTACCACATCTTCTTATATCTCCACTTCTAAATCGTAGTGCTCCTTACCGCCTAACAGCTTCAAGGACGGTCTCCCTGACGGTAAGAGAGTGGACAGCTCTTGTCTGGGGTGTGTGGGGTCCTTGATGATGCTGCGGGACTTCCTCAGGCACCATTTTAAGTAGATTAACTGGATGGGTGCAGCGGTATTAAACTGGCCCCATTCTCAACAGCCAGCCGAGACATTCACTGTCTGTTGGTAGAGGTAGGCCTCTCCCGCACCTTCACGCCCAGTCACCGTGTGTTCTGTGAAGAGCCTGTGTTTCCTCGACATCTGCTCGCTCCTGTCTCTCTATAGTTATTTTCTCTCGGTCAGCCCGCAAATGGAACAACTCAGCCTCAGTACACTCTGCCTCAAATTGATATTGCACAACAGTACCATTCTGAAAATAAGGCAGGTGTCCAATATCCTCTTTGTTCACGATAGACATTCTTTACTCTAATTAAATTTGAGAGGGCAGAGGGAGTGAGAACCGAAAATGTACATCCTTCAACCATGCCCACCTCGGAAGTCCCGACCTATGTCCAGACTCGCGGTGCCTATTATTCTACATTCTGGATTTCAATACAACAACAAAAAATTGTCTACTGAAATAAGTTAGCTGAAAAATTTGTGCAAAGAACGTAATTACAAAGACTATTGCGGTCATGGGAGGCTAGAGCTGTGTGTTTGGGAGGTATTTATGATGGACTTTGACATTGCATGGGGTTTCTATGGGGAAGGTGGGGGTAGAATCGTCATATTATCTACATGAAGCAATGGACCTAAAAACTGTCTGGGGTACTGACAAAAGACCAGGCAAGTGTTATAAAGGGCCCAGGAGTTGTTTTGGGTGAATTTCCCCTTTAAAACAGCTGGTTCTCTCTACTGCAGTCCCATTTTGGGGTGTGTTCCCTCCTCTGCTTCCTGAAGTCAACAATCAACTCCTATGTTTTGCTGATGTTGAGAGAGTGGTTCTTGTCCTATCAACACAATTCCAGTTCACTTACTTTTTCCGTATAGGCTGATTCGTGGTTGTTGGTTTTCAGGCCTAAAACCATGGTGTTGTCAGAAAACTTGATGGTGGAGTTTGTGTCGTGCAAAGCCACGCAGTCGTGGGTGAACTGGAAGTACAGGCTGAGGACCCACCCCTGTGTTAAGAGTCACTGTGTAAGTGTTGTTGCCAATCCTCACAGCCTGTGGTCCGTCCTTCAGGAAGTCCAGGATCCAGTTGCAGAGGGTAGTGTCCAGACCCAGGGCTCTGAGCTTGGAGGGAACAATTGTGTTGAATGCTGAACAGCATTTTCACATAAGTGTTCTTGTTGTCCAAATACGTTAGTGCCGTGTGAATAGCGATGGAAATACTGTAACGTGGATCTGTTGGACCGGTAGGCAAATTGGAGTGGGTCGAGTGTGCTGGCCTTGATGTGGGCCATAACCAGCCTCTCAAAGCAATTCATGATGACAAAGGTGAGTGCAATGGGCCAACAGTCATTTGGACATGTCTGTTACGGCTCTCGTTTGTGGAATGACCGGACCAAGGTGCAGCGTGGTAGGTGTACATCGTTCTATTTTATTGATGACACCAAAAGCAAAATAACAACGACAAAAACGAAAGCGCACAGTTCTGTAAGGCAAAATAAACTATACAGAAAACAAGATACCACAAAACCCAAAAGAAACATGACAACTTATATATGATCCCCAATCAGAGACAACGATAGACAGCTGCCTCTGATTGGGAACCATACTCAGCCAAAACCACAAAGAAATAGAAAACCTAGATTTTCCCACCCGAGTCACACCCTGACCTAACCAAACATAGAGAATAATAAGGATCTCTAAGGTCAGGGCGTGACAATGTCAGCATAGTTTTCTAGGCATTGGGATGATGCTGGTGTCCTTGAAGCAAGTGGGGACTGCGGCCTGGGACAGGGACAAGTTGAAAATGTCTGAGAAGAAAAAAACGCCATCTCAAAAACTCTTTTGAGAGTTTTCCTCAAGTCAAGCTCGGAGAGTGAAAGCACCTGGTAGTCCTGGAGCAGAGAGAGCCTTCCTAGATGGCTCAGTATTGTCTTCCTCAAAGCGAGCATTGAATGTGTTAAGCTCATATGAGAAGGAGGCTTTGGTGGGCACCACACAGCTGGATTTGCCTTTGTAGTCCGTGATAGCCTGTAGTCCTTGCCACATTTTTGAGAGTCTGAGTTGTTGAACATCAATACAAGTTTGAGTTTATATTGTCTTTTTGCGTCCCTAATGGATTTGCGGAAGTCAGACCTTGCCTTGTACAAGTCACGTGCCAGAATTGTCAGGGTTTGTTTTGCTGACATTGAATGCTGCAGTACGGGCTCTCAGCATGGTATTTATTTCTCCATTCATCCTGGGGTTTTGGTTGGGGTATGTCGGGAGTATTATTGTGGGTACAACATCATCAACACATTTTCTAATGAAGCCTGTGAATGACGATGTATATTCCAATATTCCTTTTCATATACATGTACCCTCCCGTTCAAAAGTTTGGGGTCACTTAGAAATGTCCTTGTTTTTGAAAGAAAAGCAAAACACCAGTCTCATCGTCAACAGTAAAGAGGCGACACCGGGATGCTGGCCTTCTAAGCAGAGTTGCAAAGAAAAAGCAATATCTCAGACTGAACAATAAAAAGAAAAGATTAAGATGGGCAAAAGAACACAGACACTGGACAGTGGAACTCTGGCTAGAAGGCCAGCATCCCGGAGTTAACTCTTCACTGTTGACGTTGAGACTGGTGTTTTACGGGTACTATTTAAAGAAGCTGCCAGTTGAGAACTTGTGTGGTGTCTATTTCTCAATCTAGACACTATAATGTACTTGTCCTCTTGCTCAGTTGTGCACTGTGGCCTCCCACTCCTCTTTCTATTCTGGTTAGTACCAGATTGCGCTGTTCTGTGACGGGAGTAGTACACAACGTTATACCAGATCTTCAGTGTCTTGAAAATTTCTCACATGGAAAAGTCTTTTTCTCAGAACAAGAATAGACTGATGAGTTTCAGAAGAAAGGTCTTTGTTTCTGGCCAATGTGAGCCTGTAATCAAACCCACAAATGCTGATGTTCCAGATACTCAACTAGTCTAAAGAAGGACAGATTTGTTGCTTCTTTAAACTATATTGAAAAAACATACTTTACGATGATATTGTCACATGTTTCAAATAAAATCAAAGCCGGAGATATTAGTCGTCCATAACGACAACTTATCAGAAGGCAAATCCAGGTCCCTTGACGTGCTCTGCAGAAAACAGGAAACTGGTGACACGTCATAAAAAGAGCTATTATACAAGCCCAGATCAAGTTACACACTCCATTTCTTCTCTCACTCCTTGTCGACATCTAGTGGAAGACGTATGAAGCGCATCTAAACGAATAAATATCAAGGACTTTAATAGGCAGTCCCTAGAAGAGAGCATCGATTTCAGATTTTCCACTTCCTGTCAGGAAGTTTGCTGCAAAAGGAGTTCTGTTTTACTCACAGATATAGTTCAAACGGTTTTAGAAACTAGAGAGTGTTTTCTATCCAATAGTAATAATAATATGCATATTGTACGAGCAATAATTGAATACGAGGCAGTTTGAAATTGGCACCTTTTATCCGGCTACTCAATACTGCCCCTGCAGCCCAAACAGGTTAAGACAAGTCGTCCAGGTCCTGAAGCAGCAAAGCATCCTCAAACCATCAAATTGCCACCACCATGCTTGACCATTGGTATAAGGTTCTTACTGTGGAATGCAGTGTTTGGTTTTTGCCAGGAATAATGGGGCCCATCTGTCCATAGAACATTCTTCCAAGAGTCTTGATGATCATCCAGGTGTTTCAGGTGCATTTTTGGCAACCTTGAGTCAACTTTTTGGACGAGATAGGTCCTGTTATGTCTGGGAAAAATCAACTACATCCCCTATACACTTCCTGATAAACTCAGTCACCGTCTCAATGTATACGTCAATGTTACTCTCAGAGGCAATCGGGAACATGTCCCAGTCTGCGTGATCAAAACAGTCTTGGAAAATGGATTTCGAGGAGTAAAAATGACCTTATTTGAAGAAGGGAGGGCCTTGTAGCCATCCCAGGAGGGAGAGTAACAATGGTCGAGAGTTTTTGAGTTGTGAGAATTACAGGCTATGTGTTGATAGAACTTTGGTAGCGTTTTCCTCAGATTTGCTTTATTTAATTCCCCAGCTATAATAAATGCTGCCTCAGGATATGCGTTTTCAATTTGCACAAGGTCCAGTGTAGTTCCTTGAGAGCCGTCGTGGTATCTGCTTGAGGGGGAAAATACATTGCTGATAACCGAAGAAAATTCTCTAGAGAGGTAATGCGGTCTGCATTTGATTGAGAGGTATTCTAGGTCGGGTGAAGAAAGGACTTGAGTTCCTGTACTGAAATTAACTGACTTATTTGCTAAAAGTTCTGGTTCTGCTGGTCTGAGTGCTATGTCTGTGAGAAATGACAGAACAGCTGCTGCTGCTGCTGCAGCAGAGGACAGTGGTGCAGTCGAGATGAAGAAAACAGAGAAAGACACACTCACTCACACTGACACAGATCATGTAGCCTACTGCTGCCAGTTGAATGAAATAGTAGGATAATTAGGGAAGGGGGGATTCGGGGGAACATTTAGACACTAGGCTATTTGCAATAGGCTATAGCCTAACATGTCGTTAGATTTGGCTTTTATAACACATAGGTAAGACAATAGCCATCTGCGAGACAGTTATACAGTTATTTTTATTAAAAACAAGTCATCATATTGAATGAATGAATAAATGTTAAATAATCCTAATTAATCTGTCAAAGGTGAAGTTTGGGGCTGTCAGTGTATTTTAATTGTTTTATCAATGTTTAGGCTATTCACTTTGCTTTCAAATCTGTGTCTCTTCAGCCAGCGAGACAACAAGGGTTTTTGAACTGCAGCAGAGAAGAAGAGCCACATATCTGCCGTCTCATTGGCTAGAATGGTCACACCTAATCTCGCCTCCTCCCGCCTTCCTTCCCTCTTTGTTGATATGTACTTCCATTGTTAGAGCGGTCACTTGTCTTGTCAATATAACAGATCATATTTGACTCTAGTGATTAGAGACTCTGGTGTCAGATTCCATTATATCTCCTCCGCCATTGGAGGATGGAAAGTCCCACCGAAAATGTTATTCACTTATCAAAGGGCCTATCACTACTTGTCGGAAGGTTACGCATATGCAGGAAACGCTGGAAATCAACAGTTCTGGAAATCTGTTTGCATCCACAGAAACAAGTCCCATCGTTCTATAACAAACACAGATGGTTTTATTTCGAGTTCAGTAGAAGAAAACATAGAGAGAGGAAGAGAGACTCACACTACACAGATGTACTGCCAGATCCTTAATGTTTTGTCTGTATCTCTAGCCAAATATTAAACACAGCTAAGTGGACAGGGGGGAACACATGACAACAGTGAAGATGTCGTCCCCCACAAATGATGCAGCGCCTCCCCTTGGGCCAATTACGATATCGCGGGTGCTTAACACATTTCAGTTACCATAAGCTCCCTCCTTGGGCCAATCGGTGTAATTTTGAAAATGCCTAACCTCTATGGCAAGACTCATAGTTCACACAAGTTTCGTCAAATCGGGCCAGTGCTGTCAGAGATATTGTGTGTGACGAACATACGAACAAACGGACGGATGGATGGAGACAGAAATCCTCCTCGATTTCATCATGGGTGACAACAACCACAGTAAGCTACTTAATTGTTACCCAAAAAGGATTTGATATTGATGTAAAACATCTGCATTAGATCAGAAATATGGAAATCATAAATGAAATCGCCAAGTAGCCTGTTGTTCTGGCAAAGATGTGTCCGTAGCGGATTGCTAAACTGTATTTTATGTGGATAATATGAACGAAGGCTACTCTGCTTTTGCTAAGCAAAACAGGAGAAAATGAAACAAGTGCTTTCTGGTCACTAACATGGATATGTACACCTGCATTTGGGCATCAATGCTGATGACTGGTCATTGGTCAACAGTCAAGACATGCAACCTTTTGTTTCTGAAGCACAGATTAATCAAACAATTAATCAAATGGCCACCGGACTATTTACATTGAGAACCCCCCTCAACTAACCTGTATCCCCGCACACTGACTCGTTACCGGTACCCCCTGTGTACAGCCTCGTTACTGTTATGTTATTATGTTTTATTCTTTTTTATTTTTTGACTTTAGTTTATTTGGTCATTTTTTTCTTAACTCTTAACTCTCTTCTTGAACTAAACTCTTGGTTAAGGGATTGTAAGTAAGCATTTCACGGTAAGGTCTACACTTGTCTTTTGAGCTTCTAGTCATGAAATCTATGCAACCTACTCAATCACTTTTTACAGCTACTGTTTACAGTCCTTCTGGGCTATTTACAGCTGGGCTATTTACAACCTTGTAGTCATGGCAGATAATATTCACATTTTTGGTGACTTTAATATTCACATGCAGAAGTCCACAGACCCACTTTCAGAGCCATCATCGACTCAGTGGGTTTTGTCCAACATGTCTCCGAACCTACTCACTGCCACAGTCATACTATGAACCTAGTTTTGTACCGTGGAATAAATGTTGTGGATCTTAATGTTTTTCCTCATAATCCTGGACTATCGGACCACCATTTTATTAGGTTTGCAATCTCAACTAATAATCTGCTCAGACCCCAACCAAGGATCATCAAAAGTAATTCTATAAATTCTCGGACAACCCAAAGATTTCTAAATGCCCTTCCAGACTCCCTCCACCTACCTAAGGACGTCAGAATACAAAAATCAGTTAACCACCTAACTGAGTAACTCAATTCAACCTTGTGCAATACACTAGATGCAGTCGCACCCTTAAAAAAAACATGTGTAATAAGAAACTAGCTCCCTGTTATACAGAAAATACTCTTGCTCTGAAGCAAGCTTCCAGAAAATTGGAACGGAAATGAGTCTACACCAAACTGGAAATCTTCCGACTAGCTTGGAAAGACAATACCGTGCCGTACCGAAGAGCCCTCACTGCTGCTCGATCATCCTATTTTTCCAACTTAATTGAGGAAAATAAGAACAATCCTACATTTATTTTTGATATTGTCGCAAAGCTAACTAAGAAGCAGCATTCCCCAAGAGAGGATGGCTTTCACTTCAGCAGTGATAAATTCATGAACTTCTTTGAGGAAAAGATCATGATCATTAGAAAGCAAATTACGGACTCCTCTTTAAATCTGCGTATTCCTCCAAAGCTCAGTTGTCCTGAGTCTGCACAATTCTGCCAGGACCTAGGATCAAGGGAGATACTCAAGTTTTTTAGTACTATATCACTTGGCACATTTATGAAAATAATCATGGCCTCCAAACCTTCAAGTTGCATACTGGACCATATTCCAACTAAACTACTGAAAGAGCTGCTTCCTGTGCTTGGCCCTCCTATATTGAACATAATAAACAGCTCTCTACTCACCGGATGTGTACCAAACTCACAAAAAGAGGCCGTAATAAAGCCTCTCTTGAAAAAGCCAAACCTTGACCCAGAAAATATAAAAAACTAGCGGCCTATATTGAATCTCCCATTCCTCTCAAAAAAATTGAAAAAGCAACTCACTGCCTTCCTGAAGACAAACAATGTATACGAAACGCTTCCGTCTGGTTTTAGACCCCATCATAGCACTGAGACTGCACTTGTGAAGGTTGTAAATTACCTTTTAATGGCGTCAGACCGAGGCTCTGCATCTGTCCTCGTGCTCCTACCATCGATCACCACATTCTTTTGATGAGATCGGAAACCCAAATTGGTCTGCACGCACAAGTTCTGGCTTGGTTCAGATCTTATCTTTTTAAGGCTAGGGGGCAGTATCCTGAATTCCAGATGACTGACGTGCCCAAAGTAATGCTTTTGTCACTTCTAGGTTAGACTACTGCAACGCTCTACTTTCCAACTACCCGGATAAAGCACTAAATTAACTTCAGTTAGTGCTAAACACGGCTGCTAGAATCTTGACTAGAACCCAAAAAACGTATCATATTACTCCAGTGCTAGCCTCTCTGTTAAGGCAAGGGCTGATTTCAATGTTTTACTGCTAACCTACAAAGCATTACACGGGCTTGCTCCTACCTATCTTTCTGATTTTTCCGACACAGGTACGCTGCGGTCACAAGACGCAGGCGTCCTTACTGTCCCTAGAAAACCCTGCTGGAGGCATATAGAGCTCCTATAGAGCTCAATTTTTATGGAATGGTCTGCCTATCCATGTGAGAGATACAGACTCGGTCTCAAACTTTAAGTCTTTATTGAAGACTCATCTCTTCAGTAGGTCCTATAGAGTGTAGTCTGGCCCAGGAGTGTGAAGGTGAACGGAAAGGCACTGGAGCAACGAACTGCCCTTCTTGTCTCTGCCTGGCCAGTCCCCCTCTCTCCACTGGGATTATCTGCCTCTAACCCCATTACAGGGGCTGAGTCACTGGCTTACTGGTTCTCTTTCATGCCTACCCTAGGAGGGGTACGTCACTTGAGTGGCTTGAGTTACTGACGTGATCTTCCTGTCCAGGTTGGCGCCCACCCTTGGGTTGTGCTGTTGGGGAGATCTTCATGGGCTATACTCGGCCTTGTCTCAGAATGGTGGTTGAAGATATCCCTCTAGTGGTGTGAGGGCTGTGCTTTGGCAAAGTGGGTAAGGTTATATCCTAGCTGTTTGGCCCTGTACAGGGGTATCGTCGGACGGGGCCACAGTGTCTCCCGATCCCTCCTGTCTCAGCCTCCAGTATTTATGCTGCAGTAGTTTAAGTGTCAGTCTGTTATATCTGGAGTATTTCTCCTGTCTTATCCGGTGTCCTGTGTGAATTTAAGTATGCTCTCTCTAATTCTATTTTTCTCTCTTTCTCTCTTTCTTTCTCTCTCTCGTAGGACCTGAGCCCTAGGACCATGCCTCAGGACTACCTGGCCCGGTGACTCCTTGCTGTCCCCAGTGCACCTGACCGTGCTGCTGCTCCAGTTTCAACTGTTCTGCCTGTGACTATGGAAGCCAACTGACATTTACTCCTGAGGTGCTGACCTGTTGCACCGTTGACAACCACTGTGATTATTATTATTTGATCCTGCTGGTCATCTATGAACATTTGAACATCTTGGCCATGTTCTGTTATAATCTCCACCCGGCACAGCCAGAAGAGGACTGGCCACCCCTCATAGCCTGGTTCCTCTCTAGGTTTCTTCCTAGGTTCTGGCCTTTCTAGGGAGTTTTTCCTAGCCACCGTGCTTCTACACCTGCATTGCTTGCAGATTGGGGTTTTAGGCTGGGTTTCTGTACAGCACTTTGTGACATCAGCTGATGTAAGAAGGGCTTTTTAAATAAATTTGATTGATTGATTGTATTCGGCGCATGCGACAAATAAAGTTTGATTTGATTTGATCAGATGTTGTTGAGACAAGAATTTATTGCAATGCAGCATCTATGTTAGTGACCAGATTGAACAGGCGAAGTTATAACTATAAAGTACAAATGGTAGGCTATATGTACCCTCTTAAAATATGCACAAAAAAAATAAATAAAGAGCACCTTCCTAATATTGTGTTGCACCCTTTTGTACTCAGAACAGCCTAAATTCGTCGGGGCATGGACTTTACAAGCGTTCCACAGGGATGCTGGCCCATGTTGAATCCAATGCTTCCCACAGTTGTGTTAAGTTGGCTGGATGTCCTTTGGGTGGTGGACCATTGTTGATACACATGGGAAACGGCAGGTAGCCTAGTGGTTAGAGCGTTGTACTAGTAACCGCAAGGTAAAAATCTGTCGTTCTGCCCCTGAACAAGGCAGTTAACCCACTGTTCCTAGGCCAGCATTTAAAATAAGAATTTCTTCTTAGCTGACTTGCCTAGTTAAATAAAGGTTTTTAAAAAACTGTTGACTGAAAAACCGTTGAAGCAGCATTGAAGTTCTTCACACAAACTGGTGCGCCTGGCACCTACTACCATACCCCGTTCAAAGTCACTTTAAACTTTTGTCTAGCCCATTCACAATGAATGGCACACATAAGTAATCTGTGTGTCAGTTGTCTCAAGGATTAAAAATACTTCTTTAACCTGTCTCCTCCATTTCATCTACACTGATTGAAGTGGATTTAACAAGTGACATCAATAAGGGATCCTAGCTTTCACCTGGATTCACCTGGTCAGTCTATGTCACAGGTGTCAAACTCATTCCACGGGGGGCCGAGTGTCTGCGGGTTTTCGCTCCTCCCTTGTACTTGATTGATGAATTAACATCACTAATTAGTTAGGAACTCCCCACACCTGGCTGTCTAGGGCTTTATTGAAAGGAAAAACCAAAAACCTGCAGACACTAGGCCCTCCGTGGAATGAGTTTGACACCCCTGGTCTATGTCATTGAAAGAGCAGGTGTTCTTAATGTTTTGTACATATATACAGTGCCTTCAGAAACTGTTCATACCCATTGACTCTTCAGACGATGAGGAGGAAATCTGCCGTTACAGTTAGAATCACCTTTGGCAGTGATTACAGCTGTGAGTCTTTCTGGGTAAGTCTCAAAGAACATTGCCCACCTGGATTGTACAATATTTGCACATTATTATTTTTAAATTCTTCAAGCGATGTCAAGTTGGTTGTTGATCATTGCTAGACAGCCATTTTCAAGTCTTGCCATTGTTTTTCAAGATGATTTAAGTCAAAACGGTAATTACTTATGTGTGACATTCAGAGGGTGAATGGGCAAGACAAAATATTTAAATGCCTTTGAACAGGGTACGGTAGTAGGTGACAAGGATGCTATCTGGGCAGGCGGCTTTGTAAGTATTCACTCTTTTGAGAGTTTCCTCACGTCAAGCTCAGAGAGCAAAAGCACCTGGTTGTTCTGGAGCAGAGAGAGCCTTCCTAGATGGCTCAGTATTGTCTGCCTCAAAGCGAGCATAGAATGTGATAAGCTTGTCTGAGAGGGAGGCTTCGGTGGGCACCACACAGCTGGATTTGCCTTTGTAGTCAGTGTTAGACAGTAGTCCTTGCCACATGCTTGCGAGTCTGAGTTGTTGAACATCAATTCAAGTTTGAGTTAGTATTGTCTTTTTGCGTCCCTAATGGATTTGCAGAGGTTGTATCTTTCCTTGTACAAGACACGCGCCACTGAGTCGTCAGGGTTCATTTTGCTGACATTGAATACTGCAGTATGGGCTCTCAGCATGGTATGGATTTCTCTGTTCATCCAGGGTTTTGGTTGGGGTATTTCCAGATAATTATTGTGGGTACAACATCATCAACACATTTTCGAATGAAGCCTGTGACTGATGATGTATATTCCTCAATGTTGACGGGTGAGTCCTGGGTGGAGGAATCTTTGAACATATTCCAATCAGTATTCTCAAAACCGTCCTGCAACATTGAGTCTGCCTCCTCTGTCCAGAGCCTCACTATTCTTTGTGTTGGTGGCTCCCTCTTGAGTTGCTGTTTGTAGGAGGGGAGTAGGAACACAGGGACGTGATCTGATTGGCCAAAGTGGGGGAGGGGGGATGGCTTTGTAGGTGTAACGGATGTTTGTGTACACATGGCTCAGCACGTTGTATCCTCTCATGGAACAAGATACATGTTGGTGATTCTATTTGTTTTAAATTTGATTGGTTAAAATCCCCCTCGATAATAAAGACTGCTTCCAGGTGAAAGGATTCTTGCTGACTAATGTTCTTGTAAAGTTTTCAATGTGCCACCTTCATTTATTTATTTTTTTGATTTTTTGGGGGACAGGGAAATCATGCTGACACTAGGGCCTCTTTTACAGATGAGCATTGCATAAATACATTAAACACATACAATATACAATATTACAAATCATATTAGGAAAAACAGACACATTTATCAACATATATCAACATCATTACTCTAAACTGACCAAGGGGGACCAGAACATCTAATTTCAGACAACTCTGTAGGTTGTTCCACATAAAGGGTGCATAAAATGTTTAAGTAGCTTTACCTGACTCTGTGGAGACTGAAAGGGTTTCCACTGTTATCCTAGCCTGAGACCAGGTTTGGTCATTTGTAAGTCTAAATTGAATTAATGATGATTTTTGCTTGTGGTGGTATGTACACAGCTGTGATAATGACACACGTGAATTCCCTCTGCATTTTAGCATCAAAAACTCCAGCTCGGGTGAACAGAAGCTCGAGATGTTTTTAACTTCGGTACACCAGGAATTGTTGCACTCTTACCAGAAGCGGCAGTTCAATACATACGGAAAATGGAAAAGCCGTCTGGTTGAGAAGCAGACGAGTGAGTTTTCCGTAGACCATGTCTCTGTAAAAACAAAGACACAGCATTCCCTGATGTCCCTCTGCGATTGAAGCATTGCCCTGAGTTCAAAAAGTTTATTTTCCAGCAATTGGACATTGGCCATCAGGATACTAGGAAGAGGAGGCCGTCTATTCAGCCTAGCTTGGAGTCCCCCTTTCCTTCCTCTTCTTCGTTATTACTACCTATGGGAAATTGAATACTTGATCAAGTTGATCCATGAAGGAGAAAAAGTTAAAGTCGGAAGTTTACATACACCTTAGCCAAATAAATTTAAACTCAGTTTTCACAATTCCTGACATTTAATCCCGGTAACAATTCCCTGTTTTAGGTCAGTTAGGATCACCACTTTATTTTAAGAATGTGAAATGTCAGAATAATAGTAGGGCGAATGATTTATTTCAGCTTTTATTTTTTTCATCACATTCCCAGTGGGTCAGAAGTTTACATACACTAAATTAGTATTTGTCACGCCCTGGCCTTGTTATTCTTTGTTTTCTTTATTATTTTAGTTAGGTCAGGGTGTGACATGGGGAATGTTTATGTTTTGTTAGTTTGTAAAGTGTTTTTGTGTCGTGTTCATCTTCGTTGGTGTTAATAAAAGAAGATGGCTTATTTTCCAACTGCTGCATTTTGGTCCGTCAATCCGCCACACGATCGTGACAGAATTACCCACCATAGGACCAAGCGGCATGGAAGGCGGCAACAGGACCTACCTACACAGGATTTCTGGAGATGGGAGGAAATTCTAGACGGGAGAGGACCCTGGTCACAGCCAGGGGAATATCACTGCCCCAAGGCAGAGAAAGAGGCAGCACGGCGACACGGGAGGAAGCCCAAGAGACAGCACAAAAATTTTTTTGGAGGGGGGCACTTGGAGCAGTCGGCGAAGTTGAGGGGTGAGTCTGAGTGTGTCGAGGAGTTATTGGACAGATTGGAGGAGAGTGAACGAAGGGGAGATTATGAGACATTCGAAGAGTTGTTGACGAAATTGGAGGAGAGTGAAGAGAGAGAGCTGTTGGTTTGGCAGAGTATGCAATGCATTCTTCCTGAGGAGCGTATTAGCTGTCCGATGCCACCTGTGTCAGTTCCTCGTACTCAGCCTGAAACTCGTGTTAAAGTTCCGGAAGATTTGATGCCGGCTATACACACCAGGTCTCCAGTACATCTTCACAACCCGGTGTGTCCTGTTCCTACTTTTTGCACTCATCCTGAGATGCATGTCCCCAGCCCTGTACCACTAGTTCCGGCACCAAGCACTAGGTCTAAGGTGCGTCCCCAGAGCCCTTTACGCACTGTTCCTGCTCCCCACACTAGCTTTGAGGTGCGTGTTTCCAGCCCATTACCACCAGTGCCTACACCACGCATCAAGCTTCCTGGGTGTCTCCAGAGCCCTGTTGTTCCTCCACGTACTAGCCCTGTGGTGCGTGTCTCCAGCACATTACCACCAGTGCCTACACCACGCACCAAGTCCTCTGTGTGTTTCCAGAGTCCTGTACGCACTGTTCCTTCTCCCCGTACTCGCCCTGATGTGCGGGTCCTCAGCCCGGTACCACCAGTACCGGTACCACGCACAAGGCCTATAGTACGCCTTGAGAGTCCAGTGTGCCCTGTTGCTGCTCCCCGCATTAGCCCTGAGATGCGTGTCCCCAGTCCGGTACCACCAGTTCCGGCCCCACGCACTAGGCCTAATGTGCGTCCCCAGGGTCCAGTATGCCCTGTTCCTGCTCCCCGCACTAGCCCTGAGATGCGTGTCCCCAGCCCGGTACCACCAGTTCCGGCACCACGCACTAGGCCTAATGTGCGCTCCCAGGGTCCAGTATGCCCTGTTCCTGCTCCCCGCACTAGCCCTGAGATGTGTGTCCCCAGCCCGGTGCCACCAGTCCCGGCACCACGCACCAGGCCTACAGTGCGCCTCAGCCGGCAGGAGTCTGCCGTCTGCACAGCAATGACTGAACTGCCCGTCTGCCAAGCGCCATCTGAGCCATCCGTCTCCCCAGCGCCATCTGAGCCATCCGTCTCCCCAGCGCCATCTGAGCCATCCGTCTGCAATGAGCCTGCAAAGCCGCCCGTCTGCCATGAGCCTGCAAAGCCGCCCGTCTGCCATGAGCCCACTGAGCCGTCCGCCAGACAGGAGCCGCTAGAGCCGCCCGCCAGACAGGAGCCGCTAGAGCCGTCCGTCAGACAGGATCTGCCAGAGCCGCCAACCAGACAGGATCTGCCAGAGCCGCCAACCAGACAGGATCTGCCAGAGCCGCCAACCAGACAGGAGCAGCCAGATCAGTCAGCCAGCCATGAGCAGCCAGATCCGTCAGCCAGCCATGAGCAGCCAGATCCGTCAGCTAGCCATGAGCAGCCAGATCCGTCAGCTAGCCATGAGCAGCCAGATCCGTCAGCTAGCCATGAGCAGCCAGATCCGTCAGCTAGCCATGAGCAGCCAGATCCGTCAGCTAGCCATGAGCAGCCAGATCCGTCAGCTAGCCATGAGCAGCCAGATCCGTCAGCTAGCCATGAGCAGCCAGATCCGTCAGCTAGCCATGAGCAGCCAGATCCGTCAGCTAGCCATGAGCAGCCAGATCCGTCAGCTAGCCATGAGCAGCCAGATCCGTCAGCTAGCCATGAGCAGCCAGATCCGTCAGCTAGCCATGAGCAGCCAGATCCGTCAGCTAGCCATGAGCAGCCAGATCCGTCAGCCAGCCATGAGCAGCCAGATCCGTCAGCCAGCCATGAGCAGCCAGATCCGTCAGCCAGCCATGAGCAGCCAGATCCGTCAGCCAGCCATGAGCAGCCAGATCAGTCAGCCAGCCATGAGCAGCCAGATCCGTTAGCCAGCCATGAGCAGCCAGATCTGTCAGCCAGCCATGGGTCGTCCCTCAGTCCGGAGCTGCAGTCCCTCAGTCCGGAGCTGCAGTCCCTCAGTCCGGAGCTGCCATTCCTCAGTCCGGAGCTGCCCCTTACCCTGGTGCTGCCCCTTACCCTGGTGCTGCCCCTTACCCTGGTGCTGCCCCTTACCCTGGTACTGCCCCTTATCCTGGTACTGCCCCTGACCCTGGTACTGCCCCTTACCCTGGTACTGGTCCTTAGTCCGGAGCTGTCCCTTAGTCCGGAACTCCCCCTTAATGCTATGGGGTTAATGTGGAGGGGGGTCGTTTGGAGGAAGCCTAGGAGGTGGTTAGGTACTGTGGTGACGTGGGGACTACGACCAGAGCCGGAGCCGCCACCGTGGAGGGGAGCCCACCCAGACCCTCCCCTAGACTGTGTATGGTGCGCCCGGAGTTCGCGCCTCAAGGGGGGGGTTATGTCACGCCCTGGCCTTATTATTCTTTGTTTTCTTTATTATTTTAGTTAGGTCAGGGTGTGACATGGGGAATGTTTATGTTTTGTTGGTTTTGGGTGTTTATTTGGTAAAGGGGTTATGGGGTGTAGTATATGGTTTTGTGTTGAGTGTAGATGTCTAGCGTTGTCTATGTTGGTTAGTTATCTAGGAGAGTCTATGGTTACCTGAATGAGTTCCCAATTAGAGACAGCTGATTTCGGTTGTCTCTGATTGGGAGCCTTATTTAGGGTAGCCATAGGCTCTCATTGGTTGTGGGTAATTGTCTATGTAGAACGTTTGTAGCCTGTGTGTGTATGTGCACAACGTTATTTAGCTTCACGGTCGTTTGTTGTTTTGTATAGTTTGTTAAAGTGTGTCGTGTTTATTTTCGTCATCTTTTAAAAAATAAAAGAAGATGGCATATTTTCCTAAAGCTGCGTTTTGGTCCATCAATCCTCCACACGATCGTGACAGTATTTGGTAGCATTTCCTTTAAGTTGTTTAACTTGGGTCAAACAATTCAGGTAACCTTCCACAAGCTTCCCACAATAAGTTCCTCCTGACAGAGCTGGTGTAATTGAATAAGGTTTGTAGGCCTCCTTGCTCACCCACGCTTTTTCAGTTCTGTCCACAAATTTTCTATGGGTTTGAGGTCAGGGCTTTGTGATGGCCACTCCAATACCTTGACTTTGTTGTCCTTAAAGCCATTTTGCCACAACTTTGGAAGTATGCTTGTGGTCATTGTCCATTTGGAAAACCCATTTGTGACCAAGCTTTAACTTCCTGACTGATGTCTTGAGATGTTGCTTCAATATATCCACATGATTTCCTCCCTCATGATGCCATCTATTTTTGAAGTGCACTAGTCCCTCCTGCAGCAAAGCACCCTCACAACATGATGCTGCCACCCCCGTGCTTCACGGTTGGGGTGGTGTTCTTTGACTTGCAAACCTCCCCCTTTCTCCTCCAAACATAAGAATAGTAATTATGGCCAAACAGTTCTATTTTTGTTTCAGAGGACATTTCTCCAAAAAGTATGGTCTTTGTCCCCATGTGCAGTTGCAAACCGTAGTCTGGCTTTTTTATGGCGGTTTTGGAGCAGTGGCTTCTTCTTTGCGGAGCGGCCTTTCAGGTTATGTCAATATAGGACTTGTTTTACTGTGGATATAGATACTTTTGTACCTGTTTCCTCCAGCATCTTCACAATGTCCTTCGCTGTTGTTCTGGGATTGATTTGCACTTTTCGCACCAAAGTACGTTCATCTCTAGGAGACAGAACGCATCTCCTTTCCGAGCGGTATGACGTTTATACTTGCGTACTATTGTTTGTACAGATGAATGTGGTACCTTCAGGCGTTTGGAAATTGCTCCCAAGGATGAACCAGACTTGTGGAGGTCTTGGCTGATTTCTTTTGATTTTCCCATGATGTCAAGCAAAGAGGCACTGAGTTTGAAGGTAGGCCTTGAAATACATCTACAGGTACACCTCCAATTGATTCAAATGATGTCAATTAGCCGATCAGAAACATCTAAAGCCATGACATCATTTTCTGGAATTGTCCAATCTGTTTAAAGGCACAGTCAACTTAGTGTGTGTAAACTTCTGACCCACTGGAATTGTGAAACAGTGAATTATAAATTAAATAACCTGTCTTTAACCTTTCTGCTGCAGGCGTTCTGCTAGCAACCCACCTCGACAATATCCGGTGAAATTGCAGATCGCCAAATTCAAAATACAGAAGTAGTCATAATAAACATTCATAAAAATACAAGTGTTATACATCGTTTTAAAGATTAACTTTTTGTTAATCCAGCCGCTTTGTCAGATTTCAAAAAGGCTTTACGGCGAAAGCATACCATGCAATTATCTGAGGACATCGCCCCGCTTACAAAAGCATACAAACATTTTACAACCAAGTAAAGAAATTACAAAAGTCAGAAATAGCGATAGACTTAATCACTTACCTTTGAAGATCTTCATATGGTTGCAGTCACAATTGTCCCAGCTACACAATAAATGTTTGTTTTGTTCGATTAAGTCCCTCTTTTAATCCCAAAAACTCAGTTTTGTTGGCGCGTTTTGTTCAGTAATCCACTTTCTCAAAGGCGGTCAAAACATGCAGACGAATACATCCTAATAGTACCGGTAAAGTTCATCGAAACATGTCAAACGATGTTTATAATTAATCCTCAGGTTGTCAATTGTCTAAATAATCTATAATATTTAAACCGGACAATAGCGTATTCAATAGAAAGGAAAAACAACGAAGGGTGCTCGCAAACCAGCACTGCTTGATTCTGCAGTCCACTGACAGAAAGGTCTCATTCTTCATTTTTCAGAAAACAAGCCTGAAACAATGTCTAAAGACTGTTGCCATCTAGTGGTAGCCATAGGAACTACAATCTGTGTCCTAACCCATTAGATACTCTATAGGCATTCAATTGAAAATACCCACATAAAATAAATACCACTTCCTGGATGGATTATCCACAGATGTTCGCCTGACATAGCAGTTCTGTTATACTCACAGAGATTATTTTAACAGTTTTGGAAATTTTAGAGTGTTTTCTATCCAATACATATCCTAGCTTCTGGGCCTGAGTAACAGGCAATTTACTTTGGGCTCACTTCTCATCCAGACGTCGAAATACTGCCCCCAGGCCATAAGAAGTTATTAAACAATTGTTGGAAAAATTACGTGTCATGCACAAAGTAGATTATTAGTATTTTAGTATAGTATTTAGATAGTATTTTTTTATAAAAATAAATATATGTATTAGACGGCCGGCGACCCATGGGCCAATTTTGTCAATCACTTTCGTACATTTTCTCTGTTGTCATAAAAGTTTTTGGCTGATCAGTGGGCAACTGTTTTCTGATTGGTTGAGTTGAGTTGACGTCAATTCAAAGTCAAACCTGCATCATCAAAGAGAGTGAGACCCGCTCTGAATCTCTGTCAGTCACTCAGTCAGTACAGAAAATCATGAATCATAAACAATGGAAAGGTGGTGCCAAAAAATGCGCTTTAGGCCGACTGTGTCAAATCCAATCAAATCAAATGTTATTAGTTGCATACACGAACTTAGCAGATGTTATTGCAGGTGTAGTGAAATGCTTGTTTTCCTAGCTCCAATAGTGCAGTAATAACTAACAATACACAACAATACACATACATCTAACAATAAAAGAATGAAATTAAGAAATATAGAAATATTAGGACAATGTCGGAGTCTAGAGTCCAGAGTACAGAATCCAGAGTCCAGAGTACATATATATACAGTACCAGTCAAAATTTTGATTCTGACTGGTACTGTATAAAGTGATTTTCTTTATTTTTACTATTTTCTACATTGTAGAATAAAAGTGAAGACATCAAAACTATGAAATGACACATGAAATCATGTAGTAGCCAAAAAAGTGTGAAACAAATCAAAATATATTTTAGATTTTAGATTGTTCAAAGTAGCCACCCTTTGCCTTGATGACAGCTTTTCACACTCTCGGCCTTCTCTCAACCAGCTTCATGAGGAATGCTTTTCCAACAGTCTTGAAGGAGTTACCACATATGCTGAGCACTTGTTGGCTGCTTGCCAATATATCAAAACCATCAATATATATAAATATATATATTTACAACAATATGTGGACACTCTTTCAAATGAGTGGATTTGGCTATTTCAGCCACACCCGTAGCTGACAGGTTTATAAAATCGAGCACAATCGTAAAAGTTCTGCTACGCTAGAGCTGATTCCTTCCGTCAACTGTAAGTGATGTTATTGTGAAGTGGAAACATCTAGGAGTACTGTACCAATGGCTCAGCCGCGAGGGGGTAGACCACACAGGCTCACAGAAGGGGACCGCAGAGTGCTGAAATGTGTAGCGCGTAAAAATTGTCTGTCCTTGGTTGCAACACTCACTACCGAGTAAGCATTTCACAGTAAGGTCTACTCTTGTTGTATTTGGCACATGTGACAAATAAAGTTTGATTTGATTTGAGTTCCACACTGCCTCTTTAAGCAACGTCAGCACAATAACTAATTGTCGGGAGCTTCATGACATCCTGGAAGGGAGAGTAACAATGGTCGAGAGTTTTTGAATCGCGAGTACTGCAGGCGATGTGTTGATAGAACTTCGGCAGCGTTTTCCTCAGATTTGCTTTGTCAAATTCCGTAGCTATAATAAATGCAGCCTCAGGATATGCGTTTTCCAGTTTGCACAAGGTCCAGTGTAGTGCCTTGAGAGCCGTCGGGGTATAAGCTTGAGGGGGAAAATACATGGCTGTAAAGATAACCCAAGAAAGTTCTCTAGGGAGGTAATGCGGTCAGCATTGAATTTTTAGGTATTCTAGGTCGGGTGAACAAAAGGACTTGAGTTCCTGTACGTTACCACAATCATAGCATGAATTGTTAAACATGAAACACACATCTCCGCCTTTCTTCTTCCCAGAGAGTTCTTTATTTCTATCCGCACGATGTATTGCGAACCCAGCGGGCTGTATGGACGGGACAGTATATCCGGAGACAGCCATACAATCCCTGATGTCTCTATGAAACGAGAGCTTGTCTACTTTAATGTCCAGGGACTGAACATTATCGAGTAATATACTCGGGAGCGGTGGATGGTGTGTGTCCGACTAAAAGTCCACTCCGAATACCTCTTCCCTGCCGGCGGCGTCTTGGATCCAATTCATTAAAGTCATATTGCTAGTCGAAATGCTGGTGATTTACTGCCTCTCTGATATTAAAAAGACACACACTGACACAGATCATGTTGCCTACTGCTGACAGTTAGGCCTAATACGTGGGCTGTATATTGTATTTAATAGTAGGATAATTAGGGAAGGGGGGATTCGGGGGAACATTTAGACACTAGGCTATTTGCAATAGGCTATAGCCAAACAAGTCATTAGATTGGCTTTTATAACACATAGGTAAGACAATAGCCATCTACGAGACATTTACACAGTTATTTTTATTAAAAACAAGTCATCATATTGAATGAATGGATAAATGCTAAATAATCCTAATTAATCTGTTAAAGGTGGAGTTTGGGGCTGTCAGTGTATAAACCACTGGGGCAGCAGGTAGCGTTGGACCAGTAACCAAAAGGTTGCTGGATCGAATCCCCGAGCTGATAAGGTAAAAGTCTGTTGTTCTTCCCCTGAAAAAGGCAGTTAACCCACTGT
This sequence comes from Salvelinus fontinalis, assembly GCF_029448725.1. Lineage (NCBI taxonomy): Eukaryota > Metazoa > Chordata > Actinopteri > Salmoniformes > Salmonidae > Salvelinus > Salvelinus fontinalis. Next base: position 37,925,613 of record NC_074666.1, read on the forward strand.
TCCCTGGTAGCCCGTCATTGTAAATAATCATTTGTTCTTAACTGACATGCCTAGTTAAATACATGTACAAAAATTGAACTGTTTTATCAATGTTTAAGCTATTCAATTTGCTTTTAAATCTGTGTCTCTTCGCCTTGAAATGGAAATTGGATTCCCCTGCCAGTTGCAATGTGGCTATCAGAAGTTAATAGTTGAATCCCACTGGAGAAAATCACCTACTGCTTGAGGAATAAGTTAGAAACATTTTACAGAATTTGGAAACTTTTATTGACTACATGGAGAATCTCCCCTCACATCATATTGATTGCATCTCTATATAATCCTCACGTAATGTTTCACACTTAATGTATAATATGTAGCCTACGGCAGGTGACCATATTATCCAATGTCTCATTTGCTTTTTTTATTATGACATCACTGCTTGGTGGAAGGAGAAAATTAAACAAGTGCTTTCTGGTCACTAACCTCAACCTGTGCACCTGCCTTTGGGCATCAATGACTGGTCATTGGTCAACAGACAAGACAAGACCTTTTGGTTCTGAAGCACAGATTAGATGTTGTTGAGACAAGAATTTGGTGCAATGCTGTAGGCCTATGTTAGCGACCAGATTGAATAGTCCAAGGTATAACTATAAAATACAAATAAAATGTAAATATGTATCAAAAATAAATAGAAAATAATACCTTCCTAATATTGACTTGCTCCCTTTTACACTCCCACAGGGATGCTGGCCCATGTTGAATCCAATGCTTCCCATAGTTGTGTCAAGTTGGCTGGATGTCCTTTGGGTGGTGGACCATTGTTGATACACACAGGAAACTGTTGAACATGAAAAACCCAGCAGTGTTGAGGTTACTCACACAAACCCGGTGCGCGTGGCCCCGTTCAAAGGCACTTAAATCTTTTGTCTTGCCTATTCACCCTCTGAATGGCACACGTAAGTAATCCGTGTGTCAATTGTCTCAAGGCTTAAAAATTATTCCTTAATAACCTGTCTCCTCCCCTTCATCTACACTGATTGAAATGGATTTAACAAGTGACATCAATAAGGGATCGTAACTTTCACCTGCATATCTAATTTACATAAGTATTCGCACCCCTGAGTCAATACATGTTAGAATCACCTTTGGCAGTGATTACAGCTATGAATCTTTCTGGTTATGTCTCAAAGAGCTTTGCACACCTGGATTGTACAATATTTGAACTATCATATGTTTGAAATCATTCAAGCTTTGTCAATTTGATTGTTGATCATTGCTAGACAGCCATTTTATAGTCTTGCCATAGTTTTCACGACAATTTTAGTCAAAACTGAACCTAGGCCACTCAGTAACTTTCAATGTCGTCTTGGCAAGTGACTCCAGTGTACATTTGGCCTCGTTTTTTAGGTTATTATTCTGCTAAAAGGTGAATTTGTCTCCCAGTGTCTGTTGGAAAGCAGACTGAACCAGGTTTTTCTCTAGGATATTGCCTATGCTAAGCTCTATTCTGTTTATCCTTAACAAAACCAACAAAAAGTCCCTAGTCCTTGCCAATGACAAGCATACCCTTAACATGATGCAGCCACCACCATGCTTGAAAATATGAAGAGTGGTAATCAGTGATGGGTTGTATTGGATTGGCCCCAAACATAACGCTTTGTATACAGGAAATAAAGTTAATTTCTTTGTACATTTGTTGCAGGTTTACTTTCGTGCCTTATTGCAAAAAGGATGCATGTTTTTATTCTGTACAGGCTTCCTTCTTTTCACTCTGTCATTTAGGTTAGTAAAGTGGAGTAACTAAAATGATGCTGATCCATCCTCAGTTTTCACCTATCACAGTCATTAAACTCTTGGTGAAATCCCTGAGCGATTTCCATCCTCTCCGGCTACTGAGTTAAGAAGGACTTTGTCTTGATTTGGTGTATTGATACACCATCCAAAGTGTAATTAATAACTTCACCATGCTCAAAGTGATATTCAATGACTACTTTTTTATTTTTTACCCATCTTCTAATAGGTGCATTTCTTTGCGAGGCATTGGATAACCTCCATTGTCTTTGTTGTTGAGTATGTTTTTGAAATTCACTGCTCGACTGAGGGACCTAACAGATAATTATATGTGTGGGGTACAGAGATGAGGTAGTCATAAAAAACATGTTAAACACTATTATTGCACGCAGAGTGAGTCCATGCAACGTATTATGTGACTCGTTAAGCAAATATGTCCTCCTTTAGTTATTTAGGCTTGCCACAAGAAAGGGTTTGAATACTTCCTGACTCAAGGCATTTCAGCTTTTCATTTTAAATGAATTAGTAAAATTGTCTAAAAGCATAATTCCACTTTGACATTATGAGGTATTGTGGGTAGGCCATTGACACAAAATATACATTTACTCCATTTTAAATTCCCGCTGTAACACAACAAAATGTGGAAAAAGTCAAAGGTTGTGAAAACGTTCTGAAGGCACTGTATATACTGTATTTAGCTGATATCCTATTTACAGTGCATTCCGAAAGTATTCAGACTTATTGACTTTTTCCACATTTTGTTACATTACAGCCTTATTCTGAAATAGTTTTTTTTTCCCCTGATCAATCTACACACAATACCCATAATGACAAAACAAATACTAGATTTTCGAATAATCTGCAAATGTAAAAAAATATATTACATTTCAGTTCCCAGTAGGGTGCAGGTTGATTAGTTTGTCAGACACTGTCCCTCAACTTATGGCAGGCAGCAATGTAGTGCGCTGCCAACCCACCGCTCTCTGTGTCCTCCCCCAACAGGACTGGTAGCCTACTCTCATCAGAGAGGTCTTTGAACCCCACAGCTCTCCTGTGTCCTCCCCCAACAGGACTGGTAGCCTACTCTCATCAGAGAGGTCTTTGAACCCCACAGCTCTCCTGTGTCCTCCCCCAACAGGACTGGTAGCCTACTCTCATCAGAGAGGTCTTTGAACCCCACAGCTCTCCTGTGTCCTCCCCCAACAGGACTGGTAGCCTACTCTCATCAGAGAGGTCTTTGAACCCCACAGCTCTCCTGTGTCCTCCCCCAACAGGACTGGTAGCCTACTCTCATCAGAGAGGTCTTTGAAACCCACAGCTCTCTGTGTCCTCCCCCAACAGGACTGGTAGCCTATCCTCATCAGAGAGGTCTTTGAAACCTTCAATAAGGGTTTCAAATTTGGGGAAGTGACACTCTAATTGTTTTATATTTTTTACATTTTGTCATGAATTGCAGCTCCGTCTCAGGTTCTGCTGTTGTGCACTCAGCCCCAGGACAAGCTGGATGAGGGGACTCTTTTCTTTGCTCAGCTCTTGGCATTGCAGGGCTTGGTAGTGATATGAGAGTTTCCAAAACTTAATTGCTCTTTTTTGAGTTTTTATTATAAGTGTATATTGGCCTAATTCTGCCCTGCATGCATTGTTTGTAGTTTTCCTCTGGACATGTAGGATAATCTTACAGAACTCTGTATGCAGGGTTTCAATGGGATGTTTGTCCCATTTGATGAAATCTTGTTTTGCAAGTGGACCCCACACCTCGCTGCCATAAAGTGGAATTGGTTCAATGACATATTCAATTAGTTTTAGCCAAATTTTAATAGGTATTTCAATTTGAATTTGCTTTTTAATGGTGTAGAATGCCCTGCGTGCTTTCTCTCTCAGTTCATTCACTGCCTCATTAATGGGATATGTGGGACGATAGCGTACCACTTGGCCAATAGCCAGGGAAAATGTAGAGCGCCAAATAAAAATAAAAAGATATAAAATCTAACTTTCATTAAATCACACATGTAATCACACATGTAACACATGCCTGCAACACAAGTTCTGTTATACTTACAGACATGATTGAAACAGTTTTAGAAACTTCAGAGTGTTTTCTATCCAAATCTACTAATAATATGCATATCTTATATTCTGGGGATGAGTAGAAGGAAGTTTAAATTGGGCACGCTATTTATCCAAAAGTGAAAATGCTGCCTGCCCCCTATCCTAGAGAAGTTGGTGCCCAGTTGAGATTATTTTTAAACCTAAGTAATTGTAGTATGTGCAGTACTCTATATATTTTGTACCAATTGAGATCTTTGGTCTAATTCCCTGAGATCTGGATCTTCTCTGGAAAATCATTATTTTAGTATTTTTGGGGTTTACTGCCAGGGCCCAGGTCTGGCAGGTCCGGCTCTGCTGTAGGCCATGTGCTGTGGGTGACAGCAGGCATAGGTCATCTGCGAAGAGTAGGCATTTAACCTCTGAATTGTGGAGACTAACACCAGGGGCTGAGGATTTTTCTAGAATAGTGGCCAATTCGTAAATATTGAAGAGTGCAGGGCTCAGATTACAACCCTGATGAAGGCCCCGCCCCTGGTTAAATAATTATTTTCTTTTCTTGCCAATTTTAATGCTGCACGTATTGCCAGTGTACATTGATTTAATTATGTCATATGTTTTACCCCCTACACCACTTTCAATAACTTGTCGAACAGTCCTATATGCCAAATATAATCAAATGCTTTTTGGAAGTCAATAAAGCAAGCGTACATTTTGGTATTATTTTGGTGGACATGTTTATCTATCAGGTTGTGTAGGGTGTAAATATGATCAGTTGTGCGATGTTTTGGTATAAATCCAATTTGTCTTTTACTCAAGACATTGTGCTTATTAAGGAAGTTTAATACTACAGAAAACCTTCTCCAGGTTACTGTTCACACAAATGCCTCTGTAATTGTTAGGGTCAAATTTGTCTCCGTTTTTAAAGATTGGGGTTATGAGTCCTTGATTCCAGATGTCAGGGAAATAACCTACACTCAGGATCAAATTAAACAGTTTTAATATAGCCAATTGAAATGTTGCACTAGTGAGTATGAGCATCTCATTTAGGATGCCATCAGGTCCACATGCTTTTTTAAATTTAAGAGCCTGAAGTTTCTTATAGAGCTCCTGGTCAGTAATTGGGGAGTCCAATGGATTTTGATTGTCCTTTATAGCTTTTTCTAATCCATTCAACTTCTCATGAATTTGGCGTTGTTCTGCGTTTGTGTCAATTTGAACGGTGTTGTAGAGTGTTTTAAAATGGGTTGTCCATATGTCACCATTTTGTATCGCTAATCCTCTTGTTTAGATTTTTTTTTTTTTTCAATTATGCCAAAAGTTGTTTGTGTTTATGGACTCCTCAATTAGTGTCAGCTGCTTGCTGTTGTACTGTGCTTTTTTGGTTCTGAGTGTACATTTATAGAGTTTTAAAGTTTCACAGTAATGAAGACGTAATTCACCATTATTTGGGTCTCTGTGCTTTAGGTTGGATAGTGTTCTAAGGTTTTTTCCGTATAATTTTACAATCTGCATCAAACCAGTTGTCATCTGTGATCTTTTTTGTTTTGTTTTTTATCAATTTCAATTGTGCTTCTTTTGCCATTTGCCCGAATATATAGTTGATGTTTTGTACTGCTAGATTGATGCCTTCTTTACTGTGAGTGACTGTGGTACCCAGAAAGCTATCTAAGAGTGTTTGAATATTTTGGTTAATGGTTGCTTTCTGGTATTCTTCTGTGCTGTTTTGGGCCCATCTGTATGAATGTCTGATGTTGTACAGCTAACTGGGCTGTGAATGTGTGGTTGTTTCCATGTCTGTTCTTTGGAGGAACAACGTAATTTGGCTGTGATCAGACAGAGGTGTTAGTGGTTTGACCGTGAGAGAGCTGAGAGAGAAGGGGTCAATGTCTGTGATCATATAGTCTACTGTACTGTGGCCAAGAGGTGAGCAGTAGGTGAATCTCCCCAAAGAGTCCCCCCATAAACCTACTAACTAATAAGTTGTTAAGAGTGAGATAAACAGGATAACAGCTAACATTCTTTCTGTTGTATATATAAATATTCCTATTCATTGAACAAATAAATTCTAGTACAGTGTGTGTGCGTGTGTGCGTGTGTGCGTGTGTGCGTGTGTGCGTGTGTGCGTGTGTGCGTGTGTGTGTGTGTGTGTGTGTGCGTGTGTGCGTGTGTGCGTGTGTGCGTGTGTGCGTGCGTGCGTGCGTGCGTGCGTCCGTGTGTGTTTAGTGCAGATGTATTGGAGGAGCTCTTTAATCTCACTTAATCCTACAGGGTTCCCCTGTCCTCTGACGACCTCTGCGTAGCTGCGCTGGTCCTGCTGTTGGGCCCTGTGGAGTGGAGGAGGGCCAGTTCTGGGCCGTGGGGCTTCCTTTCTGGTCTGGTAGGGGTGGTGGTCTGGTGCGGGGTAGTACGCTTAGCCCGGTCCGGTCTGGCTAAGCCGATGGTAGTGGTGATGCTCTGGTGGTGGGTGGGGCCTGTGGAGTGCACTGGGTCTGGTGCAGCGTTGAAGGGGCCTGGGACTCCTTGTTGGTGCGTGCAGTGGTCTGGTAGGGGTCACTGGGTGGTCCTCTGTCCAGTGCGGCATGGGGTGTTTGTCTACCAAGTACTACGTCCTTTAGAGACTTGGCAAACATCCCTACTGTCTGCTTCCTCAGGTGGGAGTGGTCGTGCAGATGCTCTGAGGTGATTGTTGGGTGGTGAGCAACGTGCACGTTCGGGAGTAGGCTACACCCTCTGATGTCAGCGTTGACTTTCTGAATGGTACGGGGATGAAAGTCTTTTCGGGGCAGCAGAGTGGAGATGGTGATGTGGGAGTTGGGGAACCGCTCAGAGGCCCTCTCTGCTACTCTGTTGACTTGGCTGCCTACTCTCTCCTGCTCCTCTCGCAGGTTGTTGGTGCCGGTGTGAATAATGATGTGGCCTGGTGTGCCAAAGTCAGGCTGGGACAGGATGTGGAGTGCATCCTGTGTTTTGAGCACCATATTTTGCACACCTTGTGTTGGGGGAAGAGTTTATCTTCTTGGAGGAATTTCCCATTTGAGTCAATGAGGATGTCCACCTCAGTGGGTTTTACCAGATTAGTGCGTTTACGGTCTGGGGCTGGAGTACACGGAGGGGTACATGGAGGGGTGTGTACATGGAGGGATGTGTGGGGGTGTGTCAGGGTGGGCCAGAGAGCTTCTCTCTGTAGTAGGTGTCCCCATGTGAGTCTCCTTGTTGACTGGGGGTGTGGGTAAAGTGTTGTCGGTTTGGGGGGGTTGTGGGTAAAGGTGGGTCAGTGGGGGTGTTAGGGGTGGTGAGGGGTTGCAGCTTCTCTCTGGGAGCGTCTACAGTCTGTTCTCTGTGCTGTAGCACTCTCTTGATGACAGAAAACTATTTTTCCATCTCCTCCTTTACCTGCACCAGCTCTCTCCTCATGGTGGCCTTTACCTACTCAAGCGCTGTGGTAAGGCTCTCTCTCAGCTCCTGGACAGAGTTCTTCAGCTGGGTCCTGCACTGGTTGATCTGGTCCTGTAGAGGCTCTGAGTCTGGGCTGGCGGTGGTGTAGCTGGGGGGCTGCTCCTTCAGCTCAGTAACCCATACCTCTAACAGAGCCAGCCTGTCTCTCAACAGGCTGATGGTAGTGTGGTCTTGGCTCTGGTGGTTGTAGGAGCACCTTTCCGCTATCTTCGTTAAGGTGGGGAAGTCCTGCACAACAGAGCTGAGTGCAGCCTAACTGCCCTGGACCATGACAGTGCCGTTCTGATACATGTTTACCGTCAGAAACCTGTTTTACCTGGTCCATATCGCTGTCCTCAAAAATGTGGATTTGCCTTCCCTTGCAGATGCCTTTTTTTTGTGGTATAGCTGAAATGCCTGGTTACAGCTGTATGCCAGGCAGTAGTGTGGTCTGTGTAAAAAAACGGGTTTGTAACAGTCCTGTTTTGTGAGCAGTCGGCAAACAAAGTTTCTGGGTTCTCCCTCAGAATTATGTGTTTAAAATTGATTCTTCTCTGATTTGATTTCTGCTGTATATTCAAAAAAAGGGGGGGAAAGTCTCTCAGGCTCTGCTGCTGCCGGCGCTGCCTCAGTGGCCATGTTGCTATGGTTACCACCAGTAAACAGTTAGAGCTAGGCGGTAAACTAGCTGACAGATTTGAATTTGGCTAGCTAGCACGATTAAGATTGGTCTTTTAACTCTGTCTCTTTTAATCTTTTCCTCCTGTGTCGATCTTCAGTTGTACAATTTGATTACCTATACAATTTTTGCTAATTTAATCGTGTCAATCCCGCTCTTAACAACAAAAAAGTGATAACAAGTCAGGAGCCGTTCTTCTGCATGACTTCTCTCTCTCTCTCTCTCTATCCTCCATGCAGCAGGGGCCCCTTGGCTCAGCTTGTTTGTATGAGGCAGGGAGGGAGGGGGGATAGATGTTTGCTCTGGCAACAGGAAGTGAGGGTGGCTTAAGAGCAGACAGAAAAATGCATAGATGCCTGTAGCGAATGTGTTCTGAGGGTATGTTAAGAGATTTGACAATTAGGTTATTGCTCCCACTCATTGCTAACATATTGATGGTGAGAAACTGAAATGATCAAGACAGTTGTGTCCACCCAACATCTCAAAGAGAAGGGAACATAATTGTAGGGATTACTGCTGATGATGTGTTCAAATCTGTATTACAAAAGCAATGGTCCAACATACAAATACCAATCAAAGCCACAATCTTTTTAAAAGACAAATCAGTACAGTGACACATTAATCAATATGTAAAAGTCATGAGGAAATTAGCCACTTCCTTTATTCAGAGAATATTACAAGTCCACATCTAGCTCATATGGCTGAAAAACACCAGTGGTCAGAGATGACAATGCTATAATCCACTGATTGTCACACATCAAAGCTTAATTAAGGGATCATGTGATATGTTTTCTTAATGTTGTTTGTGTTACCAGGGTAAGATACAGTATATCTGCTACTGTACATGGTCCATTCTAAAAGTGATAGCTGATATGGATTCCAAAAGAAATCTGTGGTCAAAGATGACAATGTTACAAACCCCTGAGCATCATGCACTGAGTTTGAAAAGGTTTCATGCAGCAATCATATGTTTGTTGTCTTTATGTTATTTGTGTTGCCATGGTATTATTTATCTGCTATATGGCCAGTTATTTTAAAAGCACCAACAACTTCCTTTTTTAACTCCTCTAATGAAAACAAGAAGGGAGTGAGGGGAGAATACTCTGTCTTTTTCCCTTTCCTATGGTTTAATTTACCGTCCCTAACTTAATATTTATCTTTGTGTCTAAGAGAGGAATGAGTATGTTCATTAATTGTGGCAGTTCTGACACTAAACTGCCTTTGTGTGTGTGGGGGGAGATGGAGGGAGGTCTTAACCCATGTTGGATGCTATTTCCATTTCAGGACGGCCTGACCCTAGCTGAGGGGGGAAGTTTTTTACTCCCTCTCTCTCTCACTGGAGGAGGAGGAGGAGGGTGTTCACAAATTACATGCAGACTTTCTGCATCAAGTGTCAGCCTTGCAAGAGGAACTTCTCTCTTCCCTCAGAGCGTTCTCTCAGCCTGGTGAACTTCTTCACCCTGATGGACCCAAAGAGGAGTGAGTGACTAGCGGAGGTGCAGAAGTTTTTCAGGGGGGAACAGGACACATGGAATATGGCTCACACTGTGAAAACCCCACTGCGGAGGTCCTTCAGTGAGCATGTGAAAGTCTCCACCAACAAGGCTTGGGATGTATTCTGGAAGAGTGCGAGGGAGAAAAGGCTTTGGGGTAAGTATTGGACTTGACTGTACTTTCACACATTGACCAATTGTTTTGAGTGTGTGGCCACACACACTGCTCTAATGGCTTGTTGACTCAAACTTTGGGCGGGATTCAATCCGTATCGCAAAAGAAACGTGGAAGATCCGCGTTATAGCTTGAATGATATATAAAGGCAATCGTCCCACGTTCGTGGCGAATGCCTTCACGTTAAAAGCTGCATATGTTGGCTCAAACGAAATTACCTTTACATTTTAGAGCAGAACTTCCACTATACTTCCGTGATACAGATTGAATCCAGCCCTTTATGTAGTAATGGATCTTCTGGCTTCACTGTTGTATTTACGCATCAATCAATAGTTACATTGACTTGACAGTTGTCTGTCTAACCCATAAATCCCTTATCAAATAATCTTCGCTCTCACCAACACTGGCAATCTCCACACTCCACTCACCTCACAGCTGTATCATGTTAAACCTCTGTGTTTCACGCTCCAATCCCAATCCTACATACCATTGAGGTATTTTCCCATGATTGTGTGTCAATCAAAACATGATGTGGAATAATACTAATGAAAAAAACCTCCTGTGTAGCTAGTGCCCTGCAGAGGGGTCAGTGGCCCATGGCCTCTGGTGGGCTGTCAGTGGGGGGAGCTGTCACCGGAGTAGGAGCTTCATGGTTCTCATACAGAGACATGCTGAGATGACCTGGATTCCTCTGTGGGCTTTATGAATTTCAGTGCTTGTGCATTACGAGTGTGTGCCATGTGTCCATTCGTTATGCTTTCACTCACACGTGCACACATACAACGCTTCAGCATAGTCTTATGAGCTATACGTTGCTATTCAACACATGCAGATTTGCACGCATGCATGCATATGAATGTGCACACACACGCAAAGCTGTCATTTAAATTCACATCAGTTTCAGCTGTGTGGTGTCATCTCTGAGGTGTCATTGAACTCAAATCCTATGCATCTGATGCCAACAAATGTCTCTTCAGGCTGAGAGATAATATCAGAAAACCAGCTGTGTGTTCATATTGCGGTCCTCTCAACATGTGTGTTGGATTAATGACACCACATAGTGACGTTGGTTAGTTGAGCTCAACCATTGGCTAGGGGTAATTGCACAATGCTAGCTAGCTGTGGCGGTGTGCATATCATTAGGGAACTTGGAATGGCACAGGCACTAGGAAGAGGCTTCCTGCCAGCTCTAATGGGAAAAAGGCCCCCCAAGAGACCTTATGAGCAAAGCTCTTTCTCTCCCTCCATGTTTCTCTATTTCCCTCTCTCTTTCACACTCTTTCTCACTAATTCCTGCATGCATATGATGTTTTATTTATTGCACTCGTCTCTCTCGCTCTCTCTCTCTCTACACTGCTCTACTGCAGTGTACATCTCACAAGGAGGAGCCTCTGTCCGTCATACATCACAAACCTGTCCTAATATTTACACCCACACTAAAGAATCATAACTCTGGTCAAATATGGTGTTCCATGCAAACGCCGCAATGCTCATCCAAACAGCACCTCTGCCAGATGTAGTCTATAAACAGCACCTCTGCCAGATGTAGTCTATAAACAGCACCTCTGCCAGATGTAGACTATAAACAGAACCTCTGCCAGATGTAGTCTATAAACAGCACCTCTGCCAGATGTAGTCTATAAACAGCACCTCTGCCAGATGTAGTCTATAAACAGAACCTCTGCCAGATGTAGACTATAAACAGCACCTCTGCCAGATGTAGTCTATAAACAGCACCTCTGCCAGATGTAGTCTATAAACAGAACCGCTGCCAGATGTAGTCTATAAACAGAACCTCTGCCAGATGTAGTCTATAAACAGAACCTCTGCCAGATGTAGTCTATAAACAGAACCTCTGCCAGATGTAGTCAATAAACAGAACCTCTGCCAGATGTAGTCTATAAACAGCACCTCTGCCAGATGTAGTCTATAAACAGCACCTCTGCAAGATATAGTCTATAAACAGCACCTCTGCCAGATGTAGTCTACAAACAGCACCTCTGCCAGATGAAGTCTATAAACAGCACCTCTGCCAGATGAAGTCTATAAACAGCACCTCTGCCAGATGTAGTCTATAAACAGCACCTCTGCCAGTCAAATGTGATACTGCAAGCGAGGCGTGCGTCATTCCACTGAGTCGCCACAGAGCTTCTCACAAGCCAGAGCCAAAGAAAATAGCATGGAAGAGCGGAAGAGAGAGGAGCAGGCCTCGAAGGGCTCTGAAGTAAACATCTGGCTCTGGGAAGGCAGGGCTGGATGGTGGATGGGGATGTTTGAGACCATGTGCTTTATCTGCTTTCTGTCAGAGAGGCAGAGGGACGTGGATAGGAGTGGAAGGGGTGGGGGGGGGGGTGATGGCCAGCTGGAAAAGCACAGAGCTGGAAGTTTCAGAGAACACCACAGTACATCCACAGTTGAAGTCGGAGTTTACATACACCTCAGCTAAATACATTTAAACTCAGTATTTCACAATTCCCTTAATCCGATTTAAAAATACCCTGTTTTAGGTCAGTTAGGATCACCACTTTATTTTAAGAATGTGAAATGTCAGATTAATAGTACAGAGAATTATTTATTTCAGCTTTTATTTCTTTCATCACATTCCCAGTGGGTCAGAAGTTTACATACACTCAATTAGTATTTGGTAGCAATGCATTTAAATTGTTTAACTTGGGTCAAACGTTTTGGGTAGCCTTCCACAAGCTTCCCGCAATAAGTTGGGTGAATTTTGGCCCATTCCCCTTGACAAAGCTGGTGTAACTGAGTCAGATTTGTAGGCCTCCTTGCTCGCACACACTTTTTCAGTTCTGCCCACAAATTTTCTATGGGATTGAGGTCAGGGCTTTGTGATGGCCACTCCAATACCTTGACTTTGTTGTTCTTAAGCCATTTTGCCACAACTTTGGGAGTATGCTTGGGGTCATTGTCCATTTGGAAGACCCATTTGCGACCAAGCTTTAACAACCTGACTGATGTCTTTAGAGGTTGCTTCAATATCCACATAATTTTCTGTCCTCATGATGTCATCTATTTTGTGAAGTGCACCAATCCCTCCTGCAGCAAAGCACCCCCACAACATAATGCTGCCACCCCCGTGCTTTACGGTTGGGATGGTGTTCTTCGGCTTGCAAGCCTCCCCTTTTCTCCTCCAAACATAACGATGGTCATAATGGCCAAACAGTTCTATTTTTGTTTCATCAGACCAGAGGACATTTCTCCAAAATGTACGATCTTTGTCCCCATGTGCAGTTGCAAACCATAGTCTGGCTTTTTTATGGCGGTTTTGGAGCAGTGGTTTCTTTCCTTGCTGAGCGGCCGTTCAGGTTATGGCGATATAGGACTCGTTTTACTGTGGATGTCAATACTTTTGTTCCTGTTTCCTCCAGCATCTTCACAAGGTCCTTTGCTGTTGTTCTGGGATTGATTTGCACTTTTCGCACCAAAGTACGTTCATCTCTAGGAAACAGAACGCGTCTCCTTTCTGAGCGGTATGACGGCTGCATGGTCCCATGGTGTTTATACTTGCGTACTATTGTTTGTACAGATGAACGTGGTACCTTCAGGTGTTTGGAAATTGCTCCCAAGGATGAACCAGGCTTGTGGAGGTCTAAAAAAGAAATTCTGAGGTCTTGGCTGATTTATTTTGATTTTCCCATGATGTCAAGCAAAGAGGCACTGAGTTTGAAGGTAGGCCTTGAAATACATCCACAGATACACCTCCAAATGACTCAAATGATGTCAATTGGCCTATCAGAACCTTCTAAAGCCATGACATTATTTTCTGGAATTATCCAAGCTGTTTAAAGGCACAGTCAACTTAGTGTATGTAATCTTCTGGCCCACTGGAATTGTGACACAGTGAATTATTAGTGAAATAATCTGTCTGTAAACAATTGTTGGAATTGCACAAAGTAGATGTCCTAACCGACTTGCCAAAACTATAGATTGTTAACCTTTACTTAACACCCATCCCGGATCCGGGAGCATCCTCATCAGTAAAAGCTGACTAGCATAGCCTAGCATAGCGCCACAAGTAAATAATAGCATATAAATATCATGAAATCACAAGTCCAATACAGCAAATGAAAGATAAACATCTTGTGAATCCAGCCATCATTTCCTATTTTTAAAATGTTTTACAGCGAAAACACAATATGTATTTCTATTAGCTAACCACAATAGCCAAAGACTCAACCGCATATTTTCACAATTTTTCTACCGCATAGGTAGCTATCACGAAACCGACCAAATAGAGATATAATTAGTCACTAACCAAGAAACAACTTCATCAGATGACAGTCTTATAACATGTTATAAAATAAATGTATGTTTTGTTCGAAAATGTGCATATTTGAGGTATAAATCATAGTTTTACATTGCAGCTACCATCCAAAATATCACCAAAGCAGCCAGAATAATTACAGAGAGCAACGTGAAATACATAAATACTCATCATAAAACATTTATGAAAAATACATGGTGTACAGCAAATTAACGATAAACATCTTGTGAATCAAGCCAATATTTTCGATTTTTTAAGTGTTTTACAGCAAAAACACAATATAGCATTATATTAGCTTACCACAATAGCCAAACACACAACCGCATTTATTCACCGCATAGATAGCATTCGCAAAAACCAGCAAATATATAAAATTAATCACTAACCTTGACCAACTTCATCAGATGACAGTCTTATAACATCAGGTTATACAATACACTTCTGTTTTGTTCGAAAATGTGCATATTTAGAGCTGCAAACCGTGGTTATACATTGTGAATATGTAGCATCGATTCACCAGAATGTCCGGAGCTATTTTGAACACTCACCTAATCTGACCAAAGAACTCATCATAAACTTTACATAAAAATACTTGTTGTATGGCAAATGAAAGATACACTGGTTCTTAATGCAACCGCCGTGTTAGATTTTTTAAAATAACTTTCCCATAACAAACAGCTTGTGTTATTGCGAGACAGCGCCCGCCAAAACGTCAGAGAATAGGAATAACATTTTCCACAGAAATACAAAATAACATCATAAATTGTTCTTACTTTTGTTGAGCTTCCATCAGAATCTTGTACAAGGAGTCCTAGGTCGAGGATAAATCGTTGTTTGGTTTTAGAATGTCCTTTTCTCCTGTCGAATTCGTGCCACAATGCTAGCCAATGTTGATGACGTTCCCAGTTTCTCTCGACGCAAAGAACGGAAAACTCCAAAAGTCCCATTAAACGTTGAATAAACTGATGAAGCTCGGTTGAAAAAACCTACTTTATGATGTTTTTCTAATATGTATCAAATAAAAACAGAGCCAGAGATATTAGCCGTGTATACCGAACGCTTATCATAAGACAATATGGAGGTGCTTCCCGCGCCTAGGTAGAGAAAGGAAATTCTGGATACGTCATTCCAAGAGCTCTTGTTCGACCTCAGATCAAGCTAGAAACCCCATTCCACCTTCCACTGTCTGTTGACATCTAGTGGAAGGCATATGAAGTGCATGCATATCGATAAATATTAGGCAATTGAATAGGCAGGCCATGAAACAGAGCCTCGTTTTCAGATTTTTCACTTCCTGTCTGGAAGTTTGCTGCAAAATGAGTTCTGTTTTACTCACAGATATAATTCAAACAGTTTTAGAAACTTGAGTGTTTTTTCTATCCAATAGTAATAATAATATGCATATTGTACGATCTAGAATAGAGTACGAGGCAGTTTAATTTGGGCACAATTTTTTCCAAAGTGAAAACAGTGCCCCCCTATTGACAAGAAGTGTTAACAAGAAATTTGTGGAGTGGTTGAAAAATGAGTTTTAATGACTCCAGCCTAAGTGGATGTAAACTTCAACTGTATCTTTCTGTTACTGTATCTCGCACATTCCTCTTTTTTCGCTCGGTCCATCTCTTTTTCAGTCTCTTTATTTTTTGGCTTCTTATTTCCTCTCTCAGTTTCTCACCATCAAAATGATAAACTTGTATTAGCTAACACAACGTGCCATTGGAACACAGGAGTGATGGTTGCTGATAATAGGCTTCTATACGCCTATGTAGATATTCCACAGAATATCTGCCGTTTCCAGCTACAATAGTCATTTACAACATTAACAATTTCTACACTGTATTTCTGATCAATTTTATGTTATTTTAATGGACAAAAAATGTGCTTTTCTTTCAAAAACAAGGACATTTCTAAGTGACCCCAAACTTTTGAACGGTAGTGTACGTCCACTGTTTCTTGAAATTATTAGCTCATCTGTTCACAAAGGTTAATTTGGAAGGGATGTAAATACTGCACACATTTTGCTTTTATTAAAAAAGGTAAGGATGCCACCCAGTGTTCTCACTATTGCCCTCTATCTTTGGTAAACACATATATTCAACTGTTTTCTAAAATTCTGTCATTCCGTCTCGAAACTTACTTAACGAAATTGGTACATCCGGACCAAAGCATGTTTGTTAAAAAACAATTATCTTCAGATAACCTCTAAAGTTTATTACATATCTTACTTGCTTCATCAGAAATTAAAGCTCCTTGGTCAGTTCTGTCTGTCAATGCAGAAAAAGCTTTTGATTGACTAGAATGCATAGGAGGTGGCACCTTAATTGGGGAGGACGGGCTAGTGGTAATGGCTGTAGTGGAATTAGTGGAATGGTATCAAGTACATCAAACACGTGTTTTGATTCCGTTCCATATTCTCCGTTCCAGCCATTATTATGAGCCGTCCTCCCCTCAGCAGCCTCCACTGCTTGAGTGGTCATATCTTTGGTTGGTTTAGGAACATGTGGGACTTGACTACAATTTCATTAATATGATTAAAATACTGTATGCCACTCCCTCAGCCATAGTAATAACAGGCAATACCTGATCTGTTCAGAATAACTAGAAGTATCAGGCAAAGTGATCCTATCACACCTCTGCTGTTTTTATTATCTATGGAGCCCCTGGCCCAGGCAAATTACACCAATATCTCTCAATTCTACGAATCACGTCATCTCATTATATGCCGATGATATCTTACTTTATCTAGACAATTTACCGTATCTCAATCCCTCCCAAAAGCTTTGAAGATCATACACAAATGTAGCTTCATCTCAAGTTAGAAAATAAATCTAACCAAATCTTCCCTGCTGCCACTCAAGACCTCAATGGAGGACTCCATCTGTACTTATGGAATCCCAATTGTTCCCCATTTTAAATATTTGGGAATAGATATATTTCCTTCCTTAGACAGAACCATTTCCAGAAATGTTTACAGAACGCTCAAATCAATTCAATCCGACCTCAGTAAATGGACAAATTTCCAAGTTGCTTTAACCGGAAGAATATCTATTGTGAAAATGAATATATTGCCATGGCTGAATTTTTGTAGTTCAATGTTTCCCTTGTCTCCCCCTTCTGGGTATTGAGAGAAAATCCATAGTGCAGTTTCAAAATGTACATTGGAAGATTAGCGAGCCAGGATAAAATTAACAAACTTGCAAAGAGTGAAAGACGTAGGAGGACTATCCGTACCAAACTTTAAATTGTATTTCCAGGCACAAGCATTTCATTCCATCCTGAATAGATTTAGACATGATTCTTCCAGCCCCTAGCTGAGTGTAGACAGACATACGGTGTCTCCTATTGCCCTGGAAGAGTGGTCTTCACTGATATATCCCTTTACATCTAAAAGTCTAAGCCATTGGGGGGGTACAAAAAAAGACAGTCAAAAGATAAATCATAAGGAATAAGGTTGAAGTCTCTGTCCTATATCTATGAGAAATATTAAAGCTTAGGACATTTTTTGACACATATTTAACCAGTTATTTTTGTTGGCACATCCTTCCATTAGTTTGTATGGGTTACCTTCAGACGAGTCTCCTGTGACACTCGTAGAGCAAAACGGGTCGTAGAGCAAAATGGAGAACACCATCGTGTTCAGGAGAGACATTAGTTTATGGGCCTGTTTCGGAAGCCACAGACGTTTTCGTGAAAAGATCAATTTTCGGGATGTCTCGTGGTGTGACAAACACTACTGTAGCTCGGCCACCTTCGGCCGCAGATGCCGAAGGGCAACATAGGCGGATGCGGTGGATTGAGACGCAGTCCATGCAAAAAAAAAATATATATATATCTAGCTTATACTGACAGATTTTGATGGGGATTTTTTTATTATGTTCCTTAGATTGATCACATGTGCGTCAATAGACTCTTAAGGATTAAACAATGTAAACTACGAACCATATCAGGCTGAACATAGAAACAGACGAACTAGACACACAACATAGAATACCCACCCCAACTCACGCCCTGACCAACCAAACACACACAAAACAACAGAAAACAGGTCAGGAACGTGACACATCCCCCCCAATGGTCCAAATGTGGAATCCGTATCCTTGCGATAACATGGACAATTTGAGAACATTCCAAGATTTGAACAGCACATATACAGTACCAGTCAAAAGTTTGGACACACCTACTCATTCAAGGGTTTTTCTTTATTTTTTACTATTTTCTACATTGTAGAATAATAGTGAAGACATCAACACTATGAAATAACACATATGGAAACCTGTAGTAACCAAAAAAGTGTTAAATCTTAAAGTAGCCACCCTTTGCCTTGATGACAGATTTGCACACTCTTGGCATTCTCTCAACCAGCATCACCTGGAATGTTTTTCTAACAGTCTTGAAGGAGTTCCCACATATGCTGAGCACTTGTTGGCTGCTTTTCCTTGACTCTGCAGTCCAACTCATCCCAAACCATCCCAATTGGGTTGATGTCGGGTGATTGCGGAGGCCAGATCATCTGATGCAGCACTCCATCACTCTCCTTGGTCAAATAGCACTTACACAGCCTGCAGGTATGTTGGGTCATTTTCCTGTTCAAAAACAGATTATAGTTCCACTAAGCGCAAACCAGATGGGATGGCATATCTCTGCAAAATGCTTTGGTAGCCATGCTGGTTAAGTCTGCCTTGAATTCTAAATAAATCACTGACAACGTAACCAGCAAAGCACCCCCACACCATTACTCCTCCTCCTCCATGATTCACGGTGGGAACCACACATGCGGAGATCATCTGTTCACCTACTCTGCGTCTCACAAAGACACCGCAGATTTCCACCCATCTAATGTCCGTTGCTTGTGTTTCTTGGCCCAAGCAAGTCTCTTCTTCTTATTGGTGTCCTTTAGTAGTGTTTTTTTGGGGGGGCAATTCGACCATGAAGGCCTGATTCACACAGTCTCCTCTGAACAGTTGATGTTGAGATGTGTCTGTTACTTGAGCTCTGTGAAGCATTTATTTGGGTTGCAATTTCTGAGGCTGGTAACTCTAATGAACTTATCCTCTGCAGCAGAGGTAACTCTGGTTCTACCTTTCCTGAGGTGGTCCTCATGAGAGCCAGTTTCAGCATAGCGCTTGATGGTTTTTGCTACTGCACTTGTAGAAACTTTCAAAGTTCTTGAAATGTTCCGTATTGACTGACCTTTATGTCTTAAAGTAATGATGGACTGCCATTTTTCTTTGCTTATTTGAGCTGTTCTTGCCATAATATGGACTTGATCTTTTACCAAATAGGGCTATCTTATGTATACCATCTCTACCTTGTAACAACACAACTGATTGGCTCAAACGCATTAAGAAGGAAAGAAATTCCACAAATTAACTTTTAACAAGGCACACCTGTTAAAACCTCTACAGAGTACCTAACCCGGATCCGGGAGCACCCCCCACCCCCCCCCCCCCCCCACACTGATTAGCATCGCTAGCATAGCGTCACAATTAAATAGTAGCATCTAAATATCATTAAATCACAAGTCCAAGACACCCAATGAAAGACACAGATCTTGTGAATAAAACCACCATTTCAGATTTTTTAAATGTTTTACAGGGAAGACAAAATATGTAAATCTATTAGCTAACCACGTTAGCAAAAGACACCACTTTTCTAACTCCATCAGTTTCTTACTCCATCAGGTGCTATCACCAATTCGGCTAAACTAAGATATTGATAGCCACTAACCAACAAACAAATTCATAAGATGACAGTCTGATAACATATTTATGGTATAGCATAGTTTTTTTTTTTTTTCAGGTATAAATCACAGTTCTACATTGCAGCTGCAATCTGATATAGTGCTGATGCAGCTAGAACAATTACAGAGACCAACGTTATATAACTAATTACTTGTCTTAAAACATTTCAGAAAAAATACACAGCGTACAGATATTGAAAGCCCAACATCTGGTGAATCCAAACAATATTTCAGATTTATTAAATGTTTTATAGCGAAAACAAAATGTAGCGCTAATTTAGCATAGCCACGCCAGCCAGAACCAGCTGGGCGCGCCCGACCAGTTCACATGCACGACAGATATATGAAATAACATCGTAAATTGGGTCTTACTATTGCTGATCTTTCATCAGAATGTTGATCAAGGTGTCCTTAGTCCTGATGAGTCGTTCAATCCATTCACAATGGCAACTTTCCCTCTTCATTTAGCCTGGGTACTGGTCGACTGGCACGGTCCCTGTCCAAAGTTAAAAAACTCACAGAACGGAACACGGCAAAACTCCCGAAAAAATTCAAATAATCTGATTAAACTATATTGAAAAAACATACATTACGATGATATGGTCACATGTATCAAACAAACTTCGAGACGGAGATAGTTTTCATCCGTAACGTCAGCATAACAAAAGACAATTGCACCTCTAAAACGCGCGTTTCAGAAAACCGGAAGTTGTCGGTCACGCTAAAGAAATAGGTCTTATTTCACGTCAGTACAAGATAAACAAAAAATTTCTCCTCTGACGTCTTCCTGACACCCAGAGGAAGACGAATGAAGTGTGTTTCGGGTCATAGGTGGCATGACCATATATAGGCAGAGCGTTGAAGCGAGCATACACATCTTGCAATCTTCTTCTTGCTCAGGGAAAGTGCTGTGAAATGACCTGTGTTTCACTCAGAGACAAAATTGGAACGGTTTTAGAAACCATAGCTTGTTTTCTATCCAATGGTATATGGTTATATGCATATAGTAACAGCAATAATTGAATAAGAGGCAGTTTAATCTGTAGAGGCAATTATGCTAATGCGAAACAGCACCCCCTGTATTCTCAAGAAGTTAATTGAAATGCATTCCAGGTGACTACCTCATGAAGCTGGTTGAGAGAATTCCAAGAGTGTGCAAAGCTGTCATCGAGGCAAAGGGTGGCTACTTTGAAGAATCTCAAATATCAAATATATTTTGATTTGTTTAACACTTTTTGTTGGTTACTACAGGATTCCATATGTGTTATTTCATAGTTTTCATGACTTCACTTGTATTCTGCAATGTATAAAATAGTTTTAAAAAATAAGAAAACCCCTTGAATGAGTAGGTGTGTCCAAACTTTCGACTGTTACTGTACATTACCAGGCAATTCCTTTTTTTCTATATTTACAACTTAGGTCAGCTAAACTGGCCTATGGAGTCCCTTGGGAACACAACCACCAAACCATCCAATGATGGGAAATTAATTATCTTGGCTCCCAAAAGGACTGATCTCCATAATACGTATATTAACAACTTTTGGAAAGCTCATATTCTGAGCTAGTCATTAATAAAGTAGGGTCCACATATCTAAGTGTTCCATATTTTGTTCCAGTTTAAAGGTTGTTAAGATACCTTTAAACTGGAACAAAATATGGAAAAATATGACCTTGGCATCTTTTAATCCGAACCATTAACTTCACAGACTGTATTTAACACCATTGAAAACTTTTACGATGAAATTTGCTCCAACTCCCAACTGTTCACTGTGTCTCCTAAATCAAGTAGGCACATTCCTTCATATGATGTGGGAGTGCTTCCGGGACAAATGTTAAATGCTTCTGGGACAAAGTTACAAAATTAATTTAGATGTGCATAAATGTAAATATTGAATGCGTTGCATCTACTATGATAACTCCTTGAATCTCTCAGTCATTCAAAGACGATTACTACTGCCAGGCAGTACTGTCACAAACAAGATGTTGACTCTTAGATGGCAATCACACCACTCTCTCCCAATTCGCCAGTGGATACAGTAATTTTTTGAAATTATAACAATAGAATTACCGACAATCTCAGTGGGGGGGGGTGGACGGAAACATGTCAGGCTAGGGGGAATGGGATGGGGAGTTGGGGGTGTAGGCCCACCTCTTTCCCCCCCTTTTTTTACAGCCTTACGGTTACATGCAGTATAAACTGTGTAAATTGACATGAATATTGTACTTGTATACTTGTAACCCCCAACCCCCCAAAATACAAGGCAAAAAAACTATTGGAGATAGTTACGAAACACCAATTTTCTGCCGATCCTTCACTTAGTTTTTAGGCTCAGAAAACTTGGGGGGGGGGGGCAAAGACCCGCCATTTGGGGAACCCTGACCTACAGTGTAAGCATGACACTTCATTTAGAGTAAACTTTACTTTTCTTAGTGCTGATGCTGTTACGCTGTTCTCGGTGTAAGAAATACCACCTGTAGTGTTACAGTAAATCATTTTGGGTGTTGTTCCAACACTGTATGGTGTAAAGCCTTATTTGCATTTTTCCCAGGGTGCCTTTTCTTTTTGAGTGAATTGTAGAGTTACCACACATGACTCTATTTGTTAGTGACAGAGACATGGTATTGCTTTTTTTCCTTTTAAAGGCCTGTGGTTTTATAACAAGTGAGTACCTAGAGGAATGCCATAATTAAAATGTAACTATATTCCAGTACAATACATACATCAGATGGCCTAGTTTTACTATAACAGAGATGGGACTGTTTTACTCTTCAACGTGTAAAAAACTAAATCTGGTTATTAACACCAACACCGGGGGTTATTTTTTGTATACCACTGAGTGTTACTTTCACTCTTACAGAGTGAATTGAACTCCTGAATCAACACTAGAAATGTTACACTGAAAAATCAACACTGGCCAATTTGTTGTGCAGTGTATAGTATCTATGGCAGGCTCCAGATCTCCAGTCTTTTCCCCTCTCTGAGCTGCCTGCCCGCCTGCCTCATCAGCAGTATTACCTCACTCTGAGAACCAGGGCCATGTGCTCCACCTGTCACTGCCTCCCTGTGCTCAAATGAAAGACTCAGGGGGTAGTAAGTGTATGTGGGTGGGGAGGGGGGGGGGGGGGGGGGGGGGTTGCATATCTCGGTGTGTGTAGCATATGAAATACTCAAAGGTACTGAGGTGTGTGTATGGGGGTTGGGGAGAGAAGTGTGAGGTGTGTAGTATATAGGAGAGAGAGGAAGAAGTGGGAGTGTGTGTAAGGGGGGTTCAAGGGTTCTTGTTCTGATGCAGAGCAGGCCTGTTTGAGCTGAAGGATTATAGTGAGAAAGACTTACCAGATGGGGCAATGCAGAAAAAAACTGCTTGAAAAAAAGTAAAGGAAGGGGAGTCGGATTACAAGTTTCTGTTGGCTTTAACAACAGCAAAGAGAATATGTGAAAAATCTATGACCTACTTAGAGATAGGTTCTCCACCGCCTTCTTTTGGAGACCATTAATATTTTAGAGTTTAGGGCTTCCTTCCAAATCATTTTATCAGATATTGTTTGATATCAATACATTTGATCTGGATAAAATGCCTCTTATTCAAACCACTTCAAGCAAAAACATCTGTCACAAGTATTCTCACAGACAGTCTGAAAATGGTTAATCTCTCTGGGCTTTTCCAATAGAATTAGAGTTGCCCAATACTTTGAAGTGATCTAAGGAAGTTTTGTACACAGCTCTTATTAAATTTACAGCAGAAATGTTAGGTTCAGAACAGCTATTCTGATTCCTGTCTTTGCCTGGCCACATTTTAACTTGGTCTCCAGATCTGTTTGCATTCTAACCCTATCCTCTGTCATATATTGTTCGCTCAACCATGGTTAGCCATATACACATTCTAGACTCCATAATAACTGTCCCTGATCAGTCCCTGATGAAGTACTATTAGCCAACTCTGTACAATACCATGCATTTGTCTTGATAACAATTATAACTGTATCATAACTGTACCTAGTCTTTGCATGAATAGCCAACCGTGTAAAGCCAGGTCTCAAGATCTGCCCTCGCTGACCCATGGTGAGAGAGTAGCCGTAAATCAACTATGCTGTTGAGTTAATGGCCTCGGCCCAGAATGAACACACACAGATTATATATGAGGATGTGACTGCCTTCATGCCACAGTTGACCTCTGGACACATGTAAATCTATTAGTATGATGCCATGTGTAAATCTGTTAGTTTAATGAGCTATTTACTATGTTTAACGGGTGTGTGGGACAGCTTGGTATATGGCGAACAGAACGACTGTTCATTTAATTAAAAGTAATAATGTTACAGTATTGCTTCCGTCCCTCTTCTCACCGAACCCTGGGACTCGAACCAGAGACCCTCTGAACATATCGACAACTGCCTCCCACGAAGCATCATTAACTATCACTCCACAAAAGCCAGGGCCCTTGCAGAGGGCAAGGGAAACAACTACTTCCAGGTCTTACAACGAGTGACGTCACTGATTGAAACGCCACTAATCAAATCAAAGTTTATTTGTCACTTGCGCCGAATACAACAGGTGAAATGCTTACTTACAGGCTCTAACCAACAGTGCAATGTCTAAGTAAAAAAAAGGTATAAGGTGAACAATAGATAAGTAAAGAAATACAAACAACACTAAAAAAGACAGTGAAAATAACAGTAGCAAGGCGATATAGAGTAGCGAGGCTATAACAGTAGCAAGGCTACAGTTGAAGACGGAAGTTTACATACACCTTAGCCAAATACATTTAAACTCAGATTTTCACAAGTCCTGACATTTAATCCAAGTAAAGATTCCCTGTCTTGAGTCAGTTAGGATCACCACTTTATTTTAAGAATGTGAAATGTCAGAATAATAGTAGAGAGAATGATTTATTTCAGCTTTTATTTCTTTCATCATATTCCCAGTGGGTCCGAAGTTTACATACACTCAATTAGTATTTGGTAGCATTGCCTTTAAATTGTTTAACTTGGGTCAAACGTGTCGGGTAGCCTTCCACAAGCTTCACACAATAAGTTGGGTGAATTTTGGCCCATTCCTCCTGACAGAGCTGGTGTAACTGAGTCAGGTTTGTAGGCCTCCTTGCTCTCACACGCTTATTCAGTTCTGCCCACAAATTTACTGTAGGGTTGAGGTCAGGGCTTTGTGATGGCCACTCCAATACCTTGACTTTGTTGTCCTTAAGATATTTTGCACAACTTTGGAAGTATGCATCTAGTCATTGTCCATTTGGAAGACCCATTTGCGACCAAGTTTTAACTTCCTGACTGATGTCTTGAGATGTTGCTTGAACATATCCACATCATTTTCATTCCTCATGAAGACATCTATTTTGTGAAGTGCGCCAGTCCCTACTGCAGCTAAGCACCCCCACAAAATGATGTTGCCACCCCCGTGCGTCACGGTTGGGTTGGTGTTCTTTGGCTTGCAAGCCTCCCCCTTTCTCCTCCAAACATAACAATTATGG
The DNA here is from genome assembly GCF_029448725.1 of Salvelinus fontinalis. NCBI lineage: Eukaryota > Metazoa > Chordata > Actinopteri > Salmoniformes > Salmonidae > Salvelinus > Salvelinus fontinalis. The sequence continues at coordinate 37,950,725 of NC_074666.1, forward strand.
CCAGACAGTTCTATTTTTGTTTCATCAGACCAGAAGACATTTCTCCAAAAAGTACGATGTTTGTCCCCATGTGCAGTTGCAAACTGTAGTCTGGATTTTCTATGGCGGTTTTGGAGCAGTGGCTTCTTCCTTGCTGAGCGGCCTTTCAGGTTATGTCGATATAGGACTCATTTTACTGTGGATATAGATATGTTGTACCTGTTTCCTCCAGCATCTTCACAAGATCCTTTGCTGTTGTTCTGGGATTGAATTGCACTTTTCTCACCTAAGTATATTCATCTCTAAGAGACAGAACTCGTCTCCTTCCTGAGCGGTATGACGGCTGCGTGGTTCCATGATGTTGATACTAGCATACTATTGTTTGTACAGATGAACGTGGTACCTTCAGGAATTTGGAAATTGCTCGCAAGGAAGAACCAGACTTGTGGAGGTCTACAATTTTTTTTCTGAGGTCTTGGCTGCTTTCTTTAGATTTTCCCATGATGTCAAGCAAAGAGGCACTGAGTTTGAAGGTAGGCCTTGAAATACATCCACAGGTACACCTCCAATTAACTCAAATGATGTCAATTAGCCTATCAGAAGCTTCTACAGCCATGACGTCATTTTCTGGAATTTTCCAAGCTGTTTAAAGGCACAGTGTAAACTTCTGACCTACTGGAATTGTGAAACAGTGGATTATAAGTGAAATAATGTATAATGTCTGTAAACAATTGTTGGAAAATGTACTTGTGTCATACACATAGTAGATGTCCTAACAAACTTGCAAAAACTATAGTTTGTTAACTTCTTGCGACTATAGGGGGTGCTGTTTTCTCATTAGCATAATTTGCATTACAGATTAAACAGCTTCCTACTCAATTCTTGCTCGTACAATATGCATATTATTACTATTATTGGACAGAAAACACTCTCTAGTTTCATTAGCCGTTGGAATTTTGTCTCTACAGCACTTTTCATGATAGGGAGTCAGATTTCAAACATTTTGGCCACTGATCTGGAGTCAGTTTAAAGCTCACTGTAAATGCTATGGAGAAACAGACACTGCTTACGTCTTCCCCTGGATGTCAGTGCGTGATGACGCTTTGAATGGTGTCGATTGCGCAATCAGTTTCTCTATAAGACACCAAATAGCGGAAGTAGCTTCCCTTTGCTGCCTGCGCCTTGCGCGCGAAGGACATCGGACTCGCCTCCTTCCAAGCGTTAGTTTAGCCAGTAATATTTCTCCGGTCATGTTTTTACCCGTTATAGGTGTTAACAGCATCATAAGGTAGTTAATTTGAACCGTTGTATAGCAATTTATATCCTTTTAGTGCGATTTTGAGGCATTGCTTTGTTGTGCACTTTGAAGCGCTGGGCACATTTCGGGGTCCCGGTCGTATGTTAGTGGGCATTTCGACGGACAAGTGGACATCTTTCGACCAAAAGAAGATTAGACCCAAGAAAGGATTCTTTGCCCAAGATTCTGATGGAAGAACAGCTCACAGTAAGAACAATTTATGATGATAAATCGTGTTTCTGTCGAAAAATGTTAAACGCTTACGCCGCCATTTTGTTTTGTATAGCTTCGCTTGGCGCAACCTGTATTGAAAAGTAAGGATAATTTAAAAAATGTAACTCAGTGATTGCATTAAGAACTAATTTGTCTTTCGATTCCTGTCAACCCTGTATTTTTTAGTCAAGTATGTGATTAGCTATTGATTAAACTAGATCACTCAAAGATGGCGACCGACATTTCCAGGCTTGTTTTGCTACTATTTTCATTGTATAACCACGTTTTTTTATGGCTAAATATGCACATTTTCGAACAAACTCTAGATGTATGTTGTAATATGATGTTACAGGAGTGTCATCTGAAGAATTCTGAGAAGGTTAGTGAACAAAATTAATATATTTTGGCGATGATACGATATCGCTCTCTTTGGCTAGAATCAGTGCTCGGGTAACGTTTGCGTATGTGGTATGCTAATATAACGATTTATTGTGTTTTCGCCATAAAACACTTAGAAAATCTGAAATGTTGTCTGAATTCACAAGATCTGTGTCTTTCCATTGCTATGTGCTGTGTATTTTTAAGAAATGTTTTATGATGAGTAAATTGGTAACACACGTTGCTGTCTGTAGTAATTCTAGGAGCTTTGGTGAGATTTGTGATGCTGGCTGCAATGGCAAACTATGATTTATACCTGAAATATGCACATTTTTCTAACAAAACCTATCCTATACCATAAATATGTTATCAGACTGTCATCTGATGAGTTTTTTTCTTGGTTAGTGGCTATCAATATCTTAGTTTAGCCGAATTGGTGATAGCTACTGGTGTTGAGAGAAAATGGTGGACAAAGAAAAATGGTGATTTTTGCTAACGTGTTTAGCTAATAGACTTACATATTGTGTCTTCCCTGTAAAACAGTTAAAAAATATGAAATGGTGGCTTTATTCACAAGATCTGTATCTTTCATTAGGTGTCTTGGACTTGTGATTTAATGATATTTAGATGCTACTATTTAATTGTGACGCTATGCTAGCGATGCTAATCAGTGTGGGGGGGGGGGGGGGGGGGGGGGTGCTCCCGGATCCGGGGTAGAGGCTCGTTAGAGGTTAACAAGAAATTTGTGGAGTGGTTGAAAAATGAATTTTAATGACTCCAACCTAAATGTATGTGAACTTCTGACTTAAACTGTATATAAAGGCACCGGTTAGTAGGGCTTGAGGTAGTATGTACATGAATGTATAACTAAAGTGACTATGCATACATGATAAACAGAAAGTAGCAGCAGCGTAAAGGAGGGGTTGGGGGGGCACACAATGCAAATAGTCCGGGTAGCCATTTGATTACCTGTTCAGGAGTCTTATGGCTTGGGGGTAAAAACTGTTGAGAAGCCTTTTTGTCCTAGACTTGGCACTCCGGTACCGCTTGCCATGCGGTAGTAGAGAGAACAGTCTATGACTGGGGAAGCTGGGGTCTTTGACAATTTTTAGGGCCTTCCTCTGACACCGCCTGGTGTAGAGGTCCTGGATGACAGGCCACTTAGCCCCAGTGATGTACTGGACCGTACGCACTACCCTCTGTAGTGCCTTGTGGTCGGAGGCTGAGCAGTTGCCGTACCAGGCAGTGATGCAACCAGTCAGGATGCTCTCGATGTTGCAGCTGTAGAACCTTTTGAGGATCTGAGGACCCATGCCAAATCTTTTTAGTTTCCTGAGGGGGAATATGAATTGTCGTGCCCTCTTCACGACTGTCTTGGTGTGTTTGGACCACTCTAGTTTGTTGGTGATGTGGACACCAAGGAAGCTCTCAACCTGCTCCACTACAGCCCCGTCGATGAGAATGGGGTGCGTGCTCGGTCCTCCTTTTCCTGTAGTCCACAATCATTACCTTACTCTTGGTTACGTTGAGGGATAGGTTGTTATTCTGAAACCATACGGGCAGGTCTCTGAACTCCTCCCTATAGGCTGTCTCTTAGTTGTCAGTGATCAGGCCAACCACTGTTGTGTCATCGGCAAACTTAAGGATGGTGTTGGAATCGTGCCTGGCCATGCAGTCGTGGGTGAACAGCGAGTAAAGGAGGGGACTGAGCATGCACCCCTGAGGGGCTCCAGTGTTGAGGATCAGCATGGCAGATGTGTTGCTACCTACTCTCACCACCTGGGTGTGGCCCGTCAGGAAGTCCAGGATCCAGTTGCAGAAGGAGGTGTTTAGTCCCAGTATCCTTAGCTTAGTGATAAGCTTTGAGGGTACTATGGTGTTGAATGCTGAGCTGAGGTCAATAAATAGCATTCTCACGTAGGTGTTCCTTTATCTGTTTGGGCAGTATGCTAATTGTAGTGGGTCTAGGGTTTCTGGGATAATGGTGTTGATGTGACCCATTACCAGCCTTTCAAAGCACTTCATGGCTACTTACATGAGTGCTACGGGTCTGTAGTCATTTAGGCAGGTTTCCTTCGTGTTCTTAGGCACAGGGACTATGGTGGTCTGCTTGAAACATGTTGGTATTACAGACTCAATCAGGGACATGTTGAAAATGTCAGTGAAGACACCTGCCAGTTGGTCAGCACATGCCCGGAGTACACATCCTGGTAATCCGTCTGGATCCGGTGTAGTACGATTCAATCTTAGCCCTGTATTGATGCTTTGCCTGTTTGATGGTTTGTCTGAGGGCATAGCAGGATTTCTTATAAGCACCTTGAAAGGGGCAGCTCTACCCTTTAGCTCAGTGCGAAGGTTGCCTGTAATCCATGGCTTCTGGTTGGGGTACAGTCACTATGGGGATGACGTCCTCGATGCACTTATTGATGAAGCCAGTGACTGATGTGGTGTACTCCTCAATGCCATCGGAAGAATCCCGGAACATATTCCAGTCTGTGATAGCAAATCAGTCCTGTAGTTTAGTATCTGCTTCATCTGACCAGTTTTTTTATAGACCGAGTCACTGGTGCTTCCTGCTTTAATTTTTGCTTGTTAGCAGGAATCAGGAGGATAGAATTGTGGTCGGATTTACCAAATGGAGGGCGAGGGAGGGCTTTGTTCGTGTCTCTGTATGTGGAGTACAGGTGATCTAGAATTTTTTTCCCCCTGGTTGCACATTTAACATGTTGATAAAAATTAGGTAGATTTCCAGTTCGCTTATTTCCTTATACAGCTGACTGAGTGTGGTCTTAATGCCAGCATCCGTCTGAGGTGGTAAATAAACAGCCACGAAAGTATAGCTGAAAACGTCTAGGCAAATAGGGTGGTCTGCATTTTATCACAAGATACTCTACTTCAGGCGAGCAAAATCTAGAGACTTCTTTAGATTTTGTGCACCAGCTGTTGTTTACAAATATGCACAGACCGACCCCCGTCTATCTTGTCGGTGTAGCATATATCCCGCTAGCTGAATATCCACGTCATCATTCATCCACGATTCCGTGAAACATAAGATGTTACAGTTTTTGATGTCCCGTTGGTAGGGTATCCGTGATCGTACCTTGTCAAATTTATTGTCCAATGATTGCACGTTGGTGAGTAACATTAACGGTAACGGCAGCTTTCCCACTTGCCTTCTGCGGATCCTTACGAGGCACCCCACTCTGTGTCCTCTGTACCTGCGTCTCTTCCTCTTGCATAACTGGGATGCTGGCCTTGTCGGGTGTTCGGAGAATGTCCTGTGCGTCCTGCTTGTTGAAGAAAAACTCTTTGTATAATCGAAGGTGAGTGATCACTGTCCTGATATCCAGAAGCTCTTTTTGCCGTAAAATACGGTTGCAGAAACATTATGTAAAAATAAGTTATAAATAACGCAAAAAAACACATAATAGCACAATTGGTTGGGCGCCCGTAAAACTGCTGCCATTTCTTCCGGTGCCATTTTAAACCAAATTTTTATTTATTTTTTTCAACACACACCGCTAACTGGCTAGCCATTTCACAACAGTTACAATAGCATTGTGATGAAGCAAATAGTCTACATACAGTGAATTCATCTCCATAAGCCGACACAGTACTCAACAATAAAATAAATAACTGTTCCCTCCCCTTTTTCCATAATAAAATAAATCACATTTTGCTACAAAAATGTTTTTCGGGGGGAAAAGATCTCCAAGCAACGTGAAGAAATATGAGATAGGCATGGTACATATTCTGTGGTATTTATTATCTTGGAGGAGGTTGACTGTAGCAGTTCCAGAGAGACCACTTGTGAAATGCATCAATAAACCCAAAGGGACTGTCACTGGAGTCAAATTCCACAAAGGCTCTCCAAAATGGCTGATGTACTTTTCAATTCTCCTGGACATGCTGTCAAAGCACAGTGTTTTGGGCAGTACAATAGACGCTGGGGAGCCAGCAGCCTCTTAAGTCCTTTAGCAGAGTGAGTTATTTTCTGAGGAGCCTTTGTGTGCCTCTCGACTTCTCTGCGGCCCTTGGGTGACTCAGAATGGAGAAGAGGGGGTCTGTTGGGTGTACTTTAAACCATTAAATGGCTCCCTTATCCCTCCTGTCAGACCTCGTTCACCTAAAGATAGGTACCTGTTGGGCTGCTGGAGTGGTTTCACGTTCAAGCTCCCTCCTACAAAAAAAAAGAAACATATACAGTATATACTATATATATAGTGAAGATATAAATTGTTTTACTGCAGCCACCAGCTACAGGAGGACACAGGAGCCCGCTCTCAATGAATGTAGACAGCCTGCTGCTGCCGCTCTGCTAATCATCCGATGGGGGAGGATAAGATGTAACTGTGGTCCCTACCTTGGTTGGGTAACTGATTTATGGCGTTTTGAAGGCCCTACGTGAGATTTGGTGTTGCCATGACTTATGCCATGTTAATGACATCTGAGTGAGAGTGACTAACCAAATCAATGTGGGCTCCCTGGAGGTCAGGGAGCCAGGGCACGTGCCCTGTGTGCCTGGTCAGTATTCATCCATGATTACTACAAGTTTAGATAGCTGGCTAGACTAACTTACCAATTTAAAAATTGTTAGCTGACATGGCTAATTGAGTGACTGTCAGTGACTAACATAAAAACTGCTGGGGTTGAAACAATAGTAAGTTAAGACTACAGTAAATTGAGACAAGAGTTAGTTGAAAAATCTATGCCCCGGGGACTATGATTTGTTAATGCGTCCCTGTCCATACCGTGCAATTAGATACATTTCTCAATCAGCACTTCTGTCTTAAAGTTGCAATCTGAAGTTGAAACAGTAACAAAGTGGGAACCCCGCCACTGTGTTTCTTTACATTTTATTGTGTTACCAAGTAGGATAAAATGTTTTTATTAAATAATAAATTAAATAACAAAAATGTAGTCATTGGGTAAGTATTCAGCTCCCTGAGTCAATACATGTTAGAAACACCTTTTGCAGCGATTGCAGCTGTTTTCTTGGGTAAGTCTCAAAGCTTTACACATCTGGATTGTGCAAAATTAGCCCATTATTATTTTCAAAATTCTTCAAGCTCTGTCAATATATTGGGGATCATGGCAAGACAGCAAACTTCAAGTCTTGCCATAGATTTTCAAACAGATTTAAGTGAAAACTGTAACAAGGCCAGTCAGGAACATCCACTGTCTTCTTGGTAAGAACGAGTTGGCCTTGTATAGTAGGTTATCATCCTGCTGAGTTCCTCTCCCGGTGTCTGGTGTATAGCAGACTGAAATTAGGAATCTAGCATTTTGCCTGTGTTTACTGTAGCTCCATCCCTTTTCTTTTAATCCTAAAGAAAATCCCCAGTATTTGCCGATGTCAAGCATACCCATACCATGATGAGGCCACCACCATGCTTAAATAAGGAGGAAGTTACACTGTGAAGTGTTGTGTTGGATTTGCCCCAAACATAATTATATTCCTTTGCCATGTTTTTGTTGTTTTTGTATTACTTTAGTGCCTTGCTGCATACAAGATGCATGTTTTGAAATATTTTTTTCTGTATATTTGTATTCTTTTTACTCTGTCATTTAAGTCATTATGTTGTTGATCCATCCTCAGTTTTCTCCCATCACAGCCATTCTGTAACTGTTTTAAAATCACCAATGGCCTCATAGTAACATCTCTGGGTAGTTTCATTCCTGTCATGCAGCTCAGTTCAGAAGGATGACTGTATATTTTATGTGTCTGTGTGGTTTAATACATAATAAACAGCATAATTATTAACTTGACCATGCTTAAAGAGATATTTAATGTCTGATTTGTTATTGTTTCCCATTTACAAATCACTGCTCTTCTTTGAGGCTTTCAAAAAGCTGTTTGAAATGATATACTGTACTTGGCTGAAGGACCTTACAGTGTCATGCCCTGATCTATTTCACCTGTCCCTGTGATTGTCTCCACCCCCTCCAGGTGTCGCTTATTTTCCCCAATGTATTTATCCCTGTGTTTCCTGTCTCTCCATGACAGTTCGTCTTGTATGTTTCCAAGTCAACCAGCGGTTTTCCCGTTCTCCTGCTTTTTGCTATTCTCCTTTTTATAGTCCTCCCGGTTTTGACCCTTGTGTGCCACCCATGAGTGAGAAACGTACATGCCAAGTACAGACCATACAGTATATTTTGTTCCTTACACGTTAGGGAAAAGAGCAGAAGATCTAAACTATCTGTTTACACTCCAGTCCTACCTACCTACCAACAGATTATGGAAAATTACCTATTTTAAGTTTCGTTAAGGTGAAAGCCCCCACTACTGTCAAAGAGAATGAAACAAAAACACTACAGTAAATACTACATTACACCACAATCATGTCTGCAAAAACACTACAGTGAATACTACATTACACCACAATCATGTCTGCAAAAACACTACAGTGAATACTATAGTATATCAATATAGTAATACTACAGTATTTATACCATATCATGGCATTGTTGAATACTCCTTTATGATTGGCTTGAGGTGCATTCTAGTTCGTGCATTATTTCCCTATAACACACAATATATTTGCACGGTAGAATTCAGCTATCTATTAAACTTTCTAGCTACTTTAGTGGATGTTACATTTCTACACTAGCGTGCTGTGGAACACATCTTCCACATGTTTCATTATTTTCCAACACATCTAACCTCATTGATTATCCCTCAATATAACAATATAAAACAGTTTTTTTTAAACATATATTTTTTTAAATTCTTATGTTTCAGGGGGTGCTGCAGCACCCTCAACACCCCTCCTTCCCGCAGCTATGCCCTTACCTATATTATAATACTTCTTCATGTGGGTATATCCAGAGCCATGTGTTTAGAGAATTGAGACATTGAGGTTTATGCATTATGATGCTTTTACATGACACTACAACATTCTATGGCAGCCATGTTATCTTCTGTTAACAGAATGAGAATTATGATACGTTTACATGACCCTTTAAAATTCTTTGGCAGCCATGTTAGCACTCCATTAACATTAAGAATTTTTTTTAAGCTATATAATTAAATATCAAGAATTAGAACAATATAAGCACTTCTAAAAGTTGGCCCAACTGTCTAAATATATGGCTCTGGCTATAAGTCTATCCACTCTCCAGATCGATGGAAAGTACCATATGGTTTTTGCAGCTAGTGCAAAAAGTGAGTAAAATAATTCTTATTTACAAAAATTCTTACTTACAATACCCCAGCCAAACCCTAACCCAGACAACACTGGGGCAATTGTGAGCCGCCCTATGGGACTCCCAATCACGGCCTGTTGTGATACAGCCTGGAATCGAACCAGGGTCTGTAGTGACACCTCTAGCACTGGGATGCAGTGCCTTAGACCGCTTGTGCAACTCTGGAGCCCACCACTAAGGAGCTAGCCACCGTAGGTCGACACAATAAGATTCAACCATTCAAGTATTTTCTGTAAATGACGTGTGCTTTTGATGTGATGTGATGTGATTGGGGTGAAGCCAAACTGGCTTCCCTTGACACTTTTTTTTGGTGTGCCAGGGCCATTCACAGTTGAGCTCAATAGCTCAACACTGATTGGCTATTTAATTTTTTTTTATATTATCATCAAGGGGAGCCATGTTCTCCGGCTTCCCTTGCATTCAACGTTACGGGCGGCAACAATGTCATATTATTTTTGACCAGACAACATCAGATAGATGGCCTACACATACTGAGACATAGGGGCGCTGTTTCACTTGCTTGGATGCTTTCTCCAGTGAGAAACATTCAGCCTCTTGCGAATTGAAGAAAAAATATGAAACACAGAGAGACAAAAGATACATACATCATTTTATGTTTTTTTCTTGGTCAATTTTTGGGGGATGCCAGGCTTCCCTTGCCATCCATGAAAACATGACACTGCAAAAGATGAAAATTCAAAACGTGACCCACTTATTCCGAATTCACCCTATGTCACGATGTAAACAGGGCGTATGAATCAACCCATCCTTGACCAGCAAATTAATTGGGACAGACTTTCAATGTCCTTAAATTCCTTAATTCCTTCCCTAAAGTCTATGTAATCAAACTCAAAAAGATTTTGTTAATTTATCCTAACGAGAACTGTAAAACCCCCATAAAATGTTTCCAAAAAGAAAACATACATTTTATACACTTTTCCCCCTCTGAATACAATAAGTAATCTATGTGATATTTGCACAATATTGTTGAAACAAATCGATTATTTTAATATTTATTTATTTACAGTATGTATGTATCGATACTTTATTCCATGTAACTGTTTAAAATCCAATCGGGATACTTGTTGTATAGAAGTTATGTTGTTTGGGATGGATATATATAATTTTGCCACGAAACATGATTATTTGTCTCTCTAAAATAAAATGAGCGAGAGAGCAAGAGAGAGAGGGAGGAGTAAGGTGAAAGATTGAGGATGAAAAGTCAGCAATGGTAGCAGCAGTTCATGGCATTTCACTCCACTCATTATTCTGCCTTGTGTCTGACTGCATGCATGGACTGGTTGGCAAGCCAATCGTCTTGTTCAAGAATCTTGTGAAGTCAAGTGCTCCACCTATGTTAGAGCACCAAAAGCCTCATGTCCCTAAAAGGAGTTAACCTTTCTGTTGGCGATCTACTGCTCAGACCAGGTTTCTGCCTGGCTGAAGACAGTTGGCCCTCACAGGTGAAATCACAACAGACCTTATTACTCCTTGTGCTTGTTAGCACTACCAAACAGAGGCTTTGAGAAGGGAGACATAAATGCAGTGTAGGAAATACTTCAAAGGGATTTTAGAAAGATTTAACCCAAGAATGGAGTATGATGATTTCTGTCAATGCATTTAAAAATTCAGATTTGACTCTTGAAAGGATTTTCTTAGTCGGACACTTTAAGCACATACTGTACATTTGCTTAGCCATTGGTGCATAGGTGATTATTGAGAGTGCGAATGTGTTTCCAACTCCACTGTATCTTCTGTGTGGAAAATGTATTTATTGTATTTCTCATACAGATATGCATTTAAGTTGCAGTGTATTGGCATTCGGAGAGTCAGGCACAACTAGATGAATCATCTAGAATGTGAGTCCCGTGGGAGTCCCACTACGCTCCTCCAGTAGATCTCCACTACGTGATATTGAGCCCTGTGACATTGACTCCTGCTGCTTCCTCAAGTGCAGCCAGCTCCACGACCAATTCATCTTCACGCCGTGTGAATGTGGCTGTCCCTGATAAAGCTGAGATGTAGATACTGTAGCTGCCACAGTGACTCTCCAACGGCACTGCTCAGGAGGAGAAGAGAGGAGTGTCTAGAACAAAAGAGAAGGAGCCCTTTGGCTCCCGGCGCCGCCTCCTTCTCTTCCTCCACTTCATCTTCTCCTCCTCCCTTCATTCAGCCACGCAGAGGTGCATTGTGCAGAGTGAGACAAGCATTCACTGATGATTTGTTAATTGACTGGTGTGTTTGGATGGTTGAATAAGTACTGTTTACAGCCAGCCCACCTGCTGTACTGTAGATCACCAGGGAGCGGTGGAGAGATGATGGAGACAGCGACAGAGAGGTGTAGGAGAACAGAGGCTCCTCTTCATCCCAGGCCAACACACACAGCAGTATGGCTGCCAGGAGGAGATGGAGACAGCGACAGAGAGGTGTAGGAGAACAGAGGCTCCTCTTCATCCCAGGCCAACACACACAGCAGTATGGCTGCCAGGAGGAGATGGAGACAGCGACAGAGAGGTGTAGGAGAACAGAGGCTCCTCTTCATCCCAGGCCAACACACACAGCAGTATGGCTGCCAGGAGGAGATGGAGACAGCGACAGAGAGGTGTAGGAGAACAGAGGCTCCTCTTCATCCCAGGCCAACACACACAGCAGTATGGCTGCCAGGAGGAGTTGGAGACACACTGGGAGAATAACACATGTGGGCCAACACACACAAACACATGACGCGGTGGCAATGCTTCACTCACCTCCAATGAACTCACACACACACACACTCTCTCTCAATTCAAGGTACTTTATTGACATGGGAAACATATGTTATCATTGCCAAAGCAAGTAAAGTAGATAATATACAAAAGTGAAATAAACAATCAAATGAACAGTAAACATTACACTCACAGAAGTTCCAAAATAATAAAAACATTTCAAATGTCATATTGTGTATATATACAGTGTTGTAACAATGTGCAAATGGTTCAAATACAAAAGGGAAAATAAATAAACATAAATATGGGTTGTATTTACAATTGTGTTTGTTCTTCACTGGTTGCCCTTTTCTTGTGGCAACAGGTCACAAATCTTGCTGCTGTGATGGCACACTGTGGGAGTTTATCAAAATCGCGTTTGTTTTCGAATCCTTTGTGGATCTGTGTAATTTCAGGGAAATATGTGTCTCTAATATGGTCATACATTTGGCAGGAGGTTGGGAAGTGCAGCTCAGTTTCCACCTCATTTTGTGGGCAGTGTGCACATAGTCTGTCTTCTCTTGAGAGCCAGGTCTACGGCAGCCTTTCTCAATAGTAAGGCTATGCTCATTGAGTCTGTACATAGTCAAAGCTTTCCTTAAGTTTGGCTCAGTCACAGGGGTCAGGTATTTTGCCACTGTGTACTCTCTGTTTAGGGCCAAAAAGCATTCTAGTTTGCTCTGTTTTTTTGTTATTTCTTTCCAATGTGTCAAGTAATTATCTTTTTGTTTTCTCATGATTTGGTTGGGTCTAATTGTGTTGCTGTCCTGAGGTTCTGTGGGGTCTGTTTGTGAACAGAGCCCCAGGACCAGCTTGCTTAGGGGACCCTTCTCCAGGTTCATCTCTCTGTAGGTGATGGCTTTGTTATGGAAGGTTTGGGAATCGCTTCCTTTTAGGTGGTTGTAGAATTTAGCGTCTCTTTTCTGGATTTTGATAATTAGTGGGTATCGGCCTAATTGTACTCTGCATGCGTTATTTGGTGTTTTACATTGTACACAGAGGATATTTTTGCAGAATTCTGCATGCGGAGTCTCAATTTGGTGTTTGTCCCCTTTTCTGAATTCTTGGTTGGTGAGCGAACCCCAGAATCTATGCAGAAGATCTAGGTGTTGCTGTAGGCCCTAATTGGTTGGTAACAGAAGCACCAGATCGTCTGCAAGCAGGCATTTGACTTCAGATTCTAGTAGGGTGAGTTCATTGATATATATGTTGAAGAGGATGGGGCTTAAGCTGCATCCCTGTCTCACCCCACAGCCCTGTGGGAAGAAATGTGTGTGTCTTTTGCCAATTTTAACCGCACACTTGTTTGTGTACATGGATTTTATAATGTCGTATGTTTTTCCCCAACACCACTTTCCATCAATTTGTATAGCAGACCCTCATGCCAAATTGAGTCGAAGGCTTTTTTGAAATCAACAAAGCATGAGAAGACTTTGCCTTTGTTTCGGTTTGTTTGTTTGTCAATTAGGGTGTGCAGGGTGAATACGTGGTCTGTCGTATGATAATTTGGTAAAAAGCCAATTTGACATTTGCTCAGTAAATTGTTTTCACTGAGAAAATGTACCAGTCTGCTGTTAATGAAAATGCAGAGGACTTCCCCAAGGTTGCTGTTGACGCATATCCCACGGTAGTTATTGGGGTCAAATTATTGGCCTACAGAGAGGAGGTGAGGGCCCTCGGAGTGTGGTGTCAGGGAAATAACCTCACACTCAATGTCAACAAAACAAAGGAGATGATCGTGGACTTCAGGAAACAGCAGAGGGAGCAGCCCCCTATCTACATTGACGGGGTACACATCACGGACAAACTGAAATGGTCCACCCACACAGACAGCGTGGTGAAGAAGGTGCAGCAGCGCCTCTTCAACCTCAGGAGGATGAAGAAATTTGGCATGTTGCCTATAAGCTAATTCACGAATTTGTTCCATTACCGCCTTGAACCCTTGGTCGTGACGTTCCGCCAATGAACGAAGTCCAAACAGTACAGGGCGTTAGACAGTCTCGAGGTCAGGAAAGGCAGGGGTTCAGTAACCAGGTCTGAGTCCAAACAATACAAGGCATTAGGCAGGCTTGAGGTCAGGGCAGAAAGAATGGTCAGGCAGGCGGGTTTGGTGTCAGGACAGGCAAGGGTCAAAACCAGGAGTACTAGGAAAAACAGAGACTGGGAAAAATAGGAGCTACGAGAAACGCTGGTTGACTTGGCAAACAAAATGAACTGGCACAGAGAAACAGAAAACACAGGGATAAATACACCAGGGATGATGAGCGACAGGTGAAACAGATCAGGGAGTGACAGGTTGTAGGTTTTGAGTTTTGATTTGGAGTGAAGGTTATGTTGTGGAGGGTAGTATCCTGTATACATCCTTGCCGAAAAATCCAAGTTTATCTAACTCTAAATCTATATTTTTTAAGAAAATGCTGAAAATTGCAGGAGCTCATCTACTCATGACCTCTCTCTCTCTTTCTCTCTCTCTCTCTGATAACCGGAAAGAAATCACCAAGCGAAACTATTATATTCCGTCCCATTTAATTTTTATAATGTTATCATCTGCTCTCTCACCGTATCTTACGTTCAATATGCAGTTAGGTGATTCATTTGGATAGTAAAGCAAAATGGGGACAAGTGAACTATTAATAGGTTACTTCATTACTTACAGATCTCCAGGGTGGAAATATGTGACGCATACAACAGCAATGAAAAGTTCAAGTTCCACTGGCGTCATTGCATTGTGGAGACAATAAGCAGATGCCGTGGGGGTAGAGAGGTAGAGGCCCTATCTTTACCTAACAATACTAATGAGCAGACATGGAACTCAGGTGTTAACTAGGGGCTGGCTCATCATCATCATCATCAGTCCTGCAGGACTTCTCACGTTCCCTCTCTCACCCTCTTCCATCCTCATAACACTGGGTTTGGAGAAAAACGAAGGTTGACACACTCACTGTAGTCAGTGGGTCTGTTTGTGTTTGTTTGTCCCACCTGCAGGGGCAGAGAGGAAACAAATGTAAGGTAAATAAAGAGTCTGCTAGCTAGTTGCTGAAGGACACCAAACAAATGGCATGATGGGTAATGTGTTTATTATTCATTGGGAGAGCCAGCTCAGTCTTGTGTGATTGGGTTCATGGAAGCGAGGCAGAAAGGCACTCAAAAGTCTCGGCTCATTTAGGAGAAAAAATTATTTTCTCTTCTCTCTCGAATGGTACCACTGAAGTTATCCATCTTCTCAATAACTTTTTCCAGCAGTATTTCTTTAGTTATCCACCCATATTTACAATTCTTCCAAAGCTTCTAATCTCCGCACTCGCCGTTCTTTATTCAAAACAACCCCACCACACACCCAAACCCTTCCCTCCCTCACACCATCACAGATAAATAGATTGATTGGTTAGCTGGTTGGGTGCCTCATTTTTTCTCTAATTGATTAATGGAGGGTTGAGAAAAGTGTTGGATCGAAGGCTGTGGGCTGTTCTGGACTCCTGGAACACTCCTCTTGTCCCGGGCTGTGTAGAGACGGTCGATGCTAGGCCCTCTCAGCCATAGCAGGCCCAGCCACGGCCAAACACATTGTTGGGGGCATTACTATGCAAATGATTTGGTCTGGTCACTTTCCCTCACTCATTACACCTGATGGATAACCTCCCCCCCTCCGGTGAATCTCCTCTTATTGGCACAGCTCTCCAGTGGCCAACTATTGGACACACTGTTTGAAGGTGTAATTTATTAAAGGGTACGTTTGCCTGCTCAAGCACACAACTGAACTAACAAACACTATTATATGAGTGACCTCCTATTATTCAGGCCTGATGAGACTCAGTCAGTCAGGTAGTAATGTGTGTCTAGCCTTTGACTTGAAGTTTTGATGGAATGACGCTCTGTCATGCTAATGAATAATGTAGCAGTGCTGCAAAATAATGTTTTGCAACCGTTGTGTAGTCTTGGGACAAACGAATGACAGAAAACATCACACTAAAAGTTACAAATGAATTATCAAACAACCTCTGAATGGTCATGTCACAGTCCATTGTTGACGTAGTGAAATACAGCCGCCCACACAGACCAGCACATCAGAGTAGAATGGACTCACCGTCATGGAGCCATGACAGATTCAGATTCCAAGTGTTTAATGGTCTCATGTACAGAGTTGCAGGTGTGATTGCAGGGTTTAGTGAAAATCTTAGGCTCCGAGCTCCAACGTGCAGGACTAAGTTAACTAAAAACAATGAAAATGGTAATAAAAAAACATAAAAACACAATAGAAATAGGAATAGCACCGTATACATAATAACAACTGTTAAGTTGTGCTTCTACACCTGCAAGTCGTGCTTCTACACCTGCATTGCTTGCTGTTTGGCGTTTTAGCCTGGGTTTCTGTACAGCACTTTGATATATCAGCTGATGTAAGAAGGGCTATATAAATAAATTTGATTTGATTTAAGTGAGGAATAAATAAATGACCAGGTAAGATAAGTGACCGTTGACGGGGGTGGGGGGTCCATAGGAGGGTTTGGCGGAGGAGGGGGGGGTAGGTAGCTGTCTAGTGGTGGCTATTCAGCAGCCTGATGGTCCTGGGGGTAGAAACTATTGGCCAGTCTTCCACATTTTGCCATGATGTTCCTGTACTGCCCACGTCTGAGTGATGAGAGCAGGGAGAACAGGGGATGGCTCGGGTGGCTAAGGTCACTGATGATCTTCTTGGCCTTCCTGCAACAGCTGGTATTGTAGGTGTCCTGGAGGGCAGGCACTGTGCACCTAATGGTGCATTCGGCTGCGCGTATCACCCTTTGAAGCTCCTTGCAGTCCGTGGCGGTGGAGTTGTAATACCACGCTGTGATGCAGCCTGTCCGTGGATCTGTCAGGATGGTAGGCGAATTGGACAGGGTTGAATGTGTCGGAGAGGAAGGAGGTGATATGGTTTTTGACTAGCCTCTCGAAGCACTTCATGATAATGGAAGTGCTACTGGTTGGTAGTCATTCAGTTCAGTTACTTTCTCTTTCTAGGACACAGGGATGAGGTGGGCATAGGGACGCTTATAACAAATTCCGCTATGCCCTCCGATGAACCATCAAACAGGCAAAGTATCAATACAGGACTAAGATTGAATCCTACTACACCAGCTCTGACGCTCGTCGGATTTGGCAGGGCTTGCAAACCATTACGGACTACAAAGGGAAACCCAGCCTGATGTGAGCCTACCAGGCCAGCTGTTCCGGACGACTGTGTGATCATGCTCTCCGTAGCCGATGTGAGAAAGACCTTTACAGGTCAACATTCACAAGGCTGGGGGGCCAGATGGATTACCAGGACGTGTCCTCAGAGCATGTGCGGACCAACTGGCCAGTGTCTCCCTGACCAAGTCTGTAATACCTTCGTTTCAAGCAGACCCCCATTGTCCCTATGCCCAAGAAAGCAAAGGTAACCTGCCTAAATGACTACTGCCCCATAGCACTCACGTCGGTAGCCATGAAGTGGTTTGAAATGCTGGTCATGGTTCACATCAACACCATCATCCCGGAAACCCTAGACCCACTCCAATTCGCATACTGCCCCAACAGATCCACAGATGAGGCAATCTCCATTGCTCCTACATGAGAATGCTGTTCATTGACTACAGATCAGCGTTCAACACCAGTACCCACAAAGCTCATCACTAAGCTAAGGACCCTGGGACTAAACACTTCCCTCTGCAACTGGATCCTGGACTTCCTGACGGGCCGCCCCAGGTGGTAAGGGTTGGAAACAACACATCTGCCACGCTGATCCTCAACATGGGGGCCCCTCAGGGGTGAGTGATAAGTCCCCCCCCCCCACCCGTACTCCCTGTTCACCCACAACTGCGTGCCCAAACACCATCGTTAAGTTTACTGACAACACAACAATGGTAAGTAAGCCTGTTCACCGACAATGATGAGACAGCCTATAGAGAGGAGGTCAAAGACGTGGCTGTGTGGTGCCAGGACAACAACCTCTCCCTCAATGTGAGCAATGCAAATGAGCGATCGTGGACTACAAGGGAAAAAAGAGAGCAGAACAGGCCCCCATTAACATCAACGGGGCTGTAGTGGAGCTGGTGTCCACATCACCAACAAACTACCATGGTCCAAACACACCAAGAGGGCACGACAACACCTTTTCCGCATCAGGAGACTGAAAATATTTGGCATGGATCTCCAGATCCTCAAAAAGTTCTACAGCTGCACCATCGAGAGCATTCTGACAGGTTGCATAACCACCTGGTATGGCCACTGCTCGGCATCCGACCGTAAGTCACTACAGAGGGTAGTGCATACGGCCCAGTACATCACTGGGGCCAAGCTTCCTGCCACCCAGGACCTATATACTAGGCGGTGTCAGAGGAATGCCCAACAAATTGTCAAGGACTCCAGTCACCCTAGTCATAGACTGTTCTCTCTGCTACCGGTACCGCAGCACCAAGTCTAGGTCCAAAAGGCTCCTTACAGCTTCTACCCCCAAGCCATAAGACTGCTGGAATCAAATGGCCACTCAGAATATTTACATGGACACCCCCCCTTTATTTTTACACTGCTGCTACTCACTGTTTAATATCCATGCAAAGTCACTTTCCCCCTACCTACATGTATAAATTACTTTGTCTAACTTGTACCCCCGCACAATAATTCAGTGCCGGTACTCCCTGTATATAGCCTTGTTAATGTTATTTTATTGTTTTACTTTTTATTTTACTTTAGTTTATTTAGTAAAAACTCTTTCTGCATTGTTGGTTAAGAGTTTGAGTTTGTAAGTAAGCATTTCACAGTAAGGTCTACACCTGTTGTATTCGGCGCATGTGACAAATACAATTTGATTTGATTTGATATAGCGGCCTAAGTTCGAGAGAGATTGAAAATGTCAGAGAACACAACAGCCAGCTGGTCTGCACATGCTGGATGTTGGAGCGGAGCAGACCAGACTGAAGTTTCAAAGGTGAGTGGGGGTTTATAGAGCTCATTCCCCATCATGGTTTTCATTATAGTTAACTTGGCCCAAGAGAAGACTCATTTCTCACTCTGGGGAGCCACAATCACAGCAGTGCTCACATCGGAGCAGTAGATAGACAGTCATTGGGCCTCAGCTGGCATACAGTACAGTACGCTCTGTATAGATTTACTACTGTAACGACTCACTAGTTGTTGCTGGTAGGATGGCAATGATGAGGAACAATGACAGTGGTTTAACACACAAAGGCTGAAACCAGGCTAACATATTTATTCAAATTTAAGGGTTCACAAAAAGGATGATAAAAAACTGTCAATCAAAACACTCCCACACACAGGGGATAAACTTAACTCAGGCTGGAACTTAACTTGGAAGACTAAACAGCTGGGCTGCTATCCAGTTTACCAGCCCATTGTCCTTTGCAGCTTTTTTGCAGTCATAAGTCAATGTCCGTGGGCTTCCACCAAATCTCCTGGCGAGGTCAGCCTGCAGCGTCCAGCCAAGAGCTTCTCCTGCGCTGACCTGAAGCAGCACCTTGTATGCCCCAGTTGTGTTGCAGCCTATCGAGGCTGAGTGGCTTCAGGTGTTGGGCATGGCACTGCTCCCTAGCTTGCTGCCGCCCAATCTGCTGGTTGTGAGGTATGGCTGACTCCCCAAACAGTGGCATTACCCCACACCACCGGGGGTGCCACGCTACATACAGGAAAGTTCAATACAGTACAGAACAGGACATTCTGTATTAGGCCTCTCATGCACTCTACATCAGACACACCTCACACACTCTGAATTCAAATTCTTTACTATGGAAGATAGAGAAACTGTATAGTTTCTCACCACATAACCGACAAAACACTGGGCCCGGGAAAAACAACTAGCACTAGGTATGTCTTACCCCCATCTTAGGGATCTGTCATGATCATAGGTATGTGGTTCCCCAACTTGGCGACAGTCAGGCAGGCGTACAGATGGAGGTCTAGGGGTGCTGGAGCACCTGCCTTTTGCCCTCCCCTGGAAAAAATGCTATTTTTATAAAACTGTTGATTTTTTCAGTATCTTTTCTCTCTTGTAACCTTAAATGTAATGAATTACCCATCAAACTAGATAATTTATCAAACTTATGTCTTTCAAAAAAATCCCCACCCCCTTCCCTTCTGTGCAAGACGAGCGCGGCAGGCGCGGCAGGCACGAGCGCGGCAGGCACGAGCTACCTACCAGTGCCGGGAGGTGAGTTTGAAATGAATACCAAGGTAGTAGGTGGAGTTGCTCCTTTTGATTTCCAAATGGCGTCACAGGCCCTAAAAGTTAGGGAACCCCTGCATGTCAGCCTGTCTGACGGTCAGAGACAGGGAAGGGGGCAATTGCACTTAAACTGTTTGTCAGCAGCAGAACTAATTCAAATCAAGTAAATAGTAGTTTGTTTGTTTTGACAGCATATAACTAGCTGATTCATCTACATTAGCTATGATCAGGTGATAACCCACCCAGTAGTAGTTGTAGTTTTCTTGGCCTGCAATGTGTGATGTCTGCTTTTACAGAAAATGAAGTCCCTATTAAAAATATTTAATGGGGAATTTGGCTACAGGAGAAGTAGAAAACTCTAAATTCAAGGGCTTAAAGGTAAGTTTTTTCACTTTGAGCACCTGCCCCACCAAAGGTCTGTGCATGTCCCTGCCAACGGTCGCAGGTTTGACTTACAACATATACACTGTCCACACGCTCATCTCAACAAGAAAGTAACCAACAGGCCCTGAGGTTGGCTGATGAGCTCTAAGTGTCTCATGGAGTAACTGTCTGCCTCAGTCTCAGACAAAATTAGGGCTTTCTCAACACACAGCGAGCAGATGCCATGAATTTGTAGCTTCCTCTGTCAGCAGGGGTTCACAGTGCTGGAGTCATTGGATCAAACGAAGGACAACACATCAACCCTGGTCAACTTATTGAACTGCATGGCCCTGTTATCTTGATTTCCTACACTGACAAAACTAGATAACAGTACTGCCATACGCAATGCATAGAACCACATGTATCATTTGGTATTGGGGAGAGCAGATAACAGTTACTACAGCCATACCACTAAATCCCTCTCTCCCCTCCCCCTTCACCTCCTATATGTCCTCCACCTTTCCCAGGAGTCTATTGATTATATGCTCATCTCCACATATCAAACCCCCACGTTTACATACAAGCCTGTCTTCATCCTGTCTCTATTACAAATTGGATCTGATTTTTTTCTCTCGTCCTCCTTCTTGGTTGGTTTACCCACGGCTCCTTCCCTCATTCTCCCCAAGCTGTAGATTTATATCCTGTCTACTGGTTCTCCTCTTTATTGCTTTTCAGTCAGCTGTTTTCCCTGCAACACTGGCTCCTTTTGACCTGCTTATCCCGCAGGATTCGGACCTCATCTGACCCAAAAGTAAAGTGTTTTCTGCCCAATGGAATCCATCACGTCGCCGCCGAACCTCCTTATCGCAACGAAGAGACACTGGGCATTCATAAACTAGAGAGAGGGAGAGGGGGATGGAGCGGTGGATGGGAGCGATAGATAGAGAGAAGGGACAGGGGAGGGAGAGAGAGAGAGATGGGGAAAGAGTGAGAAGGGAGAGAGAGGAACCCAGGATGTGTGAGGCATTGGATAACAAAAAGGCGCAACAATATGGTACAGGAGCTAGATGTGCCTGATAAGCTGGTGGTGGAGAGTGGTTGGTAATAAATAGCAGCATCCAGGCGAGTTGAAATAGCGCATGGAAATGCAATAACAGGCGCAGAGAGAAAGAGAGCAGAGAAAGAGAGCAGAGAAAGAGAGAGCAGAGAGAGAGAGACAGAGAGAGGCAGAGAGCGGAGAGCAAAGAGCAGAGAGAGCGAGAGAGAAAGGGAGAAAGG
Source organism: Salvelinus fontinalis (assembly GCF_029448725.1). Classification (NCBI taxonomy): domain Eukaryota; kingdom Metazoa; phylum Chordata; class Actinopteri; order Salmoniformes; family Salmonidae; genus Salvelinus; species Salvelinus fontinalis. Next base: position 37,972,377 of record NC_074666.1, read on the forward strand.
GAGAGGAAATTTAGGAGATTTTTAATGGGTTTACAGGGGTTTGCAAGGTGAAGTCCTGTAAATTCCACTGTCTGCCACAGTGCCACTCCACTGAAATTGGCTCTCTAGCTCTCGATGGGGGTGTGTCAGTGGATGTGTATATTTGTGTGCGTGTACGTTGGTTTCTCTGTGATTAATTAATGTGTTGCTGTGTACACAGACGTGTCAGTGTGCACGTGTCTGCAGTCAGGCGTAGTCTGCTAAAGTGTGTGTGTGTGTGTGTGTGTGTGTGTGTGTGTGTGTGTGTGTGTGTGTGTGTGTGTGTGTGTGTGTGTGTGTGTGTGTGTGTGTGTGTGTGTGTGTGTATTTGTACATTTGGGCGAGAGAGTGAGGAAAGCCGCAGGTGGAGGGGCTGCTCCAGCTAAATGAGCTCCAGTCGATCCTGCCCGCCACACCTGTTCCTGTGCAGTCGGCCAGTGTGTGTATTTGTGTGTGTGGCAGTCAGGCAGAGGGAGCTGCCTTGTTAGTGTTGAGACAATGACACTGGCAGGGCACGGTGCCATGGACTGTTTGAAGGGCATTCACACCCACAGGGAAAGCACGCATACACACACAGACACAGAGTAGGTACACACATATACATAACCCAAAACACACTACTCCCCATGACATTTCTTACACAAACATTAAGACAGACTGTACAAAGGCATGTCTTGGTGGCTATTGACCATGTATACACACACACACACACATCCCACACACACACTGGTGTGTGTGTGTGTGTGTGTGTGTGTGTGTGTGTGTGTGTGTGTGTGTGTGTGTGTGTGTGTGTGTGTGTGTGTGTGTGTGTGTGTGTGTGTGTGTGTGTGTGTGTGATCCTTTGATGTTCAGCTCATTTCAGACCCTTCTCAAGAATCAGCCCGCTGAACTTCAGCACTCTACCACAGCAGGCACTAGTATTCACCAACGTACTACACCAGTGGCGATGTTTGCATGTAAATCTTGGTGGAGCAACAGCAGTCCCAACACCTTACCACTGCTACACCTGGCTATCAGCAGAGCCTTGTCTGGCAGCGAAACAGTTAACTTATTTACTTATTTACTGCCTTTTTAAAAAGATAGCTGACTTGCTTAAACAACTGTGGTTTCTACTGACAATTTAGATGTACAAACTATGGCATAAGGGGACGACAAGTGGATAAGAGCCAATCCGTGATTTCGATTAAGACATTAATGAGTGATCTAGGACAGACATAGTCAATGTAACTATTTGTTCAGCACTTTTGAAATGTACAGCGACAGAATTCAGAACATGGGCCATTCTTGCAGTTTTCTCCCTGTACAGTAGTCTCTCAGAACCGTATGATAAATAAAGGGGGCAAATAAGCAGACAATGAAAGGTCTTACAATATTCGGTGATTACATTTCACTTAAACAGGTTATAGGCTACATGTGCACCACCAAGTCAGAACAGTAAAATTAAGAAGGGAAAATAGACCAAATTATCAGGGTGAGGCACATGGGCTACTAACAGCTTACTAAATAACAAACACTTAGTATTACTTCCTTAGCTACAGTATACAAATCTCCCTGGTATATTACATCATTTATGCAGCAGCATACAATACCTTTTTGGATTCACCTTGTTGTGCTGTGCTCACTTGAACAGGAAAGTGGCGCAGCGGTCCTTTGTAGGCAAATGTTGTCATAAAACTTTGTCATCAAATTTTGTCCTTCTCTGGATTTATGGTGCTTCCCCCCCACACACACAAAGAGAGAGCGAAACAGGCTCACACTCACACACTCATTTAGGGATCCCAGGCGCTCTGATCAGATTTCAAAGCCAGTGGAATGTAATGTTACAGACGAGAGAGCTGTGCACTGGGGCTGTGTGTGCTCGGCCGGAAAGCATCCTCCAGCTCAGCTTTCCCCCACCTGGGATGGAGAAAACATTACCCCCGTTAAAAGGAGAGTTTGGAGGTCAAACCACTCTGCTGCTCTCCATGTTCTCAAACACGTCCCTTGGGTTGTTTCCCCTACTCCTGTGGCCCCACAGGGCCAGAGGTAACAACTACACATATCACTCAATGTGTCTGGCCACTTAGTGTTTTAAAGCATGTGACTGACGCATGTTGTGTGCTGTCATGCATCATATCGCCCTGAATAACAGTTAGACTATGACATATTTGTTTCAAATCTACAATCTGTTTCTATGAGCACGCAATGATGGGCCTATCTGCTACGACAGATGAGAAAAGGAAGCAACATTGCAGCACTGCATTTTGTGTAATTTTAAGAATAAGTGATAATTGTCCCACCCTCGCAATGTCAAGGACCATTCATAAAAGAGCATCAATGGTGCCCAAAGTAGCCATTCTGAGTGAATACCCCATAGAGAAACTGGCCAGCGATGTCTCATTAACATGTTCAGCCACTAGGTGGCATGTCAGTGTCAAGAGGACATGTTGAGTTAGGGCCTCTAGGAGTTCTAAACTTCCTCCAGGGCTTTTTTCACTCACCGAACCAACTGAGATGCTTCCGTACTTTACGCTGTAAAACTGTAATCATTAAAAAGTAATATGAGTAATATGATGCCTGAATTGCAAATCCCACTCTTCCAGGTGCAGCTTCAGTATATCACGTGAAGACTGTAATGAGGCTTTCCCATGGCAGTGTTTACTAGAATTAGCTTATGATCATTTGTGCTCTGTACTTAGCCATTCTTCAACCGTGAGAGGATACAAATACATCACGCTTTAAAAAGGCTTCTTTAAACAGTTACACAATATTACAATATCATCTAGTCATCTTGAACACTCTCAATTAGTCCTTTCCTCCAATTAATGCATGCCAAGGGAGATTCTCATCTGGGTAAAAGACAATCCTCTCACCTCCGTGACCCGGAAACCAATAAGTGTTCTAGTGGTTGAGGAGAGGGTCAATTCGTTAGTCTGCAAATGGAAGAGTGTCCTCCCTTCCTCAATAAGCACCTTTTGTCGAGGATAGTCATGTGTATCCTACCTGGGTCCTTCAAGGAAGAGTTTTGATACCTGCCACAACCCCTTTGAATCAGCTGTTGTTTTGTTGGAGGAGAAAAGTATGCATGATAAGTAGCATAAAAACCTATATGGTTGTTTTGTCCATAAAATGTCTATTCACACATATAATTTGGGATTCCTCCTCAGTAAATGTAATTTGCCTGATGACGCACTAGGGGACAATGAGAGTACAAGCACATTTGTTTTTTCACATTTCCTCTCCTCGCCTCCTCTCCTTGATTACCCTTAACCTTTTTCAAAAGGACGAAGAACGGAGGAGTTAGCAAAACCAATTGAGAATCTCCTCAAGTGTATGTCACCATGGTGAATCGATTGTGTGGTGTTGTACAGTAGCCTATGGCTCGTTCAGACCTGCTGTAAAACACAGCATCAAGAGTCACTCATTGTTCCAAAGAACATCCTGGTCCCGTGTCCCAGACACAGGTACGATTGTGTGTTTGTGTGTGTGCAGTTGACTGAGAATAGAAAGATGTGCATCACAGAGCAGAGTGAAAGGGCGGCTCCTGTGGCACGTCTCCCCTGCTTGTGATGAATGGGCCTTTGGCAATACAGCACTTCCACTTCAATGTCTGTCTGTTTGTCTGTCTGTCTGCCTGACTGACCTGGCCCAAACTCTATCTGTTTCTGTGTCTGTATGTCCGTCTGTCTGTTCATCAGTGCGTCTGTCCATCTGTCTCTCTACTGGACCACACACAGCACGGTCAGGCCAAACCACCCCAGCCCTACCTCTACCTACCTCTGCTCATATCTCTTGTTTATGCTCTCCTCCGCTGGCCCTTAATGTCGTGATCTTTAACAGCTAATGATTTTCAATAATAAAAAGACGGCCTGACATTTTCATCAAAGACTCCGTCCTCCTCCACCCAGGACAGGAGGTGATGAGTATTGGCAGCTTCTGCCTTCAAAACTACTCCGTCATCACAGCCATAGCTGGGCCTTGGTGCTCAATCACCTCCCAGTAGTGTGAGGCCAAAGCCTGGCTTTATTCAACCCTCTGAAATATGGAGCAGAGAGTTGCACTTTGTTAATTAGCTAGCAGTGTTTTACATTCATGTTGCCCCTATAAGGTAAATGGCATTTTGGTTTGGGTGGCCAGTTCACCACAGCATTGCACTGTAGACCAGTCGCAATTCAACGGCTCAGACACGAGAGGTATGTGGCAGGGTCTACAGTCAATCACGGACTACAAAAGAAAAACCAGCCCCGTCGCGGATCACGATGCCTTGCTCCCAGACAGACTAAACAACTTTTTTGCTCGCTTTGAGGACAATACAGTGCCACTGACACGGCCCGCTACCAAAACCTGCGGGCTCTCCTTCACTGTAGCCAACGTGAGTAAAACATTTGAACGTGTTAACCCTCGCAAGGCTGCAGGCCCAGACGGCATCCCCGGTCGCGTCCTCAGAGCATGCGCAGACCAGCTGGCTGGTGTGTTTACAGACATATTCAATCAATCCTTATCCTAGTCTGCTGTCCCCACATGCTTCAAGAGGGCCACCATTGTTCCTGTTCCCAAGAAAGCTACGGTAACTGAGCTAAATGACTACCGCCCTGTAGCACTCACTTCCGTCATCATGAAGTGCTTTGAGAGAGTAGTCAAGGACCATATCACCTCCACCCTACCTGACACCCTAGACCCACTCCAATTTTCTTACCGCCCCAATAGGTCCACAGACGACGCAATCGCCATCACACTGCACACTGCCCTAACCCATCTGGACAAGAGGAATACCTATGTGAGAATGCTGTTCATCAATTACAGCTCAGCATTTAACACCATAGTACCCTCCAAACTCGTCATTAAGCTCGAGACCCTGGGTCTCGACCCCGCCCTGTGCAACTGGGTCCTGGACTTCCTGACGTGCCGCCCCCAGGTGGTGAGGGTAGGTAACAACATCTCCACCCCGCTGATCCTCAACACTGGGTCCGCACCAGGGTGTGTTCTCAGCCCTCTCCTATACTCCCTGTTCACCCATGACTGCGTGGCCATGCACGCCTCCAACTCAATCATCAAGTTTGCAGACGACACTACAGTGGTAGACTTGATTACCAACAACGACGAGACGGCCTACAGGGAGGATGTGAGGGCCCTCGGAGTGTGGTGTCAGGAAAATAACCTCACACTCAATGTTAACAAGAAAAGGAGATGATCGTGGACTTCAGGAAACAGCAGAAGGAGCAGCCCCCTATCTACATTGACGGGACAGTAGTGGAGAGGGTGGAGAGTTTTAAGTTCCTAGGCGTACACATCACGGACAAACTGAAATGGTCCAGCCACACAGACAGCGTGGTAAAGAAAGCGCAGCAGCCCCTCTTCAACTTCAGGAGGCTGAAGAAATTCGGCTTGTCACCAAAAACACTCACAAACTTTTACAGATGCACAATCAAGAGCATCCTGTCGGGCTGTATCACCGCCTGGTACAGCAGCTGCTCCGCCCATAACCGGAAGGCTCTCCAGAGGGTAGTGAGGTCTGCACAACGCTTCACCGGGTGCAAACTACCTGCCCTCCAGGACACCTACACCACCCGATGTCACAGGAAGGCCAAAAAGATCATCAAGGACAACAACCACCCGAGGCACTGCCTGTTCACCCTGCTATCATCCAGAAGGCGAGGTCAGTACAGGTGCATCAAAGCGGGGACCGAGAGACTGAAAAACAGCTTCTATCTCAAGGCCACCAGACTGTTAAACATCCCTCACTAACATTGCGTGGCTGCTGCCAACATACTGACTCAACTCCAGCCACTTTAATAATGGAAAAATGTATGTAATCAATTTATCACTAGCCACTTTATATTATATAATGTTTACTTACCCTACATTACTCATCTCATATGTATATACTGTACGCTATACCATCTACTGCATCTTGCCATCTTGATGTAATGTATCATTAGCCACTTTAAACAATGCCACTTCATATAATGTTTTCATACCCTACATTACTCATCTCATATGTATATACTGTACTCTATACCATCTACTGCATCTTGCCTATGCCGTTTGGTCATCACTCATTTATATATTTTTATGTACATATTCGTATTCATTCCTTTACACTTGTGTGTATAAGGTAGTTGTTGTGAAATTGGAGTTGCTTACCAAGAAGACAGTGAATGACCCCGAGTGGCTGAATTACAGTTTTGACTGACAATGCATTACACGGAACCCAAACTGGCTGCGCGTGTGCACCATCGTGTATACATTTATATTGTCCCTCCACACCAAACGTGATCATGACACGCAGGTTAAAATATCAAAACATACTCTGAACCAATTATATTAATTTGGGGACAAGTCGAAAATCATTAAACATTTATGGCAATTTAGCTAGTTAGCTTGCACTTGCTAGGTAATTTGTCCTAATTAGCTAGCTTGCTGTTGCTAGCAAATTTGTCCTGGGATATAAACATTGAGTAGTTATTTTACCTGAAATGCACAAGGTCCTCTACTCCGCCAATTAATCCACACATAAAACAGTCAACCGAATCATTTCTAGTCATCTCTCTTCCTTCTAGGCCTTTTCTTCTCTTGACCCTATGTTGCAATTGGCAACTTTCATAAATTAGGTGCATTACCGCCACTGACCTCGTTCGCTTTCAGTCACCCACGTGGGTATAACCAATGAGGAGATGGCACTTGGGTACCTGCTTCTGTAAACCAATGAGGAGATGGGAGAGGCAGGACTTGCAGCGCGATCTGCGTCAGAAATAGAACTGATTTCTATTTTAGCCCTTGGCAACGCAGACGCTCATTGGCACGCGCGAGCAGTGTGGGTGCAATAATTGAATAACATAGATTTCTACATTTATTTTGCAACGCTCGTGCACGTGACGCGAGCGGTGTGGTCAGCCTGTTAGGAAAGTATTCAGACGCCTTCACTTCTTCCACATTTTGTTACGTTACAGTCGTCTTCTAAAATCTATTAAAAATGTTTCCCTCGTCAATCTACACACAATATCTCATAATGACAAAGGAAAAACTGTTTTTTAGACATTTTAGCAAATGTATTAAAAATAAAACACTGAAATATAACATTTGCATAAGTATTCAGACCTTTTAGTCCGTAGTGTGTTGAAGCACCTTTTGCAGCGATTACAGCATTGAGTCTTCTTGGGTATGACGCTACAAGCTTGGCACACCTCTATTTGTGGAGTTTCTCCCATTCTTCTCTGCAGATCCAGGCTGGATGGGGAGCGTTGCTGCACAGCTATTTTCAGGTCTCTCCAGAGATGTTCAATTGGGTTCAAGTCTGGGCGCTGGCTGGGACACTCAAGATCATTCAGAGACTTTTCCCAAAGACACTCCTGCGCTGTCTTGGCTGTGTGGTTAGGGTCGTTGTCCTGTTGGAAAGTGAACCTTCACCCCAGTCTGAGGTCCTTAGCGCTCTGGCACAGGTTTTTTCTTTACAGGTACTCTCTCTGTACTTTGCTCTGTTCATCTTTCCCACAATCTTGACTAGTCTCCCAGTCCCTGCCACTGAAAAATATCCCGACAGCATTATGCTGCCACCACCATGCTTCACCGTAGGGAGGGTATTGGCCAGGTAATCACTGCTGCCAGGTTTCCTCCAGACGTGACACTTGGCATTCTGGCCAAAGAGTTCAATCTTGGTTTCATCAGACCAGAGAATTTTGTTTCTCATGGTCTGAGAGTCCTTTAGGTGCCTTTTGGCAAACTCCAAGCGGGCTGTCATGTGCCTTTTACAGAGAATTGGCTTTCGTCTGGTCACTCTACCATAAAGGCCTGATTGGTGGAGTGCTGCAGAGATGGTTGTCCTTCTGGAAGTTTCTCCCATCTCCACAGAGGCACTCTGGAGCTCTGTCAGAATGACCATCGGGTTTTTGGTCACCTTCCCGATCAAGGCTCTTCTCCCCCGATTGCTCAGTTTGGCCGGGCGGCCAGCTCTAGGCAGAGTCTTGGTGGTTCCAAACTTCTTCCATTTAAGAATGATGGAGGCCACTGTGTTCTTGGGGACCTTCCATGCTGCAGACATTGTTTGGTACCCTTCCCCAGATCTGTGCCTCGACACAATCCTTCCTCGCAGCTCTACGGACAATTCCTTCAACGTCGTGGCTTGGTTTTTGCTCACTGTCAACTGTGGGACCTTATATAGACATGTGTGTGCCTTTTCAAATTGTGTCCAATCAATCAAGTTGTAGAAACATCTCAAGGATGATAAATGGAAACAGGATTCACCTGAGCTCAATTTCGAGTCTCATAGCAAATGATCTGAATACTTATGTAAATAAAGTATTCAAGTTTTTTGTTCTGTATTTCTAGAAACTTGTTTTCACTTTGTCATTACGGGTTATTGTGTGTAGATGGGTGAGAAAAAATACATTGAATCCATTTTGAATTCAGGCTGTAACACAACAAAATGTGAAATAAGTGAAGAGGTATGAATACTTTCTGAAGGCACTGTAATTAACCCCTCAAGCATATCTCATAATTCTCCTGACATTTACAAACCCCTTACTTTATATATTTTTTCACCACATAAGTTGACTGAGAACACACTCTCATGTACAGCAACAACCTGGGGAATAGTTACAGGGGAATGAAAGAGTCAATTAGAATCTGGGGATGATTCGATGGCCATGATGGTATGAGGTCAGATTGGGAATTTAGCCAGGAGACCGGGATTAACACCCCTACAATAAGTGCCATGGGATCTTTCAGTGACCACAGATGGTCAAGACACCCTTTTAATGTCCCCAAAGACAGCAAACTATACAGGGTATAATACATTTTTTTAAATACAATTAATTCCATTCCCCACCTCCAAGAAGCAAGAAAATGAACTAAAAAGAAAAAGACAGAAAAAAACAGCAAACAACAATGCAAAAAAAACAACAACAAAAAACAGAAAAAGAAAGGACATCAAGGACAACAAAGATCATAACAGTAATGCCAAATGTATATGTTTGTATGCATGTCTGGCACTATTACATGTGTGTGTGTTCTTGTATGCGTTTATTTGAATGGGTGTGTGTATATGCATGTGTACAAACACCTGCATGGCATCAGCCTCTATCAGCCTTTATTATGTTTTATTTTTTACTTTTATTTTTGACAATCATTCTATCTCCCGCACAGTCCTTAACGATTACAAAGATATCCATAATAAGATGCAGCCGGCACTATGCTTGAAAATATGGAGAGTGGTACTCAGTAATGTGTTGTATTGGATTTGCCCCAAATATAACACTTTGTATTCAGGAAAAAAAGTGAATTGCTTTGACACATTTTTTGCAGTTTTACTTTAGTGCCTTATTGCAGGATGCATGTTATGGAACATTTTTATTCTGTACAGGCTTCCTTATTTTCACTCTGTCAATTAGGTTAGTATTGTGGAGTAACTACAATGTTGTTGATCCATAATCCATAATAACTTCACCATGCTCAAAGGGATATTTTTTTTACCCATCTACCAATACGTGCCCTTCTTTGTGAAGCAATGGAAAACCTCCCTGGTCTTTGTGGTTGAATCTGTGTTTGAAATTGACTGCTCGACAGGGATCTTACAGATAATTATATGTGTGGGGTACAGAGATGAGGTAATCATTAAAAAATCATGTTTAACTCTGTTGCACACAGAATGAGTCCATGCAACTTATTGTGTGACTTGTTAAGCAAACTTTAACTCCTGAACTTATTTAGACTTACCATAACAAAGGGGTTGAATACTTATTGACTCAAGACATTTCAGCTTTTAATTTGTAATTAACTAAACATTGTAACATACATATTTCCACTTTGACATTATGAGAGAGAGAGAGGAGAGAGAGAGAGAGAGAGAGAGAGAGAGAGAGAGGGAGAGAGAGAGAGAGAGAAGAGAGAGAGAGAGAGAGAGAGAGAGAGAGAGGAGAGAGAGAGAGCGAGAGAGAGAGAAGAGAGAGAGGAGAGAGAGAGAGAGAGGAGAGAGGAGAGAGGAGAGAGAGGAGAGAGAGAGAGAGAGAGAGAGAGAGAGAGAGCGAGAGGAGAGATGAGAGAGAGAGAGAGAGAGAGAGAGAGAGAGAGAGAGAGAGAGAGAGAGAGAGAGAGAGAGAGAGAGAGAGAGAGAGAGGAGAGAGAGAGAGAGAGAGAGAGAGAGAGAGAGAGAGAGAGAGAGAGAGAGAGAGACCAAAAAGCTCGTCTCCAGTCCTGGGAAACTAGCCAATTGTAAAATAACTGAAAAAAAGGATTTGAAGATTTAATGCAACTTGAGGAAGTGTATATTAAACACTGGCACCTTAAATATTGCTAGACATTAATACTTCAAAACTTGATTATGAATCACAAATAACTAAGCACTGTAATTTTGGGTGGGGAATATCAGTCATGGTTGCCGTCAAAGGGTTTATTAGGCCGATAAAAGGACTGATGGGAGCAGTGTGTGTCTTGTCATGGACGTTGTGTTAGGACGTTGAGTTAGCGTGGCGCTAAGTGAGAGAGAGTTGCTAATTAGAATGGGTCCTGCTTCATTTTAGGAGAGAGGGATCAGACGCCGTGAAGGTTGCTCCAAGCACAATTAGACTGGAGTGGGTTGGCTCTTCCTTCCTCTCTCTCTCTCACTCTCTAACTTTCTCATTGCACTGTACTTCACTTGCTATGTCTCTCTCTTTCTTGCTCTGTTCCTCTCCCTCCCTCACTCTTTCACACTCTCTCTCTTTCCTTCTCTCCCTCCCTCTCTCTTTCTATCCCAACTACAGACTCTAACGGAAGGCCGAGGGACAGGGCCTGTCCCTGCGGTCAGGAGTCAGTTAATTACAGAGGGATTTCCTTCAGGACAGTACATAACACTCCAGTGTAGTATGTCTATAAAAGGCAATATCACAGCCTGGATCACAGGGTTAGAGGGCTGTAACCTCCACTTCCTCTGGCAGGACATGTCATTGACTGGCCTGAGCTACCCAGTCATCGGGCTTTGCCATTATGAGCCAATGACTGTTACCATTAAAGCATGGTGCCTGTAAGTGATACCAGATAGTTTAGGAGCACATGTTGCTGTAACACAGGAAAGCCCCTGAGGTGAGTCATAGTGCATCTGCTCATTTAATTCTTACATCACTTCAGTTTTGGGTGATGTGGCTGAAGGCAGGACTTTGGAAACATGTCTGTTTCCATGCATTCCTATGAAGTCATTCACTGTGGGACTTCCTTCCAGGCACTACACAGTTTACTCACCCTCTCCTGTCATTACTGTTATTTCACTCCCCCTATTACTGTCATTACTTCACTCATCTCATACTGGCAGTATCAGTGTCTGGCTCAGTAATTGCAATCAAGTCTTCATCTGATCATAATGACCCAATGACCACACTGGCCTGTCCAGTGTCAGTGCCTGTATATGGTAGTTGAGGGGTGAGTTGATGTAGCAAATTTCATGAAATTCTACTAATTTCATGCAATTCTACTCAATTCTACATGCCATTGGTCAGAGATACATTTTTGACCGTTGTAAAGCTTATTTCCTGCGATTCTACACATTTTGCCATGTGGTGGCGATATACAGTATATACAGTTGAAGTCGGACGCTTACATACACCTTAGCCAACTCAGTTTTGAACAATTCCTGACATTTAATCCCGGTAAAAATTCCCTGTCTTAGGTCAGTGAGGATCACCACTTTATTTTAAGAATGTGAAATGTCAGAATAATAGTAGAGAGAATGATTTATTTCAGCTTTAATTTCTTTCATCACATTCCCAGTGGATCAGAAGTTTACATACACTCAATTAGTATTTGGTAGCATTGCCTTTAAATTGTTTAACTTTGGTCAAACGTTTCGGGTAGCCTTCCACAAGCTTCCCACAATAAGTTCGATGAATCTTGGCCCATTCCTCCTGACAGAGCTGGTGTAACTGAGTCAGGTTTGTAGGCCTTCTTGCTCTCTCATGCTTTTTCAGTTCTGCCCACAAACTTTCTATAGGATTGAGGTCAGGGATTTGTGATGGCCACTCCAATACCTTGACTTTGTTGTCCTTAAGCCATTTTGCACAACTTTAGAAGTATGCTTGGGGTCATTGTTTATTTGGAAGACCCATTTGCGACCAAGCTTTAACTTCCTGACTGATGTCTTGAGATGTTGCTTCAATATATCCACATAATTTTCCTGCCTCATGATGCCATCTATTTTGTGATGTGCACCAGTCCCTTCTGCAGCCAAGCACCCCCACAACATGATGCTGCCACCCCCATGTTTCACGGTAGGGATGGTGTTCTTCGGCTTGCAAGCGTGGTAGCAAGGCTACCACAGTATTCTGCAGCGATACGCCATTTCATCTGGATTGCGCTTAGTGGGACTGGATTTGTTTTTCAACAGGACAATGGCCCAAAACACACCTCCGGGCTGTGTAAGAGCTATTTGACCAAGAAGGAGAGTGATGGAGTGCTGCATTGCTGCATCAAATGACATGACCTCCACAATCACCCGAACTCAACCCAATTGAGATGGTTTGGGTTAAGTTGGACTGCAGAGTGAAGGAAAAGCAGCCAACAAGTGCTCAGCATATGTGGGAACTCCTTCAAGACTGTTGGAAAAGCATTCCTCATGAAGCTGGTTGAGAGAATGCCAAGAGTGTGCAAAGCTGTCATCAAGGCAAAGTGTGGCTACTTTGAAGAATCTAAAATCTAAAATATATTTTGATTTTCTTAACACTTATTTGGTTACTACATGATTCCATGTGTGTTATTTGATAGTTTGGATGTCTTCACTATTATTCTACAATGTAGAAAATAGTAAAAAAGAAAGAAAAATCCTTGCATGAGTAGGTGTGTCCAAACTTTTAACTGGTACTGTGTATATATATCAAACCAGGGACTGCTCCCGAGTGGCGCTGCTGTCTAAGGCACTGCATCTCAGTGCAAGTGGTGTCACTACATTCCCTGGTTCAAATCCAGGCTGAATCACATCTGGCTGTGATTGGGAGTCTGATAGGGCAGCGCACAATTGGCCCAGCGTTGTCTGGGTTAGGCCATCATTGTAAATAAGAATTTGTTCTTAACTGACTTGGCACTTTAAATAAAGGATAAAAATATATACAGATTTTTGAGAGGGTCTGGGCCCCACTAGTAGCCTGGGAACCTAACCGACTGTTTATGAAGCTTATGCCTGGAGCCGGCCCTGGTCTCTCTCTCTCTCCCTGTCATCCACTGCTCTATCGTTTGCTACATACTTCAGTCTGAAACTGCCATCTTTGAAGTCGTTTGTGGTGACGTCAAAATGAGGGGTTTTGTACAAAACAAAGTCATCAGTGATTGGATCATCTCTAACCAATCATAGTATCAAAGCCAATGATGAATTTTCAAAACTCTGCTTTACCTATGTGTGTTCTGGCTCTGGCCCAACCCATCGGTTGCTGGGACCAATCAGATGGTCTAGATTTGATTTCCATTCTAGAAATCGTCAGGGAGGAACTCAGATCCAGACTCATTGCAGAGAAGAAATTACCGTCTGTGGGAGTGGTGTTTGGCCGGATCAAGGGGTTTGGGTAGCCAGGCAAGCTGTAAGCCTAATTGAAAAGCAAATGAAGGCAGAGCGACAGAGGCAGGACAGGAGGCACAGTGCACACACACACACATACACAGCTGTTTCACTCTTAACTGAGTCTGCATGTGTGGCTGCTTGAATGTGAGTATGTATGGTTTTTTGTGTGGTTTTTTTCTACCTTTATTTAACCAGGTAGGCTAGTTGAGAACAAGTTCTTATTTGCAACTGCGACCTGGCCAAGATAAAGCAAAGCAGTTCGACACATACAACAACACAGAGTTACACATGGAATAAACAAACATACAATCAATAATACAGTAGAAAAAATATATATACAGCATGTGCAAATGAGGTAGGATAAGAGAGGTAAGGCAATAAATAGGCCATCGTGGTGAAGTAATTACAATATAGCAATTAAACACTGGAATGGTAGAATGTGCAGAAGATGAATGTGCAAGTAGAGATACTGGGGTACAAAGGAGCAAGATCAATAAATAAATACAGTATGAGGATGAGGTAGATTGGATGGACTATTTACAGATGAGCTATGTACAGGTGCAGTGATCTGTGAGCTGCTCTGACAGATGGTGCTTAAAGCTAGTGAGGTAAGAGTCTCCAGCTTTAGTGATTTTTGCAGTTTGTTCCAGTCATTGGCAGCAAAGAACTGGAAGGAGAGGCGGCCAAAGGAAGAATTGGCTTTGGGGGTGACCAGTGAGATATACCTGCTGGAGCGCGTGCTACAGGTGGGTGCTGCTATGGTGTTAAGCATTGCTGTGCGTGTGTGTGTTCTATTTCTTCTGCAGGTGTACACATGTGGGTGCAAGTGCGTATACCCGTCTAGCCATTCTGTAGGGAGCTAGGGAGGAGATTATACTCTAAACTGTTTGCTTACCTTGTGCTCAAATGCTCTGGCTCTTAGCTGTGTGTGCAGAACAGTTGGCATCACATGGAGGAGAGGCAAACACTTGTCTGTTTTCTTCTCATTGTGTACAGTCACACACACGCACACACACACACACACACATACACACACACTGCGGTATTCAGTCCAGGCGCTGCCTAAATCCCTACCACTTTTGCATTGTGGCTCCCTCCTGTCTCTGCGCTGAATGGGTCATCTCTGGGCTTCTGCCAGACATCTTGGAGACGTCTTTCTTTACCAAAACTAAGCAGATGAACACGGACGTCGGCCGGCACAACAATCTCCCACCTGCATGAGTGAAAAGGCTTCTCCTATAAGCTGTAATTAAGAAAGGACATTAGACATCAGAGACGTACAGAAGCCCTGAAGCCCAAGGCAAAAAAGAAAACGATTGGAATAATCTATTCCAAATGACTTAGTATCTTGTTCGAATTACTTAGTATCTCATTTGAACAACTTAGTAAAAAAAAAAAAAAAAGTTCGAACGAGATACAGAGTTGTTTGAATAACTATCTCGTTCAAATGACTTAATTTGTCTAGTTAGGCCTAATGTGTAATGCAGCACCAGTTGTGCTTGTCAGATCGTTCCTGCAGCCATTCAATCACTGATTCCATCCATTGATATGATTTTTCATTCTTTGATAGGGCTGCTTTTGAATACCAGAACATGTAGTGGGCCAACAAGATCTCACGGTTTTATCAATTTGACTTCAGATTCTGATGTTGATCCACATTTTTCCAAACGTCAAGTTTCAATGTTGCTCCAAACGTCAAATGTCAAAGTGTTTTTGACACCCTGGGTTTCTCCTCTTGCTCAGCGTCTTCCTTGATTCATTCCAAATGCCTACATTAAGGGTTAAGGTTTGGGATAGTTTTAAAACAAAAATAACTACACTGTTAAGTTAAGGCATTCATTACGAATGGTTTTTGGTGAAGGTTAAGGTTTGGGATAGAAAAAAGGAAGAAAAAAAAGAATGTCCACCACTGGGATTGAACACGCCACCCTTGGAAAGACAATGTTGAGCAGGAGGAGCAACCCAGTTGGTCAAAAACGCTTCGGGAAATTTGATGTTTGGAGAAACATGGATAAACGTCAGAATCTGAAGTCAAATTGTTAAAACCGTGAGATCAGGTTGGCCCACTTACATGCTCTGGCATTCAAAAGCAGCTCTGCTTTGGGCTATTAAATAACTACCATTGAATAACCATATCAATGGATGGAATCATTGAATGAATGGCTGCAACAACGGTCTTACAAGCACAGCTGGCACTGCATCAGGCCTAATTAGACAATTAAGTCGTTTGAATGAGATAATACGCTGTTCAAAATAATTCATATGTCATTTCAAACGAGTTAGTATCTCGTTTGAATGACTTAGTAAAAAAAACATATATTTACTAAGTTGTTCGAACTAGATAATTAAAAGTCTACGATTTTTTTTTGTTTTGCCTTGGGCTTCTGTAGGGCTTCCTTATAGACTCATAAACTCGTGTAAAAAAAAAAAATTAAGACCATCCAGCATTCCTTTACTCCTTTACCTAGTTAGTGTAATATAAAAAGCACATGCTTTGTATACTTTACTTTACTTACTTATACTTTACTTTTTTAGGGTTCAAACCGAAGTAAGGGTTCAAATCGGAGTCATCAGCGACTGCTTAAATATCTAGTATCATGGTACTGAACAGTCAGTAGGTATAAACTAACACCATTTGAATAAATGTCAGAGCTCTGGATTTAGACACTAAAGACCATGTCAGTAGAGCATAATTCCATATGATGGATTTAGCTAAGCCCATTGTAAACACAGAGAAAGACAAGGGGTCAGAGAGAACAGGCCAATGTACATCATAGCTTTGACATTTCCTGGATGGATGGACAACACGCTGAACGGATCAGAGGTGCTATTTTGGGTCAGTGGCTCGGAGACAGAATGTGGGATGGCTTGGAACTGGGATATCCTGATGGGAAGGCTCCGGGAAGGCTCCGGAAAACTAAGAACCCCACTAGGGACCATTATGACCGTCAGCCTGCATGATGCCCAGGCTTTCCATTGTAACACACTGCATCAACAAGAAATGTACACACTTCAAAGTGTACTGTATGTAAACAAGGACAAACTTTGTAGTGTATGTCAACAAGTACACACATCGTAGGGTATGTCCTTGTCAACAAGTACACAACCTTATAGTGTACATACTTTGTGTAGTATGTCAAGAAGCACACACTCCTCGGAATACATCAACAAGTACACACTTCATAGAGTAAGTAAATAAGTATTCACTTCACACATTTGTGCAGACCTTACTGTCACAGTTAAGTGGTGTCCAATGCTAGCTATTGCTCTAGGGCAGGGATGGGCCAATTTAACAGAGGTGGGGGCCACAAAAAAATGGAGCTCATCATGAGGGGCCTCAGCGGCTCGTGGGTCTATATTTACTAAATAAACTAAAGTTAAAAAAATATATAAAAAGTAATACGATAAAATAACAATAACGAGACTATATACAGGGGATACCGGAACAGAGTCAATGTGCAGGTTAGTCGAGGTAATTTATACATGGAGGTAGGGGTAAAGTGACTATGCAGAGATAATAAACAGTGAGTAGCAGTAGTGTAAGCAAAGTAATGTAAATTGCCTGGGTGGCCATTCGATTAATTGTTCAGCAGTCTTATGGCTTGCGGGTAGAAGCTGTTAAGGTGCCGTTTGGACTTAGACTCGGTGCTCGGTACTGCTTGCTGTGAAGTAGCAGAGAGAATAGTCTATGACTTGGTTGAGTAGTATATAGGTCCTGGATGGTAGGATGTGCTGGGCCGTACGTACTACCCTCTGGAACGCCTTACGGTTGAATGCCAAGCAGTTGCCATACCAGGCAGTGATGCAACCGGTCAGGATGCTCTCGATGGTGCAGCTGTTGAACTTTTTGAGGATCTGGGGACCCATTCCAAATCTTTTCAGTCTCTCGAGGGGGAAAAGGTGTGGTCGTGCCCTCTTCACGACTGTCTTTGTTGGTGATGTGGACACCAAGGAACTTGAAACTCTCGACCCGATCCACTACAGCCCCGTCGATGTGAATGGGGGCGTGTTCGGCCCTCCTTTTCCTGTAGTCCATGATCAGCTCCTTTGTATTGCTCACGTTAAGGGAGAGGTTGTTGTCCTGGCAGCACACTGCCAGGTCTCTGACCTCCTCCCAAAAGACTGTCTCATCGTTGTGGGTGATCAGGCCTACCACTGTTGTGTCGTCAGCAAACTTAATGATGGTGTTGGAGTTGTGCTTGGCCGCACAGTCGTGGGTGAACATGGAGTACATGAGGAGACTAAGCACGCACCCCTGAGGGGCCTCTGTGTTGAGGATCAGCGTGGCAGATATGTTGTTGCCTACCCTTGCCACCTGGAGGTGGCCCATCAGGAAGTCCAGGATCCAGTTGCAGAAGGTGTTTAGTTCCAGGGTCCTTAGCTTTGTGGGCTCTATGGAGTTGAATGCTGAGCTGTAGTCAATGCACATAGTTGTTCCTTTTGTCCAGGTGTGAAAGGGCAGTGTGGAGTGCAATAGAGATTGGATTGTCTGTGGATCTGTTGGGGCGGTATGCGAATTGGAGTGGGTCTAGAGTTTCTGGGATGATGGTGTTGATGTGAGCAATGACCAGCCTTTCAAATCACTTAATGGCTACAAACGTGAGTGCTAAGGGATGATGGTCATTTATGCAGGTTATCTTCACTTTCTTGGGCACAGGAACTATGGTGGTCAGCATGAGCGAGTCACTGGTACTTCCTGCTTTACTTTTCCCTTGTAAGCAGGAATCAGGAGGATATAATTATGGTCAGATAAGCCAAATGGAGGGCGAGGGAGAGCTTTGTATGCTTCTTTGTGTGTGGAGTAAAGATGGTCTTGTAACGTTCGTCGTCGGAATGAGACCAAAGCGCAGCGTGGACAGTGTTCATGATTTTAATGTTCACAAAAACACTCAAACAAAATGACAACAGGAGAAAACGAAAGCACACAGTTCTGTCAGGGAAACAACCTAAACAGAAAACAACACCCCACAAAACCCAAACGGAAAATGACAACTGTCAGAGACAACGATAGACAGCTGCCTCTGATTGGGAACCACACTGGGCAAAACATCAAAGAAATAGAAAACATAGATTTTCCCACCCAAGTCACACCCTGACCTAACCAAACATAGAGAATAAATAAGGATCTCTAAGGTCAGGGCGTGACAGGTCTAGAGTGTTTTTATTCTTCTGGTTGCACATGTGACATGCTGGTAGATATTAGGTAAAACGGATTTAAGTTTGCCTGCATTCAAGTCCCCGGCCACTAGGAGTGCCGCTTCTATATGAGCATTTTATTGTTTTACTTATGGCCTTATAGAGCGCGTCGAGTGTGGTCTTAGTGCCAGCATCGGTTTGTGGTGGTAAATAGGTGGCTACAAAAAATATAGATGGTCTACAGCTTCGCGCACCAGCTATTATTGACAAATAGACACACACCCACACCCCTCGTCTTACCAGATGTAGCTGTTCTGTCCTGCCGATGCACGGAAAGCCAAGCCAATTGTGCAGTGCCTTCAGACAGTTTTGACCCTTGACTTTTTCCACATTTTGTTACGTTACAGTCTTATTCTAAAATTTATTAAAAATGTTTCCCTCATCAATCTACACACAATACCATATGATGACAAAGCAAAAACAGTTTTTTATCATTTTTTGCAAATGTATTCGAAATAAAAAACGGAAATATTACATTTACATAAGTATTCAGACCCTACACTCAGTACTTTGTTGAAGCACCTTTGGCAGCAATTACAGCATCGAGTCTTCTTGGGTATGACGCTACAAGCTTGGCAAACTGGTATTTGGGGAGTTTCTCCCATTCTTCTCTGCAGATCCTCTCACACTCTGTCAGGTCGGATGAGGAGCATTGCTGCACAGATATTTTCAGGTCTCTCTAGAGATGTTCGATCAGGTTCAAGCCCGGGCTCTGGCTGGGCCACTCAAGGACATTCAGAGTCTTGTCCCGAAGCCACTCCTGCGTTGTCTGTGCTGTGTGCTTAGGGTCGTTGTCCTGTTGGAAGGTGAACCTGTGTCCCAGTCTGAGGTCCTGAGCACTCTGGAGCAGGTTTTCATCAAGGATCTCTCTGTACTTTGTCCCTGCCGCTGAAAAACATCCCGGCAGCATGATACAGCCACCACCATGCATCAACGTAGGGATGGTGCCAGGTTTCCTCCAGACGTGACGCTTGGCATTCAGGCCAAAGAGTTCAGTGTTGGTTTCATCAGACCAGAGAATCTTGTTTCTCATCATCTGAGAGTCCTTTAGGTGCCTTTTGGCAAACTCTAAGCAGGCTGTCGTGTGACTTTTACTGAGGAGTGGCTTCCATCTGTCCACTCTACCAAAAAGGCCTGATTGGTGGAGTACTGCAGAGATGGTTGTCCTTCTGGAAGTTTCTCCCATCTGCACAGAGAAAGTCTAGAGCTCTGTCAGAGTGAATATCGGGTTCTTGGTCACCTTCCCGACCAAGGCCCTTCTCTCCCGATTGCTCAGTTTCCTGGGCCGCCAGCTCTAGGAAGAGTCTTGGTGATTCCAAACTTCTTCCATTTAAGACTGATGGAGGCCACTGTGTTCTTGGGGACCTTCCATGCAGCAGACATTTTTTGGTACCCTTCCCAAGATCTTTGCCTCAACATAATCCTGTCTCGGAGCTCCACGGACAATTCCTTCAACCTCATGGCTTAGTATTTGCTCTGACATGCACTGTCAACTGAGTCCTTTTATAGACAGGTGTGTGCCTTTCCAAATCATGTCCAATCAATTGAATTTACCACAGTTGGACTCCAATCAAGTTGTAGAAACATCTCAAGGATGATCAATGGAAACAGGATGCAACTGAGGTCAATTTCGAGTCTCATAGCAAAGGGTTTGAATACTTATGTAATAAGGTATTTTCTGTTTTCGCTTTCAATTATGGGGTATTGTGTGTAGATTGCTGAGGATTTTTATTCACCCCATTTTAAAATAAGGCTGTAACGTAACATTTTGAAAAAGTCAAGGGGTCTGAATACTTTCCGAAGGCACTGTATATTATTCATGTTGTCGTTCAGCCACGACTCTGTGAAACATAAGATATTACAGTTTTTAATAACCCGTTGGTATGATAGTCCCAAACGGAGAACATCCATTTTATTCTCCAGTAATTGCACGTTGGCCAATAGAACGGATGGTAGAGGCGGGTTACCCACTCGCCAACAAATTCTCACAAGGCAACCCGATCACAAGGCAGCCCTCTGTATTTCCGTCTTTTCATCACCCAAATTATATGTATTTCGGCCTGGTTTCGGAGAAGCAGTGAATCATTTGCGTCGGACTCATTAACCTCTAACGAGCCTCAACCCCGGATCCGGGAGCACCCCCCCCCCCCCCACACTGATTAGCATCGCTAGCAATATCATTAAATCACAAGTCCAAGACACCTAATGAAAGATACAGATCTTGTGAATAAAGCCACCATTTCAGATTTTTTAAATGTTTTACAGGGAAGACACAATATGTAAATCTATTAGCTAAACACGTTAGCAAAAGACACTATTTTTCTTTGTCCACCATTTTTTCTCAACACCAGTAGCTATCACCAATTCGGCTAAACTAAGATATTGATAGCCACTAACCAAGAAAAAACCTCATCAGATGACAGTCTGATAACATATTTATGGTATAGGATAGGTTTTGTTAGAAAAATGTGCATATTTCAGGTATAAATCATAGTTTGCCATTGCAGCCACCATCACAAATCTCACCAAAGCTCCTAGAATTACTACAGAGAGCAACTTGTAATACCAATTTACTCATCATAAAACATTTCTTAAAAATACACAGCACATAGCAATGGAAAGACACAGATCTTGTGAATTCAGACAACATTTCAGATTTTCTAAGTGTTTTACGGCGAAAACACAATAAATCGTTATATTAGCATACCACATATGCAAACGTTACCCGAGCACTGATTCTAGCCAAAGAGAGCGATATCGTATCATCGCCAAAATATATTAATTTTTTCACTAACCTTCTCAGAATTCTTCAGATGACACTCCTGTAACATCATATTACAACATACATATACAGTTTGTTCGAAAATGTGCATATTTAGCCATAAAAAAACGTGGTTATACAATGAAAATAGTAGCAAAACAAGCCTGGAAATGTCGGTCGCCATCTTTGAGTGATCTAGTTTAATTAATAGCTAATCATATACTTGACTAAAAAATACAGGGTTGACAGGAATCGAAAGACAAATTAGTTCTTAATGCAATCGCTGATTTACATTTTTTTAATTATCCTTACTTTTCAATACAGGTTGCGCCAAACGAAGCTATACAAAACAAAATGGCGGCGTAAGCGTTTAACATTTTTCGACAGAAACACGATTTATCATCATAAATTGTTCTTACTGTGAGCTGTTCTTCCATCAGAATCTTGGGCAAAGAATCCTTTCTTGGGTCTAATCTTCTTTTGGTCGAAAGATGTCCACTTGTCTGTCGAAATGCCCACTAACGTACGACCGGGACCCCGAAATGTGCCCAGCGCTTCAAAGTGCACAACAAAGCAATGCCTCAAAATCGCACTAAAAGGATATAAATTGCTATACAACGGTTCAAATTAACTACCTTATGATGCTGTTAACACCTATAACGGGTAAAAACATGACCGGAGAAATATTACTGGCTAAACTAACGCTTGGAAGGAGGCGAGTACGATGTCCTTCGCGCGCCAGGCGCAGGCAGCAAAGGGAAGCTACTTCCGCTATTTGGTGTCTTATAGAGAAACTGATTGCGCAATCGACACCATTCAAAGCGTCATCACGCACTGACATCCAGGGGAAGACGTAAGCAGTGTCTGTTTCTCCATAGCATTTACAGTGAGCTTTAAACTGACTCCAGATCAGTGGCCAAAATGTTTGAAATCTGACTCCCTATCATGAAAAGTGCTGTAGATTGAGTTCTGTTTCACTCAGAGACAAAATTCCAACGGCAATAGAAACTAGAGAGTGTTTTCTATCCAATAATAGTAATAATATGCATATTGTACTAGCAAGAATTGAGTAGGAAGCCGTTTAATCTGTAATGCAAATTATGCTAATGAGAAAACAGCACCCCCTATAGTCGCAAGAAGTTAAAGAAAAAATCTTTGTCCAGTTTGAGGTGAGTAATCACTGTTCTGATATCCAGAAGCTCTTTTTGGTCATAAGATACAGTAGCAGCAACATTATGTAGAAAATAAGTTACAAACAATGCGAAAAAAACACACAAAATAGCACAGTTGGTTAGGAGCCCGTAAAACAGCAGCCATCCCCTCCAGTGCCATTATCAGATATATGAAATAGAACTGTGTTCCCTAAACTCCAATTTAATAGCTGAGGTATGAGAAGGGAAATAAACACAGATATGTTGCCAGAGAACATAGCAGCCATAGGTGTCCCAATGAAGATGCCTTCCAAATGAACTGTACATGGATGCCCCATTACTCTGCACCCCAGATAATTTCTAAGTAATAAAGCAACTAATACTTTCTAACTAATAAAGCACAGCTCTTATCATATCCCCACTTAATTGATTATGTAGCTCATCAGAGGCTCCTTTCAGGGGCTAGTCCTGTCGTTTGGCCTGTGACAGACTCTGGCCTACTGTAACCTAAGCTCTGAGCTCTATGGCAATTATATTCAGTGCAGCAAGAGACAAACAGGCACTGACAACTCTACTAACTCTACACCACTATTATACAATAACATTCAGACCATGTCAGGGCACGGCAGGGCCAAGGCCTTTTCATGGGTTTGGTATAGATGTCAGCTACCGGTATGCTTTTACCAATTTTCATGTCAAATGCTTTAATTATTTTCACAGGTTATTTTCATTCTACACTGCCACCTCTGTCCCTCTGTCTCTGTCCCTAAAGGGTACACAAAGAGGCCAAAATACTGTAGTTTTATTATTATCATCATAGCTTTTGATAAAGTATTTCTGCTAAAATTAGAAGTTATTTTGAGCGAGGAGGAGGTGGTCAGTGATTGTGCTCAGCGTTTCCTGGTTCCAGTACAGAGGCGCCCAGTGTGTTCAGGACAGGTTGATTTGTACACAGAGGCTAGATGGCAAGCTGGAGCTGCAGTGCCGGTGAGTAGAAGGGGAGGGACACACAGTTCTAGGGACAGAAAGAATGCTTCCTACATCAACGGAAATACCAGCCCAAAGACTCAGAGGCTGGACTCAGATTACAGACACAGAAATACACACATAGAGAGAAACACACACAATCACAAGTGCATACGGTATACTCAAATAGAAACAAAGTCCATGAGAGTAAACACATGACACATCCTCACATACCCTCCATAACACACTCATAACCACACAAACACACACACAGTAACACGCACAAACACAGTCTCACACACACACACACACTCTGACCTGAATTCTTCCTTTTCTGACACCCTCCTCCTCTTACTCAGGTAAAGGATGTGTGTTCTTGCATAACCTTACAAAACAGTGACCAGGGGCCAGCAGTGCAGCGGCTGCCAAGAGCAGAGGTCAAGCCTAAGTGAGCTTCTCAGCTTTATGGCCTAGCAAACAAACGAGGATGGGGGAACTTTCATACTAGGTTAACACACACACGGCTGTCCCTTTGTCCTTCTCACAACACTAGGACATATGTCACTTTGTATTAAACATACCCACAGTCCACATGGCGCTAGTGTTGCTTTGGATCAGTCTTGGTGGATGGATCTGACTGTTTCCAATAGAGAGGCTTGGCCATTAGCATTAATCACAGTCATTGTAAATAGTTCAGTTGTAAATAAAAACCATCCAGTAGAACAGACTGGATGGCTGCTGGCCGGTCTGCCACCACAGCTGTTGAAGTAACATAATTTCATCAACACAAAGATTTGAACACAGATGATGTCATTTCTAAGAATGATGAACTGGAGAGAGATGCCATTGGACCTCTGGATGTGTGTCTTTGATATATAGACCCATTTGGCTATAGCCTGGCCATTTTCAGCCAACCTGTCCAAGCTCATATCGTAAAGTGAGATGATGTGGAATGATCTTCTTTGTTGTGGTGTTCAGTGTGGTTTCTATAGTTTCAGCATAGTTTCATGTCTCCGTATGGCAATTTCTTTGTGATGTTGTGTATTTATCGTAAGGCAGGCTGACTGCCCATGAAGCAACAGTGAGTAGAAAAACATCTGTCGTCATGGTTAAGTTTGATTTGATGGGAGAGGTAGAGAAACGTAGATATTAACAGCAGCGATCATTTCATCCTTGCTGATCACTATCACTTCAGCATTTAGAAGTTGTGATCCTGAGGAGGAAAACCCAGAAGTCATAATCTCTTACATAGCAACAAGTTTTATAACATCCATAGAACTCAAACTATTCAACAGCTGCTAAATTTTTTTTATATAGGTATAGAATTAAAGCAGATTGTGTAATGGAAGGACAGTGCTTTACATCATTTGGAGTTAAACCATTTGGAATAAGGGGCTTGTCAGAGCGGAAGCCTTTGCTTGGGGAGGAGGGCTGCAGTGCACACCCCCGCCCCGCAAAATTAACTCACTCAAAACTAGTGTGGGACCCTCAAGGGACCAGAAGGAGCCAGTAGCTTTGATGAATTCACCAGCTAACCCAAACAGAAAAACTTTATAATTGTGCCAAGATAAAATATTTGGTCAATTGTGACAATTACCGTAGTCAACATTTGTCTTCAAAAGTGTATTATAAAATAATGACTTTATTACATAGACATGAAGCAGAAGCTGTTTTGAAATCTGCAGGAAAAATAACAAAACTTTGGTCTGCATTATGATGGACTATGACATCATGCACATAAACCAGAATCTTGGGCTAGGGTCATCCAAGAAAAACATCTCATTCCCAGTAACAGCCAAGAATGCCTATTTCCAGGTTTTATTATAAACTTGAGCTAAGCGCTCCAGGAAGGTTGCCAAGGGGACCATGGGTCCTGTACTTCACTCTTGTGTAAAAGTCATTAGTTGTTTTCATTTCTTTCCATCTTTCGTTCAACTGTGAATTAATGCAGCAAAGCGGTGGACCTCTCAAGGGGTTTTCACATTTAAAAGAGCCTAATCAAACACCTACGTTGTAAATGGAACCTATTACCGCTAATGGCTTACCTAGGAATGAATCCTGATGAAGCCTTGACGAGGGCTATTAGCACTGCAGGTTTTTGTCATCATCCACAGTGGTTTAAGGGTAGTCATTAGAGTTACTATCCTCTTGTTCTTTTGATTTGAACTAAATGTGCCATTTCTGCTTTTAAACAGCGGCTGCCTTTTACAGGATGCTGATAGCAGCTACAGGAGAAAGTCAGACCACATATAAGTGTGGGCTGCAGGTTTTAGAGATAAGGTATTGTACCATAGGAATTATTTGACTTTCAAGGAACATGGAAGGGTTCCCTGTGGCTCAGTCGGTAGAGTGTGGAGTGTTCAACATTAGGGTTGTGGGTTCGATTCCCATGGGGGACCAGTATGAAAATGTATGCACCCACTACTGTAAGTCACTCTGGATAAGACTGTCTGCTGAATGACTATGATATTAATGAAATCCATGAAAATGTTATTGAGTGAGTTTAAATGACATAAATAACTGGTTGATTGTTTGAGTAGGATTAGTAAAGATAGTCAATATTCACCACTTTGTCAAAAAAGTGAGAACATAAGTGTGTAAGAAATCTGGATATTGGAAGGAATAGTTACATAAAGTCCAAATATTGTACTGTATTTTATAAAAATACATGATTATTATGAAGCCTGTGTGGAGGGAATTTCATCATGTTCTTGGCCTGACTGTCTTTGAGAGTTTCCTTGTTTACCGTGATAGGCTGATTGTCTGCTACATCTAATTTTAACTGTCAAGTCTGACTACAAAGGGGCAAAAATGAGCTCAAGGCCAGAGGTTTGGAAATCTCTTTCTGGTCACTCCAGTCTAGTCTAATACCAACAGGGCAATGTCATGGGATCAACCACACTCTCTTAAGGGTGGTGGTGTGGGGGGGGGGGGATACATTAGCTAATTTAAAATGAATTATTTTATATCAGATGTTACAATTGTATTAGTTGTCACAGTAGAGAAAGTTATCTGAATTCTGAAATACTTTATAAATACCCTGGCATGCCTTGGTCATCCATTATGTAATTTTAGAAGCCTCCCTCCTGGAGTGAGCATTAAGTGCAGTTGGTATGGTCCAGTAGAGGGAAGGGCGACTGGAAAGTGGAAATGTTTGTACTGATTTCACTATGATGGCCAATATGATCAAGACAGCTGAACTTGCCTTCAATATTTGATTAGATTTTTATTGTTTTTATGTGTTTTTATTATTCAACATCAAGTTTGATAAGTTTGCTCATTCTTAACAAGAATAAAACGAGACTAAATATCACATTTTATCTGACAACATTACAGCACCATGTTGATTACAAGTAAGTAACAACTTTTCTATGAACTTTAGTACTACAATACAAATTCTAGGACTCTGACAAATATAAACTTACATGTATTAACACATTCAGAGAGCCACTACTAACCTGATAGGGTGTCAGCTGTGAGGTTCATGTGGTGCTCAAAATGAGGTGAGGAGTTCAGATGATGTAAGGTGATGTGCTGCACCACCGCATGATCAGCAGCCCTTTAGTCTAATGCATGCTCTAGACTATGGTTTTGCAACAGGCTTTTAAAAAGACTTATTTAACTAGCCTAGATGTTTTGTCATATAGATTCAAAAGGAATAGTTTGACTTTCAAGGAACATGAAAGGGTTCACTGTGGCTTAGTTGGTAACGCATGTGTGTGCAACATCAGGGTTGTGGGTTTGATTCCCACAAGGGACCAGTATGAAAATAAATGCACTCACTACTGTAAATCACTCTGGATAAGACTGTCTGCTAAATAAATGACTATAATGTTAATAAAATCCTTGAAGGTGTTCTTCAGTGAGCTCTAATGAAAAAAATAAGTGGTTGATTGTTTGAGTAGGATCAGTAAAGACAGTGTGAATATTCAACATTTTGTCAAGGAAAGTGAGTACATAAATATGATACTTCAGCTCATTTAAAATGTATTATTTTATATCAAATAATTTAATAAATACTTGTTTAAATAGCCTAGATGTTTTGTCATATAGATTCGAAAGTTAAGTTTCTTAGTTTACTCTAAAATTAAGAAAAAATGTCCATATAAAATATTCAAATGACATCTTAAGAATTTATGCCTACAGAGTACTTCATTCATATTTTTATTTCTGGCCTGTAGGTTGAGTGTTATGTGGGAGTGTGTTATATTGAATTCTTCATGCAGGTGCCAGTCAATTGTTTAAATTAATTTCAGTGATGTTAGTGTTAGTGTGTAATGTTAGTGTGTAATATACTGTATTTGTTTCCTGCTCCATATATATTCCTAGGCCGTAGGCAATGGGTTCAGGCTGTAATATTTGATGAACTTAGGAGTTATGATAGAAAACCAGCTACTTTGGAATCAGAGATAAAATGCCTAGCACATCTGTTGTTTTCCAATAAGTCTTTTTCCCATGGTGTTAGCTTTTCAGAGGAACCAGACTGAACAAAGTCACTCAGTCATTGCAATGGATTAGAGTATTTGGTCTCTAATCAACTAACTGTTGTATTTCACCATTTTAAGATTTGGCATCTTATCATGTGTATAGTTCTACTTGACCATTAAATGCCAAGTATTTCAATGCAATCAACATGATTCAAAGTGAGCTGACCCCTAAGTTGGGCTCATTTGCAGATGGTTCTCTAAAAAGGTTCAGTAGAGATTGACCGGTTCATTGTGGTGTCTAGTATTTCCTAGAAGACCTTAATTCACCAATTATACTTTCTGCAATCTGAAAGTTCTCCAACTATAGCAGCGAAAATCCCTCCAACTAATTTCCCCATTGGCATGAATGGATCACACAGACACTGTTGTTAGCAACCAAGAGCAACAGAGCACAGGAACAATTATACCTATGACCTAATGCAATTCTACCTGCCAACTTTGGCCGGGGAGTAATGGAATGAGACAAGCCAGCACTGGTATAGATGGTTAAGGGGGATAAGTTATTGTGTAACAATCACCAGGTGCTCTCTGATTGCCATTGTTATAGAGCCATTGTTACTTTTTCCATATTAACTCTGATTTGCTGACCGAGTGACACTCTTGGGTCACACACAAAATACCTAACAGAACAGAAACATGATAGATGACCAACTCCTGGATATCACTGTTGTTTGCGATTCATCAAACATCTATATTCTGATTTAAGAACAGAAAATGGAGGTCAGTTCTATCTTTTGGTCTTTCCTGTCTTCTCCTCATAAAAATGTCCTTGTTTATAGTCATTCAGAGGAACATATGTTGGCCATTCACTAGTACACATCCATTGTGTTGTAATCTAACTAGGCCACAGTAACCACCCAAAGTCATATCATCCCTAGCACTCCACGTGTCTAGTGTTACAGTTCTCAACATAACTTTACAGACATTTGAGGTTTTCATACCACTTTTACGCCTCACTTGACACTTGCCATCCCAGTAAAAAGCAGCTGTATTTGCATTCCACTGAGGCTGTCGAGTCTAAGGCTTGGTCCTCTGGAGGATGTTGTGAAGATCAGAACCATGTAAGCTGTCAGAGCAGAGAGATGTTACCATATCACACTGAGACGCATTTCTCATGTCTATCCACTTATGAAGAGACATGGCAAAAGACAGCTCTAGACCTGGAGGCCCATATAGTGGTAGGACTTAGGAGACTGCTACGAAGAGTGGGTGTGTAGTGTGTGTGGTGCGCGCTGGGACGCCACTCGGGGGGGAGGCAAGGATTGCGTCAGGGCTAGAGCACGTACCGCCATTTTCCCAGGCCCCTAAACACACTCCTCCGACTTCCTGGCGCTGTGAGGGAGGGAGGGGTTGAATTGCGAGCACGCATCTCTTATCAGAACCCAGAGCCCAAAAGCACAACTTCCTCCAAGGCGGCCTGAGGAATTTGGAAAAGGAAGAGCCTTTCCCTTCTTGGCCTTATTAAAATTGCCGTTCTCACAGATACAATCATGCTTATACGCAGGGAGAATACAGTGGTGAACAAGGCGCAGTGAAGTTAATTGTTCACAGTTTTATATATATTTCATACTGCAACTGGGTCACCTGTCTTATGCCTTTTCCAGCCCTGTGATGTCATTCTGATCACTGGTTTGGGTAGCTAATAGTTTATTTACATCTGGGAGCAGGGTGTTATTATAAGGTGATAACAACTTATTCCGCCAAAGGCTTTATGGTTGTTCCACGGTGCCTTTTGAGAAGTGTAACTTCATCTCAAGAGGTTAAATAAATAAAAATACTACAGCACGTGCATATTAAGTGCCAAATAAAGTAACACGGTTGACCGTAACAGGGTTGACAGTAACAGGGTTGACGATTTCATCTTAAATCAGCCTGTCTATCTATGGGTAACAGGGTTGGCGTGTTAGGCTTGACCCGCTCAGTTTTCCACCACAAAACACAGGAAATTGCCAAAAAGAGTAGAACCAGCTCACCTATTTTTACACTATGATTTGACTATTATCTGTTTAATGTTGCTTTTGGAAAAAAATATTTTAAAAGTATAGTTTATTTTCACCATATTCAAATGGGAGTTCACGTAGCAGGGTTGACCTGAAAATGAGGGACAGAGGTAAATGAATCACTAATCACACTAAATAATAATCTAGAGAAATTACTTTGTCAAAGCAAAATAATAACTTGGGCTTCACAATGATGGCGAAAAATTAGAGAAATGTTGGGGTTAAGTGGATTAAAATCTTCCTAGATGTCACAGAGGGTGCAGGCTTTTAATGTAACCTAGGCAGGTACATTCTGATACATAGCTTTACAGCCTCAGAGTTATGTGATACTAGCCTGTATGTCATATTTTAGCAGGTACAGCTGATCTCCTCTCTAATGTCACAAACTCTGTCCGTCCATCCCAAAACGTGTATTTGTATTTATTATGGA
The DNA here is from genome assembly GCF_029448725.1 of Salvelinus fontinalis. Taxonomy (NCBI): domain Eukaryota; kingdom Metazoa; phylum Chordata; class Actinopteri; order Salmoniformes; family Salmonidae; genus Salvelinus; species Salvelinus fontinalis. Next base: position 38,002,878 of record NC_074666.1, read on the forward strand.
TCCCCATTAGCTGCTGCCAAGACAGCAACTATTCTTCCTGGGGTCCAGCAAAATGAAGGCAATTATACATTTTTAAAAACATTACAATAAATTTACAACAGATTTCACAACATAATACGTGTGTGCCCTCGGCCCCTACTCTACTACTACATACCGTGACTTGCAAAAGTATTCATCCCCCCTTGCCATTTTTCCTATTTTGTTGCATTACAACCTGTAATTTAAATAGATTTTTATTTGGATTTCATGTAATGGACACACAAAATAGTCCAAATTGGTGAAGTGAAATGAAAAAAAATACTTGTTAAAAAAATTCAACAACAAAAAAAATGAAAAGTTGTGTGTGCATATATATTCACCCCTTTGCTATATAAAGCCCCTAAATAAGATCTGGTGCAACCAATTACCTTCAGAAGTCACAGAATTAGTTAGATTGCACACAAGTGGACTTTATTTAAGTGTCACATGATCTCAGTATATATACACCTGTTCTGAAAGGCCCCAGAGTCTGCAACACCACTAAGCAAGGGGCACCACCAAGCAAGCGGCACCATGAAGACCAAGGAGCTCTTCAAACAGGTCAGGGACAAAGTTGTGAAGAAGTACAGATCAGGGTTGGGTTATAAAAAAATATCTGAAACATTGAACATCCCACAGAGCACCATTTAATCCATTATTAAAAAATGGAAAGAATATGGCACCACAACAAAGCTGCCAAGAGAGGGCCGCCCACCAAAACTCACAGACCAGGCAAGGAGGGCATTAATCAGAGAGGCAGCAAAGAGATGAAAGATAACCGTGAAGAAGCTGCAAAGCTCCACAGAGGAGATTGGAGTATCTGTCCATAGGACCACTTTAAGCCGTATACTCCACAGAGCTGGGCTTTACGGAAGACTGGCCAGAAAAAAAGCCATTGCTTCAAGAAAAAAATAAGCAAACATGTTTGCTATTCACCAAAAGGCATGTGGGAGACTCCCCAAACATAAGGAAGAAGGTACTCTGGTCAGATGAGACTAAAATTGAGATTTCTGGCCATCAAGGAAAACGATATGTCTGGCACAAACCCAACACCTTTCATCACCCCGAGAACACCATCCCCACAGTGAAGCATGGTGGTGGTAGCATCATGCTGTGGGGATATTTTTGAGGGAAACCTGTTTCAGTCTTCCAGAGATTTGAGACTGGAACGGAGGTTCACCTTCCAGCAGGACAATGACCCTAAGCATAATGCTAAAACAACACTCGAGTGGATTAAAGGGAAACATTTAAATGTATTGGAAAGGCCCAGTAAAAGCCCAGACCTCAATCCAATTGAGAATAGGTGGTATGACTTAAAGATTGCTGTACACCAGCGAAACCCATCCAACTTGAAGGAGCTGGAGCAGTTTTGCCTTGAAGAATGGCCAAAAATCCCAGTGGCTAGATGTGCCAAGCTTATAGAGACATACCCCAAGAGACGTGCAGCTGTAATTGCTGCAAAAGGTGGCTCTACAAAGTATTGACTTTGGGGGGGTGAATAGTTATGCACGCTGAAGTTTTCAGTTTTTTTGTCTTATTTCTTATTTGTTTCACAATTAAAAATATTTTGCATCTTCAAAGTGGTAGGCATGTTGTGTAAATCAAATGATACAAACCCCCCAAAAATCTATTTTAATTCCAGGTTGTAAAGCAACAAAATAGGAAAAATGTCAAGGGGGTGAATACTTTCGCAAGCCACTGTATCTACAACACAAAATCCATGTGTACGTGTGTGTATAGTGCATATGTTATCGTGTGTATGTATGCATGTGTCTGTGCCTGTCGGTCTGTTTTTTAAATTAAATGTTAGTGCTTGCATGAGTTACTTGATGTGGAATAGAGTTCCATGTAGTCATGACTCTATGTAGTACTGTGTACCTCCCATAGTCTGTTCTGGACTTGGGGACTGTGAAGATACCTTTGGGGGCTTGTCTTGTGGGGTATGCATGGGTTTCCGAGCTGTGTGCCAGCAGTTCAAATAGACAGCTTGGTGCATTCAACATTCAACTTCTCACAAATACAAGTAGCGATGAAGTGAATCTCTCCTCTACTTTAAGCCAGGAGAGATTGACATGCATATTATTAATGTTAGCTCTCTGTGTACATCCAAGGGCCAGCCATGCTGCCCTGTTCTGAGCCAATTCCAATTTTCCTAAGTCCCTCCTTGTGGCACCTGACCACACGTCTGAACAGTAGTCCAGGTGTGACAAAACTAGGGCCTGTAGGACCTGCCTTGTTGATAGTGCTGTTAAGAATGCAGAGCAGATCTTTATTATGGACAGACTTCTCCCCATCCTAGCTACTGTTGTATCGATATGTTTTGACCACGACAGTTTACAATCCAGGGTTACTCCAAGCAGTTTAGTCTCCTCAACTTGCTCAATTTACACATTATTCATTACAAGATTTAGTTGATGTTTAGGGTTTAGTGAATGATTTATCTCAAATACAATGCTTTTAGTTTTTGAAATATTTAGGATTAACTTATTCCTTGCCTCCAATTCTGATACTAACTGCAGTTCTTTGAAGTGTTGCAGTCAATTCAGTTGCTGTGGTGGCTGACGTGTATATTGTTGAGTCATCTGCATACATAAACTCAGCAAAAAAAGAAACGGCCCTTTTTCAGGACTTTGTCTTTCAAAAAACAATTCTTAAAAACCCAAATAACTTCACAGATCTTCATTGTAAAGGGTTTAAACACTGTTCCCCTTGCTTGTTCAATGAACCATAAACAATTAATGAACATGCACCTGTGGAACGGTCGTTAAGAAACTAACAGCTTACAGACCGTAGGCAATTAAGGTCACAGTTATGAAAACTTAGGACACTAAAGAAGCCTTTCTACTGACTCTGAAAAACGGCAAAAGAAAGATGCCCAGGGTCCCTGCTTATCTGCATGAATGTGCCTTAGGCATGCTGTAAGGAGGCATGAGGACTGCAGATGTGGCCAGGGCAATAAATTGCAATGTCCGTACTGTGAGACGCCTAAGGCAGCGCTACAGGGAGACAGGACAGACAGCTGATTGTCCTCGCAGTGGCAGACCACATGTAACAACACCTGCACAGGATCGGCACATCCGAGCATCACACCTGCGGGACAGGTACAGGATGGCAACAACAACTGCCTGAGTTACACCAAGAACACCAAATCCCTCCATCAGTGCTCAGACTGTCCGCAATAGGCTGAGAGAGGCTGGACTGAGGGCTTGTAGACCTGTTGTAAGGCAGGTCCTCACCAGACATCACCGGCAATAACGTCGCCTATGGGCACAAACCCACCGTTACTGGACCAGACAGGACTGGCAAAAAGTGCTCTTCACTGACGAGTCGCGGTTTTGTCTCACCAGGGGTGATGGTCAGATTCGCGTTTATCGTCGAAGGAATGAGCGTTACACCGAGGCCTGTACTCTGCAGCGGGACAGATTTGGAGGTGGAGGGTCCGTCATGGTCTGGGACAGTGTGTCCCAGCATCAACGGACTGAGCTTGTTGTCATTGCAGGCAATCTCAATGCTGTGTGTTACAGGGAAGACATCCTCCTCCCTCATGTGGTATCCTTCCTGCAGGCTCATCCTGACATGACCTTCCAGCATGACAATGCCACCAGCCATACTGTTCGTTCTGTGAGTGATTTCCTGCAAGACAGTAATGTCAGTGTTCTGCCATTGCCAGCGACGAGCCCGGATCTCAATCCCATTGAGCACGTCTGGGACCTGTTGGATCGGAAGGTGAGGGCTAGGGCCATTCCCTCCAGAAATGTCCGGGAACTTGCAGGTGCCTTGGTGGAAGAGTGGGGTAACATCTCACAGCAAGAACTGGCAAATCTGGTGCAGTCCATGAGGAGGAGATGCACTGCAATACCTAATGCAGCTGGTGGCCACACCACATACTCACTACAGTTACTTTTGATTTTGACCCCCCTTTGTTCGGGGACACATTATTCCAGTTCTGTTAGTCACATGTCTGTGGAACTTGTTCAGTTTATGTCTCAGTTGTTGAATTTTGTCATGTTCATACAAATATTTGCATGTGTTAAGTTTACTGAATATTAACCTTTACCGCTCCAGCGTTCCGCCAGCGGAACTCCTCCCACATTCCACTGAAAAGGCAGAGCGCGAAATTCTAAATATGTTTTTTTGAAATATTTAACTTTCACATATTAACAAGTCCAATACAGCAAATGAAAGGTACACATCTTGTGAATCCAGCCAACATGTCCGATTTTTAAAATGTTTTACAGCGAAAACAGCACGTATATTTATGTTAGCTCACCACCAAATACAAAGAAGGACAGACATTTTTCACAGCACAGGTAGCATGCACAAAGCCAACCTAACTAACCAAGAAACAACTTCATCAGATGACAGTCTTATAACATGTTATGCAATAAATCTATGTTTTGTTCGAAAAATGTGCACATTTGAGGTATAAATCAGTTTTACATTGCAGCTACCATCACAGCTACCGTCAAAAATAGCACCGAAGCAGCCAGAGTAATTATAGAGACCAACTTGGAATACCTAAATACTCATCATAACACATTTCTGAAAAATGCATCGTGTACAGCAAATGAAAGACAAGCATCTTGTGAATCCAGACAATATTTCAGATTTTTTAAGTGTTTTACAGCGAAAACACAATATAGCATTATATTAGCTTACTACAATAGCCTACCACACAACCACATTCATTCATCAAGGCACGTTAGCGATAGCAATAGGCACGTTAGCGTTAGCGAATAAGCCAGCAAAAGATATTAATTTTCACTAACTTTCATAAACCTTCCTCAGACAGTCCTATAACATCAGGTTATACATACACTTATGTTTTGTTCGAAAATGTGCATATTTAGAGCTGAAATCAGTGGTTATCCATTATGCTAACGTAGCTTCTTTTTCCCAGAATGTGCGGATATTTCTATTAGACTCTCACCTATTCTGACCAAATAGCTATTCATAAACATTACAAAAAAATACATGTTGTATAGGAAATGATAGATACACTAGTTCTTAATGCAATCGCAGTGTTAGAATTCTAAAAATATCTTCATTACGACATAAGGCTTATGTTATAGCGAGAGAGTGGCCAAAACCTGGGCGCAAAACTACTAGTACACAGTTCGACAGATATAGGAAATAGCATTATAAAATGGGTCCTACTTTTGCTGATCTTCCATCAGAATGTTGTACAAGGTGTCCTTTGTCAAGAACAATCATTGTTTGGATTTAGAACGTCCATTTTCCCTCTTGAATTAGCAAGCGCACTAGCCAAGTGGCGGGAAGCTCTCCTTTCTGAACAAAGGCACACAACGCAACACGCCTAACGTCCCGAATAAATTAAAAAAATCGAATAAAACTATATTGAAAAAACATACTTTACGATGATATTGTCACATGTATCAAAATAAAATCAAAGCCGGAGATAGTAGTCGCCTATAACGACAGCTATTCAGAAGGCAAATCCAGGACCAACTTTGCGCCTTCCTGAAAACAAAAAATGGGGGACACGTCATTCCAAGAGGACGTATTCCATCTCAGACCAAGATAAACACTCCATTTCTTCTCTCACTGCATCTTGACATCCAGGGGAAGGTGTATGATGTGCATGTATACTAATAGGTATCATGCCCATTTATAGGTAGGACCCAGAAGAGAACATCGATTTCAGATTTTCCACTTCCTGGTCAGGAAGTTTGTGCCAGAGTTCTGTTTTACTTACGGATATAATTCAAACGGTTTTAGAAACTAGAGTGTTTTCTATCCAATAGTAATAATAATATGCATATTGTACGAGCAAGAATTGAGTACGAGGCCGTTTAAATTGGGCACGTTTTTCCCCCAAAGTGACAACAGCGCCCTCTGTCCTCATCAGGTTAACACAGTTGACAGTGAGAGGACATTTCTTTTTTTTACTGAGTTTAGATATTCCTGGCTTTACTTAAAACCAGTGGCATGTCGTTAGTAAATATTGAAAAATGTAAGGGGCCTAGACAGCTGCCCTGGAGAATTCCTGATTCAACCTGGATTTTGTTGGAGAGGCTTCCATTAAAGAACACCCTCTGTGTTCTGTTAGACCGATAACTCTTTATCCACAATATAGCAGGGGGTGTAAAGCCATAACACATGTTTTTTCTGCAACATACTATGATCGATAATGTCCAAAGCCTCACTGAAGTCTAACAAAACACCCTCCACAATATTTTTTTAGTACATTTCTATCAGTCATTTGTGTAAGCGCTGTGCTTGTTGAATGTACTTCCCTAAAAGCATACTGAAAGTCTGTTGTCAATTTGTTTACTGTAAAATAACATTGTATCTGGTTAAATAAAGGGGAAATCTGGTCAAACACAATTTTTCCCAAAAGTTTACTAGGGGTTGGTAGCAGGCTGATTGACCGGCTATTTGAACCAGTAAAGAAGGCTATACTATTCTTAGGTAGGGAAAACCTTTTGCTTCCCTCCAGGCCTGAGGGCACACACTTTCTAGTAGGCTTAAATTGAAGATCTGGGAAATAGGAGTGGCAATATTGTCCGCTATTATCTTCTGTAATTTTCCATCCAAGTTGTCAGACCCCAGTGGCTTGTCATTGATGATAGACAACTTTCATTTTTTCACCTTCCACACTTACTTCACGGAATTCAAAATTACAACCCTTTCATAATTTGGTCAGATGCACTTGGATGTGTAGTGTCAATGTTTGTTGCTGGCATTTCATGCCTAAGTTTGCAAAATCCTTAAAGTAGTTGGCAATATCAGTGAGTTGTGTGAGGAATGAGCCATCTGATTCAATGAATGATGGAGCAGAGTTTGCCCAAAATGTCATTTAAGGTGCTCCAAAGCTTTTTATTATCTTTCTTTGTCATTTATCTTTGTTTCATAGTGTAGTTTCTTCTTCTTTTTATTCAGTTTAGTCACATGATTTCTCAATTTGCAGTACGTTTGCCAATCAGTTGTACAGCCAGACCTATTTTCCATTTATTTTGCCTCATCCCTCTCAACCATACAATTTTTTCATTCCTCATCAATCCACAGGGACTTCACTGTTTTTACAGTCATTTTCTTAATGGGTGCATGCTTATTAGTAACTGAGATAAGACATTTTGTAAATGTGTCAAGTGCAGCATCTAGTTGCTTGTCATTACACACAACGAACCAACAAATAGTCTTTACATCAACAACATAGGAATCACTACCAAACTTATTGGATGACCTTTTATACACTATATTAGGTCCAGCTTAAGGAACTTTAGTTTTCCTATATATGGCTACTATATTTTTATCACTACATCCTAGGGATTTGGATACTGCTTTCAAACATATTTATGTAGCATTAGTAAAGATGTGATCTATACATGTTGATGATTTAATTCCTGTGATGTTTGTAACTATCCTGTTAGGTTGATTGGGAACCTGAACCAGGTTACAGGCACTAGTTACAGTTTGAAGCTTTCTCTTGAGTGGACAGCCTGATGAAAGTCAGTCAATATTGGACAGGAACAGAAATCCTCCTCCTCTAACACTAAGTGATCAAACCTGGCTGTTGATTTGATGAACCCCGTTCCCATCTAGCAGAGTTTATCTCCCCTGGGTCAAAGGAGTCTTGTGATATTCACAGCTTGTTTTTCCCCTGTTTACATATCTCAGCCATCTGCTTTTTTGTTGTAATTTTGTCAGACACTCTTATGCAGAGCAACTTACAAGAACAAGTAGGCTCAAGTGCCTTGCTCAAGGGCACAACGCCAGATGTTTCACTTAGTCGGCTTTGGGATTTGAACAAGCAACCTTTCGGTTACTGGCCCAACGCTTTAACCGCTAGGCTACCTGCCGCCTCTTTGTAACTCAACCTCGAGCTGTCTTCCCCTGACCCCACAGCCTGGGAAAAAACACCTAATTCCAAGTACTCTCTCTTGTTGTTTCTTTATCGTTTTCTCTCTTTAACGTTCTCTCTCTTTCTCTCTGGGTTTTATTTCATGAAGTACCAGTGAGGTATAAGAAAGATTGCACTTCTTTCCACCATCTGTCCCTGACAGTACTATGTCAATGGTGGGAGTTAGCAGATGGGTGGAACCTCAACAGAGGGGACATGAAAGGCTGTGTGTGGCCAGAGGGACTGAAGCCACTTCTGACAAACGATGTCTGCCTTTTCTGTGTCTGACACACACACGCCACGTTAGCCAATTAGGAGCAATTAGGATGGCCTCTTCCAAAAATCCACTGTAAAAGTATACCCTCTCAGAGATGAGGAGAAAAATGAGAGAGGCGCTTCTATTTTTGTCCGCAATATTTTTGCGAGTGTAATTAAAGCGTAAAATAGCTCGCTTAATATGCACAAATATTTGCCCTGTTATTAAAATGGGCCAACAAGAAAATAATTGTAATTTGAATATTGTTTTTTTGTTTGCAGAGATCGAAGCGAAGGAGGCTTGCGATTGGCTGAGAGCGGCCGGCTTTCCCCAATACGTGCAATTATACAAAGGTAAATATCAAATAGTAATCCTCTCAAGCCATCAAACAGAATCTATTACAGTACACACCACATCCACATATTTGCTCATCCGTAACAAACAGTGTCATATCACGCTTTCATTTGCCTTGTTTGCCTCTCAGATTGCAGGTTCTCCATTGATATAGACTGGGTAAAGACTGATCACAGTTTTCTGGATAAGGATGCACTTGATTCACTCTGCAGGTGAGTAGCTGGACTTTACATCCACTCCCTCCTTCTCACCATGGCTTCTTGTTCTACTGAAGTGTATGTAGTGCTGGAATACTTCATTGGGCTGGGGAAAGAGAGAGAGGAGAGGGAGAGAGAGAGAGAGAGAAAGAGAGAAAGACAGAGTGTGTGAGTGCGTTAGTTTTCGATTGGGTCCCATGCTGCTGTGCTTGTTTTAACCGCCATTCTTCTCCTCTGCTTACAGGAGATTAAGCACTTTAAACAAATGTGTGGAGCTGAGGCTGGAGCTGGGCAGATCAAAGAGACGGGTGAGTGAGAGTGAACACCATGGAACACCAACATGGCAGCTCTGTCAAAGACACCGCAGTAACTAGAGGAAAAGCTCCTAGTTAGCATTTAACACATCGATTTCCACTGATATTGATGACTAGGTAGATAGCTCCACCCACCTCCAAAACTCCTCAAAACTTCAATAGTCTTTGTTTGAGAAAGTGCAGAGAAAGATAATTAGGGTGAAAACTCATCTAGAATTAATCGTGTTGCATAATAATTTTCTACTTAAAGGCCCAGTGCAGTCAAAAACTAGATTTTCCTATATTTTATATACATTTCCATAACTATGAGGTTGGAATAGTACTGTGAAATTGTGAAAACGAAATCTAGGTGAGTGTTCTAAGAGCTAGATGAAAAAGAGAAATTAAATTTCAGCCTGTTTTGGTGGAAAGGAGTTTTGGCCTTCCATAGTGATACCACCATGTGGTAAATAGACCAATAAGAGAGTTCCTAACCTCTCTGCCAATAACCTCTCCTCCCCACTCAGACAGTGCTCGCAAAATTTTTGCTTGTGAAATTATTCTTTGCTAAGAAGCTATTCTTGATATTTTTGGATAATTTTAATAGAAAACAATCACACTAAGGTACTTAATTGTTACCCAGAAATTATTTGACATTGATTTAAAAATGGCTGCATTGGACATTTAATGTTCTCAGAGACTTGTTATCTCAGAATTTTGTTATCTTTGTGGAAGATATAATAAAGAAGGAAAATATATTTTAAAAATCTATATTTAAAATGCTATATATATTTACAAAACAATATACATGGGGGATTTGAAATGGTGCAGACAATTTACATTGACAGAGGCCAAAATCTATCTGCAAAAATAAAGCTGATCTACTCAAAAACATAAAAGAAATAAAACATATCTCTGAAGAGTTACACGATGTCCAGAAATAGATGGCCCTGATTTTTTGGGGGAGACATGGCTCACACAGTACCTTGATTATTGTCTTGTAATTCTTAGTTGGAGGAGTCAGAGGATGAGGAGCCCTGTGCCATCAGCGCCAAATGGGCCTACGAGAGGCAGACAAGGCGCTGGCGTCGACTAGAGGGGATGGGCTTCCTGTGTTCCCCGGACAGTCATGATATGTCCCCGTGTGAAGCCAACGACCGTCATGAGGTCTGCTCCCTCCACAGCACCAGCAGCACTGAGAGTGAGGGCCGTGAGGGCCGCAAGACTGCCACTGACGACCAAGAGACCAGCAGGAGCTCGTCTCGCTGCTCCTCCACCAACAAGACCATGTCCCTGGACACGTCGTTCAGCGGGCCCCCCTCCCCAGGGGGTGAGATGCTCGGCTTCAGCAGTGCTGAGGAGCGCTTCCCGGACAAGCCCCCCAGGAAGAAGGGCCCTAGTCTGCTGAGGAAGATGGAGAAGCTGCGTCTGAGGAGCACATCCACCCTCTGCTCCCCAGGCCACAGTGGCCACAGCAGGACCAGGCTGGTCATCTCTGGCCCCGTGCTCCAGGAGGGTCTGGATGTGGAGCACAGGCTGAGACGGCTGCAGTGCCTGGACATCTCCACCCTGCAGGACAGGGATAGGGACCGGCCGGGCAGCCAGGCCTCGTCCTCACCATCCTCCCCCCACTCAGGCAGAAGCAGCCCCAGCACATCGGAGAGCAGCAGTACTGTCAGCACCCCAAGCCCGATCACCAGGGTACGCAGCAACAGCAAACGAACCGGCGGGGTCCGAGAACAGCACCAGGAAGGTCTCCACAGCGGTCCGGTCCGAGAGCTCCAAGACTACAAGGACGAGAGGAATAACCACGAGAGCCTGGTCTTCCAGATCCCCCAGGGACACAAGCCAGGAACGTTCCCCACTGCCCTCACGCACAACAATGTCCTGTTGCCCATAGACAACACCTCCGTCAACTGGAGAACTGGGAGCTTCCACGGGTACCGTGGGCGACGGAGCAGGGGGAGCGCAGCGGCCAAGGACCAGGATTCCCCCTGCTGCAGCCCCCCAGCCTCATTGGACCACCGGGCCAGTATCTATGACAACGTGCCGATAGGCCAGGTGATTGGCCAGGAGGTGGAGCATCACAGAGCGGCGGAGACGGGGGAGATCAGCAAAAACAATGATGTGTTCTCTGCGCTGGACAGCGTGATGGAGCGTATCAGCGACCTGCAGCAACTCGTCAACACCTGGACGGACAAACTGTCAGAGGACTCTGACTCTGACTCTAACCGCAGCTCCACCCCCTCTCCCTGCCCCTCCTCCTCCTCCAACCACATCCACCTGGAGATCAAGGAGGCTGAGGAGCTGGGGCCGGGAGCCGTGGAGGGGGATGGAGATGGGGACAGGGAGAGCCTAGAAAAAGAATCTGTGGATGGAGATGGCACAGAGGTTCAGTCACTACCACGCAATATCAGGTGAGAACAGGCTGTGGAGAATGACAGCTGGCCTGAGCGCTCATTAAAAAGGCATATTGGAAGTGTATTACTCGTACATACAGATCCATTACTTATGTAATTGTATCATTGAGAATAAAAATGCAAATAGGTTTTGATAAATCATATTGTAAATGCATGAACTCTATCACTTAACAAATCATTGTTCATTTGTGTCTGTTCTATAGACGGAGCCAGCACCACTGGTCAAGCGAGCAGAGCCTTCCCTCAGTGACTGCCAGCAGCCCAGGGGTCGAGGCCCAGCCTGTCTCTCACCTCCACCTGCTGCGGAAGCTCTCGCTACTTAAACTCACCGCTCTCATGGACAAGTACTCCCCCTCCAGCAAGCAGGGCTGGAACTGGTAAGGAATCGGAGGGGAAGTGAAGAGGGGGGAGAGGGAGAGGAGGGATGGGATGGGGAAGGTAGAGTTGAGGTAGAGAAGAGGGGTTGGACCAGAAGAATCAAAGGAAAGTGGTAGTGCGATGAGGGAAAGGTGGAAGAGGAAGAGGTGGGGGAGGAAGGGCGGAAGAGGTGGAAGATTGGACGCAGAATTCACTATTTATGTGAAGTTACCACCTTGCCTCTCTCAACACAAAACACAGGATACTTTCAGAGCAATAACCCCCCCCCCCCCCCCCCCCCCCAATAAAGATGTGAAAAAATCAGCATCTGAAAAAGCCAGCATGACAAAGTATAACCTTCAGGCTAGATTCCTGTGGAAATTATAGACAGGTTCTCTTCTTTCCTTTTGGATAAGGTCTGTAGCTGGGTAATATTCGATATGTACAGTTGAAGTCGGAAGTTTGCATGCACCTTAGCCAAATACATTTAAACTCAGTTTTTCACAATTCCTGACATTTAATCCGAGTTAATATGCCCCGTCTTAGGTCAGTTAAGATCACCACTTTATTTCAAGAATGTGAAATGTCAAAATAATAGTAGAGAGAATGATTTATTCAGCTTTAATTTCTTTCATCACATACTCAGTGGGTCAAACGTTTACATACACTCAATTAGTATTTGGTAGCATTGCCTTTAAATTGTTTAACTTGGGTCAAACGTGTCTGGTAGCCTTCCACAAGCTTCAAACAATACGTTGGGTGAATTTTGGCCCATTCCTCCTGACAGAGCTGGTGTAACTGAGTCAGGTTTGTAGGCCTCCTTTCTCGCACACGCTTTTTCAGTTCTGCCCACAAATGTTCTATAGGATTGAGGTCAGGGCTCTGTGACGGCCACTCCAATACCTTGACTTTGTTGTCCTTACGCCATTTTGCCACAACTTTGGAAGTATACTTGGGGTCATTGTCCATTTGGAAGACCCATTTGCGACCAAGTTTTAACAACCTGACTGATGTCTTGAGATGTTGCTTCAATATATCCACATTATTTTCCGTCTTCATGACGCCATCTATTTTGTGATGTGCACCAGTCCCTTCTGCAGCAAAGCACCCCCACAACATGATGCTGCCACCCCAGTGCTTCACGGTTTGGATGGTGTTCTTCTGCTTGCAAGCCTCCCTCTTTTTCCTCCAAACATAACAATGGTCATTAAGGTCAAACAGTTCTATTTTTGTTTCATCAGACCAGAGGACATTTCTCCAAAAAGTACGATCTTTGTCCCCATGTGCAGTTGCAAACCGTAGTCTGGATTTTTTGTGGCGGTTTTGGAGCAGTGGCTTCTTCCTTGCTGAGCGGCCTTTCAGGTTATGTCGATATAGGACTAGTTTTACTGTGGATATAGATATTTTTGTACCTGTTTCCTCCAGCATCTTCACAAGGTCCTTTGCTGTTGTTCTGAGATTGATTTGCACTTTTCGCACCGAAGTACATTCATCTCTAGGAGACAGAACGCGTCTACTTCCTGAGCGGTATGGCGGCTGTGTGGTCCCATGGTGTTTATACTTGTGTACTATTGTTTATACAGATGAACGTGGTACCTTCAGGCATTTGGAAATTGCTCCCAAGGATGAACCAGGCTTGTGGGGGTCTACAGTTGTTTTTCTGATGTCTTGGCAGATTTATTTTGATTTTCCCATGATGTCAAGCAAAGAGGCACTGAGTTTGAAGGTAGGCCTTGAAATACATCCACAGGTACACCTCCAATTGACTCAAATGATGTCACGTAGCCTATCAGAAGCTTCTAAAGCCATTGTATAATTTTCTGGAATTTTCCAAGCTGTTTAAAGGCACAGTCAACTTATTGTATGTAAACTTCTGACCCACTGGAATTGTGATACAATGAATTATAAGTGAAATAATCTGTCTGTAAACAATTGTTGGAAAATGTACTTGTGTCATGCACAATGTAGATGTCCAAACCGACTTGCAAAAACTATAGTTCGTTAACAAGAAATTTGTGGAGTGGTTGAAAAACGAGTTTTAATGACTCCAACCTAAGTGTATGCAAATATTATATTTTATGTACAGTACCCGTCAAAAGTTTGGACACACCGACTCATTCAAGGGTTTTTCTTTATTTGTACTATTTTCTACATTGTAGAATAATAGTGAGGACATCAAATCTATGTAATAACACATATGGAATCATGTAGTAACCAAATAAGTGTGAAACAAATCAAAATATATTTTATATTTGAGATTCTTCAAAGTTACCACCATTTGCCTTGATGATAGTTTTGCACACTCTTGGCATTCTCTCAACCAGCTTCATGAGGAATGCTTTTCCAACAGTCTTGAAGGAGTTCCCACATATGCTGAGCACTTGTTGGCTGCTTTTTCTTCACTCTGTTGTCCAACTCATCCCAAACCATCTCATTTGGGTTGAGGTCAGGTGATTGTGGAGGCGAGGTCAGGTGATTGTAGATTCCAGGTCATCTGATGCAGCACTCCATCCCTCTCCTTAGTCAAATAGCCCTTACACAGCCTGGAGGTGTGTTTTGGGTCATTGTCCTGTTGAAAAACAAATGATAGTCCCACTAAGCGCAAACCAGATGGGATGGCGTATCGCTGCAGAATGCAGTCTCCTCTGAACAGTTGATGTTGAGATGTGCCTGTTACTTGAACTCTGTGAAGCATTTATTTGGGCTGCAATCTGAGGCGTAGTTAACTATAATTAATTTATCCTCTGCCGCAGAGGTAACTCTGGGTCTTCCTTTCCTGTGGCGGCCCTCATGAGAGACAATTTTTTCTTATCACTTGATGGTTTTTGCGACTGCATTTGAAGAAACTTTCAAAGTTCTTGACATTTTCCGTATTGACTGACCTTCATGTCTTCAAGTAATGATTGCCTGTCATTTTCTTTGCTTATTTGAGCTGTTCTTGCCATAATATGGACTTGGTCTTTTACCAAATAGGGCTATCTTCTGTATACCACCCCTGCAACACAACTGATTTGTTCAAACGCATTAAGAAGGAAAGATATTCTACAAATTCACTTTTAACAAGGCACACCTGTTAGTTGAAATGCATTCCAGGTGACTACCTCATGAAGCTGGTTGAGAGAATGCCAAGAGTATGCAAAGCTGTCATCAAGGCAAAGGGTGGCTACGTTGAAGAATCTAAACTATATTTTGATTTGTTGAACAATTTTTTGGTTACTACATGATTCGATGTGTTATTTCATAGTTTTGATGTCTTCACTATTTTTCTACAATGTAGAAAATAGGCAAAATAAA
Organism: Salvelinus fontinalis; assembly: GCF_029448725.1. Taxonomy (NCBI): domain Eukaryota; kingdom Metazoa; phylum Chordata; class Actinopteri; order Salmoniformes; family Salmonidae; genus Salvelinus; species Salvelinus fontinalis. The sequence goes on from NC_074666.1 coordinate 38,017,931, forward strand.
GAAAAACACTGGAATGATTAGGTGTGTTGAAATTTTGAGTGGTAGTAAATATTATTTATATATACCAAACATGCGACCTGTGATAAGACTATGTAGCTTGTATGTTAACAAAGTCTATTAAATTGAATATCTGATCCATAAATATGATTTAGCAATATGGAAGAGACCATAGTTGAGTAACAGTAAAAGGAAGGTAAAGACAGGTTTGAGAATTGAATTTTAAATGCAAGCGTATTTAATTAACATTGCAAAATGTATGGATTCACATAAAGCTTAAGTTACATAGCATTAACAAGAATTACAAGGCATTATTCTAGGCATGATCAGAGAGATTTCCTCGCCTGGTTCACCAACTACTTCTCTGATAGAGTTCAATGTGTCAAATCGGAGGGCCTGTTGTCCGGGCCTCTGGCAGTTTCTATGGGGATGCCACAGGGTTCAATTCTTGGACCGACTCTCTTCTCTGTATACATCAATGATGTCGCTCTTGATGCTGGTGAGTCTCTGATCCACCTCTACGCAGACGACACCATTCTGTATACTTCTGGCCCTTCTTTGAACACTGTGTTAACAACCCTCCAGATGAGCTTCAATGCCATACAACACTGCTTCCGTGGCCTCCAATTGCTCTTAAATACAAGTACAACTAAATGCATGCTCTTCAACCGATCGCTGCCTGCACCTGCCCGACGTCCAACATCACTACTCTGGACGGTTCTGACTTAGAATATGTGGACAACTACAAATACCTAGGTGTCTGGTTAGACTGTAAACTCTCCTTCCAGACTCACATCAAACATCTCCAATCCAAAGTTAAATCTAGAATTGGCTTCCTATTTCGCAACAAAGCATCCTTCACTCATGCTGCCAAACATACCCTTGTAAAACTGACCATCCTACCGACCCTCGACTTCGGCGATGTCATTTACAAAATAGCCTCCAATACCCTACTCAATAAATTGGATGCAGTCTATCACAGTGCCATATGTTTTGTCACCAAAGCCCCTTATACTACCCACCACTGCGACCTGTACGCTCTCGTTGGCTGGCCCTCGCTTCATACTCGTCGCCAAACCCACTGGCTCCAGGTCATCTACAAGACCCTGCTAGGTGAAGTCCCCCTTTATCTCAGCTCGGTGGTCACCATAGCAGCACCCCCCTGTAGCACGCGCTCCAGCAGGTATATCTCTCTGGTCACCCCCAATTCTTCCTTTCTCTCCTTCCAGTTCTCTGCTGCCAATGACTGGAATGAACTACAAAATTCTTTGAAACTGGAAACACGTATCTCCCTCACTAGCTTTAAGCACCAGCTGTCAGAGCAGCTCACAGATTACTGCACCTGTACATAGCCCATCTATAATTTAGCCCAAACAACTACCTCTCCCCCTACTGTATTTATTTATTTTGCTCCTTTGCACCCCATTATTTCTATCTCTACTTTGCACATTCTTCCACTGCAAATCTACCATTCCAGTGTTTTACTTGCTATATTGTATTTACTTCGCCACCATGGCCTTTTTTTTTGATTTACCTCCCTTATCTCACCTCATTTGATCCAAACCAATTCTAGTTTCTGACAAAACATCTGTTTACACTCCCAAACATTCAATCCGTATCACGGAAGCTCAGCATTACAGCGTGATTGAAATTTAAAGGCAATGTTCCCGCGTCAGCGGAGACTGCATTCACGGTAAACGCTGCATATGTCGGCTCAATCGGGAATGACCTTAACATTTATATCACGCAGTCTGTAACGCTTCAGCGACACAGATTGAATATAGACCAACGTTTCCCCACATTTTTAGGAACATTTCATCTCGACGGTTGACGGCAGTGACCTCAAATAGCATTACATGCGATGATGTATGAGAACTCAGCACATCCCAATCAGTTTAGTCAGGATGAGTTATTACTTTTCATTGTTTGTAGCTATTTCCTCACCAATGTTTCAAAACCTGATCCCCAAAACTTGGCTACCCCACTAATAAAGTGTTTGACATTATTAATTTGTGTAGCCAACTGGAGGAAAAGGGATTGCTTAAGGCAAGAGGACAGGGTAATTTACTTTTTGAGAGCAGAGTAATTGGGCTATTTGTTTTAACAATCATTGAGCTAACTACAAAAGAAATAACCTACTCCAGCCTCAATTCGCTTTTCCATTGATCCTGTGCTTCAGTATTCTGCACCCCCTCTGCTGTGGAACTAGCTCCATTCCAGACAAGTGGTGTCTTGTATTTGCTGTGGCCAAACACCTTTCCCCTTGGCTTTCTCTCTAAATACACACAGGTACACACACACACAGGTACACACACACACACACACACACACACACACACACACACACACACACACACACACACACATAGAGAGTGAGTGAGAGTGAGACACACAGAGAAAAACACACCCACTAACACTATGACACACACACAATCACATTAAATCACTAGCAGAACATCATTAAGGTAATGAAATGAGGTGGACGCAGCAGATATCTTTTAATTGAACAGCTGAGGACTATAATGGAAATGCTGCTTGTAATGGGAGAGAACACTATCAACGAGAATCATGCTGTATGAAAATGTGTGAATTTTATTCCAGTAGTAGGTTCATTTCTGCAATCATACATTTGACTGGCTCTGAAGCTTGATATCTCAAGGTGCCTGAACTTGATTTATGGAAGAATAATGAGAGGGAGGCTTTAAATGGTCTTCATGTTATCTCCTCGGCTACACAGGCCGTTACCCCGGCACTTGCTGGCTTATAAAAACAACCTATTCAGCATATAAACCAATTGGGCTTTAAAAGAAATGTCCCATCTGAGTTTTACACAAAGCCCTCTTCTAAGAGCATGTGTGCCCAAATGAAAAAATATAATAGTATATACTATGGTAGGAATACTATAGTATTCACTGTAGTGTTTTTGCAGACTTTACTGTAGTATTTACAATTTATTATAGTATAGATGCTGTAGTAAAGAAAAGTATATACTGTAGTGTTATACACTTAGTGTAGTGTTTTTGCGGACAGTAGTATACTGTAGTATTTACTGTGGTATTTTTGCGGACTGTAGTAAACTGTAGTACTTACTGCAGTGTTTTTGGGGACATTACTGTAGTATTTACTAATGTTTTTGTTTTATTATCTTTGATATACTGCAGAAGTGGGGGGCTTTCTCCTTGAGGAAACCTACTGTAGAAATATTAAAATAGCACATTTTCCATAACCTGTAGGTAGGTAGGACTGGGTTCTGAGTGGAGAGTTAAGAGCTTCTGCTCTTTTCTATAATTTGTAGGTAACACAATATATGGTCTACACTTAGCATGCCGGTTTCAGTTTTAACCTGGTTATCTTCAACATCAAGCCTTGACCTCCGTCATGTATTGTTTGTCTCCCCTCAGGACGTTCCCCAAGCCCCCGCGGAAGGCCAAGGCCCAAGAGCTGAAGGGCAGGAGGGTGTTTGGTGTATCCCTCCTCCACAGTATGCAGCAGACAGGGGAACCTCTACCCCCCAGCATCCTCAAGGCTCTATTCTATCTGAGGACAGAGTGTCTCGATCAGGTACTGGACTCTTTAACCTCCTGTACCACCAGTTGATGTAGTATTGCTCATACATTATTCAAGAAATAGTTAGGGTCAGGCTTTAAAGGGACAGTTCACCCCAATTTCAAAGTTGGTTAGATGTTTTCATATCTAAAATTGTCTAATATACCCCCCACCCCCCTCAGGTGAGACTCACCATCACTCTCTCATCCCCTCAGGTGGGTCTGTTCCGTAAGTCGGGGGTGAAGTCTCGTATCCAGTACCTGCGTGACATGGTGGAGGCGGACCCAGAGGGTGCGTCTTACGAGGGCCAATCAGCATTCGATGTGGCTGATATGGTGAAACAGTATTTCAGAGATCTACCAGAACCTGTGTTCTCCAGCAAACTCTGCGAGTCCTTCCTGCATATCTACCAATGTAAGTGGACAGAATCTGTGTGACTGACTGTACTACCTAATCATAATATTAATGATGGTTAAGTAGGCATTGTGAAACTAATTTTAGACATTTATGTAGTATAATCAATCCTATCCACCACTCCAGTCTAACATCGATCACCCCTTCCTCATTCTCCACAGACTTCCCCAAAGATCAGCAGTTCTGTGCGGCCCAGGCGGCCATCTTCCTCCTGCCAGATGAGCACAGGGAGGCCCTGCAGACACTCCTCCTCTTCCTCCGAGATGTGGTGGGCTGCGTGGACGAGAACCAGATGACCCCCACCAACATCGCTGTGTGCCTTGCACCCTCTCTCTTCCACCTCAACACCCTGAAAAGAGAGGGCAATCCAGCCAGGTACGGTGCACCGCCTTCTGGGAAGGAGGAAGATGTCAAGTTTCCCCTAGAATCTAGGGTCTAGATGCTGATCTAAGATCAGTTTGGTGGATTTGGCCCTTATGGTTGAAGTTAGGATTGGGGGAGTGTAAGGTGACCCTGGAACGGTGCAACTTCTAGACGAGAAGAGGTCTGGAGATCTGGGTCCCAAAGTTATATCATTCCCTCTTACCAGCTTCGCCCTGATGCTAGGACAGAAGAGTCCTTGCCCATCTCCTGAAAAATGTCTGACACCCTACCTATTGAAAGAGTATCTTAAATCTTTCCCCCCCAACCCCTCAAAAAAACACTTGCTCTTATCTTTTCCTACTAACACTGATTTGCTAATAACTTCTTTATTGAGGAAAAATGTACTTACTACGACTGTGACATGTGGTTGTCTCACTTAGCTATCTTAAGATGAATGCACTAACTGTAAGTCGCTCTGGATAAGAGTGTCTGCTAAATGACTAAAATGTACATGTAAAATGTCTTCCGTTGTTGCATAAGATTACTCCGGTGCGCTTTGCTTTGTGTTCATCGCCACAACAGCAGATTTTAAATTGTCTGTTTTTGACATGTTGTTTTAGTTTTTCCTTCTTATGTTGCATCAGATTCATGGGTTGTTTAAATTCCTAGAGATTACATCAACTATGGTAATCTAGCCAAAACCCTATTTCCCTGTGTGGTAATGAATAGCTGTCGGTTGGGTTTATTTTTTTATTGTATTTATATATTTTTTATTTAACTAGCCAAGTCAGTTAAGAACAAATTCTTATTTTACAATGACAGCCTGCCCTGGCCAAACCCTCCCCCAATGACGCTGGGCCAATTGTGCGCTTCCCTATGTGACTCCCGATCACAGCCCAGGATCGAACCAGGGTCTGTAGTGACGCCTCTAGCGTTGAGATGAAGTGCCTTAGACCGCTGCGCCACTCGGGAGTTTAATTGCAGCGTGAGAGAGAAACTTATGTAACCCTGCTGAATCTCCCATCTGGCTTTTCTCAGATAGAGGAGATATAATATCTGTAATACTAATCAGCTGGTTACTGCAAGAGAATGAGAAGGAGAGGGAGGGGGAGAAAGGGAGTGAAAGAGGGAGAGTGACAGGTAGAGGGAAAGAGAGAAAAAGGAAGGGAGAGAGAAAGAGATGGCCCAAGTGACTCATTTTTTAAAACACATCAGTCTTTGAACTTTGTTTTTGACTGGCACACTCATTAACTTCACAAGACTGGTTATCTGTAGTTGTTGGCTCTGAAGTGAAGCACTGGGAAGATAGACACGCGCACACGCACACACACACACACACACACACTCAGCTGCACACACTCTGCTGACACCCTGTATTCTGACAGCATGTCTAGAAGTTACACTTCACATCAAAAAGTGGCATCGTGGACCCAGTGATGTCACATAGCACAGGCCTGATTGTGTCTGATGTAGAGAGACAATATACCTCTCCTCCTCCCCCTCTCTTCCTCCTCCTCGTATAATGCCAGCCTGTCCAGGGGAGCCAGTTGGCTCAACCGTTTCCCCACAGGCTGTCAAAGTAGAGCACAGATGGAAGTCATAACACAACACAATACACACTCTGTATCTCCCATCACTGGAAACAGAGCTATGCCTTGAAACATGTCACACTAGGAACAATGACCAGAACAAATAAACTCTACTCCCACGGACTGTTGTGTTGTGGCATATAGTGCTTCAAGGATACAGTGATGTTAGTAAAAATGTAACTGCTTTGCTTTTGCAACATGATTTTCTTGGTTTGGAAGTCGATGCTGACGTTTCTTTTTACATAAGCATTGAATAACAGTCTGCTTGCAAGGATCTCCAAAAACTGTAGGAGAGTATAGAGTAATGGCAAAACTGTACCCCCTAAATCTTTAACTCTGATGTAATGACATTTCCTGTTTCTCTGACCTAGGTCGAGCCACAGGAAGTACAGCCTGGGTAGGCCTGACCAAAGGGACCTGAGTGAGAACCTGGCCGCTACACAGGGCCTTGCCCACATGGTGACAGAGTCCCTACGCCTCCTTCAGGTACACACTACAGTACAGTTACAGTACAGCCGGTTCTAGCCACACTAATTAACATCACGTGTGCACAGTGTGTGGGTGTTACAAGACACAGCACACACCACTCTCTCATGAGTGTACTCTCACTGTGCAGTAGTACTTACTGTACAGTACGTTAGAAAAAGCAGGAAGGCACTTCCCTGTTGTTCACAACCGTAAACCAGGGATAGCAACTTTGATGGGGGTGGGGGCCATAGAAAAACGGAGGGGCCACAGTGGCTCATGGGTCCCACATCCATATACCCCTCCCAACCATATTTTTGAAATTGCACCTTGTATATTCTATTATTCTAACTCTCAACAGGAAGTTGAGACTTCGACTAAGTTCCTAAAAAATGAAACATTTAAATATTTATGTATTTTTGTGTGAAATTGGTCCACGGACCTACAAAAGGGGGGCCCGCGGGCCACCAGTTGCCCGTTCCTGCCATAAACCATCTGCAGGGGAAATTAAATGAAGAGGCACTTCATCTATGTTATTCAGTTCAGTCAGTTCATTGCATTTACTTGATGAAAGAGAATACAAATATTAGTCACCATATCTTCGCTTGATGCAATAGCATATCGATTGGTCAAGAAGTCATACAGTATATCTTGTGACAGACATCAAGATTAAGTCATATGTGACCTTATGTGGGAAAAGTCTAGCTAACTCTTCCTCTCTCTTTCCAGCTTCCAGAGTTCTGGCCGGACCAGAGTGTGCGCAGCCCCAGTGAGGAGGCTCTCTGGGTGGATGGGGGTCGGAGTTCGCCCTCTCAAGATGGGGAGGAGGAGCAGGATGAGAGGGCCAGACTGGACCAGACCACCCAGCACCTGCTGAGAGAGGCCAGGGAGAAGAGCCAAGGCTGGGAGTCGTGCTCTGGACCAGACCAAGTAGACCTGGCCTTTAAGAAGGTGTGCGATGGAATCTGATGTAATTAATGAAGGAATGCCAAACAAATAATTGGATGAATTAAGGAACTAACAAATTTATGAAATAGTAGTCAAATAACATATAATAGATACAAGTTACTGCTTGGTTACAGTGACCCCCCCCCCCCCCCCCCCCCCATCGTCACATGGTTGTGAAATGTTTTTTCTGAGAGCACACCAAAACAACACCACCTATAAAGAATACTGCTGACTATTAAAAGGGTTATTATGTATGAGTCAACATCGAAACACCATTGATTGTCCAGTTAGTCAGACCAATTAACTTTTTACTGCAGTGGACTAAATCAGGGTTATGCAGTGTTTCTTGGTAGTCTTAAACAAATCTACTTTGAAACAAAAGAATAGACCTCACACACATGGTTATGGGCAATAACAACAAAAAACTGTCCAACGTCAGATATGGATTTGAAATGTATTCAATTTTGAGTTTGCATCCCATTAAAACACTTTATATACATCACAGAAGACTGAAATAAAACAAAACCGTTCAACATAAAAACACCAGATTTTCAGTGTTTTAAAAACATAATGTTTAGTAATTATGTAATTATGAAAAATATGAATAACATTCCACCAATGAGGCCACCATAGGGCGATTCTCACAATAGGTCTCACCCACTCTTCCTCTCCTTCCCCGCCCTCCCCATACCAGGTGGATGACGGCTGGCCGCTGCGGTTGTGGAAGGGCTCCATTGAGGTGGATGCCCCCCAGAAAGAGGCCCTCCAGCGGGTCCTGAGGGAGCAGGGTCTTTGGGAGAAGACTCTCAAACAGTCGGCAGTTGTCCAGACCCTGACAAAGGACACTGAGATCTATCGCTACCTCCTGCAGGGCCTGGGACCCCGACCGCCACAGGAGCACCTCCTGCTCAGGTAATGAGGCGTTGCCAGGCCAATTCTGCACCGCGCTGCACGATGCTGCATGGGTCTTTAGGCAGGCTGCTGACTCTGCTGAGTAGAAGGGACAGATGAGTCAGGGACAAACAGAGTTCAGCTTGGACTTGAACACTCTGGCTAAAGTTGTTTTGACATGTTGCTTGTTACTGTACTGTACCATTGCTACATGTTGGCATCACGGTGAATGATGAAAGAGCTAGTTTATACTAATCATGTTACATTAGTGTCAAAGTCAAAGGAATGTTGACTGTTTACTCAAACATCTAGTCAAATGGTGGCTGAATATCTGAGGGTCTATTTCTCATGGAGCTTGATTCTGAAAGTCTGTTTTTAAATTAACCAGAAGAATCTGCTACAATTTTCTCATGCAGGACCTGGCAGTCAGACCCGTCGGCCGGACCTGTTTATGTGTCCGCTGTATCTACAGAGCACCCTGAGGCCCCCATGGAGGGGGTGAGAGCCCAGGTCCTCTCTTGTCTCTACCTGGTAGAACCCCTAGGGGCCAAGAGGTCCCGACTCACACACCTCTGTCGCACAGATACCAGGTAGGCAACACCGTGAGAGGGAGGGAGGGGAGAGAGAATGCACAGCCTTTAAAAAATATATCCAGAGACACGCTTATTCTTTACCTTCTGTAATGAGGTATTCTCTGCTTTTGACTGCACCAGTATCTCAAGTGCGATCACTGCCTCTCAAAAGAGACACACTCATCTAGAGAAGGAACATAATGGATAGAAAGGCACCCCTGGTGCTCACATGATTTAGCTCTCTTCACATTTCCTTATAGATTTCCTGCTTCTTACCTGATCAATTTATTCCCTGCATGATTCTGCTGGGTTGTTCGGTAGAGTACCACTGTTTCCATTTGTTTCGGCTGATTTAATGAAACAAGCCATGCAATAGAAAACAGGTGTCTAGAAGCACACAGAGAGAGAGAAGGGGGAGGAGAGGGAGATAGAAAAGTGTGAAAGGGAATGAGGGGGGCATAGAGAGGGACAGTAGGAGAGAGTGTTCTCCCCCTGAATTATACTGGGAGCTATTATGCTGCTCTAATAGCCCACCATCAGTAGGGGTAGTTGACTAATCACTTAGGGCACGATTCCGATTTAGAAATTTACGGCAATCCTACGCAAGCGTTTCCTATACACTTCTGAGTATTTGGTATTCAGACTTACCTTATTCAGTTGCATAACAGGCTTTGCAAGTGTGGTTCCCTTGTGCACGCTGAATAAATGTTACCACTGAACCACTGAAAACCCTCCCACTTGGTGGCCAACAGATTTTTTTGTGGAGTTTAATTCAATAGGGTTATCAGTACATTTATCTTAAGCCATCCCTTCAAAAATGGTGTACATTTCATTCTAATTTTGTTGACAGACTAGAATACATTGAGAGAACGATTTTAGAAAATAGGGATCAATGAAAGAAATCCATCTAAATACAGTATATGCATATTCGTCTCCATTTCAACACCAACTGGTAGATGAAAAAATACTTGATTAGAGTATACTACATTATTTTTGGCACATTTTAGCAGTGGTGGAAAAAGTACCCAATTTTCATACTTGAGTTAAAGTTAAGATAACTTAAAAGAAAAGGACTCAAGTAAAAGTTGCCTAGTAAAATATTGCTTTAGTAAAAGTATTTGGTTTTAAATGTACTTAAGTATCAAATGTAAAAGTAGAAAGCATTTCAAATTTCTTATATTACAAACCAGATGACACGATTTTCTTGTTTTTTTCATTTACGGATAGCCAGGGGCACACCCAGACAGACATAATTTACAAACAAAGCGTTTGTGTTTAGTGAGTCTGCCAGATCAGAGGCAGACTGCTAGCATTCAAAATGTAACGAGTACTTTTGGGTGTCAGAAAAATGTAAGGAGTAAAAAGTACATTATTATCTTTATGAATGTAGTGGAGTAAAAGTAGTCAAAAATATAAATAGTAAAGTACAGATACGCCAAAAAACTAAGTAGTACTTAAAAGTATTTTAACTTTACACCACTGCATTTTAGGATTAGGAAAAACTGTAAGAATCATACAAAAAAACAGGTTTGAGGAGCTTTTACGCAAAAAAATACATTGAATTAAAAATGTCCACAATCAGTTCTTTAACACATGGTGATGTTGGTAGATTAGTGTACATATAATTATAATAGGGAGAATAGTGTACAATAGTACTGTGGGTTATACCCTCATCCATTGCCTGCATTAACCATGGAACTGTGTAATGACACAGCCAAGTATGGCACCATGCGTCAGGTTCAAACTTACTGCTTGGTCTGCGCTCCATAACGACTTCATGTGTTTTTTATATTATCAACTGGTACTAATGAACCTCAGCAACAACCACACGGCCATGATGGCGTTTACAGAGGAAGCAAATTAAGGTAAACGAAACAATGTCATTAAATGGTATGATAATTTAGGCTATAGGCCTACTAACTGAAGGGAACTAACATTAAATTGCCAGTTGAATGTGTTGTTTTTAGACCTACTGACGGTAGATACTGATAGTGGCAAATTTTTAACATGATAGAAATAGGAAACAGAGAAAGTCGGGGCCTATAATTAAGACATTCGAGAGTTCCCATCCCTGCAAGTTAGAAGGCCATACAATTACAATTCTGCATAATGGCACAGCATGCTTCAGTTTGCTGCCATATGACTGGTTTCACATTTGTCTCCAGCGATTCTAAGGCAAAATATATATAAAACAAGAGTCATTTATATTTACAATGCCCTTATCCAAAAGGATTACAAATGTACCTACTGGAGCTCTTACCAATAGCTCGTATTTAGTTGTAAATTATAGTGCATGGAGAATGGTGTTATTTCTATCGGGAAAAAGTAGATACTTTATCCACTTGGAACAGGCAGGTTCGCTAGACCTTATTCAAATAAAATCATATTGGTCACATACACGTGTTTAGCAGATGTTATTACGGGTGTAGCAAAATGCTTGTATTCATGGTTTCCTCTCGCGTAAAATTGGTGGAATTATTAGGGAATAAAGTGAAGGTCAGAATACGGTGTATCTGTAGACACACCTCCGCCATGTCTGTAGACACACCTCCGCCGCTCCGCCATGTCTGTAGACACACCTCCGCCACTCCGCCATGTCTGTAGACACACCTCCGCCACTCCGCCATGTCTGTAGACACACCTCCGCCACTCCGCCATGTCTGTAGACACACCTCCGCCGCTCCGCCATGTCTGTAGACACACCTCCGCCACTCCGCCATGTCTGTAGACACACCTCCGCCACTCCGCCATGTCTGTAGACACACCTCCGCCACTCCGCCATGTCTGTAGACACACCTCCGCCACTCCGCCATGTCTGTAGACACACCTCCGCCACTCCGCCATGTCTGTAGACACACCTCCGCCACTCCGCCATGTCTGTAGACACACCTCCGCCACTCCGCCATGTCTGTAGACACACCTCCGCCATGTCTGTAGACACACCTCCGCCATGTCTGTAGACACACCTCCGCCGCTCCGCCATGTCTGTAGACACACCTCCGCCACTCCGCCATGTCTGTAGACACACCTCCGCCACTCCGCCATGTCTGTAGACACACCTCCGCCATGTCTGTAGACACACCTCCGCCACTCCGCCATGTCTGTAGACACACCTCCGCCACTCCGCCATGTCTGTAGACACACCTCCGCCATGTCTGTAGACACACCTCCGCCACTCCGCCATGTCTGTAGACACACCTCCGTCATGTCTGTAGACACACCTCCGCCATGTCTGTAGACACACCTCCGCCACTCCGCCATGTCTGTAGACACACCTCCGCCACTCCGCCATGTCTGTAGACACACCTCCGTCATGTCTGTAGACACACCTCCGCCATGTCTGTAGACACACCTCCGCCACTCCGCCATGTCTGTAGACACACCTCCGCCACTCCACCATGTCTGTAGACACACCTCCGCCACTCCGCCATGTCTGTAGACACACCTGCGCCACTCCGCCATGTCTGTAGACACACCTCCGTCATGTCTGTAGACACACCTCCACCACTCCGCCATGTCTGTAGACACACCTCCGCCACTCCGCCATGTCTGTAGACACACCTCCGCCACTCCGCCATGTCTGTAGACACACCTCCGCCACTCCGCCATGTCTGTAGACACACCTCCGCCACTCCGCCATGTCTGTAGACACACCTCCGCCATGTCTGTAGACACACCTCCGCCACTCCGCCATGTCTGTAGACACACCTCCGCCACTCCGCCATGTCTGTAGACACACCTCCGCCATGTCTGTAGACACACCTCCGTCATGTCTGTAGACACACCTCCGCCACTCCGCCATGTCTGTAGACACACCTCCGCCATGTCTGTAGACACACCTCCGCCATGTCTGTAGACACACCTCCGCCATGTCTGTAGACACACCTCCGCCATGTCTGTAGACACACCTCCGCCACTCCGTCATGTCTGTAGACACACCTCCGCCACTCCGTCATGTCTGTAGACACACCTCCGCCACTCCGCCATGTCTGTAGACACACCTCCGCCATGTCTGTAGACACACCTCCGCCATGTCTGTAGACACACCTCCGCCATGTCTGTAGACACACCTCCGCCACTCCGCCATGTCTGTAGACACACCTCCGCCATGTCTGTAGACACACCTCCGCCATGTCTGTAGACACACCTCCGCCACTCCGCCATGTCTGTAGACACACCTCCGCCATGTCTGTAGACACACCTCCGCCATGTCTGTAGACACACCTCCGCCACTCCGCCATGTCTGTAGACACACCTCCGCCATGTCTGTAGACACACCTCCGCCATGTCTGTAGACACACCTCCGCCATGTCTGTAGACACACCTCCGCCACTCCGTCATGTCTGTAGACACACCTCCGCCACTCCGTCATGTCTGTAGACACACCTCCGCCACTCCGTCATGTCTGTAGACACACCTCCGCCACTCCGCCATGTCTGTAGACACACCTCCGCCACTCCGCCATGTCTGTAGACACACCTCCGCCACTCCGCCATGTCTGTAGACACACCTCCGCCACTCCGCCATGTCTGTAGACACACCTCCGCCACTCCGTCATGTCTGTAGACACACCTCCGCCACTCCGCCATGTCTGTAGACACACCTCCGCCGCTCCGCCATGTCTGTAGACACACCTCCGCCGCTCCGCCATGTCTGTAGACACACCTCCGCCGCTCCGCCATGTCTGTAGACACACCTCCGCCACACCTTAATTTATTCAATCTCCATCCAAAACGAATAGCACACTATTCTCATGCTTTAGTTCAAGGTAGGAATACGCATAGAGAGAAAAGTGTATAAAAGGGAATTCCGTTCCATTTACGCGTGCTTAATTCTGGTCAGAATCGGGGCCTCAGCCCCACACTCATCACACTAGGCAGCATAGAGAGATTTGAACGAGACGGTTTGCCAACAAGACAGATTCACACGATTATGATGATTATCTCTGCAGGGTTTTCTCACTTCATTACATCAGAACTGAGCGGTAACGGAGATAACATCTCTGCCTCATTCTACTCTCTTTAAATACTCATAGAAAAGAGCTGGGCAGGCCTAGCATATTGGGTTTATTTGCAGTGCTAGTAGCATTAGGTTTGAGTACTTGTTGGCTTATCGTCGACAATCAACTCACTGTTCTTTGGTCTGCTGAGCTTAATAGCGAAAGCCAATGACACTGATATAGAGGAAATTGAAAGTGAAATGGTCTTAGTCAGTGTGTCTCTTACACCAAGGTTTGGTTGCATTCCAGGCAGACTATATTGCAGTCATGCTACATTCCACTGGGCACAGATGTCAATTCAACATCTAATCCACATTGGTTTAACGTAATTTCATTGAAATGACATGGAAACAAAGTTGATTCAACCACTGTGTGCCCAGTGGGATACAAGTCATTTACTTTGAAGTCACGCATCAGATTGCTATATAATATGATGTGGTTATGTCTGGCAGGCAACTGCAATGTAGTCTGCCTGAAATGCGGCCGATGTGTCTCTCTGACTGTCTCATCTGAACCCTGGTGACGCTTCCTGTGTACTAACTTCCTGTTATTGTGTGTGATTTCCAGGGGCCGATCCAAGGAATGGCACAACAGAGTGAGTGGACACCTACTGGCCTCCAACCTTCTGGCCATCAGAGACTCCTTCAGACCTGACCACAGAGAGACCAAGATCTAAGTCATAGCTCCGAGACAGAACCCAGGCCTCATCTACCCCGAGAGGGGGACAGATGAGGAAAGAACAACACAAACAGACAGAAGCCTGCAGGCATACAGCTGTAGCAGAGAGGACTGCAGGAGGGGGTGGAAGGCAGGAGGGGGAGCTGAGAAGTTGTCTTAAACCCAAGACCTGATATGAATTCCAGAAACCTTATATTTTTTTATGGAGACAATTGCCCCTCTGGACTCGCAGCAGGGGTTGTCTGATGAAGTGTTCAGGTGGAGGCGGTTGAGCTTTTCATTATTAAGAGTGATGTGGGAGGAGGATGGAACATCTCATCCCATTTGAGTGACTGTTTCAGGCCTAATGCATGGCAGGGGGGCCTCCGACAGAGCACTGCCAGACGCCACAGGTTTTAAGAGTTAAAAACAGGGCCTGTGTAACAGTTCAGATATACCAAGAGCAGATCTACCTCTTTGGAGAGGAAAGCCTCGGTTGCATCACACTTTGAAGCGGGACAAAGTTAAGGATTCAGGAAAGCGTCCTCTTGCAGTTGTGAATTGTGAAGATTCTCATGTACATTTGTGCCATTGTGGTGGATATTCTGCGAGGCACGTTGCTGTCCTCAAAATTGTACTTTGTATTTATAATTTTACTGTCAAAGGGATTGTCTAATTACTTCATTTTAGTTGTATGTGTGTGTTTGACTTGACACTACAGTGTTTCTCTGGTAATGTTGTAAACTTCAAAATGTATCACAGTATACTCACTAAAAGGGTCAGTTACACTATGTTTATAGATGTACATGTTCATGAATGTGTAGTTTATCTAATTACATTTTATTATTAATTACTTTTATTATTCCTCAAAATTATTTAACAAAATATTTGTATTCAGAAATATGCAAATATATTTACTTAAATATTGGTTTTCAAGCTTTAGGAAAACTGCAGCATACCCTTTTTGTAATACGTGTGTTGAATCAAAATGACAACTGATTAAAATGTTGATTTCTCTAGTCTTCTTGCTTTGTGTGTGTGTGTTGTGTGATAGTCTGCTTGAATCCCAGCCAGCCAGTCACACTGATTGTTTTCTCTGAAGAATCTGAAATAGCTAACAGCCAGAGGAAGATGATGTCACTCAGTGCTTTTATCACACACAAGATTTACAGGTCTGGACTTATGATGATGTTGAGTTCCAAAGACAAACATTCTCTCTCTTCCTCTGTTACAATATTCTTAGGAAATGATTTACGCTGTCAAATCGCCCACTCGTGTCATATTTGCATAATGACATTTGCATATCTTATTGATTAATCTCCTAGATCACATTATTGAATCCCCTTTAAGCACCTAGTACTGAGGCATTCTAAGATCATGAATATGCTGAATAACTGCATGTGAAGGGGAAGCCAAAATACCTCACATGGTTAGGCCATCAGGCTGGATATAAAAGGGGATTTTGTGGAATTTCTATAAGTCTTTTAGAAGAGAAACGTATAGCTTATAACAGGGCTAGTGCCTGTGGCGAAGATTTCAGATTGGGTTTGGGTAACGCCATCCCATATGGTTGAGCAATTCGGAAGTTTCTTGACAACTTGATGATTCTGGTTGTGTTTACATGTTCAGCCCAATTCTGAACTTTTTTTCACTAATTGGTATTTTGACCATTCAGATAAGCTCTGATGTGAAAATATCTGATGTGAAAATATCTGATGTGATTAGTCAAAAGACCAATTAGTGGGAAAAAATACCAGAATTGGGCTGTCTTTGTAACTCAAAAGGTCAAGATGGAATCAGAGGCCAGAAATATTACTCCACAGACCCTCGACACCAAACCTCTCCTCCAACCACCTAACACAAGGCAGCCTAGTAGTATAGCACAAAAGACCTGGCTGTGACTACAGCCCATGGAAATTGAAGTAAACATTTGAGGAAAAACCCCTTCATTTTGTGCAGTGCAGTCCACCGCCTGGCTGAACCAGAGACAGAATAAGATGAAACTATAGAGTACTGCCGAGGATCTCTATTCCACTGTGAGTAAATCCTATTGCAGGTGTTATTGAAGATTGGTGCCAAAACAATGTGGTAAACCATTTTTCTCCTGAAGCCTTTGTCAAAACACCTTCAGCACAGTCCTTCAACCGGGGACATGCGCACCAAAGTACCCATATTGTGGAAGATTGATACATTTTTAATAAAGGCACTGGGAATCGCTGTTCCAGTAGGTATTGAAGACTAGCTATAAAGTCATGCAGGGGAATGATAAAAGATTCATATAAATATGGATATTTCATACATTCTAGTGACGCATCATACACAGACACTTATCACAGTTTATGAGCTCAACTCAAGTTTAGAGGTGATTTATATTGCTCATGGCATCCTTTACAGCATAATACTAGTCTGTATCCATCTACAACAGTGCATAACTTTCCCATGGGAAAACACAGCCTTACAATTAAAGTCTTGGCTGCCTCTGAGTGTGAGATTATCATTTATCACTAAATTAGTAATTTAGTGCACCTGCTAACACATAACACTTAGTTGCGATGACAGAGAATACAATGTTGGTTTTGATGATTAATCAGGCTAGTCCAATTTCATTTGAGAGGCTAATGAGTATAATTTGAGGCCACGGATCTAATAAGTGAGCAACCACATGCTGTGGTAAACGCAGTAAAGCCCTGGCAAGGGGCAAAAGTCTTCACACAGAAATGGCTGAAGTGGAAAGCCATGGTGGACACCCTTTGCTCCAATGGACCCAAGAGGACCAACTAAGTAAAGCCAGTTAAGTCACAAGC
Source organism: Salvelinus fontinalis (assembly GCF_029448725.1). NCBI lineage: Eukaryota > Metazoa > Chordata > Actinopteri > Salmoniformes > Salmonidae > Salvelinus > Salvelinus fontinalis. Next base: position 38,035,176 of record NC_074666.1, read on the forward strand.
TGTGCGAAGTCACTGATGCACCTTGTTCATTGAACCTGCACAGAAAATATATAGTATTTAACTAACAAAGGAGCCTCGCCAACCATGACAGGATATTTGGCATTGAGACAAAGACAAACTGATTAGTCCTCGTTATTTCTCCTTCCCCTTGTTATCATGTGAAATTTAGAACTTAAGTCAAGTCTAATCAATATCTGGTCAGTCCACAGCTACCTGTGCAATGAGTAAATAATAAGCAATTGTCCATTTAGCTGGACAATCAATTCCATTAATCACACAGCTGATTATCAGGATGGGACAAGGCATTCATCATTAGTGTTCATTTAACCTTGGCATGCAGGTAAATAGCCAGGGTGAGGATCTTCTACCACTGTCACTTGGGAGGAGAACAACTGTTGTCCCCAAATCTCTCTGTTGCTGATTCACACTATAAGGCAAACTGTGCCTAGCCAAGCCAAGCTGTACATGGGCTGGCTTCGTTACACATCCACCATAGTTGCTGGAACCATGCTGAAAAGGACAAAGTAAATAAATATATATATATATATATATATATATATATATATATATATACACTGCTCAAAAAAATAAAGGGAACATTTAAACAACACAATGTAACTCCAAGTCAATCACACTTCTGTGAAATCAAACTGTCCACTTAGGAAGCAACACTGATTGACAATAAATTTTACATGCTGTTGTGCAAATGGAATAGTATAGGCAATTAGCAAGACACCCCCCAAAACAGGAGTGATTCTGCAGGTGGTGACCACAGACCACTTCTCAGTTCCTATGCTTCCTGGCTGATGTTTTGGTCACTTTTGAATGCTGGCGGTGCTCTCACTCTAGTGGTAGCATGAGACGGAGTCTACAACCCACACAAGTGGCTCAGGTAGTACAATTCATCCAGGATGGCACATCAATGCGAACTGTGGCAAAAAGGTTTGCTGTGTCTGTCAGCGTAGTGTCCAGAGCATGCAGGTGCTACCAAGAGACAGGCCAGTACATCAGGAGACGTGGAGGAGGCCGGAGGAGGGCAACAACCCAGCAGCAGGACCGCTACCTCCGCCTTTGTGCAAGGAGGTGCACTGCCAGAGCCCTGCAAAATGACCTCCAGCAGGCCACAAATGTGCATGTGTCTGCTCAAACGGTCAGAAACAGACTCCATGAGGGTGGTATGAGGGCCCGACGTCCACAGGTGGGGGTTGTGCTTACAGCCCAACACCGTGCAGGACGTTTCGCATTTGCCAGAGAACACCAACATTGGCAAATTCGCCACTGGCGCCCTGTGCTCTTCACAGATGAAAGCAGGTTCACACTGAGCACATGAGCACATGTGACAGACGTGACAGAGTCTGGAGACGCCGTGGAGAACGTTCTGATGCCTGCAACATCCTCCAGCATGACCGGTTTGGCGATGGGTCAGTCATGGTGTGGGGTGGCATTTCTTTGTGGGGCCGCACAGCCCTCGATGTGCTCGCCAGAGGTAGCCTGACTGCCATTAGGTACCGAGATGAGATCCTCAGACCCCTTGTGAGACCATATGATGACACATGCACATTTGTGGCCTGCTGGAGGTCATTTTGCAGGGCTCTGGCAGTGCACCTCCTTGCACAAAGGCGGAGGTACCGGTCCTGCTGCTGGGTTGTTGCCCTCCTACGGCCTCCTCCACGTCTCCTGATGTACTGGCCTGTCTCTTGGTAGCACCTGCATGCTCTGGACACTACGCTGACAGACACAGCAAACCTTTTTGCCACAGTTCGCATTGATGTGCCATCCTGGATGAACTGCACTACCTGAGCCACTTGTGTGGGTTGTAGACTCCGTCTCATGCTACCACTAGAGTGAGAGCACCGCCAGCATTCAAAAGTGACCAAAACATCAGCCAGGAAGCATAGGAACTGAGAAGTGGTCTGTGGTCACCACCTGCAGAATCACTCCTGTTTTGGGGGGTGTCTTGCTAATTGCCTATAATTTCCACCTTTTGTCTATTCCATTTGCACAACAGCATGTAAAATTTATTGTCAATCAGTGTTGCTTCCTAAGTGGACAGTTTGATTTCACAGAAGTGTGATTGACTTGGAGTTACATTGTGTTGTTTAAGTGTTCCCTTTATTTTTTTGAGCAGTGTATATATATATTCAGTCAGCAGGTTTAAGTCAGACCTAAAGTGTGAATCATGCATTTGAGTCTCTACTGTGAGGAAATTATGGAGGCTTTAACAAAACCGTAGATAAAATGTAATGGCATCAATACAATTAAAATGAATTTGAAAATCATTGCAATTTCAAATACATTTTCAAAAATATATATAAATGGGAGCAATAATTGCCTATTGATATGAAAGTGGATTGAAAAGTCTACAATATGGTTAAAATACTTTGATTCAATCTTTTTCAGGACAGGAAAGTCTTCTGCACTTGGCTGTCCTCAAAATGACCAATACCACAGGTGCATGGGTTACAAATATGTATATGGGTTTCAAGTCAGATGACAGATGGGGTAGCTGGACTAAGATGACAGAAAACCTGTCGATTTCAAAGGCCCCAAAAATGCTCTATTTAACCGTCCACACGGCAAGAAAGGATACATGTTTAGCTACTTATGCTTCCTTCCTTCGCGACTGACGTCTTTCATCTGAAATACTGTATGATTTGGCCGGGTCAGGATCAGCCCAGATTTACTGCAATAAACAGAGGTCAATGTCTAACACAGGGGTGTCAAACATACGGCCCGCGGGCCGGAATCGGCCCCCAAGGAGGTTCGATCAGGCCCGCAGGATAATTTGAAAGTGGAAAAAATGCATAAAAGACATGGAATTAATATTTTTAATTCGCTGCAATTCATGGATTATCCGCTAAGGGGCGCACTCTTTCCATCAGAGTAGAAGACAAGCCGCATCACTGAGACAGACTGAAAACAGCAGACGGTATCAATGCGCCATCTGCTGCTTGTTACGACGTTGTTAATACCTTGGTCTCTACCTCTCCGCTACACCCTCATTAGCCAAAATGTCGTTATCCAAACGGAGAAAAGTAGATAAGGAGTGTAGAATTTTCAAAGAAAAATGGACCACGTCCTATTTATTTACAGAGATGCACGGAAAACCTTTGTGCTTGGTGTGTTTGCAACAAGTTTCGGTATTGAAGGAATATAATATTCGACGCCACTACGAGACTCATCACAGCGAAAAATATGACGGCTTGCAAGGACAACTGAGAAGAGATTTCAGTATGTATTGTATGTGTATGTATGTTTCATGTATGAAGTTTACAGATTTACAGGACAGGCGAACACTTTCTTCATTACACATTTAAAATCACTCTCCTTAGTTTGTAAGGTGTACGCAGGGATTACATTTAGATTTTATATGCGTATGTGTAAGTGGTTTAAAAATTCCTTTCTTTAAAAGTCTCATTTAATCTTAAAGTGCATTACTATATTTTTCAGTACCAATTAAAGTTTTGTGCCTTTGTACAATCAGTGGGATCAGTTGCAATGCATATTTGTGAATGATAAAAGTAAATTGCACATTTGTCTAAGGAAATATGAGGTGTTTCATGAAATGTTTTGTAAAAGGATAGTTCGTTAAATTTCAATATTTTCCTAATGTTCTTGTGCTTCTTTACACCAAAACAAAGGAAAGACATGATATTTTGGTTATTTATAGCAGAGTATGGTATAATTTTAATGGTCCGGCCCACTTGACATCTCCCTAGGCCGTATGTGGCCCACGATGCGAAATGAGTTTGACACCCCTGGTCTAACACATACATCTCGAATCCCTGTGCAATGATTGAGCTGTAGCTCAAGTTAGTATTGCTGTTTTGGCAGCCTCTCCAGACATTCCTTAATCTCTTGGTAGGTATTCTGACATTTATATGGAGAATGATGAGCAGGGTACTAGATCCTTTTTTTTTTATTTTTTTTTTACAAGCAGTAATTATTTATTTTTTTTGTATACAGTAAGATCCCAGGTGACGTTAATGGGTTGAAGTGGCTCTTTATTTCTGTCGTCCGAGGAGATGGGACGAGGGCATTGTGATGTCACTATGATGAGGTCACATCCTGGAGACAGGGTTGATGCCCAGGATATCGAAGCCTTTGGCCATGATGGCGGCAGTGGCATCACACAGGAGCATCCTCCACATGTTTACCTTTACCACCTCACCTGTCGAGAGAGAGACAGCGAGAGAGAGATGGGTCAACACATAGATCGGAGGTCATTTCAATCCAATAAAATTACACAGAATCACATCCCAATAATAGAGCAGTCACTAAATCAATGTTCACGATTCAACGATCCATGGGACAATCAGGAGATCCAATAGAAATTAAGCCAGAGGGAGGGCAAATTAAACAGACGAGTCATTATAGGACATGGGCATTGATGTAATTGACAAACAATACCACTTCCCCTTCATTTACACTAACAAATCATCTGTTATTGTCATATTAGAGTCATTCAAGCACTTGGTAATGTCCATGCCATTGTCATCCAATGATATACACCCCAGTCAGCTCTTTTAAAACCAGTTTAGCAAAGGATGACAAAAGCAAAGACAGGGTGTTATTGAGAGCCACCCATAGACTACTCATGAAAGACTTCCATTGGTCTGTAGACCAGCATTTGTATGGTTAAAACTCAAATTGGCCTTCATTTTTACTAAGGGTGGAAAACAAGCTGACATTCAGAATGTAATTCTTTAGTATAGACATTGGGGGGGGGGGGTGCTAAACTGACACATGGATTTTTAAATTTAAATGTTTTTTTTTTTTTTTTAAAGATGGTCATACTATGGCTCATTTAGCTATTTGATTTAGAATTTTAGGAACCCTTTAGGTATAAAAAAAAAATATATATATATATATATATATATATATATATATATATATACAAATTATTTGATAAAATATTGATGTTGACCTTAACTACTAAAGCCCATTGAATAATATTAATAAATGGAAAAAAGGTACAGTCAAAGAATAAATCATAAGAAACAAGGTTGAAGTGTCTGTCCTAAAATAAATTAATACACACACACACACACACACACACACACTTTCTTTATTTAACTAGGCAAGTCAGTTAAGAACATTCTTATTTTGCATACCACTGCTGGCTTGCTTCTGAAGCTAAGCAGGGTTGGTCCTGGTCGGTCCCTGGATGGGAGACCAGATGCTGCTGGAAGTAGTGTTGGAGGGCCAGTAGGAGGCACTCTTTCCTCTGGTCTAAAAAAAAAAAAAAAAAAAATCCCAATGCCCCAGGGCAGTGATTGGGGACACTGCCCTGTGTAGGGTGCCGTCTTTCGGATGGGACGTTAAACGGGTGTCCTGACTCTCTGAGGTCATTAAAGATCCCATGGCACTTATCGTAAGAGTAGGGGTGTTAACCCCGGTGTCCTGGCTAAATTCCCAATCTGGCCCTCAAACCATCATGGTCACCTAATAATCCCCAGTTTACAATTGGCTCATTCATCCCCCTCTCCCCTGTAACTACTCCCCAGGTCGTTCCTGCAAATGAGAACGTGTTCTCAGTCAACTTACCTGGTAAAATAATGGTAAAATAAAAAAATAAAAATTTCAATGATGGCCTAGGAACAGTGGGTTAACTGCCTTGTTCAGGCATACACACATACACACACACAGTAGCATTCCAGGTGAAGCTGGTTGAGAGAATGTCAAGAGCGTACAAAGCTGTCAAGGTAAAGGGTGGTTTTATATTTGAAGAATCTCAAATCGAAAACATATTTTGATTAAATTAACACTTTTTTGGTTACTACATGATTCCATGTGTTATTTCATAGTTTTGATGTCTTCACAATTATTCTAGAATGTAGAAAACAGTAAAAATAAAGAAAAACCCTGAAATGAGTCGGTTGGTCCAAACTTTTGACTGGTACTGTACATAAAATATAATATCAAATATTACCCAGCTATTTTTAAACATATTTAACCCATGTTTTGGGGTAGGCACCTTCTTACTTCCATTAGTTTTTTTAATAGGGTACCGGTTACCTTCAGACGAGTGCCGTGACACTTGTGGGGTCGTGAGAACACGATCGTGTTTGTGAGAGTCTCCCCTTTCCATAGAGTTCCATAGTGTAGTGTGTATCAATCGACTCTAGGGGGTTTATGTGCTATAATTCACACTCAATTTGGTTGCGAGGAGGTCTAACTTGGGGGCTAACTCGTGAGCAGCACGTTAAGCTAACACTCTGTGATATGCTAAACCCTGGGTAAATAGGACTTAACATTAGGGATGCGGCCCACTGTAGGGTAAATGCTTACAGATGTGAGCGGATTGGCTTACAATGTCACTTGCTCTCTGACACCTCTGACTGGTGTGGTTTGTGATTGTCCCTCACAATGGGATATTAAGGATTATTTGAGGCCAGCCGAAGTCTGAGGCTGTGCACGAAAGCAACTACCGAATGGCAAAGAAAAGAAATTGCAGATTTTAAGAGTACTCCTAAAAGGGATATGTATAACCAGCATTTAGTATGGACCATTGGATGGATGAATGTATAGATGAATGGAGACAGATCAACTTATAGAAAGACAGATACTTTCTCAGTCTCCATCACCCCAGTGTCTCTGCCCTACCTGTCTGGCGGTCCTTCTCGATACAGTAACAGCTGTCGTAGAACTCTGTGAAGGTCGTGGCCAGCTCATACAGGTAGTCACACAGCGTGTGGAGCAGCAGGTCATCCAGGATCTTCTGCAGGATCTCAGGGAAGCGCAGGAGACACTTGCCCAACTTCCACTCCTTGTCGTGCTCCAAGAGCACCTCCGTGGTCTCTGCTGCTTTACGGAGCGCTGCCTCGTCGATGTTAGCCAACCGGGCTATGGACCTGCAGACACAGGAGGGGAAGGGATATGTGAAGTAGGATATAAATGGCAGACCAGTTCCATTTTATAAAGTGTACCTACCTTGTGATTACATTGTAACTACGGTAGGCAGGTTATCACATGATTATAGCAACACGTGTTAGGTTGGACTACAATTGACTTGCAGATCCAGATAGTTCAGTTCGTTGGAGCATAATCTCTCTTGGACAGATGAAATTGTGAAAATCTGTCAAAGCTCACATAGGATTTCGTGACTACGAGCAGCAGTAGTTCCTGGTTTAGGGTTTGAATCATTGATTATTCGGACGAATCAGGATGCGGCGAAGGCAGTGCTTAAACTGGCACAGTGACTTTCAAGCTTGTGTGAGGATGATAAACGGTTTCCACTAGGTTCCACAGCCACAAAGTCAAAATTGTCTATATCATAAAAAGTAATGAAAGCAAACATTCCCTTTTTGGCCATGATAAACATGGGTGAAATTAGCCGAAGGGAGTGGTTTGGCCCAGAGTTTCCGTTTGCGAGGGAGGAGACTTCGCTTCCTTCCTTTGCACAAAGGTAATCACAATTGTCAATGGCATTTCCCCCCCAGAAGTAAAACAGGAAATGATAAACTTACGCGAGATAATTTTACTTCTGGGTAACCGAGATTAGTTGGAGCATTATGCCGGCTATCAAAAGAGACTATATCTGATCCTTACTGGGACTGACAGTGAACCAAATGATCCCAGAACAATGCCATTGTGTTCTTTGGCTATCTACAACCGCAGATCTACAAGATGAGCAGCATCCGGGGTTTCAAACCCAATTCTCAAACAAGCGTGTGTAACCCCTCCACAGCAGGAGCCACCGCCACCTGGGAGTGCACTATTGACTTAGTCTGTTACCATCGACCACCCTGAACAAGACGGCTTTTCCCCCCTCCACTCATGTACAGATAAATGGAGACAGATTGGGGGCGTGGCCACTCTGGGTTAATACCACCAGGGGACTGTAAGGGTAGGGGGTGAGTGTAGCTCCCCAGGGATGGCTCACCTGATGCGGGTGAAGGCGTAGAGGAGGTAGGCGGCCGTGTTGCCCCGGTCGTCTAGCATCTTGTCGAAGGAGAACACGTAGTCGTTGATGCGGTTGTGAGACAGGTCGGCATACTTGATGCAGCCGAACGCCACCGAGCGCTGGGCCTTGGTCAGATCCTCCGTGCTCAGAACCTGGGGCACACAGACGTCTTATGATCAGAGTTACAGCCAATCAGCATGTGTTCAGTCACTTGGTATCTGAGATGGGTCACAACTTGTTTCTGTGTGTCACAAGATATCTGGGACAAGTTGAAGTACTGTACTGCTATGAGTTGGACCTGGCATTCTGACACCCATGTCGAGTCAAATACCCTGTTACGTACGGACAGGCTCACAAGTACCGAGAGAGAGTGGATTGTGTTCTTTAGCACTTGTATGTATAGGATGTTTGTGCTTGAGTGTTTTGAGCAGGGCGGGTTAATTTTGAGGTTGGGACAAAAATCTAATTTTACTTGTCACATGCGCCGAATACAACAGTGTAGACCTTACCGTGAAATGCTTACTTACAAGCCCTTAAACAACAGTGCAGTTTGAAGAAAATAGAGTTAAGAAAATATTTACTAAATAAACTAAAGCAAAAAATGAAAAATAAATCAGTTACAACAAAATAATGAGGCTGTATACAAGGGATACCGATAGCCAGTCAATGTGTGGGGGATACAGGTTAGTCAAGGTAATTTGTACATGTAGGTAGGGGTAAAGTGACTATGCATAGATAATAAACAGCGAGTAGCAGCAATGTAAAAACAAAGGGGGGGGGGGGGGGGCAGGATGCTCTCGATGGTGTAGCTGTAGAACTTTTTGATGATCTGAGGATCCATGCCAAATCTTTTCAGTCCCTGAGGGGGAAAAGGCTTTGTCGTAACCTCTTCACAACATACTTGGTCGTCTGGAACAGCTGGTTCTCTCATGCATGCTTCATGTGGCAGGGTTGGGCACGTGGCCAGCCCTGTGGTGCCAACGATGCTACGTAGGGGCCTGGAGAGAAACGGGCTGAGGGGGGTACGCTTACTGCACTAACAAAATAAAAAGATCTCAGAATAGATCTGAGTTGGCTCCCTCAGCCGGCGTTTGCTTAATTGATTACGCCCTAGGGAACAGCGCAATTATACGCCCACTAACTTTTCCGCATAATTTAATGCAGCGTGTGTAACTTTCAATATCCTTGACAATTATAGGCTTAGCAGAAACATATCAGCCAAACCACACTTCAGAGGACCTTTTCTTGCTTCATAGAAACAAACACAAGTAATAGGATCAGACAAAAAGAGGCGGGCTGCGATTTGCAGGCAGACAGCTATGCCAGGTGGAAGCAGTATGCGTTTCTGTATCCCAAAAGCCTTTAGAACACAAAGATTAGAGAGAGAGGCATCGTTCACAGCGCTGTGTTCAACGCAGGAGACAATCTGCAAGAGCAGTAGCTGTTTGTTCTCTGTTAAAAACTCCAAATGGACTCACTGTCGTGCTTTAGTAAAGACTTCACACAGCCAGGCTAGTTTCACGCTCATTAGTAAGATGACTGTTCAGGCTGTAGTAATGACGTTTTCTACACTCTCCTGTCAGTGTTTGGGTGGGTGCGTGGGCGGTGCACTTTCGTCCCAGCCAAGTACTATCAACTATCACACCTGATTTGGCCTTGCGAAGCGTTGAAGAGTTTATGGCTATGCAGTAGTGTTGGAAAGACAGGCAGCATCCATTCGTCACCTTGTCCCTGTCCTTCTCCTTGAGTTTTTCCATGGACCTCTTCAGGCCTTCGTCCAGCAGGTCCATCAGCCTCACCGTATCCCCGGAGCGAGTCTTAAACTTCTTTCTGTGGACAAACAGACAAAGACAACACTCAGGCCCTGGTCAAATCCACCTCAAAAACACATCCTTCCTTCCTTCACCACTAATCTAACATAAGTAGTGTTCCACTTACATGGCTCTATCCAATCATGTTCAATGAATGAAATCATGTTCAATTAGTGATCATGAGAAAGGAAGTGTGCTTTTCCACTTTCCCGTATTGGACCGTGACCAGCGTTTGACAGTGCTTCAGCTTCCTCCCAGCCTACGGCGAAGTACCAGGCGCTAACCACCACTTAGTTGGCTCCTCTCACCTCCACTACAGCCTCTTATGACCAACACAACATATTCTCTGCCTGTGTTTGATGTTTTATTAATGCACTACGTGACATTATCTGCTCGGTAACGATACTCCGATTAGCCATACACAACAAGACGATGCGCGACCAATTGGCCAATAGAGCAAATAATGGACAAATAAAAGTGAAGTGTGCTAATTCAATAGGCTGCTGAGGCCACAAGTGGGTGGGTGTTCTCTTGGATGGCCCAGTACAGTATACTGAGCTATAAAACACTAAATTAGGCATGTGTCTGTGAATGTCAGAGTATGCCAATGTGGGTCGCATTCATTAGGCACCAAATGGAAGAAAATGTACTAAAACAGGAGGGGCACCCTGGACTTGTCCAATAAGAATCACACATTTTTGTTTTCTGTTGCAAACTATTTTATTGTTTTGTGCCCTAATGAATAGGACCCTGGAAAAAAAATACTTAAATAATTTGTAGATACTCACTTGTCCTCTCCCAGCACCACTCCGAAACCAGCGTGCTCCACTCGTGTCACATTGGGGTCGTACCAGCCAATCATCTGAGCCGCTGCAAACACTACCTGGAAGTGGGTGCCCTGTTGTGAAAAAAAACAGACATGCGCATAATAAACTAGTCACAAAAAAAAGCACAAAAAAATAATTGAACACCAGTTGAATGTTGACAGAATTTGACAGGCTATTAGTGACAGTGAGCCTAATGATTTTGCATGTACGATCCAGTCCAGTAGAAACTTCAACAGCATAAAAATAACAGTGAACACTCAGACAAGGCAATGCTTGTGGTCTTGAACTAGTGAGTGGGCAGCACTCTGAAGTCCTCTACTCATACCTGTCCCTGACTGTCTTCTCACAGAGAAACCAAGACACAGACAGCTGACCCCAAGTGGATTACATTTTCCGCAGGTGACACCGCTGATGTCAAAGCTAGGACCTCAGAGGCACAACAGAGGTAGCATGGTCCCAAATTTGTTGGTCCCAAATGCTGTTCTTGTCAAAGCCAAACATGTATCGCATGACAATGAGTAGGAATGATAGCACAAACAGACTGGCAATCAGACTTCCCTCCACACCCTTCTCACCTGGCCGCTGTCCGTCACGTAGATGATGATGTCTGCCTTCTCGTCAAAGAGCCGCTGGCGCAGGGCGGCCAGGTCTGATGTGTCGTAGGTGTAGCCACCGTCAGACTTCACCACCGTCAGGGGGATCTGCTGGCCCGGGGCAAACACTATCTTACGGCCCTCATCCATCTCCACCAGGCCTGGAGGGAGGGAGGGAGGGAGCGAGAGTGATTGAGGAAAAAATGAGTGCGAGTATTGCTGAGACAACAGTGCCCCCTTCTGGTCACATAGGCCAACTACAGCAACCAACCTGAGCCGAACAGTACATGATGTCCTTCTAGCTCAATATGAATAAGCTGAAAATCAACTGAATGACAACGTAAAGCTATCTTTGTTTTGATTGATTCAAACTGAATGACCTTTGGCCTCAAACTCTTTGACCACGGCGGTCATCTTATCCTGGTAGAAGGACTCTCCTCTCTCGATGATCTGGATGTCCAGACAGTTGTAGACCTTCTGGAATTCTACGAGAGACATAAAGACAAGAGTTGGAGGGTAAATCTCTGTTAGAGTACAGTAGCAACACCAGGGGAATATCAGTACTAAACACACTGTATGTCTTTGGATGAGACTCGAGGAAATGAAGTTACTCATTCAGTGAAAGGAAGAAAAAAAGAGAAAAGGATGGAGCAACCTAATTGCCCTTCCTCAGCTGGGTCTCCGTGGGGACTGATGGCTGATAAAGGCATTGGGAACATATTGTCTCTCTCTCCCTATCTGTCACGTCAAGGTTTAAATCCTTCCAGAGATCGCACACAGTATGGAGAGCTGTGACCTGTCAGACGTCCGACGCCTCACGCCTGCCATGACCTTTATCACACACACACAAATTAAACAGGACTGACAATAGAGCAGTCACCCTGAAAACTAGTGTGAAGAACCTCATCACCCCATGTGAACCTGCCATTTTGAAGATTTTAACAACTCCATGACACTGATAAACATCAAACAGACCAATATGGCCAATGCCACAACTTCATGTGTGTCTGATTGTGACCTTTCCTTCAAAGCTAAACTACTGCAGCCTATATCTTTATTTTTGTGAATTTACTTGTGCTAAATAATGTTATCTTTGACTCTTCACAGTACTTGGCATATGGTCTAACTACCCCTAGATCAACACCTTTATAATACATTTTGACTTTCATCATCCATTCATCCCACCCACCCTTCCTGGAAACGTCACAGATGAGGTTCCATCCTTTGATGAAAGCTGGGTCTTTGCTCTGCAGCTTGACCACACACTGGTAAGCCCTCTTCTTAAAGTCCTCCTCCTCGTCAAAACGCTTCTTAGACTCCTGGGACACACAAACAGTGAGGAATCAATCATATCAGCAGGGGAGACAATAGGTAAAATATCTGATGACGACTAGTAAGGAACAGAATGTATTGTATGCCTAGGATAGTCTACACAACTCAAAAGTTGGCCAGAGGAAAGGACATGCCATGTCTGATGCCATACCCTTTTCCTTTTTTAAACCCACCACTTCCATCTAGTGGTCAACTTTATAGAAAAGGCAGATGTTTTGGTTGGACTCACTTTGTAGAAGGCCTGCAGGTCTCCGATAGGAGGGGATACGGTCAGGTAGTTTGGGAACTTGTCTTGCAGGTGAGCGATGAGCATCCCAAACTGGGTGCCCCAGTCCCCTACGTGATTCAGCCTTGGGTACAAAACACAAATAAATGCAGTAATGACAACAAACGCACACACAAAAAATGATATACTGCAGGGCAGGATGTCACATAAATAAACTAGCATACGGTGCATTGTAGGGGTGACTCTGGCTCAGTTGGCATTAATTTGGCTGAGTCATGGTATATTAGTGACTGGCATTTGCTACAGATGTTTAATAATGTACCACAAAAACTATACACACATTCATAGGTTTTGTTTAGGTACTGTTTTATTACCATTTATTTTAGCATGTACTTTAAGTAAACACCTGGTCATTTCTGTGCCATAAAATAAAGTGTTACCAGTACACTTCAAAGAGATAAACTGAATTTATATTTTTACTTCATATTTTGACTGACCTCAAGACGTCGTAGCCCAGGAACTCAAAGAGACGACACATGCTGTCCCCAATGATTGTGGAGCGCAGGTGACCTACGTGCATCTCCTTGGCGATGTTAGGAGATGAGAAGTCCACAACAACCTAGAAAACCCAAACACACAGAAGATTCATCCCCACATTTAAAAAGGGAAAAGGGCAACGGCTGGGTCTGTAAAAGCAGGATGTTCGCCTACCTTCTTCTTGCTCTCTAAGCGAGGAGGTTGGACACCGTTGAGTAGCAGATTGGTCAGCAGTTTGGACACAAACGATCTCTTAAGGTGAACATTGATGAACCCTGAGGGTACAAAAAGCAATGTAACAGCCCTCAGTTCATTGAGCACATGACTATAATCAATTAAATCTAGAATCCTTAGTTGCTGCATCCATTTTTGGACATAGAAATTAATTATATATACCCATTGATTCTTGAAGAATATAACTTAAAAATGCCTCATGAGCTCAAACTGTAATACCCCTTCAGAACCCAAAATAAGCTTGCTTTGCTCCATTGTTTGTAAACTATGTAAATGTGAACAAACACTGTATATAGCCTTAAAACATGGTTAAAACTATATCATGGATGGTCAGTCCTGGCATCTATAGCTCAGATTATGAATTTCAGAGTGGTCACATTTCTCCAGGCCCATCCCTCAGCTTTGTGTTTGTTTCAACTAAGGACTATCTTAAATATTGTATGCGGGCAAAAACCTGGTCCAGCAATTTCTGTCTTCTCAATGAGCTCATTGTCAGGAATGTTCTGCTGAATATTCTCAGCGATCTGCCTGGGGTTAACTTTCAGGCCCTTTGATTTCATCATCTGAAACACAAGTCCAAAACAATTACACTCCCATTTCATTCACCACCTAACTGCTCAAATGACTGTTGATATTTAGGCTATATGCTAAACTCTCTCAGAAAGAGCAATCGATAGAGACTGAAAGAAAGAGTTACAGTAGAGAGATCAGAGGGACAGCGAGACAACACAAACACATATCAAAACAGGTAAGAAATTAAGAGCGAGTGTAAAAGAGATTCAGAGAAAAGAAGAGTCAGAGAATAAGATCCATCAGTGTTCTAGTCCCACCTGGGCCATGGCCATAGCGCTGTTACACTGGTAGTCCCCAAACTTGGCCTGCTGGTTGGGGGTGACGGCCAGGGGAGGGTTCTCCAGGTCGGGGCAGGCCTCCCGGATGGCCTCCCCAAAGATCTCCTGCAGGCGCTGGTTGATGTTCATCATGGTTTTACTGCACTGGCTCCTCTCCTCCTGCAGACTCTGGATAGGGAAAATATACAGAGAGCACTACAATACAATGTATAGAGGACAACCTATAAAGGCAACCCAGAATCTCTCCTCCCCTCCCACAGGATCTTTGGGGGAGAGCATAGAGAGACAGCCCTTCAGTAGAACATATAGAGCAACTCAGCCTCTGTCTCTCTCTCACCCTCTCTTCTGACCAGTAATGAAAGAGGACATAACAGGTGAAACTAAGCATTTAGTCACCTCCTGTGTGCATGAACAAAAACGATAGCTCAATCTCATAACATTAATGTAGCTAGAGCGGCGTGTGGAAATTCCTACTCGTGATCACTCACCCTTTTGAGGACATTGAGGCGGTATTTGAGCTTGGCATTCTCCTCTCTCAGCCCATCCAGGTGTGGGGACAAGCCCAGGCCCTGTGGGTTCTTCAGGCTCTCGAGCTCTGCAGTCAGGGAATGGATCTCCAGCTCCTAGACGGAGAAAGGGTTCACTGTCAACAACATGTCCTGCCTCTACAAAAACATTGATTGAGGTACAATGTGCAGTGTATGACAATATTCAGGCCTTTGACTCATAAACTAAGGCTTAGGTACTGATATCAGCACAGATTGAGGAAATCAGATGTCAGAACAAAATTGAAACCGTCAGCTAGCTAAGTTAGCTAGCAAATAATTGTCTATTACAGAATAATGTTGATTTAATATGATTGTTATCAGTAAATGTCTAGATGGGAAGGGCGTGCACACTGCATCTTCCTTCGTCATCAACATCAAAGGTGTTATCAAGACAACTGGGAACTTTATATATAAAAAAATATATATTAAAAAAAATAGGTAAAATCATGACGTCAGTGATCTTCAGGTTGAAAGTCGGAGCTCAAGAAAGATGCCCGAGTTTCCGACTTTCAATTCCGAGTTGGATGACCGTTCAAAACGATTTTTCCCAGTCGGATCTGGATTTTTTCTGAGTTCCCAGTTGTTTTGAATGCGGCATGAGTGACAGCTGACTTACCTGTTACCTGTCCATTGGTGTAAAAGTACTACTATTTATATATTTGACAACTTTTACTTTACTACATTCCTAAAGAAAACAATGTACTTTTTACTCCATACATTTTCCCTGACACACACAAAAGTACTCTTTACAATTTTGAAAGCTTATCAGGACAGACAAATGGTGAAATTTACACACTTATCAAGAAAACACTGGTCATCCCTACTGCCTCTGATCTGGGAGTCTCACTAAACACACATGCTTGGTTTGTAATTATAAACTGGGTGGTTTGATCCCTGAATGCTGATTAACTGAGAGCCGTGGTATATCAGACCTTATACCAGTGTATGACAAAACATTTATTTTTACTGCGCTAACTACGTTGGTAACCAGTTTATAATTGCAATAAGGCACCTCGGGGGTTTGTGGTATATGGCCAATATACCATGGCTAAGGCATGTACCCAGGCATTCCGTGGAAGAACAGCCCTTAGCCGTGGTATATTGGCCATATACCACACCCCTCCGGCCTTATTGCTTAAATAATGTCTGTGTGTTAGAGTGTGCCCCTGCCTATCCGTACAGTCTGGTTTGCTTATAAGGAAGTTGAAATTACTAATACTTTTACTTTCGATGCTTAAGTATATTTTAGCAATTACATTTACTTTTGATACTTAACAGGTTCAGTATATTTAAAACCACTTTTGTACTTTTACTCAAGTAACTAACTGCTGAGTGGTGCCGCGGTCTAAGGAACTGAATCTCAGTGCTAGAGGCGTCACTACAGACATCCTGGTTCCAATCCAGCCTGTATCACAACCGGCCGTGATTGGGAGTCCCATAGGACGGCGCACATTGGCCCAGCGTCGTCCGGGTTTGGCCGGTGTAGGCCGACATTGTAAACAAGCATTTATTCTTAACTGACTTACCTTGTTAAATAAAAGGATAAATAAATAATAATTGAGTCGTTTTCTATTAAAGATATCTTCACTTTTAGTATGACAATTGGGTAATTTTTCACACGCAGAGTGAGACTGGCTGGCTAGAATACAATAAAGATAACACTTTAGCCTGAATTCACGTTTTATAGCAGATTTCAAGCAGCTAGCAAGCTGCTGCAACGTTTAGCCAGTTACAAGCAGAACTACAAGTTGGCTAGCTGCCTTGCCACACATTACGTCAGCAACTAGCCCAACATGTCCACGTTGGCGGAGCTACACTTGCTTAATTTCATTATTGCAAACCAAGAGGTAGGTATACGTAAAGTATCAGAGCTGACCTGCTGTTGAAGTCGGGACGTGTAACCAGCCACAGGATCTCCCATTTTCAGTACAAGTATAGAACAGTAAGTTAGCGTTCGCTTCTGTTGCTAAATGACTTTCTTTGAATGCGAGTTGAACCCGGCTTAGATGAGGAAGAGGCATTGAAGTTAAATGTCGGAAATTCTATTTACCGCCCTCGTGTGGGGTACCCAATGTACTACCACAGACGAATAGGTAGGTACTAGTCATAGGCTATAACGTTATGCTTGAACTTTCAAAACATAGCAACAGTGTTACATTTTATTGCTACTTATTGCCGTTTATTTTTTTTGTCAAAGTGTTTGTCAAAATTCAGTGCTCTGCAAATGAGTTTCTTTACATTAAATACACCACAGACACACAAAACAGAGGGGAAAGCGCAGGCAATAGTAGAACAAAAGAACTTATTTTTATTTGTGAAACTACAAAACATTTTTTTTTGTGCTGGTGAAATATTTACAAATCTGGTTGACAGTAGTGTCCATAATAAAATTCACAGCTTTCAGGAGTCTTACGAGAAAGGAAACAAACAGCACACCCAAATCACAAAGTGCAATAAATACATGCTGCATTTCTCAAACTATCTCTATACACATACCAGTCTCATTGCCATCCTTAATACAACAGAGCAAATAAACAAAAATGCACTTGAACTTCAAAACAAGAATTATATCACAACCTACAAGACAACAAATCATTCATGACCAGCATCAGTTTCTGACATGATTTTTTGATTACTCGAAGCAAGACCTACTACATAATTTGTTTCTGATGAAATTGACTTTTCTACAATATACATACCGGGTGGTGTTATAGAAAAGTACATTTGAGCCTTTAGTCAATCGTGACTAGCTTCAGTTAATCACATAGTACTGTTCCATCCAGACACAGTGTATTCCAATCAGAAGTCCTAATGTAAGACTTCTGTTCCCTCTCTCTACACTGGAGTAAATCGTGATTTATTTTTAAGTAAACAGTTCACATTCAACTGCAAACAGTACACATTATTTTAGGCAACAAAAAGTAGTGTTCTCTTCTTGGATGGTGACCACATTTTCAACTCCAGTTAAAATCAGATTTAATCTAAAAACAGCACTCTCTCCAAAGGATCCATTCACAGTATAGAGTTCATGTCCGATTCCAGTAGAATAGATTGTTGTGCCGTCAACAGTGGCTTTCCTTTACAGTAGTGAAGTGCAACATTGTACAGTTTAATTAACTAAATTAAACTGTGTGTTTGTATTCCATTTCCAAGGGGTGTCTAGCTAATTGTGTATGACAAAGAGGCTATAAAGATATCACACTAACCTAGAGTACGCAAGAAAGCAACTCATATTATATCCAGTTGGGTGACTAAGACGGTGCGTGCCTGTGTGACTGCCTACACCATTTAACAGAAAAGTGAAATTGAGAAAACAAAATGACAACTTAGCGATAAAAGACAGTGGAGTATCACAATAACCCAAGAAACATTCTTTATCACTAGCTAAAGCTCACAGGTCCAGTTTATGAAAATAGTGCACATCAAGGCAAAAGACAACCAGTAAGGAAAAGATAGATTAAAAAAGTAGAGTAGGAATGAAACACTATCTAATCTAACATTATTAGTATGGGGTAGAGTAGAAAAATCCTTTCTGATGTTCAAATCAGGGTATCATTTTATTCACAGAGTATGAAACATGCAATGTATTCATCAAACTACAAGGCAATGTCAACTGGGGTGGGACACTGGACACCAGTGAGTTCTGCTCATCATTTGCAGAACGTTAGAGCCAATTAATGCCCATTCAAATCCAACAAAGGTCATGTGCTATTACATAAATTCAGTTGCTGGGCCACTCGTGTCATCAACACTGAAGGTGACTTCATTGGACGACCATTCAGCTGAGGAAGGGAATGTGATTCATTCCACTGACTCCTCTCCACCTTTAGTCATTGCGCCCATTCTATGGTCAAATTCAAATAGCATGAACCTGTTTGTTTCATTGTCATCCAGCCTGTTGTGGATTGGGCAAATCTCTACATTACCACAGTGGTATTAGCCTAGAGTTGAATTGAGCTTTATATCGTCTCTGACCACATCAGGTCTTTGGGTGCTACGTATGTATGGTGTTAAACAGTTTTCCATTGAGAGGGAAATAAGCTAGCTATGTTTCTGTAGAAAGTAAGGTTAGTTCTGGCTTCTCCAATATGACTAGAATGTAATTCAGTCCTTTTATAATTGGTATCACAACCATGCTTGGTCAACACCAAAAAAAGGCCTGTGTGAGTAGGATTTGTTTAAAAGCTAAATCCAAAACACTCCACAGACATTTGCATCTGCATTGAATATGTGAACAGGGGCCCTTGCCAGTGTATATATCCCCTTATGATCACCCCTCCAAACTCTCATCCAACACATCTCTATCATCTCAAATGCCATCCAAGTGTTTACAGGGAATGTGAGTAGCAAGCTGACTGTTCTGATCTAATCTAGATCACCCACCCTGTACAGTTTCCAGTGGCCTAGTTATAAACAGCTCATTTCTCCCTGTACTGCCTGTTGATCCACTAACACGTTTCACTTCATCACATTTCATTAAACACAGACACTACAAGTCGCCTCTGAAGATGACAGACGTGATCATTCGCTACACAGAGCCATATATGTGCTCCCGACTCTACCACTGACACATCGAGAGCAGTGTTGAAAGCCAGTTTTGCAAGGCACCGTGCAGGACTTCGTCAGGTCTCCTGACAGAGAGAGAGGGCGACATGGCTGGTTTAAGCAGCTCCATATGGTACTAGTATTTGAGCCTGGTTCCAGATCTGTTAGTGCTGTCTCGCCAACTCCTGTGGTCATTGATGTGACAATGCTCCATGCAGTATCTCTCCTTTGCCACGATAATCCATCCACCTGACAGGTGTAGCATATCAAGAAGCTGGTTAAACAGCCAGATCATTACAAAGGTGCTCCTTGTGCTGGGGACAATAAAAAGGCCACTAAAATGTGCAGTTGTGTCACACAAAACACAATACCACATATGTCTCAAGTTGAGGGAGCATGCAATATGCATGCTGACTGCAGGAATGTCCACCAGAGCTGTTGTCAGAATTTCCTACCATAACCCGCCTCCGTTGTTCTAGAGAATTTCGCAGTATTTCCAACCGGCCTCACAACCACAGACCACATGTAACCACGTCAGCCCAGGACCTCCACATCCGGCTTCTTCACCTGCGGGATCATCTGAGACCAGCCAGTCAGACAGCTGATGAAACTGAGGAGTATTTCAGTCTGTAATAAACCCCTTTTGTGGGGGAAAAAAACTCATTCTGATTGGCTGGGCCTGGCTCCCAAGTGGGTAGGCCTATGCCCTCCCAGGGCTCACCCATCTCAGCGCCCTGTTGTTGCATTTGTATACTTGGGAGTTGTCAGTTGTTCCATGATTTTTGGATCACTTCACTTGGGTTTTGACTCATACAATAAAATGTGGAGTTTATCGTCAGCAATGATCTTCATCAAATGCAAATTAATGACCTTCATAAAATGCACTTCTTTTGTTTCACAATCATAATGTGCTTCGTTAAATGGTGATTCAACAATCAATCCTGCCCAGAGAAGAGCACTCCTCCCACTTCTTCAACCCCTTCACTCTTTTTTAGATTCCTATTTTAAAAGTGCACAAACTATCCGATAAACTACCTGAGTATTAGAGAGAGTTAGTGCAGTTCTTACACAATGCTGAGAGATAGTGTGTGCACCAGTGAGAGTCACTACAAGAGCCATGTACAGTATAGATGGCCTGACTGGTAACACATACACAGTAGACAGTGTGCAGTAATAAGAGAACACAATGCCACTAAGGACAGACAGCAGGTTACGGTATACTGTACAACCAACCACTCATCCAGTCACAGTACACCATCATTCAATCAGAATGTTGATTTTGTAGATGTGTTGTGCTATAAATCATGTTGAAGTAAAGTACCTCTGGGGGTCTATATTCACATCTTAGATTACAGCGAGTAAATGTTCCTGGCTAATGAAAATAACAGCATTTGTCGTCTCTATGTTTTCATATTTCACACAGAAAGCACCGGTGTGGTATTGGAATGACGATTTTACCGTAAAACATGTAAAGGTAGCTACCAACATCCACTTATTAGTAACAGTAAAATAATGCTACAGAGTGGAGAAAATAAAAAAATGCATGTTGCTAGGTGCTAATAACAAATTATACAGATGAGCAACTGAGATAAAAATAAAAAATAAAGTTCTAAAAATGTGACGGTTTTTCCTATACATTATTATTCTCCATTCTTCATTATACCACCAGAAGTCTGTGTCAGAGTCATCTCCTTGGAAACAGCAGTTAAGACTGTAGAATACTTGAAATGCGCTACACGTCGTCGGCAGGTAGATCGGGGATGTTGATCTTTGCACGAGTGAAGAAGGCCATCTTCTCTCTGAAATCAGAAGAGTTTCTATCTTCACATGAGCCTAAAAACACAACTAACATCCCCTTCTATACGGTGAACAGAACAGATTTTTATTTTGAATGGTGGGCTATGTGCAGTGCTTGACTTAGGCAGGAGCTCACCGGAGCTGAGTACCGGCACCTCAAATGTTCTACTGCTTGAGTTTCCTTATAGAATATCAGCTCAAAAGTATTGTTGAGCTCCTGCACCTAAACATAAGTATTACCGGCACCCAACATGATTACCAGCCCTATTTCAGCCCAAGTCAAGCACTGACTACGTGTTCACTGAGGCAAACGTCTTTCAGTCACTTCAGAGCCAGGGTCAATCAATCCCAGTCCACATCATAGCCATTTCCCCACTCAAAATTCCCTATCATCTTACATTCCTAGACTAACTGGCATACAAATGGAATGGACCACAAATTGTACTTCATTCAACTGGACCTAATGAGACCTGGTGAGAGAAGCTAAAAACAAATGTACACATTGACATTCATCCAATACATGGGGAACGAGATATTGGCTTAATGGATCAACTTCTCTTACAGGAGGTATGTTACACTGCACTGTTGCTGTTCTGTAATGTATTCTACTGTACTGACCTGAAGGACTGGACCTCTGGCACCTCTTTCCTGCTCTGGCCTCGGATCTTGTGGACGTCCTTGGCTGCAGCGCGCATCATCTTCTCCACCCTCTGCTCCTGCAGCTGCTCCTCACGGGTCTGCAGACAACACCACACAGATGCTTAGAGAGAAGCTGGAAAAAAGGCTTAAACAACTCCTCATGGCCAGTCAACAGCTAGAACAGCATTTAAACCCTCTCTTAATATTTCACAGGTGTGTATTGGAACAACAATGCATAATAAAATCTAATAAACTCAGCAAAAAAAGAAACATCCCCTTTTCAGGACCCCGTCTTTCAAAAATAATTCATAAAAATCCAAATAACTTCACAGATCTTCATTGTAAAGGGTTTAAACACTGTTTTCCATGCTTGTTCAATGAACAATAAACAATGAATGAACATGCACCTGTGGAACGGTCATTAAGAAACTAACAGCTTAGGCAATTAAGGTCACAATTATGAAAACTTAGGACACTAAAGAGGCCTTTCTAGACTCTGAAAAACACCAAAAGAAGGTGCCCAGGGTCTCTGCTCATCTGCGTGAACGTGCCTTAAGCATGCTGCAAGGAGGCATGAGGACTGCAGATGTGGCTAGGGCAATAAAATGCAATGTCCGTACTGTGAGACGCCTAAGACAGCGCTACAGGTAGACAGGACGGACAGCTGATCGTCCTCGCAGTGACAGACCACGTGTAACAACACCTGCACAGGATCAGTACATCGGAACATCCCACCTGTGGGACAGGTACAGGATGGCAACAACAACTGCCCGAGTTACACAAGGAACACACAATCCCCCTCCATCAGTGCTCAGACTGTCCGCAATAGGTAATAGTACTTAACGCGGCTAGTGGCCACACCAGATACTGACTGTTACTTTTGATCACCCACTTTTGTTGATCACCCACTTTTGTTCAGGGACACATTACTACATTTCTGTTGGTCACATGTCTGTGGAACTTTTTCAGTTTATGTCTCAGTTGTTGAATCTTATGTTCATACAAATATTTACACATGTTAAGTTTGCTGAAAATAAACGCAGTTGACAGTGAGATGACGTTTCTTTTTTTGCTGAGTTTATATAACTACTAGGTGAGAGTCTCCTACTGGTTTCAAAGTCTTTGTCTGAAATGGCAGCCTATTCCCTATATAGTGCACTACTGCACTAGAGGTTGCAATTCTAGAACCACCCGAAAACGTATTGGTGACAGACCGATTGTTGCGGGGGTCAGTATCTCTCCCTCTCCCACCTGTTTCTCAGCCTGTCTGAGCAGCAGACGGAAGCGCTCGTCGTCCTGCACCCAGGTGGGGAGGTCTCTGGTGCCCTGCTGCCGGGCTCTCTCCAGCTGCTCCTTCAGCTCCCTGAGGACTCGAAGCTCCTGGGACAGCCGCGTGTGACGAGTCCTGGAAACCTGCAGGTCCAGCTCCAGGTCCAGACTGGTCCGCAGCAGCCCGTCCAGGCCCCGCACCGGCACCGGGGGCTGGGGGGAGGAAAATGGAAACGGTGAGTTTATGATTGATACATTACACTCTCAGACATTAACACACACACATCTTTCTCTTCCTAACACACATAGGAAGGTACAAGGAGATAGAGCAGCAATTTCCCAGTGGCCCCCTCCCCTTCCCTCTCCTAGCAGACACACAGATCTGTCCTGGACATAGATCACTCCTTGTCCCAGCATTAATAGAGGCCAGAGAATGTCAGGCCACATTAACAATTCAACCAGCCATTAAATATTAAGACTCACTTTTACTGAAGGCTGAGCCTCTGGTTTATGGAACCATAAACGTAAATGAACGGCTGAGTGTATCTAATAATGTGGCCATAGCTTGAGACTTGACTGCACTATTAGACTGTCAGGAGCCAGAACTGTGAGAACAGAGCAAAGCACTTGCATAAATAGACTGAAAAATAAGAAAACGTGCTTGTTATACTAAGAACCTTGGCAAACAGACAGAAAATTAAAGTTAAATGGGTATTTATAGCATAGAAATATAGAACGATAGGAAGAATCACCATGGTAGGATAGGTACAAAGTGAGTGGTTTATATAATAGTAATATAGAATGATCGATAGGATGAAGTGGGTATTTATACGACGTAGAAATATAGAATGATAGGATCAATGGCCGGATGGATACGATCTAAGTGGGTAGTTTCTACCTTTTTCATGCGCATGCTGCGTCTCTCCGATGCGTTCCTGACGAATGGAGACTTCTTAGACAGAGTGGAGCTGTCGCTGTCACTGCGGTTAATCTGATGATAACGTATTAGAAAGGCAAAAACAAACTAAATTAAGAAAGTTAGAACAAGAATAGCAAAAATAACAGCTTTTGTTGGGTTAAGGATGCATTGCTAAGCTTAACTGAAAACAGTAGTCAAAGTGAAGTGTATTTTTTAATCTTATCCAGATCAACTTACACTATATACACAAAAGTATGTAGACACTCCTTCAAATTAGTGGATCCGGCTATTTCAGCCACACCCGTTGTATAAAATCGAGTACACAGCCATGCAATCTCCATACACAAACATTGACAGTAGAATGGCCTTACCGAAGAGCTCAGTGACTTGCAACGTGACACCGTCACCTTTCCAACAAGTCAGTTCATCAAATGTCTGCCCTTCTAAAGCTGCCCCGGTCAATTGTAAGTGCTGTTATTGTGAAGTGGAAACATCTAAGAGCGACAACGGCTCAGTCGCGAACTGGTAGGCCACACAAGCTCACAGAACTGGACTGCTGAGTGCTGAAGCACGTAAAAATCACCTGTCCTCGGTTGCAACATTCACCACCGAGTTCCAAACTGCCTCTGGAAGCAAAGTCAGCACAAGAACTGTTCATCGGGAGCTTCATGAAATGGATTTCTATGGTTGAACAGCCGCACGCACACAAGCCTAAAATCATCATACGCCATGCCAAGCGTTGGCTGGAGTGGTGTAAAGCTCGCTGCCATTGGACTCTGGAGCAGTGGAAACGTGATCTCTGGAGTGATGAATCACACTTCACCATTTGGAAGTCCAACGGACTAATCTGGCTTTGGTGGATGCCAAGCGAATGCTACCTGCCCTAATGCCTAGTGCCAACTGTAAAGTTTGGTGGAGGAGGAATAATGGTCTGAGGCTGTTTTTCATGGTTCGGGCTAGGCCACTTAGTTCCAGTGAAGGGAAATCTCAATGCTACAGCACACAATGACATTCTAGACAATTCTGTGCATCCATCTTTGTGGCAACAGTATTGGGAAAGCCCTTTCCTGTTTCAACATGACAATACGCCCATGCGCAAAGCAAGGTCCATACTGAAATGATTTGTCGAGATTGGTGTGGAAAAACTTGACTGGCCTGCACAGAGTCCTGACCTCAACCTCATCTTGGGATGACTGCGAGCCAGGCCTAATCGCCCAACATCAGTGCCCAACCTCACTAATGCTCGTGGCTGAATAGAAGCAAGTCCCCACAGCAATGTTCCAACATCTAGTGGAAAGCCTCCCCAGAAGAGTGGAGGCTGTTATAGCAGCACAGTGAGGACCAGCTTCATATTAGTGCCCATGATTTTGTAATGAGATGTTTGACGAGCAGGTGTCCACATACTTTTGGTCATGTAGTGTATAATAAGTACAATTTAAAAAATGAGGCTATGCATTTTACTAAGTTTGAGAGTAGATACATTATGTACTAATGTAAATCTATATCTAGTATAGATATGCACTAGTATATTCTAGATAAGTACTAAATATGTCCATGAGGAGTGTGTTTGCTCACCCGGCAGATGTACTGGCTCTGGGGCCCAGGGGAGAAGGTCTTGGAGCGGATTATGGTGTTTCCCCGGATAAAGGGGTTCTGCTGGGGAACATCGCGGAGTCGATGCTCCTTGGGCCGGACCACCGAGGAGGCTGCATGGTGGTGGTTAAGGCTGGTACTGGTCTCCTTGTTCACCTGGGGACCGAGCACGAGATCAGTCATTTCACACAGTCAAGCTTGGCTTACAGATTTACTGTTATGTTCAGTTACTTTTACAACTGTGATCATGCCATTCACAGTCATGTCTTAGAACTGTTGAGCACGTTTTGAGTCTGCATATTAAGGAGTTTGTCGAACGGTTGAGTTTGAACCAAATGAACATGTTTTTACTCAAATACTTCCCATTAAAATCCTCTGTAATTAAAAACAAATAAAAAAATGTCAAATAGAATTGCATTCATTTATGCATATTGTATAGTTGGAGTCCCCACTTACTCTCTCAGTCATAGTTCCTGTTTGAGTAGGTTTGGCCGCCACCTTCTCTCCCTCCCATTGACTGCTCTCGGGATACAACTCCTCCTCTTCAGGTCCCTCTACACGGTTGTCTCCCTCATCTTCAAATACATCTCCTTCCAGCACTTCACTGTGCCTGTGGAGGGTTGAAACACTATCAGATGGACTGAGGGAGGGAAGGAGGGAGAAACCTATGAGTTATTCATCTATCGGATTCTACCTGTGAGGGGGTGTGGGAGTGGAGAGGTGGTTAGTATGCCACTGGGCTTTCGAAATCGCCACTTAACGTCTTAGCTTATTCCCACGGGAGAGATAGATGGGAAAGGGATAAAAGGGGGGAGTGTATCAGAAATTCAAGCACTGTCATTGTGTTTTTGAACCTGCAGGGTGGGATTCCGGATGTGTTTGTGTGTGTGACGAGAATGGAAGAATGGCCTGTCCTCCATAGAGGTTGAAAGGGGGAGGAGGAGAGATGAGAAGACGGGAGAATAAAGGCATAAAGGTGCTGTTGTTAACGTAGGGAGAGCTCACCATTCATCCTCCTCTGGTGCACCCTCCAGACTGCCTGCTACTCTCTCTGTGGTGGTGACGGAGCTCTGGAACACACCACAAACACAGTTACTCATCTATTACATGCATTCATGAGATACATACAGTATTTTTTATAAATGAAAGATCACTTATGTATCACGTCTACATACAGATTTAAAACAACAGAGCCAGTTCATTTTGAAATGCAGCCTATTGTTATACATGACGAATGAAGGTCTATGTTACCCTTTCAGACTGTGTAGCCGTCCCGGTCTCTTTGTCCTTGCTATTGATTTGGGGCATGAAGGAGTAGCTCAGGAGGTTGTAGCACTTGACACATCTCTCCCCAGAGGTGTTGACATCAGCCAGGCTTATCTGAGCACCAGCCTGCCCAGAAGAAGACATTATAAGAGTTAAAAGGTGGTTTACTGAAGGATGTTATACACTGATGTAACAGACTTCATGCATGAGACACAATACAGAGTGTCAGAGCGACAAAAATCCACTTATGCTCACTTATGGCAATAAACCACTGTCATATGATTCAATAACAACAGGTGTGGAAGCTTCAAAGGTATACATTGGGATTTCGATGTACACATTGCAAATACACCACTGTGGGTGGCAGTGTTTCTACTGTATATGGGTGTGCTGGTGGTAAGGACTATTTGTTTTGTTGACGCTAACTTACAAATGTGTGTCGTTAAACTCACCAGACACTCCTCGCGGCCAGATAGGCTTGTGTGGCACACGTCCACCCTCAGGGTCTTCTGCCGCAGAACATTGTGGGCCATCTGGATGCCGAAGACTTCGTTGACCTCCACGGCGTCCTGGGGGAGAGAGCCACGCGTCCGGAAAAGGCAGCGGGTGGTCTCAGAGCAGGGGAGGACAGCGACACGGATGTACCTACGGAAGGGAAGCACAGTTAAACACCTAGACAATGTGCACACAGTTGAGTGTAACGTTGAGAACAAATGACACAGTACTTTCAATACAAACGCACCAACTTAAATGAGAAAAGTGGGTACACAGACAGCATACAGTGCATTCGGAAGTATTCAGCCTCCTAGACTTTCTCCACATTTTGTTCCATTACAGCCTTATTCTAAAATGGATTAAATAAAACATTTTCCTCAACCTTCACACAATACCCTATAATGACAAAGCGAAAACAGATTAAGAAATTTTAGCAAATAAAAACAAAACCTTATTCACATAAGTATTCAGACCCTTTGCTATGAGAATCGAAATTGAGCTCAGGTTCATCCTGTTTCCATTGATTATCCTTGATGTTTCTACAACATGATTGGAGTCCACCTGTGGTAAATCCAATTGATTGGACATGATTTGGAAAAGCACACACCTGTGTATAAAAGGTCTCAGTAGACAGTGCATGTCAGAGCGAAAACCAAGCCATGAGTTCAAACAAATTGTCCGTAGAGCTCCGAGACAGGATTGTGTTCGTGGCACAGATCTGGGGAAGGGTACCAAAGCATTTCATCAGCATTGAAGGTCCCCAAGAACACACTGGCCTCCTTCATTCTTAAATGGAATAAGTTTGGAACCACCAAGACTCTTCCTAGAGATGGCCGCCTGGCCAAACTGAGCAATCGGGGGAGAAGGGCCTTGGTCAGGGAGGTGACCAAGAACCTGATTCTGTCACACTGACAGAACTCCAGAGTTACTCTGTGGAGATGGTAGAACCTTCCAAAAGGACAACCACCTCTGCGGCACTCCACCAAATCAGGCATTTATGGTAGAGTGGACAGACGGAACCACTCCTCAATAAAAAAGCCCATAACAGCCCGCTTGGAGTTTGAGAGTCCTTTAGGTGCCTTTTGGCAGACCATGAGAAACAAGATTCTCTGGTCTGATGAAACCAAGATTGAACTCTTTAGCCTGAATGCCAAGCGTCACATCTGGAGGAAACCGGTCACCATCCCTATGGTGAAGCATGGTGGTGCAAGCATCATGCTGTGGGGATGTTTTTCAGCAGCAGGGACTGGGAAACTAGTCAGGATCAAGGCAAAGATGAACAGAGCAAATTACAGGGAGATCCTTGATGGAAACCTGCTCCAGAGTGCTCAGGACCTCAGACTGGGGCAAAGGTTCACCTACCAACAGTCAAGACAATGTGGCTTCGGGATAAGTTTCTGAATGTCCTTGAGTGGCCCAGCCAGAGCCTGGACTTGAACCCGGTCGAACAGCTCTCCTGGAGAAACCTGAAAATAGCTGTGAGCGACGCTCCACATCCAACCTGACAGCGCTTGAGAGGATCTGCAGAGAAGAATGGGAGAAACTCCCCATATACAGGCATGCCAAGCTTATAGCGTCATACCCAAGAAGACTCGAGGCTGTAAATCACAGTTAAAGGTGCTTCAAATTACTGAGTAAAGGGTCTGAATACTTACGTAAATGTGATCTTTTTTTTTTGTTAATTTCTAAAAACATGTTTTTGCTTTGTCATTTTGGGGTTTTGTGTGTAGATTGATGAGAATAAGGCAGTAACATAATAAAATGTGGAAAATTCAAGGGTCTGAATACTTTGAATGCACTGTATGCTCAGACAGTCATCTGAGAGGTGTTTGTGACATAACCTAACAAGTAATGACAGGCATTCACTCCTAAAGCAAAGAGAAAAGTTAACTTAGCTACATACATTTTGTGGTTGGGCAGCAGGGTGAGGGCACTGCAGTTGGAGAGCTGCATGACTAACACGGTGAAACGCTTGTCTTTCACCTCGTACTTCAGGCCCAGTCTGACCTGGGCACAGCCTAGAGGACCTCCCCTCTCCTCATAGCCCAGCAGCAGCTCTGCTGGGGGGACAGGCCTGGGAACAGTGACACATACAACAGGTTTAGGGTTAGATCCACAAAGTGGCTATCAAATACAGTACCTGGAAGCCAGTCCTGGTTTGTGCTTTAGCTATTAACCTTACATTGAAGTCATGTCACTAAAAATATAGGAGGTGATATCAGCCCAAACATATGGCAACCAGACTTCAAAATAGCAGAGTAAGTTGTGAGAGGGACTGGCAACATACAGTATATGGCAAAAAGCCCCTCACGCTCCGGGGCCAAACAGTGCAAACAAAACACAATGCAAATATGCTGGATGTTTGTTTGACAAATAGTACTGCAGACAGCTTGTCTCCAGCGATCACTTGATGTAAACCAAAGATACTGTATATCATGACGAGATCGTCTTGTCTCGAGCCGCCCTAACAAATCGGGGTCATTGTCCCAGGCAGGCGATCTGCTTATTGGTCTGCTTATCGTGGACAGATTTTGATGGGAGTAAACCCTCTCGCGTTGCCTCTTCCTCTCTGTGTAAACACATATGTTCACTCATTGTCTCACGTCAGATAGCGTGACGGACGTCTTGCACTCATAACTCGCAAACACTCATACCAAAAAATTTGTTTGGCTACAATATACATTCCAAACATTTAAAAAAATGTTACTAAGCTCACATCGTCCTGATATCATCCTAAAAATAAATTTAATTATAAACATTTTTATTAGGATCCCCATTAGCTACTGCCAAGGCAGCAGATACTCTTCCTGGGGTCCAAACAGGATTAAAACAATGATATAACATAACGCAACAGCCTACATCACAAACAAACAATACATCATGCAAGGCATCCCCACATTACTACTCTACAACCACAAATTCACAACATTACATTTACAAACCTACAAATGTGTTTGCGTGTTTATGTGTGTCTCTTCACAGGCCGCGTTGTGCCACCGTGGGGTGTTTTATATGTTGTTGTTTTTTTAAATCAGATTTTACTGCTCACTTGAGTTACTTGATGTGGAAGAGAGGTCCATGTATTCATGGCTCTACAGTATGTGGTACTGTGTGATTGCCAGCAGCATACCACCCTGCATACCACTGCTGGCTTGCTTCTGAAGCTAAGCAGGGTTGGTCCTGGTCAGTCCCTGGATGGGAGACCAGGTGCTGCTGGAAGTGGTGTTGGAGGGCCAGTAGGAGGCACACTTTCCTCTGGTCTAAAAAAAATATCCCAATGCCCCAGGGCAGTGATTGGGGACACTGCCCTGTGGAGGGTGCCGTTATTCGGATGGGACGTTAAACGGGTGTCCTGACTCTCTGAGGTCATTAAAGATCCCATGGCACTTATCGTAAGAGTAGGGGTGTTAACCCCGGTGTCCTGGCTAAATTCCCAATCTGGCCCTCAAACCATCATGGTCACCTAATAATCCCCAGTTTACAATTGGCTCATTCATCCCCCTCCTCTCCCCTGTAACTATTCCCCAGGTCGTTGCTGCAAATGAGAACGTGTTCTCAGTCAACTTACCTGGTAAAATAAATAAATAAATAAAAATTCCCCAGAGTCTGTTCTGGACTGTGAAGAGACCCCTGTTAGCATGTCTTGTGGGGTATGTATGGGTGTCTGAGTTGTGTATTAGCTGTTTGAACAGACACATCAATACCTCTCACAGAAGACAAGGAGAGATTGACATGCATCTTATTGATATTAGGCCTCTGTGTATATTTACGGGCCAGCCATGCTGCTCTGGGCCAAATGTAATTTGCCCATGCCCCTCTTTAACACTTGACCATATTACTGGGCAGTAGTCCAGGTGTGATAAAACTAGGGCTTGTAGGCCTTGTTTTGTTGATTATGATGTCAAGAAAGCAGAGCAGTGTCTTTCAATGACAGACCTCTCCCCATCCTAGCTACCGTTGTTTTGATTACATCAAACAGTTTAGTCTCAGCTTGCTCAAATGCCACATGCATTACATAATTTTGTTGAGATTTATGTTTCAGCGAATGATTTGTTCCAAATGCAAAGCTTTTAGTTTAAAAAATATATATTTAGGACTAGCTTATCACCCATTCTAAAACTGACTGCAGCTCTTTAACTTGCTGTGGTACCTGACGTGTATACCGTTGAGTCATCAGCGTACATAACCAAGCTTTACTCAGTGCTAGGTCATTAGTAAAAATTGAAAAAAGGGGCCAAAACCACTGCCTTGAAGTATGCCAGACTCTACCTGGTTTATGTTAGAGGCTTCCATTTAAGTGATAACACCGGCTTCGAGGGCTTTTGGAGGATATATTGGCACGGGTGTTCTTAGTCCCGAGACGAAGCTGAGGGTCGTCAAACCGTGCCAATATATCCTCCAAACACCGGCTTCGAGGGCATTATCACTTTTATACAACGGGTTACCAACATATTCAAATAATGATTGACATATTTTCATTAAAAACTTTATTTTGATTAATTTATTCATACTATTTCATCCTTCCACGAGATATAGTCCCAACACAAATCTAGGGTTGCTACCCAAACTGGCTGGTCGTTCGTTCTGTTGGTTCGACCCAGTCATTCAGTCTTTTTGTTCTGTATCTATGTCATTCGTTCTAAATGTTGCATTGCCATTCTAGCTGGCAACTTTCTTATCCCTTGCTTGCTAGCTAGCCAACTACGGCTAATTTGCGGTCACTTGAAACAGTGCAGCCAAAATAACAGTAGTTGTATTTGCATTTGTTTATGCAAAGTGACATTTATTGTGACATCCATAACAATGAGGTGCGATTCGGCCTGACATAGAAAATGTGCTCACTCGTCAGGACACTTGTTCAGAGGAGCTAGCCAACAACACAGCTAACAGAATCACTTCAAACTGAAGCTGGAAAGACTGCAAACTACAGTAGCTACACTTTGTTTAGTTTTACATTTTTTCAATTGACATTTTTGTATATATCCATAAAAATGAAAGCTGATTCATGAGTTAGACTGGCTGAGAAACGCTGCCTGCCTGTCTCTTGTCCCGACTCATTAATTACTATGGAACAGCTGGAGATGAAATTTGAATATTTAAACAATGTTGCAAATGTCGGAGAGACAGACAGCAAGGTTTATACAAATCTCCGCTGTTGAAAACGAAATGTTAGTCTAAAAGAAATGTGAGATAATCTCCACTATAAAAAGCATCTAGACATTAAGTTTATAACTTGCCGGGCTGATGAGACAGTGGATTGCACAGTCAGATGGAACAGAATAAATAGCTATTATAATGTCAGATTTAGCTGGTGGTAACTTGTGGAATAGACTCTGTCTGGAATGCGGTTTGAACCAATCAGCATTAGACGCACCCGTTGTATAATAAAGAACACCCTGTGTTCTGTTAGATAGACAACTCTCGATCCACGATAAGGCTTTACATCCACTGCCATAACACCGATTTTTTTCAGCAGCAGGCTTTGATCAATAATGTCAAAAGCTGCAATGCAGCCTAACAGCTCCCACAATCGTATTATTACCAATTCCTTTCAGTCTATCATCAGTCATTTGTGTTAGTGCTATACATGTTGCATGTTGACCTCCCGGGTGGCGCAGTGGCCTAGGGCACTGCATCGCAGTGCTAGCTGCGCCACCAGAGTCTCTGGGTTCGCGCCCAGGCCGGGCTGGGTTTGCGCCCAGGCTCTGTCGCAGCCGGCCGCAACCGGGAGGTCCGTGGGGCGACGCACAATTGGCATAGCGTCGTCCGGGTTAGGGAGGGTTTGGCCGGTAGGGATATCCTTGTCTCAGTATGTAAAATGTAATAAAATGTATGCACTCTACTGTAAGTCGCTCTGGATAAGAGCGTCTGTTAAATGACTAAAATGTAAATGTAAATGTTGAGGGACCTTCCCTATAAGCATCCTGAGTCAGAAAATGTGTTTACTGTGAAATAGCATTGTATCTGGTCAAACACCATTTTATTCTAAAGTTGACTAACTTTGACAAATCTCCTGGTATTGACAACTTGGATGGAAAATGACTGAGGACGGTAGGGGACTATATTGCCACTCATATTTGCAGTCTTACCAAAAACTATATCCCTGTAGCTAAAATGTACACTTTTTTGTCATGAGCAAGTCTACCTAATTCTACATCTCGCTAAGGTGTTGTGTGCACAAAAATTTGCTAGCTGACGCATAGTGTCTACTGACTGGCTGAACTAGTCTAAAATCAATCCATAGGAAATGAAAGGGATACTAACAATGGCAGTTCACACAGTGCCGAATACTCCCTCTAGATAGCTAGTTAGTGTAGTGAAGTTCTAGCTAATACACAAATTACTTTTCATGATATATGTTCTGCAGTGAACAGATCGCCGAGTTCTAAAGCATAGCTGACTGCTCTCTGTGACGTTATTGTGTTGGCCAAATGTTCAAGTAGTGAAGCACAATGCCAGCTGTCAAAGTCAGATAAGCTGATTCCTGTAACAGTCCCATAACTTTGGTGCCGTACAACTTCAACAAGCTGGCCAACTAGCTAACGTATGGCCATTCAAACAAGCTTGCACTAGGCTGCTAACTGTTTGGTCAGCTTATCAAGCACGGTTTGCAGTAGTAGCCCGCTCGTCCTAGCTTCTGAGAACAGAGTGATTTTCAGATTTAGGAACTAGTGTTAAGCACAAGGAGGTTAAGTCTCATTCACATTACAACTGAGCAGTCTGTTACGTTCCGCCAGATATCATTCATTTCAATGGGGACCATTCACAACAGAGTGGTATCGCAGCGCCCCCTTGCAGTTGAAGGCTCAGTTGCGAAACGGATGCCACATACTTGGAACTTTTCCAAACTTTGTGTCGCCTTCATTGCAGGCAGAGTCAGTCAATAAAACAGGAAGTTACCTAAACGTAACAGGTATCTGTAAACATGAATATAAAATTAACTTATTTGCCGATGATCTGCTGATATACCTAACCACCTACCGAAATAATGGTAATAGGAAAAATAACTCATTATCTACAGCCATCCTTTAAGTGGACCACAAAAAATACTTACGATGTTTAATACATGATAAATATATAAAGATAAACTTTATCCCATTACTCAACAATATGAAAGCAGATCTATTTAACATGGAACAATCTTCCCATAAATCTTACAGGTAGAATAAACCTCTTCAGAATGGCATGGCTCCGAAAGTTTTTATATTTATTCTAAGTAATACCAATTACCCCACCGAAGACATACTTTATAAAAAATACATACTCTGTCTTAACAGACTTCATTTGGGCAAATAAAACTAATAGAATAAATAGGAAAGTTTTACATGACCCTAACTGAGGGTGGTTTTAACCTCCCAGACTAGGAATTGTATCAACTTGACATCCAAGGCTTTCACTAGAGACATATTGTTAAATGCATTAAAGACAAACAATGGGTACATATGAAGATGAGCATGCTCACCCCCAGAAACTTTTCACATGTCTATTTTCAAAAGGATGAAGCTAAGAGCATTAACAACTTCATAGTTAAGAACAATATGGTAGAAAATGAATTGGATTCTACAAGAA
Organism: Salvelinus fontinalis; assembly: GCF_029448725.1. Lineage (NCBI taxonomy): Eukaryota > Metazoa > Chordata > Actinopteri > Salmoniformes > Salmonidae > Salvelinus > Salvelinus fontinalis. The sequence goes on from NC_074666.1 coordinate 38,070,133, forward strand.
CCAATATCACTCCCACAAACACAACCCTATGGAACAATCCTTCAGAATACACCAATAAATTGGTCCACATGGAAATGTAAAGGCATAGAAACCGTCAATGACTTGGTAATAGCTAATACATTTATTTCCATGACAGAATTAAAAAATTTGGACTAACCAACGCAGATATTTTCAAATACATGCAACTTAAAAAGGTCAATGTTACAAAATTTAGATTGCTCTGATATCCAAAATATTTCCAATCTTGAAGGAATCCTATTTGAGTCAGAAAAGGATATTCCTATGATGGGTAAGTTTTATAAAACCTTGCAGAGAACCTATCCAACTGACTACCTCTTGGAAAAAAATAAACTATTGGAACAAGTTGGAGGGAATATTTGAACCTAACGAACGAAATTACAGGTAACGAAAATGTACGCTTAATCCAGTATAAACTCAACTATTGAGACCAAAATTCACAAATTCTGCAGCATAACAACAGAGTCATGTCTTAAGTGTAAAACTAACGACTCAATAATTCATGCCTTCTGAGAATGCTATAAAGTCCAAAAGTTATGGGTGGAGTTAGAAAGTTGGCTGTCAGAAGTATTCCAATGTAAATGTACTTTTAATCCGTCTGTCTGCATATTTTAAGACATGTCACAACATGAGGGAGCAGTGAGATACCCGATGGGTTGGACAATTCTCTTCTTGAAAAAACGTACACTTAAAAACTGGAAATCAACCAATCCCCCATCTTTAAGACAATGGAAAAATCAAAATGCGTCATTATCTGAATATTGAAAGAGCGTGGGCGACAGAGAGGAACAAAATGGCGCAATTTGAGGACTGGAAATGAATGGAAATGGAAATGAATAGTGCAGGCAGTGGAGATAGGGGTGAGAACAGATAGGGCTGGGCAGGAGTGATGTTGATGTTTGTGTGCGTCTGTATGTTGTCTTTTGTATTGTTTGGAGATTTTTTACAAGTAAAAAAAGAAAGGAATTTACAAAACCACAGAACAAGATGAAAATGTGGTTTTCAGCGATGGCTTTATGGGATATCTAGCAACTTGTAAACAATTACCCATTCCTATAAGTGAGTCCCACTTTAATAGTAATGTTAAATAATACACATTGGCTGTTAAGCCAATTATGTTATAAATCCGTTTTAGTTTATTGTGATGGTAATGGCGTTTGTTTTTTATGATAATTATTAGGTGGAGGTCGCTAGCTACATTATCAACCAAGCCAAGCGTTTAGCTAGCTGTTCTGTAAGCCAGCTTGACTTGCTATAAAGTTAGAGAAACAAGTTAAGGAAAAAGTAACTAAACAGGTATATTATCACCTGAAACAATAGGTTTCTCCTGTTGTGAATGAAAAGGTCATATTTTGCAATCTCCCAAAATAAATGTGATCTTTGACGAGAGACTAAGCTCACAATCTTGTCATGCATTGTGAAACCCTATGCTCTCCGTCCAGTAGCGGTACGAGATTGCATGAAGATGACGAACGGCGTAATGAAATATGTTACAATATGTACGTGGCATTAGGTGGATGAGCAAAACCGCGATTTTTAGAGATGAGTTCCAAGTCCTACAAGACAGATCGGTTGAGGGACGAGCATCTCGTAAGAGTGACGCCATCTGACGTGAGACCAGGGGAGAATGACTGTCCCCTCTCACGGAAGTTTATGGCCAACCGTGGTACTGCAGGCATTGTTTGCAGAAAACAGTATCTTTCATTGGATGGAAAAAGGGCAATCTTAGTGGACAATCTGTCTTAAAATACTATTAATTTTACATGATCATTGTACCAATAATTGCTTCTAATACACCAAATGTATGTCCATGAAACAACAAAAATAAAAATGCACAGGATAATTGAGTTGCTAATGGCAGTCTGCAGTACCCCGGTCAGCCTTTAACTTGAGTTACTCAATGAGGGGGCAGCACTGAGCTAGCCTGCAATGTCACTTCCTGGAGTAGCTCAAACTGTGCACGTTATGTCTCCATGAGACCTTACGTGATCGATAGCTTTGTCCATTCATATATACAGTCAATGCGTGAGACAACGATGTTCACTTTCATATAGTTAGATAGGGGTGTTAATGAAGCACCAATCCTTTCTTACTATCCGTGACGGGTCAGGCTCCAGTGTAAAGAAATTAGAGACACTTGTCCTCCAGGTGACCCAGTAGCTACTACAGTACCCACCTGTCAGAGGGCTCATACACCCCGCTGTCACCCGCCATCGACTCATCAGACACTGCTGACGTCACACCCATCTTCTTCGACCCAGCACCCACCGTCCCTCGGACCTGCGCTACGGCATCTATGTGAAAAGGGGGTTGGGAAGAGGATAGGGAGGGGTTGGGAAGAGGAGGAGAATAAAAGAGAAGGGAGGAAAAGAGGAGTGTAGAGAAAGACAACAGTCACAACCTTTCCCCCTTGCAGCCATGGAAACCGGTGTTGAGTTGCATAGCTGGAGTAGGTTCACTTTACAACACCAGCACAGGTAACAGTGGGCCATAACTCAACCCCCAGTCTCTCACTTCTCCCCCTGTAGTGCCCCCATTGGCAATCAGGTTTCAGGTGCAATCTTGAATTCATTATGAGGTGCATGCCCTCACACCCCTACTGCAGTGGAGGAAGCCGGACCATCCAGTTCAATACAGTTAGAGTGTGTTGAATGTTACATCACCAGTGTGTATATTGATACAGCCCTGTCTCTAAAACACCCATATGTATGTATGTATGTATGTATGTATGTATGCATGCATGCATGCACACAGTTGAAGTCAGAAGTTTACATACACCTTAGCCAAATACATTTAAACTCAGTTTTCACAATTCCTGACATTTAAAATTCCCTGTCTTAGGTCAGGTAGGATCACTTTATTTCAAGAATGTAAAATGCCAGAATAAAAGTAGAGAGAACGATTTATTTCAGCTTTATTTCTTTCATCACATTCCCAGTGGGTCAAAAGTTTACAAAGACTCAATTAGTATTTGGTAGCATTGCCTTTAAATTGTTTAACTTGGGTCAAACGTTTTGGGTAGCCTTCCACAAGCTACCCACAATAAGTTGGGTGAATTTTGGCCCATTCCTCCTGACAGAGCTGGTGTAACGGAGTCAGGTTTGCAGGCCTCCTTGCTTGCTCATGCATTTTTCAGTTCTGCCCACAATTTTTCTATAGGATTGAGGTCAGGGCTTTGTGATGACCACTCCAATACCTTGACTTTGTTGTCCTTAAGCCATTTTGCCACAACTTTGGAAGTATGCTTGGGGTCATTGTCAATTTGGAAGACCCATTTGCGACCAAGCTTTAACTTCCTGACTGATGCCTTGAGATGTTGCTTCAATATATCCACATCATTTTCGAGCCTCATGATGCCATCCATTTTGTGAAGTGCACCAATCCCTCCTGCAGCAAAGCACCCCCACAACATGATGCTGCCACCCCGGTGCTTCACGGTTGGGATGGTGTTCTTCGGCTTGCAAGCCTCCCCCTTTTTCCTCCAAACATAACAATGGTCATTATGGCCAAACAGTTCTATTTTTGTTTCATCAGACCAGAGGACATTTCTCCAAAAAGTACGATCTTTATCCCCATGTGCAGTTGCAAACCGTAGTCTGGCTTTTTTTATGGCGGCTTTGGAGCAGTGGCTTCTCCTTGCGTAGCAGCCATTAAGGTTACGTCGATATAGGACTAGTTTTACTGTGGATATAGATACTTTTGTACCTGTTTCCTCCAGCATCTCCACAAGGTCCTTTGCTGCTGTTCTGGGATTGATTTGCACTTTGCACCAAAGTAAGTTCATCTCTAGAAGACAGAACGTGTCTCCTTCCTGAGCGGTATGGCGGCTGTGTGGTCCCATGGTGTTTATACTTGCGTACTATTGTTTGTACAGATGAACGTGGTACTTTCAGGCATTTGGAAATTGCTCCCAAGGATGAACCAGATTTTTTCCCCCTGAGTGCTTGGCTGATTTTCCAGAAATAATCCGTCTGTAAGCAATTGTTGGAAAAATTACTTGTGTCATGCACAAAGTAGATGTGCTAACTGACTTGCCAAAACTATATTTTATTAACAAGAAATTTGTGGAGTGGTTGAAAAACGAGTTTTAATGACTCCAACCTAAGTGTATGTAAACTTCCGACTTCAACTGTATATTCACATTCAAATTTTTCTTAGTGTGACGCTGACACTGCTCTGATTTGTAATGTGTTGTGTCGATCTCAAACTGTTGCAAAATAATTAAATAATTCAAACATTCATTCTTTATGTATCACAATGGAGATGACTATATACACTCCACACCACCACATAGTAACCCAATACCAGACTGTACACGGTCACAGTGGTGTAAATGTCATAAGGTGTCATAAGGTGAATGCACCAATTTGTAAGTCGCTCTGGATAAGAGCGTCTGCTAAATGACTTAAATGTAATGTAAATGTAAAGTACTTAGAAGTATTTTTACTTAAGTAGTTTTTTGGGGTATCTGTACTTTAATATGTATATGACAACTTTTACTAAACTACATTCCTAAAGAAAATTATGTACTTTTTACTCCATACATTTTCCTTGACACCCAAAAGTACTCATGACATGTTGAATGTTTAGCAGGACAGGAAAATTGTCTAATTCACACACTTATCAAGAAAACATCCCTGGTCATCCCTACTGCCTCTGATCTGGGGGACTCACTAAACGCATGCTTAGTTTGTAAATTATGTCAGTGTTGCAGCATGCCCCTGGCTAACCATACATAAAAATAAAAATAAAGTAAATTATGACATTTGCTTTATATAAGGAATTTGAAATTATTTATATGTTCACTTTTGATACTTAAGTATATTTTAGCAATTACATGTACTTTTGATACTGAAGTATATTTACTCAAGTAGTATTTTACTGGGTGACTTTCACTCGAGTCACTTTACATTTACTCAAGTATGAAAACATGAGTACTTTTTCCACCACCACACAGTCACAGTTCAAACAATGACTTCTGACAATGCTGTACCAATTTCAGATAATAGACAGTGACTGTACCTTTAAGCACCTCTCCAGCCATGGCCTGCTTAGTGTCCATCTCCACCCCTCCACCTCGCTGCTGCTCCTCCCTGTCCAGCCCCAGCTCTGTCAGCCTGCAATGCAGCTCCACATCCAGCTCCCCCGGGCCCCCCAACACTGCAAACCCCTCCCCTGAGAGGAATGTGGAGTCCATGACCAGGGGCGAGCAGGGTGGCGAGAGCGACGACAGCGAAGACCTCGGCGACAGCGAGCTCATGGACCTTGGCGTCTCCGATAGTCTCAGCGCCTGTAGCCTGGTGCCGGCCTCCGCTCCCCCGCCGACAACAGCCCCAGTCCCGGCATCTACTACAGGGACCACCTCGTGCTCGTGGATGGTGGTGATGGAGCTGGAGGGTCGGAAGCTGACCACCGGGCCGCCCTCCTGCAGTAGGGTTTCCAGTTTGTTCTGGAAGTCGGGGTCTCCCAGCTCGGGTTGCTCCAGGTAGATGTCGGTAAAGCTCAGGGAGGAGGTGGAGCCCAGGGAGGAGGTGGTAGCCAAAGAGCCCCGGCTGGAGGTCAACGAGCCACGGCTGCTGCCTGACGAACACGACAGTGTGCTGGCCGACAGACTGTAGGAAGAGAGGGAGGAGAGGGTTGGATTGAGAGAAGGAGGGAAGAGAGAATGAGACAGAAGGCAGAGAGAGAGAGAAAGAGAGGGGATAGAAGTAGATGGATAGAAAAAGTGGCAAAGGAGAGGATTGGATGGGGAGAAAGAAGGAGGGACAGAATGAGACAGAAAGAGGGCAGAGAGGAGGGAGAGAGAGAATTGGGACCAGAATAAAAGGGAGCAAGGGACCAACAGAGACAAAGAGAGAGAGAAGACCAGTGTTAGAAGCACTAGGAGCACACTCCAGGCAGACCTATGACCCAGCTGCGCTTCAGCTCACAGACGGCTGGTCTGACCTATGCTTTCCGTAACCATTCCCCTGTCTGTGTGGGCACTGAAAACCCTATTTTCCTCCCCTCATTTAGCCCTCCGTAACTTCAAATGCAGTTTCTGCTCTACAGCAAACATCCTAATTATAGCTTGGCAAGTTCATAAGGAATGACACAGGGGAGTTTCTCTGCATCTCAGCCCTTTGATGTACTGTATATCAGCCAGAAAGAGAGGACGAATTAGGCATGATAGGAGAACAAAGACAGACAGACACAGAGACAGAGACAGCGATGTTCTCTCTGTCTCTCTCTATTGTTGAAGTTAGTGCTGTGAAAAAGTGCCCACTTTCTGATTTTCTTCATTTTTGAGACTGAACGTTATCAGATCTTCAACCAAAACCAAATACAATGCATTCGGAAAGTATTCAGATCCCTTGACATTTTGTTACATTACAGTCTTATTCTAAAATTGATTAAAATAAGGAATGCACGATATAAAATTAAAAAACATTTAACTACCAGCAACTACCGCCTGATGTTTAGTTTAACGCCGATGTGCAAAACCGATGTCAAAGCTGACGTGCATCCCTATACAACGTAGGTAGATGATGCCATGAAAAATAGTGATACACAGAACAAAAGCAGAAAAATAGTAAGCACACACTTCCAACAACTAAACAAGTTGAAATCGAGCAGTCATTTAAAAGACTAAGACAATCTCAGGGCGACAACTCAAAGGCAAAATCCATTAACGCCAAGATAATGGAATTCATTGCCCTTGACAATCAACCGTTCTCTGTCGTGGATGATGTTGGCATTCGCCGACTGGTCGAGCACCACGAGCCCCGGTACACACTACCAAGTAGGCGCTAATTTTCAGATGTTGCCCTACCGGAGTTACACAGTATTGTTGAAACGCACATCTATGAGCTTCTTGCTATGGGCGTCACTGCTATTAGCTTCACAACTGGCATTTGGACCAGTGATGACAGCCCCATGAGCATGCCGAGTCTGACAGCACAGTGGGTTGACGAGGATTTCGTACTGAGGAAAGCCGTATTGCATGCTCAAGAATGTGCTGGTTCTCATTACACTGCTGCCATTTCAATGGCTTTCGAAAACATGAACACACTCCCAGCGCCATTCGAACTGACTCGAGAAATAAGCTAATCAACTGCGTCTGCAGCAGACATGATACCCTCTGTCATGGTATTGAAACGCCTGCTCAACGAACTGCCAACACAGACCATGGGGTTAAAACTTGCAAAAGTACTCGAGGCTGTTAACAAGCGATTCGGTGGCATTCTCTCTGAGCTTCTTTACTGTGTCGCCACCATGCTCGATGCTAGGTACGAGGACCGCTACTTCGATGCAGACAAGAAACTGTTTACTCGAAATGTTAGACACAGCTGGACAAGATGGAAACGGACACAGTGACAGTGCGCACTGAGGAAGAGAGGCCACGGACAGACAGAGCTGAAACTTCACTTCTTGACATATATGATAAAATCCTGGTTGAGAACGAAACGACTGTGCAAATGAAACGGCAAGTAAGTGAAAGAAAAAAGGTTTTACTGGTAATGGGGACATACGTAAATGCCAACAAAATAACTTTTTGGTCAATGTGTGTGTTTCAACTATTTAACTGTACTAGAATGCTTAAAAGGCCGCTAAAATGTTAAATATCGGCTATAGGTCTAGTTCTTTTTTGGCAAGAAAAATATTGGAAGGAACTGTCCGTAGAGCGCCGAGACAGTATTGTGTCCAGGCACAGATCTGGGTGGCCTCCATCATTCTTAAATGGAAGAAGTTTGGAACCACCAAGACTCGTCCTAGTGCTGGCCACTCGGTCAAACTGAGCAATCGGGGGAGAAGGTCCTTGGTCGGGAAGGTGACCAAGAACCCGATGGTCACTCTGACAGAGCTCCAGAGTTCCTCTGTGGAGATGGGAGAACCTTCCAAAAGGAAAAACATCTCTGCAGCACTTCACCAATAAGGCCTTTATGGTAGTGGATAGACAGAAACCACTCCTCAGTAAAAGGCACGATAGCCCGATTGAAGTTTATCAAAAAGCCCCTAAATGACTCTGACCATGAGAAACAAGATTCTCTGGTCTGATGAAACCAAGATTGAACTCTTTGGCCTGATTGCCAAGCGTCACATATGGAGGAAACCTGGCACCATGCCTACGGTGGAAGGAGGGCGTTATGGTGAAATACCTCACTCATACTATCAGAGAACCGGGGTTACAGTCGTAACCTATAGTTCTCTTTCAAGTATTAATTTCGGTATTTCACTATGGGATATACTGACTCCCAGACAAGCTTATCCTGACGACCGACTGCCCTGGTCTATATATCACACAAAATGGGCCTTGCCCCTCAGAAGATCCTACACGTAAAACACTATGCGCCAGGGTCGGTGCAGTAACATCGAGCCTATAAAACCTTGCAAATGTATGAAGCGAAGCCCAACTCGCTGCGAAGCAAATATCTTGGATAGATATGCCCTTAAATAAAGCCCAGGACGTAGCCATTCCTCTAGTAGAATGAGCCTGTAGGCCAGCAGGAGACTGGAGACCCTTACTTGTGTAGGCCAAAGCTATAGCCCCCACTATCCAGTGGGAGAGGCGTTGTTTAGGGAGCGTTTTACCTGTGCGTGGTTTCGCCCAGGAAACAAACAACTGATCACGTTTCCTAAATCCCTTAGTCCTGTCCATCTAGATGCGCAGAGCACGTACTGAACACAACATATGCAACCGTTGCCGTTCCGGAGAGGAAAACGGTGGGGGATAAAAAGCTACAAGCTCAAGGGGAAGACGCATCAAAGATGGGTTCATGATCTTAGGGATAAATGCGGGGTTAGGCTGCAATGATACCCTTTTGTTACCAGGTGCAAATTGCGCACTGGACGAGTACACAGAGAATGCTTGAATGTCACTTACACGTGTTGCCAGTGCTAGTAATAGCGCGGTCTTACATGAAAGCATCTTCAGTTCCACCTGATCCAGAGGCTCAAAAGGCTTTTGGCATAGAGCATCCAAAACAATTGATAAATCCCATGACGGGGCCAGCTGTTTGGACACCGGACGCAAGCGACGTGCATAAAACGGGCGACAAGGGGGTGTTGCCCATCTGTCGTGTTCCCAAAACCCACATGACAAGCCGAAATAGCTGCCAGATATACTTTAATAGTATAAAAAGCCTTTCCCTTTTCTAATAATTCCTGTAGAAAGACAGAATTACTGAGACAGAGCACTGGAATAACACTATCTGTATTTTAGCTCACTATTCCTCAAACACCTGCCATTTATAATTATAAAGGGGCCTGGTGGATGCGGCTCTAGCACTCTGAATAGTCTAAATTACATTTTGAGGAAGCCCGGCAGTGTTCAAGATGCACCATTCACGGGCCAGGCCCAGAGTGCCAACCGTTCCGGGTGAGAGTGTAAAATCTCGCCTCGCGTCTGGCACAGTTGGTCCCGACGCAGGGGGAGGGGCCACGAAGGACCACATAGTAGTTGAGTGATCTCCGCTAGCCAGTGTTTCCCTGGCCAATGTGGCGCTATTAGCATGAGTGATAGCCCCTTCTCCCGCACCCTGGCTAGGGTGGGGGAAAATCAGGGACAATAGGAGGAATGCATACAGGAGGACGCCTGGCCACTCCCATCAATGCATCCTGATCACTCAGGGGAAAAAACAGTGGACACTGAGTATTCTCCATTGATGCGTAAAGATCCACTCCTGGAATGCCGAAGTGCATCCAAACCCGATTGGCTACCTCTGGGTGAAGTTTCCACTCTCCGAATAGAGGATTCCCCAAGGAAAGTAAATCTGCCCCCAGATTCAATACTCCCGGTACATGAGTAGCTCTCAGTGACTGGAGATGCACACTGCTCCACACAATCAGTCTGCGTGCCAGTGTGTGTAAGTGAGCGGATCGCAGTCCCCCTTGTCTCTTTATGTAAGCCACAACAGTGGTATTGTCTGTTCTGACTAGAACATGACAACCCTCCAAAAATGGGAGGAACAACTTTAATGCTAGGGACACTGCAAGGAGTTCCAGGCAGTTTATGTGAGTAGAACTGAGATGGGGTCCCCACACCCCGTTGACTGTTCTGCCCTTGTGGGTCACACCCCAACACAAGAAAGAGGGGCGTCCATCATGACTTCTTTGGTCTGAGCCCAAAGAGCCCAATACGTTGTATTGTGAAAAGAAATAATTGTGAACTGACATTGGGGAGTGTGAGACAAGAGGAGGGATTTGTGGAAGCATCCATCTGAATATTGTCTCTTCTCTTTGGGCTGTACCAACTCGGGCCTGGTACGCCGGACAGAACACTGAGGTGCCTGGGAACTTTCACCCTGGAACAGGATCAGGATTGGAGCAGGGGATAGAACAGTGCTTGGGGGAGACTGTACTTGCCTCTCTGGCGATGGGAACATCGCTAGGCCATGTGCTTCTTCCTCCTTACCCCCTGGGTGGGGTTAGTAGCAGGCTGGCACCTGGGTGCCATGGGCGGGAAGGAGGGCTTCTTAGACCAGGGGCCCAAGGTTCCCCAGGCTGCGAACCGGGATCTTAAAAGGTTAAGGGTGAACGACCTGCTGCGGCCTGGGCGAAGGTGCGGCGAGGCACTGGGCTGTGTCTTCCTGGGCATACAGAGCTGGAGGGCTTCACCCTCCCTCTTTCTCCTCACACCATTTCCGATACCTTATTCCCACAGGAACAGATTCGTGTCGGGAGCTTCTCATTTTGGGTGGAAGATGCCTTTGTCGCCATTGCTTGGATGCTACGTTTTTAACTGTCAGAAAAAATAGCATGGTAGGCTAGTCCCCGATAGCTAGCGATTAGCGTGGGTTCTCTCTGACGGTAACACTCGGTGTGATGGCCGGATACTGTTTCGAGAGGACAGGTTAGAAAAGATATCTTGATGTAGCTAGTAGAAACTTTTCTTGCCGAAGTAAAAACCCCAAAAGCTAGCTTGCCGACGACTAGTCACTGTTTGGATAAAGCTAACTTGGTCGTGAACGAGTTAGACGTGTCACAGCAGTAACCGTTACTCCCTCTAATACTTTTCCTCTAGCTATGGTGAAGGGAAAGGAAAAATTGTCACCGTTGCACAATCCCGAGAATAGAGCCCGGCGAGCGAGTTGTAAGCTCACGTCTGTGGACAGTTTAGCTATTTCTGGAAAATGAGGTCCTGTCGAGGTAAGCTTTCTGATGAAAAGCGAGATGTTTGAATGACTCAGAGACGTTGCATCGAACTCTTTATAGAGTAGGAGGGACACCGTTCCCGAATAACACGTCTCGAAGTCAAGCCAATCATGGTTTCATCATAAATGTCAAGCAGGGAAGTTTCAGCTCTGTCTGTCCGTGGCCTCTCCCTCGGTGCACACTGTCACTGTGTCCGTTTCCATCTGGTCCAGCTATGTATGTAACATTTCACGTAAACCCTGTTTCTTGTATGCATCAAAGTAGCAGTCCTTGTACATAGCGTTGAGCATGGTGGCGACACAGTAAAGAGGCTCAGAGAATGCCACCGAATCGCTTGTTCACAGCCTGTGTCGGCAGTTTTGTTGAGCAGGCGTTTCAATGCCATGACAGAGGGTATCACATCTGCTTCAGGCGCAGTTGATGAGCTTATTTCTCGAGTCAGTTGTTCGAATGGAGCTAGCGTGTTCATGTTTCCAAGCTTCAAACATGTTCTCAAATGTCATTGAAATGGCAGCAGCGGTATGACAACCAGCACATTCATGAGCATGCAATACAACTTTCCTCAGTACGAAATCCTCGATGACCCACTGTGCTCAGACTCAGCATGCTCATGGGGCTGACATCGCTGGTCCAAATGTCAGTCGTGAAGCTAATAGCAGGGACGCTATTACTGTGCAACTCCGGTAGGGAAACATCTGAAAAATAGCGCACTTGGTAGTGTGTACCGGTGCTCGACCAGTCGGCGAAAGCCAACATCATCCACGACAGAGAACAGTTGATTGTCAATGGCAACGAATTCCATTATCTTGGCGTTAATGGATTTCGACATGGAGTTGTCTTGCTGAAATGTTCTTACTCTTTCAAATGACCGCTCGACTTGTTGACCCTCTTGATCCACACAGCAGAGATTGTGGGCTAGGTTAGGAATGCTGCGTTTCACGTGAAGCGCTACATTTTACGTGGCGTCATTACGTCATGTACATACGCAAGTCAGCTTTGACATCGGTTTTGCACATCGGCGTTAAACTAGACATCAGGCCGATGTTGGCATTTGAAGCTAATATCGACCAATTACGATATGTTCACCGATATATCATGCATACCTAGAAAATACTGTAGTCTAGAACAGACCTCATGTGAACTTATGGGGTTCAAGAAATGAAAGATAAAATCCTTTCATGTGAATGAGGGGAATGGGATCTTCACCATTCCCCAGCTCCCGTGTAGACCTTGGATTAAAGTTCCACTCTTTCCCCTCAAAGGGTAGCGAGTAGGCTCAGGGCGCCAGGCAAGGCCGGGTTGTGATGTTTATTGAAAATACCTGATGAAACAGCTTGCAACTCTACAGTTGCCTCAGAGGTGAAATGGGTTAATTGGATGAAAATGTTGAATGTTCAGAAGCACTAAGCCCATTTTGAGATGAGAGGCTAGATAGGAGAGGAGACAGAAGAGGCTGTGCTCATAGAAGTGTAGTGATTCGTGAACAACTTTAGAGCAGAGTGCAGTAGCGGTGTACCATTACACCTTAGTGACTATAACCTCACCAAGACCTCCACGGTAAAAATGCTGCCTGTGTCTCCATGTACACAATAAAATGTATTCTTAAATCGTTTTTCATTTTAAATGTGCACATCGAGTTGTGCAATAGGAGTTTACATGCTTAGTAGATACATTTAAGTGATTGTGCCTCCTGAACTGACAGTGTGGAAGTGTTGGGAGACAGTAGCTGAATTTGTTATATAGACGGGTGAGTGTGCATACCTCTTGAGCTGAGTGTGTAGTGATGAGGCCAGGCGAACCATCTCCTCCAGCTCTCTCACCAGCTTGTTTCTCTTACAGTGCAATCTCAATCTGATAGAAAACAAAACATGTTAGGTCACAGCCGGATTGAAAATATTTACCGCAGTATCGACACAGTTAAAAGAGCAAAAGGCAGACACTTGTGTCTCATAAAAGACATCTTGTTATCCAGTTCTTTATTTATTGGTGGAGTGTGTCAGTGTAATGAGGCTTTAATGGAAACAGGCCATAACATAATAACTGAGTCTTTTGATCATCTTCCAGGCCGCGGTTACAGAACCAGCAGTTAGAAAAAGGCATCTTTTGTATCCAACCTACATCCCCGGTTAGTGACGCTCAGGTTACAGGAAGGGAGAAACCAGAGAGGGAACTCAATGCAGGTACAGTATTGAGAACAGAGAACAAGGTAGCTGTTTAGCAAAGATAGAGGGGGAGAGGGAGGGGGAATATGAATGAGAGAAAGAGGAAAAAAGAGACAGGAATGTGAGAGAGAAAGGGAGAAGAGAATGTGAGTGAGAGGAGAATGTACCATAGTCACAAGGCCCAATTGTTGTAGTCCCCTTGGTTACCTGATCCAGAGTGCAGGTGTCCAATCACTAAAGGGTAAAAATGCACCTTACAGAGGGCTAGTGATGGGTAAGAGGCTATGGGTTCTACACTACAGTACATATACTATCCACTTCTACAGTCTGTGATCCAATTACAATCATGGGCCATGAAAACAGTTTATGCGGATTGAAGCAGCCAACAACAAAAGGTGCACAGGTGTGTCGTGTGTCTGGGAGTAACTCTTACAGCATTGGGTCGACATACACAACGTTAGGTCAACATAGAGAGCACAGTGTGATGCTTTTCAACCTGTTTGACAGTGTTTTCTTGAACCTAGTCGGAGACGTCAGTCTGTTTTCCATAGTTAGTATTCAGTCTAGTTTCTATTTAACAGAGCCACGGGGCCCAGTTCATCACCATGTCCACATCAGGGAGTAGACCTTTGTGTTAATGTAACAGTCATATCAGGTGCTGCACCTGAGGCACTTGCACTATGTCTTTTCACTGCAGCTACGGTACAGTACAGTATGTTGTGGGCCTTGCTCTGCCTATCTATTCCCTGTCTGTGAATATACTGCAGCCTAGTTCCAGTGGGATTCCATTGGCCCCCTCTCTCCTTCACGCAACAGACACGCCGACCCGTTGTCTGGCAAGCATTGAAATGAGATGTATAAATTCATTTAAAATAATGCACTCTTTTGGTGAGGTGCTGACTAATGGAACATTAAAACGCCAAAAAGTGGCAATAAAAGTTTCCTGCAAAGACAGAAGAGTGGATGACTAATTGAATCTCCTGTATCATTGTATGTGACCATAATGCTTTCCGGGTGTGCAGCTGTATTCCCTCTTATCCCTCCTTCCCTGACCGTGACCTTACCCAGGGATGGAGTGATGGCCAACTCTCATTAAGTCAGTGAGCAACAGGGTGACCACGATTACTTAGTTGGGGATAAACGAAAGGGGGCACATCACTCGCGTCACCTCCCATGCTCACCTCTCAGTCAGGGCCTTGCTCTGGTTGTCCCTGGCAGCCTGCAGGTCTCTCTCAAGCATCTTCTTCTCAGTCTCAATCTTCTCCTGTTCATTGGGCGCTCTCTTGCAGGGCTTGATGTACTGCAGTTCCTTCAGAAGCTCCTCCTTCTCATTGATGAGGATGAGGCGGTCACGCTCCGGGTCTAGCAGCCCCGGCCAAGCCTCACTGTCCAGTTTGGCTATCTGCACCTCGATGGTGGCAATCCTGGGGTTGAGAGGACATCATATAATTCATGTTCTTTTATGTTGTATTTAATTGTGTGGAGGAGAAGTTTAATAGAGATATAATATGGCTTATAATATGTTAAAGGTCATTATAAAGGCAAGTTATAAAGTCACTAGACTGATACTTGATGGGTTGCGTTGGGAATGAGTAATCTGGATAACGTGAAAAATAATGATTTTATGAATATCACTAGCTGCAACAGAATACCATTGTGGATACCATTTTCATGTGTCTGTGTCCAGTATGAAGGAAGTAAGAGGGCGTTTCACGAGTAGGGCTGTGGGGGTCACGAAATTGTCAGCCGGTGATTGTCAAGCCAATAACTGTCATTCTCACAGTAATTGACCGTTAATTAACAAACACATTTAGCATCTCCTGGCTTCCACACTGATCTTTAGACAGGTCTAAAGAAGCATGAAATTAAGAAAATGTAGTCCATTTCAGAAGAACAGAATAGCACACTATGAATTGTCCTTACGTAGTGCCTGATCTGGCTACGCCAAATGGCTGTGGGCTACACTAGTTCATTTGGCAGACAAGATATGCTTAGAATTTTGTGGTATTATTTTATATTATGAAGAATATAATTGAACAAAGCTGACTAAAATTTAAAGGATATTTTCTCCAAACGATTTGAGGGCGTGCACACATGCGACTATTCTGTGTTGAGCTATTAATAAGCACATATGAAATCATGTAACCAAAAAAGTGGAGATTGGGTGGCTGTGTGATAATATTCTCACCCATCAGACTATTCTCAATTTAATCTTTACATGTACTAAATAATGTGTGTGAAAATAGTTATAATTTAGAAATGGGCCATTATCATGCACCTGTCGGAACAGGGGCGGTGGAAAATAGAAGACGTCATCGGTATGCGCTTGAAGGAGGACGTTTTCCCACAGTTCATTTTCATGCCAGCCTGGTAAGCTACTCCGGTTGTAAAGCAAAGCAATATTAGGGAAGTTGCTTAATAAATAAATAAATATAGTAGATCTAGCCTATAGAATCTTCCTCTTTTTAACAGAGGCCATCAAAAGTATTTTCTCACGCAATTGCATATCCTATGGAAATGTTGCGCAACTCGGGGTTATAGGAACACATTTCATTCCATGCATCAACCAGCTATGAGGAGCTGGCCCCCACTGCGCAACAGGTGATCCTATTCCACTCAAACTCAATGTCAGGGCTCCCATGATCACTAACAATGAGCACACAGCCACACAATCTCCATACACAAACATTGGCAGTAGAATGGCCATAAAGAGATCAGTGACTTTCAATGTGGTACCATCATAGGATGTTACCATTCCAACAAGTCAGTTCGTCAAATTACTGCCCTGCCAGAGCTGCCCCAGTCAACTGAAAGTGATGTTATTGTGAAGTGAAAAAGTCTAGGAGCAACAATGGCTCAGCCGTGAAGTGGTAGGCCACACAAGCTCACAGAACGGGACCGCCGAGTGCTGAAGCGCGTAAAAATCATCAGTCCTCGGTTGCAACATTCACGACAGAGTTCCAAACTGCCTCTGGAAGCAATGTCAGCACAAGAACTGTACATTGGGATCTTCATGAAATGGGTTTCCATGGCCGAGCAGCCGCACACAAGCCTAAAATCACCATGTGCAATGCCAAGCATCGACTGTAGTGGTGTAAAGCTTCCTGCCATTGGACTGGAGCAGTGAACACACGTTCTCTGGAGTGATGAATCACGCTTCACCATCTGGCAGTCCGACAGACGAATCTGGGTATGGCGGATGCCAGGAGAACGCTACCTGCCCCAATGCATAGTGCCAACTGTAAAGTTTGGTGGAGGAGGAATAATGGTCTTGGGCTGTTTTTCATGCACAAAGTGAGATCCATACAGAAATGGTTTGTCGAGATCAGTGTGGAATGACTGGCCTGCACAGAGTCCTGACCACAAACCCATCGAAAACCTTTGGGATGAATTGGAACAACGACTGCGAGCCATGCCTAATCGCCCAACATCAGTGCCCGATCTAACTAATGCTCTTCTGGCTGAAAGGAAGCAAGCCCCCACAGCAATGTTCCAGTATCTAGTCAAAAGCCTTCCCAGAAGAGTGGAGGCTGTAAAAGAAGCAAAGGGGGGACCAACTCCATATTAATGCACATGATTTTGGAATGAGATGTTCGACGAGCATTGTCCACATACTTTTGGTCATGCAGTGTACCTTTCTAGCTAATAGACTATTGTTAGAGTTTTACACTTCCTCTTCCAATGAACTGTGGGGAGGTCAAAACAACTGTCTACCAAATCTAGTCATTTTAAAATGTTGATTACTTCTACTTGCCAATATCATTCACCTGACGAGAAGACTAAATTTTACTTTATTTTTATTTTTATGTGCTAACATACGATGGGGTTCCCTGGGTCGCCGGTTGGCCTGGGAAAGAAAAGTTTGAAAACCCCTTATTTGGGTTACACAAGTTACCTTCTTTTTGCTTCTTCATACTTCAGGCTTAGTCGAACCTTCTGTGCCAACTTGTTGGTGTTGGTCCCAAACTGGCTCAAACAAAAGAATAACAGAACTGAAGGTGTGGTGTGACAAACCTACATTCTGATCAATTAGTGATGCAACCAGTATCTGTGCATCATTCCATGGCACGCTTCCAAAGGTTACACCTGGGTCCTGTTCATTACGGCACACCAAAGCAAAACATTTTTAAACAGAAAAAGAAAACAAGCGTTTCTTATTGGACAAGTCCAGGTAGTGCCTCCCAATTGGTTCATTTGGTGCCAACTGAACAAAACCTCCTCTCACCTCAGCAGGTATGTCTGTCTGGGAGCTGGTTTCGGAGTAGAGTCGAGGGATGGACAGCTCAGAGTTGGCCAGGGAGGGGCTGCTGCCCCACAGGTCAGACTGAGAATCCACTGAGTCCAGCTGGAAGCCATCCTTAAGCACTGCTAGTTTCTACAGGGAGAGGAGACAAACATACTGTATACAGGCTTGACACATCAGAGAGAAGTCACAGCTAGTATTGTTTACATATTTTACTGTGTGTCTTCCATTCACAAAGCTCCTGTCCTATGGTTTAAATCTATAATACAGACCATAGTCGTGTTCATAGAGATAGAGTCCTGTACATTGCATAAAGATGTGTTTTTGCAAGTGGCCAAACATGGTAACCTACTTAAATCAATGATAAAATCAGTGCAGTCAGTGATAAAATAAATAATAAATGGCTCAGCACTGAAGCACAGAGTGGAATGAACCTCATCTTTAATATTAAAGTACACAATTCAAGCAAAACCAGCAAAGACAAGACTGGCAAAAGACAATGCTGACTGAGTAGGACAGGCTTCATACACTGCAGTCAGACAGACAATACAAATCACACACACATACAGTTCAAGTCGGAGGTTTACATACACTTAGGTTGGAGTCATTAAAACTCGTTTTTCAACCACTGCACAAATTTCTTGTTAACAAACTACAGTTTTGGCAAGTCAGTTAGGACATCTACTTTGTGCATGACACAAGTAATTTTTCCAACAATTGTTAGACAGATTATTTCACTTATAATTCACTGTATCACAATTCCAGTGGGTCAGAAGTTTACATACACTAAGTTGAATATGACTTTAAACAGCGTGGAAAATTGCAGAAAATTATGTCACGGCTTTAGAAGCTTCTGATAGGCTAATTGACACAATTTGAGTCAATTGGAGGGGTACGTGTGGATGTATTTCAAGGCCTACCTTCAAACTCACTGCCTCTTTGCTTGACAGCATTGGAAAATCAAAAGAAATCAGCCAAGACTTTCGGAAAAGAATTGTAGAACTCCACAAGTCTGGTTCATCCTTGGGAGCAATTTCCAAATGCCTGAAAGTACCACGTTCATCTGTACAAACAATAGTACGCAAGCATAAAACACCATGGGACCACGCAGCCGTCATACCGCTCAGAAAGGCAACACGTTCCGTCTCCTAGAGATGAACTTACTTTGGTGCGAAAAGTGCAAATCAATCCCAGAATAGCAGCAAAGGACCTTATGAAGATACTGGTGGAAACAGGTACAAAAGTATCTATATCCACAGTAAAACGAGTCCTATATCGCCATAACCTGAAAGGCCGTTCAGCAAGGAAGAAGCCACTGCCTCAAAGCCACCATAAAAAAAGCCAGACAACGGTTTGCAACAGCACATGAGGACAAAGATCGCACTTTTTTTTTGGAGAAATGTCCTCTGGTCTGCTGAAACAAAAATAGAACTGTTTGGCCATAATGACCATCGTTATGTTTGGAGGAAAAAGGGGATGCTTGCAAGCCAAAGAACACCATCCCAACCGGAAAGCACTGGGGTGGCAGCATCATGTTGTGAGTGTGCTTTGCTGCAGACGGTACTGGTGCAATTCACAAAATAGATGGCATCATGAGGACGGAAAATGATGTGGATATATTGAAGCAAAATTTCAAGGCATCAGTCAGGAAGTTAAAGCTTGGTCGCAAATGGGTCTTCCAAATGGACAATGACCCCAAGCATTCTTCAAAAGTTGTAGCAAAATGGCTTAAAATTAAGGACAACAAAGTCAAGGTATTAGAGTGGCCATCGCAAAGCCCTGACCTCAATCATACACAACATTTGTAGGCAGAACTGAAAAAGCGTGTGCGAGCAAGGAAGCCTACAAACCTGACTCCGTTACAGCAGCTCTGTCAGGAGGAATGGGCCAAAATTCACCCAACTTATTGTGGGAAGCTTGTGGAAGGCTACCCGAAACGTTCGACCCAAGTTAAACAATTTAAATGCAATGCTACCAAATACTAATTGAGTGTATGTAAACTTCTGACCCACTGGGAATGTGATGAAAGTAATAAAGCTGAAATAAATCATTCTCTCTACTATTATTCTGACATTTCACATTCTTGAAATAAAGTGGTGACCCTAACTGACCTAAGACAGGGAATTTTTACTAGGATTAAAATGTCAGGAATTGTGAAAAACTGAGTTTAAATATATTTGGTTAAGGTGTATGTTAACTTCCGACTTAAACTGTACATACAACTGAACTGTCATCTGCAGAAGGCTGGGGAGGGGAGACTTGATGAGAGCACATGAGAGAGAGAGAGAGAGAGAGAGGCTCTGCATTATTAAACACAACCCAGCCCCTACTAACAAACACAGTTTGTTGTTTTCTACTGCCACCCAGATTAAAACTGGGGCACATTTGATGTGCGCGTGTGTGTGTGTGTGTGTGTGTGCATGAGCGCACGTGTGACCCACTCCCTCAGGTCAGAGCAGAGGAGGAAGTATGAAGAAGGTAGGTCGACTACCAACCCCTCCTCCAGTCAGCCTAGCTCAAAACAGCCACCCGTTCTCCCCCTCACTCCCGCATCCTCTGATCCCCCCATCGTCTCATATGAAGCTGACAGGCTGTCATCTACCCATCTCCTCATAGCACTACAACACCTGACCCCCATCCCCTCCCTCCCTCCCTCATCCCCCTCCCCGCTTACCTGCATGAGCTCCTGTTTCTCCTTCTCCCCGGAGCTGATGGCGTCCTTGATAGACTTGACTTCGTTCAGAATGGCCTGCGCCTCATGGAGCTTGAAGCCGTACGGCGCACTGGACACCTTGTGATCGATCCTGGAGGGAGGGGACGGGAGGGGAGGAAGAGGGATAAGGTGGGACAGGGATAAGGTGGGAGAGGGAGAGAAAGAGTGAAAAAAAGACAAGTTGGAAACTGACCAGACAGTGATATAGGTTATGAAACTGTGCATCAATGAGTAGGCCTAAAAACTACATAGATAGCACTATCAACCTTGTACATTTTTGCTCTCATATTATTCATCTTTAGTTTGGTGTTTGTTAAAGAGGTATGTTGTTTAAAAAAACATGTTTCATTTTCACTATGAAAATACTAGTGACACTTTTAAACCATCCTGATCTAATCTGGATTAGAGTGAACAATAACAAAACTAAGGATCCAGGACGGGCACCAAACTGGATTTTAAGGGCCACAAGTGTAGAGAGAGGAAAGAGCCTGAAGCCCAGACAGTCAGCTACACATGGAGAGACCGTCCGTGGCAGCAGCATCAAATATGTAAAGTCAGTCAACAGCAAGTCATGCATGCAGTGGAATAACAGGTCTTTCCACATTGTTCAGAGAGCGAAGGAGGGAGGAAAGGAGGGAGGGGGCAGCACTCCTTCACTGAAGACCAAGGAGAACTAGAACCAGTGAAGCCTATCCAAGCCTTTTCCACTTCAGTATAAATACATGCTGTTAGAATAGATACACTACTTCTATATTGGTCTTTTGTTATAAAGACGCTGAAGTATTTTCTCTGGGAAAGGAGAGTTTAGGACAGACAGGATGTTGCAGTGTTTGTATATTAGTACGGTTTCATGATTGTTGGTAAATGTTTGACAGCAAAGGAAGGTTTGAAATTTGATAGCAAAATGAAGGTCACGGAAGAACGGTTGGAATCCAGTCGAACTACTATGTAGCTTGTCATTCCTTTAGAAAGAAATTACACACTGCACTGAGGCAGGGCCCGTCTGTCTTTTTCCACAACACAGATGCAAAAGGCGGCTCTCCAGGCATTCAAAGAGAAATGTGTTTCACAGACAAAAATTGTGATATTTGACCATTTTGAGGGTCATCAAATTCAGCCAGGGAGCTGCCTTTTCGACCATAGTGAGAGGAGGGCCTCGAGTGTGTTGATAATGGGAATCTTTTTACGGCTGTATCGAAAAAAGCAGAAGCCTACTACTACGTGTAATTGTGATCGTGTAATGATGTCGGGTTGCACTTACTCTTTCAGCGTTTCAAAGCCCTGCTCTTTATGCTGCAATTCTTGTTTCATGCAGGCGAGGTCCCTCTTCAGCTTATTCACCTGAGACAAACAAATCAAATCTTATTTCTCACATACACATGGTTAGCAGATGTTAGTGCGAGTGTAGCGAAATTCTTGTGCTTCTAGTTCCGACAGTGCAGTAATATCTAACAAGTATTCTAACAATTCCCCAACAACTACCTTATACACACAAATCTAAAGGGCTGAATGAGAATATGTACATATATGTATATGGATGAGCGATGGCCGAGCGGCGGTGCCCAAATCGAAATACTATTGATTACTGGCAATATGATTATGTTCGGCTTATTCAACTGAGAGAAACACACTGCATATTTTACTGAAATTAAAAATCCCCAGTTGTAATACTATTGATTACGGAGGATATAATTATTCGGCTTTTGTTATATTCGGCTATATTTAGATTGTGTTTGTTTCATGAAGAAATATCCAAATAATTTAACTTATAGCCCAATTACATATTATTAAAGCAAAACATTCCCTTATTGTTTTTTTTATGAAATGTGAAGGAAAGATGGAGGAAACATCACCAAAAAATCCAACAGAGGGAGTTAAAGTGAAAATGCCCGAGAAGCCAGTGTTCGGAGGATATATTAGCACCGGTGTTGTTGGGCCAGAGACGAACATTTTCAAATAATGATCGACATATTTTCATTAAAAACACTATTTTGATGAATTTAATCATACTATTTCTATTTTTTATTTTACCCCTTTTTTCTCCCCAACTTTGTGGTGGTATCCAATTGTTAGTAGTTACAGTCTTGTCTCATCGCTGCAACTCCCGTACGGACTCGGGAGAGGCTGAGGTCGAGAGCCATGCGTCCTCCGAAACACAACCCAACCAAGCCGCACTGCTTCTTGACACAATGCCCATCCAACCCGGAAGCCAGCCGCACCAATGTGTCGGAGGAAACACTGTTCACCTAGAGACCTGGGCTCGAACCCAGAGTCTCTGGTGGCACAGCTAGCACTGCGATGCAGTGCCTTAGAACACCGCGCCACCGGGAGGCCCTATTCATACTATTTCATCCTTCCACAAGATACAGTCCCGAAACAAAACTACAATTGCTAGCCAAGCCGGCTGGTCGTTGCTTCTATTGGTTCAGTGGCCAGAGACGCGACCCAGTCATTCAGTCTTTTTTGTTCTGTATCTATGGACCCAGTCGTTCATTCTAAATGTTCCATTGCCATACTGACTGGCAACATTCTTATCCCTTGTTTGCTCGCTAGCCAACTACAGCTAACTTAGTCATGTCAAACAGTGCAAAAACAACAACAGTAGCTGCATTTGTTTAAGCTGTTTTCTAGTGACATTTATTTGGATACATCCATAACAATGAGCTAAATGAGGCACGATATCACCTTGCAGAGAAAATATGTTCTCTCGTTAGGACACAATAACTTCAAACTGAAGCTGGAAAGAGTGCAAACTAGCTGCACTTTGTTACGTTTTACCTTTTTTCAATTGATATTTATTTGTATATATCCATAAAAATGATGCCAGCTGATTCATGATTTCGACTGGCTGAGAAACAATGCCTGCCACTCTCTTCCCGACCCCTACACGTTCATTACTATGGGACAGTTTGAATATTGAAACAATGTTGCAAATATCGGAGAGACGGACAGTAAGGTTTATACAAATCTCCGCTGCTGAGAACTAAATGTTAGTCTAAAAGAAATGAGAGAAAACATTTATATGCTTTTTAATGGTGGAAATCATGTTAACTTCCCAGCCTGGGCTGGTGAGACAGTGGTTTGCACAGTCAAATGGAACAGAGTAAAAAGGCATTTTAACATCATAGATTTAGCTAGTGGTAACTTGTGGAATAGACACTGGCTAGAATGCGCTTTTAACCAATCAGCATTAGCCCACCCGTTGTATAATGTTGCACAACGCCAACCGGCAGCTCTGGGATTCGTCCCAAATGGCACCCTATGTAGTTAACTACTTTTGACCAGAGCCATAAGGGCCCTGGTCAAAAGTAGTACACTATATAGGGAATGAGGTGCAATTTGGGACCCAGCCCTGGGTGGAGGTCTCAGACAAAGATGTCACTTACACACATTCCTCCTTTACAATGATAAAGGCTGGACACTCAGTCACTTAGCAACAGTCCATTGGACTAAGCCTTTTTCATGCACTAATGTTTGCAAATCTTAGGGATGAGAATTAAGCCAAAGCAGGAGACTTAAGGACACATATGGGTATACGCATCCATTCCTAATGATTACTGAACACAAGTAAAGCAGGCCATAGTTGGAGTACAGAGATGGTGTAAAAAATAAATAAATAAAAGAACGGTTTCTTACCCTACTTTTGGAAGTTACTATCTCGGCTTTGAGGATTTCTGGGTCATATTTACTGCTGGAGGACGATCTGGAATTCACTGTGGGAGATAAGAGCCAGGGTGTTATCTAATCCTCTACATCGCGCTATTCAACTTCAAGGCCCTTCTCATCAATCCCCTGTGTGTTATCAAAATACTGTAAATCACCCCTTCAAGTCTGAGCAATGGCAGAGGATTCCTCTTAGGAATGGAGTCAAGTTAAATTAGTAGGGAGTAGCTTTAATTCCCCAAAAATGTAAATTACTGACAACTTGAGTGAACTATGATGTGCTGTAATCCTGTGATCGAATTGATGTGCACCTCCCCAGTGTCAAAAGCGTTGCGTCACTCAGAAGAGTAATAAAAGACTACCAATCACTCTAGTTCTCTTCTCTTTTGCCGCCTAATCTCTTTGGTTCCTTGCCCCCTGTTTATGTACAGCCCTTCAAGTTTCCTGGCTTCTCTGCCCCAATTTGATCCTCATCACTGTTGCTACCTGCACACCTGTTCCTTCTGCCACCGCATAAACCTGCCCCCCTGGCTTGTCCTTACAGCTGGTCTGAGAGGTGGACTTGTCCCTCCAGGCGTCGTTGAGCTGGCGGTACTCCTGCTGGGCCAGGCGAAGCCGCTGCTCCTTCACCTGGTAAATCTCTTTCTGGGCGCTCAGCGAGTCCTTGGCCACGTCCAGGTAATCCCGCAGCATGACCTCCTGCTCCCGCTGCCACTGGGCCCGCGGGTCCTCCAGCTGAGTGCTCTCTGATGGTGGTAGAGGGGAAAGAGACAGAACATAAGAAACAAGAAAAAATGAGAAATACATTTTGCATCTTGATTTGACTGGCCATGTGTTTCTTCACAAATGTGTGATGAATATGGGTGACAGAAGTTAGTGTTATGGAGAATTGGACTCACTTGTGTTATGGTCCACATAGTAGGCCCCGACATTGGGGTCGTAGGCCTCCTCCCAACCCACTGGCAGCTCATCGCCAATGCAATCAGCAAATGTCAGAGGTTTAGTCTGCCTGAAAATCACACACAAGAAACAACAGTCAACTGATGGTAAGAATTAGAGGTGTCACAGCAAGAGTAAATCAGGATGACCATGACAAGATAGTGGGCCATCCAGGGTCCATGCAAAGATAGATAATTTGGTTGTCACTGAGGGCTACCAGAACTGCACGATGTGTGTGTGTCTCTAATAAAAGGGGTCCAATTAGAATAGGTCTCTATTCGCCTCGAGTGGGGTTTGCAAAGCACAATAGCCGGAAGCTGGGACCTGGCATTTAACAAATTGCCTAGAGGTTTCTGAGGCAAACCCTCCAGGCTTTCCAACACCAAGCCAGGCTCAGGATACCCAGGAGACCTCAGTGGCCACCATACACAAAAGGCCCCTCAGAAAGACTCTACCAGCACGACCAATGTGCAAAGTGCCAATGGAAATAAGGAAGGGAGCTATTTGCCGAGTAACGTCCAAGAATCAGCCTTTCAGTTCGTACATTAGCTGGGTTGGATATATTCGGTTGTTGTCTTTTTCATGCTGATCTAACTTGGCACACTTGGGTTCACAATTATCCTAATCCTAATTTCCCTCATAGCTATGACATAAACCTAGGCTGAAGGATAGAATACATAAGCTTATGCCAGTTATCAGTGGCGTAGGCTACATGTGGGAAAATTTGTCTTGATCTATTCCTTTGCTCAAACTCTTTTCTGCAGACGGCAGATATTACCATCCTCACAGAGACTTTTGCTCAGGGTGAAACCCAACGGGTTCCTTTTTTACTTTATGAATAATGAAAAAGGCCTGTTCTAAATGTATCACAGAGGAAAAGGCTTTGCGGAGAAAAAAAACTAAAATTCCCGAAAAGCTGGCTGCTGGTGCCAAGTTCTTTGAGTGACTGTGTGCGCATCATCCCATTATTTGATTAATTCCACTGTCGCTGTCCTCTCACCCCTGCAAATCCAGTCCCTTAATCACTCGGAACTGATGGCCGAATTCATCATCACCCTCCGAAAAGCGCGGACTTGCTGTCTCAATAGACCAATCAGAGGGCTTTAAATAGGTCCAGAGCTTAGCG
Organism: Salvelinus fontinalis; assembly: GCF_029448725.1. Taxonomy (NCBI): domain Eukaryota; kingdom Metazoa; phylum Chordata; class Actinopteri; order Salmoniformes; family Salmonidae; genus Salvelinus; species Salvelinus fontinalis. Next base: position 38,096,130 of record NC_074666.1, read on the forward strand.
TGAGCCACTCACTGGCATGCAAGACCTCTTCCAGTCTGTCTGAAGTGGACACCAGGCTAGACATCTCCTAATCTCTTCAGACAGTGATGAGTCTTCAATAACTCATGTGGGTAGTGATTGAGTGACCCCCTTAAGGCTTCTATAATTGTCTTTTGTGAACCACATGATAAAACAAATCCTGTTTCTTTGCAGCCTTTTCCATAAGCTGTGTGATACAAGAAATACCAGGCGCGACCCACCCTTAGGAAATCACTCCCCTGGAGGATAGGGTTTTTTCAAGATTCTGTTGAATCTATGTAAACCCATAAACTACTAGGCCTACTGTATGGGCAGTGTGTGTGAGTTGCTTACAAATACAAGCATTAGTTGGTTTCCCCTAACTAATGCGTCACTGTCATCAAGAAGCTTAGCTAGCTCACTTGCTAGCAAACAAACCAGCTATGTTTTGACTCAAAGTAAAGGGATGGTGTTTGGAGTTGGCAGGCTCGTTGAAGTTTTCTCCAGCGGTTAGCTTCAATGTGGACTATTCGACTGACTTGGTGTGCTTTTCTGGTGCCATCGCAGCTGTCGTGGCTTCACCCAGGTGGGCGCTACACATCGGTAGTGGAGGATTCTACCCATAAGAGTCTGACTTTAGAGACTAATACTGAGAAGTGCTGCTTCAGAGATGCCAAGTCCACAGTGCCCTGATGAAAGGCTCTGGACCAGTCTGAAACCCCCTGGATGTCCCCCCCCCCCCCCCCAGATGTGCCCCCCTCATCTCAACCGCCTCTACTTGTCCTCCTGGGCTGACTGCTTTGTGTTAAGTGTTTCAAACAAAGAACGGGGGTCTGGCATTTCCTGGGGCATCTTTTATCAAAAGGTGCGTGCGCACAAAAAAAGACAACCTTGTCTGCACCAGTTTTCCCGCAAAGGTTGGTATTTATCCATTTTGAACTTGACGGGAAAGTGTGCACATCGCCACGCAAATCTCAGACCATGAATACACAAAACTTCTAGTGGTTGCTCAACTGTATTGCAAGCAAATAGTTATTTTTGTGGAAATGTGGGTGTTTGATACACAGGAATTATAATAATGGTAGACTAATAACAAAAACATTAAAACGTAGGCCTAATGATAAAACAGACAGATTTGCAGTTGGTGAGAAGATTGCATAGCAACATGTCACCTAAGATGAACACAATATTTTACTTTTATTAAATAGGCCCAAATCAATCATATTGCAGGGCACGTCTCCCCTTTTCTGACATCACTGGTTTATTCCTGCTAAACAACAATAATAGGCTAACATTTATCCATCACGCATTCAATAGGCAACCATGCTCGAAAGTAAATAGACCGGTAGCCTATGACAGTATGGGTAGGCTACAGTATTGCGGTGCAATAGCCAAAAGTGCGACATAATAGCCTATTTAATCTCAGAGCCTATACCAAGGCAGAAGATAAAACACAGGCACGTATTGATAAACAAAATATTGAACAACAATTCATCTTTTGAATATCAGTGTGGGCTGTATGCAACATTTACTTTCAAAATTATTCAAGACAATCAATCTTGCAGAAGTGTTTGGCACGCGCTATATGCATTTTTCGTTTTTAAAAAGCCACTGCAAAAGAAAAAACATACTGCACACACCTCCACAGAAATATGATCAAATTTGGCACTGCGCTTTAGAAACTCACGGTCCAGTTCCAACATCTCCAAATCATACAGTAAATGAGGGCGTTTGTTACCATAATCAAAAAAGAGACCATCGCACTGTCCCGGTAGTGTGGTTTGTGTGTAAAACCCATGAATTCAGATAAATAAAAAGTTGTAATGCGTCCTCACTCAAAAATGTCACATAAAGCTTTATTCATTTTTTATTATTATTTTCACTGCATCAGGGATAGCGTACACCGACGTTTCTGCTTTGCAGCCTTGTTCAGTGTGTAGGTGCAAATATTTTACATCCACAGTATTTGTAGGCAACACAGGTAAACAACTGATGAGCAGCAGGTGCTTCTAATCAGTTTTTGTTACCATGAATGCAGGGCATTTTCCAAGTGGAGTTGTAAAGCTCGTTCACAAGTGCAGAAATATTGTATGGCACTGATTTATCAATTAAAACATGCGTATATGTTACGTGCGACAGTTTGAAATCCCAATAGTTTGTTGTGCACGCAAATCCGAGAATCTCCATGTATGCAAACAGTTTTAATAAGGCATGGTTGATAAGAGGCCCTAGGTGAGCTGCAGCATTATTAGTTAGTCGAGTGGCAGTGTAAAAAACACTAGGCAGGTTTGCATACAAAGTCAAAAGCAGGTGATAATGCTCTAATGCAAAGCGACAAAGAGTGTGGCAGAGTGCAAACATGTGGCAGCATAACTGAATGATGAGTCAGACTTTCATTCATGCACTATAAATTCCTCAAGTGAAATTTATGAGACTCCAACCTACATTTCATAGCGCTCAAGGTCCAACAATAAAGTAGAGCTGCTTCAACTCCCCTCCTGCAATAGCTTGGTATCTGGGAGATAACATTCCATTCAGCTGACAGAATGCGCTGGGTGTGTGCGTCACCATGAGGGTGGATAAACAATATGTCTGGCTGAGGTATGCGAATGCAACCCAGAAAGATACGGACAGGGCAGGGGCCAACGAGATGCATGCATGTATGCATGGTATGAATGTTGGGCTGAGTCCTCCAGTTACCATCTCCATTAAGCCTAACAGGCTTCATTCTTGAGTGTAAAAGAGAACATTACTCAGGTTTGATAGGCTAAGGGGACCAAAGAGCAAACGTTTTCATGATTACATGGTCAGATTGCCATACAACAATAGCTTTGGGATATCTTGTAGTATTTGAAAATCTTATAGGCCTGTAATAGCTGTAGAATGTATAATAGAACTTTGATCACACTTGGCTGGTACATTCTTTGGTTGCACAGTGAGAGGTGTTTGTGAAAGCACATTTTTCACCAATTGGACAGACCAGTCTAATAGGAATTTGTTATCATCAGTAGGCCTCCTACTAACTCTTCATCAGCTGTTGCTCAGCAAAATAAATGTCTTAGTGCTGAACAGCAGTAGAAAGATATGTAAAAGTCCAATGACAGTTTTGGGCCAGTCTGGTATGGTTATTTCAGTCAGATCAATACTTTGAGAATGGCTGTGTCTCATCTCAGACTTAGTACTCTGGGCTGGCTTCATGTTCTGCTGTGCCCTCTAACCGATCAGTGAACAGCATAGGAGAAACGGTCCTGTATGGCACAGTTGGTAGAGTGTGGCGCCATTGATGCCAAGGTTGTGGGTTTAATTCCCATATGTAAAAAGTATGCACGTGTGACTTGTCACTTTGGATAAAAGTGTCTGCTAAATGGCCTATATTATATATTAGGAGACAGGCATATGATTTACAGAAGACAGACCCTTTACAGTGACAGTCTATGCTCCTCACTTGGCTCAACCCCTCTCCTTTTGACCGCAACTCTTTCCCAAGTTGTGATGTTGTACTTTGACCCTGTGCACATTGGCAAGCAGTGAAAGGGATTTTAAATGAATCAGTCTTTACAGCCTCTGTGCTCAGCCCTCCTCAGCCTTGCATTTTAGGAATGTGTGTTGAGGTCTTTGTTTACAAAGTTCTGCCATCTTGGTCTTGCTGCTACCAAGGAATTTCACCAGGGAGGTGGGGAGATCTGTGCCCTTGCTTCTGTCATGTTATTGGCTTTTAATTATGGTTCTGTGTGCTGACTGCAACAATGACAGCCACCAAGGAAAACAGGTGTAACTTTTGACACAAAGCCTATTTTCAAAATCTTGTAATATAATATGAAGACCTATCCTTATCCAGAACCATGGCTGAATGAGAATAAAAAAATCCCATAATCTCAAGAATTCCAGAACTAAGCTATTAAAAGAGATTTTGTGTCAAAGTCCGAGTGGATTTAAGTAACTGGTAAAACGAAATTAGTTCCAAAGTATGGTTGACAGTGAGTTTCTGTATAAATGAGACCCTGGCTGTCATGACCCATTTCTACATATTGTAAGCCTATTACACTAAAATGTTACGAGGGGGGAAACTAACTCAAACCTCGAGGGCTAATTTCTAATTACAGGAATGCAAATGAATGCCCGTTGACCATGAGCCACATTCCTGAGGAAAATCTTCATGTTTTTTCCCCCATCAACACCTAGGCTTGATTTATAGTAGCCTGGGCAGCCGCTATGGATCTCCACTATCATCTGGGCTTAATGTGCCAAACCAGTAATAATACACTTGTCCTCCGGCGATCGGTTCGTACATAAAACATCCTAAATACAGGCTGCAAATGCATCGGTCTCCTCAATTACCTTTAATGGCGTGCCGATTCGAGAAAAAAAAACGGGAAATGTATACATACTGTAATTAAACAGCATTTGCCCCCATTTTCGGACCACTTCTGGTTGTTACATGCGAGGGGCAACATCAGGAAGTAGCATTAGCCACTCTAGCATGATGATGGAAAATTGTGCTTTATTATGACAATACGCGAAATGCCATTAAAGCTAGTTAGAGGAAACCGATGCTTATAGAGCCTGAACGGAGGATGTTTTATGTATGTATCTCCCGGGTGGCGCAGTGGTCTAGGGCACTGCATCGCAGTGCTAGCTGTGCCACCAGTCTCTGGGTTCGCGCCCAGGCTCTGTCGCAGCCGGCCGCAACCGGGAGGTCCGTGGGGCGACGCACAATTGGCATAGCGTCGTCCGGGTTAGGGAGGGGTTGGCCGGTAGGGATATCCTTGTCTCAGTATGTAAAAAAAAAAAAAAATGTAATGAAATGTAAAAAATGTAATAAAATGTATGCACTCTACTGTAAGTCGCTCTGGATAAGAGCGTCTGCTAAATGACTAAAATGTAAAAAAATGTAAAATGTATGAATTGGTCGTGGGAGACACTTGTTTATTACCGGCTGGGCACATTAAACCAAGACCATAGTGCAGCTCCATAGCGCACACTCCCCGCTGCCCAGGCTAGATTTATAGCCTACTTTGTTACATTGTGTGACACTTAAGAAATTGTGATGTAAACTCAAAGATTGCAGTTGAGTCCATTCATTAATTGCCAAGTGAACCATTAGATTATGAGCACTTGATGGATGCTGATGGTTGTTGATAGCGCATATCACCAATCTATGAGCAAGACTCAACTGCTTGCTTTTAGAGTCACTGGAATGTTATACCATACCTGTCTCTTGGATCAATCCAACTGGTGGCGTGGTTGATGTGGTCGATGTAGTAGACTTTCCCGTCAAAATCCCGGGATTCTTCCCAACCCTCTGGTAGTGGTAACTCCTTCCTTGGCATGTCAGACGAGTCTCCATGTAATATTCTCTGCAAGTCCTCTAAATTCTATCGAAGGTAATCCACGTTTTGTTGTATGAAGTATCGTAAAATCCCAAATGTTAAAACCATCACTCGTTTCCATCAATTCACAAATTCTGGCCTGTGTGTGTGTTGGATTACGTTATAGTCCATCACGTCTCGCCGTGAATGTTCCCAGAGTACGAGTAGAAAATGTTTGCCAAATAGTGGGTGTTTTCACAACGAAGCAATATGATACAATTTCCTAAATGAAACAATGTTACCAGCACTGATGCTTAAATTATGTCTTTACAGAATACTAGTTATTTTGTAGCCGTTGAACTCAGCAGTAGGCTAACAATATTACAACCATGCTCACATTGGAATTGAGAGAGAGTGATGTTCCACGAGATAAATCCCAAACACGCATTTGAAATCATCGTTGTTCAATGCTTATTTGTTCGTCTATGTACAATACATTGTAGAACATGAAACAAACTTCATTATAACTTTTCAAGCGGGTTGTCCAAGGATTGTGTCCGGACAGCTCGACTCCTTACTGGATATTCAGATGAACCGAAAAGTGTATTTGAAACCTGCAAATCCAGCCAAGGTTTGGAGTACGAGTAGAAAGGTTACTCTCACTCACCAAGGTTGTCTCACCATCCAACAAGAAGCTTTTCTTAAATATTTTAGATCCCTTTTCGCTCACTGGCCACCATGTTTAGCTAGCGAGAACTATGCTAACCAGTCACCCTCTCGTGCTCTATCATATATCCCCTTATTCCACAGAAATAAGCGCCATTTATCTCCACATTCACGGTAAATGTTCGTACAAAATTCCGGTAAATCCACATTGAAGTTGTCTACTTAGCCATCTATCTATAATTGTTTGTTAAAATGTTTCCATTTTTCCTTAAAGAGGCAGTAGCAAGTCGCCTTCCAGAGTACTGTTTCGGTTGGTCGCGATTCACACCCGTGTGAAACTAGCCACAATAAGGATTAGCGCCATTAGTGGCGTTTGCCTTCAGAATAAAAATCCGCAATTGAAAGTGATTCAAACTAAAACAAATAGTGGAATCGTGCCATATTTGGACTATGTTAAACAAGGTCAGAATGTTGTTATATAAATTCAACAAAATATAATAATAAGTTAATGTGGCTCATTTCGCACTGGTGTTTCATATTTAGGCTGTACAGTCCAATATGAATGTTTAATACGCACAATAGGCTTTAAAGTGAACGCATATCCCACAATTAAAGTTCCCTAATAAGAGCTAAGATGCTTATATTTGTGTAAGCTCTTCATAGTTGTGTTCTGTGGGTGTCCCCGAGTAGGCTTCATGTGTGCACAATCCATAGGTTAGGCTGTACAGTACAATATGAATGTCCAATACTGTACACACAATAGACTGACTAGAAAGGTGATTTCCCACAGTCAAAGTCCTCCAACAAGAGCTAAGACGCTTATATTTGTGTAAACTCTACACAGTTGTGTTCTGCGAGTGTCACTGAGTAGGCTAATAACCCATTTCATGGGTGCAAAATCCTTAGGTTAGGCTGTACATTTACATTTACATTTACGTCATTTAGCAGAAGCTCTTATCCAGAGCGACTTACAAATTGGTGCATTCACTTTATGACATCCAGTGGAACAGCCACTTTACAATAGTGCATCTAAATCTTTTAAGGGGGGGGTCAGAAGGATTGCTTTATCCTATCCTAGGTATTCCTTAAAGAGGTGGGGTTTCAGGTGTCTCCGGAAGGTGGTGATTGACTCCGCTGTCCTGGCGTCGTGAGGGAGTTTGTTCCACCATTGGGGTGCCAGAGCAGCGAACAGTTTTGACTGGGCTGAGCGGGAACTGTACTTCCTCAGTGGTAGGGAGGCGAGCAGGCCAGAGGTGGATGAACGCAGTGCCCTTGTTTGGGTGTAGGGCCTGATCAGAGCCTGAAGGTACTGAGGTGCCGTTCCCCTCACAGCTCCGTAGGCAAGCACCATGGTCTTGTAGCGGATGCGATCTTCAACTGGAAGCCAGTGGAGAGAGCGGAGGAGCGGGGTGACGTGAGAGAACTTGGGAAGGTTGAACACCAGACGGGCTGCGGCGTTCTGGATGAGTTGTAGGGGTTTAATGGCACAGGCAGGGAGCCCAGCCAACAGCGAGTTGCAGTAATCCAGACGGGAGATGACAAGTGCCTGGATTAGGACCTGCGCCGCTTCCTGTGTGAGGCAGGGTCGTACTCTGCGGATGTTGTAGTAGAGCATGAACCTACAGGAACGGGCCACCGCCTTGATGTTAGTTGAGAACGACAGGGTGTTGTCCAGGATCACGGGTGTTGTCCAGGATCACGCCAAGGTTCTTAGCGCTCTGGGAGGAGGACACTGTACAGTGCATATAAGTATGCCCCCAATGCAATTCTAAAGTCTAATACATAGACTACATAGTGCGATTTCAACGGATTTCAACTTTTTGGTGTAAAATTAACAAATGATTGTCTGTCGTTGAATTTATATAACAACATTCCGACCTTGTTTAGCATTATCTAGTCCAGATAAGGCATGATTCCACTTTTTGTTTCAATCATTCAATTGACGACTTTTATTTTGAAGGCAAACTGTAAATACCTCTATTGTGGCTAATCCTTATTGTGGCTAGCTTCACACATGTGCGATTCGCGAAAGTTCAAGGCTCGCGATGCTGTTGAATTACGTCATACAGGTGCTTCTATGTACAGTACTGGGGGCTCATTTATATTTACTTTTGCTCCCACATGTTCTTCCTGTATTGATTTGTTGTTAATAAAAAATAAAATACTTTTTTTTAATATATTTTTGTTTTTTTAAAGGCTAATTTCTATTTATAACTTTTACCTAAATGTCACATTAAATATCTGCATGTGCCATTTCTGAAAAGACTGCATACCTCAAAATTGAGATTCATACATTTGGCGCACACCATGCATGTTTCCCGTTATAAAATCATTGTGAAAAAGCATTATAATTCTGCCCTGAAAACAACCACAGCCATAAAGTCAAAATTGGCAATATCGTAAAAATTCATGATTGTTTTTTTTTTTATAGCTTTTTGGTCTTAATTTAAGGTTAGGCATGAGATTAGCAGTATGGTCAGGGTTAGGGACTTTCGTTTTAGGACGTTAACAAGGCACACTTCATCTTAACTCCTCAACATTTACTAGATTGGTTGAACAGTGCAGAAGAAAACCTCAGTTTTTCTTCTTGTCAAGACCAGTATGCAAGGAATCTAGTTGCAGGCGTTTATTTTATGCTTATGTTAGGTTATGGTGACAATAACGCCCTTATTATTAGATGTGCGCTTGCTGAAGGCAAAGCACAACTCTTGATTTATTACATTCTCTTATTAATGGGACTTGTGACAGCAAAAGTCCCTGTTTAAATATTCAGCATACTGTACTTTGGACTTTTTAGTGTGGCTTGCAAAAGCAGCCACACTCTACAATTGCACAAATTATTTCTGATTTATAGTGGTAAACTTCAATATGGTAAAAATTATTTCTGACATATTATTATTATTTTGAACACTTCTACTCTTACACCGTTTAAGGTGGAAACGCCATTCAAACTTTAAAACGTGTAGACTAGGTTGCTTGCATACAACTTTTTTACCTTTTTGCACTCCATCCACTTGCATGGGATTTCCTCAATATTCTAAAACTCCCCAGTGTGACATCATCACTTCCATCTTCCAATAACTGTAAAGCAACATTGCAACTTTTGACACAAATTAGCTACTTTGACCACTTTTTACTGACCAAAAATGGTGTCCACTACTGACCACAACTACTCATCACAATTACTGAAGCACACAACTACTGACCACAACTACTGACCACAACCGCAAGTACTGACCACAACTGCTGTCTACACAACTTCTGAACCACAAAACGAATGACCACAATCACAACTACTGTGCAAAACCACAAAATTACTGACCACAACTACTGACCACAGCTACTGACCACAACCACACAACTAATGACCACAACCACACAACTCCGGACCACAACTAATGACCACCAGGGGTGTAGAGTACTTAAGTCGTTTTTTGTGGTATCTGTACATTATTTTACTATTTACATTTTTTACTACTTTTAATTTTACTCCTCTACATTCCTAAATAAAATGTACTTTTTACTACACACATTTTCCCTGGCACCCAAAGGTACATTTTTAATGCTTAGCAGGAGAGAACAATTGTCCAATTCACGCACTTATCAAGAGAACATCCCTGGTCATGCTTACTGCATCTGATCTGGCAGACTCACTAAACACAAGTGCTACGTTTGTAAATTATGTCTGTGTTAGTGTTCCCCTGGCTATCCTTAAATTTAAAAAACAAGAAAATTCTTCCGTCTGGTTACTTACCACAACCACACAGCTACCTACAACAACATACTGACTACAAGCACACAATTAATGACCACACAACTACTGACCACAACTGACCACTAATGACCACAACCACACAATTACTGGCCAAACAACTACTGACCACAATTACTAACTAAAAGTACTGACCACAATCACTGACCAAAATCACTGTCCACAACCACAACCACTGACCATAGCTACTGCACACAACTCCTGACCACAACCACACAACTACTGACCACAACTAATGACCACAATGACTGACCACAACCACAACACTACTGACCAGATCCATAGATCAAATCCATAGATTTGGTTTGATATAGTGTGTGTTTACCAGAGATGGTAACATGACCTGCACCAAAGTCAGATTAGGATTTGGCCAAGGACTAGATAAAGTTTATTTTTACTACTACTTTTTGCTACTACTTTCACCACTTTTAGTCTTGTAATCATTGGTTGTTTACTACACTGTGAATCCTTAAAGAGATGGGTGGTGCTAAGGCTTAAGAGGGTGTGAACAATGCTTAATGGGTGTAGACAAAGAAGAGCTCTCCAGTAGGTGTACCAAAATATTCACAAGCCATATTCTCAAAAAGTTCAACTTTTGAAGCATAATTACTTTCTCATTGTTCATTAACTGCAGTGTATGATATATCATTTTCTAATTCAGAGTCTCTAATTGTATCCAATCAAAAAAACACAATTTCAATTTTTGCTACATAAAACCAAATTGAGCTGGTCAGTCACATTTTTATTTTGTAAAGTGGTTTCTTGCATCAAACACAACATGTTCAGTCCCCTCCTTGTCTGATGGATAAGCGGATAAACAGGTTAATGTCAAGCCATGCATGTTTTTATCAAAAGTCTCATGGAATGTAGACCTACATTGAACACCACAAATTGGTTTCTACTGGGGTGAATGATAGAACAGCTTTTTCCATGTTATAATGTTATGGGGTGCATTTTCTCCATTGTTTTTTTATGATAGGCCACTCTGATAGGCCTACATTATAATCAAATAGCCACAGTAGCCTACTTGACCACTGCTTTAAGTTACCGTTTCAGTGTTCATAGTAAATGCGCACTGGAAGTTGCACAGAATTTTCACAATGTTCAAGTTTGCGCTGAGCAGACCTGACATTTTCTCAGTGCTGAAAAACAGAAGGAACATTGCTACTGACCACAACCACACAACTACTGACCACATAACTACTGACCATAACTCCTAACCACAACCACACAACTACTGACCTCAACCACTGACCTCAACCACACAAATATTGACCACAACCACACAACTACTGACCACAATTACTGACCAAAACTCCTAACCACAAAACTACTGACCACAACCACAAAACTACTGACCACAACCACACAACTACTGACCACTCAACTACTGACCACTCAACTACTGACCACAACCACACAACTTCTGGCCACATCTAGTGACCACAACCACACAACTTCTGCCCACACAACTACTGACCACACACCTAATCACCATAACTACTGACCACCACAACTACTGACCACCACAACATACAACTACTGACCACAACCACAAAACTACTAACCACATCTATTGACTACTACTGAAGACAACTACTGACCACAATCACACAACTACTGGCCACAAATACTGACACAACCACTAAACGACTTACCACAACAACTGACCACACAACTAATGAACCACACAATTATAGCCAGCAGCATACCACCCTGCATACCACTGCTGGCTTGCTTCTGAAGCTAAGCAGGGTTGGTCCTGGTCAGTCCCTGGATGGGAGACCAGATGCTGCTGGAAGTGGTGTTGGAGGGCCAGTAGGAGGCACTCTTTCCTCTGGTCTAAAAAAAATATCCCAATGCCCCAGGACACTGCCCTGTGGAGGGTGCCGTCTTTCGGATGGGACGTTAAACGGGTGTTCTGACTCTCTGAGGTCATTAAAGATCCCATGGCACTTTTCGTAATAGTAGGGGTGTTAACCCCGGTGTCCTGGCTAAATTCCCAATCTGGCCCTCAAACCATCATGGTCACCTAATAATCCCCAGTTTACAATTGGCTCATTCATCCCCCTCCTCTCCCCTGTAACTATTCCCCAGGTCGTTGCTGCAAATGAGAACGTGTTCTCAGTCAACTTACCTGGTAAAATTAAAAAAATGACTGACCTTAACCACAAAACTATTAACCACAAGTACTGACCAGAACCACACATTTACTGACCACAACTAATGAACCACAAAACTACTGAACCACACAACTAATGACCACAACACAATTGCTGACCACAAGTACTGGCCAAATCCATACTGTAGGGCCCAAAGAACCGGCAACACAACTACACATCTACTGACCGGTTTGCACTAGCTCTGGTTCTGGTTACAAATAGCTAGCTCTGGTTCGCACTAGCTCTGTTCTGCACTATAAATTACTACTACTTAAATGACCAATAATTATCATATAATACCCACCAACAATAACCCCCCCCCCCCCTCAAGGCGCGAACTCCGGGCGCACCCCTAAAACTCAAGGGGAGGGTCTGGGTGGGCATCTGTCCGCGGTGGCGGCTCCGGCGCAGGACGAGGACACCACTCCACCATTGTCTTTGTCCCCCTCCTTAGCGTCCTCCGAGTGGCGATCCTCGCCCCCCGACCCTGGTCTAGGAACCTTAACACCGGTCCCCCCTAGATAACTCAGGACAGAGAGGTAGCTCAGGACAGAGAGGTAGCTCAGGACAGAGAGGTAGCTCAGGACAGAGAGATAGCTCAGGACTACTGGCAGCTCCGGGCTGAGGGGCAGCTCCGGGCTGAGGGGCAGCTCCGGGCTGAGGGGCAGCTCATGACTGGAGGGCAGCTCATGACTGGCGGGCAGCTCATGACTGGAGGGCAGCTCATGACTGAAGGGCAGCTCATGACTGAAGGGCAGCTCTGGTGAATCCTGGCTGGCTGGCTCTGGCTGCTCATGGCTGGCTGGCGGCTCTGGCTGCTCATGGCTGGCTGGCGGCTCTGGCTGCTCATGGCTGGCTGGCGGCTCTGGCTGCTCATGGCTGGCTGGCGGCTCTGGCTGCTCATGGCTGGCTGGCGGCTCTGGCTGCTCATGGCTGGCTGGCGGCTCTGGCTGCTCATGGCTGGCTGGCGGCTCTGGCTGTTCATGGCTGGCTGGCGGATCTGGCTGCTCATGGCTGGCTGGCGGATCTGGCTGCTCATGGCTGGCTGGCGGCTCTGGCTGCTCCTGGCTGGCGGAAGGCTCTGGCTGCTCCTGGCTGGCGGAAGGCTCTGGCTGCTCCTGTCTGGCGGAAGGCTCTGGCTGCTCCTGTCTGGCGGAAGGCTCTGGCTGCTCCTGTCTGGCGGAAGGCTCTGGCTGCTCCTGTCTGGCGGAAGGCTCAGGCTGCTCCTGTCTGGCGGAAGGCTCTGGCGGCTCCTGTCTGGCGGACGGCTCTGGCGGCTCCTGTCTGGCGGATGGCTCTGAAGGCTCATGACAGACGGGCGACTTTGAAGGCTCAGTACAGACGGGCAGTTCATGCGGCGCTTGGCAGACGGACAGTTCAGGCGCCGTTGGGCAGACGGGCAGTTCAGGCGCCGTTTGGCAGACGGGCAGTTCAGGCGCCGTTGGGCAGACGGGCAGTTCAGGCGCCGTTGGGCAGACGGGCAGTTCAGGCGCCGCTGGGCAGACGGGCAGTTCAGGTGCCGCTGGGCAGACGGGCAGTTCAGGCGCCGCTGGGCAGACGGCAGACTCTGGCCGGCTGAGGCGCACTGTAGGCCTGGTGCATGGTGCCGGAACTGGAGGTACCGGGCTAAGGACACGCACCTTCAGGCTAGTGCGGGGAGCAGCAACAGGACGCACAGGACTCTGGAGGCGCACAGGAGGCTTGGTGCGTGGTGTAGGCACTGGTGGTAATGGGCTGGAGACACGCACCATAGGTCTAGTGCGTGGAGGAGGAACAGGGCTCTGGAGACGCACAGGAGGCTTGGTGCGTGGTGCCGGTACTGGTGGTAATGGGCTGGAGACACGCACCATAGGGCTAGTGCGTGGAGGAGGAACAGGGCTCTGGAGACGCACTGGAAGCCTGGTGCGTGGTGTAGGCACTGGTCGTACTGGGCTGGGGCGGGGAGGTGGCGCCGGATATACCGGACCATGCAGGCGTACTGGCTCCCTTGAGCACTGAGCCTGCCCAACCTTACCTGGTTGTATGCTCCCCGTAGCCCGCCCAATGCGGGGAGGTGGAATAACCCGCACTGGGCTGTGTATGCGAACCGGGGACACCATGCGTAAGGCTGGTGCCATGTATGCCGGCCCGAGGAGACGCACTGGTGGCCAGATGCGTTGGGCCGGCTTCATGACATCCGGCTCAATACTCAATCTAGCCCTGCCTGTGCGGGGAGGTGGAATAACCCGCACCGGGCTATGCACACGTACAGGAGACACCGTGCGCTCTACCGCATAACACGGTGTCTGCCCGTACTCTCGCTCTCCACGGTAAGCTCGAGGAGTTGGCGCAGGTCTCCTACCTGACTTCGCCACACTCCCTTGTAGGCCCCCCCCAAGAAATTTTTGGGCTTGACTCACAAGCTTCTCGTGTACCCTCATAACTCCGGTTCCTCTCTCCGGTTGCCTCTGCTCTCCTAATCGCCTCCAGCTGTTCCCATGGGAGGCGAACCCTTCCAGCCAGGATCTCCTCCCATGTGTAGCAACCCTTGCCGTCCAAAACTGCCTCCCATGTCCATTCCTCCTTCTTGCGCCGTTGCTGCTGCCCGTTAACCCGCTGCTTGATCCTTTGTTGGTGGGTGATTCTGTAACGGTCGTCTTGTGATGAATGAGCGGACCAAGGCGCAGCGGGTGATGAATACATGATGATTTATTTAAACATAGATGAAACACGAAGAACACTTGAACTACAAAACAATAAACGACGTGACCAAACCTGAACTAGAGAACATATAACATGAACGCACGAACAGGAAGGAACACACGAAAAAAAAACGAAAGAACGAACGAACGAAACGAAACAGTACCGTGTGGTGCGACATACACAGACACAGCAACAATCACCCACAAACAAACAGTGAGAACAGCCTACCTTAATATGGTTCTCAATCAGAGGAAACGTCAAACACCTGCCTCTAATTGAGAACCATATCAGGCAACACATTAAGCCCAACATAGAAACACAACACATAGAATGCCCACCCCAACTCACGCCCTGACCAACTAAACATATACAAAACAACAGAAAACAGGTCAGGAACGTGACAATATTTATAGTGAGGATTCCTCCTAGGCACAATCAATCAGTCACTAGCTTGAACCCAGTCAAATTGGTTATTAGAAAAGCACCAATATAACATTTTCCTTCACACTACCATAGACCTTTAAAATGTGTAGACTGGTCTGGTATAGTGTGCTTGCATACAGCTTTTTGATTTATTTTATACTTTTTAAACTATTACAGTTTGTGTCCTTTTTGTCCTCCATCCACTTTCATGGGATTTCCTCAGCATTTCAAAGGCCCCATTGTGACATCACAACATCCAGTTCACTGAAAATGCAACAATTAACTTTTGACACACTTCAGCTACTTTGACCACTTTCCCAACAACTTAGTTAGTGCATATGAAATCTTCCTCTACTTCTCTGCTATTCAAATCTGAAATCAGAAGCACCCTTGGCGCCTATACTGATGATTAGGCTACTGAAATGTTCTGAATTGACTGCGTGTCTTGCGATTTGGATATTTTTATTTGTTTTGTAATTATAAAAATAAGCTTTACTATGTTTCAACGCACATGCTTTTTGTTTAATAGTTATAACAAAGCCATTCCACAAATACAATATTACACTTATAATATTTTTTTGTATTTTGTTTTTACATATAGCCTACAGTAACATAAACTAATAAATTGTATTATGTTCTTTTCAAATATGTTCTAGTTAAATTGATTTATTATACTGATGGCTATTGGTATTCCTCAAGGCCCAGCTATTCTACTGTTAAATATGCATCTTGACCGTCATGGCGCTTTGAGGATGAAATGCTCAGAAAGTTTTGTTTTTTTATGATATTTGTCTGAAAGTACTGCTAGAGTGTAAAATACACATATTTACAAAAAGTCAGGGACAGATGGGTTCAATGTTTTTATTGGAATTAAGCTATTGAAATTACAAAATTGAAAACGATCAGATTTACCATCTTGGTGCTTCTAGTTTTAAGATGATGATACACTATGTCACGATCGTCGTATGAGAGAGACCAAGACGCAGCGTGGTATGCGTGCATTCTCTTTAATGAATGAACACTGAACAAAAACAACAAAAAATCAACAAACGAACCGTGAAGCTATACAAATAGTGCAGACAGGCAACTAAACATAGACAAGATCCCACAAGCACAAAAGGGAAATGGCTGCCTAAATATGATCCCCAATCAGAGACAACGATAAACAGCTGCCTCTGATTGGGAACTATATCAGGCCACCATAGGCATACAAATTCACCTAGATAACCCACCCAAGTCACCATCACGCCCCAACCAACACAGAGAAAAAACAGCTTACTATGTTCAGGGCGTGACACACTAGCAATTTCTTGAGGCAATATTAAGGATAGCCCGGGGCTAAGAACAATACAGTGGGAAAACGCCTATTGTGACTTTTGTCCAAATCAGCTACTTTGACCACTTTCCCAACAACTCAGACAACTTCTTTACTATTAAAATCTGAAATTAGAATAGAGTCATCTTCTACCAATCAAAAGTGACAGCTGTTTCAGTAACTGCATCAACTACTTAAACAACTGCTGTTTTGACCACTTTTGCAGCAAGTTAGACAAATCTTAGAACATATGAGATCTGAGTCTACTTCGTTGCTATTCAAATCTGAAATCAGAACAGAAATATACTATACAGCTCAAACGGTACAGCTGTTTTAGTAACTACATCAACTACATTTTATCTCAACTGACATTTTGACCAAAAAATGTCAACAACTAAGTCAAAAACTTAGAGCCACTGAAATCTTAATCTACTTCTCTGCTTTTCAAATATAAAATCAGAACACTCCTTCCAATACCACAAAAAAATACTTTTAAAGCGCTAAAGTCCCACAATTTTACTTAATGTAAAATGACCATCTAGTTATTATTTAACAGCTCTAGAGCTTAAACGATTTAGGCTATAAACATGAAACCAACTTTGAAATGTGCAGACATCCCTAACTTAGCTTGCTTGAGAAAATATTTTTGATACTATTAAACTTTTTATACTACAACCTTATTTGCATAAAACTCAATGCAACTCAATTGCCATAGACTTAAATGGTTACAAAAAATGGTTACACTTAAATGGTTACAAGACTTAAATGGTTACAAAAATGGAGACATCTCCTCTTTCACTGTTTAATCTATCAACATCAAACCAATGTTGAGGTGTTTAGAATGACCCTACTGAGATTGCTTGCATTCAGAATTTGTATACTATTTATGCTTTTTGAACTATAATGATTTAAAATGTGCAATATTTACATAAGAGTAAATGGCGACAACGAGAGGTAGATATCCACAGTGACACTGCTTTTAACCAGTCAAGTTAGAAACTTCAAACCAACTTTATGATGATGGAAACACTTAGATTCATAGATTGTCATTGCTCCATCTTTTAATCAGTTTTAATATGAATTCACTTGCATATTAGAACATACGCCACAACTCTTTAACCCTATAAGCTATAAACACGAAACCAACTTTCAAATGTGCAAACAGCAACTTACATGCTTAAAGGCCCACTGCAATCAAAAACGTGATTTTTCTGTGTTTCATAATCTGAGTGTACAAAACATTAGGAACATCTTAATATTGAGTTGCACCCCCTTTTGCTCTCAGAACAGCCTCAATTGGTCGGGGCATGGACAAGATGTCGAAAGCGTTCCACAGGGATGCTGGCCCATGTTGACTTCAATGCTTCCTACAGTTGTGTCAAGTTGGCATGAAGCCCTTTGGGTGGTGGACCATTCTTGATACACACAGGAAACTGTTGATTGAAAAACCCTGCAACTTTGCAGTTCTTGACACACTCAAACCGGTGCGCCTGGCACCTACTACCATATCGCGTTCAAAGGCACTTAAATCACCCAAATGACACACTTTAACAATCCATGTTTAAATTCTCGCAAGGCTTAAAAATACTTTGTTTAACTGTCTCCTTCCCTTAATCTTCACTGATTGAAGTGACATCAATAAGGGATCATAGCTTTCACCTGGTCAGTCAAATCAAATCAAAGTTTGTCACGTGCGCCGAATACAACAGGTGTAGACCTTACAGTGAAATATTTACTTACAGGGTCTAACCAATAGTGCAAAAAAGTATTAGGTGAACAATAGGTAAGTAAAGAAATAAAACAACAGTAAAAAGAAAGGCTTTATACAGTAGCGAGGCTACATACAGACACCGGTTAGTCAGGCTGATTGAGGTAGTATGTACATGTAGATATGGTTAAAGTAACTATGCATATATGATGAACAGAGAGTAGCAGTAGCGTAAAAGAGGGGTTGGCGGGTGGTGGGTGGAGGGTGGAGGGACACAATGCAGATAGCCCGGTTAGCCAATGTGTGGGAGCACTGGTTGGTCGGCCCAATTGAGGTAGTATGTACATGAATGTATAGTTAAAGTGACTATGCATATAAGATAAACAGAGAGTAGCAGCAGCGTAAAAGAGGGGTTGGGGGGGCACACAATGCAAATAGTCCGGGTAGCCATTTGATTACCTGTTCAGGAGTCTTATGGCTTGGGGGTAAAAACTGTTGAGAAGCCTTTTTGTCCTAGACTTGGCACTCCAGTACCACTTGTCATGTGGTAGTAGAGAGAACAGTCTATGACTGGGGTGGCTGGGGTCTTTGACAATTTTTAGGGCCTTCCTCTGACACCACCTGGTGTAGAGGTCCTGGATGGCAGGAAGCTTGGCCCCAGTGATGTACTGGGCCGTACGCATTACCCTCTGTAGTGCCTTGCGGTCAGAGGCCGAGCAATTGCCATACCAGGCAGTGATGCAACCAGTCAGGATGCTCTCGATGTTGCAGCTGTAGAACCTTTTGAGGATCGCAGAACCCATGCCAAATCTTTTTAGTTTCCTGAGGGGGAATAGGCTTTGTCGTGCCCTCTTCACGACTGTCTTGGTGTGTTTGGACCATTCTAGTTTGTTGTTGATGCGGACACCAAGGAACTTGAAGCTCTCAACCTGCTCCACTACAGCTCCGTCGATGAGAAGTCTATGTCATGAGCTGGTGTTCCTAATGTTTTCTCCACTCAGTGTATATAGCTCCATACTATGAGGTTTTAATAGTACTGTGAAATTGTGAAAATTAGAATAATGCCCTTTTAGTGTAAGAGCTATTTGAAAAGACTGCCTGAAATTTCAGCCAGTTTTGGTGGGATGGAGTTTTGGCCTGCCTGGTGACATCACCATGCGGTAAATTAGTTAATAGACCAATAAGAAAGAGAGTTTCAACCCTTTCTGCCAATAATAGCTCATTTTCAGTTTTCCCCTCCCTACTCAGACCACTCCCAGACAGTCCTAGCTAAATTATTGCTTGAGAAATTGCCCTTTGCTAAGAAACAATTTTTGTTTCTTTTTTACAATTTTAATAGAAATCAATGAGAGTAAGGTACTTAATTGTTACCCAGAAATTATTTGATATTGACATAAAAACATCTGCATTGGAGCTTTAAGAAAACATTTTTGACAGCATCCATACTTTTTGTATTACAACAATATTTAAATGAGCTACCAGTGCATTTTAATGGCAATAAAAGGGCAGAAGACTTGAATGGTAAAAACTTCTAAATGTTCCTGTTGAACCGTTTAAGATATCAACATTAAACAATGTTGAAATGTGCACACTGACCCACCTTACATTAATTGCATATGGCTTTTTGATACTATTTATACTTATGAACCTATGAATACTCATCTTCTGCACATCTATCACCCCATTGTTTAATTTGCTATACTGTAATAAATTTGCCACTATGGCCTATTTATTGCCTCACCCCCCTTATCCTACCTCATTTGCACACGCTGTATATAGACTTTCTCTATTGTATTATTGACTGTATGTTTGTTTATTCCATGTGTAACTCTGTGTTGTTTGTGTCACACTGCTTTGCTTTATCTTGGCCAGGTCGCAGTTGTAAATGAGAACTTGTTCTCAACTAGCCTACCTGGTTAAATAAAGGTGAAATAAAACAAATAAAAAAATACAAATGTTTAACATTTGCATAAAATCAAAAATATTGACATGCTATTCCTCTTGAACAGTTTAAGATGTCATCTCCACAACAATTTTTGAATGTGCAGACTGACTAACTTAGATTGTCTGCATACAGCTTTTTGACACTATTTATAATCTTTTAACAATAACCTCTCAAAACAAACGCATCCCAACAGGAAACGATTAATTGTCGTTCATACACGTATCCTCCACTCCAATTTTAGACAATTTCCTTTTTGTTACATTTTTCAACACTAATGTTGTCCGTTCAGAATCTTCACCAACTTTGCTCGACGCGCTGTTTGATTCTAATTCAGCATCCACTTCCTCTAACTTTCCCTTGACTCAGCAAAATACTCTCATGTTACCTCGTCAGCATAGCAGGTATTTACAGGGTAGTGTCATAATTTTACCTCACGTTTCTCCTCCTCCTTTCCTATAAGCAAGTGTGCAGACTGTCATTCATCTATTATCTACCTATTATCTCTGAATGATCGGCTATGAAAAGCCAACTGACATTTACTCCTGAGGTGCTGACCTGTTGCACCCTCGACATCCACTGTGATTATTATTACTTGACCCTGCTGGTCACCTATGAACATTTGAACATCTTGGCCATGTTCTGTTATAATCTCCACCCGGCACAGCCAGAAGAGGACTGGCCACCCCTCATAGCCTGGTTCCTCTCTAGGTTTCTTCCTAGGTTTTGCCCTTTCTAGGGAGTTTTTCCTAGCCACCGTGCTACTACACCTGCATTGCTTGCTGTTTGGGGTTTTAGGCTGGGTTTCTGTACAGCACTTTGAGATATCAGCTGATGTAAGAAGGGCTTTATAAATAAATTAGATTTTGATTTGATTTGATTTGACTTAAGCCTATGAGCATGGCACACTAAGGCAATTCCACCACGGTTGCTGATTAACCTATTGGCTCACTCATGCAATAATCGCTTTCCTTCCATTCAACCAATGGGAATGAGGCAACCTTGTCTCCCACTTGTTCTTTTACAGCAACAGTCTTCGACAACTCAAACACATCATCTCGGTGATTTACACCATCATGCTTTGCCATCTTGGCAATCGTGTAGGCTACCTCAGGCTTCAGCATGCACTTGGAGGGCATTTCTGCGTGGGAATTGTTACTCATTTCGATCAGCTCATTTAATTATCCGTGGGGTATTTTAGAATTCATGAGCCGCTATTCAACATGTGGAATTATTTGCACAAATCGATTCAAGCGGTTACCCCAGACACTCGAACGGATCATTATCATTATCATTATCCTCTGTATTTCGATTTGCAGGGGATAGCTCTCATCTCCCAGCTCAGTTAAGCACACAGCTACAGGGTATTTGCACAGCCGACGTTTGCCACTGAAGTAGGATATCACTGTAGGCTATTTTTGTTTCTCATCACTGCATCGCATGTCCTTGGCGGGATTTTGATTCCCCCATCATGCTGCTACGTCTAGCCATCATCCCATGTTAATATAAATTAATTCAGCTATCAGATCCGGATGGATCATTGTAAATGCACGTTTATGCATAGTCTCGGGCATTTTTAGACCCACAAGGCCTGTCTGGTAAACAATATGTTGTCTTGTGTCAAACCTTCTTTTGCAGGAAGTGCACAGAGATATATCCAAATCTATCCTCTGCAGGGACAAGGGCACACATATGCAGCTGGTCGTGGCTCGCAAGTATAATCCATTCTTAGTCTATTATTTGATGATTTTCAACGTTACTTATTGACACTTCATTCTTAAGTTCTGCATGCAATGCATGGGCATGGCCATTATAATACTCTATAGACTTTGTAGCAGATATCTTGCCTGCACAAATCCATAAAATGAAATTGTATTGTCATATGTACAGAACAAAGGTGGTGTAGGCTTCAGAGTTCAATGACATGCTTACTTTTGCCAATCTTGTTCACACATCATAGGGCTAAGCAAATGTTATTATGTAATGTTGATCTAGCGAACGTTTGCAGTGCAGGCTTTGTTTGGTTTACGGTGTGTAGCCCACGCGCCTACTCTTTCCCCCTTACATGTTGTCATGTTTCCTGTTCCATCGCTATCGCTCTCTCCTCTCTATTAATTTTTTAGAATGTATGGAACGCCATAACACCGGCACGTCTTTAATTCATGGTCGTCCCACGCAGGCCGTGAGCACTCCCGTCCACTGGTCTACACAGGGCAATTGCTGACGTGCTGTTCCCAGCTATATCATTGGATAAGAGTGGACTCGGGAACTAAGGTGCGCCTTCTGTCAAGGCGGGCAAAATCAAAACCATTACAATGAATATATAATTCTAAGAATCTATTGACGCAACTGTGCACCAATCTAAGTAACCTCCCGCATCTGCAGTGGAAGGTGGCCGAGCTACACTGGTGTTTGTCAGACCATGAGACATCCAGAAAATGTAACTTCTCACGAAAACGTCTGTAGCGTCCAAACTGCCGACAAACTACACTGAACAAAAATATAAAAGCAACATGTAAAGTTTTGGTCCCATGTTTTATGAGCTGAAATAAAATATCCCTGAAATGTTTCACATGCACAAATATTATTTCTCTCATATTGTGCACAAATTTGTTTACATCCCTGTTAGTGAGCATTCATCCTTTGCCAAGATAATCTATCCACCTGACAGGTGTGGCATACCTAGAAGATGATTAAACAGCATGATCATTACATCTGTTCACCTTGTGCTAGGGACAATAAAAGGCCACTCTGAAATGTGCAATTTTGTCATGCAACACAATGCCACAGGTGTCTCAAGTTGAGAGAGTGGGAAATTGGCATACAATTGGCATACAATTCTCTGTTCCCAGAGAATTGAATGTTAATTTCTCTACCATAAGCCACCTCCAACGTCGTTTTAGAGAATTTTGCAGTACGTCCAACTGCAGACCACGTGTAACCACACCAGCCAAGGACCTCCACATCCGGCTTCTTAATCTGCGGGATCGTCTGAGACCAGACACCCGGACAGCTGATGAAACTGGGTTTGCATAACCGAATAATTTTGGCACAAACTGTCAGAAACCGTCTCAGGGAAGCTCTTCTGCTTGCTCGTCGTCCTCACCAGGGTCTTGACCTGACCGCAGTTCGGCTTCGTAACCGTCTTCAGTGGGCAAATACTCACCTTCGATGGACACTGTCACGCTGGAGAAGCGTTTTTCAAAGATGAATCCCAGTTTCAACTGTATCGGGCAGATGGCAGACATCATTTATGGCATCGTGTGGGCGAGCGATTTGCTGATGTCAACGTTGTGAACAGAGTGCCCTATGGTAGCGGTGTGGTTATGGTATGGGCAGACATAAGCTATGGACCATGAACACAATTGCATTTTATCGATGGCAATTTGAATGCACAGAGATGCCGTGACGAGATCCTGAGGTCCATTGTCGTGCCATTCATCTGCCGCCATCACCTCCTGTTTCAACATAATAATGCATGGCCCCATGTTGCAAGGATCTGTACACAATTCCTTGAAGCTGAAAATTTCCCAATTCTTCCATGGCCTGCATACTCACCAGACATGCCACCCATTGAGCATGTTTGATATGCTGTGGATCGACATGTACGGTGGCATGTTCCAGTTCCTGACAATATCCAGCAACTTCGCACAGCCATTAAAGAGGAATGGGACAACATTCCACAGGCAACAATCAACAGACTGATTAACTCTATGCGAAGGCGATGTGTCGCACTGCATGAGGCAAATGGTGGTCACACCAGATACTGACTGGTTTTATGATCCATGCCTCTACTTTCTGTGATCAACAGATGCATATCTGTATTCCCAGTCATGTGAAATCCATAGATTAGGGCCTAATGAAATTATTTCAATTGACTGATTTCCTTATATACTCTGTAACTCAGTAAAATCTTTGAAATGTTGCATGTTGCGTTTATTTTTGTTCAGTGTATTATGACCACTCTATGGAAAGGGGAGACGCTCAGGTAACCCTTACAAATGAAGTATGTAGGTAGTTTTGTGCCAATAAAAATAAGGGGTTAAACGTGTACAAAAAACTAAAATATTTCCTGAGCTTTCTTGTATCTCCTAGATATAGGACAGACACTTCAAACCCTTCTTCCTTATGATTTATTTTATGATTGTCTTTTTTGCTATTTATGAATGTTTTATTCAATGCGTTTCTGTGGGCTATAGTAGTAAATGCCAAATACAATATTTACCAAATCATTTTTTAATATTTGTTTTTATACCAAAGGGGGCATTAAAATTCTAATTCAAATAGCTAAATGATCCATGGTATGACCATCTTAAAACAATTTAATATGTTAGCTTAGTACTCCAATTGATTCGTCAGTGATTCAAATGGAATGTAATCCATGCTTTCTGAGCTCAGTAGACCTAATACTGCTCATCACTCTTGGCCTTTTGTATTTCATCTCGTTATAAACGAAATGTTTTCCATTTACATGATTGGTCGTGTTGGTCCCTGCAATCAGTTCTATCTTGATTAATGGTTATATTCTCCAGCAGCAAACTGTGGCAGGGTGGCCATTGACAGTAATATATCAATCAAGAACTGTGGCTTTCCGCTTCAGTAATGTTGCCTGTAGCTTATTAAATGCAATTTCATGGTTTTGTCATCATTCTAACAATTTGTTCTTATTACAGGTGGAGCTTCAGTATCTTAAGAATGTGTGACAACTTGCTGAACTGATCTGTGGAAATTCTTCTTTATGCAAGCTTCAAACATCATACCCTACTAACAACTGTTTGGTCCCATAGCCACCACCTTCTGGTTACAAATGAAGACTACCTAGCAATGGGTTTACCACGCTGTTTCCTTTACTGCTACAGTACAAGGTTCATCTGGCACCTGCACAGGTTTGGGTAGCAATCCGTTTTTAATAACACTTTTACTCAAGTGCCTTTTTTACAGCTGGTGCCACAGTTTCTATGGTCATGTAGCAATAGCATCCTGATTTCAGATCTCATTATAGACAGTTGGCTCTGAGTACGGGTTTACTACGGACGCTTCCCATCCGTGTACTTTTGAGGGAATTTTTAGGCATTGGTTATTACCTTTTACGTTACAGATACTCGGTTCATCTTTAGTGGGCCTCATTCATAAGCCTAGAGTCAGCATGTGGCACACTGGGCGAATGACATTAGTCAGGCACTACTACGTCTAGTTGTGTTGTCTCGTGCCATCTTTCCCGATTTTTATCTCATCAGAACGACTGTTCATCACAACAAGACAAACTACTTGCTACTTCTTATTTTCCAGCATATGCTCGCAGCCTCAGACAAGGCGGTTTCCTCCGCTTGACGTCTCCGATGTCGTATTCTTACTGGTTATTCATGGTTCCTTCAATGTTCACAACTCCTATTTACCATTTTCTTCATGTGATTTAGGGTTTTTCTGATGTGGTCTTTTCACCTTAATCACTAGCCTCATTCCTAAGCAATCTAAATCGGGTTCCTGCAGAACTATCATGATGGCACCCACTTACACTTATCATTTCTCTTGCTTTATGCTTATATTTATTCATGCTCAACCCCACTCCGGTCCTTATCATTCATTCTCGTTTCATCCTTCCTATTCAACCCTCTGTTTCATTCCTCTCCTTTCTTAAATAATATAAAGGTGCTATCTTTCTCCTCTAAACTACACTGGTCTTTCTTTCAGAACTGGAGCAGTAACCACCGCAGCTACATTAGGTATAATTCCACCATCACTCTCCAGAAACTAGGCCACTGGCTATGCTCTGCTACACCTCACTTGTTAGGCCCAATCAATTTGACTTCTTCTCAGCAATGGCTGCTTACCATAGCTAATTTAGTTGCAGAGTTTCTAATGATATGCATGTATGTTGCGGTCATTCATATTACACCCGGCTTTTGGGTCAGTCATTATTTGGCATGCGTCCCCATCACTCATTTACTGCATGCACGACTGGATTCGAAAGAAGCAAACGTCTCATATTTGACAAATCGCATTACAGAATGTGTGGTTGGGTTCCACATACAGTTTAAATCGGAAGTTTACATACACTTTGGTTGGAGTCATTAAAACTCGTTTTTCTTTTTTTCTTCTTCTTTTTTTTATAAAATTTCTCCCCTTTTCTCCCCAATTTTCGTGTTATCCAATCGCTAGTAATTACTATCTTGTCTCATCGCTACAACTCCCGTACGGGCTCGGGAGAGACGAAGGTCGAAAGCCACGCGTCCTCCGAAGAAGCCGCACTGCTTCTTAACACAGCGCGCCTCCAACCCGGAAGCCAGCCGCACCAATGTGTCGGAGGAAACACCGTGCACCTGGCCCCCTTGGTTAGCGCGCACTGCGCCCGGCCCGCCACAGGAGTCGCTGGAGAGCGATGAGACAAGGATATCCCTACCGGCCAAACCCTCCCTAACCCGGACGACGCTAGCCCAATTGTGCGTCGCCCCACGGACCTCCCGGTCGCGGCCGGCTGCGACAGAGCCTGGGCACAAACCCAGAGACTCTGGTGGCGCAGCTAGCACTGCGATGCAGTGCCCTAGACCACTGCGCCACCCGGGAGGCCCTTAAAACTCGTTTTTCAATCACTCCACAACTTTCTTGTTAACAAACTATAGTTTTGGCAAGTCGGTTAGGACATTTACTTTGTGGATGACACAAGTCATTTTTCCAACAATTGTTTACAGACAGATTATTTCACTTATAATTCACTGGATCACAATTCCAGTGTGTTAGAAATGTGCATACACTAAGTTGACTGTGCCTTTAAACAGCTTGGAAAATTCCAGAAAATGATGTCAAGGCTTGAGAAGTTTCTGATTGGCTAATTTACATATTTTGAGTCAATTGGAGGTGTACCTGTGGATATATTTCAAGGCCTACCTTCAAATTCCGTGCCTCTTTGCTTGACATCATGGGAAAATCAAAAGAAATCAGCCAAGACCTCAGGAAAAAAATTGTAGACCTCCACAAGTCTGGTTCATCCTTGGGAGCAATTTCCAAACGCCTGAAGGTACCACGTTCATCTGTACAAACAATAGTAATCAAGTTTAAACACCATGGGCCCACGCAGCCATCATACCGCTCAGGAAGGAGATGCGTTTTGTCTCCTGGAGATGAACGTACTTTGGTGCGAAAAGTGCAAATAAATCCCAGAACAACAGCAAAGGACCTTGTGAAGATGCTGGAGGAAACAGGTACAAAAGTATCTATATCCACAGTAAAATGAGTCCTATATCGACATAACCTGAAAGGCCACTCAGCAAGGAAGAAGCCACTGCTCCAAAAGCGCATTAAAAAAACTGACTATGGTTTGCAACTGCACATGGGGACAAAGATCGTACTTTTTGGAGAAATGTCCTCTGGTCAAATGAAACAAAAATAGAACTGTTTGGCCATAATGACCATTGTTATGTTTGGAGGAAAAAGGGGGAGGCTTGCAAGCTGAAGAACACCATCCCAACCGTGAAGCATGTGGGTGGCAGCATCATGTTGTGGGGGTGCTTTGCTGCAGGAGGGACTGGTGCACTTCACAAATATATGGCATTATGAGGCAGGAAAATTATGTGGATATATTGAAGCAACATCTCAAGACATCAGTCAGGAAGTTAAAACTTGGTCGCAAGTTTCCTAATCCTATAGAACATATGTGGGCAGACTGAAAAAGCATGTGCAAGCAAGGAGGCCTACAAACCTGACTCAGTTTACACCAGGTCTGTCAGGAGGAATGGGCCAAAATTCAACCAACTTTTTATGGGAAGATAGTGGAAGGCTACCCGAAAAGTTTGACCCAAGTTAAACAATTTAAAGGCAATGCTACCAAATACTAATTGAGTGTATGTAAACTTCTGACCCACTGGGAATGTGATGAAAGAAATAAAAGCTGAAAGAAATCATTCTCTCTACTATTATGCTTACATTTCACATTCTTGAAATAAAGTGGTGATCCTAAGTGACCTAAGACAGGGAATTTTTACTCGGATTAAATGTAAGGAATTGTGAAAAACGGAGTTTAAATGTATTTGGCTAAGGTGTATGTAAACTTCCGACTTCAACTGTACCATCATACATAACATTTATTCTAAATAATTCAGAGTAACAATGCACTTAGCAGGTCCTTATTGGGCCTGTGACTCGGGCAGATGCCCATATCGTCCTGCATTTTGGTATGCACTAAAGCTCGGTTAGTGTTTCATGTCAATCATTACGGCATGCATTGTTGGATTCAATTCTAGGTTAGTGTTTCATGTTAATCATGCATGTCTCTTACTGCATGCGTGGCTGTGTAGACGTACACGCAGATGTCTCATTTCAACCAAACACATTCCATATGATACTTTCCATTACAGAAGAATTGCACTTTGTCTATTCTTTACATACATCTCTTTTACATCTATTCATCTTGTCTTTAGATCCAACCATTTCTCCGCCATGTCCCTTCTCCCTGTTGAGTAACTTTTTTTCATTGGGGGGGGGGGGGGGGGGGGGGTTCAATGCCAAATGTCCAGCACAGGACAACCGGTCATCAGCATCTGGCTCTGAGGAGCCTTCCTTGGAAACGAGGCCTACCCCAAACTATTCAATAAAATTCCTTATTATATTCTCTCTGTTGTCATTCAGTTAAGCTTGTACTCGATTGAACCATATACATTTGCATAAAATAACTCGCCAACAGTAACTGTTTCACTGTTCAAGCTATACACCAAACCAATTTTCTCATTTTCAGGCTAACTTCAAATAATTAACTTGTAGCAACTATAACTATATACATTTGCATAAAATAACTCTCCAACAGTTACTCTTGAACCGTTCAAGGTAGAGACACCTAACCAACGTTCTCGTGTTCAGGCTATTCTATCCAATCAATCAGCCAATTAATACATTTTTCCATCTACCTACTTTTTCAACAGTATAACCAGTCACTACCCTTACTACTGCAGTCACTACCACTACTATAACTAACTTCAAACCATAAATACTTTTGAAAAAGCTAGCAAGCACACACATTTTCTTCAGGAAATGTACTTCTCTAGTTTGCTGTTTGATTTGGAATTAGGCCACCAAGTTTCAAAAAGGGAGGGCCATGGCAAACTAGATGATAAAGTTCTTGAAGGTGTTGCCAGAATGTTTTGCAGTGACTCAGTCTTTCACTGTAGTATTCAGCAAAGGAGTGACTATTTCTGAAATAAAACTATGGCAAATTGTTGCAGTTTATTTAAAAAAAAAAGATTTAACCTTTATTTAACCAGGTAGGCTAGTTGAGAACAAGTTCTCATTTACAACTGCGACCTGGCCAAGATAAAGCAAAGCAGTTCGACACATACAACAACACAGAGTTACACATGGAATAAACAAACATACAGTCAATAATACAGTAGAAAAAAAGTCTATATATATTGTGTGCAAATGAGGTAAGATAAGGTAGGTAAGGAAATAAATAGGCCATGGTGGCGAAGTAATTACAATATAGCAATTAAACACTGGAATGGTAGATGTGCAGAAGATGAATGTGCAAGTAGAGATACTGGGGTGCATAAAGAAATAAATACAGTATGGGGATGAGGTAGTTGGATGGGCTATTTACAGATGGGCTATGTACAGGTGCAGTGATCTGTGACCTGCTCTGACAGCTGGTGCTTAAAGCTAATGAGGGAGATATGTCTCCAGCTTCAGTGATTTTTGCAGTTCATTCCAGTCATTGGCAGCAGAGAACTGGAAGGAGAGGCGGCCAAAGGAAGAATTGGCTTTGGGGCAGTGAGATATACCTGCTGGAGCGTGTGCTACGGGTGGGTGCTGCTATGGTGACCAGTGAGCTGAGATAAGGCGGGGCTTTACCTAGCAAAGACTTGTAGATGACCTGGAGCCAGTGGGTTTGGCGAGTTTGCAGATAACATATTTTTTTTTTTTATGCATTTTATTTTCCCTGGAACCTAAATATGCTGAACTGCCCACAAATTCTGAAACATTGTCTAGGCCTACCCTAGACATTTGAAATAACAAAGTGAATCCTCTGTTCTACTGTTATGTTCTAATGTAACATTTTAACCTGAGGTCCGGATCTGATCATATATAGCATAATATTTGAAATAGCTTATCTATTTAATACTTTGAAGTAGGTCCAATTAAATATGCAATATGTAACTTTTTGGGCCACCCAACCAATTCGCAGAAAAGTGTGTTAGATCTGTCATTCTCATTGAAAGCAAGTCTAACAAGCGGTCTGTTCTATGTGCTATGTTTCATGTTCTTAAGTTTCGGTTTTGCATCTTTTACTTTCTGTTTTGTACACCAGCTGAAAATACAATATTTTGGGATATGGAAAATACATTTCACAGCGTTTTAGATGGTTTAGTCCCAAACTGAAATTGGCGAACTATTACAATTTTCGCAACCAGGAAATGGCACAATTTCTGCATAGTGAATCTTCAAATTAATTGTATTCTAATTTGTTGAATATGTTATTTAGGGAGTATGAAACCATCAAATGTTAAGAATTTATTTAAAAATTTGATCATATTACTCCAGTGCTAGCCTCCCTACACTGGCTTCCTGTTAAGGCAAGGGCTAATTTCAAGGTTTTACTGCTAACCTACAAAGCATTACAAGGGCTTGCGCCTACCTATCTTTCCAATTTGGTCCTGCCGTACATACCTACACATACGCTACGGTCACAAGATGCAGGCCTCCTAATTGTCCCTAGGATTTCTAAGCAAACAGCTGGAGGCAGGGCTTTCTCCTATAGAGCTCCATTTTTATGGAATGGTCTGCCTACCCATGTGAGAGACGCAGACTCGGTCTCAACCTTTAAGTCTTTACTGAAGACTCATCTCTTCAGTAGGTGCTATGATTGAGTGTAGTCTGGCCCAGGAGTGTGAAGGTGAACGGAAAGGCTCTGAAGCAACAAACAGCCCTTGCTGTCTCTGCCTGGCCGGTTCCCCTCGCTCCACTGGGATTCTCTGCCTCTAACCCTATTACAGGGGCTGAGTCACTGGCTTACTGGTGCTCTTCGATGCCGTCCCTAGGAGGCGTGCGTCACTTGAGTGGGTTGAGTCACTGATGTGGTCTTCCTGTCTGGGTTGGTGCCCTCCCTTGGATTGTGCCGTGGCGGAGATCTTTGTGGGCTATACTCGGCCTTGTCTCAGGATGGTAGGTTGGTGGTTGAAAATATCCCTCTAGTGGTGTGGGGGCTGTGCTTTGGCAAAGTGGGTGGGGTTATATCCTGCCTGTTTGGCCCTGTCCGGGGATATCATCAGATGGGGCCGCAGTATCTCCTGACCCTTCCTGTCTCAGTCTCCAGTATTTATGCTGCAGTAGTTTATGTGTCGGGGGGCTAGGGTCAGTCTGTTATATCTGGAGTATTTCTCCTGTCTTATCCGGTGTCCTGTGTGAATTTAAGTATGCTCTCTCTAATTCTCTCTTTCTTTCTCTCTTTCTTTCTCTCTCTCGGAGGACCTGAGCCCTAGGACCATGCCTCAGGACTACCTGGCATGATGACTCCTTGCTGTCCCCAGTCCACCTGGCCGTGCTGCTGCTCCAGTTTCAACTGTTCTGCCTGCGGCTATGGAACCCTGACCTGCTCACCGGACGTGCTACCTGTCCCAGACCTGCTGTTTTCAACTCTCTAGATACTGCAGGAGCGGTAGAGATACTCTCAATGATCGGCTATGAAAAGCCAACTGACATTTACTCTTGAGGTGCTGACTTGTTGCACCCTCGACAACCACTGTGATTATTATTATTTGACCATGCTGGTCATTTATGAACATTTGAACATCTTGGCCATGTTCTGTTATAATCTCCACCCGGCACAGCCAATAGAGGACTGGCCACCCCTCATAGCCTGGTTCCTCTCTAGGTTTCTTCCAAGGTTTTGGCCTTTCTAGGGAGTTTTTCCTAGCCACCGTGCTTCTACACCTGCATTGCTTGCTGTTTGGGGTTTTAAGCTGGGTTTCTGTACAGCACTTTGAGATATCAGCTGATGTAAGAAGGGCTATATAAATACATTTGATTTGATTTGATTCTGCAATGATCATGGAAATAAAATAATCACGAAATAGATTTTTTTAAATTGTTATGGCAAAGATTTTTGCTCATCCCACTAAGGGCAAATTATTCAATCTTGTTGTATTTTCTTATTTTTGGGGTTTTATGAATAAGCGTGTCATATCCCCTATTTGCACAAAATACCGTTTACCTGCTTGCAATGAAATACTTCAACCACCAGAAATAGTATGCTCGCATGGTCTCAAGTTTTCTAGAATCTAAGCACATTATCTTAATGTTTTTATTTAACCTTTATTTAAGAACAAATTCGTATTTACAATGATGGCCTACCAAAAGGCCAAAGGCCTACTGTGGGGAGGGGTGCTGGGATGAAGATTTTTTGTTATATATATATATCTATATATATATATATATATCTATATATCTATATATATATATATATATATCTATATATATATATCTATCTATATATCTATATATATATCTATATATCTATATATATATCTATATATATATATATATATCTATATATATATATATATATCTATATATATATATATATATCTATATATCTATCTATATATATCTATATATATCTATATATCTATCTATATATATCTATCTATATATATCTATCTATATCTATATCTATATCTATATATATATATATATATATATATATATATATAAAATATATAAAATATAGGACACAACACACATCATGACAAGAGAACAACACAAAGAGAGACCTAAGACAACTGGTCAAGTAAATGTTTTATAAATGGCAACTTTTGCGTAAAAACTGGCATATGCATGCTTTATTGCAAACTGACCCCTTGCCAATAGGCACAAGAGTAGAACAGAGTATTGAATTTGTATTATTGGTTGCTTACGCCAGCTGTGTCAGATCTATATGTGCTTTAAAGACAACTGGGAACTCTGAAAAAAAACGAGGTCATATCATGACGTCAGTGATCTTCAGGTCGGAAAGTCCGACTTCTAGAAAAATGCCAGAGTTTCGGACTTGGAATTCCAAGTTGGATTTAACCAGTCGGAGCTGTTCTTTTCCCTCCCAGAGTTCTCAGTTGTCTTGAACGCAATAAAGTCAGAAGTTGGAGATTTCCGTGTTCCCAGTTGCTTTGAACGCAGCATATGCAGAGAGGCTATGCCCAACATTTTATTCCACCCTATTTTTACTAGAATATTAACATTTTGTTAGGTTTTAAATCTGGAATAATGTGGAACTCTTCCGTTATAACAAAGGACACGAGCCAATTAAATAATTGGTTTGGTGAAAAATGTCTGTTGCTCTGTGTTGTGTGACAAGTGTGTGACGCCCTGCAATGGTGAGATTTTATTGAAGGTGTTCTTCATTTTTTTGACAATGATTTCACTGTCCACTGGTTACTTTAGTGTGGTTCACAAATGTTTTCAATATTTACTAATTTCACAACTGGAAGTGTTTTAAATATAGATCATTATGATCTGGTTATAAACTACAGTTCAAAAGAAAACAGGACATCTGTGACAGTAAATTGTACTGTAGGGAAAATATTTAGGCACTATTATATAGATAATATTTTTGTTATTTCAAGGGAACTGACATGCCCTTCTGCAATTACATTCAAAGTGAACTCAGAGGCTTCGTCCACAAAGTACAGTCGTGGCCAAAGGTTTTGAGAATGACACAAATATTAATTTTCACAAAGTCTGCTGCCTCAGTTTGTATGATGGCTATTTGCATATACTCCAGAATGTTATGAAGAGTGATCAGATGAATTGCAATTAATTGCAAAGTCCCTCTTTGCCATGCAAATGAACTGAATCTCCCAAAACATTTACACTGTATTTCAGCCCTGCCACAAAAGGACCAGCTGACCAGCTGTGTATCTGCACGCGCAGTGAGGCGAAGACTTCTAGAGGATGGCCTGGTGTCAATAAAGGGCAGCAAAGAAGCCACTTCTCTCCAGGAAAAACATCAGGGACAGACTGATATTCTGCAAAAGGTACAGGGATTGGACTGCTGAGGACTGGGGTAAAGTCATTCTCTCTGATGAGAGAATGACAACTTTCCGATTGTTTGGGGCATCCGGAAAAAAGCTTGTCCGGAGAAGACAAGGTGAGCGCTACCACCAGTACTGTATCATGCCAACTGTAAAGCATCCTGAGACCATTCATGTGTGGGGTTGCTTCTCAGCCAAGGGAGTGGGCTCACTCACAATGTTGCCTAAGAACACAGCCATGAATAAAGAATGGTACCAACACATCCTCCGAGAGCAACTTCTCCCAACCATCCAGGAACAGTTTGGTGACGAACAGTGCCTTTTCCAGCATGATGGAGCACCTTGCCATAAGGCAAAAGTGATAACTAAGTGCCTCGGAGAACAAAACATCGGTATTTTGGGTCCATGGCCAGGAAGCTCCCCAGACCTTAATCCCATTGAGAACTTGAGGTCAATCCCCAAGAGGCGGGTAGACAAACAAAACCCCACAAATTCTGACAAACTCCAAGCATTGATTATGCAAGAATGGGCTGCCATCAGTCAGGATGTGGCCCAGAAGTTAATTGACAGCATGCCAGGGCGGATTGTAGAGGTCTTGAAAAAGAAGGGTCAACACTGCAAATATTGACTCTTTGCATCAACTTCATGTAATTGTCAATACAACTATTTGACACTTATGAAATGCTTGTAATTATATTTCAGTATTCCATAGTAACATCTGACAAAAATATCTAAGACACTGAAGCAGCAAACTTTGTGAAAATTAATATTTGTGTCATTCTCAAAACTTTTGGCCAGTCAGTAGCTGTTGTTGCGCAGCCCGTACCCTCTGCTGTCGTCACGAATCGAACCGACTGAAGGGTACAAGGAGGGTGCTGACGGGGCTCTTTCCAATACAAACAAAGCGGAGAGATCAGGTGCACTCAAAAGTGGAAGTGATTAGATAATTTCATCCTTGGCTATCTGTTGTGTCCTGGAACGCAACATTATCCGGGCTTCCAGAAGTGCAACATGGTTCTGCTTCGGCACATATCCATCGCCCTAACTGCAGCGGTGGCTGCATTCGGGTCCGCGCTGTTTATCGCCTTAAATTATTTATACAGAAGGCGAATATGGTCTCCCGAAGCGGAATATTACATGATCAAAGAGGTAAGCTTTGCCATGTAGGAATGTTCAGTCGGCATAAGTTTATGGCTCTGTAACTGTTACAATCGGGGGACAGACGCACAGTTTTCACGGTTTATCTCTGGATTCTTTACGTGCCAGAGCGTTAAAGTTCTGAAGGGGAATGTGGAATCGAACGCATACAGGCATAGAGATGATTTAACGAATCACTTATGTATCGACATGGGGCCTTCCAGCCCAGAGAATGCAAATGACAATGATGCGCGTTCATCTCAGACCATGTTGATAAACTGACAATCTGACTTCACGTTGATAATGATGAAGGGTTTTGATAAAGAATGATGCACATAATGAGAATCATACAAGATTTACGGTCCAAGAAAGCTACAGTAGAAGAGAATACACACTAATAGTCTAATGTTAAAGTAGAAAATGCAAATCATTCCAAAGTAATTCACAGTCATAATAATACTTGAAGCATTTCCTCTGACTATAGCCTGCCCTATACGGACATTGGCATATTACCTGAAATTAACTAATATGATTTTCAGGAGCTCATTGGTCTTGATTCACACAAAGAGGCCAGATTAGACTACAGTTAATGTAATCGAACGAGAATTGCTGAGAAACTTGCTGACTCCTCAAATTTGCCTCTCACAAACCAATGATGTGGTATAGAGCTGATGTAACTAACATTGGTGCCATAACAACATTACATAGTGGTCAAAGTGCAAATGCAGTTATTGTGGCACAAGTAGACAGCTATTGGCGGTTTAGTTTATTAGGATCCCCATTAGCTACTGCAAATGCAGCAGCTACTCTTCCTGTGGTCCACATAAAACATACAAAGTACAGAACAGTAAGAGATAAGAACATCATAAGATATTACATTAAATTCAAAATAAAAATTAGAGTTATATATAGGAAAGACACTGAGAGACAACATACTATTTACACACTATTCATAAACACATTTTTATATTCTTATTTACTGTACAGTTAAATTAGATCTTTAGAAAGAGGAGATGAGCTGTGATACAATATGTTTTTCATCTGTTTTTTAAAGCTAAACTTGGATTTTGCCTGAGTAACCTCTGGTGGCAGAGCATTCCATGATGACATGGCTCTATACATAAGTGAGCGATTCATTAAATCTGTTTTTGGTTTGAGTACCGTGGGGTCACAACAACAGAGGCTGTTGCCTGCATTGCACACAAAAATGCAAGTGATTGTGAAATACTGCAGCATTATCTATACTTTACTGGTAATCCTACAGGGACAGATAGTGAAAAATACTGATGTACAGTGCCTTCAGAAAGTATTCAGACCCCTTGACTTCTTACACATTTTGTTACGTTATTGCCTTATTCTAAAATTGATCAAATCGTTTTCCCCCCTCATCAATCTACACACAATACCCCATAATGACAAAGCGAAAACAGGTTTAGATTTTTTTGCTAATTTATCAAATTTAAAAAAGCTGAAATATCACATTTATATAAGTATTCAGAACCTTTACTTAGTACTTTGTTGAAGCACCTTTGGCAGTGATTCCAGCCTCGAGCCTTCTTGGGTATGACGCTACAAGCTTGGCACACCTGTATTTGGGGAGTTTCTCCAATTTTTCACTGCAGATGCTCTCAAGCTGTCAGGCTGGATGGGTAGCGTTGCTGCACAGCTATTTTCAGGTCTCTCCAAAGATGTTCGATCGGGTTCAAGTCCAGGCTCTGGCTGGGCCATTCAAGGACATTGAGAGACTTGTCCCAAAGCCACTCCTATGTTGTCTTGGCTGTGTGCTTAGGGTCGTTGTTCTGTTGGAAGGTGAACCTTCACCCCAGTTTGAGGTCCTGAGCGATCTGGAGCAGGTTTTCATCAAGGATCTCACTGTACTTTGCGCCGTTCATCTTTCCCTCGATCATAACTAGTCTCCCAGTCCCTGCCGCTGAAAAACATCCCCACAGCATGATGCTGCCACCACCATGCTTCACCGTATGGATGGTGCCAGGTTTCCCTCAGACGTGACAATTGGCATTCAGGCCAAAGAGTTCAATCTTGGTTTCATCAGAGAATCCAGAGAATCTTATTTTTAGTCTTTAGGTGCCTCTTGGCAAGCTCCAAACGGGCTGTCATGTGCCTTTTACTAAGGAGTGGCTTCCGTCTGGCCACTCTACCATAAAGGCCTTGATGGTATTCCTCCTGAAAAGTTCTTCAATCTCCACAGAGGAACTCTAGAGCTCTGTCCGAGTGACCATCAGGTTCTTGGTCACCTCTCTAAGGCCCTTCTCCGATTGCTCAGTTTGGCCGGGCGGCCAGCTCCAGGAAGAGTCTTGGTGGTTCCAAACATCTTCCATTTAAGAATGATGGAGGTCACTGTGTTCTTGGGGGACCTTCAATGCTGCAGACATTTTTTGGTACCCTTCCCCAGATCTGTGCCTCGACATTCCTGTCTCGGGGCTCTACAGAAAATTCTATCGATCTCATGGCTTGGTTTTTGCTCTGACATGCACTGTCAACCGTGGGACCTTATATAGACATGTGTGTGCCTTTCCAAATCATGTCCAATCAATAGAATTTACCACAGGTGGACACCAATCAAGTTGTAGAAAGATCTCACAGATGATCATTGGAAACAGGATGCACCTGAGCTCAATTTTGAGTCTCATAGCAAAGAGTCTGAATACTTATGTAAGGTATTTCTGTTTTGTATTAAAAACCTGTTCTCGCTTTGTCATTATGGGGTATTGTGTGTAAATTGCTGAGGAATTTGGGGATTTTAATCCATTTTAGAATAGGGCTGTGATGTAACAAAATGTGGAAAAAGTCAAGGGGTCTGAATACTTTCCGAAGGCACTGTATGTAAACAAAACATGTTGCAGTTCTGCACTTTACAGGAGCAACAATGATCTATATATCTGTACCTTTGAGAAGAAAGAAAAATGGAATAAGATAACTTCATGTTGCTGTTGTGAGAGAACAGATGTTCTGATGGCATCCTGCTGTGTCTGCATGTTGAGCAGGAGGAGGATGGACAGCGCCAGGTGCTAGTCCTTGGCCTAGAAGGAGCTGGGAAGAGCAGTATGCTTCAGGGGCTGACAGCCACAGACGGAGACAAGAGAGGGCACTGCCGTCCCACCAGGGGCTTCAACTTTATAAGCCTCAGTGCCCCTGCCCGTCAGCTGGATTTCCTAGAAAGTAAGCTATGCAGTTTGCACAACAGATTTTTGCATATGCTTGCAGAGCAATTCAACTGGCCTGTAAGACTCCATGCAGAGTGCTTTAAGCCTTCTCTATCACCTTTAATTTTGTCACATGGATTTTAAACTATCAGATTAGCCCTGAAAATGCCAGTGGCTTTACCAAAAGCAATATAATCATGTGCCTTTGCTTAGACTCACTCATACGTTTGGACAACATGCATCATTTACCTTTTCTTGAGTGGAATAATTCATTTGGCCTTCTTGTAGTGTGTCAAACAAATAACAAAGTAGAAAACATAAGTTCATACATCTTCCTTATTGCCTAGCAACACCTCTCAAGTAAACTTCCTACCTCTGTCTGCTGTCTTCCAGTTGGAGGGGGTGAGGATTTGCGTATGTACTGGGCAGAGTACCTGGGGAAGACGCATGCCCTGGTGTACGTGGTTGACTCCTCTGATAGACGACGTCTCCCACAGGCCAAGGCTGAGCTGCATCGCCTCCTCAGACTGCACTCACAACTTCCTGTGGTGGTCCTGGGGAACAAACAAGTGACCTTGACTATTATACGGGCTTATACTGTCTATGGGCAGATTTCCATCGGAGATAGAAACACCAAGAGAATGGAAACGTATTCAATTTTTATCTAAACATGTTGATCTTAGTGTGGGCAATATGAGTGTCTCAGATATGGATACACGTATACTGGATACATGAATGCTCTCCAGTGAGCACATACTGTTAGTAACCCCTCACTTGAGCAGTGTTATAAAGAATTTGTAATACTGTTATAAGTGTGATGTTACAACTGTCATGACCAGTATTGTGACACATCCATGCATTGCTGTTTAGATTGTCAAACTGTTTTATTTATGATTTAGTCATTTTAGCAGGTGCTCATCACACCCAGTGTGACTTGATAGTAAACTTCACTGTCCGTCTTGTGTCCCCTCTAGGACAAGCCAAACGCATTGAGTGTGTCGGAGCTCCATGAAGCCCTGTCTCTGGGGGCGGTGGCTGACAAAAGGAGGCTGTTCCTACTGGCTGCCCAGCTAGGCTCAGATGGCCTGATTGTCTCCCGTAATCTGCAGGCCTTCCAGGACTTGCTCCTACAGCTCGTCTGACGCCCCAGGGCAGGAGTAGTGAAAAGGGGGTTGACCAGGCAGGTGGGATGGGGAAAGTGGTCCATTGATGTGCCCGTGTGGTAAGGACCAGTGGCAATTGGCCATGACTGTGTGTGAATACTTTTGAACTACAGTAGATCCTTCAGGGCCATCTGGAAGGCAGGGAGCGAAAATTGTTTGATACACAGTCAGGTCCATAATTATTGGCACCCTTGATAAAGATGAGCACAAAAGACTGTATAAAATAATAAATACTTTATATTTTATACTAATAAAGTTGCTCAAAGAGATTTTGTTTAACAAGTAATAAAAAATACATTTTTTTCAAAATAGACAAAAGATAGGGGACAAAATTATTGGCACCCCTGTTTTCAGTACCCTTGCGAGGATAACGACACTGAGCCTCTTTAAAAAGACTATGAGATTGGAGAACACATTAGGAAGGATCTTAGACCATTCCTTCATATAGAATCTTTCCAGATCCTTGATATCCTTAGTTTGCGCTTATGGACTGCCCTCTTCAATTCAAATAATGCTTCCATATGCTTCCCTTTTTCAACGCCAAACCCACCCCTGATGTGCATGGCCAAAGAGCTCCATTTCAAGTCATCTATGGTCAGATCACATGAAAATAGAGCTCTTTGGCCACGCAGACCAGAGGTATGTTTGGCATTTAAAAACAGAGACATATGCAGAAAAGTACCTCATACCTAAGGTAAAATATGGTGGTGGATTGTTGATGTTATGGGGCTATTTTGCTTCCACTGGTCCTGGAGCCCTTGTAACGCCAGTTAGCATTGTCTCTCGAAACTACCTTTTAACTTCCTTCATACTGGACACAGAGACACAAAAATGCTATCCATGAGTTTGGAAAGTAGCGCTCACAAACCAAAAGTGGTCCCTGAAAATTGCGTACATACACTATATATACAAAAGTATGTGGACACCCCTTTAAATTAGAGGATTCGGCTATTTCAGCCACACCCGTTCCTGACAGGTGTTTAAAATGTTTTGTTATTATTAATAAAAACATATGTAAGACAGTTGTATTGCAAACATTTTTTTATACACTGCTCAAAAAAATAAAGGGAACACTTAAACAACACAATGTAACTCCAAGTCAATCACACTTCTGTGAAATCAAACTGTCCACTTAGGAAGCAACACTGATTGACAATAAATTTCACATGCTGTGGTGCAAATGGAATAGACAAAAGGTGGAAATTATAGGCAATTAGCAAGACACCCCCCAAAACAGGAGTGATTCTGCAGGTGGTGACCACAGACCACTTCTCAGTTCCTATGCTTCCTGGCTGATGTTTTGGTCACTTTTGAATGCTGACGGTGCTCTCACTCTAGTGGTAGCATGAGACGGAGTCTACAACCCACACAAGTGGCTCAGGTAGTGCAGTTCATCCAGGATGGCACATCAATGCGAACTGTGGCAAAAAGGTTTGCTGTGTCTGTCAGCGTAGTGTCCAGAGCATGCAGGCGCTACCAGGAGACAGGCCAGTACATCAGGAGACGTGGAGGAGGCCGTAGGAGGGCAACAACCCAGCAGCAGGACCGCTACCTCCGCCTTAGTGCAAGGAGGTGCACTGCCAGAGCCCTGCAAAATGACTTCCAGCAGGCCACAAATGTGCATGTGTCAACATATGGTCTCACAAGGAGTCTGAGGATCTCATCTCGGTGCCTAATGGCAGTCAGGCTACCTCTGGCGAGCACATGGAGGGCTGTGCGGCCCCACAAAGAAATGCCACCCCACACCATGACTGACCCATCGCCAAACCGGTCATGCTGGAGGATGTTGCAGGCAGCAGAACGTTCTCCACGGCGTCTCCAGACTCTGTCACGTCTGTCACATGTGCTCATGTGCTCAGTGTGAACCTGCTTTCATCTGTGAAGAGCACAGGGCGCCAGTGGCGAATTTGCCAATCTTGGTGTTCTCTGGCAAATGCCAAACGTCCTGCACGGTGTTGGGCTGTAAGCACAACCCCCACCTGTGGACGTCGGGCCCTCATACCACCCTCATGGAGTCTGTTTCTGACCGTTTGAGCAGACACATGCACATTTGTGGCCTGCTGGAGGTCATTTTGCAGGGCGCTGGCAGTGCACCTCCTTGCACAAAGGCGGAGGTAGCGGTCCTACTGCTGGGTTGTTGCCCTCCTATAGCCTCCTCCACGTCTCCTGATGTACTGGCTTGTCTCCTGGTAGCGCCTGCATGCTCTGGACACTACGCTGACAGACACAGCAAACCTTTTTGCCACAATTCGCATTGATGTGCCATCCTGGATGAACTGCACTACCTGAGCCACTTGTGTGGGTTGTAGACTCCGTCTCATGCTACCACTAGAGTGAGAGCACGGCCAGCATTCAAAAGTGACCAAAACATCAGCCAGGAAGCATAGGAACTGAGAAGTGGTGTGTGGTCACCACCTGCAGAATCACTCCTGTTTTGGGGGGTGTCTTGCTAATTGCCTATAATTTCCACCTTTTGTCTATTCCATTTGCACAACAGCATGGGAAATTTATTGTCAATCAGTGTTGCTTCCTAGGTGGACAGTTTGATTTCACAGAAGTGTGATTGACTTGGAGTTACATTGTGTTGTTTAAGTGTTCCCTTTATTTTTTTGAGCAGTGTATATATATATATTGTAGAGCACGGTCAGTACCATGAAATTGGCTTGTCCCTCAAGTCAGGTGTCATTGTTTAGAGACATTTTGAGTTTAAAAATATATTTTTCTCCCTCTTTAAATGTCATAATACAACGAAAAGTATTACAGTTATTTAGTGGACTACTTAAATTAAAATATCAAATAAATATTACAAATAATTTACAAGTAATAGCTGTCCCTCAATTTCATGTCACTGGTGTTAAAATGTATAAAAACCACCAAAACTTTGAAAAAATACAACATCCTTGCCAAATTCTTCCTGGATCAAAGGTTCATTGGAGACGGCACTGTTTTGAAAAGCACATGGTGAGTGTGTACTCTTCATATGTTAACAATTTGATGATTAACTTGGTGATTTCATGCAAAGACTTAAGATGTGTCACTGGTGTTATACAGTTTATAGAAAGGGGAAAGGAAATTGGATTAAAATTAAAATTGCATGATTAAGTGATTTATTTACAATTTAAGAAGTGTTGTTTGAGCAACAGTGGCCGCCATCTTAGATATGCCATCTTGTCTGCAGATTTGTCACTGGCGTTATCACTGGTGTTACTGTTCTTGCTGGTAACACCAGGGACATGACAATAACGCCAGTTACAATCAATAACACCACAATCTTTTTTCTCAAAATAATGTTTTAAAACTCAACAATTATATTTTAAAAATACAAAAATACCTTGTCCATAGACTGCGTATACGGTAAGGAAACCAATATGTAATTGCGTAATTCAGATGAACTAACCCTTTACAGTTTTGCTCAATTGCTAAAACACTAAAACCCATTGGCTGAACAAAGTTCTCAGTTGCCTGGACTCATTTAGCTAATTATGCAGTCTGTTGTCAATACCTTAAACCATTTCACATGGTAAAACCCAATATGCAGATCTCACTTAGACTTTTCAGCAAAACTCTAAACACATTCTCATTCTGAAAACACATTCTGCACTCTAATGCACATGTCATCCATACTGGTCAACACAAGTGGCAACAATAAAATACAAATAGAGAACACATGTCATTGATTGAACACAACCACTCAAAATGTATTTAACCTGTTTCAAATGATGCGACACGACCAATATAAGCCAGTTCAGAGAGCCAACAGGTTGTTGAAGGTGGGAAGGAGAAAGTCTGAGAATGGATAGAAGAAACAATGTGAGAGGACGAGGACGAGTGCGAGGTGGGCGACGAAGAGGAGGAGGGCAAGAAAGAGGACGAAGAGGAAGACAAAGAGTGGAAATATCTGATGAAATTCAAGCAACAGTTATAGACCATGTTCTTGTCCATGGACTGACAATGAGGGAAGCAGGACTTAGAGTGCAACCCAATTTGAGCCGATTTTCTGTGTCCACCATAGTAAGAACATTCAGAGAAGAGACCAGGTACATACTACTGTATTTTTGTAATTGCAAATTTACTGTACTAAACTATATGCAGCTGTTTCAATAGACATTTGTAAAGTTAACCACTGTATTTATTGTACTGCATGAATATGTTTTGTAACTGCACAACTACTTTTTGTAGAATTGCAAGGCTGCCACATGCAGGTGGAAGGACAGCTATATTCACTCGGGAGCAAGAGGCCGTTATAGTTGGCATGGTCCTTCAAGATAATGCAATACGACTCAGAGAAATCCAGGAACGAGTGATACAACACAACACACACTTCCAGGGAATCGACAGTGTGAGCATTTCCACAATTGACCGTGTCCTCCATCGTAACAGGATGCGAATGAAACAAGTATACAGAGTAACTTTTGAGCGCAACTCACCAAGGGTGAAAGAACTGCGAGCTCAGTATGTGCAAGTGTACATTCAGAAACATTTACTGTAATCCAGATTGTCTACAGTACTAACACATACTATGTGAATGACATTACTCTTCAGTACATACAATGTATGTGAATCAGAAGCCTAATTGTACTCTACAGTATAGCACCATCTCTGTATGACTTACAAAATCCTACATACAGTATATTGTATTTCTACACAGACAATATTTGACTTGGAATCCTTGGTAGACCCCATGAGTTCATCTTTGTCGATGAAGCAGGCTTCAATCTAACAAAGAGGAGAAGGAGAGGCCGAAACATGATTGGACAGCGGGCCATTGTTGAAGTCCCTGGTCAAGGAGGTGACAATGTCACAATCTGTGCTGCTATCAGCAACCATGGTGTTCTACATCACCATGTTACACTCGGGCCATGTAACACCGAGCACCTTCTAAGATTTATTGCCAATCTAAGAGATATTTTATTTGAGCAGCAGGTTCAAGAGCAGCAGGGTCAAGAGCTAAATGAGAATCCCATTCCCACCTATGTGATAGTGTGGGACAATGTCAGTTTCCACCGAGCTGCTCGGGTAAGGGAATGGTTGAAACATCAATGGGCAGTTTATGAACTTGTACCTCCCTCCATACTCGCCTTTCCTGAATCCGATTGAGGAGTTTTTCTCCTCTTGGAGATGGAAAGTGTATGATAGACAACCCTAGACCAGAGTAAATCTGCTGCAAGCCATGGATTTAGCCTGTGGTGATATAGGTGAGGAATCATGTCAGGGCTGGATACGGCACACAAGAGGCTTCTTCCCCCGTTGCCTCAGGAGGGACAATATTGCTTGTGATGTCGACGAAGTGCTCTGGTTTGACCCAGCCCAAAGACAAGAAGAAACACATTGATCACGTTACTCCTTTGATTTTTGTCCCTTTTAGTATTGTATACTGTAGTACAGTGCATTGTAGGCTGTTTACTGTACAAT
Source organism: Salvelinus fontinalis (assembly GCF_029448725.1). NCBI lineage: Eukaryota > Metazoa > Chordata > Actinopteri > Salmoniformes > Salmonidae > Salvelinus > Salvelinus fontinalis. The sequence goes on from NC_074666.1 coordinate 38,140,991, forward strand.
GGACAAATTGTATGGCCCTGAACAATGTGCTTTCCATTTATTAACAGTACTGACTGCTCAATAGATTTTGACTGGTTGCAGGTTCATATCAACAAAGAACAAGAATTACAGTATCACAGAGACAAAGGACAAGTTTGTGAGATGCAGGGTACAGTACTGTAAAAATAGGGGTACACGGAGGAGGAAGAACAAAAAACGAAATTGCAAAGAGTAAGGCAGAGTATTAATTTCTGATAAACATGTTCTATCATAGTAGCTCAATTTTCGTTCATCAAAAGACAATGACGGAAAAATATGAATATTTTTTTAGATTAAAAATGTACTTCTCCCTGAGAATTGTATGTTTTGAACAATGTGTTTTCTATTTTTCGGTGTATTGTTTACTGACTGCTTGAGAGTATATCATCTTGATAACTTTTTTTATGATTTGAGAGCAGTGTTTGAATTTGAAGACAGGTAAAACAGTTGAGGCGAATGTTTCATTTTGCGAGAGGCGTCAGAGGTTATGTAAATAGTGTTTGAAGATGAGGTTTTGTGTTTAATGTTTTCAGGAAATGGAGCAAGGTTTCAGAAATTGTGTTTTAGCAATTGAGAAAAACTAAGTAGACCTACACAATATTTGTCACGACAAGAATTGATATACTGTTTTAACAAGCTACGCGATTTTGTGGATAGGCGTGAGAGTAGGATTTCATGTTTGTATTATGTTGCATGCATCTTACGCTGGAAATCGAATACAATTATATATTACATCTTTACAGACAACGAATCTGTTGTGTTATGACACAAGACACATTTTAATCAATCAATCTTTTGGTCTTAATCTTTGACCAATAACCCTCATTTTATTGTTCATATTAAATCAACCCATCTCATGAAATCTGAAATGTGTAATTAAAAATTACTAATAAATTGATACAATTTCTTTGAAATAATCTTATGTTTGTCATTGGTTTCACATTGTGTCACTGTATGGCATATTGGTGTTCTGGCATCAGAGTTGCCCAATTTAATTGAATATGGTTTTTGTATCTACCTAACTGTTGCTACATTCATTAGTAAACATTTTAAGGACATGATCATTCAATTTTGATGACTCAACCTTAATTATTTTGAATGTTACAACAAAAAAATGTGTATAAATGGAAAAATGTTAGAGAATAGAACTTTACACATGCATGTTTAAAGTAAATTATCAATCCAAACACTTTCTTAGTATTACCATAAACCTTTGTCTTTAATTTGCATATATGATCAAAGACTGAAATTACATTCTAGAAAGCCTGAATTGTCATCTAAAATATAGGTAACACCAGTGCCAAAAAAAGGCAGCACAAGCATTTTTTTAATGTAATGTAGTAAAAAAATAAAAATGTTAAGCTGTCATTTGTTTATTTATAATGTTAAGGGGTTAACTATTATCTGACTAAGTTTATTTATTTATTTTATTATTACAATTTGTAAAACATTGGCTGTTCAAGAAGCCACCATTTTCATAGAATGACCCAGTTAATATAAGCTAAGCATGTAAATTGATGTAAGATTAATATAAATAGGTGTATGGACTTTGTTGTTGTTGAGAAATTCATGCTGTTTGAATTATTAAATATTTGTATGTTTTAACTTTTAGGAGGCAGTTGTTTTGCAGACAGCTTTTATTGAAACATACCTTTCAATCGTCTTATCTTCAACCTTGTTATCAATGACCAGTCATTCCTAAATTATGTATGAATTGTAATGCCATGTTTCTACTGCAGTAACACTTCTGTGTGTTTTGTTTGACTGCTAAAGTGAAGTGTGGTTGTTAAAGTGATGGCCTTATTTGTTTAAATCTTAGGTTTTTTGACACAGTGGGAAAGTAGAGGGACTTTTTTTTATGGGGGTAGATCAGCTTTAATATCAGAGATAGATTGTGGGTTCTATCATTTTAATTGTTTACATCATTTCTAATCCACTATATTATTTTTCTTAACACTGTTTTTCACCCATCCCTACCATCCTTACTGGAATGTCTGTAGACCGTCGCTGTGACCGTTAGTTTCCTTGTCGCAGACATGACAAAAAGTATAAGTCTCTGCAACCTGACCAAATCCTCCTGTGACAAGATGCAGGAATTCTAAAATGATCATATGATCTACTTTTAATTCATCCCAATGTGGCAGTACGCTATTTTCTGTAAGCTCACCATTACCTTGTGAATAATGTTGTGGGTTTCTTTTCCTGTAATATGAATAAAAAGTAGCTAAAGACATTGTCAGCTTTACTCTGGTCTTTACTTGAACTGGCTAGCCAGCTAACTAGCAACGAACCAAAACATTGTTTTGAAAATGATTGGTGTTAAAATAGAGAAAGTATGCTACTTGGAGCATCGGGCTGCAAGCAGAGGCTTTCGTTTTGTTTATTTTTCATAAAGACAAGTTTGATGTCTGACGACAATAGAATGTAAATGATGTCGCTACGGCAATTGTCTACAGACATGTGGCTAGACAGACTGTAAAACCAGCCTTAACCCTGGCAATTTGACTGGTAAACTCATTGGTACACACGCAATGGCTACCTGGTATTGTGATTAAAAAATGTCAATAGTAATGTAGAACGTTCATTCAAATAATGTTAACGGATGTGGCACATGAAATGGAATGTATTTTTTGTAAATATCCGTTCAGTTGAATCAACAAATCACAGCATATTGATGGGTACACGTCCTGCTTTGCTCCTGAGTCTAGGTTGAAGATGCAAGAATCTAGTTCTCACTATATAAAATGGCCTTAAATTGCAACATTTTATGAATGCAATATTTCCAGGTTGCGCATTCAAACCTAATGCGCACATATACGTATTTCGTTAAGGACAAACTGTTCCTTGATATAGCTAGTGTTTCCTGAGAATCCCCTAGAACAGTGGTTCCCAAACTTTTTATAGTCCGGTACCCCTTCAAACATTCAACCTCCAGCTGCGTAACCCCTCTAGCACCAGTGTTAGCGCACTCTCAAAAGTTTTTTGCCATCATTGTTATCCTGCCACACACACAATATGATACATTTATTAAACATAAGAATGAGTGAGTCTTTTTCACAACCTGGCTCGTGGGAAGTGACAAAGAACTCTTATAGGATCAGGGCAGAAATATGATAATCAATAACTTTGCTCTTTATTTAGCCATCTTATATATAAAACCTTACTTGTTCATCAAAAATTATGAATAACTCACCACAGGTTAATGAGAAGGGTGTGCTTGAAAGGATGCACATAACTGCAATGCTGGGTTGTATTGGAGAGTCTCATTCTAATATCATTTTGCACACAGTCTGTGCCTGTATTTAGTTTTCATGTTAGTGAGGGCTGAGAATCCACACTCACATAGGTACGTGGTTGCAAAGGGCATCAAGCTTAACGACACGATTTGCCTAGGCAGGATACTCTAAGCGCAGCCCCTGACTTCTGATTCAATTACATTTTCACAGAACCGCTTGTTGCAATTTCGATAAGGCTCTCTTGATCAGATATCGGTAAGTGGACTGGAGGCAGGGCATGAAAGGGATAACGAATCCAATTGTTTGTGTCGTCCGTTATGGGAAAGTACCTCTGAAATTGGGCACCCAGCTCACTCAGGTGCTTCGCTATTTCACATTTGACATTGTCCGTAAACTTGAGTTCATCTGCACACAAACAAATCAAACAATGATCGAAAGACCTATGTTGCCCTTGTTAATGCAAAGAGAGATGATCTACAACTTCTTAATCATAGCCTCAATTTCGTCCCATACATTGAATATAGCTGCAGAGTCCCTGTAATCCTAGATTCAGATCATTCAAGCGAGAAAAAAACTCACCCAGATAGGCCAGTCGTGTGAGAAACTCATCATCATGCAAGCATCAGACAAATGAAAATGGTCAGTATAGACAACTTTAAGCTCATCTCTCAATTTAAAAAAAAACATGTTAATACTTTGCCCCTTGATAACCAGCGCACTTCTGTATGTCGTAAAAGCGTTAGATGGTCGCGGCCCATATCATTGCATAATGCAAAAAATACGAGCGTTCAGGGGACATGCTTTAACAAAGTTAATCATTTTCACTGTTGTGTCCAAAATGTCTTTCAAGTTGTCAGGCATTTCGTTTGCAGCAAGAGCCTCTTGGTGGATGCTGGAGTGTACCCAAGTGGTGTCAGGAGCAACTGCTTGCACGCGCATTACCTCTCCACTATGTCTCCTTGTCATGGCTTTTATGCCATCGGCACAGATACCAACACATCTTAACCACCAAAGTCCATGACATCACAAAGCTGTCCAGTACTTTTTAAAAAAAAACCTCATGTCCTGGTTTCCAGTGGTTTGCAGAAGAGGATGTTTTCCTTAATTGGCTTCCCATAAATGTAACGGACATGTGCCAGGCCCGCCACATCTGTTGACTCATCCAGCTGTAAAGCATAGAATTCACTGGCTTGTACGCGAAGCAGTAATTGTTTCAAAACATCTCCTGCCATGTCACTGATGCATCATGAAACAGTGCAGGTGTAGTACTGCTGGTAGTAGCAGTACTACCAGTAGAGCTGGTATGTCTATTTTCGAGCAAACAGTATGAGCTGCAGCTATGTTTGGCTACATACGGACCATTAGTGGAATTCCCGTGAGAGTAACAGTTAATGTGATTGATGTTAATTATTTGACTATGCTACCTGTATTTGACATTGTGTGGTTATTTCGCTGAACAGTAGATCATTTTATTTTGGGCAGTGAAACGAGGCTACTCAGACGAGAAAAAAACATCACCCAAATGAATAGCCCCGTTGAAAATCTAAATCGACGGCATTAGGCGTACCCCAGTTTGGGAATAGCCGCCCTAGAGCATGTTCTTCATATTTCTTTGTTTTATTGTGTTGAGTTGTAATACTTTTATATGCCGCTGTAAGGTTTTTCTCACTTTTATTTTTTACAGTGACATGTTACAACATTTTACACAAGCTTGACAAATGACTCTATGCTTATACATCTTCCCCCAAAAAATCCAAAGAGGAAATGCATTAATGAAACTTACAAACATATGTTGACATCATTACAAAAGCAGTCTTAAATGTTCTTACTGTATATCATTTGTGTAACTGTATTTTGGGGAAACATACTAGAAGTATATAAAAAATAGTAGTTTATGCATGTTATATCATGTCTGGTCTTTTTCTCAAATGTTTACAGTTCTGCAAAATCCCTACTCACGGTCTGTTCTAAATGATGAAAGCTTGTGTTTCTGGGTGAACTTTGACCCCCTCTCTTGTTCATTTTTGCCACAGTCACAGAATACTTGCGAGTCAGTGCTCCCAGACTGTCCCCCACTGATAAAGAAAGTCTTTGCCCACAACAAGAGCCACAGTTATGTGGAAACTGCTTTCCCACCTTTGAGAGACTCCATGAAGGTGGTGTATTCCTCTGGATGGCAGCGTTTATACTGGTCCACTTTCCTCCTGATCTGTGAGGGCGTGTCCTGGTAATAGTTCTTCTCATCTCTGGCCATAGCCTACAGAAATAGAAAAAAATCTGGGCTCACAATGCCCATAAGAACATACGGTACTAATTGCTATGACCCAAAAGGCAATATACTGCAACTACAAGAATACCAGCGCAACCTTTGAAATAGTACTACTGTAAAGAGTTGTCAAGTAAGGTGAAACTCCTCATCAGCTGTTCTTACCTTGTAGTTCTCGCTGTGTTCCCTGACCATGTACTGCACATACTCGATCAAGTCTGTGGATAAGGTCTTTGTGTCTTTCTCGGCGAGACTGGCCTCAGCCATCAGCTCTGTTGAAAACAAGAAGACATACATGAGTTCACATGAACAGATCTTCTGATCAAATGTAATAGGTGAAGCGTTATATATGACTAGTCATATTACTGTCACAGGGAATGTGTATACAGTAGGTGTAATGGTACTCTGTAGCTCAGTTGGTAGAGCATGCATGGCGCTTGCAACACCAGGATAGTGGGCAGGACATGTATTATATATGCACGCATGACTTAGTCGCTTTGGATAAGAGTGTGTCTGCTAAATGGCATATTAACATCCTGCTGGGTGAAGAACACAAACATTATGTCTAACAAGAAAATATGATTGGTGCCTTACCATTGAGTACATATGGCTTCCTTACAAGTTTGGGAGCGGGAGCATCTTCAGTTCTCCCCACAGCAGCAATCTGCAGACATATCAATTATAAGTGACTCAATTCAATTCACTAATTATTGAATGTATAGCATATCACCATGATGCACAGGATATACTCACGGCCGGTGTCTTAATTGGGAGGGCGCGGTTTGGGTCAAATGCCAGACCCATGTCTCGCAAGTTTCTTGCCACAGACTTTTTGTCACTCCAGGCATTTCGGATCTGAGGACTTGGAATTAACATTCATTTGTTACACAACTATGGCCATCTACCCATATGAAGTATTGTATGTCTGGAGAGTAGCCACCCTTTGCCTTTAACAGCTTTCCACATTCTTGGCATGAAGAAATTACGTATATTTCCCCTGTTTTTTCTGCCTTCTCGCCATTAAATCTAGTTGAGGAAATCAATGCCTTTGCAGGCTGAACGGAGAATGTTTTGGGTACGAACCGGTCCACAAGAGCATTGACGGCAGGTAGCATAGTCGCCAGTAACCCAAAGGTCGCTGGTTCAAATACCCGAGCCGACAAGGTGAAAAAGCTGGTGATGTGCCCATGAGCTAGGCACTTAGCCCCAATTTGCTCCAGGGGCGCTGTACTACTATGGTTGACCCTGTAGAACAACACATTTCCATGCACCCATCTGGTAGAAGTAACAAAACATTCATGGCTGCATACACTGCGTTTGGTCAGTAAGATTAAACCATCAATACCAGATCGCCAACTGCCAACCGTTGTGCTACCATTAAACAAAATTCCCCTATGATTATTACATGGAACACATCACATAGTCCCAATGTGATATGGCTATGCTTTCCACTGCCTGTACATATCTTGCAGACTAAACTCAACGATTTATGATGGAGACTAGTGTGGGGGGAATGTTGTTATTTAACTAGGTATGTCAGTTAAGAACAAATTATTATTTACAAAGACAGACTACCACGGCCAACCGCGAACGACGCTGGGTCAATTGTGCGTCGCCTATGGGCCTTCCAATCACGGCCGGATGTGATCCACCCTGGATTTGAACCAGGGACTGTAGTGACGCCTCTTACACTGAGATGCAGTGCCTTAGAACTCTGCGCCACTCGGGAGCCCACTCGGGAGTTCGGTATTCACATAAAATTACATGATCAAAAACGTGTAATTGCGGGTGTTTAAATCAATCGTTTTTGATAACGTAATTTAATTGACTTCGAGGCCCTGTCCGCCGACACTAGTCGCCGATCAACTCCATTGTAAATCGTGGAGTTTTGTTAAATTAGCTAAACCAATGCCGGACTAACAAACTGACATAAACCAAGAAAAATAGACTACACACAATAATCCAACGATTCGCTAGCTAGTAGTTACCTGTCTAGATAGTTTGCTTTGATTGCTAGCAAACCTAGCTAGCTAAAGTTAATAGAAACAACCACACAGGATGGATGCGCTAACGTTAGCATTGCTAGCATCGTTTGTTTTTCATCAACAATATTTGACTTACCACTCTATTCTCGGGGCTTCCCTTTTCTTAAACTGCTTTTTCAGTTTCTTTCTGTCTTTACCGTAGTCAAACTTATTTCTTTTACTTTTCTTTTTGGCTTTAGGCATTGTTACTTTGCTTTAAAACGTGCTACCTTTTGATTCTGAACAAACACGCGTGGAGCTGAGCAGGAAGCAAGTGTGGACGCATGTGTTCTAATTCTTCTTCGATGGGGTTTAGCGGCGGTTGGCATACAATGTTAATGGTGCATTACCGCCACCAGCTGGACGGGGTATTGAATAATAAAAAATAAAAATAAACACTTTCCGGGAAAGGGGGAAAACGTCCTGCAAAAAAAGTTAACTAAAGAAAATAAATACATCATACTTCTTCAATCACAGTCGACTCCAAAATACATCCTCACACAGCCTCAGGGGCATGTGATGGGGTACATTCACAGACAGGATTTCTTGCACAGCCTCGGCTGTGAAATCACGAAGACCCCAAAAACCATCAGCGCATTCACAACGATTCCGATTTTGTTAGACTTCTTCTCCGCTTGTGCTCTACAGTTTATGAGCATTGCAATAAATACAAAGTCCACATTTTCAGCATGTAGCATTTAACTATCCCTCAGTTGATGAGTAACCTTCACTGGTCGTGGTGGCTCTAACGTTACTACCATTGATTCGTCCTCGTTCCTTCCAATTTTCTCACCGCCTCCAGATAGGCGACACGTTGGACACTCCTTATCGTTGCAGGGCACTCCAAGAATTCAGGCGCATGTTCACCTCCACAGTTGCAGCATCTCCCTTCATCTGGCATAACGATATTCGTCACTTCTGCACACACTTAACACATGACCAAATATGGTACATTTATAACACTGAAGGGGCTTGTGCACAAAAGCTTTTACAGGGTATCTCATGAATCCTAACTTTATATGAGAAGGGAGAGACTTCATCAAAGAACAGTTGCATGAATGAAGTGAACTTCTTTTCTCCGTCCACCGTACAAGCCTATAGATGTGCACTAACCACTCCATCGAGGTCTTCAGTTACATCCTCTGTCTTTATTTCTCGCGCCACCCCAGACATAAACCCGTTGATATGCGCTCTGCTACGAAAATCCATGCAGGAAACATTCCACTCCGATATTCGTTTGTGTCTTAAAACACGCTTCTTCTGCTCCCCAGACACAAACTTCAAAATAAGACTACTTCTTGTGACTCTCACCGACTCCACACTTTCTTACAATACATTCGGGCTCCCGAGTGGCGCAACGGTTTTTGGCACTGCATCTCATTGCTTGAGGCATCACTACAGACACCCTAGTTCAATTCCAGGCTGTATCACAACCGGCCGTGATTGGGAGTCCCATAGGGCGGCGCACAATTGGCCCAGCGTCGTCCGGGTTTGGCCGGTGTAGGCCGTCATTGTAAATGATAACTGACTTGCCTAGTTAAATAAAATAAAATCCAGATTTTATTGGAGACGTTAAGCGGATTTCCCAAGTAGCATTGGTCCAATACCCTGACTCCGACCAAAAACAAGTCTAGTGGTTCCTATTTTCCAACATAGCTTGACTATTCTTGTTTCCCATTTTCTTCGCCACTGTAACCCACTCATTCTCACTTGCTGTACTATTAGCGTCACTCGACTCACTAGCAGTTTCAAACAAAACCTCCGTTTCTTCCATTCCCCATGTATTCCCCAGGAGAAAAGAAGTTCACTTCATTCATGCAACTGTTCTTTGATGAAGTCTCTCCCTTCTCATATACAGTTAGGATTCATGAGATACCCTGTAAAAGCTTTTGTGCACAAGCCCCTTCAGTGTTATAAATGTACCATATTTGGTCATGTGTTAAGTGTGTGCAGAAGTGACGAATATCGTTATGCCAGATCTTGGGGAATTCCTCATCTTCCATTCCCCACATCCGTTACATCCCTCCTCCCCTCTTCGGAGTTCGGACGCATGTGTTTGGTGTCACGTGAGTGGAATAAACGCCCCTTTACCTTTGACCTTTCTGTAGTAAAAAAGAAAAGAAAAATGAGACATTATTACAGTAGTAGCAGATTAAATAAAAGTATCAAGACAATATTACTATCAAAATCTAATTGAAATTCATTCAATTATGGGCGACAATTTGATAACAGGGAAGGTGTGACAATGACCTATTCTGCTTTTGGTGGTGCTGATCGTGCTGCTATTGGTGATGATGATTATGATGAATGATGAGGGATTCATTATGAAATACAATTATAGATTAATTTGCAAGTAATATAACCCAAGAGTAGTCATTCTTCATCAGTGCCAACACAAAGGTTCCAACCACCTAGCCTACTGCGCAAACATCAGAAAGCTGTACTTTTCCATCTGGGTTCATTTCAATTGATTGACAAGGACAAGGACTTTTAGCATCGATTGGGTTGAAATTGGTTGTCTTTCTTATTTTCAGAATATATTTCTTAACAAATTAGAAAGGATGTACACAAGCATTGGAGAAAGAGAGAGAGAGGAAGAGGAGAGAGAGAGAGAGAGTTCGCCACCTCTGTGCAAAATCTATTCCAGGTGACAATAGCCTCAAAGATATGAACATCCAAGAGGATTTCTACATTTCATTCTGAGGACAAAAATAAAATGAGGCTTGTAGTGGTATCATTTTTTCTTCCTTGTCTTCTGGGGACCATGGTAACCAGGTTGCCAGCATCAAACCCCATTCAGGGGTGTAAGGGCATGCATATTGTACTGAGAAGGAGAGATCTCACTTTTTGAACCATTGGATTAGTGTGTTCTCAGGAGCGTTGATTCGATTTCATACTCTCCAAATGGACTTTGGTATATGACTGTTTCCATTTCCTTCACCTTAATGGAGGATTCTGTTACTCTCAGTGGAGATGTCTTATGTCCATCATAACAACCCACACTCACTGAGACTGTAACTAGTGTACCAAAAGAGAGCTTTTCTTTGGACGTGAAAGAACATTTCTTTCAAATCCTTTTTTCTTTCTATCCATTCACACTTTTTTTCGGCATAGACTATGATATCTAGTTTTATTAAGCATATCAACCTGAGAGCCAATATGAGAAACAAGACCAATGCTGTTACACATCTATACATAGTTTATGCTATTACATTATCTATGAATGTGTTACTTTTTTGGTAACCATATTTTAATCTCAGACAGACAAATAGTCTCTCTCACCAGACTCCGTGCATGACAAAAAAATTGACACGCAATGGTCAAGGGGGTGTTAAGCGGAGCAGCACAGGGGAACCCAAGAACAGACTCAGACCAGGAAACAGGGATGAATGAACCAAGATATTTATTGTAACACGGGGAGAGCTGAAGTGCAGATCCAGGGAAGCTTGGATGAGTTGTAGGAAACCAGATGTGGAGGCTGAGGTTGGAGTGAGCTGGTTTGGGACAGGGTAAACAGGTCCGGAGGGGAATCCAAGGGAGTGATGAGTTGAATCCAGAACAGGGTAGCAGGGTTGTGAGATGTGGAACAGGAGACAGAAACCAGGGTGGCAAAACTGCAGCAAGAGGAGAAACTGACTGAACGGGATTACGATCTGGCAGACTGGAACTGGCAGGACTGAGTATTTATAGAGGGCTTGATTATGGAACGGGTTGCATGTGGTGGGGAACTGCTTTGACTCCAGCACACCTGTCTCCAACCACACAATCAAACACAGAGAGAGCGAAGAAGAGGGAGAGAACTGGGGGAATGGCTGCAGGTCAATGAGACGCCGGATGTCCACTAGGGGGTGTAGCAGGAGCAGATGGGACAGGGGGGTTCTTGTTAATGCATTGCCATGCCTCTAGATGTCCCTGTAACCAAGCAAAATATCTGTTTACTGTAGAATCAATTCTTCATGCTCATTTTCTTTATTCAGACATTGCATTCAACTGAATGGTCATCAGGCAAAAAGTGTTATATTGCCTCCCCTAAAATTTGAATGGCAACATTTTGTTACTAGTTGGCAGTCGTTTGAGACTATGCTGCATTCATAACAAAGTGGGGAAGTGGTAATTACCAGTTGTGAAGTCGTAAATACCAATTAATACATTCAAGTGATTTGAACTCGAAACGCTGATTGGCCAACAAGCTGCATCAACCCTAAACTAAAAGTACAGTTATCATGCTTTTAAACAGATTATAGTGTAATTTTTTTTATGTACCTCCCAAGTGGTGCAGCGGTTTAAGGCACTGCATCGCAGTGCTAGAGGCATTACTACAGACCTGGGTCGCAGCCGGCCGTGACTGGGAGACCCATGAGGCGGTGCACAATTTGCCCAGCGTTGTCTGAGTTAGAGGAGGGTTTGGCCGGCTGGGATGTCTTTGTCCCATTGCGCTTTAGAGACTTCTTGTGGTGGGCTGGGCACATGCACGCTGACACGGTCGCCAGTGTTTCCTCCGACACATTGGTGCGGGTGGCTTCCGGGTTAAGCAAGCAGTGTGTCAAGAAGTAGTGCGGTTGGTGGGGTCGTGTTTCGGAGGATGCTTGGCTCTTGACCTTCGCCTCTACCGAGTCAGTACGGGAGTTGCAGCAATGGGACAAGACTGTAACTACCAATTGGATATCACGAAATTGGTGGAAAAGTACACACAAAAAAAACAGAACAAAAAAACAGAACAAAAACACTTATTAGATTGCTTTTCATAAATAATGTTTTGTGTTACATTTAACTGCCGACAAGTGTGTAATCTAGGCCATTTCCTTAGTAGGTGACGTCAGAGGTCAGGATGTGGGAGAAGTCGAAGCTCAGGAATGATTGAGGAGTTTCCCACTTGCAATTACGACTTGGAGGGGCGTTCATGTGTATGGTTCACAGTCATATGTGGTAAATACCACCGTCCCACTTGGTTATGAATGCAGCATTGGTTTGCGCTGACTACGTCATGTGTTGAATAACTGAATATGAATATGAAGATTTTTTCCACATTTGGTATTAAATGGGCGTGGTTATGTCACAAGAGCCCAATGAAAAATATACAACTATTTACACTGTCAGAATACACCAATAGTTCACGTGTGGGCGGGGTCCAGTGGTAAACACAAAATAGTCCCAGTTGGAATCGACGCAGTTTGACGCTTCGGGGGTGGAGGTACTACGGGGAGAGAACGACGGAGCGGAGAGTCATTCAGGGTTAAAATATTCCGCCTTGGGGGGTGGGGGAGGACATACTTCACTGCCAACCCGGTGACAAGGTTGGGTCTGCGGTGCCTGCAACCCAGGAAAACATGGAGCTCGAGAATATCGTGGCCAACACAGTCCTGTTGAAAGCAAGAGAAGGTAAGAGGCGTCGAAAGGCAGGGACGGGTGACAAGCTTGACAGCTCCTCTCTCTGCACCGTCAGAACCAACTCTGAATCCGGGGATTCCCCCAGGAAATCCAGGCCATAGAGATAGGCGCTGGATGATTGCTGCCCCTCTTTATTATTTGCAAATCCTTTGAAGCGTTAAGATAAATACTAACATCCCATATGCTCGCTGTGGCCTTCGTCACACAATATTTATCCGAGTTTAACCTTGGACAGTGGTAGGCTACAGAAAAGATGCGAGTGTCAATCTGACTGCGCGAGACGTTTGATTCCCCTTATTCTGCTTTATACACTACAGCGTCCTTCGGTATTTTTTAAAAACAGGATGTTGAACAGAATACCATATTCAATGAGAATATAAAGAGCAACACTCATCACTCATGCCAGTACACATGCATTTGTGGACCTCTTTTTGGCAATGACAGTGTATGTCAGTGCGCTCCATGGTTGCAAGAATATTGTAGTGGTGTTGACAAGGGTGTCAACATTGTCAATTTGTGAAACGACAACAAAGATTAACTGAATAAGCAGCACTATAGGCTTTAGTATACTATCTGTGGCAGGTACTGTAACAGGCAGGATGCACATTTCGAATAACTGTATAATGTGTCCATCTGAAACACAAATTGCAACAATGTATATCAATTTACCACCCAATCACAGATTATCTGCAAAAGGAAGACATTGATGTATCTATTTATCAATTAGTGCAAACACAATAAACAAATATCTTATTTTAGAACTAAGGAATGTTTTTCCTTCAAACTGTCTACAGAATCATTCCGTTCACAGGGTGGTTGACCCCAATCTCATGAACCTCGCTCTGGCTGTATCAGTCTCATTGCTTGCACAGCCTTCTAGCAGATCTGACAGTAGTGGATATATAAAGTAGAATAGAAAATAATATAATAACTTTTATTTTCCCCAGAGAGAACATCAGTATCATCATTGAATAACATCATACTGATCTGTAAATTTATATATTTCCAATCAATCAATCAGTTTTTCATTAGTTAAATGTTTTATAATGGAAAACAAAAAAACGATTGTACTGTGGTAGTCTATAGCAAAACACAGGGTTCAAAATGGTATTGTCCTCTGGTAGGATCAATAATGAACCACTGTGCTGGCTCTGTCTACTGTGCTGGCTCTATCTATTGTGCTGGCTCTGTTTGATAGAGAAGAAGTATTGAATCAGCCATAGACTTTACACAGACTTCTGTTGTCATGTCGCCTCTCTCTGGTCAGGTTGTATGCAAGTGAAATCTACATTCAATGCCACTGTGTAGTGTTATTATAGTTGGGTATAGTACACCTCAACCCTAAGTTCTACTTAAAATCTCTTCAGATTGCAAGTCTTATTTCAGCCATCAGGGACTTAAGAGGGTGTGTTTTGCAGCAGAACGTAAAAAGATTAATCAATTCATTCTAAATGATAAAAGTAGTTATCTGAGAGACCGAGCCCTACTCAGTAGCCAAGTGAAGTGGTATGATCAACTCCACAAGGAGAATAACTCTAGTTATTACTGCAAACCAGCCATATTGTATCTGCTACACCCCAATATGGTGTTCTAATAGAAGCACCTCTACTTTATTTCCACTCTTGTTGTTTATGGTGGTGGTAATAACACTGCAATTATCTTATTATCAAATGGTAATAAAGTAGTTAATAATAGCTTAATACTTTCGGTCACAAACAACAGTTTAAAATGGAAAAGGACGGTAGAGTGAAAGAATAAGAGTCTCTGATTTTCAATATTATTTCCATACTGTTTGTCTCTTTGCATTTGCACTAATGCAGGATGTGAATAGGTTTGATCTCATTCTTTCAACACCAGTGAGTATATCTCCATCAAACAATACTGGGTTAGTGATAATATACTGTACACTGTCATTTGTCATTCTTGTACATCTATTTGCTAGGCATAAACCATGTACTCAGCGTGTTATTTGCATCCTGTCCACTTCCCATTGTGATAAAACATTGTTAGCCACACATAGTGTCAATATGTTCTCTGCCAACTACTATTTGAATAGCAAATGTTACTTTGCATGGCATCCAGTTCCTCCTCATGCCCCTTATAGAGTTGGTTTCACCATCCAACCAAGATGGGAAACTTTACATCATAGGCAGCAGGCATATTCTGCATGCCAGTTTGTTTGGTCAAGGGTAGCTACAGTATGAAAACAATGTCAGATTGGGTGAGGATTTTTGGATAGTTGGTGTCCTTTATTTGCACTGGTGAAAGTTAAAGCAGGATAACGGTCAGCTGTGCAAAGCCTTGTTTTGAATCTGGGTTCTGTTGATTTTTTTTTGAAGGTGCACTTCCATTACCGTAAGGCAACAAGTTAACCCCTAGCTTTTTAACTGGCACTTAGTTGAAACGAAGATGAGGAACTGACTTAATTTTCTCTACTTATGTTCTTTGTCTGCGGGACAGACGTTAACAAGTTCCTCATTGCTGCCCTGAGTCCATGTATGCTAGCTAGGCTATATATCACTACACTAAAACCCTCCCTCCCCATTCCCTTCCTCTACCACTAAAGACAAAGGGCCTCAACCCTCCTGCCTCAGTGTGTACTGTAGGCTCCAGTTTACACACACACACAGTCAGCCCTGTGACCTTTCCCTGGACGGCATGTTGACAAGCCAGCTTTTCTAATAAGGAGGGAGCAGCAGGGCCTCGCACCTGGACCAGCCATTCTGCCTGCTCGCTGTGTGTGAATGCTGCAGTGTGTGACGTGGGTCTCACAGACGTCAGGCCAGCGGGGCATTCTCATGGCATTGACATGATTCTTTTCCTGAAGCCACTCCAGGACGCCTGCAGTCCATAGGCCTGTGGGAGAGAAGGTGGTGGGAGGGAAAGGAATAGTGGAGCCTTAGGCTGGGCAGTCTCCCTTGAGGAAAACAGAAATGGAGGAAAACAGAAAAAGTTCACCTTCTCTCCAGTCCCCCTGGCTCTTTCAGACCCCATGACCTTGGCGTGGGTCAGGGTCTCACCAGTCACCATTCAAGGTCAATGTTTGTGTCAAGACCTTAAAGAAATTCAAAAGCTACAGGCTATTTGTTAGCATTGTGGTTGGGTATTACTAACCATTTCCATTAGACAGTAATAAAGTAAGTATGCTTTTTCTATGTCAACAGTGGAGCACTGTCTTCTTGAAACACACTCCAGGACATCCATTATTTTAATCACCCTGACCCTCCTCTTTATCTTGGCCAATGTACAACAGCACTTTTGTTCTGAGTGTTTTTAGGAGAGCTGTATGTATTTTATGGGTCGCTCAAGTCTTAGTCTACTTACTGTATGTATCAGGTATTATTTTAGTGTTTCACCATGTGTTAAATGTTCCCTTTATTTGAATAATCAACCACTGTTCTTTTGCAGGAGGTGGTGGAAACAGAAAAGGAAAGAGCAAGAAATGGAAACAGATGCTTCAGTTCCCCCACATCAGCCTGTGTGAGGAGCTCCGGCAAACTACAGGTACGCTACCTCTCCTCTGCCCGCTAGCTCACCGCTCGCTCATGACTAGATATACTATATGTGCAAATGTATGTGGACACTTGCTTGTCGAACATCTCATTCCAAAATCATGGGCATTAATATGGAGTTGGTCCCCCTTTGCTTCTATAACAACCTCCCCTTCTGGGAAGGCTTTCCACTAGATGTTCGGAACATTGCTGCGGGGACTTGCTTTTGTTCAGCCGCAAGAGCATTCCGAAGTTGGAAGCACAGAAGGGTCTAGAATGTAATTGTATGCTGTAGCGTTAACATTTCCCTTCACTAGAACTAAAGGCCCTAGCCCGAACCATGAAAAACTTCCCCAGACCATTATTTCTCCTCCACCAAACTTTACAGTTGACACTAAACATTGGGCAGGTAGCGTTCTCCTGGCATCCGCCAAACCCACATTAGTCCGTCAGACTGCCAGATGGTGAAGCGTGATTCATCACTCCAGAGAACGTATTTCCACTGCTGCAGAGTCCAATGGCGGCAAGTTTTGCACCACTCCAGCCAACGCTTGGCATTGCGCATGGTGATCTTAGGTTTGTGTGTGGCTGCTTGGCCATGGAAACCCATTTCATGAAGCTCCCGACGAACAGTTCTTGTGCTGGCATTGCTTCCAGAGGCATTTTGGAACCTGGTAGTGAGTGTTGTGACAGAGGACAAATAATTTTTACACGCTACGAGCTTCAGTACTCGGCAGTCCCATTCTGTGAGCTTGTGTGGCCTACCACTTGGCGGATGAGCTGTTGTTGCTCCTAGAAGTTTCCACCTCACAATAACAGCATTTACAGTTGACCAGGGTAGAAATTTGACTAACTGACTTGTTGGAAAGGTTGCACCTTATGACAGTGCCACGTTGAACGTCACTGAGCTCTTCAGTAAGGCCATTCTACTGCCAATGTTTGACAGTGGAGATTGCATGGCTGTGTGTTCCATTTTTTTTACACCTGTCATCAACGGGTGTGGCTGAAATAGTCAAATCCACTATTTGAAGGGGTGGATTTTTACATATACTTTTGTATATATAGTGTACCATGGTAGTAAAAGTCTGAACAAAAACACAAGATGGGAGAACCTGCAATCCACACTCGAGGTGAAAATTCACACAAAACAATAACTAGGCACTGAGATTCTTTATAAAATGCAATTCAATGTGAAGTTCACTGTGGTGTGGTCTGACAGAAGTCAAGGTGGGGTTGGTGGTGACAGACTGTTATGTTATGAAGGTAGTCTGATGGCAGTTGACCATACTGTGCTTTCAATGGTGGAGCAAATCCCCACCCCATCCTCTCAAGACAAGAAGCATATATCATTTAGTACAGTTGGAATGCAGGTCTGTATAATATGCATCAGCTACCTTATTGTCTAATCATCCCATTATTTCCTTGGGAAGTACATTAGTTATTGTACATTTTGTGCAAAAAGCAACATGTATTGGCTTTGTGTTTTTTGGCAGTTGTGGCTGGTGCTGCTGGTGGTAGTCAGGAGTTGTTGAACATGGAGTCACACCAATGCGGATCAGCTCACTGCATGGTCTTTTGTAATCATGGGGCTTGCGTTGCATCCTGTGGAACACGTGAATGCTGAAGATAGGCTGCTGTGGTAACTTCTGTTTTTCTCAACCTTTCCCGATGATTTAGAGGCATTGTCGGCTGTTTCTCTACAGCGGCACAGGGAGGGTTTATAAATCCCTCTCATCCATCATTCTCTCAGATGGATGAGTTTGGGATTAGGTCTGTGATGGTCATGGAATTTTGGATGACGGTTATTTGCCAGCCAAATGACCGCAGTCACCATAATTTAAGACGCACATTTTCTCCTCTCTGCTCCTGACTTCATGTGCTGCCATAGAAATAGAATGAATAGAACGGGCGTCCCCGTTCAAGTCAATGAGGGCATAATGGGTGGACTGTACCCATTGGAGCAAAGCAGGAAGTAAAAGCAGGAAGCGTACCCATCAATATGTGCTGTGATTTGTTGATTCAACTCAACTGACATTACAAAAATATATTCCATTGCATGAGCCACATCAGTTAAAGAATTTGCTTTCGGTTTTGTACAGCAGCTTCAAACAGCTGAAAATACAATATTTTTGGTTATGAAAAAGGTATTTCACAGCGATTTTAGATGGTACAATGATTCATTATACTTGCTTGTTTTGTCACATAAACTGAAATTAAGCAAGCTATTAGAATTTTAGCAACCAGGAAATAGTTCATCTTTAAAATCATTTGAATAAACATTCTATATTACCATGAAAATTATTGCATCACAATACCAGTAAGCCATTGCGACGGTACCCATGAGTATACCAGTCAAATTGCCTGGGTTAGAGGTCCGTTCTATTCATTCTATGTGACTCAACCACATGAATGCCCTGCCATCCTGTCTTCAGTCAGCCTTTCGTGACAGTTATTTTATTTTCATGACTGTCTTCATCCATAACCAACTGTTACACGGTAACTGTACCAGCCCTATTTGGGATGTTTATGAAATGAATCCTGTTTACGCTGTAAATGCTGAGTGCATTTCATCATTGACTTCAGCCATGAAGCAGAAGCAGAGGCAGACATACTGTATTCGTGCTTCAATTGTACCACAGAGGAAACTGCGGCCTGGGCAGAAAGAGGAAGCTGACTCGCATGTATACTTGAATTCACTCTGTTGTTTTAGAAAGAAAATGGTGACACAAATGTTTATTGGTTTGGAACAGAAAGTAGGCACAGAAAACAGCTGAAAATACAATACTTTTGGTTATGGAAAATATATATCAGTGGTTTAGATGGTACAATGATTTTCTACACTATACTTGCTTGTTTTGTCACAAACTGGCGAACTAGTGGTTTTTAGACTGTTATTCATCTTATTGCTTGCTAGCTACTCTGTTGACAGTTTGACAAGAACATGTGGTAGGTAGCTAACTAGCTTGCTGTTAATTGTTTACAAACCAATTAGTGAATGTGTTAGAAAGCTAAACAGCTACCTAGCTAGATAGGTGACTGCTGTGCCTAGCCAAAAAGGACTTGCTTTGAAAGTTGGATCATGTTATCCTTTGAGGCTTTTTCAATAGTTCTTACCCTATGATTTTGAACATTCAAAGCAACTGGGAATAGTCCATGGCAGGCATTGTTGTCACCTTAGCTTGCTAAATAACGTCTGAGTGATAGAAAGCACAAGCACCACCACCAATCATCCTACACCAGGGTTCCCCAACTGGGATACTGGCCTTTAAGGCAGAGTTTCTCTCTGTCCAGTGTCTGTTCTTTTGCCCATCTTAATCTTTTCTTTTTATTGGCCAGTCTCAGATATGACTTTTTCTTTGCAACTCTGCCAAGAAGGCCAGCATCCCAGAGTCGCCTCTTCACTGTTGATGTTGAGACTGGTGTTTTGCGGGTACTATTTAATGAAGCTGCCAGTTGAGGACTTGTGAGGCTTCTGTTTCTCAAACTAGACACTAATGTACTTGTCCTCTTGCTCAGTTGTGCACCGGGGCCTCCCACTCCTCTTCCTATTCTGGTTATTAGAGCCAGTTTGAGCTGTTCTGTGACGGGAGTAGTACACAGTGTTGTACGAGATATTCAGTTTCTTGGCAATTTCTCGCATGCAATAGACTTCATTTCTCAGAACAAGAATAGACTGACTAGTTTCAGAAGAAGTTATTTGTTTCTGGCCATTTTGAGCCTGTAATCGAACCCACAAATGCTGATGCTCCAGATACTCAACTAGTGTAAAGAAGGCCAGTTTTATTTGATCTTTAATTAGCACAACAGTTTTCAGCTGTGCAAACATAATTGCTAAAGGGTTTTCTAATGATCAATTAGCCTTTTAAAATTATAAACTTGGCTTAGCTAACACAACGTGCCATTGGAACACAGGAGTGATGGTTGCTGATAATGGGCCTATGTAGATATTCCATACAAAAAATCTGCTGTTTCCAGCTACAATAGTCATTTACAACATTAACAATTTCTACACTGTATTTCTGATCAATTTGATGTTATTTTAAACACACACACACACACACACACACACACACACACACACACACACACACACACACACACACACACACACACACACACACACACACACACACACACACACACACAGTGTGCTCCAAAATTACTGGCACCCCTGACTGGCAATGCACAAACAATACTTAAAAAAATATAAACAATATAATTATAGAGAAACTCAATACCAATGTGAGAAATACTGTACTTTATTAATGTTACAATGGAACCAACCAACATCATACAATTATTTAATACAAAATACATTTCACCAAAATCAAGGTTTCATAATTATTGGCACTCCTCATTTAGTACTTAGTGCAAACACCTCTGGCAATGATAACAGCATGGAGGCTTTTCCTGTAATGTTTGACAAGGTTAAGGAACACATTTGGAGGGATTTTGGACCTTTCCTCTATGCAGATCCTTTCAAGATCCTTCACATTCTTGGGTTTGCGCTTATCAACTGCCCTCTTCCACTCAGCCCACAGGTTTTTGATTGGATTGAGGTCCGGCTACTGAGATGGCCATGGCAGAACATGTATTTTGTTGTCACAGAACCATTTCTGTGTGGATCTTGAGGTATGCTTTGGGTCATTGTCTTGTTGGAAAGTCCACATACGGCCAAGTCCCAGACTTCTGGCAGAGGCAACCAGATTGTCAGCCAAAATTGCCTGATACTTGGTGGAATTCATTATGTCATCAATCATAACTAGTGCCCCTGGACCTCTGGAATTAAAACAGCCCCAAAACATCACTGACGCACCACCATATTTAACAGTGGGTCTGAGGTGCCTCTCCTTGTATGCATTTCTGTTTTGACGCCAAACATGCCGATACTGTATCTGACCAAAATGTTGGTCTCATCTGACCAGAGCACCTTCTCTCACCATCCTCCTCCCTATCATGGGGGGCAAAATGCATTTGCGTCCTCTACCTGTGAGGTTTTTAACTGTTCCATATCTTTTGAATTTTTAAAATAATTGCTCTGACGGTGCTCAGTGGTATATTCAATTGTTTGTGGATCTTCTTGTTGTCATTACCATATTTATGAAGGTCTATGACCATTTGCTCTTTTGAACTACCAGTTCTTTTGTTTTCTTCATGGTGTTGTATGACAAAGGGATATTGCATGCGTGTTACCTCATGTTTATACCCTATTGAAACATGAAGTGATGTAATGGCTCAATATAGTTCCTTAAGACTTAGATCAACTTAAATAAGGGGAATTTAATTCCTGGTTTAATTTTGGTAGATGTTTACAATAATCGTTAAGGGTGCCATTAATTGTGAAACCTTGAAAGGAGGACATTGATTTTTAATTAAATCAATAAATTATTTTGGTGGGTTCCATTGAAATATTAATAAAGTACAGTATTTCTCACATGTTGGTATTTTGAGTTTCTCTTTAGTAATATTGTTTATATTTTTTTAAGTTTTGTGCATTGCCAGTCAGGGGTGCCAGTCATTTTGGAGCCCACTGTGTGTATAACACATATGGAATCATGTAGTAACCAAAAAAGTGTTAAACAAATCAAAATAGATTTTAGATTCTTCAAAGTAGCTACCCTTTGCCTTGATGACAGCTTTGCACAATCTTGGCATTCTCTCAACCATCTTGAAGGTGTTCCCACATATGCTGAGCACTTGGTGGCTGCTTTTCCTTCACTTTGCGTTCCAACTCGTCCCAAAGCATCTCAATTGGGTTGAGGTTGGGTGATTGTGGAGGCCATGTCATCTGATGCAGCACTCCATTACTCTCCTTCTTGGTCTAATAGCACTAATAGCACACAGCCTGGAGGTGTGTTGGGTCATTGTCCTGTTGAAAAACAAATGATACTAAGCGCAAACCAGATGGGATGGCATGCTGGTTAAGTGTGCCTTGAATTCTAAAATAAATCACAGACAGTGTCACCAGTAAAGCAACTCAACACCATCACATCTCCTGCATGCTTCACGGTGGGAACCACACACGCAGAGATCATCTGTTCACCTACTCTGCATCTCACAAAGACACGGCGGTTGGAACCAAAAGTTTGGACTCATCAGACCAAAAGACAGATTTACACCAGATATCCATTGCCTGTGTTTCTTGGCCCAAGCAAGTCTCTTCTTATTGGTGTCCTTTAGTAGTGGTTTCTTTGCAGCAATTTGACCATGAAGGCCTGATTCACGCTGTCTCTGAAAGTTGATGTTCCAGGTGTGTCTGTTACTTGAGCTCTGTGAAGCCTTTATTTGGGAAGCAATTTCTGAGGCTGGTAACTCTCTAATGAACTTATCCTCTGCAGCAGAGGTAACTCTGGGTCTTCCTTTCCTGTGGTGGTCCTCATAAGAGCCAGTTTCATCATAGCGCTTGATGGGTTTTGCGACTGCACATAAACAAACTTTCAAAATTCATTAAATGTACCGTACTGACTGACCTTCATGTCTTAAAGTAGTGATGGACTGTTGTTTCTCTTTGCTTGTTTGAGCTGTTCTTGCCATAATATGGACTTGGTCTTTTACCAAATAGGGCTATCTTCTGTGTACCACCGTTCCCTTGTCACAACACAACTGATTGTCTCAAACGCCTTAAGGGAATAAATTCCACAAATGAACTTTTAACAAGGCACACCTGTTAATTGAAATGCATTCCAAGTAACTACCTCATGAAGCTGGTTGAGAGAATTCCAAGTGTGTGCAAAGCTGTCATCAAGACAAAGGGTGGCTACTTTGAAGGATCCAAATATAAAATAGATTTTTGTTAAACACTTTTTTGGTTACTACATGATTCCATATGTTTTATTTCATATTTTACATTTTACATCACATTTTATTTCATATTCATTCACATTTTATTTCATTTTGATGTTTTCACTATTATTCTACAATGTAGAAAAACCCTTGAATGAGTAGGTGTGTCCAAATTTTTAACTGGTACTCAATTTTTCCTCCAAACATAATGAAGGGCATTATGGCCAAACAGTTCTATTTTTGTTTTATCAGACCAGAGGACATTTCTCCAAAAAGTATGATCTTTGTCCCCATGTGCAGTTGCAAACCGTAGTCTGGCTTTTTTATGGTGGTTTTGGAGCAGTGGCTTCTTCCTTGCTGAGCGGCCTTTCAGGTTTTGTCAATATAGGACTCGTTTTACTGTGGATATAGATACTTTTGTACCTGTTTCCTCCAGCATCTTCACAAGGTTCTTTGCTGTTGTTCTGGGATTGATTTGCACTTTTCGCACCGAAGTACATTCATCTCTAGGAGACAGAACGCGTCTACTTCCTGAGCGTTATGACGGCTGCGTGGTCCCATGCTGTTTATACTTGCGTACTATTGTTTGTACAGATGAACATGGTACCTTCAGGCGTTTGGAAATTGCTCCCAAGGATGAACCAGACTTGTGGAGGTCTACAATTTTTTTTCTGAGGTCTTGGCTGATTTCTTTTGATTTTCAACTTGATGTCAAGCAAAGGGGCAATGAGTTTGAAGGTAGGCCTTGAAATACATCCACAGGTACACCTTCAATTGACTCAAATTATGTCAATTAGCCTATGAGAGGCTTCTAAAGCCATGACATCATTTTCTGAAATTTTCCAAGCTGTTTAAAGGCACAGTCAATTTAGTGTATGTAAACGTCTGACCCACTGGAATTGTGATACAGTGAGTTAAGTGAAATAATCTGTAAACAATTGTTGGAAAAATTACTTGTCATACACAAAGTAGATGTCCTAACCGACTTGCCAAAACTATAGTTTTTAACAAGAAATTTGTTGAGTGGTTGAAAAACTAGTTTTAATGACTCCAACCTAAGTGTGTGAACTTCCGTGTATATATATATATATATATATATATATTAGTGGAAGATCAAAGCCCACCTTTTAGGATTAGATGGCTGTTTTCAAGGGTGTCAGTACAGTCGATGGCCTACACCCAGTTTGGAGCAGTTTGTTACAACACCACATTGACACCATTCACTCATTGCAAAATCTCACTACACTTCCTGTCCATCAAAGTGTCATGAAACTAGGGGCAAACGGTTGTATTGTGGTTCCTGTTCCTAGTTCTTACCCATCTTGTCTGTAAGGGCAGCACAATTTTACTGATTTGAGTCAGGGTCACACAGTAGGTTGTTAGTGGGTGGTGGGCAAAGAAAGAAACAATCCCTTATTAAGTTTAAATGGAATCATATGATTTCCTAATCGTCATGATTTATCTCCATAATACATTAGATTATGTTGAGATGCATCCACTGGGCTGAGGCTCCATCTGGCCAAGGGCCTTCTGGGTTATGACTCCAGCTCCCATGGTGGCCTTCCATACATACAATAGACACATTGATTGTTCCCTGATCATTCAAATGTTTTATTTCCCCCTGAGGTTATGAACGAATGTATTCCGTCTTTTTCTTTACTGTGCTTTCTGTATGAAGCTACAACAGCTAGCTCTATAGACTGGGCTGATTGGCATACATCTCAGCATTGTCAGACAGTGTTGCCATTCTGAAACGTGGGAATGGTGGTGGTAGAAACATGCAGGTGAAGTAGTCTTGAGTCTGTAGTGGTGCATTGTTCACTTCGACTCCAGTGGAGCACCAAGAGCCTAACGGTACAGTGCTTTCCACTTCAGCTGAGGCTCAACTTGCTTCAATCAGGAAGTGAAAACAGCACTTCATGCAAGTGGTGCATTTAGGGGCGGGGGAAACGAGGACAGGATAAAACGGTTCTGAATTGTTGGTTTGTTTATTCACTTAATGTCGATCATAGTCATGGGTCCTCAGACAGTCAAAATGGCATTCAGTACGCTCCCTTATGAAGAAATGAACAATAATGGTTGTCAAAAGCCAAACAATGTAAACATTGTGAGCAGGAATAAGCTGTTAAGATGAGCTTAGAAGATAACAGGACTGCCCTAAGGCCTCTGGTTTATTTAAAAAGTCACCCCAATGGCTAGGCCTATTCCTAGACCTTATTTTCCTTCTAATATGCACATATACATACACTCACACACACACAATTGAGTGCACATTCAGAAGTGCATGTGTGCACACACACTCAGTAAAGTCTTCTTAATCATTGTGTTTTGAACATTTTGTCAAATAATAACCACAGTGTTATGACCTGGTGAATTGCAAATCTAAATTTGATTAGCTTTTCATCAACGCTGAAGCCGACTCCTAAGGCTTCGGAGCATTCCTTTAAGTGTTGGTTTCTAAAACGCCGCTTGAGATCCACTTTGTCATATACATGTTGCCCCAAACTAAAACGACCCATGTAGTCGGAGGTCAATACAGGCAACGCAATCTTCTTTTTGTCCTCCAGGAAAAAGGCATGGTATAACACAAAGCTTGACAGTGTTGCGAAGAGGTCTTGTTTGTGTCATATTCTCACCATAATGTTAATGCTTTAAGCTACAAACTCAGACCAGCCTGTCACAGAGAGGCTGTTGTTGGAAAGACATCCGGAAGTTAAACAATTAACTGATGATGACCCGGGAGCCAGTGCTATATACTCCCACAGGGAGGTGACCAAGAACCCGATGGTCACTATCACCGAGCTCTAGAGTTCCTCTGTGGAGATGAGAGAACCTTCCAGAATGAAAACCATCTCCACCAATCAGGCCTTGATGGTAGTGTGGCCAGACGGAAGCCACTCCTTAGTAAAAGGCTCATGACAGCCCACAGATTCTCTGGTCTGATGAAACCAAGATGTAACTCTTTGGCTTGAATGCCAAGCGTCACGTCTGGAGGAAACGTAGCACCATCCCTACGGTGAAGCATGGTGGTGGCAGCATCATGCTGTGGGGATGTTTTTCAGTTGCAGGGAATGGGAGACTAGTCAGGATTGAGGAAAAGATGAACAGAGAAAAGTACAGAGTTCCTTGATGAAAACCTTCTCCAGAGCGCGCCGAACCAGACTGGGGTGAAGGCTCACCTTCTAACAGGACAATGAGCACACCCTAAGCACACAGCTAAGACAATGCAGGAGGGGCTTCGGGATACGTCTCTGAATGTCCTTGAGTGGCCAGACAGAACCCAGACTTGAACCCGATTGAACATCTCTGGAGATACCTGAAAATATCTGTGCAGCAATGCTCCCCATCCAACCTGACAGGGCTTGAGAGGTTCTGCAGAGAAGAATGGGAGAAACTCCTCAAATACAGGTGTGCCAAGCTTGTAGCGTCATACCCAAGAAGACTCAATGCTGCAATCGCTACCAAAGGTATCTGAATACTTTTGTAAATTTAAATACATTTGCAAAAATTTCAAAAAACTATTTTTTGCTTTGTAATTATGGAGTATAGTGCTTAGATTGATGAGGGAAAAAAATATTTAATCAATTTTAGAGTAAGGGTGTAACGTAACAAAATGTGGAAAAAGTCAAGGGGTCTGAATACTTTCAGAAGGCACATTACAACAGGGGGCGTCATTACAGGCCTGAGCGGCTGACATTTTGATATCCCTCATTGTTCACTGGTTGTTACCTTCACCAGATGCTGTCTGATACACAGCGACAGAGAAAGACAACCACCCACTGAGATTGTGCAGGATAAAAACACACAGTTGTCTGCGCACCAATTCAAAGCTTTTCTTCTGCCTGCAGTTTGCAAAGAGAGTCTAGAGAGAGGGAGAGTGCGTGGGGTTCAGGAAACCCTCAACTTCCGTGTTTACCTCTGAAGACTGACAGAGAAATTGTTTACTACCCTCTGTTAAAGTGGGGCAGGAGAACACCTATGCACACCCACAGTTTCCTTCCAGTCCCCCAGGGACAACTGTGCCACCCAATGGGGCAGAGAATGACTGGACTGTCACTGACTGAATTACTTTTCTCATCTCCTGAATGACCTGGTTATTTAGAAAGGCCCAGGCCGCCCCTCTTCCTCTCCCCAACTGCCGCCCTCCTCCCAGGCTTCAGCCCTAATGAGGGTTCCTCTGGTCTCCATGCTCGGCCTGAAGTGGCTGTCCAATCATCTGGTGGTCAATAAAGCTTTGTGCACTCTCTGTGTCTGCTAATGAGCACTGGCTTCAGGTTTAACATACAGCGCCTGTGCTCGCTGCCTCCCTCCTCTCTCCATACATTTGTTACTGTTATCTGAGAATTGCCCCCATTGACAGTCAGAGCAGCGATGAGAGAGGGGAGATGGAACAGGGCAGGGTGCAGTATCAGGCAATCAGCCCCAATGCAATATGGCACAGATTCGCTGAATGCAAATAGCTTTCTGTTTTCCTAGTTTTAATGCCTGTTATCTTGTGGGATTAATTTCACAATTGGAACATCACTACACGTTTTTCTAAGAGCCCATGGAATCAAGTGTATATGTTTATGTATTAAATTACACCAAATACAGTGATACATTTTTTGGCTGACTTAAATTCTCCTCTCAATCTTCTGACTCACATTTTGGTTGAGTCAGGTGCTCTTGTAGCGGGGCCAAAACAATCCATCCATTGGATGCAACAATAGATGTGAAAAGGCCAGGGCTCAAAGGGGGGAGCTGCATGATCTCTTCCGACTGTCTTCCTGTCAATAGAGCCTCTGTCAGGGACTAAATGAAATTGCATTGCAACTAATGCGATTATCTCTATGAAACGGCCATTAGTGGGTCAAATCTTGTTTGTCCTCCTCATCGTTTCATTGTACAACCCAATCAGAGACCACCTAGCATAGGCCACTGGCAGAGCACATGGGGCCCTATAGATACACAACAGACCCACAACAACCGACAGCTCATGAGCATCTATCAAAATGATTTATTGGAAAGAAATGGTTAGTACTACTGTTTTTAGTGACATTAAAGGGCAAATCTGCAATTTTGTTATAGACAAATAAGACATACACATAAGACAAGCTTGTTGCTAAATTAGGCTACAACCTGTAACTGGAAATCTCTACACTATCGCATAACATGCGCATAACACTTCTAGCAACTAATTTAGTTAAGGCCAGTGGTGATTTTAGCACTAAATCTTGGTGGGGCTAACCCCCAAACATTTTTTAGATCCATGCCAGCAAAGCCACTACACAACACTAAACAATGCATTAATTGCGCTATAATGGTGACAAACGGTGCCCACAAACTGTTAGGGTCTACAGAGCTATCTTTTCAGCACCATGGAGTGAATCTTTACCACTGCTACACCTGGCTATCAGCAGAGCCTTGTCTGGCAGTGAAACAGTTCATTCTGGCTCATGTACTGCCTAAAAAAACAAACGTGGTTTCTACTGACAATTGAGATGTACCAACTATTGCATAAGGAGAAGATAAGAGGCAATCCGTAATTTCGATTAAGACATTAATGAGCGAGCTAAGACGGACGTAGTCAATATAACTATTCAAATCAAATTTTATTAGTCACATGCGCCGAATACAACCGGTGTAGACCTTACAGTGAAATGCTTACTTACGAGCCCCTAACCAACAATGCAATTTAATAAAATACGGATAAGAATAAGAAATAAAAGTATCAATTAATTAAAGAGCAGCAGTAAAATAACAATGCAAGACTATATACAGGGGGGTACCGGTACATAGTCAATGTGCAGGGGCACCGGTTAGTTGAGGTAATATGTACATGTAGGTAGAGTTATTAAAGTGACTATGCATAGATGATAACAACAGAGAGTAGCAGCGGTATTTGTTCAGCACTTTTGAAATGTACAGCGACTGAATTCAGAACATGGGCCGTTCTTACAGTATTCTCCCTGTACACCAAGTCAGAACAGTAGGATAAATAAAGGGGGCTTATAAGCAAACAATGAAAGCTCATACAATATGTGAATGTTTATCATTTTAAGCTTGGAAAAGAGACCCTTAAACCCAGACTTGGACCACACACCCTCTTCACTGACTAGCAGGCTACTGATTGCTTTGCAATGCTTGCAGTTAGCCACTGATTCCTTCCTAACCACTCACTGTTGAATTTGCGATTTCCAACTTGTTGTGTAATGTTTATGTCCTATGGTCGTTCAGCACCGATACGTTTTATCTATAATTTTCATATGACAAGGATTTGCCAGTAGATTGTCGACTTGATTCATGTCGACGACTGCTTGTCTAGCTTGCTAGCTAAGATTTTGAAAGTATGATGTTGACATTATCAGTCCAATTAAAGTTACGGTAGATATAGCGTGATTTGACGTCATTTTATCTGTGGCAAATGACCTTTAGCCTTCTTGGATGGGCACTTCTAATGTAAATCCATGGCAGCCCCCAAGGGGCTTGAAATTTTAAGCTCTCACTGTAGAGTTTGTGGTGAGTAGTGTCCCCATGACTGATAGAACACTGAGTCAATCACAGTGCAACCCTTAGCTCTGTATGTTACGCTGGCTGCCCCACCACCACACAAAGTACTGAGCTAGGCTGAAACACCTGCATTTTGGAGTTGCCTTACTCAAGAAAGCAAAAAGAGACAATGTTTGTATGCGGCATTATTAGCTCAATTACATTTTTTATTGTTTGCAAACTGATACATGACACATATTAATGCCAAAAATAACATGCAAAACAGGCAACACTTGTTTTTTACTTTAACATATTTTTTTTTAGCTAAACAGGTGGGGCTCAAAACAGGTTTTGAATGATGGGTCGCCACCGGTTAAGGCACAGTAGAGCTTTTGTTTTTTTCGAAGAGAGTAGGGCTGTGGCTGTTATGCAATGTTGTCAGCCTGTTTAATGTCATGCAAAAGCCTACGGACTCATGGTAACATAAACACATTTAGCATCTCCAGGCCTCCACGCATACAAGCTGCTGATGTGCCTTTTGAACATCTACATTTAAAGTAAAATAAATCAGTACCATAAGCTGTAGGCTTGTTCGTTTAGCTGACAAGATCGGTTTATAAGATCCATGCCATTATGTTATAGGATTTTATAGAATATAATGGAACTTAGCTAAATAAAATGGAAAGGATTTTTTTCCCATTACAGAGCAAGTGCGCATGTGAAGTGGCTATGTTGAGCGTAAAAGTGATCATTCGAAACACGTCCTATATGCTACATTTTGAGTTATTTGGCAACTTTAGTTGTGAACGATACCAACCTTAGAATGTCTTAGAAATCAACACATATATGGGCAGCATGGTGCGACTACAGGCTATTGAGAAAGTAGCAAAAACAAAAAAAGCTTGCGATCTGTTCCTTGCCCCAGGCTGCACAGCTGTTCTTTCATCATGTGATCATATTTTCATCCATCAGACTAAATCTCAATTGAATCTTGTCTTTCGATTTAGAATGGCCCAATGGAATGGCCAAATTAGAATTATCAAATGGGCAGGAGGAAAAAGACATGTAATCTGTATGCCCTCGAATAGCGAATGGAGGCCGCGTGCTTTCACGCCGGTCCATTTTGTAGGCAACTTGGGTTATATAGCAGAGCATGTGCTTAATATGAGCAGCTGAGAAATACATTTAACAACACTTATTTCACTCCACGCATCAACATCTGTTTGAGGAGCATGTTCTCGTTGCCTGACAGGTGATACAAAACTTCCCTATTACTAGGCTTTTCAAAATCAAATACAAATTCACTAATTATAGGCTAACTGTAAGCCTGCCCTGCACAATCAGTGAACCAACAGCATCGCCTAGGGCTTGGCTATACGTTCTCTACCAGACTCATGGATGTACATTTTGGGGCATAGCATAAGGTAGCCAGTCCATCCAGTATCCATACTAATACAGTCCACACTCAAAAGCTAGACCAATTATGTACCAAAGACCTCTTAAATCAGTTTGAAAAATGTTGACTTTTTTCTGCCATGCTTAAAATGCGGTAGGCTATGTATTATATAACAGCACAATCATCAATTTTTCTTGTTTTGATGATGCGTTTGATGCGATTTTTCGATTGCATTTGCATTGATATCAGAGTAGTTAGAGGGACCATAGATCTCTGAGTACCAGACCATTAGGACCTGATGGTAGTTAGAAAGTTGGGTACTACCAAAGCATGTCCAGAGTGCATAAAATGAGATTCCGGTGTGGCCGTAATAAGGTCACCGCAGCAGCCCTAGCAGATAGCATGTAAGGTACCATACCGCACATGCATAGGCCTAACACTTCCAAAAGGATGTCTGCTCCTGAAAAATGTAACAGCTAGCTAATAGCTGTGTCTGCACTGTGCGCTTGTGTGTGTCTAAAGTTGCTCTCCGGTTACAGAGAGGAGCTTGCAGCAGCTCTCAAATATATTTACTCAATAACGGCCACCTACACATGTCCTCCTTAGGCTCGGCTGGATCCTCACATTGGTTTTTGGGTCATACAGCCTCCTGTGTCCTCTTTTGCATCTAACTGAGCCGCAGATGCAAATCGCAGTATCCCTCTGTCAATTTGTTGTTCACCACACATACGCAGACAGACAAGGAAATGGGGCCTAATAACTTGGATATATAAATGTAAAATACCTCCCCATAGCTATTTACACATGTGGAGAGACGATGGACCGTTTCTGATTAATTAGTTGAAGATGAGATTGTGCTGTGTGTAGGGTACGTCTAGACCTCATTCATAACCATTTCTCTGTCTACAAAGGGTGGTTAGGCAGAGGTGTGTGGGAATAGTTTGATATTCAGAGTACTCATACAGTACATTTGCTAATTTGCCCTATGTCTATACAAGATGTTTAAGTGCACACGCCTTTGAGTGGGCGTGAGCATGTGCGTTATGCACAGTACAGTATATATTTATTTACTTCTAACGTGTTTTTGTGCTTGAGTGTTTTCATTATACCCCGAGAGAGGCCCTCATTGACACCCCTGTCTTGTGTTCTTCCACAGAGAAATACTATAACAGCCTTTGTGAGCGGCAGCCAATCGGACGCATGCTCTTTCGGCAGTTCTGTGAAACCCGGGTTGAGCTGAGGCGCTGTGTCAAATTCCTGGACACTGTGGTAAGCAAGAAGACAGATAGGCAGGATTAAAACACTTGTGTTTGTTTTTCCTCGAGATGCACATCTTCTGAAGGACTGAATGAGCTTGTCCAAATGTATCTCAAGTTCTCATGTGTTAGGGGGAAGGAGAGGGGAAATCATTCAGTTGAAGGCATTCAGTTGTACAACTGACTAGGTATCCCCCTTTCCTTTCCCTCATGAAATACAGGATCTCTTGACTTCTGGGAGCAAAGGGTGGCGATCTGCGTCAATTTTCCGCCCTCCCTCCCCTCTACTTTTTCAGTGAATGCGCCCCGCACTACGCTCTTGTGGAATAATGTTTAGGTTCTACCCACCCAGGCCCGCGAGGGAAGGTGCAGTGTTAGGGGGTGATGTGGAGGTGCAGGGGGGGCAGCAGGTTAGCTAGCCTACCAGTGTGTTGTTCAGAGCCCCTACCTGTTGACTCAATGATAAACTTGATCTTCCTCTCTCCACCCTGGCTTACCCCCATAGCATTGCGTGGCATTCTTCTAAAATATTGTTCTGGAACACACACATACACACACGCGCGCTAGAGGTCTTCACGTGTCCAACAGGCCTGAAATTCTGAGGTCTGACCCGGGACCAGTGCAGTCCTAAATTATGACTTTTGTCTTTGATCCGGGTTGGGTCTGATATAATTGCCACGGATCTCGGGTATGTGCAATTAAAATGTATACTGACTGGACCCGATTGGACAGTGTTCTCTGTTAAAGAAGCCAATAAGGGGAATGTCTTCGTGAATGTCTTCGTGAATAAGTTTTCGTGAACAAAGATGAGAAGAATGTTGGCGCAGTCAAATGGACTGTGTGCAACTCGCTATTCAGGTTTGATGCAATTTTCTAACATTAATTTATTTTCATATTTGTTCTCATTTGTTTTTGTATATCATTATTATTATTGTAGGCCTATTTAATAAATATAAACCAGTTCTTTTAAATGAGGCAAAAAGTTTTAGTTTTTTTCATTTTGCTGAGATATTTTTGTTGGCTAAATGAAGTTCGAACTGTCTTTTTAAGTTTGTGCTACATATTTAGTTAAAAGATAGGTTAAAAGTA
The DNA here is from genome assembly GCF_029448725.1 of Salvelinus fontinalis. Lineage (NCBI taxonomy): Eukaryota > Metazoa > Chordata > Actinopteri > Salmoniformes > Salmonidae > Salvelinus > Salvelinus fontinalis. Next base: position 38,174,406 of record NC_074666.1, read on the forward strand.
GGCCTGTTGTAAAATAAATAGGATTAGCCTCTTGCTGTAATTTGTTGGGTGGGCCTTTGGTAGGCACTCACGTTTGTTGGTAATTTCTGCAATATAAGCCTGTTCAAAACTTTTGTGAAGGTTGAAATAGGTGTTTTTATTTATTTCTGTTGAGCCATTTTCTTTGGCCAAATTAAGTTTAATGTTGTGTTTGCCGCAATATAATAGAATTACCGGTAGGCCTACTGTAGTGCTACTCCCACTCGAACCATGAAGAGGAAAAACCGAAGAGGGCAAGATGCAAAATAATGCCACAATATAATAACATGTTCGTATTTTCCTTATTAACAATGACTTGAATTACTTTTGATATTACTAATAAAGTCAAACTTTTGTGAAGGTATGGTGGGGTGTGGATATTATTAGGATTAGCTATGCAGGCCTATGAAGGCAGTGCGCACCAGCGTTCCAACTGACTCCTACAGTTGAACTTGAGGTGAGGAAGTATGTTTTGGGCCTATGAGGGTTACCAGCCTGTCGACTCAGAATAAATTATTCCGCTGCTCTGTCGTTCTCTACATACTTTAGTCTGAGACTGACATCATTTGAAGTCGTTTGTGATGATGAGGGGCACGAGGGGCGTTGTACAAGAAGTCATCAGCGATTGGATCGTATCTAATCAATCTGAATATCAAAGCTAAATTTTCAAACTTCCGCTTTACTTTCACCTGTGTTCTGGCTCTGGCCCAACCCATGGGTTTCTGGAGCAATCAGACGGCCCTGAATGTGTTCGCATTCGGTGAATGTTGGAGGAGGTTCTCAGGTCCAGACTTATTGCGGAGAAGAAACTAACGTCCATTGGAGTGGTGCAGCGTTTGGCCAGAGCAAGGAGTCTGGGTAGCCAGGCAACAGAGTTACTTACCCCTTTAATCTAACAATATAATGCTTATCTTTATTTAAAAAAAAAAAATGAATTAGCCTCTGTCTGTACGCCTATAGAGTACCACAGTATGAGTCATAATACCCATAAAACCTAGCGGTCAAACAAGGAAATGGTTCCAATCGTTTTTCCACCATACATTTTTCCCATGGGGGATTTTATAAACACTTCAAATAATGGCTGTGTTTCATGTAGGCTTACCGTGGTGTGATGATTTGATAACCGTGTAAATCTCTCTAGTACAAGGTGACTTATCAATATATTCTCCCGTATTTACCCCCCAAAATGAAATGCTAATGTGGCTATCATAAAGAACTACAAATGCCATGATGATCTGGATGAGACTGCCATCGAGGCAGGATTAACTATCTAATTTTAGCTACATATAGTAATGAATAAATTGGCTATATTTCTTTAAATTGACAATTCTTTGAATTATCTTGTGCAAGTTTTAAATTGACACAATACCTGTTAGCAAAGGTGTCAGCTAGATGACGTGCAGGAGCTTGCAGGGATTCATAGCCTTGCATGATGTCTACTTTGATGCTAATTAGCATTTTAGAATCAGAGTAAATAGAGCCGAATATATTGATAAAAGTCACTTTGTCCGAGAGAGATTTACATGGTTATCAAAACGTCATGCCAGGGTAAGCCTACGAAACAAAGCCCTTTATTTTAAGTTTTTATAAAATTCAATAAGGGAAAAATGAATGGTGGAACAACAATTGGAACCATTTCACTCTTTGACCGCTAGGTTTTATGGATTTTTGGTATTTATTATGATCCACATTAGCCGCAGTAAACGCATCAGCTACTATTACTGTGGTTCCACATGAAACATGACATAATGCATTAGCCAAGGACTGAAATACATACAATTAAAACACCACACACAGCCTACATTTCAGAACATACACACAATATCTAGGTCTAATACATAGTACAGTGCAAATTACAATACAGGATATATAAAATGGCTGTGTCTCTTCACAGTTCCCTTTGTGCACTAAGGTGTTTTTTAAACTGTTTTTTTTTTGTTGCTAGCTTGAGTTACCTGTTGTGGCAGAGAGTTCCATGTATTCATGGATCTATTTAATACTGTGTGTTTCCCAGCCTCTGTTCAATATTATGACACCTCCACTGTGGGGCTCTATATCTGTATAGTAGTAGTAGCCTATCTGACAAGTACAAAGAAATGTATATCTGTGTCAGAACTAAAATGTAAATGTAGAATGGGAACATGGTGCTTATATCTCGGTCTCTCTAGGGCTAGGCCTAAGCTTCTCTTCCTTTTTTATATACATTTTTTAAAATATTAAAATCATACAGTGGACGTCTAGGCCTATAGGAATGACATGATGCATTTAGCTCTCATCTCTGACAGCTGATCTGTGAAGTGGACAAATATAGTTTTTGAAAAGTAGAAACCAATAAAACAATAGGCTACAAAATGTTGATTATGCTCTACAACGAATAGTTTTTTCTTTCATTTGTTATAGGCAGTTAAGAACACATACTTGGCCAATATTGCTTGTTTATTGATGGCGCTGCCGGTTGGGGGGTTTCTTTTATCTCTCTTTCTACTCTTGGATATGAACGGGTCTCTCGACTCCGAACCGGAACTGGTCTGTTTGGGTCTGTTTTTCCACATGGGTCTGATTGTCCTTGGGTCCATTTGAACAGGTCTCTGTTTTCCTTTTTTTATTTGTATTTACATCTGGTTGGGTGGGAAAGCCATGGATCCATTTCGGACAGATCCAACTAACACACACACACACACACTCAGTCATGAGCCACCCACTTTATCTCCTTCCCTCTAACACATTATTACTCACACATGCTAATATTGATATGAGGAAGTGTCCTTGTAGCTAGATCCTCTCCGGTTGATTTAACAAATGCAAAAGCCAAGTAGGAAAAGGCTCAATGGGATGATAGCTAGTAGCATAATGAAGATAGTCAATGGCAGTAAAATGATGAATAGGTGGCTGACTTTATGAATTAAGAGAGAGCAGACAGTCATAACAGCTTTTATCAAGCAGTCTTCTCAAACTTCGTAAGTAGTGATCATGTCCTTTTACTGCACTGTCTCCTTCCTGCCTCGCACAGAGCCTGGGCTACATGAGAAGGAGCAAATGAGATTTGAACCGTCTCAACTGTCATTAACCATTATGGACAAGTTGTGCTGAGAGTCCATCGGAAGCACTTTAGAGTGAGGCTCTTAGCTTACTGTAAGTCATGCTGCTGGATGATGGCATGACACATGGGCTTGATGCTTTTGTACTTAGCAGGATTCGGGAATCAACAACACAGAGAGAAATATTAAAATAAAAAAGATTTTTGGAGTGGGACCCAGGCGTGTGGCTTTGTAGAACTGTGCCTTAGTGAAGGGATGTACTACTTACAGTAGGACTGGGTTGTGTTCAGTATGCATATTAAACTTGTTTAATGAACATACTCAGGTAGTATCTCTTCAGTTTCAAATAGTGTTTTACGGCTGCGTGCCTACTGAACATGACCCTGTGGTTGCAGTGATGTGGTATTTTGGTACCATCAGAGGTTGTACAGAAAGTACTAGATTGTAGGCTACTGTTATGTGGAAATAGTAGAACTGCCCTGTTAGAGCAGGTGTACGAGCGTTTGAATGATGTATGCTACTGTTTCTTCCCCCCACAGGCAGAGTATGAGGTCAGTCCAGATGAGAAGAGGAGGGAGTGTGCTCAGGAGCTCCTAGACAAGTACTTCAGCCCAAAGGTACAGTAGAAGAACACCTATTTTCAGCCAATGAGTGATTTGATGTCAAATATTCAATAATGGTGACGTGTGGTTTCCCGGGCCCAGATTAAAACTATTCACGGTCAAAAAATCTATTTCAATTAAGATACTCCATCGAGCATGCTTTTTAATTCAGGAGAGGGCTTAATCTGGGCCTATGACGTCATATATATGAAATACATGCTGTATTGTGTTCCATCCCCCTGTAGTCAGAGGATCATGTCCCTGAGTTGGGGGAGGAAATGATGGGTCAGTTTACAGAGAGACTGGAGCAGGAGCAGGAGCCCTGTAAAGAACTCTTCAACGAGTGCACCAAGTGAGTCTGTTAACACAGAAACCCAGTCACAGAGAATAAACTAACATCAATACTTACTTAGCATATGGGATATATTCAAGATGGGAAAAGGTCGATTTTTCTTTTTAATGATCATCACAGCATTATTCAACGAAGGAAGTCAGTTAAGAATAAAGGGTAATTTTCAGTGATAAAATATGCCAAGAGGCAGAATTTTGGAGTTTTCATTTAAATTGTCTCCTACATTGTGCAACATCCTGTGAACAGTTGTTCACACTTGTTGTATGGGCATGTCAACAGCATTGAGTGTATGTGGCGGCTGATGAAAATAGTTCTAATCAATCAACCCTAGCAACTTCAATCACCGCCATTCCATTCAGCAACATTTATATTCTAGAACATTCTCACAACTGTTCCAACAACATGAACTGACTCTTTATGTCATTCCTCCATCTGGTTGGGGTTAATTCATGTTTAGATGTGAACTGATGTTTGGGGAATAGTAGACAGAGAAATGGGCCCATGGCGTAGCAGCATGGTACATGTGTAGGGCCTGGAGATTTTCCTGGTCATGTGACCTGACCAGAAAAAACTCAAGGCCTTAGGGAGGGACCAGAGTATTTCCTGTTTAGGTCATGTAGTGGGCTGTATGTGTTCTGACTGTGTTCTGTCCTTTGTTGTAGACTGATCCATGACTACCTGAGCGTGGCTCCCTTCGCAGACTACCTCGACAGCATGTACTATAACCGATTCCTGCAGTGGAAGTGGCTGGAGAGGTATGGTAGCCTACTAGTTGAACTTGAAATCAAAGAGAAAATGACAAATACTCTCACACCCTTTTGCTGCTTCCCACACTTATGAGCACACACACATACACACACACTCTTATCAGCCTGAGAACCTCACCTCAACACAGCACGAGTGATTACATGTTACGGCAACTTCTCACCACTCCATAGTATCCTCCTAGTCACGTGTACTCCTCAACAATGGGGCTGGCTGTGTTTTTGATATGCTCTGCTGTTAATTCTCCTATTGCTGTGATTTATATACATATATTAGCGTCTCTCAAGGTTTCCTCCTATCTAGAGTTATTCTTATCAACTGTTCCTCAACTTGGTCTCATGGGTTTTTAGGCCAGTTTACCGTTAAGAGCTTTGTGACAAATGTATTTGTTAAAAGCTCTACACAATGCACATACAATGTTATGAAGCGATTGATAGTGTTCAGGATAGTGGCATTGTGATGTACTGTATAACCTACACTTTTGGTTTCGTTTACATTCATACTCATATTTCAAATCAAGCTTTATTTATACAGCACATTTCAGACATGGAATGCTACACAATGTGCTTTACAGGAAAAAACTAAACTGAAATATTTACTACACAATTAACATAAGAGGATGAAAAGCAAAAGAATAGCAATAGAAACTGAACGACTAAAAAGCACCCTGAGCAAAAGCAAAGCTAAAAAGGTATGTTTTAAGATCTCATATAAATATGTCCACAGTTTCGGCCCCCCTCGGGTTCTCTGGCAGGCTATTCCAGATGGTTGGGGCGTAATAACTAAAGGCTGCCTTTCCCTGCCTCGTGGTCCTAGGCTTTGGGATAGATAAACGGCCAGTGCCAGAGGACCTGAGAGACCTACTGGGTACATAACTTTAACGCATGTCTGACATGCATTGGGGTGCACAATCATGGATTGATTTTAAAAACCAATAGAAGAATCTTAAAATGTATTCTAAAACTCACAGGCAGCCAGTGCAGAGACCTTAAAACTGGTTTAATATGTTCTCTCCGTCTGGTCCTATATGGGCCATTTAAAGACCTTTAGCCCAGCAGGCCTATCATACATGGAATGGTCTCTATATTTATTTACATTTGCAAACAGAACATGTCTCCACTCATCAGCCTAGCAGAGAGGCAAGGCTTGTGCAATGCCCTTCCCATAATAGTCATAGATTAAGTTTACCCACACACTTTCATCACTTTGGCTGTTTCGTAAATTGCACTTTTAGTGCACTACTTTTGACCAGGTCCCATAGAGTTCTGGTCAAAAGTAGTGCACTATGTAGGGAATAGAGTGCCATTTGGGACGCATACTTTGACTCACAGTAAATATGCCAACACTTGTTAAAGGCCTTAAGAAAGTTGTCTCATCTTGTCTTTGGTGCTGGGCCAAACTCAAGTCTTTCTTTACAAGATAAAACAGAATATTTGACAGAATAGTATTTTTAAAGCAAAAACATTGTTAAAGTGTAATGGTCAAGCCGTTTACTTACAAAGTCAGATGTGTATGTTCCTGTGCGTTGCTGCTGTACAGTCAGTGTATGTCCATGAAGTTGAGCAAATTTGCCCCACATTGGACAATAAAGTTGTGTTGTTTTCTATTGTATTGACCCTCTTCTCTGTGTCATAGGCAGCCAGTCACCAAGAACACATTCCGACAGTACAGGGTATTAGGAAAGGGAGGCTTTGGTGAGGTAAGGACTCTCTCTGTTTCTCTCTAACTAAAGCATCCTTTCATTTCGAATGAGATTTTAGAAGTGGATAATGAGAAATAAAGTTAGTCTCTTCATCAACTTGTAAATGATCAACAAGGTCCAACAAGGATCTGTCTGGATGTAATTTGATGGGCCTATACAATTATAAACTGTGTGTTTGGGAAATAACTGCCATTTAACTGGTGTCATCTTGTGGTGTGAAATGGGTCATGCCACCATTACATTGTATTTACTGGGTCAAAGAGTAGACATTGCAATGGGGTGTTCATCACTTTTCTCTTGACCCCCCCCCACCCTCCTCCTCTCCCTTTCTCTCTCTCATCCACTTCTCTCGTCAGGTGTGTGCTTGCCAGGTGCGAGCCACAGGAAAGATGTACGCGTGTAAGAAGTTGGAGAAGAAGAGGATTAAGAAGAGGAAAGGAGAGTCCATGGCCTTGAACGAGAAGCAGATTTTAGAGAAAGTCAACAGTAGGTTTGTAGTAAGTATTCGAGCTACCTACTTACATACGTGACAAATGGTAGGCGGTATAAGATATGCACTGTATGTAGGGTTGTGCGATATCAAATTTAATTTGAATATATGTTTTAGCGCAATGTTCCAAATGCCTTTATCGCAAGTCTCTAGGTTTTTATTTGGTCTCGTCTCCTTCACTCCTTCTGTGCTGTGTGCACTGTGCACCTTCCCACTCGCACACAGACACCAAGCCCAGCCCCTTGCCACCCACAGCAACAAAGATAAAAGATCACTTCTTCCTGTCTGACAACAAACAGTTTCAACTCGCTATTTGCATTTGAGGTTTGGTCAATGTCCCCTTCTAACGATACCCTTTTTATGTCTCAACTTCCAAAATGTAGAATAGAGTAGACCCTACTAAAACGGGAGTTATCAATGAACATGATTGTGGAAAATGAATGCTCAGTTTTTGCAGTACCGTAAGCAGCATTTTAGCTACATACTATTATGTGCTAGCTCTCTAGTCTGTGTTTTATAAATAAGCATTTATATAAGGAATTGGCAACTGTTCTCATTCTGAGAAGTAAGCATCTTATCCAGGTTGGCCACTTGATTTCAACATCTAAACAAAGTGAACAGGCTGTTGTTCAAACAGTTGGAGATGGACAGGAGCGTGTGTTCATAATAGTTCAGCTGTTCTACCTTGTTAGCAAGCATATAGATCCAAGTTGGCTAGACTTGAAATACAAATATTAGCTGGCTACTCACTAGAGATTGTTTGAGATCTGTGTTCATTTTCTATAATGCCTGCCTCAAGTATTTGGTCATTATTGGTGGATGTGCATGGTTCTGGTTAAATTTGTAACAAAAAGGGCATTTTCATCGACAGACATGAAAGCCAGATCAGTGATTATTGCAAAAAAAGCATGTTAAACTATACGGAACAAGAATATACCCACTGGGGAGCCAGGCTCAGCCAATCATAATTAGTTTTTCCCCACAAAAGGGCTTTATTACAGACAGAAATACTCCTGAGTTTCATCAGTTGTCCAGGTGGCTGGTCTGACGATCCCGCAGGCCAAGAAGCCGGATATGGATATCATGGGCTGGCATGGTAAAACATGGTGTGTGGTTGTGAGGCCTGTTAGACGTACTGCAAAATTCTCTAAAATGACATTGGTGGTGGCTTATGGTAGAGAAATGAACATTCAATTCTCAGGCAACAACTCTGATGGACATTCCTGCGAGACATCTGTGGCATTGTGTTCTGTGACACAACTGCACATTTTAGAGTGGCATTTTATTGTCCCCATCACAAGGTGCACCTGTGTAATGATCATGCTGTTTAATCAACTTCTTGAAATGCCACACCTGTCAGGTGGATGGATTATCTTGGCAAAAGAGAAATGCTCACTAACAGGGATGTAAACACATTTTTGCACAAAATTTGAGAGAAATAAGCTTTTTGTGTGGATGGAAAATTTCAGGGATCTTTTATTTCAGCTCATAAAGCATGGGACCAACACTTTGCATGTTGCTTTTATATTTTTATTCAGTATATTTTCATAATATAATGTAATTATTAGTAGGTCTTGTGTTTGTGGAAGGCTTATATTTAGCCTAGGTATAATTTTTCAAGCCCCGATTTAGATTACATTATGTCATTCCTAACTGTTTGAAATGCAGTGTATTGACCTTAAATTGTCCAACAAAGCTTATTTAGAGAAAAGTTTAACAAAACAGATTTTGACTCGCCCATAAGTTTGAATTTAAAAAAAAATTGGGCTAAAAATCCTATCTGTATGTACCGTATATGTAATATATTTAATGTATACAGTACATGATCTACATTCATATATTATGCTGCACCACTTACTCATATTTCGACCAAAGATGTCAAGATGTCTGAACTCATCGAATTCAACTGTTGACCGCAACATAAACACTTTTGACCAGTTGAGTCTAGATGGCTCTTCCAGACGACTGTGTGATAGCTCTTAATAATAATAAAAACAACACTAGTAATTAAAAGATAACATCAGGGTTTGGTTCAGTGGGGTTTGTTTTCATTTCAAGTGACCCACCCCACACAACCCATTTTAGACTTGTTTTATTTGGACATCCATCAGTCGGTGATCCAATGTTCTGGCCAAAAGTGGGCTTAGATGTTCATTCTGTTTCCCACATACACTCCTCTCCTTTTCTTAACTCATAGCTTCGAACTGGTCTCTAAACCCAGGGTATTCATTAGGGCACACCATAACAGAATGTAGCGAAAACAAGCGCTTATTGGACAAGTTCAGGTAGTCCCTCCCTGTTTAAGTCTGTTTTCTTTTGTTTGGTGCCTAATGAATATGACCGTGTTGTCTGTCTCTCATGGAGGTGAGTCTAGCGTACGCCTATGAGACGAAGGACGCTCTGTGTCTGGTGCTCACCCTGATGAACGGGGGAGACCTCAAGTTCCACATCTACCACATGGGAGACGCTGGCTTTGAGGAGAAGAGGGCTGTGTTCTACTCTGCCGAGCTGGCCTGTGGCCTGGAGGACCTGCACAGAGAGAGGATCGTCTACAGGTGGGGCTGCACACACAGTCTCACACACACACAGGCACATATGCATACACACACACACACAAGGCTGTTCTAAGGGAATGGTTTAGCGGGTACTCAGCTTTCTGCTTACAAGGCTGCAGGAACTTTATGGAGCATATTTAGTGTTTACACAAGTATCAGCTTACAAGGGCGGATGGAGAGAAAGAGAGAGAGCGCTTCATGTTTTCAAAAGGGAGAGAGAGAAATGGAGAGAGGGAGAATGATGGCTAGCAAGATGTAGATTGAAAGAAAGGGGGGGAGAGAGGGAGAACAATAGATAGCAAGATGTAGAGAGAAACAAAGAGAAGGAGCGATGGAGAGCTTGTCAAAGTTTTGTAAATCTGTCTCTCGGCTGCTCACAATGCTGTTGGAGGCGATAAAAGTTAGTTCTTAGTTTCATAACTCCTGGTATTTCTCTCTTCTTCCAGGGACCTGAAGCCTGAGAACATACTATTGGACGACCATGGTGAGTAGAGATAGCAATAATATGAATGCCCACTTGTATACAAGTAAATAAATATTCTAATGGACCAACCCTGGTCTTGGAGACCAACCATGGTCCTGGAACAATAGCCTGCATACCTTGTTGTTCCAGCTGAGCACTACTTTAAAACAATTGATTCAACTAATCAAGGTCTTGATGATTAATAGATCCGGTGTGTTTGTGATGGGCTGGAACAAAAGCCTGCACACATTCTGTAGCTCTCTGTAGCCAGACCTTACTGCTTGTGTGAACCAAGGCTACCATTCTGTTATTCACCAATAGAGGGAGCAGATTGTCTATGAAAAGACTTGTCTCAAGATGAGGGCTCCTGCTTTCTCAAGGTTGTCAGTGAATTTTGCTACCACTGAATGGAGCTCTTTAGCAAAATAACATAGATAATGTTTCCACAGTATGTGGCTTTCATGAGATCTGCTTTGACCAAAGGAAGCCCTCTATTGATATACATAGTCTCTTGTCCAGACTCCAGACTGGAGATAGCCTGTCAAATGACATCGGATTGAAGGGTATGCTATGTAATACTGTATGTGTCTTGTTGTGTTGTGTCGTGATTGGCCGTACCCGGGGATCTCCATTGATATGCATCGTCTGTGGGGATAGCATGTCATATGACACAAGGTTAACTGTTCCAGCATTAGGCAGTGTACTGTAACACAGTGTGTGATGTGTTCCTTTAGGCCATATCCGGATATCAGACCTGGGGTTGGCTGTCCACGTGCCCGAGGGAGAGACTATCAAGGGTCGAGTTGGCACCGTTGGGTACATGGGTAAGTACATTCAACAACATTCAACAAAAGATATTTAACATATTTTTTTTCAGATACTGTTCCTGTACTGTATAATGAACAGTACCAATATACAAGGAACAAAAATATAAACTCAACATGTAAAGTGTTGGTCCCATGTTTCATGAGCTGAAATAAAAAATCCCCAAAATGTTCCATACGCACAAAAAGATTATTTCTCTCAAATGTTGTGCAAATTTCTTTACATCCCTGTTATTGAGCATTTCTCCTTTGTCAAGATATTCCATCCACTTGACGGGTGTGGCATATCAAGAAGCTTATCAAACAGCATGATCGTTACACAGATGCACCTTGTACTGTGGACAATAAAAGGCACTCTAAAATGTGCAGTTTTGTCACAGAACACAATGCCACAGATGTCTCAAATTTTGAGGTAGAGTGCAATTGGCATGCTGACTGCAGGAATGTCCACCAGAGCTGTTGCTACCATAAACTGCTTCCAATCTCGTTTTAGAGAATTTACGTAGAGAATTTACGCAGTACGTCCAACAGGTCTCACAACCGCAGACAACGTATAACCACGCTAGACCTTGATCTCCACATCCAGCTTCTTCACCTGCGGGATCGTCTGAGGGGTGCTAGGGTTGTGTTGAGGAGTATTTCTGTCTGTAATAAAGCCCTTTTGTGGGGAAAAACGTATTCTGATTGGCTGTGCCTGGCTCCCCAGTGGTAGGGCCTGGATGCCAAGTGGGTGGGCCTTTGCCCTCTTATGCCCACCCATGACTGTCCCCCTGCCCAGTCATGTGAAATCCATAGATTAGGGCCTAATGAATTTATTTAAATTGACTGATTTCCTTATATGAGCTGTAACTCAGTAAAATCTTTGAAATTGTTGCGTGTTGTATTTATATTTTTGTTTAGTATAAATGAACGACATTCATAAAGTCATAAGTATTACGTAAATGCTTCGTAATCATGTGTCTGTTTGTGTGCGCATACGTATGTATGCGTGCCTGTCATCCTAATGTGTGTGTGTCAGCTCCGGAGGTGGTTAAGAATGAGCGCTACACATTCAGCCCAGACTGGTGGGCGCTGGGCTGTCTGCTGTATGAGATGATCGAGGGCCAGTCTCCCTTCCAGCAGCGCAAGAAGAAGATCAAACGTGAGGAAGTGGAGAGGCTGGTCAGAGACGTGGAGGAGGAGTACTCAGACAAGTTCTCAGAGGACACCAAGTCCCTCTGCAAAATGGTACTGGACTGCAGTACCTCTTCATATTATCAGCAACATGAGATCATGCTTTGTCTGTTGGCAAAGGCATTTGCTTTGCATATCAAAATATATCTTTATAGTACTGACTTTTATTTGTGAAGGCAGCGTCATGTTTAAAAAAAGAATTTGCATTCGTGACGTACGTGCATGAAGGACGCTTTTATTCCGTTTTTTTATGACTTCTAATATAAGCACAAAAGGTTGTCTTTGATGATTTGAAAACTCCAAACACATAGTCCCAGTCAGTATCCACATAATAATAAGGAATTCTCCTCGACCATGCCCATAAATTGGGGAAAACCAACATTCTTTCCTATTGAACCCCATTGTAAGAGGCAACTTCGTCGTTGATGTTATACAGAAACAACAAAATATGCCGAGAAGCTGCTGTGTTGAATTTCATTACCTTCTAATTAAGATTAAATTAACTCCAACCCTGACGTGTACATTTATCCAAAGCTGGTCCTTTGGTTTACTCTGTAGTCAATAATGAAAGTTAGTTGACAGAGGATCATGTTTTTTTTCTTCTACATAAACTATATATACAAAAATCATGTAGCCAGGTCAAAAATCCCAACCCACAGTTCGTAATGCGCCCATGTAGGGAAATACAGCCTGCGAGAAGAGCCCTGTGGCTTGAGGCTATTTGGTGTGGTAAATGTGGGGATGCGTAGGCTACACGTAGCTATGTGTGTGTGTGTGGAAAACATTTAATCACAGTTAAGACATTTAACTTGTTAAGTACAGCCCGTTTGTAACTCCACTCACTACTTGTAGCTGTATAGTCCGTTTGTTTGTGTTGTTGGTCTTGGCTAGCTTATTGTTCCGGTCGGTAGCTAACTAGCACTCACTCACTTAAGTGGCTGCTAGCATCGTCATGAAACGGGGCATTAGGGAAGCCGTACAATATACCGTTTTTTAAGTAGGGAGAATGTTAGGGAGCAGGCAATGTTGAATCTTTAGACACATTTTTCTTTAAATGTAGTTTTATAATGAACTAAAACAAGCAGACAAGAAAATAGCTTTGAAAAGGTCAAGTTTTTGCTGTGAGCCAATGGGGTAACCTAGGTAACCATCTATTACCGACTGGGTCTATACAGCAGATCAGTCAATCATTCATCAGTATAACATATTTACTTTGTTGCTTAGTAACACTGCTATCTCTCACTCTTGTCTCCGCCCAGCTGCTGGCCAAAGAGCCCAGTGAGAGGCTGGGCTGCCAGGGGGAGGGTGCTACGGAGGTGAAGGCCCACCACATCTTCCGATCCATCAACTTTAAAAGGCTGAAGGCTGGCAGGCTGAAGGCCCCCTTCACCCCTGATGTAAGGAAACACACCGTGTGGTCCAATCTGTTCACTGTACAGACGTCATCCTCCATAATGCATAATTTAGATTCCAAGAGTGACACATGTAGTGACGTTGTCATGGCATGAAACATCTAGCCTTTCTGTCTTTATATGGTAGTCTTCTTGGTTAGAATGAATGAGCTGCCTCCACTTGATGTGATTGCGTGTGTGCACGCATGTGTTTAGTGTATTACAAAGTAGGATTGAAATAGATGTGATTCGGTCATTGATCTATACAAAATACTCCATAATGTCAAAGGGATACTTCAGGATTTTTACAATGAGGCCCTTTATCTACTTTCCCAGTCAGATGAACTTGTGGATGCCATTTTTAAGTCTGCTAGCCGATACTATTAGACTTCCAGTCATTGCGCTAATGCTAGTTAGCATTGGCTCGCAAAACTACCTTTAACTTCCTTCATACTGGACACAGACACATACAAATTGTATCCATGAGTTGGGGAAGTAGATAATGGCCTCATTGAGAAAATCCCAAAGTATCCCTTCAAAGTGAAAATATATATTTTTTTACAAATGAAATAACTCTGTCCACCATACATACAACATCTGTAAGGTCCCGCATGACCCCAAGTCACTTTGGATAAAAGCGGTTACTAAATGGCATATGCATTTGGAAAGTATTCAGACTCCTTCCCTTTGTTCACATTTTTTTATGTTACAAATGGATAAAATATATATTTTGCCTCAATCTACACACAAAAACTGCTTTTTTGAAATTTGTGCACATTTATAAAAGGACATCTGAAATCTGACATTTACATAAGTATTCAGAACCTTTACTTAGTACTTTGTTAAAGCACCTTTGGCAGCGATTACAGCCTCGAGTCATCTTGGATATGACACTACCTTATTTACATAAGTATTCAGGCACTTGCTATGAGACTCAAAATGTAACACACACCTGTCTATATAAGGTCCCACAGTTGACAGTGCATGTCAGAGAAAAAAACAAGCCATGAGGTCTGTTAGGTTCTAATTCTAAGAGTAAAACACTCAACGGACATTATGAAAGCTTAACCAAGTTTATTTATATAGCTGCATTCAGACAAAACATGTTTCCACCACCACAAGTATATATGCTCCAATTTAGGCACTCCTCCTTCTCTCCAATCCTTACATCTATTATGGTTTGACAGGAAGACAAAGTAATAGGGTAATAAACCATAATTTCTCCCTTAAGGGGATCTGAACTGACCTCAACCCCTCATTTTCCTAATCCACAGATGTTCACCCGTTTCCCCTATAGCAATCCTGTGTCTTCCTCCTGTCCACCAAGCACATTCCAAAGCCATCTGGCTCCTAGAGATAACCATTCACTTCTGATGTAAAAACCCTCTAAACCTCAGCACTCCATCATTGACATGAATAAGTATATTCTCAGAACCCAAAAGGTCGAAGAAATTGTCTGTTGCACTCCAAGACAGGATTGTGTCGAGGCACAGATCTGGGGAAGGGTACCAAAAATATTCTGCAGCATTGAAGGTCCCCAAGAACACAGTGGCCTCCATAATTCTTAAATGGAAGAAGTTTGGAACCACCAAGACTCTTCCTAGAGCTGAGCTATTGGGGGAGAAGGGCCTTGGTCAGGGAGGTGACCAAGAACCCGATGGTGACTCTGACAGAGCTCCAGATGTCCTCTGTGGAGATAGGAGAACCTTCCAGAAGGACAACCATCTCTGCAGCACTCCACCAATCAGGCCTTAATAGTAGAGTGGCCAGACGGTAGCTACTCCTCAGTAAATGGCACATTGACAGCAAAATTCCAGTTTGCTAAAAGGCACCTAAAGGACTCTCAGACCATGAGTAATAAAATAAAAAATAAAAATGTAACTATTTGGCCTGAATGCCAAGCGTCACGTCTGTAGGGAACATGGCACCATCCCTACGGGGAAGCATGGTGGTGGCAGCATCATGTTGTGGGGATGTTTTTCAGTGGCAGGGACTGGAAGACTAGTCAGGAATGAGCCAAAGATGAACAGAGCAAAGTAGAGAGAGATCCTTGATGGAAACCTGCTCCAGAGCGCTCAGGACCTTAGACTGGAGCAAAGGTTCACCTTCCAACAGGACAATGACTCTAAGCATACAGCCAAGACAACGCAGGAGTGACTTCGGCACAAGTCTCAATGTCCTTGAGTGGCCCAGCCAGAGCCCGGACTTGAACCTGATCTAACATCTCTGGAGAGACCTGAAAATAGCTGTGCAGTGACACTCCCCATCCAACCTGACAGAGATGTGGCTCTGTAGAGAAGACTGGGACAAACGCCCCAAATACACGTGTGCCAAACTTGTAGTGTCATACCCAAGAAGACAAGACTGTAATCGCTGCCAAACTTGTATAGATCGATGAGGGGGGTAATGATTTAATCAATTGTAGAATAAGGCTATCACAAAATGTGGAAAAAGTCAAAGGGTCTGAATACTTTCCAAATGCATTTCAAGCACAGACTCAACTACAAAGACCAGAGAGCTTTTCACAAGCCTCATAAAGGGCAGTGATTGGTAGATCAAATCAGTCATTGAATATCTCTTTTAAAGGCAGCTGTTTCTATCTCGGTATCAAATAATTTCTGGGTAACAATTAAGTACCTTACTGTTATTAATATATTTTTTTAAATGGATAAAAAGAGACAAAAATAGCTTCTTAGCAAAGAGCAATTTCTCAAGCAAGAATTTTGCCAGAACTGGCTGGGAGTGGCCTGATTTGAGGGGCTTAATTGGACAAGATTATGGGAGGGATATGTAATCTGAAAACAAGCTGTAATTGGAAACTCTTTGTTATTGGTCTAAACTCCATCCCACCAAAACAGGATAAAATTTCAGGTGGTCTTTACAAACCGCTCTTCCACTAAAAGGACATTATCATTTTCACAATTTCATAGTGGGCAAATACAAACTGACAGAGCTAGAGAAGGATGGGAGAAAATCCTCATACAGGTGTACAGATCTTGTAGTGTCAACCTGAAGAATGGTGCCGGAGGGGGGATGGCTGCCGTTTTACTGGCTCCTAACCAATTGTGCTATTTTGTGTGTTTTTTCGCATTGTTTGTAACTTATTTTGTACATAATGTTGATGCTACCTTCTCTTATGACCAAAAAGAGCTTCTGGATATCAGAACAGCGATTACTCACCTCGACAAAGATTTGTTCTTTAATGAGTCTGACACAAAGAATATAATGTCTAGTTTGAGAAACAGACGCCTCACAAGTCCTGAACTGACAGCTTCATTAAATAGTACCCGCAAAACACCAGTCTCAACGTCAACAGTGAAGAGGCGACTCCGGGATGCTGGCCTTCTAGGCAGAGTTCCTCTGTCCGTGTCTGTGTTATTTTGGCCATCTTAATCTTTTCTTTTTATTGGCCAGTCTGAGATATGGCTTTTTCTTTGCAACTCTGCCTAGAAGGCCAGTTCACTGTTGACGTTGAGACTGGTGTTTTGCGGGTACTATTTAATGAAGCTGCCAGTTGAGGACTTGTGAGGCGTCTGTTTCTCAAACTAGACACTAATGTACTTGTCCTCTTGCTCAGTTGTGCACCGGGGCCTCCCACTCCTCTTTCTATTCTGGCTAGAGCCAATTTGCACTGTTCTGTGAAGGGAGTAGTTAGTACACAGCGCTGTACGAGATCTTTAGTTTCTTGGTAATTTCTCACATGCAATAGCAATCATTTCTCAGAACAAGAATAGACTGACGAGTTTCAGAAGAAAGATCTTTGTTTCTGGGTATTTTGAGCCTGTTATCGAACCCACAAATGCTGATGCTCCAGATACTCAACTAGTCAAAAGAAGACCAGTTTTATTGCTTCTTTAATCAGGACAACAGTTTTCAGCTGTGCTAACAGAATTGCAAAAGGGTTTTCTAATGATCAATTAGCCTTATAAAATTATAAACTTGGCTTAGCTAACACGACGTGCCATTGGAACACAGGAGTGATGGTTGCTGATAATGTGCCTATGTAGATATTCCATAAAAAATCTGCCGTTTCCAGCTACAATAGTCATTTACAACATTAACAATGTCTACACTGTATTTCTAATCAATTTTATGTTATTTTAATGGACAAAATTTGCTTTTCTCTAAAAAACAGGGACATTTCTAAGTGATCCCAAACGTTTGAAAGGTAGTTTAGGGGTTCCTTTTGTCCAGGTGTGAAAGGGCAGTGTGGAGTGCAATAGAGATTGCATCATCTGTGGATCTGTTGGTGCGGTATGCAAATTGGAGTGGGTCTAGGATAATGGTGTTGTGAGCCATGACCAGCCTTTCCATGTACTTCATGGCTACAGACGTGAGTGCTACGGATCGGTAGTCATTTAGGCAGGTTACCTTAGTGTTCTTGGGCACAAGGACTATGGTGGTCCGTTTGAAACATGTTGGTATTACAGACTCGAGCAGGGAGAGGTTGAAAATGTCAGTGAAAACACTTGCCAGTTGGTCAGCACATGCTGTAGTTTAGCTCGTCTGGTAGGCTTGTGTCACTGGGCAGCTCTCGGCTGTGCTTCCCTTTGTAGTCTG
Organism: Salvelinus fontinalis; assembly: GCF_029448725.1. NCBI lineage: Eukaryota > Metazoa > Chordata > Actinopteri > Salmoniformes > Salmonidae > Salvelinus > Salvelinus fontinalis. Next base: position 38,192,339 of record NC_074666.1, read on the forward strand.
TAATGGTTTACAAGCCCTGCCACATCCGACGCGCATCAGAGCCGGTGTAGTACGATTCAATCTTAGTCCTGTATTGCCGCTTTGCCTGTTTGATGGTTCATCAGCGGGTATAGCAGGATTTCTTATAAGGTTTCGGGTTAGTCACCCTCTTTGAATACGGCAGCTCTAGCCTTTAGCTCAGTGCGGATGTTGCCTGTAATCCATGGTTTCTGGTTGGGGTATGTACTTAGTCACTGTGGGGATGACGTCATCGATGCACTTATTGATGAAGCCAATGACTGATGTGGTGTACTCCTCAATGCCATCGGAGGGATCACGGAATATATTCCAGTCTGTGCTAGCAAAACAGTCCTGTAGCTTAGCATCTGCTTCATCTGACCACTTTTTTATTGAGCTAGTCACTGGTGCTTCCTGCTTTAATTTTTGCTTGTAAGCAAGAATCAGGAGGATCGAATTATGGTCAGATTTGCCAAATTGCAAATGTATGCGTCACTGTCTGTGGAGCTTTGTATGTGTTTCTGTGTGTGGAGTAAAGGTGGTCAAGAGTTTGTTTTCCTTCTGGTTGCACATTTAACATGCTGCTAGAAATTTGGTAAGACAGATTTAAGTTTCCCTGCATTAAAGTCCCCCGCCACTAGGAGCGCTGCCTCTGGGTGATCGTTTTCCTGTTTACTTATGGCGGAATAGAGCTCTTTGAGTGCGGTCTTAGTGCCAGCATCAGTCTGTGGTGGAATGTAGACAGCTACGAAAAATACTCTAGGTAGATAGTGTGGTCTACAGCTTATCAGGAGATACTCTACCTCAGGCGAGAAAAACCTTGAGACTTCCTTCGATATTGTGCACCAGCTGTTATTTACATAGTCTGCCACCCCTTACCAGACTGGTCTTACCACTTACCACTGTTCTATCCTGCCGATACAATGTATAACCAGCCAGCTGTATGTTGGCAATGTTGTTGTTCAGCCACGACTCCGTGAAGCATAAGATTTTGCAGTTTAATGTCCCATTTTCCACATAGGTCATCGATTTTATTTTCCGAAGATTGCACGTTTGCTAGCAGAATGGAAGGCAGTGAGGGTTTATTCGATCGCCTACAAATTCTCAGAAGGCAGCCCGCCCGCCGGCCCCTTTCCCGGGAAAGCGGTATGTCATTCAAATCATAATGCTGGTAGTTCTGGTGAGTTACCACCACTCTAATATCCAATAGTTCTTCCCGGCTGTATGTAATGACACACAACATTTCCTGAGCTAATAGCGTAAAAAATAGTACATAAGAAAACAAAATAGTGCAAAGTTTCCTAAGAGCTAGTCACGATGCTGCCATCTCCGTCGGCGCCATCAGTCTCTCCAAAGCAGTGGTATTCAAAGTTGGGGTTCGTGACAGGAGAACTGCTTTGGTGTCAGCAAAATTTCAACTACAAAATAATATTAAGAAAACAGATTATTGTATGGGAATATATACAAACGTTTTTGAGAAAGCTCATTTAAAACATGCAATTTTATTGAGTAAATGTATTTATATGATTCTTTTAATTTTGATAAGAGATTAAAATTATTTGAATTTAAGCTTGTTGATATAAAAATAGAAAATGTACAGATTTTAAGGTTGTATCATTAGATTTGGGGTGTGGTGGGGTCGCAAGAAATGATTGTGAAAAAATGGGGTCCCCAGAAATTCTGCTGTGAAAAATGGGGTCCCCGCTGAAAAAGTTTGAATTCCACTGCATTAAAGTAATACTTCAAAAAAACAAGGCCTAAATACAAAGCCTTATGTTAGGGGCAAATCCAACACAACACATCACAGAGTAACCGCCTCCTTATTTTCAAGCATGATGGTGGCTGCATCATGAAATGGGTATGCTTGTCGTCGGCAAAGACTGGGGAATTTTTCGGGGGTAAAAAGAAAATCCGGGTGGAATCCCTGCATTAGTTAACAACATAGCTCAAGCAGTAGGAAGCTCTATCATCCATTTATATGCAGATGATAGTCTTAAACTCAGCTGGCCCCGCCCCGGATTTTGTGTTAAACGCTCTAAAACAAAGCTTTCTTAGTGTCCAACAAGCTTTCTCTGCCCTTAACCTTGTTCTGAACACCTCCAAAACAAATGTAATGTGGTTTGGTCAGAAGAATGCCCCTCTCCCCACCGGTGAGATTACTACTGAGGGTTTAGAGCTTGAGGTAGTCACCTCATACAAGTACTTGGGAATATGGCTAGACGATGCACTGTCCTTCTTTCAGCACATATCAAAGCTTAAATCTAGATTTGGTTTCCTCTATCGTAATCGCTCCTCTTTCATCCCAGCTGCCAAACTAACTCTGATTCAGATGACCATCCTACCCATGCTAGATTATGGAGACGTAATTTATAGATCGGCAGGTAAGGCTGCTCTCGAGCGGCTAGATGTTCTTTACTATTCGGACATCAGATTTGCCACCAATGCTCCTTATAGGACACATCACTGCGCTCTATACTTCTCTGTAAACTGGTCATCTCTGTATACCTGTCGCAAGACCCACTGGTTGATGCTTATTTATAAAACCATATTAGACCTCACTCCCCCCAATCTGAGATATCTACTGCAGCCCTCATCCTCCACATACAACACCCGTTGTGCCAGTCACGTTCTGTTAAAGGTCCCCAAAGCACACACATCCCTGGGTCACTCTTCTTTTCAGTTCACTGCAGCTAACGACTGGAACGAGCTACAAAAAACACTCAAACTGGACCGCTTTTATCTACATCTCTTCTTTCGAAGACTCAATCATGGACACTTTTACTGACAGTTGTGGCTGCTTTGTGTGATGTATTGTTGTCTCTACCTTCTTTCCCTTTGTGCTGTTGTCTGTACCCAATAATGTTTCTACCATGTTGTGTTGCTACCATGTTGTGCTGCTGCCATGTTGTGTTGTTGTCATGTTGTGTTGCTACCATGCTGTGTTTTCATGTGTTGCTGCCATGCTATGTTGTTGTCTTAGGTCTCTCTTTATGTAGTGTTGTTGTGTCTCGCGTTGTGATGTGTTTTTGTCCTATATTTGTATTTCATATTTTTAATCCCAGCCCCCGTCCCCACAGGAAACCATTTGCCTTTTGGTAGGCCGTCATTGTAAATAAGAATTTGTTCTTTAACTGACTTGCCTAGTTAAATAAAGTTATTTTTTTTTAAATCAGCTTTACTCCAGACACTGGGAGAGAGATTCACATTTCAGTGGGACAATAACCTACAACACAAGACCAACTCTGCACTGAAGTTATTTATAAATAAGACTGTGAATGTTCCTGAGTGGCTAAGTTAGAGTTTTGACTTAAATCTGCGGCAAGACTTGAAAATAGCTGTCTAGCCATGACACCTAACACCTTGACAGAGTTTGAAGAAGAATGTTTAAAAGAATAGATATATATACTGCACAGTGCAGGTGTGCAAAGCTCTTAGACTTACCCAAGAAGACTCACAGCTGTAATCACTGCCAAATGTGTTTCTAGCATGTTACTCAGGGGGGTGAATACTTATCTAATCACTGTACATGACCAAAAGTATGTGGACACCTGCTCGTCGAACATCTTATTCCAAAATCTTGGGCATTAATATAGAGTTGGTCCCCCCTTTTGCTGCTGTAACAGCCTCCACTCTTCTGGGAGATGTTGGAACACTGCTGTGGGGATTTGCTTCCATTCAGCCACAAGAGCATTAGTAAGGTTGGGCACTGATGTTGGGCTATTAGGCCTTTGCTCGCATCCGGCGTTCCAATTCATCCCAAAGGTGTTCGATGGGGTTGAGGTCAGGGCTATGTGCAGGCTAGTCAAATCAAATCAAATTTATTGGTCAAATACACATGGTTAGCAGATGTCATTGCGAGTGTAGCGAAATGCTTATGCTTCTAGATCCGACAGTGCAGCAGTATCTAACAATTCCACAACAAAACTTAAGAATATATAAGTATAAAATATATGGATGAGCAGTGACAGAGCAGCTAAGATGCAATAGATGGTAAATAATTGATAGTGAAGGATACAGTATACATTATATACATGTGAGATGAGTAATTCAAGATATGTAAACATTTTAAGTGGCATTGAAGTGACTAGTGTTCCGTTTGTTGAAGTGGCCAATGATATCAAGTCTGTAGGTAGGCAGCCGCCTCTCGGCGCTGGTGGTGTCTGTTTAACAATCTGATGACCTTGAGAAAGAAGCGTTTTTTCAATCTCTCCCAGCTTTGATGCACCTGTACTGACCTCGCCTTCTGGATGGAAGTGGGGTGAACAGGCAGTGGCTCTGGTGGTTATTGTCCTTGATGATCTTTTTGGCCTTCCTGTGACAGTGGGTGTTGTGGGTGTCCTGGAGGGCAGGTAGCTTGCCCCTGGTGATGCGTTGTGCAGACCACACCACTCTCTGGAGAGCCTTGCGGTTGTGGGCGGTGCAGTTGCCGTACCAGGTGGTGATACAGCCCGACAGGATGCTCTCAATTGTGCATCTGTAAAAGTTAGTGAGCGTTTTCGGTGACAAGCCACATTTTTTCAGCCTCCTGAGGTTGAAGAGGCGCTGTTGCACCTTCTTCACCACACTGTCTGTGTGCGTGGACCATTTCAGTTTGTCTGTGATATGAACACTGAGGAACTTAACTTTCCACCTTCTGTACTGTCGATGTGGATGGGGTGGTGCTCCATTTGCTGTTTCCTGAAGTCCACGATCATCTCTTTTGTTTTGCTGACATTGAGTGAGAGGTTATTTTCCTGACACCACACTCCGAGGGCCCTCACCTCCTCCCTGTAGGCTGTCTCGTCGTGGTTGGTAATCAAGCCTACCACTGTTGTGTCGTCTGCAAACTTGATGATTGAGTTGGAGGTGTGCATGGCCACGCAGTCATGGGTGAACAGGGAGTACAGGAGGGGGCTGAGAACGCACCCTTGTGGGGCCCCAGTGTTGAGGATCAGCGAAGTGAAGATGTTGTTTCCTACCTTCACCACCTGGGGGCGGCCCGTCAGGAAGTCCAGGACCCAGTTGCACAGGGAGGGGTTGAGACCCAGGGTCTCAAGCTTAATGATGAGTTTGGAGGGTACTATGGTGTTGAATGCTGAGCTGTAGTCAATGAACAGCATTCTTACATAGGGTATTCCTCTTATCCATTTGGGATAGGGCAGTGTGATGGCGATTGCACCGTCTGTGGAACTATTGGGGCGGTAAGCAAATTGAAGTGGGTCTAGGGTGACCGGTAGGGTGGACGTGATATGATCCTTGACTAGTCTCTCAAAGCACTTCATGATGACAGAAGTGAGTGCTACAGGGCGAAATTTAGTTCAGTTACCTTTGCTTTCTTGGGAACAGGAACAACGGTGGCCATCTTGAAGCATGTGGCGACAGCAGACTGGGATAGGGATTGATTGAATATGTCCGTATAAACACACCAGCCAGCTGATCTGCGCATGCTCTGAGGACGCGGCTAGGGATGTCAAGTTCTTCCACACATCTTGACAAACCATTTCTGTATGGACCTTGCATTTGTGCATGGGGACATTGTCATGCTGAAACAGGAAAGGGCCTTGCCACAAAGTTGGAAGCACAGAATTGTCTAGAATGTCATTGTATGCTGTAGCGTTAAGATTTCCCTTCACTGGAACTAAGGGGCCTAGCCCGAACCATGAAAAACAGCCCCAAACCGTTATTCCTCCTCCACCAAACTATGCATTCGGGCAGGTAGCGTTCTCCTGGCATCACTCCCGAGAACGCGTTTCCACTTCTCCAGAGTCCAGTGGCGGCGAGCTTTACACCACTCCAGCCAACACTTGGCATTGCGCATGGTGATCTTAGGCTTGTGGTGCAGCTGCTCGGCTATGGAAACCCATTTTATGAATCTCCCGACAAACAGTTATTGTGCTGAAGTTGCTTCCAGAGGCGGTTTGGAACTCGGTAGTGAGTGTTGCAACCGAGGACAGATGATTTTTACGCACTTCAGCGGTCTCTTTCTGTGAGCTTGTGTGGCCTACCACTTCGCAGCTGAGCCGTTGTTGCTCCTAGATGTTTCCACTTCACAATAGCAGCACTTACAGTTGACCGGGGCAGCTCTAGCAGGGCAGAAATTTGATGAACTGACTTGTTGGAAAGGTGACGGTGTCTCATTGAAAGTCACTGAGCTCTTCAGTAAGGCCATTCTACTGCTAATGTTTGTCTATTAAGATTGCGTAGCTGTGTGCTCGATTTTATACATCTGTCAGCAACGGGTGTGGCTGAAATAGTCAAATCTGCTAATTTGAAGGGGTGTCCACATACTCTTGTATATTAGCGTTGTATTTTTCATTAATCTTAAAAAAAACAAATCTTCCACTTTGACAGAGTATTTTGTCTAGATTGTTGACAAAAAATTATTTAAAACCAGATTTAATTTAAAATGTGAAGAAATCCAATGGAGATTCATACTTATGATACCCACTGTATATACCATGTGATGTTATTAATACCCTCAAGAGTAATAAGGCATTGTCAGAGCACATGATTACATAAATGTACAGTGCATGCAACACAGGATATACAGTAGACATACAATGTTGTTTGCTTCCCCAGCCCCAGGCCATTTACTGTAAGGACGTACTGGACATCGAGCAGTTCTCCACGGTCAAGGGGGTGGAGTTGGAGCCCAAAGATGACTCCTTCTACTGTAAAGTGTCCACAGGCAGCGTGTCCATCCCCTGGCAGATGGAGGTCAGAGGTCACACACGCACGCACCAAAAGGAAGCAACCTGAAGCAAAAATGACTGGCGTGGTTTGATTTGTCATCAGCCCGTTTGAAAACACTTTTAGTCATTTCGAAGACAGCGTGTCAGTCAATTATTTTCCTATCAGCTATGTCCGACAAAGACACTGGGCAAATGAGCTCTATTTTTTAGATGCTTTCACTTCCCTGTCCTATCAAGATGGCCTTCACTTTTATCATACTAATGTGCTGGTCAGTGGCCTGGCAAAAAAAACACTTGGGTTCTGCACCATATTCCCTATGTAGTCCACTACTTTTGACCAGGGCTCATAGGGCTCTGTTCAAAAGTAGTGCACAATGTAGGGAATAGGGTGCCATTTGGTACGCATATCAAAGTCCCCTTTACCCTGATATGCCCCTTTATCAAACAAGCTGTGTAACGATGGATTTTAGGTTTGATGTTGCGATCAATGTTGTTTCTTCTGTTTCCAGATGATCGAGTCTGAGTGCTTTCAGGAGCTCAATGTGTTTCACACAGACGGGACAGTTCCCCCGGACCTGGACTGGAGAGGACAGCCCTCGCCACCACCCAAGCAAGGGCTGCTGCAGAGGCTCTTTGGGAGACAGGTGAGCTCCTCAACCTTATTAAACATAAAGCCTCAGTATTGTTTGTGTCATTGACTCTCCATTGTATCTTATTATTGATAGGTCTCTGTATGTTTTTGGCTGTAAGTGTATGTATTCTTATTGACTACTGGGATTTTTTGATAAACCAGAATACACCTATTTTAGCATTTGTTATGTACTACATCACCCACCATGCTCTGTGTAAGATCTCACACCGAGCAGTATGGGTACTGTAGTACATCAGGCTCCTGAAGCTTACATATTGGTGTCCTGTCGCCTAATCAATGCTCCAATGTTTTCCTCATTAACTTCTCATTGGGCCTCCTGATAAATCTTTTCTGTATCACCCCCTGTCAGGACTGTTGTGGGAACTGCAGCGACAGTGACGAGGAGCCCACCAGGCTGTGACTGAGCTCCCTCCTACCAACTACACCAAGGATCTCATTTGTTTACAAATTTTGCACATTTGTATCTTTAAGATAGTTCTATATAAATATTGGAATGTATATTTTCAGTATATAGCCATAAAGTCCATGTCATTTAAATGTAATCATTATTCAGAACCCATCATAGGAGGCAACAACAGGTAAGCCTAACACTGCTATGTGGTCACCCCCCCCCCCCCCACAATCTTTTGATAGTGTTGTCAGCTTTTCTTTCTAATTTTCTTTCTATTTTAAAAAATGTCGACCGTGCTCGGATTGCTAAGTGTTTCTGAATGGGGGATGAATGAAAAGTGTACGTCCACAACTATTTTTATATTTATATTTTATTTACTTCATGTAATTCTAGGCAATCAAATTAGGAATGTTGTGTGAACTGTAGGCTTAAAGGAAATTGAAGACTAAGGTGAACTTTTGGTATGAGGTGATACATTATGTACATTCTAGGGTTCAATCTAGAGACACTTGATATAAACCAAATAGATATAACTTAACAATGCATATGTAAGTGCAAACAAGTGTATAATTTGTGACACTCACCTCTAAAGTCCTAAGTGTGTCTTCCAATGAACCTGAGTTTAGGTAGAAAGCATGTTAGTTCCCAACCATATTAGGAGCTAGAGAAGTGAATTGACAAAAAAAAAAACTTAATTGTAGTACAGTCATTCAGTTGTAAGAAATGACCTTTTTCGTAAGACGTGGATAGCCGAGAATGGCCTTGAGTTTCCTCTACCATGACATCCTCTAGATGGCTACACGTTTGTCACGGAGCACTTGAGTTTAATTAAGCAATGCACTTATGACCAAACCGGTTTGTTTTCATCCTCCAAATATTTTTCATGATTAATTCCTTCCCATTCAAGGTTCCTTTGATGGTTTATGGTACTCTATATAATTACCATATTTTATCAAATCTAACAAAGCTGTCTGTCAAGTAGGTTGAGACCATGCTGCGTCTCTCTCTCCCTCCCTCTGCTGTACCTCGTGTTCCTTTGCCGTGCTGATGTGTTTCTCTGCATCGTGTAACTCAGTGGGATTCTCCTTGTAAATGTGGGACTATAATAGGACTGAGGGACTGAGCTCCCTGACAGACTATGGGTCTATGGTATCACCCTCTGAACCCTCCTTACCAGAGACTCTATCAGACTGAGGAAGAGGAGGAAGAAGGTTCAACGGGGAAGGGCGGGGTCACCGAGAGGTCAAACCATCTCAATGTAAAGCTCAGCACTCTTACGGAAATTGGAAGAGACTCCCAAACTCCTCCTACCATCCTCGTCTCTCATTATCAAATCATGTTTTATCGTATGTGATTCTCAAATTAACTTGCCTACATTCCACTCTATACCGTACTGTACAGTGTAAAGTTATGCTACTTTTGTTTATTTTGCAATGTTTTTTTTACCAGTGTAAAGTTACAACTACAACAACAATAACAGTTCCACCATGAAACTAGAATAGGACTGAAAGTAAGATTAGTGTGATTTCTCTTTACGATGTGCTCCTGAGCCAGGCTTACACACTGTGAGAGGAGGGAGGGCTTCTGTCTGTCTCTGCATCCATGAAACACCTTTGACACTTTCTTTTTGCAATGCACTGATGTTTTTTGTGTGTGTGTGTGCGCACGCATGTGTCCATATGTTACCATAACCACTAGACTCTGTACCCACTTGGCACAAACTGGTCAAGTCAACGTTGTTTCAACGTAATTTGTCAACGTATTGTGACGTGGAAAATACATTGGATTTGAAAAAAGTAATCAACTGTTGTAATTTCAACCACAGGGATATATCATCATAATGACCAATTTTCTAAATATGTTGAATTTGTACCTTTGAAACAACATCAGATCTTCAACGTAATATCCACTATAAGAAAAAAACTTTAGGCAGGAGGGGGGGGGGGGGGGGGGTTCTAATAAGCTAACATAGGGAATTGTTTTAAGATAGCTAAATTATCCATCATATGACTATTTGATTTAGAATTGTAGGACCCCTGTAGGTATCCCCCCATTGATTTTGGCCTTCACCACAATAGTGCATTGAGTAACACATTCATATGTGGGAAAACAGACAGATAAGGATTAAGGTTTTTGATGTCTGTCCTATTTATAGGAGATATAAGAAAGCTCAGGAAATATTTTTGTTTTTTGAACACATTTAACCCCTATTATTGTTGGCACAAAACTAACTCTAACCTTCCGTTCATTTTTTTAAACTGGTACTGGGTTACATTCAGACCGGTCCCGTGACACTTGTGGGGATGGTAGAGCAAAACCAGTGTGTTCTTTAGTTTCATCCTTCCATAGAGTGGTTATATTCGTTAGTAGGCCAAACCGTTCAGACGTTTTTGTAAGAAGACCGATTTTTGGGATGTGTCCTGGTCTGACAAACAGCGCCGTAGCTCTGCCATTTTCTACTGCAGTGGCGGAAGGCCGACATAGGCGGATACAGTGAAATATCACCATATATCATCAATGATGATATTTAGGCCTATATAGCATTTCTAAAGTCATCAACAGCTATTGTTTCAATTCAACACAGGATTCAAGCTTTGGTTGATTTCAAATGGAATCTACAAGTTAGTAAAATATAAAGTTGGATTCATGTCTCCATCTCAACCAAAAATCTAAGTTAAACAATGACTAAATTAAATCAAACTGTATTTAAAGTGCATTTAATGTTTCATCTGATTTAGCCCTATTAATTCAAATTGTAAGTATACATTTGTAGACAAACTGGAATTAAAGCCAGACCGTGGCACGGACGAAACTATCCAAGGACACATCTCCTTCAAATGTCTATATTTGGTTGCGTTGACAACCAAGCACAATTCAATATTTTTGCAATACAGTAAATATCCTATTAACTTGTCGATCAGTTAACAAATGAATTGTGTGATTCAGGTCTTTATCTCAAAAGAAAATAAAAGTTAGAGAATAGGATTAAGCCAGTGGCTCAGATGGAACTATACAAGCAGCAGATATTTCCTTTAAATGTTTATTTGTTTGCGTTGTCAACCAAACACAATTCAATATTGCTTTTGTAATACAGTAAATAGCTTAAAGTTATCTTACAAACTAAAGTAACACTATTTATTCAACTTTAAAATGAGTATCACATCCCTGGCCACATTGAGGTTACTGTAACAATAAATGTCTTATGTAATCATAGAAAGTGTGCATGTTCAAGATAGCATGCAAATGTCGCAGGTCTGTGGAGATTTCCTTGCCTGGCTACCCAAACCCTTTGCTCCAGTTACGCCATGCCCACAAACGTTAGTTTCTTCTCCGCAATGAGTCTGGATCTGTGTACCTCCCTGACGATTTCTAGAATTCTCCACGTTGAGATTACATGGTGTGCAAAGTGGGTACCCACGTAGGCAAGAACTGGTTAAATCCATGTTGTTTCCACATCAACGTGATGTTGAATTAACGTGGAAAACTGACTGGATTTTACACCCAACTTTTATTCTAAATCCAATGACATGGTGAGATTTTGTGTTGAATTCACAGTTGACAACTCAACCAAATGTAACTCAACTAGATGTGGAACTGATGTCTGTGCCCAGTGGGTAAGGTACTGCTCATGATGAGTGAACATGCTACTGTACTAAAGGGAGTTCTCTGAACGTTCTCAATGTCAGGAGGTTGTCTAAATCTCTGTTAGTTTCCCAAGCCCAACAGGAGAGCACTAAACAACAGGTTTTGACAGTGGGTATGAGAACAGTTACATTTGACCAAACACATACTTAATTTTTACCTCAGTAAAGAATGCCGTAGTTAGTAGAGTACCAACAATTAAAGCACTGAAAGGGATGAATACAACATAAGTCAAACTACAATATACACTACATGGCCATAAGTATGTGGACACCCCTTCAAATTAGTTGATTCGGCTATTTCAGCCACACCCGTTGCTGACAGGTGTATAAAATCGAGCACACAGCCATGCAATCTCCATAGACAAACATTGGCGTTAAAATGGCCCATACTACTGATGAGCTCAGTGAAATCAACGTGGCACCGTCATAGGATGTTACCTTTCCAACATGTCAGTTTGGAAAATTTCTGCTTTGCTAAACTGTAAGGGCTGTTATTGTGGAAAGCCGCGAATTGGTAGGCCACACAAGCTCACAGAATGGGACCACCAAGTGCATGAAGCACATAGCGCGTCAAAAAATCATCTGTCCTCAGTTGCAACGCTCACTACTCAGTTGCAAACTGCCTCTGGAAGCAACGTCAGCACAATTACTGTTTGTCGGGAGCTTCATGAAATGGGTTTCCATCTGGCAGTCTGACGGGCGAACCTGGGCTTGCCGGATGCCAGGAGAACGCTACCTACCTGAATGCATAATGCCAACTGTAAAGTTTGGTAGAGGAGCAATAATGGTCTGGGGCTGTTTTTCATGGTTCGGGCTAGGCCCCCTAGTTCCAGTGAAGGGAAATCTTAACGCTACAGCATATTCTACATGATTCTGTGTTTCCAACTTTGTGGTAACAGTTTGGGGAAGGCCCTTTCCTGTTTCAGCATGACAATGCCCCTGTGCACAAAGCAAGGTCCATACAGAAATGGTTTGTCAAGATCAGTGTGGAAGAACTTGACTGGCCTGCACAGAGCCCTGACCTCAACCCCATCAAACACCTTTGGATTGAATTGCCGACTGCGAGCCGGGCCAAATCGCCCAACATCAGTGCCCAACCTCAACAATGCTCGTGGCTGAAGGGAAGCAAGTCTCCTCAGCAATGTTCCATCATCTAGTGTAAAGCCTTCCCAGAAGAGTGGAGGCTGTTATAGCTGCAAAGGGGGTACCAACTCCATATTAATTCCCATGATTTTGGAATGAGATGTTCGACGAGCAGGTGTCCACATATTCTTGGCCATGTAATGTATGTGCACAATAATGGGTCAAAACGAATGAAGTGCTTGTCTTGTATTGAGTCATGGACTGGACTGAGCTGTTTCCTATGTGAAAAGGCTCTATCTTTGAAGTGGAAATGGCGGTTAGCATCTGCTAGCACTGGATAATGAAGTCATGTACTTGTCAGGTTCATGTGTCACACACGTTACAGTACATTGACTTTAAGGGTTCAGGGACGTTTGCTTACCCTTTTAATATTTATCTGTTGATTTTCACTGCTTTTGTTATTTTGCGCTCTTAACGCTAGTTTTTATAGCCTTCTGTGAGTCTAGACTTTAATGCTAGGCTATGCTAATACTAGGCATTCAAAATTGCCATGTCCTTATTAAGGTGCTTCCTTACATTATCTACCTGTACAATACATCCGCATTTTATTTCAGTATTTATTTTTTGACCATGTGCTCAATGTTTTTACCTTACACTGTTAGCTCCAAACTGGTTTCAGTTCAAATATTCAGTCATTTTTTTGATGTTGCCATACTCTTCACATTTTGCCAACTATGTTCAGACTGCACTAAGGAGGTACGCTTTGTTACAGTTCACGGGGAGAGAATTGACAAGTGTATGCGGTGAAAAAAATGTATCTGAAATTATATTGTGTCCAATGTCCATATCCTTTAAATACCATATTAAACCAAGCACTAGTCTTCATTGTCTGATTAATTGTAACTGAATCCATGTCACATCATTTGTTTCAACGTTACATTGTAATGCAGCTCTGCTTTGGCGTTCCGTGACATATTGTGTGATATCTCTCTAAGCTCTGGAAGGTTGGAGATTTTATTCATGTAACCATCCTGTTACTCAATTGCCTTCCCACCCTGTCCTCTGCTAGGCCCCATGGCATACTGTGTGTGTCTATAGAGACCATTAGATCTGTTGTCCTACTGTGTTAACATGCCAAATGGAAGCTACCGAGATGATGATCGAGATCATATGTTGACAATGATGATTGATGATGATAATCAAATAAAAGGGTATTGGTCGTGTACAGAGATGTGTTATAGCAGGTGCAGTGAAATGCTGATGTTACTAGCTCCAACAGTGCAGTAGAATGTCTAGCAAATACAATACTAATACACAAATAATGAAAAAAGTATAAAAATAAATGTCAGAACGAGTCAAATTAACAATCCAAAGTAGATATATTAGAGTGAGCAGTGTCAGAATCCAGAATATAAATATTAATACATGGTGTGTATAGACAGTTCATAATTTAGAAAATAAAATGGTATGTACAGTATTAGGTATATTAGGATGAGCTGTGTCGAGAATACAATATATACATAGTGAGTAAACAACAGTATATGAATTGACCAGCGTTCAATGTCTCTCTGTACATGGTGCATTAGTCTCACCATGCAGGGCAGAGTACCTGGCAGGTAGATGGCTAGTAATGGCTGTTCAACAGTCTGATGGCCTTGTGATAGAAGCTGTTTCTCATTTGCTCGGTCCCGGCTCTGATGCACCTGTACCTTCTATGTCTGCTAGATGGTAGCAGAGTGAACAGACCGTGGCTCGTGTGGCTGAGGTCCCTAATGATCTTCTTGGCCTTCCTTTGACACCAAGTGCCATAAATGTCCTGGAGGTGATGATCATGAGGATATGTAAATGTGCCATGTGCATGCTATGTATCACTCTGATGTGATGTGTTTGTTTGAGCTCTTTTGGTTCTCTCTCTCCCCTCTGAAATCAACTCGTACTGTCTGACTCTGACCCGTCTCCATAGGTGCCTGTGAAACTACATTAGTCATGGCCAGTCAAACTGGACCTCCATGTAACATATGAGTTGGAATATTATTTTTTTTTGCATAAGTATTTTACTTCAATAAAACCATGTTTGTTTAGCTTTGGCTTGTCTTGTGTAATTCTTGCAAACAGAGATTTGTGACCGTTTGAAATGTCATGAAGATAGGAGGAGCGAGGAGAATGTAGATGACAGACTGTAACAGGTGGGATTCGTACCTAGTAGCTCTCGCTCGAGAACCGAAATTAAGTCTTAACCATTAGACTAAAGAGAAATCCTCCGGTCCAAGGGGGAACTATTTGGCTTATGCGTTTCAGGCAGAGCTAGCAATCACAGTGTGATTTTTTAAATTATTTCCGCTACACCTGCATTCCTTTAGGTATTCGATTTTCCAGAAGAGATTAAATTGAGGACAATTTGGAGGAAAGCTGCCTGCACTCAATGGGTGGCTCACATCAACACCATCATCCCGGAAACACTAAACCCAGGTGGTAAGCGTAGATAACACATCTGCCACGCTGATCCTCAAGGGTGTGTGTTTAGTCCCCTCCTGTATTCCCTGTTCACCCCACGCCTGTGTGGCTAAGCACAACTCCAACACCATTCCTCAACATGAGCAAGACAAAGGAGATGATCGTGGACTACAGGACAAGGAGGGCCGAACACGCCATGATTCACATTGACGGGGCTGTAGTGGAGAGGGTCGAGAGTTTCAAGTTCCATCACCAACAAACTATCATGGTCCAAACCCACCAAGAAAGTCATGGAGGGCACGACAACACCTTTTCCCCCTCAGGAGACTGGAAAGATTTGGCATGCATTCCCAGATCCTCAAAATGTTCTACACCTGCACCATCGAGAGCATCTTGACCAGTTGCATCACGTCCTGGTACAGCAACTGCTCAGCATCCGACCATAAGGCGCTACAGAGGATAGTGCGTATGGCCCAGTATATCACTGGACCTATATACTAGGCGGTGTCAGAGGAAGGCCCCAACAATTGTCAAAAACTCCAGTCATCCAAGTCATAGACCGTTCTCTCTGCTACCGCACGGCAAGTGGTACCGGAGTGCCAAGTTTAAGTCCAAAAGTCTCCTTAACAGCTTTTATCCCCAATCCATAAGACTGCTGAACAACTAATCATTATTGTTATTTTACTTTAGTTTATTTAGTAAATATTTTCTTAACTGCATTGTTGGTTAAGGGCTTGTAAGTAAACATTTCACGGTAAGGTTTACAACTGTTGTATTCGGCGCATGTGACACATTTTTGGGTGCAGCAGATGCATCACCTGACATTATAACAGTCTGACTGCTCACATGTTGGTACCCACCATCCATTTTAACTTTTCCCCCCGTAGAATCGTGATGTAGCACCCACAGGAAACATATCCCCTGTGGCTGAACGACGACACTGATAATATAGAGCTGGCTGGCTCCTTGGTGCATATCCCCTGTCCTCTGTTCTACCAGAGAGCCTCTGTCTCCAGCACTTATTTTCACCATACAGGGCTGATACAGTCTCTCCAAACCATAATCTATGCCTCTCCCTCCCTTACATCTCTCTTCCCTCTCACTCCTCACTAGCCTCCCCTCTGTTGCCTGGCAACTCTCTTTAAGAGGAATTTGAAATAAATAAATAATGCTGCAAATAGACCCTTGTTTTTTATATTGAAAGGAGGCACGGAGTGCCCAGTGCAGACTGTCTTTATGGCATGAATGTATCATCAGGGTGTTGCATGCTTCAAGAGGGAGGGAAATAGAGGGTGCCTAGACAACACAATGTTTTTCTATTATTCTCTCCCAGTCGTGGATCACCAAGGACGTTGAATGTCTTGTTCTTACGTGGACATTAGCTGATTGGGAGTGTGCTATTTGGCGCCCCTCTTTAAATCTCTCCTGAAGCATGTAACACCAGGAACCCCTCTCCCCTCTTCCATCCCCCTCTCAACCACTGATGGCTTATGTTTGAAGGCGGTCAGTTACTGATTAGAGCAGGCGACTACGATGATGTACAGCACAGAAAACACATGTTTAGGCTCAGCTGCTGTCCCTTCAGGTATAGAGAGTGTTGCTACCTTAACCATTTTACAGCATTTGAACAATGCTGGTACAACACAAAAACTTTTACAAAACAGTATTTATTTAATCACATAGATCTGGATCACCTGTATCATCTGTGTCTGGTTTAGCACCTTTAATTTAATTTCTCAGGTACCTTTTGTCATCATAGAAGAGTGCAGTATGTGGATCTTAGAACGGTCTCTTCAAGTATAATGGCGCCGGAGGGGATGGCCGCTGTTTTACGAGTTCCTAACCAACTGTGCTATTTTTGTTCTCTCACATAGTTTGTAACTCATTTTGTACATGATGTTGCTGCTACTGTCTCTTATTACCAAAAAGAGCTTCTGAACATCAGAACAGCGATTACGCACCTCGAACTGGATGAATATTTTTTTTGTTAATGAGTCCGAGGCGAAGGATATACTGCTTTGTCAAGACAAGGCCCAAATTCCTGTCATCGGCGCGTATAAAATACAGAGAAAAAGGGGGAGGAGGGAGGGGTACCTTGTAAGAATTAGCCGACGAGTAGGTAAATCACCACTACCCTCCGTATTATTGGCCAACTTGGAATCATTGGAAAACAAACTGGACGATCTACGAATAACACTATCCTACCAATGGGACATTAAAAACCAAAATCTTATATTTCACCGAGACGTGGCTGAACGACGACACTGATAATATAGAGCTGGCTGGCTCCTTGGTGCATCGGCAGGACAGAGCAGCTACGTCCGGTAAGACGAGGGGCAGGGGTGTGTGTCCATTTGGCAATAATTGCTGGTGAGCGATGTCTAAAATTAAAGAAGTCTCAAGGTATTGCTCGCCTGCGGTAGAATACCTCATGATAAACTGTAGACCACACTATCTACCAGGAGAGTTCTCATCTATATTATTCGTAGATGTCTATTTACCACCACAAACCGATGCTGGCACTAAGACTGCACTCAACGAGCTGTATTAGGCCATAAGCAAACAAGAAAATGGTCATCCATAAGCGGCACTCCTTGTGGCTGGGGACTTGAATGCAGGCAAACTTAAATCTATTTTACCTCATTTTTACCAGCATGTCACATGTGCAACCAGAGGAAAAAAACTCTAGACCACCTTTACTCCACACACAGAGATGCGTACAAAGCCTTCCCTCGCCGTCCATGTGGCAAATCTGACCATAATTATATCCTCCTGATTCCTGCTTACAAGCCAAAACTAAAACAGGAAGTACCAGTGACTCGCTCAATACAGAAGTGGTCAGATGATGCGGATGCTACGCTACAGGACTGTTTTGATAGCACATACTGGAATATGGAATATGTTTTGGGATTCATCCAATGGCATTGAGGAGTATACCACCTCAGCTAGAGCTAGAGCTGCCGCTTTCAAGAAGTGGGACACTAATCCAGACGCTTATAAGAAATCCCGCTATGCCCTCAGACGAACCATCAAACAGGCAAAGTGTCAATACAGGACTAAGATTGAATCGTACTACACCGGCTCTGACGCTCGTCGGATGTGGCAGGGCTTGAAAAATATTATGGACTACAAAAGGGAAACCCAGCCGTGAGCTGCCCAGTGACGCGAGCTTACCAGACGAGCTAAATGTCTTTTATGCTCACCTCGAGGTAAGCAACACTGAAGCATGCATGAGAGCACCAGCTGTTCTGGACGACTGCGTGATCACGCTCTCCGCAGCAGATGTGAGCAAGACCTTTAAACAGATCAACATTCACAAAGTCGCAGGGCCAGATGGATTACCAGGTCGTGTACTCAGAGCATGAGTGGACCAACTGGCAATTGTCTTCACAATACATATGTCAATGTTGATCCTCAACACTGGGGCCCCTCAGGGGTGTGTGCTTAGTCCCCTCCTGTACTCCCTGTTCACCCACGAATGCATGGCCAAGCACGACTCCAAGATCATCATTAAGTTTGCTGACGACACAACAGTGGTAGGCCTGATTACCGACAACGATGAGCCAGCCTATAGCGAGGAGGTCAGAGACCAGGCAATGTGGTGCCAGGGCAACAACCTCTCACTCAATGTGAGCGAGACAAAGGAGCTGATCGTGGACTATAGGAAAAGGAGGGCCAAACAGGCTCCCATTAACATCAATGGGTCTGAAGTGGAGTGGGTCGGGAATTTCAAGTTCCTTGGTGTCCACATCACCAACAAACTATCATGGTCCTAACACACCAAAACAGTTGAGAAGAGAATTGGCATGGGTATCCAGATCCTCAAAAAGTTCTACAGCTGCACCATCGAGAGCATCCTGACTGGTTGCATCACTGCCTGGCATGGCAACTGCTCGGCATCTGACCGTAAGGCGCTACAAAGGATAGTGCGTACGGCCCAGTACATTACTTCGGCCAAGCTTCCTGCCATCCAGGACCTATATACTAGGCGATGTCAGAGGAAGGCCCAAAAAATTGTCAAAGACTCCAGTCACCCAAGTCATAGACTGTTCTCTCTGCTACTGCACCTCAAGCTGTACCGGTGTGCCAAGTCTAGGACCAAAAGGCTCCTTAACAAAAGATGTCAGGAAGACCCCCAAGCCATAAGATTGCTGGACAATTAATTAAATGGCCGCCCAGACTTTTTACATTGACACCCCCTTTGTTTTTACACTACTGCTACTCGCTGTTTATTATCTATGCATAGTCACTTTACAAATTACCTCGACTAACCGGTACACCCTGTATATAGCCTCGTTATTGTCATGCAATTTTGTGTTACTTTTTATTTTTTACTTTAGTTTATTTAGTAAATATTTTCTTAACTCTACTTCCTGAACTTCATTGTTTGTTAAGGGTTTGTAAGTACGCATTTCACAGTAAGGTCTACACCTGTTGTATTTGATACTAGGAAGTTCACAAGGTGAGAAAGACAGCTGTTTCCCTCCTCTCTGTCTATTTGTATTAGCCAGAGATGACGCTATGCTGCCAACTCTCAGCTGGTTCATCAGCAAGGGCCATGGAAGAATTATAGCTTTATCTCCTCTCACAGCCTTCATGTGTCCCAGAGTGGCTACAGGCATCACGCACGCGCACACACACACATACCGCATGTCTTATGTCCCTGAGGTATTCTCTAATTACTGGGAAATTAGGACCTCACTTGAGTCCACTTCCAGAGAATACCTAAGAAGGCCTCGAGGAGAGAGAGTGAGCGGGACCCGACATAACGACACAATGCTTTTCATTGTGCCTCGGCCTGGCCTCCGTGATGCTGCTGTGTCACTGATGCTATCAATCTGAATTACACCTCCGTGTGCCACGTGTCACAGTCACACTGAGTCACAACAACCAATCACAATGGACAGAGTGACTTGAATGTCACTCCAGTGAGCACATGATATGCACACATCTCTGACTGGGAAAAAGTTACTGTTTAGGTATTTTCAAAGCTCTCACTCACAAGGTCACATTTTCCTGAGTCACACACATAATTATGACCAAGCCGCATTCTCCTGTTCCCTATAGAACAACACTGGACATATCCAGTCAGGATTAGGTCACATCTCACACCCAGAACAGTTAACCCTTGCTGTGAAATAAAAATATCACTCTTCAGTATTTAGAAAATGGGTTTCCTTCATCTCATCCTGAAACTGCATCTGACCACTGAGCCCACAGTTTAAGTCAATCTGTCAAAACACTATCCATGGGGAGGAGAGAGAGACCACAAAGAATTTGAAAACATATCCAATTTTGATAAAACTCCTATTTCTATTGGGTGAAATACCAGTGTGCAATCACACCAGCAACATGTAAATACAACCCATATTTATTTCCCCTTTTGTACTTTAACTATTTGCACATCGTTACAACACTGTATATAGACATAATATGACATTTGAAATGTCTTTATTCTTTTGGAAATTTGTGAGTGTAAAGTTAACTTTACACTTTTTAAATAATTTATTTCACTTTTGTTTAGCTATTTCACTTGCTTTGGCAATGTAAACATATGTTTCCCATGCCAATAAAGCCCCTTCAATTGAGAGAGAGATATTATTATTTTGGATTAAATTAGATTTTTTTTTTTTCCTTGGTTGTACTGTACTCAAGGGAATAAAGATACAAATTATAGCTCTATATGGGTGATTGGCCGTGATTCCTCGTGAACATACTGTACTGAATATGTCATGATTTAGATGTTTATGTTTTCAAAATACTGGATAACACTTTACTTAAGGCGTACAGGTACAGTATAATGCATGATGACGCATTAAGGGGCCGATTCAGACCCTAGTTAAGTGCGTGTAAACTGAACTTAAATCCCTTTTTATACACTTTTCTCTCAATGCGTATTCTGACCTTGAACTTAAGCATGAGATCAGCATGCTATTCACCCGCTATTAGTTCGTGTGGGGATCTAAGAAATGAAGATGTGGTGGAAGTGTGTCTACGTATATGCCATATTCTGATCTGGATTTAATTCCCTCATAATTCCACATCCTTTACACGCAAGGGAAACCATTGATAAGGTTGAGCCGAACCTACCGTTTCCAAGTGGAAAAAGGATCTACTTTCTTTTTTTCCGACAGAAACATCATTCTCCATGCACTGTAATTTATAAATTGATAAGAGCTATTGATAAAAGCTAGGTAAATGAGTAATCCATTTGGAGAAGGGGATTGTAAATACACATTGCTATTTTTTGGATAATTTTTCATTATGATCCCTGGAGATGAATGTGAAACCTGTCATATGGAGGCAAACAAAAAATCAACAAGACCTATTGCGGCCCCTTTTCCACAGTGAAGTAGGCTATAAATAGATGTGCCGTTATTCAACATTTCCATTGTGTTCCCTCTTAATTTGCGTGGATGAAATTTGGAGACCCAAGCTATAAGCTTCTGTAGGGTTGAACCTGCCAAGTTGATGAATGCGACGACACTGTATGCCCAGACTTTTCTCCATTTTATTTTACAATTTGTAACATGTTATATATTAGCCACTATCATGAGCCACTGTCAGTAATACCCACATACATTCTGTCAATTTGTCGCTTACATTTAGCATCATTCCATTTCATTATGTTTACCTTTCTTTACTCTGTCACGTCCGTGTGTTTCCTGAGGGTCGCTAGCATTAGTGGGTCATAGTAGGCTAACGTTGTGGAATCATTTGGGGCATGTAGCCATTTGAATTATTATGGAACTCAGACCACACGTAGCAGGTTAAACCTGGAGCACAGTTCACTACGACTGGACTGAGTATTTTTAAATCTACCAGTTGGTGCTGAAACAGGGACCAATATGAATGTATTTTTATGGTTTTCTTTAATTGATCCCTATATTCTGAACCTGTTCTCTTAATGTGTTCTAGTGAGCCTGTTGCCAAAATTATCATTAAAAAGGTACACCATATTAAAAGGGATGGCTTAAGAAAAATGTAATGAAAACCCTATTGAATGAAAACTCCACGAGAAAATCTGTTGCCAGCAAGTGGGAGGGCTTTCAGCGGTTGAATAAAATGTTTTCAGCGCCCTCAATGGAACCACGCCTGCAAAGCCCATTACGCACCTGCTTAAGGTGTCTGAATGCCAACTACTGAGAAGTGCGTAGGAAAGGCGTGGTTAGGAAAAGCGTAATTGACCTAAGTCGGAATCTGCCCCTATATGCCTTGTCAAAAGTATATATGAACTGCTTATAATGTGTTAGTATTCTCTTATAATGAGGCCTCTATTAGAAAAAGTGTAAAGTCTCTCCCCTGAACTCTGGTTTCCCTCAGCAAAGCGAAGGTCAAAGCCGACAAGAAGAATGCATATTTTCAGCTCAGAACAAAGACACTATTTCAAGGAGCTTTTCGCCCAGGGTCCTAAAATCCAAGAGGGCACAGTGTGCCTCACAAGTGAACAACAGAGGAACTAAGTAAGAGCTGGTGTGTGTACATGCGTGTATTTGTGTGTGTGTGCGTAAGCCCCTGTGTGTGCGCGTGTGTGTGTTCAAACGAGGCACGGGACCGAGGTAAGCTAAGTTAGCTCTCAGGCATATGGAACAAATTGGCAGAAGAAACTGCTAGAAACGAGATGTCTCTCTTGGCTTTCTTCACTTCTTGGAACAGAGACATGACAAAAGTACAGTGCTTTCCCCCCAGACGAACGCTGTTATACTCTGTAACGCAGAGTGTGCCGGGTTTTTTATTTAGCTACCCCTGTAGTGATGAGATGAATCAATCCGAATGCAGGCCAAAACCTAGACAGAGATCTACATTACTGCTGCATACTGTTGCTATTACGTCGCTAAATCACGAGGCAACATGAGGCAACATGCAGCATCTTTATGATGACACTGCTCCGGTGCCCTTTCCTCTTGGCTCTGCATGCTCTCTGGTACGTTTGTTATCCATTATCGCACAAAAAAAAGGTGAAGTGAGAGAGATCATTCACAGTCTTTAGTACTGTAATATCCCTCAGCTGTGAGTGTTGTCATAGCAATGTGATACTCAGGTCTGTATTGTTTCATAGTGATGTTGTACATATTCCAAATTGAATGATAGGTCACCCAACCACAGATTGTTAGTTTAGAGCTAGAAAACTGTTTGACCACGTTTGGAACTTCTATAGTAGCCAGATTCCCCTACTTTGGAATAAAATGGTCTGGAATGGAATCTAGTGGTCTAGGTATATTTCAAACAACAACAACACAACACACTTCTCTTTACTACCAGAATGATTTAGGCTGGGATTCAATCTGACCGTGCTTTGTTGACAATGTGCCATTTAAAGGTAATTTTCCAATTGAGCCGACATATGCAGCGTTTACCGTGAATGCGGTCTCCGTGAACGCGGGAACATTGCCTTTAAAAGACTCATTGTTCAGAAAGCGCGATTGGATTTAATCCTGGCCTTAGTCATACTAAATCAATTAATGTGTACATGTGTACAGTACACGTGGTAAAGGAGGACACTAAGTCAATTAATGTTTATAGAAATGTCGTACAAGTACTTCGGCAGATCCAGTCTGACACATAAGCCACTGAACACAAGCAGGGGAGAGATCTGAGCCGTCCCTGTAAAAAAAATCCATAAACCCTGTACATGCTACAGCATTTTCTCAGTTGCATTAAATATTGTCAATATGGTGTTCATATTGAGACTGAGGTTGTCCTAACATGGACACTTCATCTGCAAAGTTAATAAAAGTTATGAATTTCACTGGAGAGTAACTCATTTGACAATGACCTGATAGAGTGGTACATAGAGGCTTCTAAAGCTGAGTTTGCACAGCAGACCATCTGACAATATCCAGTTTTCAGTCAAGATTTACTCTGTTTTGAAGATTTGAAGTTGAACATTCAATGTTGATCAGCCTCAAAATCCATTCCTGGATGTATAAATTAATGATTATGTACCCATTGATACTTGAAGAATATAATTTATAAATACCTTATCAGCTTAGTTCAACTGTCGTACCCCATCACATCTCAAAATATAACCTTGTTTTACTCCAATGTTTGTAAACAAAGGTAGTGTAAAAACACTATATAGCACCAAAACATGGTTAAGGGCTCTATTCAATCTATATCGTGGAAATTCAACGTTACAGCATGATTGAAATTTAAAGTCAGTTTTTTACCGAAACAGGGGCGGGAGGATGCTTTCTTATTGTTTTAACTGCCGATTGCCGCTTTAAGGAGGCTGTGGAGAGTCTCTCTCTCATAACCTCATGTAGTGTTTGTCTAATTCATTACCCTGTGACACAGTCGTGGAGACTTCTGACACGGCCATGGAGGTTTTAGAGACAGCTTTAAACGGCGTATTAAAATATGGGTGAGGTTTGCGCAAAGGAAAATAGCCAGAGGAAATAACTTTTGATTGAGCTAGGCCAAGAGTCCAATTGAAATCACTTTTTGGGAAACAAATGCATCTTTTATGATAGAGAAGCTGGATGAAGACAAGAGTTCTAGTGTATAGTATTGTTATGAACTGTAGAATGCTGGAGACTATTATGAGATCAAATGTTGCAGTGCCAAGAGTGGAGTCGGCTAAAGAAAGGAGGCCACAGAGGTTGGTTTCTGACAGGACCACAGGAAAAGACTGCTCTCTGAAAGAGAGCCATCTACAGAAAAATGCCAAACCACTATTGACAAAGAATTATGATTGAATGATAATTCATTGCATTGTTCTGGGGATATTGAGGCTGTATTGTGTGGCGTACCTCTCAATTTAAATCGACACGTGTCCCAAAAGACACCAAGTGTTAAACAATGATCAATGAACACACAATGGCTGTATTGTTAGAGTGGATATGGTGAGTAATGTAATGGGCTGGCTCTCTCAGTCATTGAAGAACAGTGGGATTCTCCAATGGCGTGTTACATAGGTTAGCAATGCAATGTATTGCAGATGAGCAGAATCAAGTTTTATAATTGGGCTCACAACTTTGTCTTTAAACTCCCTAAAGTATTCAACCCTAAAACAAAGCCACACAGTCACTGGACAAAGCACATGGCCAAACGCACACAAAGGTTATTCAACCAGTTTTTGGCCAGTGTGATGACTCCTGTTATGTGAAATATGGATACAAAATGTGCCATTTGCAGGTCTGGATAATGGGGTAGCATATTTATACAATAACACACCAAATATTATTCAAGTAAATGTGAGAAAGCAAAAAAAGGTAGATAATCATACCCTGCTATGTCAAAGATTAAACTCTAACCTTTTCAATGTAGCCTACTTGTGCGCTTTCGCCTCAGCCACAATACAACAACAATTACGCACTTGTGTCCTGCGTCCTTGGAAAACCCCTATCCGCATTGATTGTGTGGGTCACGATGATTACGATGGAGGGAAATGAGAAGAGATTGACTGACTATACGACAAATAGATAGGAAGGGAGGAGCCAGGTTGCCAAGGTGAATGTAGACTACTGTCTACTCTACAGTCTAGTCTACGGTATAATCCAGACCTCATTACTAAACACGACACCGCGCTCATGATTGCCGCACATCGTTCATTAAAGACGATACCAAGAAACCAGAGGAAATTAGCGTGGAACGGACGCGTAGCATCACTCACTTAAATTGCGGTCAAGGCAACATAAAATACTTTATGAAATCTGTATTTACTTTATTGATAAATACACCCGAAACACCTTGATTTACCTATTTCCTTGCTGTCATAAACTGTGCGCTCAACTGACATTTCAATGGAACGGAGCGAGTCGTGTTTCTGATCCATCAGGAAGCTAGGAGACGTCCTGGCAACAAAGGTAAACAACGAATTGTATTTGCATTTTTATGGTCAGATTTTATGGAAATGGCGCGCTGTCTCCCTACCTGACATTCATCAGGTGCGCATGCGAAAGAAAGAAGACAGTTAGGTTTTTATGTCACAAGTGTTGCATATCTGTTGCATCATTTTAATTGTCCATCTCGTATGCGTTTTGGTTAAACTTGGCACTGGCATTATCATTTCAAGATAGATTATACAAAACATTTAAAGTGAGTGTACATGGTATTTGTTGATTCAGTTTACCAAAAATGTGTTACCAGGCTCTAACATTTAATGTCAAATCCAATCCGGATTACTTGTGGAGTTAATTTAATCAAATGGAATTGACACATTTGGATTGAATAACTTGTTGAGTGAACAACAATGTGCTTCAACTGATATTTGTATTAGTTGTGCTAATAAAGCTACACACGTGGTTTTGACAAATTACTAAGAGAGGACAACTATTTGCTAGTCAGAAAAACAAAACTGTTGATTTTTTCAAGTTACCAAAGTTTGCTACCAGGCTGCCTTAAAATTTTAAATTGTGTCAGCTTCCTATACAGTAGAAACAACTGCTTTGAAAATTACACGTTTCAGAAATGACAAAATCTTTGAAATTATATAATATAGATTTCAGTAGGGAACATTATGCTTCAATCTGTCTCTTACACGTGTGAGCTTTTTTTTCGACAGTTTCAAAGCTGGCAGTGCACTCAGTAATGTTTAGTTCTGTGTTTCACCAGATACAATGCTATACGCTAACGCTTATAGGGAAGCGTCAATCATAGTCTGCTGATGGAAAAACGTATGTGGTATGGCTTTACACCCCCTGCTATATTGTGGATAAAGAGTTACCTGTCTAACACAACACAGAGGTGTTTTTTAATGGAAGCCTCTCCAGCATAATTCCGGTAGAATCAGGAATTCCCCAGGGCAGCTGTCTAGGCCCCTTACTTTTTACTAATGACATGCCACTGGCCTTGAGTAAAGCTAGCGTGTCTATGTATACGGATGACTCAAATCAAATCAAATTATATTTGTCACATGCGCCGAATACAACAGTTTTGATTTGAGTAGACCTTACAGTGAAATATTACTTTCAAGTCCTAACCAACAATGTAGTTTAAGAAAAAAAAATATGAATAAGAAATAAAAGTAACAAATGAACAAAGAGCAGCAGTGAAATAACAATAGTGAGGCTATATACAGTGGGTACCGTTACAGAGTCAATGTGCAGGGGCACCGGTTAGTCGAGGTAATTGAGGTAATATGTACATGTAGGTAGAGTTATTAAAGTGACTATGCATAGATAACAGAGAGTAGCAGCAGTGTAAAGGGGGGGACGGAGCAATGCAAATAGTCTGGGTAGCTATTTGATTCGATGTTTGACTAGATGCAAATCGTCAATACAGGACTAAGATCGAATCATACTACACTGGCTCCGATGCTCATCGGATGTGCCAGGGCTTGCAAACTACTACAGACTACAAAGGGAAGCACAGCCGAGAGCTGCCCAGTGACACAAACCTACCAGACGAGCTAAATTACTTCTATGCTCGCTTTGAGGCAAGTAACACTGAAACATGCATGAGAGCATCAGCTGTTCCGGAAGACTGTGTGATCACCCTCTCCGCAGCCAATGTGAGTAAGACCTTTTAACAGGTCAACATTCACAAGCCAGCAGGGCCAAACAGATTACCAGGACGTGTATTCCGAGTATGCGCTGACCAACTGGCAAGTGTCTTCACTGACATTTTCAACCTCTCCCTGTCTGAGTCTGTAAAACCAACATGTTTCAAGCAGACCACCATAGTCCCTGTGCCCATGAACACTAAGGTAACTTGCCTAAATGTCTACCGACCTGTAGCACTCACGTCTGTAGCCATGAAGTGCTTTGAAAGGCTGGTCATAGCTCACATCAACACCATTATCCCTGAAACCCTAGACCCACTCCAATTTGCATACCGCACCAACAGATCTACAGGTGATGCAATCTCTATTGCACTCCACACTGCCCTTTCCCACCTGGACAAAAATAACACCTATGTGAGAATGCTGTTCATTGACTACAGTTACGTGTTCAACACCATAGTGCCCTCAAAGCTCATCACTAAGCTAAGGACCCTGGGACTAAACACCTCCCTCTGCAACTGGATCCTGGACCTCCTGACGGGCCGCCCCCAGGTGGTAAGGGTAGGTACCAACGCTGATCCTCAACACAAGGGCCCCTCAGGGGTGCGTGCTCAGTCCCCTCCTGTACTCCCTGTTCACTCATGACTGCACGGCCAGGCACGACTCCAACACCATCATTCAATTTGCAGATGACACAACAGTGATAGGCCTGATCACCGACAACGACGAGACAGCCTATAGGGAAGAGGTCAGAGACCTGGCCGTGTGGTGCCAGGACAACAACCTCTCCCTCAACGTTATCAAGACAAAAGGAGATGATTGTGGACTACAGGAAAAGGACGACCGAGCACACCCCCATTCTCATCGTTTGGGGCTGCAGTGGAGCAGGTTGAGAGCTTCAAGTTCCTTGGTGTCCACATCACCAACAAACTAACATGGTCCAAGCACACCAAGAAAGTCATGAAGAAAAAACCTATTCCCTCTCAGGAGACTATAAAGATTTGGCATGGGTCCTCAGATCCTCAAAAGGTTCTACAGCTGCACCATCGAGAGCATCCTGACTGGTTCCATTACTGCCTGGAATGGCAACTGCTCGGCCTTCGACCGCAAGGCACTACAGAGGGTAGTGCATACGGCCCAGTACATCACTGGGGCCAAGCTTCCTGCCATCCCGGACCTCTATACCAGGTGGTTTCAGAGGAAGGCCCTAAAAATTGTCAACGACTCCAGCCACCCTAGTCATAGACTGTTCGCTCTGCTACCGCACGGCAAGCAGTGCTGGAGCACCAAGTCTGGGTCCAAGAGGCTTCTAAACAGCTTCTAACCGCAAGCCATAAAACTCCTGAACATCTGGTCAAATGGCTACCCAGACAATTTGCATTGTCGTCATCCCCTCACCCCCTCTTTACACCACTGCTACTCTGTTGTCATCTGTGCATAGTCACTTTAATAACTCTACATACATGTACATATTACCTCAAATGTACATACTACCTCATTGTTGGTTAGGGGCTCGTAAGTAAGCATTTTACTGTAAGGTCTACTACACCTGTTGTATTCGGCGCATGTGACTAATACAATTTGATTTGATACACATGATAAGACACGCACTCTACACACACTGCCTTGGCAGCAGCTAATGGGGATCCTTAATAAATACAAATACTGTCCAGTTGTGTGGTCAGGAGCCACAAAGAGGGACTTAGAAAAATGACAATTGCCCCAGAACAGGGCAGCATGGCTGGCCAACAAATGTTCACGGATAGCTAACATGAATAATATGCATGTCAATCTATCCTGGCTCAAAGTAGAGGAGAGATTGATTTCATCACTACTTGTATTTGTAAGAAGTATTTACAAGTTGAATGCACCGAGCTGTCTGTTTAAACCAAAAAATACACATTTTCAGTCAACACTACTGTTATGTAGCTTCAGTTGATTTTACTTCTTGGTTGAATTTCTAAGTAAGCACATAGTTCTTAGCTGATTCAACTTGATTTCATAAGTTAACGTAAGACAATTTCATACATTGTAGTTATCTTATAATTTTTTTTGTATACATTTTTTTACCCCCTTTTCTCACCAATTTTTATGATATCCAATTGGTAGTTACATACAGTCTTGTCCCATCGCTGCAACTCCCGTACGGACTCGGGAGAGGTGAAGGTTGAGAGGCGTGCGTGTCCTCCGAAACACGACCCCGCCATGCCGCACAGCTTCTTGACACAATGCTCGCTTAACCCGGAAGCCAGTCGCACCAATGTGTCGGAGGAAACACTGTACATCTGGTGACCTTGTCAGGGTGCCTAACCCGGACGACGCTGGGCTAATTGTGCGCCGCCTCATGGGTCTCCCGGTCAAGGGCCAGCTGCGACATAGCCTGGAATCAAACCAGGATCTGTAGTGACACAGCTAACACTGCGATGCAGTGCCTTAGACCGCTCCGCCACTCGGGAGGCCCCGCGTTGTAGTTATCTTAACTTGACATTTTTAGTCAACACAACTGCAGGTTGCGTAGTGGTTAAGAACCAAAAGGTCGCTGGTTTGAATCCCTGGTGGGAAAATCTGCCGTTCTGCCCTTGAGCAAGGTAGTTAACCTGCAACTGCTCCCCGGGCGCCGATGATGTGGACGTCGATTAAAGCAGCCCACTCTTATTCAGAGCGGTTGGGTTAAATGCGGAAGTTGTATAACTGCATTTAGGCAGACTCACGAAACACAAATGCATCGTTTGTAAATTACATTTTAGTGTTGAAGTGTACCCCTGGCTGTCCATACATTTTAAAAACAAGAAATGGTGCATCTGCTTTGCTTAATATAAGTTATTTGAAATTATTAACATTTTTACTTTTGATACGTAAGTATATTTTAGCAATTACATTTACTTTTGATACTTAAGTTTATTTAGAATCAAATACTTGTAGTATTTTACTAGGTGACTCACTTTTATTTGTGTAACTTTCTATTAAGGTATCTATACTTTTACTCAAGTATGACAATTGGGTACTTTTTCTACCACTGGTTGAAAGCAAATCAACGTAACATTTTTTGTCAATTCAACAAATTATGGGGGCACAAGGCAAGACCCAGATGCAGACACAGGAGGCAGATGGTTAGAGTCCAAGATGTTTATTGACAATCCAAAAAGGGTAGGCAAGAGAATGGTCATGGACAGGCAAAAGGTCAAAACCAGTTCAGAGTTCCAGAGGTACAGAATGGCAGGCAGGCTCGAGGTCAGGGCAGGCAGAATGGTCAGGCAGGCGGGTACGGAGTCCAGAAAACAGGCAAAGGTCAAAACCGGGAGGACTAGTAGAACAGAATAGAAAAGCAGGAGCACGGGGAAAAAACACGCTTGTTGACTTGAACATACAAGACGAACTGGCACAGAGAGACAGGAAACACAGGGATAAATACACCAGGGAAAATAAGCGACACCTGGAGGGGGTGGAGACAATCACAAGGACAGGTGAAACAGATCAGGGTGTGACACAAATTTAGCAATTTTAGTTGACTTGGCTAATAAAACAAGTCATTTTGACTGAATTTCCCCCAAAAAATTTTTTACAGTGTACAGAGGAGAGCAAGGCGAGTATCAGTCAATAGGAAAGCTGTTTATGTTGGCATCAGGTGCATGCAGGGTGGTTTCTCCAAGCATGGACATCTGCATATTATTATCTCTCCAAATTAATGAACCTCTAAATATTTACCTTTTTTGTGGGATGTTTGATATTGAATATAATGCATTTGCATGAACTTTCTTGTGTACTGTATATCAAGATGTAATAGGTATCAAGATATAACAGTATTAGGCTGCTACAGTGTAATAATCAGAGTATAGTCTAACCAACAAATGGCAGAATCATAATAGGGGTTTCAGTGAACAGCTGTGTTGGGTTATTACATGAGAATAGGTGTCGATGCTTTACAGTGCGTGACTCAAATGGGTAATATAGGAGTCTATCAGCCATTAACTCTTGTGTAGATTGCACCGGGGCAGGGCACACACGCTGAGATTGGACTAGTCATGCTGTATATTAAGTGAAATGTGATGACAGCTTGTGTCACAGTCACCCTCCAATAAACTACCTGAGGAGAAGGAGGTAAGAGGAGAGATTAAGGAGAGGAATCTAGGAAGCTTGGGGTAGAGTGGTGTAACCTTACCAAACCACAGCTTCTTACTCCAGCCCTATCCATGATCATGCTGAGTCACAGTCAGGAGGTGTGCCAGGTAGTAACATCAGAGAAAGGGACAACAAGACACTTCCATTGGTTCCATAGGTTTGGAGATGTTATGAGGGAATCACTCTTTCCTTTCTCCTTCCTAACCACCATTCTATAAGTCATCCATCCATTTCTCAAATGACATGCATTATGCCACCTCTGGGTGTTAAAGTATGATAATCATCGGAGATATACAAGATAAAAGAGCAAGGCCAATGACCCGTAAACGAAGGAATTTATCCACCTCTAAGAAAGTCATGACAATAAGAGTCTGGGTGTTATTATTCTGTGGGTGTATGGAGGCCAAGGCCAGATTGCAAAT
This sequence comes from Salvelinus fontinalis, assembly GCF_029448725.1. NCBI lineage: Eukaryota > Metazoa > Chordata > Actinopteri > Salmoniformes > Salmonidae > Salvelinus > Salvelinus fontinalis. The sequence goes on from NC_074666.1 coordinate 38,224,217, forward strand.
GCTCTAATGTGATGTGATAGTGAGGAGAGTGGCACGACTAGAACGTTTACTAGAGGTATCAACAACTCAGTCTATAAGATTCAGTATATAGGGCCTGGAGTTTTTCCTGACCATGTAACCTGACCAGTTAGAACTCTGGGCACAAGTTAGGAGCGACTAAGATCCAGAGTATTTCCATATTTTTTCCTGGTTGGGGAAAAACGTCATGGCCTAGTTATAACTATAATTTCTGGTCAGGTCCAGTGATTCCATTGAGTACTGTCCCAGCTAGTGCACCCTGAGTGTGGGTGTGGCATGTGGGGACAGAGAATGACCTGCTATGTTGAGGTCAGCCGTATTGGGGCCCACACAAAGGGCCCTGTTTTCCCCATGAGATCCATGTAGGGTTCTGCTCCTTCCTCTCTGATGTGTGAAACTGATACTCACCCCCTGAGGTCACCATCATAATGATGCTTGAACATTTGAGATCACTTACCAGACAGGCCCATTTTTTGGGCGTATTTCATAATTGATAATGATTGTCCCCTCTGCCCTCTCTCCTCCCTCTCTCCCTTTGTTGAGCAGCGTGACGTTGTGAGTCCTCTGGAGTTCTGAGGTGCCAGAACCCATCAGAACCCATAGTCTGGGGATCCGGGTGCCAGAGGGGGGACGCAGAACCAAGTAGAACCCCACGGAAGCGCTCAGAACTCCGCAGGAGTGTACAGAACCCCTGGGCCTGGACCGGTGTCCTGGAGGAGGCAGTTGTGGGACGGACCGGGGGCGTCACGTGGCACTGCTCTGCCTGACTCCCACCCAGACCTCACCCCTCAGAGGGCCCTCTCAGTCTGCCTGCTGGGGAGAAGAGCAGGCCTTCAATATCAGTGGGAAGGAGGAGCAGTGCTCTGTGTTTATTTGTGTTTTTATTAAGCTGTGTTTTTTCAGGATACCTGGACAGTGGATGTGATTTAGACAATGTGTTTTGCAGTGAGACTGCATGGAGAATGTAGATGACCTTGTTTTACCTGTAAAGAACCATAGAACATCTGATCTGCAGTGACCAGCAGGCTGGAAAACAACTGATCACACCTGGCCTTTGGACTACAGAAGCGCCTCTGAGACAGTACTGTTGGTGTGGGTGTTGTTGTGTGGGTATGAAGACACTGGACAGCCGGTCATTTTAACAGGGATCATGTACACTGTCATCAGGGCTGATCTGAGACATCAGCTGTCACACTGATATAAGATGACTATAAATCAACAGAAGACTACACATTCAACCAAACTCCTCTGGAAACTGGAGCCCTGTCTTTAACTTAAATGTTTTCCCGTCTCCTCAGTGACAGTCAGTGCTATTTGATTTAACGTATCTCCAGTCCAGTTGGCTCCTCATTTCACGCACCTCGGTAGTGCCAAGTCAACTAGTTTCTCATCACCATGGTGATGTCCCAGGGCACATACACATTCCTGGCCTGCTTTGCTGGGTTCTGGCTGGTGTGGGCTCTCATCGTCATGCTGTGCTGCTTCTGTAGCTTCGTCCAGCGGCGTCTGAAGAAGAGGAGGGAGGAGAGTCTGAGGGAGCAGTGTCTGAGGGCCTTGGAGATGGAGCCATTGGAGTGCCTGGGCCCAGGGGGGTTGGGAAGGGAACCCCCCACCAGAGAGCCCCTCCATTTCTGCCCCCCGCTGACCCTCTCCCCTCCAATGCACATTCTTCACTCCCTCCCACAGGGCAGCTGGGCCTCCCCTCAAGGTAATGTACCGATACAGTACTTTTCTTTACGGCTTTGAATATTCTACCACACAGATGCACGCACGCACACACACACACTATGACTAATTAAGATTAGACTGCAGTACTTTGAATCATACACACTTCAACCAAGCTAAATTACTTCTATGCTCGCTTCGAGGCAAGCAACACTGAAACATGCACGAGAGCATCAGCTGTTCCATGCGACTGTTTGATCACACTCTCCTTAGCCGATGTGAGTAAGACCTTTAAACAGGTCAGCATTCACAAGGCCGCGGGGCCCGACGGATTGCCAGGACGTGCACTCCGAGCATGCGCTGACCAACTGGTAAGTGTCTTCACTGACATTTTTAACCTGTCCCAGACTGAGTCTGTAATACCAACATGTTTCAAGCAGACCACCATAGTCCCTGTGCCCAAGAACACTAAGGTAACTTGCCTAAATGACTACTGACCCGTAGCACTCACGTCTGTAGCAATGAAGTGCTTTGAAAGGCTGGTCATAGCTCACAATAACACCATTATCCCAGAAACCCTACACCCACTCCAATTTGCATACCGCCCCAACATATCCACAGATGATGCAATCTCTATTGCACTCCACACTACCCTTTCCCACCTGGACAAAAATAACACCTACGTGAGAATGCTATTCATTGACTACAGCTCAGCGTTCAACACCATTGTGCCCTCAAAGCTCATCACTAAGCTAAGGACTCCGGGACTAAAGACATCCCTCTGCAACTGGATCCTGGACTTCCTGACGGGCTGCCCCCAGGTGGTAAGGGTAGGTAACAACACATCTGCCACGCTGATCCTCAACATGGAGTCCCCTCATGGGTGCATGCTCAGTCCCCTCCTGTACTCTCTGTTCACCCATGACTGCATGGCCAGGCACGACTCCAACACCATCATTAACTTTGCAACAGTGGTAGGTCTGATCACCGACAACAATGAGACAGCCTTTAGGCAGGAGGTCAGAGACATGGCCGTGTGGTGCCAGGATAACAACCTCTCCCTCAACGTGATCAAGACAAAGGAGATGATTGTGGACTACAGGAAAAGGAGGACCAAGCACAACCCCATTCTCATCGACAGGGCTGTAACGGAGCAGGTTGAGAGCTTCAAGTTCCTTGGTGTCCACATCACCAACAAACTATCATGGTCCAAACACACCAAGGCAGCGGTGAAGAGGGCACTACAAAGCCTATTCCCCCTCAGGAGACTGAAAAGATTTGGCATGGGTCCTCAGATCCTCAAAAGGTTCTACAGCTGCACCATCGAGGGCATCCTGACTGGTTGCATCACTGCCTGGTATGGCAACTGCTCGGCATCCGACCGTAACGCACATACTGAGGGTAGTGCGTATGGCCCAGTACATCACTGGGGCCAAGCTTCCTGCCACCTAGGACCTGTATACTAGGCCATGTCAGAGGAAGGCCCTAAAAATCGTCGAGCCACCCAAGTCATAGACTTATCTTTAATACCGCACGGCAAGCGGCACCAGAGTGCCAAGTCTAGGTCCAAGAGGATTCTTAACAGCTTCTACCCCCAAGCCATAAGACTCCTGAACAGCTAATCAAATGGCTACCCAGACTATTTGCATTGTCCCCCCCACCCCCTATTTTACGCTGCTGCTACTCTCTGGTTATTATCTGTGCATAGTCACTTTAACTCTACCTACATGTACATATTACCTCAATTACTTCGACTAACCTTTGCCCCCGCACATAGAGTCTGTTCCGGTAGCCTGTGTATATAGCCTCGCTACTCTTATTTTACTGCAACTAACTATTTGTTATTTTTGTTTTTTACTTATCTATTTTTTTACCAAATACTTATTTTTCTTAAAACTGCATTGTTGGTTAGGAAGTAAGTAAGCATTTCACTATAAGGTCTACACCTGTTGTATTTGGCGCATGTGACAAATACAACAAAAAAAGTTTGATTTAGCTCTTTGTTTCTGGTGCTTACCATGCAACCTCTTTACAGCTATTTTTCCAGTTCAATATGAGCAATATAAACACACAAAGCGCATAACCCAGGAGACACCTGCAGTTGTCTGTACATTACATGCTACAGGCATGACAGCAGTAACTATGAAGGTTTGCTGAAGGCTCTTGTTGTATCTGTAGCTGTGTTCCTTCGTGGGTGACATGGTGACAGTTAGCGCTGTAGAGTAGGCGGTGTGTAGGCAGAGCAGTGGTAGAGTTGGCAGCACAGCAGCCAGCGCAATGACAGAGACTGCTAGCAGCTCGACACTTAGTTGGCGCTAACGGCGTGACAGTCAGTCAGTGGCATGAAAGGTAGGCTAGCAGAAGCCATTGAAGTAGACAGAGAGGGCTAGCAAGTACAACAGCCAGACAGAGGAACTCAGTACCAAGGCAGCAAGGACAGGCTGGTTAAGGGGTGCACCTCAGAGTGGTCGAAAAATGGGGATATCCTCCCCCAAATGTCATTATAGCTCCAGGACATAAAATGTATTTTTTTTTATTGCCGTTTCCTCATGCTGAGATCCATAGGCCTCCAGCATTGGAAAGGACTTTTTCCAATAATACCTTCCTCCATGCAGCTGCTGTTGTGCTTGCGTCATAGGGGCTGTCCTTGGCGGCAGATGTGGGCCCCGGAGCCCCAGGGTCACGGAGGCTGAGATTAGCAATCTTGTCCCCTTAGAAGGTGGCTCCCCTCTGGATAGTCCCTGAGCCTTGTCCCCCCCTGCCATTCCACCACCCTCCATACTCCTCCACGGCCCTGCCAGCCCTCTGCACCTGTGGCTCTCTCTAGGTTTGGAGGCATTGCTGACACTGGAAACAAACAGCCGCCTGGCGCAGCACATGAAACACTCCTTTCATCTCCTAGTGTTCTGGGCCTCTATTGTTACTGTATGGAAGTCATTTTTATTCATACATATAGCGGCTGGAACTAATATTAGAGACCAAAGCAGGGCATTATGAATGTGTAGTGGAAAAAGAGATCATAAAAACTATAGTGTAATTTGTTGTGAATATGTGGACACATACAGGGCATGTACAGTCGTGGCCAAAAGTTTTGAGAATGACACAAATATTAATTTCCACAAAGTTTGCTGCTTCAGTGTCTTAGATATGATTGTCAGATGTTACTATGGAATACTGAAGTATAATTACAAGCATTTCATAAGTATCAAAGGCTTTTATTGACAATTACATGACGTTGATGCAAAGAGTCAATATTTGCAGTGTTGACCTTTCTTTTTCAAGACCTCTGCAATCCGTCCTGGCATTCTGCCAATTAACTTTTGGCCACATCCTGACTGATGGCAGCCCATTCTTGCATAATCAATGCTTGGAGTTCGTCAGAATTTGTGGGTTTTTGTTTGTCCACCCGCCTCTTGAGGATTGACCACAAGTTCTCAATGGGATTAAGGTCTGGGGAGTTTCCTGGCCATGGACCCAAATTATCGATGTTTTGTTCCTCGAGCCACTTAGTTATCACTTTTGCATTATGGCAAGGTGCTCCATCATGCTGGAAATGGCACTGTTCCTCACCAAACTGATCCTGGATGGTTGGGAGAAGTTGCTCTCGGAGGATGTGTTGGTACCATTCTTTATTCATGGCTGTGTTCTTAGGCAACATTGTGAGTGAGTCCACTCCCTTGGCTGAGAAGCAACCCCACACATGAATGGTCTCAGGATGCTTTACTGTTGGCATGACACAGGAATGATGGTAGCGCTCACCTTGTCTTCTCCTGACAAGCTTTTTTCCGGATGCCCCAAACAATCGGAAAGGGGATTCATCAGAGAAAATGACTTTACCCCAGTCCTCAGCAGTTCAATCCCTGTACCTTTTGCAGAATATCAGTCTGTCCCTGATGTTTTTCCTGGAGAGAAGTGACATCTTTGCTGCCCTTCTTGACACCAGGCCATCCTACAAAAGTCTTCGCCTCACTGTGCGTGCAGATGCACTCACACCTGCCTACTGCCATTCCTGAGCAAGCTCTGTACTGGTGGTGCTCCGATCCCGCAGCAGAATCAACTTTAGGACACGGTCCTGGAGCTTGCTGGACTTTCTTCGGCGCCCTGAAGCCTTCTTCACAACAATTGAACCGCTGCCCTTGAAGTTCTTGATGATCCGATAAATGGTTGATTTAGGTGCAATCTTACTGGCAGCAATATCCTTGCCTGTGAATCCCTTTTTGTGCAAAGCAATGATGTTGGCACGTGTTTCCTTGCAGGTAACCATGGTTCCCAGAGGAAGAACAATGATTCCAAGCACCACCCTCCTTTTGAAGCTTCCAGTCTGTTATTCGAACTCAATCAGCATGACAGAGTGATCTCCAGCCTTGTCCTCGTCAACACTCACACCTGTGTTAACGAGAGAATCACTGACATGATGTCAGTTGGTTCTTTTGTGGCAGGGTTGAAATGCAGTGGAAATGTTTTTGGGATTCAGTTCATTTGCATGGCAAAGAGGGACTTTGCAATTAATTGCAATTCATCTGATCACTCTTCATAACATTCTGGAGTATATGCAAATTGCCAACATACAAGCTGAGGCAGCAGACTGTGAAAATTAATATTGGTGTCATTCTCAAAACTTTTGGCCACGACTGTACACTTAATTAGTATTTGGTAGCATTGCCTTTAAATTGTTTATCTTCGGTCAAACGTTTCAGGTAGCCTTACAAAAGCTTCCCACAATAAGTTGGGTGAATTTTGGCCCATTCCTCCTGACAGAGCTGATGTAACTGAGTCAGGTTTGTAGGCCTCCTTGCTCGCACACGCTTTTTCAGTTCTGCCCACACATTTTCTAATGGATTGAGGTCAGGGCTTTGTGATGGCCACTCCAGTACCTTGACTTTGTTATCCTTAAGCCAGTTTGCCACAACTTTGGAAGTATGCTTGGGCTCATTGTCCATTTGGAAGATGCATTTGCGACCAAGCTTTAACATCCTGACTGATGTCTTGAGATGTTGCTTCAATATATCCACATAATTTTCCTCCCTCATGATGCCATCTATTTTGTGAAGTGCACCAATCCCTCCTGCAGCAAAGCACCCCCACAACATGATGCTGCCACCCCTGTGCTTCATGGTTAGGATGGTGTTCTTCTGCTTGCAAGCCTCCCCGTTTTTCCTCCAAACATAGCGATGGTCATTATGGCCAAACAGTTCTTTTTTTGTTTCATCAGACCAGAGAACATTTCCCCAAAAAGTACAATCTTTGTCCCCATGTGCAGTTGCAAACCGTAGTCTGGATTTTTTATGGCTGTTTTGGAGCAGTGGCTTCTTCCTTGCTGAGCGGCCTTTCAGGTTATGTTGATATAGGACGTGTTTTACTGTGGATATAGATACTTTTGTACCTGTTTCCTCCAGCATCTTCACAAGGTCCTTTGCTGTTGTTCTGGGATTGATTTGCACTTTTCGCACCAAAGTACGTTCATCTCTAGGAGACAGAATGCATCTTCTCCCTGAGCGGTATGATGGCTGTGTGGTCCCATGGTGTTTATACTTGCGTACTGTTGTTTGTACAGATGAACGTGGTACCTTCAGGCATTTGGAAATTGCTCCCAAGGATGAACCAGATTTGTGGAGGTCTACAATTGTTTTTCTGAGGTCTTGGCTGATTTCTTTTGATTTTCCCATGATGTCAAGCAAAGAGGCACGGAGTTTGAAGGTAAGCCTCCAATTGACTCAAATGATGTCAATTAACCTATCAGAAGCATCTAAAGCCATGACATCATTTTCTGGAATTTTCCAAACTGTTTGAAGGCAACTGTACATAGCAGATCAGTGCCACCATGACAACACTTCAAATCAAACTTTATTTGTCACATGCGCCAAATACAAGAAGTTTAGACTTTACCTTGAAATGCTTACTTACAAGCCCTTAACCAACAGTGCAGGTCAAGAAGAAGAAAGTATTTACCAAGTAGACTAAAGTAAAAAGTAACACAATAAGAATAACAACTGTCACGTCGGCATAAATGATTCGGGAGACAGGCGCAGGAATGCGTAATAGGGTATTGTATTGTACCCACATTATGGTGTGCCTTGTAAAGGCACAGGGATGAAGACCAAGAAACAAAGGGCACACGCATACACGTACTAATCAGTGGGAATAGGGGACAGGTGTGCGTAATGAAAGTTCCAGAGGGATCCGTAACAATAATGAGGCTATATACATGGGGCACCGGTACCGAGTCAGTGTGGGAGGGTAAAGGCTAGTTGAGGTAATCCATACATGTAGGTGGGGGCGAAGTGAATATGCATAGGTAACAAACAAACAGAGAGTAGCAGAAGTGTACAAAGGTGGGGGGGGGGGGGTGTCAATGTAAATTGTCCGTTGGCGATTTTATGAATTGTTCAGTAATCTTATGGCTTGGGGGTAGAAGCTGTTGAGGAGCCTTTTGGTCCTAGACTTGGCGCTCCGTTACCGCTTGCCGTGCGGTAGCAGAGAAAACAGTCTGTGACTGGAGTCTCTGACAATTGTATGGGCTTTCCTCTGACATGGCCTATTATATAGGTCCTGGATGGGAGGAAGCTTGGCTCCAGTGATGTACTGAGCCGTACGCACTACCATCTGTAGCGCCTTACGGTCAGATGCTGAGCAGTTGCCATACCAGGCGGTGATGCAACCAGTCAGGATGCTCTCAAGGGTGCAGCTGTAGAACCTTTTGAGGATCTGAGGACCCATGCCAAATCTTTTCAGTCTCCTGAGGGGGAAAAGGTTTTGTCATGCCCTCTTCACGACTGTCTTGGTATGTTTGGACCATGATAGTTCGTTGGTGATGTGGACACCAAGGAACATGAAACTCTCGACCCGATCCACTACAGCCCCGTCGATGCAATGGGGGCCTGTTCGGCCCACCTTTCCTGTAGTTCACAATCAGCTCCTTTGTCTTGCTCACATTGAGGGAGAGGTTGTTATCCTGGCACCACACTGCAAGTCCTCTGACCTCCTCCCTATAGGCCATCTCATCGTTGTCGGTGATCAGGCCTACCACTGTTGTGTCATCAGCAAACTTAATGGGGTCGTGTTTGGCCACCCAGTCGTGGGTGAACAGGGAATACAGGAGGGGACTAAGTACTGAGGGCCCCAGTGTTAAGGATCAGTGTGGCTGAAGTGTTGTTGCCTACTCTTACCACCTGGGGGCGGCCCGTCAGGAAGTCCAGGATCCAGTTGCAGAGGGAGGTGTTTAGTCCCAGAGTCCTTAGCTAAGTGATGAGCTTCGTGGGCACTATGGTGTTGAATGCTGAGCTGTAGTCAATGAACAGCATTCTCACATAGGTGTTCCTTTTGTCCAGGTGAGAAAGAGCAGTGTGGAGTGCGATTGCATCATCTGTGGATCTGTTGGGGCAGTATGCGAATTGGAGTGGGTCTAGGGTGTCCGGGATGATGCTGTTGATGTGAGCCATGACCAGCCTTTCAAAGCACTTCATGGCTACCGACTTGAGTGCCACGGGTCGGTAATCATTTAGGCAGGTTACCGCCGCTTCCTTGGGCACAGGGACTATGGTGGTCTGCTTGAAACATGTAGGTATTACAGACTCGGCCAGGGAGAGGTTGAAAATGTCAGTGAAGACACTTGACAGTTGGTCCGCACATGCTTTGAGTACACGCCCTGGTAATCTGTCTGGGCCAGAGGCTTTGTGAATGTTGACCTGTTTAAAAGGTTTTGTTCACATCGGCTACTGAGAGAGTTATCGCACAGTCATCCAGAACAGCTGGTGCTCTCATGCATGCTTCAGTGTTGCTTGCCTCGAAGCAGGCATAAAAGGCATTTAACTCGTCTGGTAGGCTCGCCGTCACTGGGCAGCTCGCGTCTGGGTTTCCCTTTGTAGGCTGTAATAGTTTTCAAGCCCTGCCACATCCGACGAGCGTCAGAGCCAGTGTAGTAGGATTCAATCTTTATCCTGTATTGGCGCTTTAATTGTTTGATGGTTCGTCTGAAGGCATAGTGGGATTTCTTATAAGTGTCTGGATTAGTCTCCCGCTCCTTGAAAGCAGCAGCTCTGGCCCTTAGCGCGATGCGGACGTTGCCTGTAATCCATGGCTTCTGGTTGGGATATGTACGTACAGTCACTGTGGGGACGACGTCATCGATGCACTTATTGACGAAGCCGATGACTGAGGTGGTGTATTCCTCAATGCCATTGGAGGAATCCAACACATGCTGTGGAGGATTTGCATATCACACATTCCATATCCTTGACATCAATCAGTTGTCGTGTTTTTAGAGAGCAGCAACATTTCTTCCATTGGAAAAAATTCTGTGCAAAGTTGTATGGCTTCCTGGAATATATAGGGAGAATCTCAACTGCATTCTCCTCGCATCTTCTCTCCTTGCCTCCTTAAATCTCAGTGGATGAGAAAGCCAATGGTCCCACCTCTCTGACCTTCTCCTCAAATCTAATCACATTTTATTTGTCACATACACATTTTTAGCGGGTGTAGCGAATTGCTTCCTCCGTTGAGTTTTGAGGAGGAGGCGAGGAGAGCGGACGAGTGGAGTATGCAATTGAGGTTCTCCCATTATATAGTATAGAAAGGCTGTGGGTAGTCTTTGAAAGAGATGCGGGCTGGAAAATTGAGTTTATGATTAGTAGTACCTCTCCCTTTATCAGCCTGGGTTTCCACACTGGAGGAAGTAGCACTGTCAAAGCACTACAAATAAAGTACTCCAGAGGTGTGGTCAGAGAGTGTGTCATTGTTATTAGCCTAGCTAGCTACATTTACAACCCTCCAGATTCATCACCGAGTAGTCAGAGTCCAAGGAGATATTACTGCACCCGTTTTCTCCACATCCTTATCTCTGACTTGTATTCTGTTGTTCAAACCACAAGTGTATCAGAGTTTCCAGGCGTGAATAACCTATGACGTCTCAACTGTACTAACCTCACATGACGTAATTCGAAAGGAAGCCGTCCCTATATGGTAAACCCTGGAGGCGTGAACACTTCATACAGTTGAATGTACTTTACCGCCCACTAATTATTTGACAGATTTCATGTTATTGCCTCGTGCTACCTGACTGTTTGTCATATCAAAGCATGCTTACTATGTGTTATGTATCAATTGCAGTGATACCTGTTTTCAAAGAGAAAAAACAGAGTTAAAATAAATGTTCTACATTCAGGGATGATCAAAAGCCCAAAACAAGAATATATTGATGATACTTTCATTACAATCAACATGACGAGCACAAGGCTCTATCTGTAAAAAGAAAGTTCTGAACCTTTATCGGTTTGAATGGTGTCAGCAATTTTTTCTTGTATTCTTTTGAACTTAATTAAAAACATGAAGTGGGGTATTTAGAAAACGATATGTGTAGAGAACATTGAACAGAACAATAACTCCATTTGGACAAAAAAATGCAGATAGAACCTTATAGTCCCAAGCTCTCAATGATTTGTTTCCCCTGCAAAGAAATGCACAGTGCTTTCAGAATGAATTGTCTAATTCACACTGAACACTAGTACAGGCTTGGCTCGGTTCGGCCCTACAGTGTCTATCTACCCGCTCGCCTCTACTCTCATTCCATCTTTTACAGGTCCCTCTCTCTGTGTCACACCTGTTCTGTTCCTGTGGGGTTTCTCTTTGAAGGGAGTGAATCCAGATGATTGTGCTGAATACATCAGTAAATTAGCCTCCGACTTGTGGCTTGAATGTTTCTGTCAGAACAAATATCTCATTAAGCTCTCTTTACACTGTGTGTGTGTGAATGTGTGCACGTGTGTGAAGCCATTCAGTACTTCAAAATGCACAGAGTCCGAATTGAGTCATCAAAGAAGCCTTTATTGTCGGCTACTGTACTCATCAATGGAATGCTCAGCGCTCAACCTGTGTTCCACATGATTCACAGTTTAAAGGCAGAGCTGTCAGTGTAGGAGTTGGACTTGGCAGTGGTATCAGTAACTTTAGATGTATAGTCAGCCATTTGAGATGACTGAGGCGTCAGTGAAGCTACTGCTACATTAACATGATGTAATAGCCAGCAGGAGTCAGCTTAGCAATGATAAACACCCACACAACCCTTTCCACAGGATCCCGAAGGTCTACCTTTAGACCTAAACACTGACAATACCATGGCCTAATAAGCCATGGTAAAGTAGCATTTGATAATAATGATGGATTTGGTTTATATTAAGCTTTTTCAATGCCAACGGCACTTTACATTGTTAAGGGGAAACTAACATACTGTACACGTTTGTCTGTTTCCTCCCCAGAGACTGACGTGTTTGGAAAGCCCCCCTGCTATGAGGAGGCTGTTCTGATGGAGGACCCCCCTCCTCCCTACTGTGAGGTGCTGGCTGACAGCCGGGGGGGCACAAACATCAAGCCCTCCTCCCGGACCTCCAGGCTGGAGCAGCAGGAGACTGAGACCTCCAAGACTCTTCCGGTCACAGTGTTCTCAGAGCGGGGCTACTCCTCCCTGATCCGCATGCCCACTGCCCGACGCTGGGACTCCCTGGGGCACCTGCTGTCTACCATGGACCTCAACCACAACACCCTCCCCACGGAGCCCCTCTCCCTGCAGGCCCAGGCCACCACAACCATGCCCCGCGAGGGCCGGACTCACACACAGCCAGAGCTGGGCCTGAGAAGTATCCAGGGGCTCAGGCGGCTAGAGCAGAGCTGTGGCATGCCCACGTCCTTCCCTCTGCTGGGTCGCAGCACGGCCGTGTAAGCCTGAATAATCCCCCTGGAGGTGGGGGTGAGGCTGAAGCTAAGGACGCTGGATTGAGGTGGAGAGGCGTTGGGTTGGGTTTGAGGAGGGGCGTCTGGTTTGTAGAGTTGGACTGATGGAGGGGGTAGAGGAGGAAAAACACCTTTCAGACTCCCAGCAGCCAGAGGTGTCGTTCTCTGCTTGCTTCTCTGCAGTGAGATGAGGACAACCTTTCAAAAGATGACCTATCTGCCTTCCCCTCATCATCCCTCTTTTATCTGGCTTCGTCTCCCTCCATATCTGTCTCGCTCTATTCTCTCTCTCTTGTTGTGTTGATGTCTCTATTCTCCATGGCGTCGCAGCCTGATGCAGAGTACCTATTACACCGAGTGTACAAAACATTCAGAACATCTTCCTAATATTGAGTTGCAACCCCTTTTGCCCTCATAACATCCTCAATTCATCGGGGCATGGACTCTACAAGGTATCGAAAGCATCCACAGGGATGCTGGCCCATGTTGACTCCAATGCTTCCCACCATTGTGTCAAGTTGGCTGGATGTCCTTTGGGTGGTGGACCATTCTTGATACACACGGTAAAAAAATCCAGCAGTATTGCAGTTCTTGACATACTTAAACCTATGCGCCTGGTAGTTACTGTACTACCATACCCCGTTTAAAGGCACTTAACTTCACCCTCTGAATGGCACACATACACAATCCATGTCTCAATTGTCTCAAGCCTTAAAAATCACAGTGGTGGAAAAAAGTACCCAAATGTTATACTTGAGTAAAGGTAAAGATACTTTAATAGAAAATGACTCAAGTAAAAGTGAAAGTCACCCAGTAAAATACTACTTGAGTAAAAGTCTAAAACTATTTGGTTTTAAATATACTTAAGTATCAAAAGTAAATGTAATTGCAAACATATACTTAAGTATCAAAAGTAAAAGTATAATAGTTTCAAATGTCTTATATTAAGCAAACCAGACGGCATAATTTTCTTGTTTTTTAAATTTACAGATAGCTAGGGGCATGCTCCAACACTCAGACATAATTTACAAACAAAGCATGTGTTTAGTGAGGCCGCCAGATCAGAGGCAGTAGGGATGACCAGGGATGTTCTCTTGATAAGTGTGTGAATTGGACCATTTTCCTGTCCTTCTGAGCATTCAAAATGTAACGAGTACTTTTGGGTATCAGGGAAAATGTATGGAGTAAAAAGTACATAATTTTCTTTAGTAAAAGTTATATAAATATAAATAGTAAAGTACAGATACCCCAAAAAACTACTTAAGTAAAAATACTACTCAAGTACTTTACACCACAGAAAAATCATTGTTTAACCTGTCTCCTCCCCTTTATCTACACAGATTGAAGTGGATTTAATAAGTGACATCAATAAGTGATCATAGCTTTCACCTAGATTAATCTGGTCAGTCTGTCATGGAAAGGTGCTCCTAATGTTTTGTGCACTCAGTATATGAGTCTGCTGTTGCCATGGCTCCCTGGAACTGTCTGTTGCCCATGATGCCTTGGCCCCCTAGCGACTCCAGGTAGAAAGACCTCTAGTAGCTCTGTGTTGCTCCTGTTGTATAACATTAACAGTGAAGGACCAAGAGAGTTGCTGAATTCAGTAGCAATCGCCCTGCTCTGAGAATTTCGATGTGCAATGGAAACATTGTTTTGAATTGAAAAAGCTCTTCTCCATCATTACTGTCATATCTTCAAGATGTTCTGGGACTATGTGGACTATGAATATCAATTTAATAAACCACAGCTGGGGATTGTTGCTCCTCGGTGAACAAGTGACTGTGTGCGCGTGTGTGTGTATGTGTGCGTGCAAGCAAGTGTATGGTTGTGCGTGTGTGGTCTAGCTCCTAAATCATTAGTCCAATCAAGTACAAAGGGAGACAGCAGCCTTTTTCCAGCAGGAATAAGTTCCCTCTATCTGAAGAATTGAAACCCTTGTATAAATAATTCATAATGCTAATCATAAGATTTCCTTTCTCTCCCTCTCTGGGTTGTAAATTACTTCCTAATGGTTGCTATCTGTCCATCAGTGAAGCATTTCATCGAGATTGTAAATCCATCTCTCTCTTTCTCTCCCTCTTTCTCTTCATCATGTGACTGTGAAACACTCCTTCACATTGCCATGCGGGTGCTACAGTACATACAGCAGACACCATTACAGAAAATTGAAACCGTCATGGTAGCGAAGCAAACCCATCACCATGCAGCAATTGCAGACACAGGATTTTCGTTCCTTTTTTCCTCAAATATTATTTAACTATTCATGGCTTTCTCTCTCTCGCTCTCTCATAATATCTGACCCCTTCTCTCAGCACCACTGGTGTTTTGAATGACATTCAGACAGCTCCTCTTAGTAGAGCTTTGGAAAACACTTCTCGCTAGTCATTTCCATCTGATTCTGACGAGGAACTCTAGCCTAGTGCTGAAGCATAAGTGTTAAATCTAATAATTCCCATTAAGGAATGTATAATTAGCATACACCCTCGGAGGGTGGGGGGTGGGGGGGGGGGGGGGGGGGGGGGTACGAAAGACGCTTTAAACAAGTGTTTTCCCTTGTCACTCACAATCAATTATATCTTGGGAATATTGTTTCTGTTTTCCAAAAAATTTCACAGCTAGTGTGATTAAGCGCTGAATTCAATCCGTAGCGCTGATGATCAGCGTTACAGCATGATTACATTTAAAGGCAATGTTCCCCGTCAGCGGAGACTGCATTCACAGTAAACCCTGCATACGTCGGCTTAATCTGAAATTACCTTCATATTTTGATCACGCAGTCGTGCCACAGATGATTTTGCAGGGGAAAAATCTGAAAAATCATTAGGGAAAATGAGCGAGATATGAACAATAATGCGTTGATTGCATCAAGGCCAAAGTATTTCCTTCTGAATCCATCCAATACGGGGCCCCTTTACTACCCTTCTCAGCCTATTAGGAACCATGTTACCCACCAAGGTCCACCTCTTTGTTATTAGCTGTTATGTAACCCAATTCAATCACATTATGTAACCACTGAAATTAATGCATTATTTGATGGGCTTACCTGGCAGTACCCTTGAGATGCTTGAACAAATTAGGAAGCTTGTCAGCTTGGTTCGGTCCTCAAGGACGCTCGAGTTAGGGTATTGGATTGGAGGTCTTCAATCCAAGGAACACCAGCATTACAGGTTATAGCAGGTTATACAAATGTGCAGGTAGGGAACATACAGTACCCAACGGAAGGAGAGAGACGGAGAGACAGGAGGGGAAGAGAGAAAAAGGGGTGAGAGGAGAAAGAGAGCATGAGAGAAAGCTACTTGAGGCCATTCCTGTAAATAGAGATAATGTTATTACTGAGGGGTAAAAAAAGTATTGCAGTTTGAAGCGAGGGGCAATAGGGTAATGTCAAAGAGCACTTATTTATATATTAAGGTACTTGTGGTTATCTTGTGAAAATCTCAAATTGAGGCAGTCCATTAAGTTTATTCCAGATGCTGTTTTTTTTTTTTTTGTTTACAGTATACAATTGCATTTAGACAATCATTTTGAGAGCTTAGGAGTTTTCCTTTTTTGGACCAATTATTATATTATTATATTTACCGTTATTTTACCAGGTAAGTTGACTGAGAACACGTTCTCATTTGCAGCAACGACCTGGGGAATAGTTACAGGGGAGAGGAGGGGGATGAATGAGCCAATTGGAAGCTGGGGATTATTAGGTGACCATGATGATTTGAGGGCCAGATTGGGAATTTAGCCAGGACACCGGGGTTAACACCCCTACTCTTACGATAAGTGCCATGGGATCTTTAATGACCTCAGAGAGTCAGGACACCCGCTTAACGTCCCATCCGAAAGACGGCACCCTACACAGGGCAGTGTCCCCAATCACTGCTCTGGGGCATTGGGATATTTTTTAGACCAGAGGAAAGAGTGCCTCCTACTGGCCCTCCAACACCACTTCCAGCAGCATCTGGTCTCCCATCCAGGGACTGACCAGGACCAACCCTGCTTAGCTTCAGAAGCAAGCCAGCAGTGGTATGCAGGGTGGTATGCTGCTGGCATACCAATCAAGTTAAGCTGATTATTATGCCCCCTGAATGTACAGATTCATGATATAAGTGTAACTGAAAATGAACAATATTTAATTTGAGGTGTTTCTATCCATGCTTGAATGTAGAAGTAATGTTAAATATTATTTTGCCAAATGTTTTGTCTGTTTAAATCACACACGTCATATACAGTCTTCTTGATTGATTGACAATTGCTTCTGAGCTGTCATGCCTTGATTCCAGTCGCTTATTTAATTGTACAACTTATTTTGTTTATGCGGTTTTCATTTTCTCTTTCCCCTCCTCCGCCACAGAAGAAAAAGACAGAGGTGTAAACTGTCATCCTTCCTCTGTTGGCCTACGTGTTGCTTGGCAACCACCAGGCCAGAGTGCTAGCTCAGAGTCTGTTTACATAGAGTGAATGGGAACGCCAGCTGTGTGGCCAGTGCTGAACATAGTCAGAGCACAATGGATATGGGCCACTGGGCTAGGTTACATGGCTTCTAGCTACTAGTGTGGGACTGGGACTGTCAGTAGTGTCTGACCACTGACAGAGTTTCCCATCTCCTAACCCAGGGGTCGCTCAACACAGTTGGAACTAGACCCATATCATAGAGAATGAGAGGCCTCTAGTGGCCAATAGGTATTAGCATTTGCAGCGCCATTGAGGGCTTCCACCACTTTAATGTAGTCAACTGGGTGGGACTTCCAACTTCCTTGGCTGGTCCATCACGGTGATCCTGTTGGAGTCATGTCCAACCGGGTTATGAGGAGGGATCAGTCAATCGTGAAGAAGAAACTGGACTACTTCAAAATGGAGATTGCTTTAATAGGGCTGCCTATGCTGTCACAGATGCTTTAACGGTACAAAGATGAGTCCTCTACCTCTGTGCCCGGGTACATCCACTGTCTAGCTGGCAATGTGGCAGCCATTTTGAGGAGCTTAATAAAATGCCCTGATAGAATGGACCGTTCCTCTAACATTGGGTTGGCATCACTGTGGTATATCCATCATTTGAGGAATTCAAACAGACATTTATTTACCATCCAAGGAAGCATATCGGTCCAGACAGGCTACAGATTGATATGGCTTATAGCAGGACGTGGCCCTGCCATAGTATGGACTCTCTGTGACACCTCCTCACAAATACATACCTGTTCCGCTGTGACTGTCTGTACAGCATGTAGCATGCAAAGTGTTCTGTATACATCTGACTGCAGGAGCTGTTCTCTGTTATCACTCCTACATCTGCTGCTACTACTGTATTGTATGGAATGCATAGCAAAAATGTCACCCTACTACCTATATAGTACCTTTGACTAGGGCCCATAGGAACTATATAGGGAATAGGGTGCCATTTGGGATGCAGCCTATGTGTTCTATGTATACCTGTGAGAAAGAACCATACCTTCATAGAACCATACCTGGACTATGACTAAGTCAATGGTACCAACATCTCTTTAATAAAATGCAGTTGAATAAAAATAGATTCAAAACAAACATGACTTTGTGGCTTTGACAGACTTGTGTTTCAATGTTGCTGGATGTTTTGTGTTCATGATCATACCTGCTTTGAAGAGATTATTTGATTGCTAGATCATTTAAATGTAAAAAAAAAATATATATATATTAATGCTATAAGATTCCCTGACCAAGACAGATGTCATTTTAGTCACGTTGCAGGGATGCCAATGTTCATTCTAATGTTCTATGTAATTCTATAATGCTAGCATTTCCCTTCACACTTCCTCCTTAAGTCATAATAATATTTCAGTGCTCAAGTGCATTGGATTTTATTTAATTATAATTGGATTTTATTTAACTAGGCCAGTCAGTTAAGAACAAATTCTTATTTACAATGATGGCCTACCAGGGAATAGTGGGTTAACTGCCTTGTCAGCTCAGGGATTCGGTCCAGCAACCTTTTGGTTACTGTCTCAATGCTCTAACCACTAGGCTACCTGCAGCCCCAATTGTACAACTGGATTGGGGAGAAGTGGGCAAAAAAATAAAAAAATAAATCAAAACTCTGAAGTCATCATTTGGAGGTTTTTAAGTCTTTTATTAACATACATCAGCACTTAGCATGTCACAAAAGATCTTGCGCTTATTTAAAAAACAGAGTGTGAGAAGCAGACGCAAAAGAGGGAAGAGAATCTTTTTATTTCTATCTTTTAAATAAAAAGAGATCAGTTAAGACAAGGAACAGCTAAGCCTTGCTTTGGGGCGAGTATTAGGGGTAGTAGTAGTAGAGTAGTAGTCTCCTAGTAGTGCAATAGGGAGAGAATAATAATCACTAACCAGGAGGTTGTCAGAGTGAAGAAGTAAACATTGAAATTATGTGGAAACGGTGTCAGTTACTGCTAAAGATGCAGGTTGGTCAGCTCTTACCAAGCATTAGGTGATTCTCATATACAGAAAAGGCTGCGAGGGATATGGTATCCCACCACGACTCACATTTCAAATCTCTCTTCAAAGAAACTTCATTTAAAAATCTCACTCAATCCCACAACGAGCCTCAATTCAAAGTGTCATAATCATAAGGGCCACAATAACAAACAAAAAAAGTGTTAGTCGATCATTAGTTGTATATTACTAAATATCAAACGCTATTTACAGAACAAAAAAACGACATTGTTTTTTTCTTTCTTATTGCTTGCTGGTTCCCACTCAGAACTCTGTGGTAAGAACAGAGAGATAGAACAATATAGAGCTGTTCTATCTCTATGAATAAAAATGACAGGATTTATTTAGAATCAGATCAGAGGTGTGGAATCTCAGAAATGACACTACCCTTGAACAGTAACAATAAGAAACAACCTCTAGATCATATGAAGGAAGACTGAGACAGACAGTCTGCAAGCCGTGTGGGGGGGGGGGGGGGGGGGGGGTCACGTCAATAACCATCTGTTCTAAACATTGGAGCATTAATAACATTAATAAAAGAGGATAATGAGTCTTGATGATCAAAATAATTTCTAAGCCCTACTGGCGAAGCTAGTCTACTGTACTGTTTCTCATTTAGACTGTAGGGGTCAAATCAGAACTGAGATGACTGGGTGGAAGTCAAGCAGGGAATGAGACCTGTAAAAAAACAACATAGTCCCAACAGTAGAATTACAATAGTGCCTCTGAGGCCATCAAGGGGGCGTGCATGTGAACTACATCATTTTTAAAGAAGGACGAGGGAGATTTAAACAGATGAAATGCAAAAGAGTGAATTTGTGTCTACTGAAAATAAGGGTATCGTGTTATAAAGCAGAGACTACAGTGGCAGCTCTCCAACAACCTTAGTACAAGACACACTGTTCCGTTCATAGTGCCACAACGTGTGACGAATGTCCTCGTTCCCATCTGAGTACTCTAGATATAGTTATTGCCTAGTTTTCACTGGAGACGTAACAAAACGAGACTACAGCTATGGCCATGATTCAAAGATCCTGAATATTCATTTCTAGTACACTTTTAATAGGTAGTAAAAAACATACACATTTTCCTCTCGTCTGATTTTCTGCTGGGATAGCAGTAATACTTTCCCAGCAGAAAAACAGACTAGGGGAAAATGTGTGTATGCCAACCATCACAACAATAAGAAACTACGATATATATTCCTTTTCAAAGTGACTTGCACATATATATATATTTTAGGGTTTTACTATGATATAGTACAATAGTACTGCTATCCCAGCCTGTACTATGATGTCCGCCATGCCTTTGTCTTGTTCCCCGCTCCTCCTCTATCTGCCTACAGTGGATTACGAGTAAGGCCCCATGGCCAAACTGACACATTGTAATATTCAGGATTACACTTGGCACCATTTTCTCTGATCCCCCTCACCCTTCCCCCAGGCACCGTGCCCACTTTTATCCCCAACCAGCTACCCAGAATGGGAGGGGTGAGGTTAGGTCCCCTAGGCCTCAGGAGAGAGGGCCAAAGCTAGGGCCAGAGCAGGGCAACTCTTGGCACTAGGGCAGGTGAAAGGTGGGGAGCAGGGTTGGGGGAGAGAGGAGGAGGGGGCTGTGGTAGGAATAATTGTGATTGGTCACAAAAGGGTTTGCTCTACCTTTTAATAGGCTACCTGTCTGGTACAGGGGTCATATCTGCTGTAAAAGACACAGACGTGAGCTACTGAGCTGTGTGTATAAGTACGCAAGAAAGTAGTTCTCACTCCCTGCTATTTACTCTGCATAGCAAATAAGGAGAAATCTAAGAAATAAATAAAAAAACAAAAAAACAAGAGCTCATCAACCAATTAGCATCTCTAACAATAACTCGACAACCTTTTCGGCGGCTAACATTTTTTTGCTTTATTCTAGAACATTATACAGATTTTTTTTTAATGCAAGACTTATTATTACTTTAAAAAAAATCAGTTTGGTCGTTGATGATGCGTTGTTTCTACTTCCCTCCACCGGACTGTACTACTCCGCCATCGTCTAGTCGCTGTCCTCCATTACAGGGTCCGTGTCCCAGCACGTGATGTCAATCTCTGTACACACACAGTGCATAGATAAACATCCACAAATCCACTGGGGCAATCTTTGCACACACACACGCTTTAGTATTTTCATCAAGGGTGTCTTAAAATATGTTACAGAAGGGGGCAGAAACAACCACATACCGTAACCATCATCATACATCAGACTGTCTTCAAGAAGAAGTGTGACAGCAGTTCTTAAATAATGTGTTTCTGACTACGCCAAACATGATGCTCTCTCGCTCACCTGGTGGCTTGTTATAAAACACTGGCGTTGGGGTCATTTTAGCAGAGCAGTCCTCCTCCTCCTGCGATTGGCTGAAGTAACCCTCGCTCGCCTGCACAGGCAGACAGATTAGTTAATAACAGTATTGTCTCAGCATATAGACATTTTCCTCCACTATGCCATCACAAGGGTACACGGTTCAAACAAATACTGCACGTACAGTACAGTTTGGGTTATCTTGGGGCAATTTGTATAATCCAATGCTGTACTGTGTATCTCTGTGTGTGTCAATCTTTGTTCCATATCAGGAACACAAAACAGACTTCCATCCTCTCTCTCCTAGGTAACCAGTATCACTCACTACTGCCGATGTAGAATGCATTTACTGCCACCTTGTGGCCCATAATATTATGAATTCAGAAAAAGGAGAGATGCAATACATGCGTACAAAGTAAACAATTCACAACAAGTCATAAACCCCACATGATATGAAATTCAAGCTGAAATACAGGAAAATGTGTTCAATGTTAATTACATTCTGGTTATCAAAGTAGTTTCAAAGTAACTACATGGCATAAGACTAACATAATGTCAAGTTCTGCCAAGTCATGTAATATGTCATAATGACCTGAGTCCCTTCTTTGAGCAGCGTCTCCCCATTGGTCATCAGCTGAGTGTCATCTGAAGCATGCTGCAGTGCATGCTGGTAGCTCAGGGTCATATCGTGGGTCCCAGCCACGTCCACCAGGCTGGAGGGCTCGTCCTCAGCACCCCCGTGGCCCCCCGGGTAGAATGGTACGTCCCCCATCTCGTCGAAGCTCAGCAGGGGCTGGACTCGCCCTCCAGGAGGCAGGGCCTGAGAGGGGGCGGAGCCTGTGGCAGGACTGCTGTCCCATAGGTCCACCAGGGGGTCTGCGGCGGTGGGTGCGGGAAGGGGCCTGAAACCTGAGAAGGGGTCGTAGTCGTCCGAGGTTGAGGACGGGGCTTGGGAGTCTGGGCGGGTCTGGGGGGCCACGCTCTGAATGGGCTTGGTGGGGGTGGACTCCTGGACTGGGCCTGGCTGCTGCTTCGGCTCACCTGAAGGGGAGGAAGAGAGGGAATGTTATCAAAAGTTGTTATCAATAAGCCCTGATAGGAGACAAAGCGAAACAGTCCAACGATCATACATTTTTAAAACAAACTATAGAAAGTTGGTTGCAATTTCAGTTTATTCCACCAAAAAATATTATGGTTAAACTCAAATATACTAATTGATAAAACTTTTTTAAAAACGGTACAATCTTTGTAAATTATATCATAAAGAGGACTGGTGGAGCTGTCACATGCAGCTGACCAAAATATATGGAAACGTCTGCTCCACCCAAAATTACAACCAACTAATTAAAGCATTACCGCAAAAGTGGAAGAGGCAAGTGGAAGGGGGAGAAAGAAAGGAACTTGTCTGTCGGCCCTGCATTAAAGACCAAAATTGTTTCAAGAAAATTGTGATAAATAAAAAAGTATACCAGTTTATTTTAAGTGCCAAAAAAATGACAGCTGTGCCATACAGATTGCAAAATAGTTAGGAAGAGATTGAGTCAAAACTACACATTTTTCCATTTAAATTATAATACAAAATTCATGCAACCAATAGAACGTTATATACAATGCCTTCGGAAAGTACTCAGACCCTTGACTTTTTCCACATTTTGTTACGTTACAGCCTTATTCTAAAATTAATTAAAAGTTTTTTTTTTGTTTTTTTTTTTACAAATGTATAAAAAAATAATATATACACACATACATACATGTTACAAGTATTCAGACCCTTTAAATCAGTACTTTGTTGAAGCACCTTTGGCAGCGATTACAGCATCGAGTCTTCTTGGGTATGACACTACAAGCTTGGCACACCTGTATTTGGGGAGTTTCTCCCATTCTTCTCTGCAGATCCTCTCTCACACTGTCAGGTCGGATGAAGAGCATTGCTGCACAGATATTTTCAGGTCTCTCCAGAGATGTTCGATCAGGTTCAAGCCCGGGCTCTGGCTGGGCCACTCAAGGACATTCAGAGTCTTGTCCTGAAGCTACTCCTGCGTTGTCTTGGCTGTGTGCTTAGGGTCGTTGTCCTGTTAGAAGGTGAACCTTTGACCCAGTCTGAGGTCCTGAGCAGGTTTTCATCAAGGATCGCTCTGTACTTTGCTCTGTTCATCTTTGCCTCGATCCTGACTAGTCTACCAGTACCTGCTGCTGAGAAACATCCAGACAGCATGATGCTGCCACCACCATGCTTCACCGTAGGAATGGTGTCAGGTTTTTTCCAGATGTGACACTTAGCATTCAGGCCAAATAGTTCAATCTTGGTTTCATTAGACCAGAGAATCTTGTTTCACATGGTCTGAGAGTCTTAAGTTGCCTTTTGGCAATCCAAGGGGCTGTCATGTGCCTTATACTGAGAAGTGGCTTCTGTCTGGCCACTCTACCGTAAAGGCCTGATTGGGGGAGTGCTGCAGAGATATTTGTCCTTCTGGAAGGTTCACCCATCTCTACAGAGGAACTCTGGAGCTCTGTCAGAGTGACCATTGGGTTCTTGGTCACCTCCCTGACCAAGGCCATTGTCCCCGGATTGCTCAGTTTGGCCGGGCGGCCAGCTCTAGGAAGAGTCTTGGTGGTTCCAAACTTCTTCCTTTTAAGAACTATGGAGGCCACTGTGTTCTTGGGGACATTCAATGCTGCAGAAATGTTTTGGTACCCTTCCCCCAGATCTGTGACTCGACACAATCATGTCTCGGAGCTCTACGGACAATTCCTTTGACCTCATGGCTTGGTTCTTGCTCTGACATGCACGGTCAACTGTGGGACTTTATATAGACAGGTGTGTGCCTTTCCAAATCATGTCCAATCAATTGAATTTACCACAGGTGGACTCCAAGTTGTAGACACATCTCTAGGATTATCAGTGGAAACAGGATGCACCGGAGCTCAATTTCTAATCTCATCGCATGAGTACTTATGTAAATAAGGTCTCTTTTTTTTTAGTTTTAATAGATTTGCAAACATTTCTAAAAACCTGTTTTCGCTTTGTCAATACGGGGTATTGTGTGTAGATTGCTGAGGATTTTTATTTTTTATATTTAAAATCAATTTTAGGATAAAGCTGTAACTTAACAAAAAGTGGAAAAGGTCAAGGGGTCTGAATACTTTCCGAAGGCACTGGAGATGGGGGATACCGCCACCCTGGCTCTGCAGATTTTGCTGTGAAGAGACAGAATCATTAGATCATTTGTTTTGGTACAGTCCCATATGTAGCTTGTTTTTGGTCGCAGCTTCCGGAATGGCTGAAGAATTGAAACGTTTACCTGGAGCTAACTGCAAATAGCACTGCTGGGGGATTTGAAAAGTCACACTCAATCGATCGATAATATAATAATACTCTTAACAAATAAAATTGCTTTCATTTAAAATCTGTAGAAACTATGAGAATAGAAAGGTTCAGAACTTTTGTGAAACATCACAGCACAGTGGAAATATATATGGCAAATAAAAATCAAAAGTGGATAATGGTCAGAGACAGATGGGAGGGGTTCAGAGATAGATGGGAGGGGTTCAGAGATAGATGGGAGGGGTTCAGAGATAGATGGGAGGGGTTGAATGGAGCTGAAGGATGGGACTAAAAACAAAAAAGATAAATATTGTAAAATATACTGGGTCCGTAAAATGTACAGCGCATTCATTCGGAAAGCCTTATTTGAAAATGGATGACATAATCCCCCCCCCCCTCATCAATCTACACACAATACCCCATAGTCTACAGTATATGTATCAGAGTGCCACTGGGGCCTAGAGACATGAGAAGGGGAAGCCCAGCCATCTGTGAAGGCAAATGAGGCCTGGGCAAACACAGTCCCAGTGTGTGTGTGGGTGTGTGTGTTTTTGTATGGGATAAATAATAGCCAGGCTGTATCACAACCGGCTGTGATTGGGAGTCCCATAGGGTGGCGCACAATTGGCCCAGCGTTGTCCGGATTAGGGTTTGGCCGGGGTATGCCGTCAATGTAAATAAGAATTTGTTTTTAACTGACTTGTCTAGTTAAATAAAGGTTCAATAAAAAAAAGTGCCAACAGAGCCAGGGCTCTCAATAGTTTTAAATGCTAACATTAACCATGTACAAAGTAGCCTATAGCAACATAATCAAACAGAAATCAACTATTTAAGTGCTTGTTAGGCCCCAGTATAACAACTCTGTCCAGTCTTACCCCACTCGTTCCGGCTGTCGTCCTCTGCCTCCTGGATGGGTGTGGTGACTATTTTAGGGATAGGCGTTGGGGACATCCCCATGCTGTGGTCTGAGCTCCCTTCATCATCACCATCTGGAGGAAGGTCAGACAACACACATTGAGAGGGAAGACCACCAGAACTTCCCATAATCACCACCCAACATCACCATTGTGCAATACCTTCACTCACAATCAAAATGACACATTCAAATCACCAACACAATACAAATACAGCACTAGCCCACAATCAAAAGCACAAGCATGTTCAAAAATGTTACCCAACAACCAAATACTAAACGCAGTCAAAACGCCACCACAAAATCACATAATGAACACAATGAAATAGCACCATTGGTCACAATAAGCACAATCAGGCTAGCCTGAACACTGAATTCAATTTCACCCTGGAGATGACAATGGTTTAGTTATTCATTTCAATAGCGACTTGAATGGTGCAACAGCAGCTGTATATCTGCTAAAGCACAAATGCAGCTGGGGATGAGATCATTTGACGCATGGGTGACATCACTGGCGGCGGTGAAGCGTTGGGTCCTTCCCAGCAGGCATTTGTGCATATAGCTGCAGCATCAGTGATATTCCCATGCATGAGCTGCAGCAACAGTTACTCCGTAAGGGCTATATCTTCTCTCCTCTACAATACACGGCCTTCAATCAGTACTGTAGGTAGAAGTTGCCCCTAACCACTGATACAGGTCAGAAAATCCGATGATTATGATTAGCGCGGAGTTAAAGTAAGCTAATCCTAGATCTGGGTTTAGGGGCATCCTTCAACACCTCGAGCAAAAAGACAGTCAGATCTTCATGGTGATGTTGTCTTGATCTAAACAATGAATTCACCTGAAATCAGCAATAGTGTGTGGAGGATTACCTTTGTTTTTTGTCTTGACTGATATAACCATGCCCCAGGATACATTGTGGATGTGTGTATTGTCCATCAAATTGACACATTAAGTGATTTGTGGATAAATCGGTTTTTCAGTCAGCTAGTTATTCTCTGCTGTCTGTAATGCACATTGCAAAGAATGACCTGGGAGATTTGACCTGAGGAGGGCGAATCTCGATGACAAAGAATGAATATCTATTCAACGAATAAACCCCAGCACATTATACAGGCTGATACACCAAACACAATTCCCTTCCATTCAATTCAGACCAGGAACTGCGGACACAATAACAGAACGTGCTCGTGATTACTAAGAGCCAAAGCACCAACAAACAAACCATTGATAATGACCAACATCATTGTGACTGGGAGCAAAAGGACATAAAGATAACTGACTGGTGATGATATACAGTGACTACAGCGTCTTGCTTTGGTGGGGTTCCCACTTCACTACTAATCTAGGGGTCTTTAAATACTAAGAAGAGAGGATAGGATATTGTCCCGTCCTTATCAAAGCTGAACCATTTATAAACACAGTTTCAATTTAAGGGGGGCAATATTTCACATGCAGAGGTGAAAAGTACAGGCTGAATTTCATGGTGGTATAGGAATCCATTTGCAGGAAAACTTTTATGACATATCTAGGGTGTTGGGTCTAGTAGGAACTAGTTGGAACTGGTTGGCCACCCTCACCAGAGCTGCCTTCACAGACAGACCACACAACATTAAGAAAGACACAGTACAGTTCCAGTACAATACTCCACATAGGTCAGAGGTAACATCCATAACGGTCACACAGGGCCCACAACACAAGCCCAGAGACCACAGGCAACACAAATGAACGAGCAGCTCGCCCGTGACAAACACTCACAGGTCATAGTTCAGGAGGTACGCGAGGTATGTGTGTACGGGCAGAGCATCACAGTCCAAGAGTAGCATGAGAGCAGAAACAGGGTAAGGAGAAGGGGGTAAAGGTGGACACGAAGTGAGATCGCCAAAACAAGTAATGAAGCATGGAACCTACTGTTTGCAGGTTTGGATAATTCTCCTCCAGGTGAAAGCCTGCCCAATAGGGTTTACTATGACTAGTCCCCTAACCATACTATCCTCCCCACAACCCCTGGATAAAAGATCAGACCTCAGTGGACAACATAAACATTGCGACTGAGACGAATAATGGAGTAAACATCATTGGCGTGAAAGGAATGGAAGACTTGAAGCCGTTGACAAGATAGTGTGTTAGTACGTTAGGGTAGTTAGTACTAAGATTCATTTGTGATAGGATATATAAGAGGCAATAGTAGGCAGAACTAAGGGCCATGATCAACACAGCTCTTTGATAGATACAGCCATCATCAAGGGGGCTCCCAAGTGGCGCAGCGGTCTAAGGCACTGATTTTCAGTGCTAGAGGCGTCACTACGTGTTGTTGTATGTGTCGAACTGCTTTGCTTTATCTTGGCCAGGTTGCAGTTGTAAATGAGAACTTGTTCTCAACTAGCCTACCTGGTTAAATAAAGGTTAAATAAATAAATACAATTAAAAATACATTTAAGAAAATCAGCAAGACAACTAAAAGCACAGTGCACCAGAGTGGGAGTGCAGAGAAAGAGGCCAAACCAGGAGTGGGCTGACTGACTGAGACACAGCCAGTAATGGGATCTGTCATCACACTGGGAGGACTTTTAGCACAGGGCACCGTGGGTTTTAGCACACTGCACAGCCACTCATCTCCTACAGACAGTCCCAACAATGTCCACTTTCCCATGGGTATCTATATCACATGCTCACCAAGGACTCAAAATAGAATAGAGCATGTCAGGCCCAGGTTAGCTAACAGTAGTGCTGAGCTAGCGGTGGTGAGAAAGGATGGGGTAGGAGAGAGGTCGAGTTTGCCACAGCAGCTTTAGGGTGGGGTTCGTGGTGAAGGATTGGGGGTGAGTGTCCTCTACTGTGGTCCTGTGAGGGTGGGTGGGGGGGCTGAGGGGGGTCTCCATGTCCTCCTTGCTCCTCCTCCTGTACAGTACCTACCGGGTGCAGCGGGCTGCAGCCTCGCATGAGGCGGGGTGCAGAGGGGGGGCGGACTGGGCTCGCTGGGACTGTGCTGCTGCTTCAAGAACGGGCTGTCCAAACGGCCTGGTAACGGGCTGTCCAAACGGCCTGACAAAAGACAGGGCCCAGGGCGACACACACACACACACACACACACACGGAGCGACACACATACAGACGCAGGGAGGACAAGAAAAGACAAGATAGGGAGAGAGTGAGAGAGAGACAGGGGAGAGTAGGAGGAAGACAGGAAGGAGAAAGTCAAGATAAAACGAGGTAAGGCCCAAGAGGATCCCCGTGAGAAGTGAAGGATTGTGGGGGAATGGGCATGGTCCCATATAAACCCATTAGTGAGGAGAGAAGAGGAGACACCCAAGAGAGGTTCACGGAGGAAGAACAGAGGGAAACACCAGAGGAATAAAACGTACGGATGGATGAATGGAGAGACAGACGACAAGACAAATAGACGCACAGCCATGAATCAAACCAAAGAAGTGAGGTCAAAGAGAGAAAGGAA
This sequence comes from Salvelinus fontinalis, assembly GCF_029448725.1. Classification (NCBI taxonomy): domain Eukaryota; kingdom Metazoa; phylum Chordata; class Actinopteri; order Salmoniformes; family Salmonidae; genus Salvelinus; species Salvelinus fontinalis. Next base: position 38,253,086 of record NC_074666.1, read on the forward strand.
GAGAGAGTGGTTAGTGTGATGACACACTGTGGACAAAGTAGTGATGTAGTAGAAATGAGAAGCACTGTTTTTTGAAGTTATCTTTGCCTCCCTGTTCTTCTGCACCAAGCTCATTAATGATGGAGAAAGGAACTGAACATGGATTCAGTTCAGTATCTTCAGATGGAATGCACACAGCGGCTATAGTCCGTTATGAAGATATGCTGTTGCTTGCAGACAAAAACAGATTGTTTCAGGGAGATTCTTTGGTTGCTTGGCTTTGCAGGTGGACAGGAGTCTTCTTCAGAATGGAGAACCTCACTGAGTCAGGCACTTCTTCCAGTTTCCATTCACCTCCACCTGTCTCCTTTGTGCCACTTGTTATCCGCATCTATGTAGTCTGCAAGGGAACACCGCTAGAGAATCTGTCTCTCTTCTTCATCTGTCTTCAACTGGATTACTCCTCATCTTCATCTGAATTCTACTCCAACTGTTCTCCTGGCTTCCAGATCTCTGTGGGATATCCAGCTGTCTGGGTCCAAAGGGCTCTGTCCACTACCAGTGATAACAGACACACTGGGGGGGACACAGTACAGTACAGGGACTGAGGCAGGCGACGAGGTGAATGACAAGACGAATGGTGGTTTTGGTGACCCAAAGACATCCTCCCTCCCTCCCTCCCTCCCTCTCCTCTGGTCTTACCGGCCCTGTGGATAGAGACAGGAGAGACGTCCACACCAGTGGTCACAGCCTTCTCTTTCTGCTTAAAGAACTCCCTGGGATTGTCCGCCCGCTGGGCAATCAGGGCTTTCGCCTCCTGTCAACAAACAGACATACAGTACAACATTAGACAACTAGAACACTCACACCACAAGAGCACACACACTCTCACACAGCATTTCTCTTACACACAGAGTCAAGAGACACATATCCTAGTGTAGCCTGAGTTGTCCCACTAACACAGATCCAAAACCCTGGAGTACTACTGTCACAATGACACACATATACAGGCCATGAGTCTAAGATACAATGTGCTTTACTCTCGGTCTCAACTTACTAACACTGGAGAGAAGTGGGACACACAATCTTATATCATGGCAAAGTAAAGCAGGCTATAGTACAACAAAGTCATTTCAGTGACAGTGTGTTTTGTAGTAGCAGTGTTTGTATGCTGTTTTTTCAACCCACCTCCACTTCAGTCTCCTTCTTCTCTTTCTCCAGATCCTCATAGCTAGGTTCTGCTGTCTGCAGAGAGCGAGAGAGCACGAGAAAAACAGAGATACAAGGAGAAAGAGTATAAAGTTGATATCTTCTACATCTATCCAGCAGGGGGTAGCAGAGCCTACATGTTTAAATCACAGTGATGTCATCCACCACGAGCAGAATTGCAGTATGATTGTCTGGAAACAACAATACAGAAGCATAAAAGATGTCGACCATTTCATACAGCCACATTAGTACATAATTACGTTCTCACTGCATGGCAGCCATCACAGAAACACAGACATATAAGCAGGCGTTCTCAGGGTTCTGAAAACAGAAGTATTGTTTTTGCAGGAAGTGAGTCTTAAAATAACAGTGGCTATAGTGGAATGGGAAGAGGAAGGAGATAAGTGAAAACATTGTGGGACCCAATATTTGGAGAATAAATCTTGTTTCATGTTGTGTCAGGGTTAAAATATTCATGTTGATGCTACTATTGAATTAAAGGTGGATTTTTTTTAAACAGGAAAGGTAATTCTTGATTCTTCTTAATTTTCTCCCCAGACAATATCAATGATTCATGACTAGTCTCAAAATTAGATCAGAAATTAACTCTAAAAGCAGACTGCCTCTTTCAGTGATGTGGAGTAACTAAGGCAAGACCCTCTTTGGCACAGAACAAAGAGTATGCATACAGTACATACTCTGTTACTAAACACACACACACTTTCTTAAAGAGTACAAATACTGGCCATGGCTCTTACTACTGTATGAATTCAGGAAGTAAACGTAAATACATCTATTTTCAATGACCTCTCAATAAACTGTGGATTAAAAGTTTTTAAAAAATAGAATTTTAAATAAAAAATAAAAAATCACTTCCTGAATTGACAGCCTTCAATTCAAATTGACCCCAGCCCTGACACACACTTACTATGAGGGGCTGGTTCCGTGTCCTCTCTTTGGCCTCCTCTTCCTCTTGCATCTTCTTTCTGCTCCACACACACAAAGTTACCACATGGACCAATCACAAGAGTTTACAGTGATACTTCACATTACCCATAAGACACGGCGGCCCACCTGTGTTCCTCAATTTGCCTCTCCCTTTCGCGGTACCTCTTCTCTCTATCCTCTTGCTCCTTCTTTTCCAGCTCCATTCTCTCCTCCTCAAAGCGTTGCCTCTCCTCCGCAACCTTCTTCCTCTCCTCCTCCTTTCTCAACTCTTCTTCACGCTGGTAAACACAAAGAACCAAGAAATATATTTTATTATTTATTTAATAATTCAATAACTGTGCTGGAGTCTGGTGTAGCTTCCGACTTCCGGACCACATATGCCCCCTTGGCGACGGGGGTTCAAGCCCCTCTGTACCCCTCTCTACATCGGTCTCCATTTCTGTACTGATATCTGTCCTGTCAAAAAATCTAATATTTAAGAAAAAATTATTCTAAATACTTCAATAATCCCTTTGAATTAGTAACTACATCATACAACATCAAAGACTGAAATGCAAAACAGAACACTTGGCTTTGGTCCTTCTATTGAGAGGAAGCTAAATCAACAGGCAATTTGTAAGTGGAAATCTACTCAGATAAAGTTGCATTTCAGAGTTGAGTCTAACTTGCAGAGGGCAAAGCCGCCCCCTCACAATGATTCAAATTCAAATAACCTAAAGGACAGACAGCAGTTGATGTCATATCGCATGAGTCTGTCTCATTGGCCAGTGGCAATGCTTCAGGAAAGGGACATGGTTTGACTTTGTTTTGATCCTACTCCTACACACACTCAAATTGAAACCGCTCTTCATGCTATCACTACTAGTCTGAGGAAAAGGTAGAGGGAAAAAAGACGAACGAACAACACTGCTGCTGCTCTTGTCTCCAGTCCTTGTTCCAGTCAAACCCCCCCTCCCTCTTCTATCCCGCTTTTCCTTCCTCCTGACAGTTGGAATCATGTTCTTTCCTACCTTGGCTTGTTCCCAGAATTCCTCTCTATTGATCTTCTTCATCTCGATTTCTGCGTTGGTCTTGGTGTACACGGTGCCCTGAACATTCGTCCAATAGAGAAAGAGCAGAGGGAAACAGGAAGTGGTCGGTTACAACCATTCGTCAAAGAGCCACGGCACAGTTCTGTGCCCTCCAAATCCTATTCCACCCCACCACCCTGTAACCAACAGGGTCAGACTAGACATAGTGTCATATTTATTTTCCACCCACACCGTATCACTTAATGTACGCCACTACCTGGATATGAATTATATTAGTTATACAACTTTAACTTCTATCTATATCACATATAAAGGGGGGAGTATCAGGCCGTTTACATTAAGAGCAAAGAAAGCACTAAGTGATTTATGATTCAGATGGAGAGAATAGTACAGCCTGTACTTGAACCCCTAAGGGGAGGGCCTTCAGAAAGTATTTGTACCCTTTGACATATTTCACACTATGTTACAGCCTGAAATCAACATTGGTTAAATTAAATTGACAAACAATACCGCATAATGACAGTGAAAACATGTTTAGAAATGTTTGCAAATTTATTGAACATGAACTGCAGATAAACTCAGGAAAAAAAAGAAACGTCCCTTTTTCAGGACCCCGTCTTTCAAAGATAATTCGTAAAAATCCAAATAACTTCACAGATCTTCATTGTAAAGGGTTTAAACACCCTTCCCCATGCTTGTTCAATGAACCATAAACAATTAATGAACATGCACCTGTGGAACGGTCGTTAAGACACTAATAGCTTACAGACCGTAGGCAATTAAGGTCACAGTTATGAAAACATAGGGCACTAAAGAGGCCTTTCTACAGACTCTGAAAAACACCAAAAGAAATATGCCCAGGGTCCCTGCTCATCTGCGTGAATGTGCCTTAGGCATACTGCAAGGAGGCATGAGGACTGCAGATGTGGCCAGGGCAATAAATTGCTATGTCCGTCTGTGAGACGCCTAAGACAGCGCTACAGGGAGATAGGACGGACAGCTGATCGTCCTCGCAGTGGCAGACCACGTGTAACAACACCTGCACAGGATCGGTACATCCGAACATCACACCTGTGGGATAGATACAGGATGGCAACAACAACTGCCCAAGTTACACCAGGAACGCTCAATCCCTCCATCAGTGCTCAGACTGTCTGCAATAGGCTGAGAGAGGCTGGACTGAGGGCTTGTAGGCCTGTTGTAAAGCAGGTCCTCACCAGACATCACCGGCAACAACGGCGCCTATGGGCACAAACCCACCGTCGCTGGACCAGACAGGACTGGCAAAAGGTGCTCTTCACTGACGATGTTATTAATATTCAATGTCAGCTTTTTTTTGTACCCATCTACCAATAGGTGCCCTTCTTTGCGAAGCTAATCTTTGTGGTTGAATCTGTGTTCGAAATTCACTGTTTGACTGATGGACCTTACAGATAATTGTATGTGTGGGGTACAGAGATGAGGTAGTCATTAAAAAATAAGGTTAAACACTATTATTGCACACAGAGTGAGTCCATGCAATTTATTATGTGACTTTTTAACCACATTTTTACTCCTGCTTTTCCCCCCAGCTTATTATTTTTTATTACTTTGTAAAAAATTTCTAAAAACGTAATTCCACTTTGACATTATGGGGTGTTGTGTGTCGGCCAGTGACAAAATAGAAATGTTATCAATTTTAAATTCAGCCTGTAACGTGGAAAAAGTGAATACTTTGAGGGCACTGTGGATGCTCTCCACAAGGTTGTTCAAAAGTCCCAGTGTGACATTAAGCATGTTGAATACTAGAACCGCCTTTCCCATTGTCAAAAACACATGATCTAGTGCATTTTGTTAGTGTCATCTCAACCTTCAAGTTCTAGTTATTTGCCTCAACATGTGGTCATGTTTTGCCAACATTATCAGAATGTAATGCATCTTTAGCGTAGCGGCTAGCCTAACGTACTACTTCAGTTGTGTCCAGATAAACAGAGAGCGAATGAGGAAGGAGCCTGCTAGCTGTCCAGCTGAGTGACTCATTCCTTATTAACCCTCTAACACACAGAAAGGCCTATTGTCTCAGTTCCTAAACATGAACAATGCCTCGCTCAGAGGCCCGTTCCATCTCTTTCTCTTTTCTCTCCCTCTGTCGTCTCCCTCTCTGAATCTCACCCTCCCTCTCCTCTCCTCTAAAACAGTAACATGGCTGTAGCCTTGTGTCACACATCACACTAATAGAGAGCTCGAGGTCCTCCCGAGTGGGACTGCGGTCTAAAGGAACTCCATCGGCGTTACTACAGATCCAAATTCGATCATGGGCTGTGTCGCAGCCGGCCCCGGCTGGATGACCCATGAGGTGGCGCACAATTGGCCCAGCCACGTCCGGGTTAGGGGAGGGTTTGGCCGGCAGAGAAGTCCTTGTCCCATCGCGCTCTAGCAACTCCTTTGGTGGGCCCGGCACATGCACGCTGACCTGGTCACCAGTTGGACGGTGTTTCCTCCAACACATTGGTGCGAATGGCTTCCGGGTTAAGTGAGCAGTGTGTCAAGAAGCAGTGCGACTTGGCAGGATCGTGTTTAGGAGGACGCACGGCTCTCGACCTTCGCCTCTCCCGAGTCCGTACAGGAATTGCAGCGATGCGACAAGACTAACTACCAATTGGATATCACGAAATTGGGGAGAAAAAGGGAACACCCGCTCCCCTCTCCTGCCAGACTGTCACCCTTTCCCTTAAACCCATCTCTACTCCTTCAATAACTCTCTCCCTCTGCATCTATCCCTCTACCAACTCTCTCTCCATCCTTCTAATCCACCTCTCTCCTTATAGCTCTCCATTTTATCCTCCATCACCCCACCTCCCACCCATCCCACCCCTCTCTTGTACCACTCCAAGCTCTCCGTTCTCCTCCTCTCTGGTTCTCAGACGGCTGAGGACGGGGCTGGCCACCGAAGCCGTCCCATTGGTCAGTCTCTGTCCAATGGCGGATGGTTCGATGTCGTCTATGGTGCTGGCATTGACGATGATGTTGACTCCCTGCGGGCAAAAAAGCAAAAAACGCCTCTTCAATGGAAGTATACCCTTCCCCTTTAAATTGATTGTGTGAGATGGTATCCCACGGTAACAGGAAGATCCCAGGGGTTATATTAGTGTCAGACTACAGGGCACAGGCCTCCTCTGACAACCTTTGATTGGGGAAACACACACACGCTTTAGAGCCACATGGCTGGAAGGATAAAATTGGTTATGTCATGGAGGGAGGAAGGCTAGAGATGGCCTAAGTGGATGCAAGAGAGAGATGGAAAGAGAGGTCAAGCGAGAGAGGGAAAGAGAGGTCAAGAGAGAAAGGGAAAGAGGTCAAGAGAGAAAGGGAAAGAGAGGTCAAGCGAGAGAGGGAAAGAGGTCAAGAGAGAAAGGGAAAGAGGTCAAGAGGGAGAGGGAAAGAGGTCAAGAGGGAGAGGGAAAGGGAGGTCAAGAGGGGTGAGGGAGAAATGCATATGTGCCCCATGCCAGACTTATGCCAGACTGTTGATCGAAGGTAAAAGACAAACATCCAACAGTGTTGAATATCATGCACATATACACTGAGTGTGCAAAAGATTAGGAACACATTCCTAACATTAAGTTGCATCCCTTTTGCCCTGAGAACAGCCTCAACTTGTCAGGTCATGGAGTACAAGGTGTCGAAAGTGTTCCACAAGGATGCTGGCCCATGTTGACTGCAATGCTTCCCAACGTTGTGTCAAGTTGGCTGGATGTCCTTTGGGTGGTGGACCATTCTTGATACACACAGGAAACTGTTGAGTGTGAAAAACCCAGCAGCGTTGCAGTTCTTCACAAACTCAAACCAGTGCGCCTGGCACCTACTACCATACCCCGTTCAAAAGGCACTTCAATATTTGGCTTGCCCATTCACCCTCTGAATGGCACACATACACAATGTCTCCATTGTCAATTGTCTACACCCCTTCATCTACACTGATTGAAGTGGATTTAACAGGTGACATCAATAAGGGATCATAGCTTTCACCTGGTCAGTCTCTGTCATGGAAAGAGCAGGTGTTCCTAAGGTTTTGTACGCTCAGTCTCAGTCGTGTTCCCAGAAACCAGAGTAATATAGAAGACACACAGATCAAATTGGCTGTTGTGTATGGGAGTGAGCATGATGCTGTGGGGATCCTGTTGTGTGTGCATAAGGATGATATCTGAGACAGGATAAACCATACACACGTCTGCCTGTGTGTGTATGTAAATGTGTGTATGTGCGAGCCTGTCTGCATGTGTGTACCTGACAAGTGTTCGTGTCTCCCAGCTAACTGGGAGCCTTTTCAACCAACTAATCCCACATTAAATCGAAGGCCAGTGTGAGCAAGCAGATGGCCACAGAAAAGAGCTGTTAAGGCGAAGGTGACAGACACTTCACATCAATTGACTGAGGCTGGCTAGCAGGATTCCTCCAGCTCCAAGGCCTTCACACAGTCAGGAGACAGACTCTGCTCTTTATCTCCATCGCTCTTTCACATATATATATATTTTTAAATCTTTATTTAACTAGACAAGTCAGTTAAGAACAAATTATTATTTACAATGACGGCCTACCGGGGCACAGTGGGTTAACTGCCTTGTTCAGGGGCAGAATGACAGGTTTTTACCTTGTCAGCACGGGATTCGATCCAGAAACCTTTCGGTTACTGGTCCAACGCTCTAACCACTAGGCTACCTGCCGCCCCAATTATTCAGGAGACACCACGGATAAAAAGGCAGAAAGAATTGTAATTTATCTGTCTCCTACCGCCGAGCATCTTGTTCACAATAACATTAGTGCTGTGTTAGTCATCCATACATATACACACACATAACCTCTACTGATCCTGTGGGCGGACCATTGGAATCACTCCTATACCCAGAATCACTGAGCTGAATCTCAACAGGAAGCTAAAATGGCCCTAGGCCTCTGCTCTGGCCGGGCTGGTAGATGACAGTACAGAGTCTTTCTCTCCATATTTTAGATCCAAGTCATTAAAAGAGCATCACTGAAGGACCCTGGAGGAGAATATAGGCCCATATTCATAATGACGAGGAAATCAGTATGCTTTTTTACATCATAATTAATAAGATTATGGACAAGGGGACCTGATCCCAGATCAGCACTCTTACTCTGAGACACTAACAAAACGGGCGCAGAGAAGCAGATGGCATTCAGACATGAAATATGTAATTTAATTTAGTCATCCAGGGAAGTTTTAATAAACAGTTTCAACAATGTGTCTTGGAGAGAGTCTTAGAGTAGCAGTTGGGTTTACCTCAGTGAGACTGACCTGGAAAAACTCTGCAACGTCAGCCACATGGCTGGCACACTGACACTTCCTTGCATCAGGCACATCCTCACCAACCTGGGAGAGGAGAAAAGGAGAGGACAGAGAGGGAGAGGAGAGGGAAATGGGGGAAGGGGCCAAAGAGGGAAGACAGGAAAGGCAGGTTAGTGTCTGTCACCCATTTCAAGGATACAATCTATCATCAACCAAAGTAACCACATTGAAAGGAGTTGATGGTCTCTATCAAGTGTATAATGTGTTGTGTGTTTAAGGACTCAAGATAGAATTGTATTCAACTTTAAATTGGTGTCTATGTTCAGTTTTCCAGTAGTAAATGTATGAAGCGTTGTTCCTCAAAAGGAAAATTCCTGGTAGGATGACATTATCATGGCCTTTTGAAAACAATGGGAAATATACACAGTGGCCACTGATTACATAAAAAGAATAGTGGAACAGCAATCATCCATAAAAGCACATGGCTACTGATTTGGTACTGCTGCTACAGAATGATCAAATACAATAATTAGTCAAATAACACCCATTTCAGGGCTATTCACCTAGTTAATGAAACATCTCTGGAGAACTGCTCTAAATACTTTACTATTAAATCACATCATAGAGCTTATAACGACAACAAGAAACAGCACATATTTTCAGTTTTCTGTTTGAGAGGGGAGTTGATTGCAGTGCCTGAGAATTACAAGGAACCCAAAACGAAGGGTTGAAATAACAAACAAGATACCCTCACTGCAGGGCCATTCGAACTTCTCTCCTGCCTTCTCCCTCCCTTCATCTCAATTTTCTATTGTGACAAATACATAACATTTGCTGTATACTTATCCCATGCAGTTTAGTCCAATCTTCATGTATGAGCGCTTCATACTGTATTTGGTATGAGTTAGCTACAATGTCGCAATGTAAAGGGTTTTGATTTGAGGAAAGCACTAGCTACTGCAAATTTAAATCCTGATTGTCATTCTGCTGTGTGCTACAGTATATGGGTCAGTGCAGAGCAGAGTGGTGAGAGGTGCTGTGATAGAGACCAGTAGCCAGAGGGGATGTCTGGGCCTGCCACAAGGATAGGGACAGATAGCCCATTAGGCTGTCTCAGACTGCCTGAGCTCCTATTCCTCTAAGCTTCACTCTGGTAGGAGGGAGGGCTTGGGCCATCAGAGAGAAAGCATGTGTAACACAACACATACAGTGTATACCCATAAACAGAGATGCGCATACAGTATCAGTCAAAAGTTTGGACACACCTACTCATTCAAGAGTTTCTTTATTTTGACTATTTTCTACATTGTAGAATAATAGTGAAGACATCAAAAAAAATAACACATATTTATTTGTATTATTTATTTTATATTTTTTTTACCGTTATTTTACCAGGTAAGTTGACTGAGAACACGTTCTCATTTGCAGCAACGACCTGGGGAATAGTTACAGGGGAGAGGAAGGGGATGAATGAGCCAATTGTAAACTGGGGATTAATAGGTGACCATGATGGTTTGAGGGCCAGATTGGGAATTTAGAATATGGAATCATGTTGTAAACAAAAAAGTGTTACACAAATCAAAATATATTTTATATTTGAGATTCTTCAAAGTAGCCATCTTTTGCCTTGATGACTGTCGGAGACACCTGAAACCCCACCTCTAAGGAATACCTAGGATAGGATAAAGTAATCCTTCTAACCCCCCCCCCCCCCTTAAAAGATTTAGATGCACTATTGTAAAGTGGTTGTTCCACTGGATATCATAAGGTGAATGCACCAATTTGTAAGTCGCTCTGGATAAGAGCGTCTGCTAAATGACTTAAATGTAAATGTACTTTGAAGAATCTCAAATATAAATTAGATTTGGATTTGTTTAACACTTTTTAGGTCACTACATGATTCCATTTGTGTTATTTCATAGTTTTGATGTCTTCACTACTATTCTACAATGTTGAAAACAGTAAAGATAAAGACAAATGTGTAGGTGTCCAAACTTTTGACTGGTACTGTATACTGTACACACATATTTATAGACATATACTGACCAAAAATACAATGCTACTCTGTTTATCATATATCCTGATGCCTAGTCACCTTACCTGTATACATATCTACCTCTATCACTCCAGTATCCGTGCACATTGTAAACATGGTACTGGAACTGACTGACCCCATATATAGTATGCTTACTTTCTCGTGTTCTTATTTCTATTTATTGTGAAACACATACACACACACACGACTCACCCAGTTGATGAGGACGTAGCGCGGCAGTGCGGCCGTGGGCTCCTTCAGGCTGCAGAAGCCGTACATGACCCTGCCATTGTCGAAGGTCACTGTGATCTCCGGTAGACCTCCAGCTAGAGGAGGAGGGGAGGAGGTGGAAGAGGAATAGTAGGAAGGGAGGAATAGGAGAAAAAAAGAGGTGCAGGATTTCCACAAAAATCCCACCAATACCACTCTCCAGGCTGACCTGTGTTACCCTCTAACCCAGTCTTTGCCCTCCACATTATGTTCCCCAGTGCCTCACACTTCAGTGCTATACTGCTCCAGGCAGAGGCAGCTCTCTGCCCTATATGATCCTCACTGTTACCATCCAATGGAATCATTTAATAGCTTGATAGGGATAGTTCTGGCTGGTTGGTGGGCAGATGCATGTCCTCCATGACTTACACTGAGGAGAGCTGTAGTCTGGAAGTATGGCAGGCTTAGGTCCACTGAGAAGAGGCAATCTCCAGTCAACTGTAGCAAGGCACAGTTGAAATATTAAAATCTAATCTATGGTAAAGGTATTGCGATGGCGAGGCAGCTGACTTTGTGAAGTGGGGTAGGGGTGTGGAGTGCAGACACACACCTGCGTCTTTCACAGGGTCATGATGCGACAAATGCAACACTCACACCTGACTACTCTTATGCAAGTAAACAGAGCTGCCACCAACAGCATCACACACTCTCAAACCTACCCCAAAGCCTATCTGTCGAATCAGAGTGAGGCCTCACTGGTCCAGCCCGCCCACTCCACCTACAGTACACCAATAGGATGACTGATGGTCTGCCTCTCCTCAAACATGGCAATAAATCATTCTTTGTGTGTGTGGTGTGTGGTGTGTGGTGTGTGTGTGTGTGTGTGTGTGTGTGTGTGTGTGTGTGTGTGTGTGTGTGTGTGTGTGTGTGTGTGTGTGTGTACACGCTGTTAGAAGCCTCCATAACAGTAGATCTAAGAAGACAAGGCCAACCCACCAGCATCTCTCCCAGACATAATAAACAGAGCAGTGAGAGCTCAGCACCAGGTACTGTTCTGTGTATCTGAGATATGGAACACTTTCATTAACAGGAATCTTAACACCAAAAACAATGGCTGGCTGTCACTTTCAATGGAGGCCTCAAAGCTAATAAGTATGCCCTCCACATTTCCCCTCCAGACAAAGATCAAATATAATGTTACTCTGTTTATCATACATCCTGATGCCTAGTCACCTTACCTGTATACATATCTCACATCAAATTTCAAATCAAATTTAAAAAAAAATAATAATAAAAAAATAATACAAATAAATTGATTTGATATCTACCTCTATCACTCGTGTATTGTAAACATGGTACTGGAACTGACTGAATCAGGCCTTTGCTGCAAAGAAACCACTACTAAAGGACACCAATAATAAGAAGAGACTTGCTTGGGCTGAGAAACACATCTGATGAGTCCAAGTTAGACATTTTTGGTTCCAACCTCCGTTTCTTTGTGAACCAACCTCCAACCTCTATTAGTCAATTGCAGGCTCTTTACACCCACACACAGGTTGATAATGACAGATTTGGGTACTGATAAGCGCCTAAATTGGATCGCAGTAGCTGCACATGCTATACATTTTTTATTTTACCTTTATTTAACTAGGCAAGTCAGTTAAGAACAAATTCTTATTTTCAATGACTGCCTAGGAACAGTGGGTTAACTGCCTTGTTCAGGGGCAGAGTGACAGAAATTTACCTTGTCAGCTCGGGGATTCGATCTTGCAACCTTTCGGTTACTCGTCCAACGCTCTAACCATTAGGCTACCTGCCGCCCCATGATGTCAGAGCTCCGGCTGTGCGCTTCACAGCACCGTATGGGTTTTGACTGACAGTTGTTCTGAACTTAAGCACCGCACACGACAAGAAGTTGCCCCATCCCTCCCCCTAATTGGGCAACTTTGCGTATTTGTTGTTGTTTGACTGAGGGAAATGCTGTAAATTAAGAGGACTCGATGTATTTTGAAAGATGAGACGTTGAGGATTATAATAAATACCGCTTTGATGTCACACAAGCAAGCCAGACAACAGTGAGTCCAAATGTGCACTTCACATTTCGATGTCATAAAACTCCTATCATATACAGTATCAATGTTTATGATCACTATGTTTGATGTACAGTTACAAGATGACATGGCATCATACCCTGAATGAGCCTGTTTGTCTATTGTGAAGACAATTCACCATGGAACACGCAGCTGAATGCACTCATGAGTCCTTTCTATGAGCACCAAAATGACCATCTGTTTCTCTGAATTGCCTTGGGAAAGCCTAACACTAAGATTGTAAATTATAACTTAGCTAGTCATTTTGGCAAGAGAACAAGCTGGTGGTAGTGATGTGCAGTTCGCAAACAATTCGTTACTTTTGAACAACTTTTTTTCAAATGTCATAATAAACGAGTGACTCGTTCATTTGACCTGCTGTGACTCGTTCATTTTAGTCGTTCCTTTGACCACAATGAATTCTACAACAGGATTAATATGTGCTCCTCTGGCTCTATAGGTATCTGCTAGACTTTCAGTAATTGCGCTAATGCTAGTTAGCATTTACTCAAGAAACCACCTCTAACTTCCTTCATACTGGACACATACATAAAAATGGTATATATATTGTGTGCTATACACATTGGAAAATAAATAAACGTGACTCTGGATGACAACAATGTTTCAAACATTAGGGCTGTTTTCCTAAAGAACTTACATCTGCTTCATGTTTTGTTTCCATTCCACGATAGTAACGAGTATTAAACCTCACATTTATGAGTGTAGATGGATGGATGGATGAATGAATATATTATAGATTTAGCTTACCTCCTGATGATGCCAGTGTCAAATCATTGCTGTTGTCCTCATATGTGTACAAGGCCCTGCAGGAGGGAAACAGAGAGAAAGACCGTCAGACATAGAAACCAGAACACAGCATCAAAACATCCCAGCCACATACTCTTTTTGACCAGCACTTGCTCCAGTATGTTTATATTTCACATTCATACTGTCGTAACTCAAAAGAACAGAGGTACAGAGAGATGAACAAAGAGATAAAAAAGGAGAGATGCCAGTACAAGGTGCAACAGACACTGTCACAGGGAGACTCTTGGTCTGCCTGGCTGGGCATTAAGAATATGACAAACGCCACCTTTAAAGGGAGGCAACGTCTCGAACCCTGCCCGGACGAGAAGGTGCTGCTCTCTACAGCCAATGAACTAAACTAGTTCTTCACCCGCTTTGAAGCAAGGGGCGGCCCCGCTCCCACAGCCTGTCTGGAGGAGGACGTCATGGCAACCAAGAGTGCACTTGTCATCAATGAGGAAGTCGTACATCGAGTGTTCAAAAGCACTGGAGCATGAAAGAGCTTGGGGACTGATAACACAAGTGGTTGTGTCCTGAAACACTGGAGCCAGTTCCCAGGGTGCCACCTGATCAAATATGCTGACAACACTGCTTTGGTCAGTCTCCTCAAAGGGGATGAGACCGGGCAAGGACCGGCTCAAAATTATGACTAAATCTAAAACTCGAAAAATAACACAAAAAACAAAAGGACATGGTGATTGACTTTCGAAGGAAGTCTACCATGCACACACCATCACTGATAAAAGGTGAGCCCATTGAAAGTGGAGAAGTACAAATATCTTAGGCTAGTCATTCACAACCAGCTGTCCTGCGATCAGTGTACTGATGCTAATTTTAAGAAAGGCCAACAGAGACTATTTCTCTTTGATAAATCATTAATTGAGAGCATTTTGTTCTACTGCTTGACCTGTTGGTTATCAAGGTCGCACAGAAAAATAGGTTGGGCAAGATAGTCAGGAAAAATCATGGGCAGCAACAAGAATGGTCATCGCTCTACCTGGGCGAGCCCTGCAGAAGGCGAATAAAATAGCGGGTTGACTATTCCCACCCATTCCACCCCAAATTCCAGCTACTTCCCTCTGGCCACAGGTACAAACTTCCTAGAGAGAAAAATAATAGGGCCAAGTACTAATTTATTCCAAATGCAATTCTGCAACTTAACAAATTGTTGGACTAATTGCACTTCAAAACTTGCACTGCAGCCTGTTTTGACATTGCACTTACTCAACCTACTTGTAAACATCCTTTGCTATTTGTTGTGAGTTTTTTTAATATACATTTTATTTTTATTTTATTGCATCAAAGGACATTAAAGTTTTCTGAATCGTAATCTGTAACTACATGAGCCAAGGGAAGAAGAGGGCTAGGACACGAGGTGGAACTCTTCACACCTGGTCACAGGTGCTGTTAGCGCCGAGACGTGGAGAGGCGAGAGAACGGCATCACCGTTTTACTATGTTACGTAGGAGGTTAAAGCCTGGAGTGATTAACTAGATTTAGAAAGAGAATCCCATTTCTATTCACATTGCTGCTTTTATGGCAGTAGATAGACATACACTCCAGCTAAACTGCCGGGATTATTGTTCCCATTCCCTGAGAGGAGATAAAGCCATAGAATTTATTCTCTGAATAGATCCATGAGGTGAGACTAATACCACAAATTCTGAGACTCCTCAGATACTGGCTGTGTCTTCACTGTCTAATACTTTGATTTGTGGGTAATCTCTCTACTACAGGAACGTTGAGGGAGACAACAAATTCTCCCTCAATGTGGGCAAGACAATGGAGCTTATCGTGAACTACAGGAAACGGAGGGTCCGAACACGCCACCATTCACATCGACGTGGCTGTAGAGGAGTGGGTCGAGAGCTTCAAGTTCCTCACCGTCCACATCACTAAGGACCTATCATGGTCCAAACACACCTACACAGTCGTGAAGAGAGAATGATAACGCCTCTTCCCCCCTCAGGAGGCTGAAAAGATTTGGCATGGGTCCCCAGATCCTCAAAAGGTTCTACAGCTGCACCACTGAGCATCTTTACCGGCTGCATCATCGCTTGGTATGGTAACTGCTTGAGATCCGACCGCAAGGAGCTACAGAGGGTACTGTGTACGGCCCAGTACATCACTGGGGCCGAACTCCCTGCCATCCAGGACCTCTATACCAGGCAGTATTAGAGGACGGCCCTAAAAATTGTCAAAACTCCAGCCACCCAAGTCATAGACTATTCTCTCTGCTACCGCACAGCAAGCAGTACCAAGACTGAGACCAAAAGGCTCCTGAACAGCTTCTATCCCCAAGCCATGAGAACGCTGAACAGTTAATCAAAATGGCTGACCAAACTATTTACATTGACCTCCTTTATTATTATGTTGATGTTTTTTTGCACTGACTCTATGCACACTCACTGGACTCTACCCACACACTCACAACATATACACATGCAAATTGATGCTATGCACACACACACACTTTCACACGCTGCTGCTACAGTTTATTATATACATCCTGATTGCCTAGTCACTTTTAACCCTACCTACATGTGAACTCTGCAAAAAAAAGAAACACCCTCTGTCAACTGCGTTTATTTTTAGCGAACTTAACATGTGTAAATATTTGTATGAACATAACAAGATTAAAAAACAGATAAACTGAACAAGTTCCATAGTCATGTGACTAACAGAAATGGAATAAAGTGTCCGTGAACAATGGGGGGAACAAAATCCAAAGTAACAGTATCTGGTGTGGCCACCAGCTGCATTAAGTACTGCAGTGCATCTCCTCCTCATGGACTGCACCAGATTAGCCAGTTCTGCTGTGAGATGTTACCCCACTCTTCCACCAAGGCACCTGCAAGTTCCTGGACATTTCTGGGGGAGAATGGCCCTAGCACTCACCCTCCGATCCAACAGGTCCCAGATGTGCTCAATGGGATTGAGATCAGGGCTCTTTGCTGGCCATGGCAGAACACTGACATTCCTGTCTTGCAGAAAATCACGCACACAACGAGCAGTATGGCTGGTGGCATTGTCATGCTGGAGGGTCATGTCAGGATGAGCCTGCAGGAAAGGTACCACATGAGGGAGGAGGATGTCTTCCCTGTAACGCACAGCATTGAGATAGCCTGCAATGACAACAAGCTCAGACCGATGATGCTGTGACACACCGCCCCCCAGACCATGACGGACCCTCCACCTCCAAATTGATCCCACTCCAGAGTACAGGCCTCGGTGTAACGCTCATTCCTTCGACGATAAACGCGAATCCGACCATCATCCCTGGTGAGACAAAACCGCGACTCATCAGTGAAGAGCAGTTTTTGCCAGTCCTGTCTGGTCCAGCGACGGTGGGTTTGTGCCCATAGGCGACGTTATTGCCGGTGATGTCTGGTGAGGACTTGCCATACAACAGGCCTACAAGCCTTCAGTCCAGCCTCTCTCAGCCTATTGCTGACAGTCTGAGCACTGATGGAGGGATTGTGCGTTCCTGGTGTAACTCAGGCAGTTGCTGTTGCCATCCTGTATCTGTCCCGCAGGTGTGATGTTCGAATGCACCGATCCTGTGCAGGTGTTGTTACACATGGTCTGCCACTGCGAGGACGATCAGCTGTCTGTCTTGTCTCCCTGTAGCCAGTATGTAGCGCTGTCTTAGGCGTCTCACAGTACGGACATTGCAATTTATTGCCTTGGCCACATCTGCAGTCCTCATGCCTCCTTGCAGCATGCCTAAGGCATGTTCACGCAGCTGAGCAGGGACCCTGGGCATCTTTCTCTTGGTGTTTTTCAGGGTCAGTAGAAAGGTCTCTTTAGTGTCCTAAGTTTTCATAACTGTGACCTTAATTGCCTAACGTCTGTAAGCTGTTAGTGTCTTAACGACCGTTCCACAGGTGCATGTTCATTAATTGTTTCTGGTTCATTGAACAAGCATGGGGAAGGGTGTTTAAACCCTTTACAATGAAGATCTGTGAAGTTATTTGTATTTTTACGAATTATCGTTGAAAGACGGGGTCCTGAAAAAGGGACGTTTCTTTTTTTTTGCTGAGTTTACATATTCCCTCAATTACCTCGACTAACCTTTACCCGTGCACTGACATGGTACCGGTACTCCTTGTACACTACATGACAAAAAGTATGTGGACACCTGCTCATTGAACATCTAATTTCAAAATCATGGGCATTAAAATAGAATTGGTCCCCATTTGCAGCTATAACAGCCTCCACTCTTCTGGGAAGGCTTTCCACTAGATGTTGGAACATTGCTGCGCGGACTTGCTTCCAGTCAGCCACAAGAGCATTAGTGAGGTTGGGTACTGATGTTGGACAATTAGGCCTGGCTCGCTGTAGGCGTTATAATTCATTTTTAAGGTGTTCGATGGGGTTGAGGTCAGGGCTCTGTGCAGGCCAGTCAAGTTCATCCACACCGATCTCAACAAACCATTTCTGTATGGACCTTGCTTTGTGCACAGCGGCATTGTCATGGTGAAACAGGAAAGGGCCTTCCCCAAACTGTTGCCACAAAGTTAGAAGCACAGAATTGTCTAGAATGTCATTGTATGCTGTAGGATTAAGATTTCCCTTCACTGGAACTATGGGGCCTAGCCCGAACCATGAAAAACAGACCCAGATCATTATTCCTCCTCCACCAAACTTTACAGTTGGCACTTTGCATTCGGGCAGGTAGCTTTCTCCTGGCATCCGCCAAACCCAGATTCGTCCGTCGGACTGCCAGATGGTGAAGCGTGACTCATCATTCCAGAAAACAAGTTTCCACTGCTCCAGAGTCCAATGGCAGCGAGCTTTACACCACTCCAGCTGACTCTTGGCATCGCGCATGGTTATCTTAGGCTTGTGTGTGGCTGCTCGGCCATCAAAACCCTTTTCATGGAGCTCCCGACAAACAGTTTTTGTGCTTCCAGAGGAATTTTGGAACTCGGTAGTGAGTGTTGCAACTGAGTGCAGACAATTTTTACATGCTACAGCACTCGACAGTCCCGTTCTGTGAGCTTGTGTGGCCTACCACTTCACAGCTGAGCGGTTGTTGCTCCTAGACGTTTCCACTTCACAATAACAGCACTTACAGTTGACGAAATTACATGTTGGAGAGGTGGAATCCTATGACAGTGACACATTGAATGTCAATGAGCTCGTCAGTACGGGCCATTCAACCGTCAATGTTTTTCTATGAAGATTGCATGACGGTGTGCTTGATTGTATACACCTGTCAGCAACGGGTGTGCCAGAAATAGCCGAAACCATTCATTTGAAGGTGTGTCCACATACTTTTGTACATATAATGTATATTGCGTTACTATTTCCTACCTTTTTTGCGAATCTTTTTCTTACTTTTTAAATCTACATTGTTGGGAATGGGCTCGTAAGTAAGCATTTCATGTAAAGTCTACACCTCTATTCAGCGCCTCTATCTATTCAGAGGGAGGGAGAGAGAGGGATGAAGACTGTAGAAACAGAGGGTGATGGAGGTAGAGACAGAGAGGGATGGAGCAAGTCCTTCTGCTAGAGCCTCATGGCTGGCTAAACAGACCGTACAGGACAGTTCAGGAGAGGAAGGTCGACCAGATTCATCTGGAAATGTAGGATGTCTGTCTGTTGCTGCCTTGCTGGCACACAGTAATCCCACTCACCTTCATTTACCCCTTGCTAAGAGTGTGTGTGTGTGTGTCATTACTAAAATAATGGCATGAAATGGTCCGACTATTGTGCAGACGGAAGAGAGACAGTATTCCCAGTCATTAATTAAACTTGTTTATAATCCTCTTACTGTCACACACACACACACACAACCAAAAATGATCCATTATGGAAATGATAAACACACATACTACTGATCCTGATAAAGCACTCCTTAATATTACTGTACAACAGTCATCATCAGAATCACTTCAGTGCCATAAATCAGATCATTCTTAATAAGTCAGGAAGTAAATGAGATGGGATCTGTATCTCCTGAAAGCCATTACAGTAACTATGCAAGGAGGGATATTGAAGTCACATTCTTGATTATAATAATCATACTCCAGTGTCAGCCATGGCCATGTAAGGACTTGGGCCAGTGTACCTTGTAGATTGGAGTCCTGTTCATGGTTCGAGATCAAGACGAGAATGACCTGCATTGGAGATGATTAATTGCCATGAAAAGTGTGGTAAATCCTTGTAAATATAGTCTCAAGAAGATGCATGTGTTTATTATAACCTGCACAGTCACATACATCTTCCAACATACACTGAGTGCACAAAACATTAAGAGCACATCCCTGATATGAAGGTTTAGTGTTGAGCTAGTGTTCAGCAGTCAGCATTGTGTTACTTTTGACTGAACGCTGAACTTCCCTTTCCCTTTTCTTCTGCTGAATCATGATTTAAAAACCCATTTAAATCTCCTCCCCCTGCACTTTTCCCTTACATTATTTTCACCCTGTTTTAGGATCACTTATTACATGCTGGATTCCTGAGGTATTTGCTAAACGTCCATGCAAGATGTCGAAGTCTCTGGTGTCTCTCTCTCCCTCTCTACTGGGTCTATTCATGGTGACACCTTCATCCATGCATGTCAAGGAGTTGAAATCACAAACAACCTCATCCCAATCCCTCCAAGCCAGCCTTTACTAAGCCTTGTTCACAACGCAGGCCTTAATGCTCAAATCAGTTTAGTTTTTTTTTCCAAATCCGTTTTGGACTACTGACTGCCCAAACATCAAGTTACAAGTGAACTAATCGGATGTGTGTGTTGAGACAGCAGTCATTTGCTAGTTGTCATAGAAATTATGGGTGTGCACGCAGAGGTGTAAGCTGATTGGTGGTGGTGCTGGTGCTTCCTATCACTCAGAAGTTATGTAGCAAGCTAAGGTGGCTACCTACCTGGGCGGCAGGTAGCCTAGTGGTTAGGAGCGTTGGGCCAGTAACCGAAGGGTTGCTGATTCAAATCCCAGAGAAAAATCAGTGGATGTGCCCTTGAGCAAGGCACGTTTCCAAGATGCTTAGAATGTTCAAAATCATAGTGTAAGAACACTTTTAAAGCCTAAAAGATGTACCAAAACTAGACCTTTTTGGCTAGGCACAGCAGTCACCTATCTAGCTAGGTAGCTGTTTAGCTTTCTAACACATTCACTAATTGGTTTGTAAACAATTAACAAGCTAGTTAGCTACCTACCACACGTTCTTGTCAAACTGTCAGAGTAGTTAGCAAGCAACAAGATTTGCCAAATTACAGTCTAAAAACCACTTGAACAAATAAATCAGATTTGACCTTTCAGACAAGTCACATGTCCAGGAATCAGATTTGTATCTGACTGTGGCTTGAACTATCTGTTTCCATGTTCTTTTTGGCTGTTCAGGCTGCAGGATAAAGAACAGATTCGATTCAGATATGCAAAGGAATTGGATTTGAGTCACCTCAAACTGCCAATGTGAACACGGCTTTAGATTCCCTACCAGACGTTCTATCCATTTCCATCCACAGAAGGCAGCTATAACAGAGCAGCTATCCCTGAACAGGCCTCTCTCTGGCTAATCTAGCCCTCCCCATCCTCTTCTCCTCGCCCCAGCCTACTGCACACCAGTACTGCTCAGACCACACAAGCTCCACCATTAGCTCATCTCCAGCCTGTGAGACCCACCCAGCCCAATGAGCGGAGAGGAGACCAAGAGGCAGGGGGACAACGGAGAGAATGAGACAATTTGAGAACGGGGGAGAGAGAGGGAGGAAGAGACAGAGAGAATGAATGAGAAAGATGGGGTATGAGAGAGAAGGAGAGAGATGGAGAGAGAGAATGAAAGAAAGAAATCGCGGTAGAGAAGGCAAGGTTGAGAGAGAGAATGTGTGAGCTAGAGCGGTTCGCTTGTAGCACTATAAATAATTCCCTTTAAAGCAGACTCCTTTTTATTATCCATAAAAGACTGGCGTGACCTAGAAACAGCTCTGCTCTGTGGAGCCTTCACTGGGTCTGGAGAGAGAGGAGAGAGGAGAGAGGAGAGAGAGAGAGAGAGAGAGGCTGCACAGCAAACAGTAGGCATGTGGCTACCGCTCAGGAGCAGAGAGAGAGAGGTGGGGAGGGGTACAGAGGAGGGAGGGGGGAAAGGAGATGTAGAAGAAAGGGGAGAGAGGGGGAGGGTGAGATGCTGTAATGCTTCGAACACACCGACAGCGTCATTGCATTTTGGTCCACCAAAATTACATTCATTTCCAATGAAAGCGCTGCGTTTGCCTTGCAACATTGCGTTGCAGAGGCAGTTGCAGTGTGTTCGGTGTGGTGCATACGTTGGCTATATCGAACATATACATCAAACTGTATGCGTAGACGGCTTGGCAGAAATGGTCGCAGAAGGTGAATGTTGAACTTTTGTTGCACACATATCCAGATGATGCTGCGTCCTATTTTGCTCATCAACGCTGTTGGTGTGTTGGAAGCGGTAGTATGTGAGTGGATGCATGGGAGATGGAGTGAGGGAGTAAGAGAATGCAGGGGAAGAAGGGGAAAGGGGGTGAGGGGTGAGAGAAAAGGTGCTAGAGGCCTCCTATACTGTTTCCGGGTGGGGGGGGGGGGGGGGGGGTCCCTCACTACAGCCCAATTAGACCTCAACACTGTCTCCTCTCTGTTTATAGTGCTGTAGATGGAGGGAGAGAGAGATGAGTGAGGGAAGAATATCAGTGGAGCTGAGGAAGACAGACCAACTAGGCTGTCAGCAGTCCAAAAGGTTTCATTAGAACCCCCTGGAACTCATTCCAGAACCATGTCATCGATGATCATGCCGCCGCACGCTCCAGCACAAACAACTAATCCGATTGGCTCTCGGAGGGTCACCGTGTCTAATCAGGGCGGTTTTCCGTGACAAAGCTCTACCCTTCCAGGAAGCAGAGCCGGCAATCCAACATTTCCTAAACGAACACAACACAGATGCCACATCTTGCTTTAATAAAAGGTTTCGTATGTTGAGAGCTGCTCTAATGTCTGCAAACACACGGGTGGACACGCACGCAAAAGTAATAACCAGGGGCACCTCTGCTGTCAATCAAAGTGAGTGGGTCTCTGGGGGCGCTCATTAAATGTATATTTCATCTTCCTGAGGTAGTGTGGTGGCATTAGGGCAAGTGTTAGTGTTATTAGGGAGGAAAGCTTCCTGGTGTCTCCAAGGGGGTGTTAGAGGACACACACCCACCCACACAAGCACAGATGCACACACACACGCCACCATTCTTCCACGAGAAATTCCATAATTTGGTGTTTTGTTGATGGTGTTAAAAAACGCTGTCCCAGGCACAGCTCCAGAATCTCCCAGAAATGTTCAATTGGGTTGACATCTAGTGACGGAGACGGCCATGGCATACAGTTTATATAATTTACATGCTATTCAAGCCATTCAGTGATCACTCGTGTCCTGTGGATGGAGGCATTGTCTTCCTATGGGCTCATAGCCATGGTAGTCAGAAAAATAGCCTGCCCAGCATTTTTATACATGACCCTAAGCATGATGGGATGTTAATTGCTTAATTAACTCAGAAGCCACACCTGTGTGGAAGCACCTGCTTTCAATATATTTTGTATCCCTAATTTACTCAAGTGTTTCCATTATTTTGGCAGGTACTTGTATGCATGTATGTGTAGTTAATTAAGCTAACAGTTAAAACCTGACCCGTGCCTGAGCTACCGAGAGAGTGTGCGAGCGCCAGCGACCGAGAGAGTGTGCGAGCGCCAGCGACCGAGAGAGTGTGCGAGCGCCAGCGACCGAGAGAGTGTGCGAGCGCCAGCGACCGAGAGAGTGTGCGAGCGCCAGCGACCGAGAGAGTGTGCGAGCGCCAGCGACCGAGAGAGTGTGCGAGCGCCAGCGACCGAGAGAGTGTGCGAGCGCCAGCGACCGAGAGAGTGTGCGAGCGCCAGCGACCGAGAGAGTGTGCGAGCGAGAGCGACCGAGAGAGTGTGCGAGCGAGAGCGACCGAGAGAGAGAATGTGTGTATCGTGATGAGTAAATTGAGCTGAGAAACATGGTGATATCATCCCTCTCTCCGTGTCTCATGGATAGAACCAGTAGAAGTCTGGTAAACCCAATGCGGTACTACTGAGACCTCGAGCTATATTCTATTCTCAGCCTGTGTACTCTTCCTTTTTATACTAATCCATTTCTCTCAGTTATGCCCCTCTATCTTTCTCCAAATCACCTCTCCCCTGCAGAGCTCCTGACTATCTCCTGCAGCTTGCAGAGGTGTGTGTGTGTGTGTGTATATATATATATATGTGTATATAGTTTTAATGACTCCAACCCAAGTGTATGTAAACCAGCCGACTTCAACTGTGTGTGTGTGTATGTGATACATCTAAATGGCATTGAAATGAGTAGCATCTGGCTGTTTTCTGCCCCCAGGGCTTGTGAGCAGTGGCCTCACATGGGCTGCTGTCCAGGATGACAAAGACCTTTCCCAAAGTGCCAGTCGGGGACTATATGCTAGTGTTATTCTACAATATTTTCACTATAAAACAAAAGAAACCACAGTCTTTCTTCTTTATCTGTACTCCATGACGCTTCGTCATTCATCCATGTCATGATGACCTACTCTACAACACATAACATCCCATTCCAAAGCCAAACCCTTTCGTGATGTAGGAGTTGAAGACAAACCCAGTTTTCCCCTGTCATGGCCCCAAGCCATCAAATTACTACATGCATGATTCCAACATCCACTTACTGCTGATCCTACAGACAAACAGGGAGGAGAGGAAGGAGAGAGGAGAAAAAGGAGAGAGAGGGAAAGAGACAAAGAAAGAGAAAGGAGTAAGCAAAGGAGAGAAAGGTAGAGCCCAGGATCCCTGGCAGGAAAAGCCCCTCTCTCTATTCTATACAGCAGAGGCCAAAACGGAAATCAATCACACACACACTAATGCAAATATGCTATGTGAGTCTGAAACTTACAATAGTGGCATACTGTCTAAGGGCTCTGTTCACACAAAAATGAACAGTATACATCACATACTGTTATAACATTGATACAACCAAGCACAACCACTTACACAGTACATGCACGAGTACACAAATAAAACTCAGACAGTATATTGGGTTATTTTTCTCTCTCCCCTTCTACCGACATCATTTTCTTGGAGGGCAGGAAAAACCTTGCCCCCGTCTACTCCCCATGGTGCATCACCATGACAACCAATGGCATCCCTGTCGTTGCCTTGGCAACAGCACTTCCCCGCCCGTAGGTAGGATGTTGGTGGTTGGGGTGTGTGTCAGGGGTGTGTGTGTGTGTGTGTGTGTGTGTGTGTGTGTGTGTGTGTGTGTGTGTGTGTGTGTGTGTGTGTGTGTGTGTGTGTGTGTGTGTGTGAGGGGTGTGTGTGTGTCAGGGGTGTGTGTGTGTCAGGGGTGTGTGTGTGTCAGGGGTGTGTGTGTTGGGAGGCAAGAGGCTGTGGAACGGATGGACACACCACTTCAAAAGATCCAGCTGCCTTAGCCTCTCTCGGTTTACTAATAACATGCTCTAAGAAAATCCACCTTCTGATCAGGGCCCTGTTTCCCAAAAGCATCTGAAGGCCATGTTATTCGTTAGACTCTCTGTAGGAGCATAGTTAAATCTCCAAGCTGTTTCCCAAAACCAAAGTTACTGAAGTTGCTCTTGAAAACGCTTGTTATTGAACGGCTCCCTTACACCAATCGTAGAACAGCTAAGTACATCATTAAATGCTTTGTCATTCCTCGTCACTTTATACACAGAAGATCGCCACTACACACAACATCAAGACGTTTATATCTGTCCTTCTGTCACAGCTTCAGAAGAAATGTGACAGTGACTACAAAGACAAAGCTGCCCATTTCTTTGCATTTACAAGCGACGGATATAAAGATGCTTCAAATTAAAACCGAGATACCTGTATCGAAAGATAAATACAGTATAGGCTGCATAGACCTATATTTTTGAATGATATGGAAATCAATTTCCTGTTAATTCATTTGAGTTGTATTTAGCTCTTTGTATGCTGCTGTCTTTAATTTGTCATTTTTGCCTCAATATATTTAATCTGTAACATGTGCGCAATGATGTGTCAAATCTTGATTTTGTGCATTATTATAGGGTTAGCATTAGAATAAGCCACCTCAATATTTGTAGCCATTGGTGATAATATCTCTCTAGGAGATGATCCGTCGTCAGTATTGTGGAATACTAGTAATGTTCAGTTAGGATTGGAAAGGGAGAACACTGATCCGAGAGCTGTGGTTCTTTTCGATCAGTATCGACATGCCTCAAAGACGCACTTAACGAACATTCTCTCTGCGTGGTATTTTGGAAAACGTATGTTACATCGTCGGCAGCCGTAGGAAAGATGCTTTGTTAAAGCACTCCTAAGCCTAAATTCCATCGCTATGGGGAAACTGGGTCTTGGTCAATACAGATAAATCCATAATAACAGAATATCACTGATACAGCTCTTCTTAATCACCTAAGAAATCAGTCATCGACTCCTCTGGAAGGACCTCACTAAGAAGGAGAACCACTGGCTATAGTTCATGTGTTAAAAGCTGCCCTGCTGTTGTAGAGCACCGAGTGCAGTAGTCCTAAATATGGTCTCTGACTCTCAGCCTCGTCCTGGGTAATTTGGCCCAATTACAGACTGATCCGGTGGACTAGTGTCCTCTGTGTGTGTGTGTGTGTGTGCGCGCGCATATTACAGTCCAGCTCACTGCTAGATGTGGAGTGTGCACTCGTGTGTCGTGTAGCAGGGAGGGTTCTGGGCACACTCACTGGAAGGCCCCATATTGTTATTGTCTCAATGTTCTGTTGCCACGACGATGCCCAGTCTGCCACGCTATGCTTGAGCAGGTCCACATGGAGACAAAGACAAGATCTAGGCCTGTAAGGACGCCGAGGAACACCCAAATGCAAAGACCACCTGTACAAAATCAGACGACCCACTTCACCCTGAACAGGAAGAGTCTGGCAGAAAGAGTCGGAGGGGGGGGGGTCCTAAAAAATACATGACTCAACAAAAACTAGGTCTTTAAAACACTCTTCCCCCCCCCCCCAATCCCTTCTCTCTCCAACTCTCCAGCCTTATTTCAACACAGCCTTGGTCTTCCTCTAAGACAGCCTCTCTACTCAGCACTGATAGAGGGCCAGAGACTGAACATTATTAAGACGTGTGGGGGAACTATAAGTGCACAGTACAGTAGCTTTAAGGGATGTACAGTATCCATCTCATCTGCCTCCCAGTTGCCATGGCAACCTGAGCTCCACCTCATCTTCTGTGTGTGTGTAATAAATCTCAATTGCATTGAAATAAGCAGCCTCTGGCTGTTCTCTACCCCCAGGGCTTGGGGCTTGAGAGCAGTGGCCTGACACATGGCCACACTGTGGGCTGCTGTCAAGGATGACAAATACATTTCCAAGTCTTAGTCATCCTTGAGTGCATGCATACATGTGTGTATACATTCCTGCCTACATGCGTGCATGAAGTTAGCATAAATGGTAGTCGTAAATCCTCCAGTCTAATACCATAGAGATGAGAGGACATGTTTATTGAGTGTCAGATGAGATGTGCTGCGAAGTGATGTCATATGGGGTGTGGTGCAAATAAAGGTCACAGAGGAGTCATTATGACTGAACCACCTGTCTCACTCCCTCTATCACCCTGATTCACCCCTTTCTTCTCCATGTCAATCTTACACATGCATGCATTTATAGAATATATATTTTTTTTCTATTTCACCAGGTAGGCTAGTTGAGAACAAGTTCTCATTTACAACTGCAACTTGGCCAAGATAAAGCATAGCAATTCGACACATAAAACAGAGTTACACATGGAATAAACAAAACATACAGTCAATAATACAGTAGAAAAATAAGTCTATATACAATGTGAGTAAATGAGGTGAGATAAGGGAGGTAAAGGCAAAAAAAAGGCCATGGTGGCGAAGTAAATACAATATAGCAAGTAAAACACTGGAATGGTAGATTTGCAGTGGAAGAATGTGCAATGAAGAAATAATGGGGTGCAAAGGAGCAAAATTAATAAATATAGTAGGGGGAGAGGTAGTTGTTTGGGCTAAATTATAGATAGGCTATGTACAGGTGCAGTAATATGTGAGCTGCTCTGACAGCTGGTGCTTAAAGCTAGTGAGGGAGATAAGTGTTTCCAGCTTCAGAGATTTTTGCAGTTTGTTCCAGTCATTGGCAGCAGAGAACTGGAAGGAAAGACGACCAAAAGAGGAATTGGCTTTGGGGGTGACCAGTGGGATATACCTGCTGGAGCGCGTGCTACGAGTGGGTGCTGCTATGGTGACCAGTGAGCTGAGATAAGGCGGGGCTTTACCTAGCAGAGACTTGTAGATAACCTGTAGCCAGTGGGTTTGGTGACGAGTATGAAGCGAGGGCCAACCAACGAGAGCGTACAGGTCGCAGTGGTGGGTAGTGTATGGGGCTTTGGTGACAAAACGGATGGCACTGTGATAGACTGCATCCAGGTTGTTGAGTAGAGTGTTGTAGGCTATTTTATAGATGACATCACTGAAGACGAGGATCGGTAGGATGGTCAGTTTTATGAGGGTATGTTTGGCAGCATGAGTGAAGGATGCTTTGTTGCGATATAGGAAGCCGATTCTAGATTTAATTTTGGATTGGAGATGCTTAATGTGAGTCTGGAAGGAGAGTTTACAGTCTAACCAGACACCTAGGTATTTGTAGTTGTCCACGTATTCTAAGTCAGAGCCGTCCGGCGAGCAGGTGCGGGCAGTGACCGGTTGAATAGCATGCATTTAGTTTTACTTGCGTTTAAGAGCAGTTGGAGGCCACGGAAGGAGAGTTGTATGGCATTGAAGCTCGTCTGGAGGTTAGTTAACACAGTGTCCAAAGAGGGGCCAGAAGTATACAGAATGGTGTCATCTGAGTAGAGGTGTATCAGAGAATCACCAGCAGCAAGAGCAACATCATTGATGTATACAGAGAAGAGTCGGCCCGAGGATTGAACACTGTGGAATCCCCATAGAGACTGCCAGAGGTCCGGACAACAAGCCCTCCGATTTGACACACTGAACTCTATCAGAGAAGTAGTTGGTAAACCAGGCCAGGCAATCATTTGAGAAACCAAGACTGTCGAGTCTACCAATAAGAATGTGGTGATTGACAGAGTCGAAAGCCTTGGCCAGGTCGATGAATACGGCTGCGCAGTAATGTCTCTTATCGATGGCGGTTATGATGTCGTTTAGGACCTTGAGCATGGCTGAGGTGCACCCATGCATCACCCCTCCAGTGATGTGGAGGTTGTCACTCACAAAATGGCATCATCTTCACAGCCCTTTCCCTAACTAAATTTTGCCCCCAAATGGTATCCCCCTCAGTGCACTGTGCAACATCAAATGTGTCTTTGTTTCCCCAGAAATAGAACAGGATGGGTGTGTGTAGAGGCTTTAATCCCATAGTTTAATAAACTGGATTATCCCCAAAGCAGATAAACACAGGGTTAATTTTCTTTGCATAACACCACATCATCCATCCCTGGTTGTGTGTGTGTGTGTGTGTGTGTGAGTGTGGACAGTAAGAGTGACTGTTGTCACTGCGAGAGTACAGTTGGTCAGTAAATAACATGCAGCCTCACGTACTGGACAAGATTGACGTCATTTTAAAGCATCTGTTGGTAGAAATAAGATTTAACTGAACAGTGAGTGAGTGCCAAAAAGAGAGAGTGTGTGTGTGTGTGTGTGTGTGTGTGTGTGTGTGTGTGTGTGTGTGTGTGTGTGTGTGTGTGTGTGTGTTATTGTGTGAGGGAGAGAAAAGGCCTGGGCCGGGAGTCTTAAGAACAATGCCTTTGTCAGCAGCCCATTCAATAGGGAGGGCAGGGGGCACTTGAGTTATATCACCCTCTGGCCCCTCAAATGAAGCCACAATGAGGTCACTTCCTGCTCTTTGGTTAACCAGCATCTGTTACCAAATTTGGGGGAGAGGAGGGGTTGAGATGGAGAGAGAGGGAACAGAGGGATGACGACAGGGTAGGGAGTAGCCAAAACTATTTATCTGGTTTGGGAATGCATTTTGAGCAAAGGATTGAGCTGAGTAAGTGTGCTGAGAAAAAAAGCTGGAAAAATGGCCTTATATAGTCATGGGTACTGAGAGGTGCGTTGGGGAGAGTGGCTGGGCTAAACTGTGCACAAATCGTGACCTTGGGACTATAATTTCTATCTGCAAAAAGGATCGTTTTGAGATACTGAACAAGTTTTAACATCCCAGATTTCAGAACTGTTTTGTAGTGAATTATTTTTTCATAACCCATTAAGGTCCTCACCTTAAAAAAGGTACCTAAAGTGCCTAATATCAAAATCCTGAGACATCGAAACCTTATGCTCTGAAATGTCTATCTGGGTTCAGCCATAAGGTTTTATCTGACACTGCTGAATTAGACATGTTCAGTTAAGAAAACTGTAGCTATCTGAACACATAAAATGATAGAATAACACTATTTGACCAAGATAGAGCCAGAACACATCAAATACATCAAATACATTAAGACATGTATTATGATCAGATGAATTACTGACGTCACTGAACAACAATGTGACATTTACGTTAATAGCTAATGATTCCATGTGTTATTTCCTAGTTTTGATGTCTTCACTATTATTCTACAATGTAGAAAATAGTAAAAATAAAGAAAAACCCTGGCATGAGTAGGTATGTCCAGACATTTGACTGGTACTATATACACACCTACTCATTCCAGGGTTTTTCTTTATTTTTACTATTTTCTACATTGTAGAATAATAGTGAAGACATCAAAACTAGGAAATAACACACATGGAATCATGTAGTAACCAAAAAAGTGTTAAACAAATCCAAATATATTTTATTTTTTGAAATAGCCACCTTGATGACAGCTTTGCTTCACTCTTGACATTCTCTCAACCAACAAGTCTCTTCTTATTATTGGTGTACTTTAGTAGTGGTTTCTTTGCAGCAATTTGACCAGGGAGGCCTGATTCACGCAGTCTCCTCTGAACAGTTGATGTTGAGATGTGTCTGTTACTTGAACTCTGTGAAGCATTTATTTGGGCTGCTATTTCTGAGGCTGGTAACTGTAATTAACTTAACCTCAGCAGCAGAGGTAACTCTGGGTCTTCCTTTCCTGTGGCGGTGTTCATGAGAGCCAGTTTTATCATAGCGCTTCATGGTTTTTGCGACTGCACTTGAAAACTTTCAAAATTTTCCAGATTGACTGACCTTCATGTCATTCATTTGAGCTGTTCTTGCCCATCTCAGTGAACGAATTCATTGCGGAGGCCCATCTCAGTGAACTAATTTATTGCGGAGGCCCATCTCAGTGAACTAATTCATTGCGGAGGCCCATCTCAGTGAACTAATTCATTGCGGAGGCCCATCTCAGTGAACTAATTCATTGCGGAGGCCCATCTCAGTGAACTAATTCATTGCGGAGGCCCATCTCAGTGAACTAATTCATTGCGGAGGCCCATCTCAGTGAACTAATCCATTGCGGAGGCCCATCTCAGTGAACTAATCCATTGCAGAGGCCCATCTCAGTGAACTAATCCATTGCAGAAGCCGCGAGGATGGCACAGTCCAAGAAGGGGAGTGTGGCTGCACGTCTCTCCAGATTGCTCTCTCCCGCCAATTTGTGCACATTCATTGTTTCATAACTTCACCATGTGAATTGTTTTCGTTTGATTGTTAATGTCTATCAATTCCCTATTACATATATCACCAGTAGTACATTTGCTGTTAATTCCTAATTTACAATGTGTGTTTGGTTACGGTAATGTCTGTTAATGCATTTAATATAGTACTATTACAGTCATTCACCGTTCTCATTGTCAGAGTGGACACTGTTTGCAGAGTGCACAACCTATGCTACACTTGTGAGAAACACGTTTTAGTTCATTTCATTCCATTTACGAGCTGTCAATTAAGTCATTGTCTTTTGTTTGGAGCGCTCGCTCCTGTCAATGTTGAATAAGGACACGCACCTGATTACGCATAGAAGTAGGCCTATAGGCTACTTGGCTTGCGAGCAAATGTAGGCATATAAATGTTCTCATTAGGGGATCTGATAGTATTTCTGATTGAACTGTGGAGCTTCTGAAAGTAATGTTTTCTTCTCCTCAAACAGCAAGCAAACTAAGTGTGTTTTTACATCCATTAACAATGACAATAGTTCCTTAATGTATTTGAAAAATCTTTCCAGCTCTCCCCATTTAGATAACCAATCAGTGTGAAAGGGAAAAATGTCATGAACTGATCCATTGGAAACGTCATAAAATAGGCCTACCTGATTACTTCTTATCCCTTGCACAAATAGCCTACATCTGTGTCTGTCCCGAGCTCACTGGCTGGTAAACTGATGGCCCAGAATATTTTATACAATGTTGCAAGGAGATTCAGGCTGACCCAAGTTAATAGTTGATACAATGTTTCAAGTTCGTTACAGACAGGCCATGTGATTTATAGGATATTTATTTTTATCAGTATATTTTCTACCTGCAGGCTGCAATGTCTTTATTTGTTGGCTTTATAGGCTATTTACATAGTTGGCAATGGATGTTCGTTTTAAGGTTTCTATCATTTTGATTTGGATAGAATTTTGATTAACCACATGACAATTATTTTGAGATATGAAGACGTTATTATAAATGAAATGAAACTGGTCCACAAAAATGGCATTCCACATGAGAAAGTTTGCTGACTCCTCCCTGTAGCCCATTACTGGCAACTTCAGGAGAGTAACGTCAGAATCTGCGAAAACGAGGAGGATGTCCGGGACAGGTTAAGGTTTTTTTCTTCTGGTAATCTAGATCTCTGGCTCCCTCTAGTCATTTGTGTCTTATTTAATCAAATGGTGAACTTAAAGCATCAGACACGCTCAATGCATATAGTTGAATTCATTAAAACACATAGGGTGTGTTTGTATATGGAAAAATACATGTTTTAAAATGTTGTCTATTGGTCGAAAGAACATACAGCTTTTGGTCGACTAAGATTTGTTTTATTTTTCAGGGAAAACCCTGTTTTATGCATTTTTTTCCAAATCTAACTTCAGACATTATATGTGAATAATTCACTTTTGACAAAAATGTCAGCTAGAACCTTAAAGTCCCAAGGTCTCAAATCACAAATTAAGTGACATGTCAATGAGGACAGTGTGTGTGTGTGTGTGTGTGTGTGTGTGTGTGTGTGTGTGTGTGTGTGTGTCTGTGTCTGTGTGTCCGTGCATGTGTCACCTGTGAGGGATGCAGTAGCTCTACAATTAACCTCAGAGACCTTCAACAATAATCAGCTATGATAACTGTGATCAGTCAGAAAATGAATCATGTATAATTACTTTTTACTGACATACAGGTCACATACTGACACTGTGGGTGGAGGGAGGGAGAGAAGGAAGAAAAGGTGGGAAGGAGTGATGTAGAGAAGGTGTGAGGGAGACAGGGAGAGATGGGTGAGAGGTGGAGAATGAGGCAGTGAAAGAGGAAGAAAAATGTGTGAAGAAGAGGTGTAGAGGTGGAGTGAAGGAGGGGTTAAGATATCAAATCAGGGTGTGAACCGATGAGGATGAAAGGGTGTGATGGATTGAGAGGTTGAGGAGGAAGAAGGGATGGAGGGAGTGACAGGGTGGGAGACAGGGGCAGGCACAGATGGGGCTAGGACAAGCATAAGGGCAGGGGTAGGGTTTGGGTATGCGTGTGATTTTCTACAACAGCAAGGAGCACAGCTGAAGCTGGACCTGGGACACACCTAGGGAGTGTAGTGGCTCAGGGCAGCCAGGGCCGGGACATCTGTGGCTCTGAGGAACGGGGTCACACACAGACACAAAAAGATAGATCCAAAATACACACAGTATACTAAAACATTAGCGCACACACACACACACACACACACACACAGTAAACTACATTACCAGTAAAACACACAGCCTCTCTTTGCTCTGACTGCAGGTCTTTCATATTAAGTCCCTATTTTTATTGGTCTAAATATAAAGCTACATCCATTTCATTAAGCCAGTCACAGTAAGAAAGTTGTACCAAGACGTAAAATAACTCCAGAGATGTTTATTCAAAGGTAGAGCATCACCACTGTACAGCTCCCTACCTCACAAACCATAACCCTAACCCTAACCCTAGCCAAACTAAGGGCCTGGCCCAAAGAAAATTAGAAATGCATCCTTCCTAACTGCCTGCCTTCCTTCCTTAGTTACTTCCTTGTTTAAGGAATTCACTGATCTGACATGATACCTTGCTAGAAATTATCCAATCTCTAACGCATCAGTGAAAATCATAAGAATAGATAGGATAAACTCCATTATACACATTCTATCACAACATAATACCGGTATCAAGGCAGATATTGGCTAGGTATCAGGTATCCCCCGGGTTTAGACTACCTACTGTAGTCTGCAGGTGAGAGGATGACTTGCGCAAATCAATTTTCTCTTTTAAGGAGTCTCCTCTTACCACTGCTAGAGATGGCGAGACAGGAGGGAGAGGGAGTGGGAGGACCATTTTTGAGATTCCAATCTACTGAGGCTTTTTGGTCTGCAAGTGAGAAGACCACAATTCTTGTGAATCATGCTCTTTATTTCTGAGAGCTGCTGAACCCGCTCTGTAAGAATGTGACACTGAGATTATTGAAATCCCCATGTTCGTCTCTGTCTGACATTTCTGTCTAACATCTCATGAGGCATGTCTAACCTTTCAATTCACACTCAAGGCCACAGCTCAACAGATATAACTCTTCTAGTGGTTTTGGAGGGCCACTGGCCATTTTATTTTATCTTTGTGAAACAACTACTACTGAAACTAGGAAACACTCTTGCATAGCCTATTTCCATAGAAAACCTAAACCTTTTTCCCCCCAGAGCTTATTCCATGTCATGGATCAAAATGCACATCAAGTGTTCTAGTCAGACGGAAGGCTACAGTTCTGGAATTGCAACATGCTTCAACCCTTTTTTGGACCATTCAATTTCTGTCAAAGTACTTGTATGTCTTCGGTTTGTCATAGAAAACTCTCTATTGTACTAAACCAACCTGTCCATCGCCAGGTTGGGTCAAACTCAGTGCTGACCCATTCTGAGCCACAATTCCAGCTGTCCCACATCGCTAACATGCTAATCACTACAGCAAAAGGAAAAATTGCAACCTGCCAAGCCAGCGGTTGATGAGGCAGGGAAATTGCTGGATGAAAATTTCCACAGATAATGGCGGGGGAATTTGGTCAGTAAAGCACGCAGCAAACTTCTTCCTTTTCCATAGGGTTTCTTCAATTGTGAATATTAAAGCTGCAATATGTAATTTTTGGGGCGACCCGACAAAATTCACATAGAAATGTGTGTCATAGATCTATCCTAATCATTGAAAGCAAGTCTAAGAAACAGTAGATCTGTTTTCTCTGTGTGCTATTTTTATGCTTCCAGCTCTTAAGTTACGTTTTTTGCATCTTTTACTTTCGGTTTTGTACACCAGCTTCAAATAGTTGAAAATACAATATTTTTGGTTTTGGAAAATATATATTCACAGTGGTTTACATTGTACAATTATTCTCTACACTATACTTGTTTTGTCACAAACTGAAATTAGGCGAACTGTGGTTTGCAAGTGAGAAGAACAGAGCAACTAGAGCATCAATTAGTGCATCTTTAAGTGTTGTCCGTGTGTATGTAGAACCTGCTACGCACAGGCACCGATGCTATGTACAGAAACGATGCTATGTACAGGCACCGATGCTAGGTACAGAAACGATGCTAGGTACAGAAACGATGCTAGGTACAGAAACGATGCTAGGTACAGGCACCGATGCCATGTACAGAAACGATGCTAGGTACAGCAGCATACCACCCTGCATACCACTGCTGGCTTGCTTCTGAAGCTAAGCAGGGTTGGTCATGGTCAGTCCCTGGATGGGAGACCAGATGCTGCTGGAAGTGGTGTTGGAGGGCCAGTAGGAGGCACTCTTTCCTCTGGTCTAAAAAATATCCCAATTCCCCAGGGCAGTGATTGGGGACACTGCCCTGTGTAGGGTGCCGTCTTTCGGATGGGACGTTAAACGGGTGTCCTGACTCTCTGAGGTCATTAAAGATCCCACGGCACTTATTGTAAGAGTAGGGGTGTTAACCCCGGTGTCCTGGCTAAATTCCCAATCTGGCCCTCAAACCATCATGGTCACCTAATAATCCCCAGTTTTACAATTGGCTCATTCATCCCCCTCCTCTCCCCTGTAACTATTCCCCAGGTCGTTGCTGCAAATGAGAATGTGTTCTCAGTCAACTTACCTGGTAAAATAATGGTAAAATAAAATTTAAAATTTAAAAAAAAACGATGCTAGGTACAGGCACCGATGCCATGTACAGAAACGATGCTAGGTACAGGCACCGATGCTATGTACAGAAACGATGCTAGGTACAGAAAAGATGCTAGGTACAGGCATTGATGCTAGGTACAGAAACGATGCTAGGTACAGAAACGATGCTAGGTACAGGCATTGATGCTATGTACAGAAACGATGCTATGTACAGGCATTGATGCTATGTACAGGCATTGATGCTATGTACAGGCATTGATGCTATGTACAGGCATTGATGCTATGTACAGGCACCGATGCTATGTACAGGCACCGATGCTATGTACAGAAACAATGCTAGGTACAGAAACGATGCTAGGTACAGAAACGATGCTAGGTACAGGCATTGATGCTATGTACAGGCATTGATGCTATGTACAGGCACCGATGCTATGTACAGAAACAATGCTATGTACAGAAACGATGCTAGGTACAGGCATTGATGCTATGTACAGAGACGAGGCTATGTACAGAAATGATGCTAGGTACAGGCATTGATGCTATGTACAGAAAGGACACTAGGTAGCAGGCATTGACGCTAGGTGTGGATACGAGGTACATAAATTATGCTATTGTAGGTACAGGCATCACTCGTGCAACACGGGGATTATATAGATCAGTAACCTAATCAATATGTCCCTACCTACATGCACATATCTACCTCAATTACCTCGAACCCCTGCACATGGACTCGGTACTGGTACCTGTGTATATAGCCACGGTATCATTAGTCACTGTGCATTTATTCCTCATATTATTTTTCTGCATTGTTGGGAAGGGACTGTAATTAAGCATTTCACTGTTAGTCTACATACACCTGTTGTTTATGAAGCATGTGACAAATAACCTGAGAAATGGTTTGCACTATAAGAAGCTGAGCTCAGACTAGCACCCAGTGGGCTCTCGCATCTCTGTAGACTCTGAATGACCTCAGTGTGCCAGACTGTCAGAGCCACTTTGTCAACAGCAGTTAGGCAGCTACCCAGAGCACGTCGTCACCATCACCTCGAGGCTACCTTCCAAAACTCCCCAATCAGCACAGAGGGGGCAGTGTCGCTCTCTCTAATTCAGACATTCCGTCTCAAAGGACACAATCAGCACAGACAGTGAGACTGCCAAGTTTCAGTCTGACCTCGCCTTCGGACGGACGGACAGGCAGACAGAGACAGTTTACAACCAACTGCTGGATTGAATGGAATTCAGGTCCATTTTCAGTTAACACTAGTTTTCATTCATAACCTACAGCTCAGAAAGCCATGTGTTAGGCAGGTTCGACAGTAATAGCACGCTGCCACTTTGTATGATCAATTCCATGGTCTTCAGGTATTCAGGTGACACATCCACTCTCCATGCGTAATCTGCAGTTATATAAAGTACTTGACTACGTGTTTTATAACCCGCTCCTGGCTGCAGAGGACAGAAGAGGCATCATCAGACTGCCCTGTCTGTATTTATAGGATCTCCGGGATATTTGTGGATCTGCCTCAGTCAGAACATGTCATAAGCATGACAAGAACTCATTAACTGCAAGACAGACAAATCAGTTTCTGAATTCAGTATTATTGAACCAATAGAACACCCCTACATCATGTAAAATGAGGATGAAGGCCTAAAACAGAGGCAGTTGTGGTCATCTGGGTCCAAATCCACAAAGCATCTCAGAGAAGGAGTGCTGATCTTGGATCTGTCCATACAATCTCTTTCATCATAAGTCAAAACTGATGATAAATCAGCACCTACTCTGAGATGCTTTGTGGATACGGGCCCTGGTGATGATCTGCACTAACAAATGAGTATATGCACTAAAGTCATCTGAAAAACAGTATTAACCATTACAATAACACTGGAAACATTAAAAGACATGATTTTCAACACAAAGCCCCAAGATGCAGTCCAGTCTCCATGGTGGTCTGGCCAACCACAATACTACATTGTGCCCAAGACGTATATAATAGACTTCCCATGGCTCCGGAGCCACTGCCATTCTCTTCATCCTTCTGCTCTAATCAGATCTTGAGGCTGATCGCCAGAACACACACAATATGCTGTTACCATGCCAATAGCAGATGGTCAACTGTAAACAAAAGTGGGCGGGGGGGCGCAGAGGCCCAGAGTGGACAGGCATGTCCCCACAATCGCAGGCCTGCCAAGAGACTGTCACAGAGCTAATCTGAGCCCTTCCCTTCACCTTGGCAGGAGCCAGTCCCGTCTGCTGGCACGCGCACACACACACACAGTTTCTGCAGCATGTATTGGAGGCTGGGCTGGCGTGCAAACAAAATGGATGTGGATCAAAGAGGAGCCTCCTCACACACACTGGCCCAGTGTAAGCCGAGCAGCAAGCGCTGGAGGTCGGTTGGTCAAAGTGGGCGGTGTGCCAGTGAGCCCTGAGACATGGCTCCTGTCCCCCTTCACCCAGTTCCTTGTGATAATGCAGGAGAGTTGTACAATGTGCTAAACCTAACCACACATCACTACAAACCAGACCACATTCCACATTCCAATCCACACATCACGCTGCACTATAGCAAAGGCTACTACTGTCATCCAGGCTACATCACACTGTACATTAGTCCAGGCTACGACCACCCTCCAGGCCACATCAAACTGCACATTATCCCAGGCTACTACCACCCTCCAGGCTACATCACACATTAGTCCAGGCTACGACCACCCTCCAGGCCAGATCACACTGCACTTTAGCCCATGCTACTACCACCCTCCAGGCTACATCACACTGCACATTAGCCCAGGCTACTACCACCCTCCAGGCTACATCACGCTGCACATTAGTCCAGGCTACTAC
Source organism: Salvelinus fontinalis (assembly GCF_029448725.1). Lineage (NCBI taxonomy): Eukaryota > Metazoa > Chordata > Actinopteri > Salmoniformes > Salmonidae > Salvelinus > Salvelinus fontinalis. Next base: position 38,291,821 of record NC_074666.1, read on the forward strand.
CACCCTCCAGGCTACATTACACCGCACATTAGACCAGGCTACTACCACCCTCCAGGCTACATCACACCGCACATTAGCCCATGCTACTACCACCCTCCAGGCTACATCACACATTAGCCCATGCTACCACCACCCTGCACTTTAGCCCAGGCTACTACCACCTTCCAGGCTATATCACGCTGCACATTAGCCCAGGCTACTACCACCCTCCAGGCTACATCACACTGCACATTAGCCCAGGCTACTACCACCCTCCAGGCTACATCACACTGCACATTAGCCCAGGCTACTTCCACCCTCCAGGCTACATCACACTGCACATTAGCCCAGGCTACTACCACCCTCCAGGCTACATCACACTGCACATTAGCCCAGGCTACTACCACCCTCCAGGCTACATCACACTGCACATTAGCCCAGGCTACTACCACCCTCCAGGCTACATCACACTGCACATTAGCCCAGGCTACTACCACCCTCCAGGCTACATCACACTGCACATTAGCCCAAGCTACTATCACCTTCCAGGCTATATCACACTGCACATTACACCAGGCTACTACCACCTTCCAGGCTATATCACACTGCACATTATCCCAAGCTACCATCACCCTCCAGGCTACATCACACCGCACATTAGCCCAGGCTACTACCACCTTCCAGGATACATCACGCTGCACATTAGCCCATGCTACTACCACCCTCCAGGCTACATCACACATTAGCCCAAGCTACTATCACCCTCCAGGCTACATCACACCGCACATTAGCCCAGGCTACTTCCACCCTCCAGGCTACATCACGCTCCACATTAGCCCAGGCTACTACCACCCTCCAGGCTACATCACACTGCACTTTAGCCCAGGCTACTACCACCCTCCAGGCTACATCACGCTGCACATTAGCCCAGGCTACTACCACCCTCCAGGCTACATCACGCTCCACATTAGCCCAGGCTACTACCACCCTCCAGGCTACATCACACTGCACATTAGCCCAGGCTACTTCCACCCTCCAGGCTACATCACACTGCACATTAGCCCAGGCTACTTCCACCCTCCAGGCTACATCACGCTCCACATTAGCCCAGGCTACTACCACCTTCCAGGCTACATAACACTGCACTTTAGCCCAGGCTACTACCACCCTCCAGGCTACATCACGCTCCACATTAGCCCAGGCTACTACCACCCTCCAGGCTACATCACACTGCACTTTAGCCCAGGCTACTACCACCCTCCAGGCTACATCACGCTGCACATTAGCCCAGGCTACTACCACCCTCCAGGCTACATCACGCTCCACATTAGCCCAGGCTACTACCACCCTCCAGGCTACATCACACTGCACATTAGCCCAGGCTACTTCCACCCTCCAGGCTACATCACACTGCACATTAGCCCAGGCTACTTCCACCCTCCAGGCTACATCACGCTCCACATTAGCCCAGGCTACTACCACCCTCCAGGCTACATCACACTGCACATTAGCCCAGGCTACTACCACTCTCCAGGCTACATCACACTCCACATTAGCCCAGGCTACTACCACCCTCCAGGCTATATCAGACATAACACTGTACTACAATTTGAACAACAAGTAATGGAGCAGTGTGGAGTCAACTAGGGATAGTACTGTACATCAACATCCCAGAGACTGAAGGCCCTTTGTGCCAACAGCATGCCTGCTCTGTAGGAGTGTGGCGTTAGTTACAAACCATCCATCTCTTCTCGCTGTCCTCCCCCTTTCTCCTTCTCTCCATCCAACTGCATCACTATGAACCATTGTGCTGATATCATCCCTCAAGAAGCCACACACACACACACACACACACACACACACACACACACACACACACACACACACACACACACATCTGAGTAAAGAACACCAGCAAGATTTCCAAATAAACTGGCTTGGATTGAAGTAATGCATGTGTTTTCTCTGTAATAAAGCTCAACATATGTCTGCAGCATGTCACAGCTTCTAGGGCTGAGTGGGTGGCCGGTGAGGAGAGGGATGGTGTGATATGTTATGTGAAGGGGGAGGAGTGAATTTGTGAAGGAGGAAAAAGAATCGACCACCCCCAACCCGTCCCTCTCGCTCATGCACAACTGGGGTGCGTTCAGCTCGCTTGAACGATTGCTGCATTGCGAAACGGTTTGTACTGAACAGGTTTCCTCCAAAACGGTCTCATACGTTCTTGAACAAACTTTGAGGTACGTTTGCTCCCGTTTGGTGGGTGTGGCTTGAAGCAATAAGTGACGTATTTAAAAAGGGCAGTGGCCATGCTGACTCAGTTCCCCAACCCACAACCAAACCTGCTCTGTTTTTCAAGTGGTCATTCAGTACAGCACCGTTCCCATTAATTTGAACATTCCAGAACGTAAAAACGTACTGAACGCCGCCCAGTCACACGGACACCCACACACCCTCTCCCAGGCTGCTGTAGTCTGTCATCATGGGGCTGGCTTCTCCTCTCCTTTCAGTGACGTGGTATAACTAGCAGGTGAATTGTGGTGACTGACAATCTCGACTGGAGAGCCAAGTTAGGCCACCTGCTTCCTCCACCTTCAATTAGAGCCTACAGTAGGGGTCTGGTGTGTGTGTGTGTGCACACAGTCAGTTCCTCCAGTAGGTTAGCAGCCATGTCTGTACCTTCTGAGGGCCATAAGGGGCTGCCAGGTCTGTCTGGATCTAATCATAGCCTGTCTGTCTCTCAGTGTGCTGAGTTGTTTTATGGCACTGATACATACAAACATGCAAATCAGAGAGGTAGAAGGTGAATTCGTGTTCCTTCCTTCTATGCTACAGCCCCACTGAAGGAGGAGGAGGAGCCTGTTTTCAAATAAATTGGAAATGTTTTCATATGAATTGTAAATTATTATCTGTGCTTGGTGTCATCATCTTGACATCTGAAGAAGAAGTGGGTGGATGTGCTTTCTGAAACAACAACAAACGGGGAGGGCATCTTAAGAGCAAGAAATATAAAAGAAATGGAGAGCTGACGTTTTGACAGTACATTATCACAGGAATAATTTATCAAAAAAGGCACTACGACTATATTACAAGGGCCCATATCAGATCCCAGGTTCCCAACCCCCATTACAACTACACTAAGCTAGGAAACAGCCACGAGAGAGGAAAGGGAGTCCAATAGGACTTCTGTTTGGCTTTCTCCTTGTTATTTCACCCTCAAGAAGTGGAGTCATTGTGCTAGACTCTTCCCCTCGTGCAGCGCGGGGAGTCTGGGACTTGGTCTTTTTTTGGAGGTGGCGACTCACAGAGACTATGTTCCTCTGTGTGGAACACACACACAGAGCAGAGGCGACGGAACGCCCCAGGAAGGAATGGAGGTGTGAAAGCTTTCCGGCTGAACTCTGCTCCACATGGGGCAGCAGCGTAGCCTAGTGGTTAGAGCGTTGGACTAGTAATCGAAAGGTTGCAAGATTGAATCCCCGAGCTGACAAGGTACAAATCTGTCGTTCTGCCCCTGAACAATGCAGTTAACCCACTGTTCCTAGGCCGTCATTGAAAATAAGAATTTGTTCTTAACTGACTTGCCTAGTTAAATAAAGGTAAAATAAAAAAAATGGCCACAGAGAATCTCCAAGAACAGAGAGGACAGGGCTCTGAGCCTCAATGTGACTGCTGGGGGACAATCAGCCCAGAAGACCTGCCAGGGCAGAGCAGGCACAGCAACCAACTGGGCTAGGAGGGTATGATCTACATTCTGGATTTAAAATTTTGCTACTAGACCTCTGTGGTGTATTCATTCAAGCATTTTAGTTAACTGCTACCAAGACCAGGGACTAATATAGTCAGTCGATGTGGTGCCATGGCTGATACAGTTGGAGTTAAAGCCTTTAAATTGAATTGTATAACTAGCCGCCACCCACTACTACGCCAAATAACTAATAAAGAGTAAAAGTCATAACTGACTACTTCCTGCACAAGAGGCCAATCGCTAATGTCGGACATGGCCTCTTTCCCCATCCATCATGTCATTGACTACTATGGATTAGTGTCTCCAGCTGATGCCCCTTTGTCGGTCCCTGGTCCCCTCCCCTACTGATAGTCCCGAGGCTCCGGCCCCAGTCCCCTCGCTCCCTAAGAGAGGACGACTGAGTGATCACGCTCTCCGTAGCCGACGTGAGTAAGACCTTTAAACAGGTCAGCATACCCAAGGCTGTGGGGCCAGACGGATTACCAGGACGTGTGCTCCAGTCATGTGCTGACCAACTGGCAGGTGTCTTCACTGACATTTTCAACATGTCCCTGATTGAGTCTGGACTACCAACATGTTAAGCAGACCACCATAGTCCCTGTGCCCAAGACGACTGAGGCAACCTGCCTAAATGACTACAGACCTGTAGCACTCACGTTCGTAGCCATGATGTGCTTTGAAAGGCTGGTCATAGCTCACATCAACACCATTATCCCAGAAACCCTAGACCCACTCCAATTTGCATACCACCCAAACAGATCCAAAGAGGATGCAATCTCTATTGCACGCCACACTGCCCTTTTCCACCTGGACAAAGGGACCACTTATGTGAGAATGCTATTCATCGACTACAGCTCAGCGTTCAACACCATAGTACCCTCAAAGCTCATCTTTAAGCTAAGGATCCTGGGACTAAACACCTCCCTCTGCAACTGGATCCTGGACTTCCTGACGGGCCACCCCCAGGTGGTGAGGGTAGGTAGCAACACATCTGCCACGCAGATCCTCAACAGTGGAGCCCCCCAGGGGTGCGTGCTCAGTCCCCTCCTGTTCACCCACGACTGGACTCCCTGGCATGATGACTCCTTGCTGTCCCCAGTCCACCTGGCCGTGCTGCTGCTCCAGTTTCAACTGTTCTGCCTGCGGCTATGGAACCCTGACCTGTTCACCGGACGTGCTACCTGTCCCAGACCTGCTGTTTTCAACTATCTAGAGACAGCAGGAGCGGTAGAGATACTCTTAATGATCGGCTATGAAAAGCCAACTGACATTTACTCTTGAGGTGCTGACTTGCTGCACCCTCGACAACTACTGTGATTATTATTTTTTGACCATGCAGGTAATTTATGAACATCTTGGCCATGTTCTGTTATAATCTCCACCCGGCACAGCCAGAAGAGGACTGGCCACCCCTCATAGCTTGGTTCCTCTCTAGGTTTCTTCCTAGGTTTTGGACTTTCTAGGGAGTTTTTCCTAGCCACCGTGCTTCTACACCTGCATTGCTTGCCGTTTGGGGTTTTAGGCTGGGTTTCTGTACAGCACTTTGAGATATCAGCTGATGTAAGAAGGGCTATATAAATACATTTGATTTGACTGCATGGCCAGGCACGACTCCAACACCATCATTAAGTTTGCAGACGACAACGACGAGACAGCCTGATCACCGACAACGATGAGACAGCCTATAGGGAGGTGGTCAGAGACCTGGCCAGTTGGTGCCAGAATAACAACCTATCCCACAACGTAACCAAGACTAAGGAGATGATTGTGGACTACAGGAAAAGGAGGACCCGAGCACGCACCCATTCTCATCGACGGGGCTGTAGTGCACGGGGCTGTAGTGTAGCAGGTTGAGAGCTTAAAGTTCCTTGGTGTCCACATCACCAAAACTAGAATGGTCCAAACACACCAAGACAGTCGTGAAGAGGGAACGACATAGCCTATTCCCCCTCAGGAGACTGAAAAGATTTGGCATGGGTTCTGCGATCCTCAAAAGGTTCTACAGCTGCAACATCGAGAGCATCCTGACTGGTTGCATCACTGCCTGGTACAGCAATTGCTCGGCCTCTGACCGCAAGGCACTACAGAGGGTAGTGCGTACGGCCCAGTACATCACTGGGGCTAAGCTGCCTGCCATCCAGGACCTCCAACACCAGGCGGTGTCAGAGGAAGGCCCTAAAAATTGTCAAGGACCCCAGCCACCCCAGTCATAGACTGTTCTCTCTACTACCACATGGCAAGCGGTACTGGAGTGCCAAGTCTAGGACAAAAAGGCTTCTCAACAGTTTTTCCCCCCAAGCCATAAGACTCCTGAACAGGTAATCAAATGGCTACCTGGACTATTTGCATTGTGTGCCCCCCCCCCCCCCCCAACCCCTCTTTTATGCTGCTGATACTCTGTTTATCATATATGCATAGTCACTTTAACTATACATTCATGTACATACTACCTCAATTGGCTCAACCAACCAGTGCTCCCACACATTGGCTAACCGGGCTATCTGCATTGTGTCCCGCCACCCACCACCCGCCAACCCATTCTTTACACTACTGCTACTCTCTGTTTATACATATATGCATAGTCACTTTAACCATATCTACATGTACATACTACCTCAATCAGCCTGACTAACTGGTGTCTGTCGGAATGAAGCATCGCTACTTTTATAGCCTCGCTACTGTTTTTCCATGTCTATTTACTGTTGTTTTTATTTCTTTACTTACCTATTGTTAAGCTAATACCTTTTTTGCACTATTGGTTAGAGCCTGTAAGTAAGCATTTCACTGTAAGGTCTACACCTGCTGTATTCAGCGCACAAGACAAATAAACTTTGACTTGATTTGAATTAGCTTTATTTAAGGCACAACTTAAGCGATCTGTTATTGTGAGCACGTGAAATGACAGCAAAAGGAGAAACATATTTGTAGAATGGGGAGCTGTTATTTAGTAAGGAGCCTGGGAAAGAGAAAGAAATACACAGGGTTCAGATCCATGGACTAGATCATTGACAGTCTACCAACAGCTTATGTAATAGTCTGCCAACTAAAAGCAATAATATTGTTGAAGGCCCAAAGATGTTACTGTTTAAAAAGGCCCAAAGATGTTACTGTTTAAAGGCCCAAAGATGTTACTGTTTAAAGGCCCAAAGATGTTACTGTTTAAAGGCCCAAAGATGTTACTGTTTAAAGGCCCAAAGATGTTACTGTTTAAAGGCCCAAAGATGTTACTGTTTAAAGGCCCAAAGATGTTACTGTTTAAAGGGCCAAAGATGTTACTGTTTAAAGGGCCAAAGATGTTACTGTTTAAAGGGCCAAAGATGTTACTGTTTAAAGGCCCAAAGATGTTACTGTTTAAAGGCCCAAAGATGTTACTGTTTAAAGGCCCAAAGATGTCACTGTTTAAAGGCCTAAAGATATATATTTTTTCTATCATTTGGCTTTATTGCCAGAAAATGTTATCAAAATAAGGAAATTATCATATTTTCCATAGCAACTTACTGTTGGAAACAAGCACTTAGTAATATAGATTATGCATCAACATTATGTCTGTAGTTAGCATAAATCTGGGCAGGGTTTAAATACCAGGCCTATATACTGTATATATAAATATACATTTGTGGCCTGCTGGAGGTCATTTTGCAGGGCGCTGGCAGTGCACCTCCTTGCACAAAGGCGGAGGTAGCGGTCCTGCTGCTGGGTTGTTGCCCTCCTACGGCCTCCTCCACGTCTCCTGATGTACTGGCCTGTCTCCTGGTAGCGCCTCCATGCTCTGGACACTACGCTGACAGACACAGCAAACCTTCTTGCCACAGCTCACATTGATGTGCCATCCTGGATGAACTGCACTACCTGAGCCACTTGTGTGGGTTGTAGACTCCGTCTCATGCTACCACTAGAGTGAGAGCACCGCCAGCATTCAATAGTGACCAAAACATCAGCCAGGAAGCATAGGAACTGAGAAGTGGTCTGTGGTCACCACCTGCAGAATCACTCCTTTTTTGGGGGTGTCTTGCTAATTGCCTATAATTTCCACCTTTTGTCTATTCCATTTGCACAACAGCATGTAAAATTTATTGTCAATCAGTGTTGCTTCCTAAGTGGACAGTTTGATTTCACAGAAGTGTGATTGACTTGGAGTTACATTGTGTTGTTTAAGTGTTCCCTTAATTTTTTTGAGCAGTATATATATATATATATATATATGATACTGTAGATAACAGCCATGTCTTTCTCACTACTGTTGCTGCTGATTTGTCAGTCTCAATCCAGTCCCATGACTCTTCCCACTCAGTGGTTCTGCCACAATATCCCTCCTCCACGTCATGTCGCAGTTTAAACGCCATCCTCAATTTCACAGCAATCACTTCATCTCTCGCAACAAGGGGAACATTTTCCAACTCGGTTGCCAAATTTGCAGTGCAGCTGCGGAGGGCGGCTTTGACAAATGCAATCATGCTGCGATCGCTCCATGTCTGCTCGATTTCCGTCTGTGAATGTCCCCAAACAGCAGGCTCCCCGGGGACCTGCGGTGCAGTGGTGGGTTTATCGCTGTGCCCAGTCAGCAGACAGTACTGCTCGAAAAGACAACCAGGGAGAATAATGATTCACCCAAATGACTTCAATGTCTGCCAGCACCATTCCTCCGAAACACTGTCTGCAAAGCAAACAACGTACGGTAGACCTTCATTCATGAATTTGTCACCTCATATTAGTTGAAGGGTTAAATGGACCTTGGTTGCTTTACGCATGTCTGTGTATGCATGCTGTGTGTCATATGTGTGTGGGTGAATGTGTGCGTGCATACGTTCATGCAGGGGTGTGTGTGTGTGGTAATAATTTGGCCCCCGTGAAAAGGGCACAGGGTTGGGGGTGGTCGATTCTGCACCTTTCATAAACCATCAAGCCATCCAGGTTATTCAGTAACAGTCATAGACGCTCCAGGCTACAGCTATTCTAACTCTCATTTGGCATGGCGGCATAGTGTATCCGTGCAGCAACCAGAGACACACAGCATGTGATATCCTGCAGAGTGGCTTAGTCTGGCAAAGAAAATAAAAAAACGGTGGTCTGGTCTGGTTGGTTCTGCTGCTTACAGAGATAATAGGTCACTGCTGCTGCCATCAGACCTGAGTCTGAGCTCCAGTCAATACTGTTGAATGGCCACATACGCTGAGGGATTCGATATGGAAGCCATAGGAGGGCCAGGCCTGTACAAATACTGTGGCTCAAGGTATAGGGGAATAAAATAGTTGCAGGGAAGATTGAAACTGCAGCGGAACACAGACGGCAAAGGGTTTACAGGTTAAACAAGATATAGCCTAATAGCTGTGCGGTAAATATGTCGTCTGTGTTTATAACACACCGTATGGCTAATAAAAATGACACCTTGATTGGTTAGTGTTTTCTATTCACACTCTTAATAACCATATTTTGAAAACTATTAGATCCTGGTCTGGAAAAAGGTCAACCATCATAGACCATTACAGTAAGCCATAGAACCTTATATGTAGTTTACCATGCTACGACAATAATCACACCCAGAAAATGTTCTCCTTCAAAAGGTTCTAAATACGTAGTTCTCGGTTCCCAGAAGTGATAAGCACAACATTCCTGCAACAGAAACTGCTTACAATACATTTCACTGGGTGTGTGTAAATGTGTTATCGGCTGTACTATCTTTGGCGTTAAGAACATGACATGATGAAAGACAGGGGCCTGGCAGACATTAAACAAAGCTCCGTTTTCTGCTTCCAAGCTGTTCCTCCAGCTATACCACCACATCAAATTCAAAGCTTACATTTAGTAGCAATGCTGAGGAGAAATGCTCAAACACCTTCAACACATGCTGAACAAGGTGGGAAAATGCTATCATCGGGTGTAATGTCTGGCCAGGCAGTGACAGCATTCCGTATCCAACCCAACTCAGTCAAATATATTCTCCCCCTGTCCCTCTCCCTCCTCACATGACAACCAATCCACAGCTGTTTGTGACAGCTACCCACTGACATATACTATGTGTCACCTACAGAAAAAAAGCAACACACAGCATGAGAAAGTTCACACCAACAACAGCAAAGGAACTAGGTAGGATGATAATTGAGTTCTAATTGGTTGATACAGCATGCAATCCTTTAGTGACTATACACAGGGACAGTGGAGACGGAAACAGCATCGCCACTTCTCCCACAACTGTACAGGAATTATGTGTAACCTTACTAACCATGTAACACAGCTACTGTCTCATTGCTGTATTACTAACTACCATTTAAAACAGTTTCCAACCATCTGATGTCTCTCACTGGTTTCCTGCTATGTAAAGGCCATCTGTGGAGGCCTGACAGGGGAGCGGTCAGTGGTAGGGAGTGGTGGCCAGTCCAGATTAAGTGGATAGGGCAGGAGGCGGTCACTCCCAACACATCAATGAGGCCCCTAAAACAAAACTGGGCAGAGTGACGAACAATGAGGCAGAGATGGCAGATGTGCCATCTCGCACACACACACTTTATGGATTCAGCCAGGTCCTAACTGGCCTCCATCAATCTCCAGCGCCGGTCACATCTGTCTGTGTTAACGGTTTACAGCCTCTCAGAGCAGCAAAACAACAATACAGCAACAATTCCAACAGGCACTTTGATGAAGTGCCTAACAATAAGGACCCTCGTCTGAACAGCGCAGTAGGCCTACTCCCGTCAATGCTGCTCTGGCACAACACACTCACATACTATTTTAGGCTCTCGGACAGGGTGGTGGTGGAAATTCTTTTTCCTCTTAAATTAAAAAAAATAAATCCCTCTTATTTCTTGACCTGAAATACCAAAATGTTCAAATGTATAAATAGCACAGTGAAGAAGACCAATTAGTGCATGCCAAGTGACTGGTAATGTCTGGAGGGCTACAGAGGGCATTTGTTACAGGGTCTCATGTATGAAATGATCTTCTCTTAACATTGGTCTGTTAAATAGACCACTACTATACTGTCCGCCTTCGGAAGTAGGCTAAAGACCAGCCCTTGGCAGGGAAGATCTGTGTGAGAACAAGAGTGTTACTGAAACCCGTTAACTGAGTCCTTTAAAGTGATTAAGAAGACAGTACTGAAGCTGCCTGGGAAGCAAATCTAATCCAGTGTGGAACTTCCATTAAAACAAGATTTCGTTCTAATCAGAAATGTCAAGGTGTCATATAGATTTTATAAAACCCAACAAAAAGATTGTTGAGCTATGGAGCTTATTTTATTAATATCCATAGGCTATCTGCATTCTTGAAACAACTTTAGGCTATCATTAAAAATTACAGTAAATAAAAAGGTTGAACAAAAAAAAGAGCTGAACATGTGTATCTTATAAAAGGTCTTACCATCTGACCTGGGCTGTACCAATAGGGAAGTTTTATGGATTATTGCCACGGTGGTTACTCAATTGACTTAGACAGTGTCAGCAATTACAAATGTAATGGCACGAAACAAACAAGCTTAATTTGTACCGACCCTTCATAAGGAACAGAGAGAGGGAGAGGCCATCTGTTGTAGGGAAAAACAACATGTTGAGACCGCATACGGCTTGGCTCTAAGGGAAGGCGGCCCTATGCTATGTGCATTAGAACGCTAACCGCTAATATCAAGGACAAACTAGCACACAATGGAAAGGGTCAAGCTATGTTTAAAAATGGCAAAGTGTGTAGTAACCCTTTATTCAAGTGTGCAGGCACCTAGCACTGTCGTTTGGTTAGCAGTGTTTCTGTAGCGCACAAGATGGAGTTTGCTAAATAAAAAATGGCCACTGGATTGATGCAAACAATCATGATATTCTGCCAGGTATGCAGAGTCAACTTTGTAGCTAGTTAACATTTAATTGAGAAAGTTTTTGGGAAAGTCTTTCCATCTACCAGAAGATGGTTAGGCCTTAATTGTTTGAAACCTGATCGTTTTACTTCATATGATGAGACCTGCCTTACCTTGCTTCAAAGCAGCAAAAGCAAAATCCGACCAGAGAAATGTTGAGCGAAATATATTGTGCTCTCCTGTTCTAATGATTTTCAAAATCAACGCTCTTTCATTGTTTAGCAGCCAAAGGCATTATCCTAGTCATATTAGCCCACTGAATGAAAGTGGGTATTCGGCGTATATCCTCCACTACACCACTGAGTACAGGCCATCCAAAGAGGCTCTAGGACACATATCTCTCTACTTCCAGAGGTAAATGGAGTCTCTCTCGTTCCATTGTTCCAGAACAGTCCACGGGGGACAGTTAAGAGGCTGAGTAGTGGCTGAGTCAGCATCCTCCTGCTCCAAAAACGACTCGACACAGATTCTCCTTCATGTCACTGATTTTCCTGCAGCACGGCTATGGGAATAGCAGGATTTAGGTCTCTGGACCTCCAGCTCATTTAACAGCCAAAACACTGCTCATGACAGAGATGGGTGAGGAAGGGGAATGGCAGGCATGGGGCAGTTTAAATCCAAACGGCTCAAATTGGATTCTCTGAAGCCAAATATTTACTTTGGCGATTAGCGGCATATAAACTGCTTATGCTAATTTGAGCCTCATTTTGCAAGCTTGTTCTGAAAAGCATCTGTAAAATGCACCATAATTTAGCCTGGACCTTAGCTCAGTCCACTTAGCAATGTCCCTATATGGTGTGAGTGAAGCATGCCCACTGTCAGACCACATCTTTACGTTGTAACCTATGGATATGCCACTCCATTATTTCTGCTTAGGCCTACACCTCTCATTTAAAGACCCACTCCAGCTACTTTTATTATCTTTTCCACTATTCCAAGTATAAATACAGTAAAATACACACACTTAAGGGGAAAATATATAATATTCTTTGACAGTTTTCAAAATTCAATGAAGTGGTCAGATGGGTGCAATGTGATGTAATTATGTTCCGACCCCCTGACCAATCCGCTCAAGAAAAGAAAAAAATTGTCCCGTGGCTGAATCTAGTTGATCTCTGTTTTATATGCTGTGAAGGTACTAAGGTGTACAGTCCTGTACATAGCCTATACCTGTAGTAGTCAACTCATGTGACAAAACGTTTCATTTGAAGAAGAACATGGGGAAGAAACCGTGGACAGAGAAGATAAGATTATCTGCCCCCATGCCTGCTAGCTAGTATACCTAACGACTTCACGCTCAGTGACTCGTCAACTCCAACATGTGTTCACCATTCTGAGCAGTGAGCAATAACAGACATCAGCCCAGCAGACTGACAGAACAGAACAGACTGGCTCCTGATGGCAATATGATACCGTAGTATATAACCATATCAAACAACCACTACAGCAGCCTCCACAAAGGCCAGAGAGAAAGAACCGAAGCAGGACGAGATGAGGGGGGGAGGAGTAGCAGTGTAACATACAGCATCTCCCTACCAATGTTCATTAACCATTCACTCTGATCCAAGCAGCAGTGACAGGTTCAGAGCAGGTATTAGGGCAGGTATTGAGCGGTCAGCGTATGGTGAATGAGGCCTGGTGTAGAGCGAGGTAGTGTGTGACAGACAGACAGACTGATGGGGGCGGTGAGACGTGCTGAGTGAGTGACTGGAATGATAGGCCTTCTCACAATCTGGTTACCACTCGTAAAAAACACACACACCTTCTCCAATTTCAGTGTTTTTGTCTCGATTTCCCCCATTTGCTCGTACTCAATCTCTTCCCCCACTCCCGCATTCCGTCTATAGGATGTAATGAATTCAGGAACAGAGCGTCCTCTCACAAACATGCCGTGAACACAACTCACAGGGGAAGAGTGTGTGTTTCTCTCCTTCTCAACTCAATCACCCCTCTCCTCTCACTAATGGGATACCCACTAAGCACATTTCACCCTCCTCTCTCTCTCTCCTTCCCTCCCTCTCCATCCCATAATAATCCCCTACGGCGGTTCACAGAGACACAACCATGCCAAGCCCTGCTAACATCCACTGTTAGCATCCGCTGCTATTGAGAGCTAATCCTAAAACTCTGAGATTTTCATTTGATAATGAGATTAAATGGCCTAAAGCCGTAGCCTCTGCGGTTTCTAAGCTGCAGAGAGGTCTTGGAACATGGTATTGAAGGCTGGCCAAGTCACTTCACAACTTAACACAATAGATGTATTGCAGAATTTCACTACCGTTTGGGAATTCTAGGCCTAACCAAGACCTAAGTATTTTTCCATAGGTGTAGCATGCAGCCATGGCTAGCATAACGTTTCTGCCAATAAAAATGTAATGGGTGTAATGGTTCTGTGTAATCCCTGATGGATGGAGAAGACACGTTCAGTGAGACCAATTGGATGAGCAGACATCTTAGAATGCTCCGAACATTACAAAGCCACATAGGGAGAGTTGGGTGTTATAAGGAAGGGAGAAATGTAATACCTCAACTTGTCCAATTAAAAATATTTTAGTTTTTGGTTGCAAAACATTTTGGGGAGTCGGAAGTGCCCTATTGAACATGACTCAGAATAGTAACCAGGTTACATGTCGTCACCTACCCCCTCCCTGACAGGACAACCTTACCTGGCTCAGCACCACTCCAACCCAGCAGGGGACAGACCATGAGAGGCTGGACATGTTCCACTGTTTACTTGTGAGAGCCATCTGTCTAAGTCTACACTCACCCATAGAAACGATAGAACAGGGGCATCAGATCAGAAACGATAGAACAGGGGCATCAGATCAGAAACGATAGAACAGGGGCATCAGATCAGAAACGACTGAATAAGGAAACAGGCAAAGGGGGAAGGACCAGAGAAGGGGAGAAAGAAAAGCTCTTCAGTTATCTAACGCTTCCGTTTTCAATTACAGTATCCCATCCTCTGTGGTTAAATATATCATGGGTAGATATCTATAGCCTTTCTGGAGCATCCATCACTGATGCTCAACTCACTGGTCTCAGTCAGCAACCACAGCCCTGTCCAGGTCAGCTCAAAACCAGACATCGGGATGTCTTTTACCTGGCATTGTCTAAAAGGCAGATGAAGGAATGCTGAAGATTATTCCTGTTTAGCCTATTATCTTGGTTTTACAAATCACTAGTCTAAAGGCCAGTTTTATATTTTATTGCTTCTTTCAATCAGCACAACATTTTTCAGCTGTGCTAACATAATTGCAAACGGGTTTTCTAATGATCAATAGCCTTAAAAAATGATAAACTTGGATTAGCTAACACAACGTGCCATTGGAACACAAGAGTGATGGTTGCCGATAATGGGCCTCTCTACGCCCATGTAGACATTACAAATCTACCATTCCCAGCTACAATGGTCATTTACAACATTAACAATGTCTACACTGTATTTCTGATCAATTTGAAGTTATTAATGGACAAAAAAAAGTTGCTTTTCTTTCAATAACAAGAATTTCTAAGTGACCCAAAACATTTGAATGGTAGTGTATGTAATTATGACTATTTGTCGATCAGATCCATCAAATTGACTTGTATTCCCTTGCCAGATAATAACCCCTAACATGCATAGAAGGAGAGAGAATGGAGATGAGAAAAAGACAGAGGGGAAACTAAAAACAGCCAGAGGTGTACAGAGAAAGAGAAAAAGGAAAAGACTGGAGAAGAGCAAAGGGGTAAAAGCAGGAGAATGAGTGAGAACGAGAGAAAAGTAGAGAGCACAAGACAGAGGAGTGAAAGAGCGAGAGAGAAAGAGCGAGAGAGAAAGAGCGAGAGAGAAAGAGCGAGAACACACAGATGAAAGGCCGCAGGGGGAATCAAGCCGAGCCCATTCAGACTGATTGATGTCTGCAGGGTATTAAAATTCCAGTGCAGTGCTGCAGTCGGCCTGGCCTCCCAGAACACAACGCTACCAGGAACCTTGCCAAGGGTGACGTGAAGAAGACCCAACCTCTAGCTGCAGATAGAGATCTCCCATAGCAACAGGGAAGTCAAACCACAATCTGCATCACTATCGTGGGTTACGTCATACTAAAACATGGGCAATGTCAGTCTAACCACCATTTGATACGACTTCTTCTGATATGTGGGGGTAGAATGGATGACACTGTGTATAATGGACATTGGGCACAATCATGTCCAAACAGACTGGTAGGGAGGCAGGGACTTGTTTTGTCCGAGGCAGCAGGAGTTGTTTGGTATTAAACACAGACTGAATAGGACCAGCATCCAATCTAATGCTGCAGAGAGAGAGAGAATACTAGCCACAGTAATAGCCTAGAAGAGACAGGCATCCTCTCTGATACAGCCCAGGTTAGTGTTGTGTGCCTTGCAACAACAACAAATTATTCAGACCCTTTGGATTTCTTCTAATTGTATTATTTATGCTACCTGACCAGAGCCCAATGGGCCCCGACATTATACATCGGGTTAGAGCTGGGTAGGGGCTGTTTTTTCATCAATAACTAGGGTAAGGGCAGGGCATCACTAAATTGATTACTCACGTTTTGAAGCCGAGCCATTTGCACATGTTCTGCGCCGACTCAGATCATAACGTGGTGTCAGCAAGGCTTCATCCTCGTCACACACATGACGAGATAATATTCATATTTTCTGTGAAATCATGTTTTGTCAAAGTTTAGAGTGATGAAATATAGCTAACTGCTATATTCTGTCTCTTCATTGAGTAGATCAGCCAAAGCGGAGCAATTGCTATGGATACTCAGATTTAGAGTGGCCATAAGCAGAGCGCATGCAGAGCGCAGGGAGCGAGTGATGGAGCGGAGCAGCTAAAGGATTTACTAACAGAGGAAGTTCTGATTTCAGGCAGGGCCTTAAATTTGGCAGAAGCAATCGGACCTGTGTAGGGTAGGGCCTGAAAACCCTAGTGCCCTACAGGGGCAGAAGGAGGGCTTAAAATTCAAGCCCATACAGTGCTCTAGGTGTTCCTCTTGTCCAGGTGGCAGAGGGGAGAGCGGAGCGCAACCGCGATTGCGTCATCTGTGGATCTGTTGGGACGGTATTCAAATTGAGGTGGTTCCAGAGTGTCTGGGATTATGGTGTTGATGTGAGCCATGACCAGCCTTTCAAACGATTTCATGGCTACAGATGTGAGAGCTACGGGTGACCTTTGCATTCTTTGGTACAGGGACTATGGTGGTCTGCTTGAAACATGTAGGTATTACAGACTGGATCAGGGAGAGGCTGAAAACATCAGTGAAGACACTTGCCAGCTGGTCAGCGCATGCTCCAAGTACGCGTCCTGGTAATCAGTCTGGCCCCGCGGCCTTGTGAATGTTAAGGTCACACATCAGCTACGGGCAGCGTGAATTCCTTTCCCAGACTCTGGTGTAAAGCAGACGGAAGCAGGTATTCCTCCATGACTTTTTCTGTGCTTAGGTCCTTCCCATTTATTTTTCTTCTGAAAAACTCCCCAGTGTTGTGTTGAATTTACACCAAACATAAGGCTACGCATTTGTCACATGCGCCGAATACAACAAGTATAGACCTTACCGTGAAATGCTTACTTACAAGCCCTTAACTCTTCTTGAACTGCACTGTTGGTTAAGAAAATATTTTTTGAAACGAATGTAAAAAATAATAAAAAGTAACGATAAAATAACGCGGCTATATACAGGGGGTACCGGTACAGAGTCAATGTGTGGAGGTACAGGTTAGTCGAGGTAATTTGTACACGTAGGTAGGGCTAAAGTGCTATGCATAGATAATAAACAAACTTGTTGCATACAGGATGCATATTTAGGATTTTATTCTGTGTATGTGTGCATATATATACACATACACATACACATATACATATACATATACATACACATATACATATACATACACACACACACACACACACACACACATACACTTAGGTCGGAGTCATTAAAACTTGTTTTTCAACCACTTCACAAAATTATTGTGAAGTCATACTTTGTGCATGACAAGTAATTTTTCCAACAATTGTTTACAGACAGATTATTTCACTTAAAATTCACTGTATCACATTTCCGGTGGGTTTACATACACTAAGTTGACTGTGCCTTTAAACAGCTTGGAAAATTCCAGAAAATGACATCATGGCTTTAGAAGCTTCTGATGGGCTAATTAACATAATTTGAGTCAATTGGAGGTGTACCTGTGGATGTATTTCAAGGCCTACCTTCAAACTCTGAAGCAACATCTCAAGACATCAGTCAGGAAGTTGAAGCTTGGTCGCAAATGAGTTTTCCAAATGGACAATGACCCCAAGCATACTTCCAAAGTTGTGACAAAATGGCTTAAGGACAACAAAGTCAAGGTATTGGAGTGGCCATCCCAAAGGCCTGACCTCAATCCCATAGAAAATGTGTGGGCAGAACTGAAAAAGCATGTGCGAGCAAGGAGGCCTACAAACCTGACTCAGTTAGAGGAGCTCTGTCAGGAGGAATGGGTCAAAATTCACCCAACTTATTTTGGGAAGCTTGTGGAAGGCCACCCGAAACGTTTGACCCAAGTTTAAATTGTTTAAGGCAATGCTACCAAATACTAATTGAGTGTATATAAACGTCTGACCCACTGGGAATGTGATGAAAGAAATCAAATCTGAAATAAATAATTCTCTCTACTATTATTCTGACATTCCACATTCTTAAAATAAAAGTGGTGATCCTAACTCACCTAAGACAGGGAATTTTTACTTGGACTAAATGTCAGGAATTGTGAAAAACTGAGTTTAGATGTATTTGGCTAAGGTATATGTAAACTTCAACTTATATATATATATTACACACACACACAGCATATAAAACATCCCTGAGCAGTTTCCTTCCTGTCCTGCAGCTTAGTCCACGAAATAATTATTTACTTGACCATGCTTAAAGCGATATTCAATGTCAGATTTGTTATTGTTACCCATCTACCAATCACTGCCCTTCTTTATGAGGCTTTCGAAAAGCTCCCTAGTTGAATCTGTGCGAGAAGATAAATACTTCACTGAGAGACCTTAGATGTATGTATGGGGGACAGAGGAAGGGTCAGTCAATGTCAACCCCTATTAATTACATATCATTGATGTGATTTGTTAAGCCACATTTTTACTCATTAACTAATTTAGGTATGCCTAAACGACGGGCTGAATGGTTATGCAATGACTATTTTGGTTATGACTTTTTTATTCCACTTTGACAGAGTATTTTGTGTAGATTGTTAACAAAAAACACCATTAAATAAATTTTTATCCCACTTTGTAAGAAAATAAAATGAAGAAATCCAAGGCGTCTGAATAGTGTTGCAAGGCACTGTATGCCGACAGAGGCAGACGAGGGGGAGAAGGAGATAGCTGATCTGTGAGACAACTACCCAGAATGCCTCTCCCTGTGAGCTGGCAAAAGCTCTCTCCTCCCAGCCCAACCCCTTCATTTACTGATGCGGTGTGCTTACCTCAGCAAACTGCAGCCTGGCTGCCCTCAGTCACAGCTAGCATCTCTTTCCCTCATTTGCTCTTCACTCGCAGTTCCTTCACCTCCCTCCCTTAAGCTCTCTTTCCAAAGCACACTCGCAGAAGTACACACACACGCCTTTGCTGGGTCATAAACAACCGGATGTTCTGTTTTTCAGGGGAAATGGAAGAGAGCGCCTATGAAGCGACTTCAATTTTGGACATCAACAAGGCCGATGCCATCTTAACTCCTCCACATTTCCTGGATTGGTTTAACAGTGCAGAAAACCTCTGTTTCTATTCTCACCAAGACCAGAATGTGGGGGATCTGGTTTCAGGCATTTATTTTACGCCTGCTACGTTGTTATGTTACACACGTACTAACACTGGCTGTCTATAAACTAAAACGTGCGTACACAAAGCCTAACCAGAATCATCTATATTGATCTACTACTGCAGCTTTCGGCCTTGGAGCAATCCACTTTCTGAAAAAAAAAACATCACTAATCCACCGCACTTACCCGACTGTGCGTTTAACAATGGATATTGAGCTCCATCCAACTGGAAAACGCAGGCACACACACTGCTTTACCTCCCTGTCCTGCACAAGGCTGCTGAGTCATCGTGTGAATGACAAGTCACTTCCATTAACATCTGTTAAATCAGAAGCTAAACCACACATCCCTTAACACTGTAATATGACCTGTGTAAATGTACACAGGGTTAAGAGTAACACCATGTACATTAGCACCAACAGGAGCATTGCCATTTAGCAGAAGCTTTTATCCAAATACTGACCCTTGAAAGCTACTTACAGTCAACACACAAATATTCAGTACTGTATCAAACAGGAATCAAATCCAGAACTTTGATGATGCAAGCATTATGCCTCAACAACACATCTAAATCCACTATGCCCATTAGAGTATCAGAACTCATCTGTTGAGTGTACTGCTGTATCTTCCTCTTCCCACACGCCCCTGGCCTGGTTTTGAGATAACTGGCCTACCTGAGGATACTGTGTTAGGGGAATTTGCATTAATCTGGTAAAACCAAATGAGGATTACAGATAGGGGTGCTTCTGGAATAATGTAATAGTGAATGAGTGGTGAATGAAAGCATGAAGGAAATGAGAAACAATGGGTCCATACTTGCGAACATAAGCAACCTTTTAAAATGCAAACAGTTTCTCTGGCACAAAATGTGTATCAGCCAATTCAAATCGTAGATTTACTTGCACGTGACTGATGGGGTGGGAAATTAACAACAGCCAAATGGTGGTAGATTTTGGCATTGGTTGGTAGAATGTCTATTCTTACCAGCCACATTGGCGGGTGGTCTCACAGAGCATTTATTTCCTTTTTTCATCCAAATCCCACAAAAAACATTTGAGAGGGTCTGGGAGAGAGAAGCTATCGTTATCATCATAACGATTGGGAGGGGATTTGGGCTGCCCCTCAAATGGAAGGATAAGGAGTTAGGGCACTAGGGACACTAATGTCAACAATTTCTGTTCAGTGCTATATGAAGAAGGCACTGTCACGGACAGTCATGACAACTTCTTTATTTATTACTCTCTCCAATGCCCTCACCATCTCTTCCTTCAAGAAAGGCTGCCTTCCCACAGTCCCCAGTGTGTGTGTACCTGTGCTACCAAAGCCTGCCCCCCACAGACACAGGGAGAAGCCATCCTTGTCTATTGGGACCATGACAAAGCAGTGAAGACCGAGAGTCCCTCTCCTCAGAAGATCTCTGGGCTTTTGGCAAATCTGGGCTAAGGGCCTGAGCAAATCGGTTTAGCATGAGATGGTTGTGTGAGGGTTAGGGCCCCATTGTCGTCAAGTGACATTACAGCATGGTTACATTAATAACACATGCTTAGGCAAGTCATTTCAGTAAAATGTTCACCTGAGTTTAAACATATCTATTCTAAAACTAGAGAGGCGAGTCAGGGAAAGAGGAACTGTGGTAATGATGTGCATATTAAATGGTGTCACCATGTGTATTCCATAGGAGACTATTTTTAAAATCAGAGTGCAGCGGTGACAGTAGGTAAGTTGCTTCTAACCACTGATACGGGGCCAGATATGTTCTCAATCCCCTAATGATTAAATGTAGGATTGTGGCTTTGGCAATCTGATCCTAGATATGTGGTTAAGGGCTGCTATGACTGAGAAGCTCTTCAAGCCTTCCATTTTGTGCACCTGGCACCATGTTAGACCGACAGACAGAGATATGAAAGCAGGACTAAATGGGAGGAGTTCAGTCCCAGGCATCAAACGCTCTTTACAGTGACCAGGGGCACCGTGCACCTGCTCACCGATCACAAGTCACACCAATACAAATCTCTAAGCTCCAAACAACATCATTACTATATGATCATGTTCATATAGTAATGACAGAAGCAGAGCCATCTTTGAAAAATACACGGTGTGGATGCAGTGATGGAAAATCGGCACGGTAACACACATTCAGGTCATGTTTCCTCTTCAAGTGACATCCAAAGCTAAATCATGCAGACAGAACCTAGACGGCACGAGAGAGAACAATCCTGTCTATGTATGTGTCTGGTATATTTTTTCTGAAAGCTATGGTTCTTTTATCATAAAATATGCATTATACGAAGACAAAGCACATTACATTAATACATAAAACATCCACATCTTGTCGCTCTGCCACAAATATTTTTGTTTCTTTCTGAAAAGACACTAAAAGCCTGTCTCTCAATTCAATTCAAGGGGCTTCTCTCGCTCTCTCTCTCTCTCTCTCTCTCCAGAGACAGTATTGTGTGTGTGTGTGTTTTTGGGTTTGGTGGGGAAGATGAGAAGGCCTATGATCTCATCCTTAATCCCCTACATCAGCTGACAGCAGAGCAGACTCCTTTCCTTTCTCCTCAGTCCTCTGTGGGATTGGGAATTAATCAGAGTGTTATTCCGGATGCAAGCGAGGGAGTGGGAGAGAGGGAGTGGTAGGGAGAGAGAGAAAGAGAGCAAGAGAAAGGGACGAGGGGGGGGAGGGAAAGGAGAGAGCATAAAAGGGAGCGGGGAAAATGGGAAAAGGAGGGATGATACTGTAGCAAGGGAGGTAGAGGGGAAAGAGGGAGGCGGACAGACGGAGCGGGAAACCAGATGGAGGAGTGTGGGGGCTTTGCTGTGATTGCAGATACCAAATGATTACCCTCGAAGCATTGGAAACTACAATCCCAAAGAAGAACATAAAAACAGCCAAAGGGAGCCTGATTTCTACTTAAAACAGAGAACATTTAAAAAAGGTATGAGTTACTGGTTGGTTGAAAGAAAAAGAAAAAAAAGAAGAAGAATCTGGTACTGAAAGTTCACTTATAACCCCATGTTTACATTTAGTTTAATCCACTGGCTAATATGACAGTTTGAGTTTAACCAGAACATAGCCAATGTTATTGCTGTGGTAACTGACTGTGAACTGCAGACACCTACTGGGCTGTACAGACAAACGTCCTTGAGGATGGAGGAAGCCTACAGTACGCTGACCCCCCATCTCGTCTCAGCCGGGCCTAAGCTCTCCCCCTCCGACACTATTCTGCAAATCATTTCAGATTTTCCACAAATCCCTAAGCTTTATCCTCCATGCAGCATATGAAAGGTCTCGGCAGCACTGCTATTGGTTCTATATAAATACATTTTTATTTAAGGAATTGGAACACGTTTTTCCACAATATTTTCATTTTGTGACACCTAAAACATATTTCTAGTGAAAATATGAGTGAGGCAGCCTATGAATGTACAGGCATTTTCCCATTAAAATGAAAGCTGAGTGAAACCATTCAATGTGCTCAAGCTTCATACTGTCTGCAGCTCTCTCGTAAACCAATGGAAACATATTTGAATCTGACAGGAAAAAATAAATAGAGGAAAAAAAGAAAATAACAATTGCAGGGAGAGCAAGAGACGGAAAAGAAAGAAGAGCAAATAAGAGACCGCAAAAGAGAGAAATGGAGGGATAAACAGTTTGAGCAAACTCAAAGAAACACATAAAAATCTGACAATTCTTGTTTGAAAAGGCAGGTTTCAAAGAGCGCTAACATCCCGGACCACCTCAACTAACTGTCACAATCACAACAACAGAAAGCAGATTCAGATGGAGAGACTTTTCCGGTAAATAAACAGCCCCGTTGTAATTGCTCTCTCTCGCTCTCCCCCAGAGTCTGGGCAGAGGGCCCAAAGTGCTGGGAGCAGGAGCGTTGCACATGCAGCACGCACAGGCAGGGAAGAGAGTAGAGAGCAGATCTCAACACCCTGGTCACTAGAGCATATGATGGATAGGACTGTGTGGGGAAAAACAACACTAGGGGCATTTCAACCTCATTGGGTCAGACGGAGCATTTACGTGAATATGATTTAGAGAAATTCCCTCGGCGACAAGAACTCCCCTTGCTGTTCCATTGGTTGATTTAATGATCCCTTGTTAGAGGTGAGGACTGCAAGGGGGGCCAATAGCGTGTGTGGTGGGGGGAGGGGGGGATTCCAATCTACATAACATAATTTCAGGACTGAGGTGGTTGAGAGCTGGTAAATTGCGCCCATGTAAGGCCATTTTTCCTCTGCCGTGATTTCACATGCAAGAGCAATTTGTGTAAAAGGCATGAGAACAAGAAAGGTTTGAGGGCGACAAATAATGCCAGTCAGTGAGTCAATGGAAGGAGATGTCTGTGGAGTCCCTCTGTGTTATCATACAGGTGTACTTCTGTTATCTCCCTGTGCTTTCCTGCCACTCAGTGCTTTCATCATGTCTGATGGGCAGAGGAATGGAATGCCTATCTATTTGACAAACAAACCCTGCAAACATTAAAGGTTCACCTATAATTTAACCAAAGGATAATGTACAGTTCAAGTCAGAGGTTTACATACACTTAGGTTGGAGTCATTAAAACTCATTTTTCAACCACTCCACAAATGTCTTGTTAACAAACTATAGTTTTGGCAAGTCGGTTAGGACATCTAAAATTTTCCAACAGTTGTTTACAGATTATTTCACTGTATCACAATTCCAGTGGGTCAGAAGTTTACATACACTAAGTTGACTGTGCCTTTAAACAGCTTGGAAAATTCCAGAACATTGTCATGGCTTTAGAAGCTTCTGATAGGCAAATTGACATCATTTGAGTCTATTGGAGGTGTACCTGTGGATGTATTTCAAGGCCTACCTTCAATCTCAGTGCCTCTCTGCTTGACATCATGGGAAAATTAAAAGAAACCAGCCAAGAACTCAGAAAAAAAATTGTAGACCTCCACAAGTCTGGTTCATCCTTGGGAGCAATTTCCAAATGCCTGAAGGTACCACACGTTCATCTGTACAAACAATAGTACACAAGTATAAACACCATAGGACCACGCAGCCATCATACCGCTCAGGAAGGAGACGAATTCTGTCTCCTAGAGATTAACATACTTTGGTGCGAAAAGTGCGAATCAATCCCAGAACAACAGCAAAGGACATTGTGAAGATGCTGGAGGAAACAGATACAAAAGTATCTATATCCACAGTAAAACGAGTCCTATATCGACATAACATGAAAGGCCGCTCAGCAAGGAAGAAGCCACTGCTCTAAAACAGCCATAGAAAAAGCCAGACTACGGTTTGCAACTGCACATGGGGACAAAGATCGTACTTTTTGGAGAAAGGTCCTCTGGTCTGATGAAACAAAAATAGAGCTGTTTGGCCATAATGACCATCGTTATGTTTGGAGGAAAAAGGGGGAGGCTTGCAAGCCGAAGAACACCATCCCAACCGTGAAGCACAGGGGTGGCAGCATCATGTTGTGGGGGTGCTTTGCTGCAGGAGGGATTGGTGCACTTTACAAAATAGATGTCATCATGAGGGAGGAAAATTATGTGGATATATTGAAGCAACATCTCAAGACATCAGTCAGGAATTTAAAGCTTGGTCGCAAATGGGTCTTCCAAATGGACAATGACCCCAAATATTCTTCATAAGTTGTGGCAAAATGGCTGACAAAAGTCAAGGTATTGAGTGGCCATCACAAAGCCCTGACCTCAATCCTTTCGAAGATTTGTGGGCAGAAGTGAAAAAGCGTGTGTGAGCAAGGAGGCCTACAAACCTGACTCAGTTACACCAGCTCTGTCAGGAGGAATGGGCCAAAATTCACCCAACTTGTTGTGGGAAGCTTGTGGAAGGCTACCCGAAACGTTTGACCCCAGTTAAACAATTTAAAGGCAATGCTACCAAATACTAAATGAGTGTATGTAAACTTCTGACCCACTGGGAATGTGATGAAAGAAATAAAAGCTGAAATAAATAATTTCTCACTACTATTATTCTGACATTTCACAATCTTAAAATAAAGTGGTGATCCTAACTGACCTAAGACATGGAATTTACACTAGGATTAAATGTATTTGGCTAAGGTGTATGTAAACTTCCGACTTCAACTGTGTGTGTATGTGTATGCATGTATGTATGTATACACTGCTCAAAAAAATAAAAGGGAACACTTAAACAAGACAATGTAACTCCAAGTCAATCACACTTCTGTGAAATCAAACTGTCCACTTAGGAAGCAACACTGATTGACAATACATTTCACATGCTGTTGTGCAAATGGAATAGACAAAAGGTGGAAAAATTAGTGAGTGTAACGGATGTGAAATGGCCAGCTAGTTAGCGGGTACGCGCTAGTAGCGTTTCAATCAGTTACTTCACTTGCTCTGAAACCTATTAGTAGTGTTGCCCCTTGCTCTGCAAGAGCCGCGGCCTTTGTGGAGCGATGGGTAACGATGCTTCGTGGGCGACCGTTGTTGATGTGTGCAGAGGGTCCCTGGTTCGCGCCCGTGTCGGGGCGAGGGGACGGTCTAAAGTTATACTGTTACATTGATGCTGTTGACCCGGATCACTGGTTGCTGCGGAAAAGGAGGAGGTTGAAAGGGGGGTGAGTAACGGATGTGAAATGGCTAGCTAGTTAGCGGGTACGCGCTAGTAGCGTTTCAATCAGTTACTTCACTTGCTCTGAAACCTATTAGTAGTGTTGCCCCTTGCTCTGCAAGGGCCGTGGCTTTTGTGGAGCGATGGGTAACGACGCTTCGTGGGTGACTGTTGTCGATGTGTGCAGAGGGTCCCTGGTTCGCGCCCGTGTCGGGGCGAGGGGACGGTTTAAAGTTATACTGTTACATGAGTGTGAGTGAGATTTAGCTAGATCTCAGTTTGTTTGCATTGGATGTGTCTCAATCCACCGCACCACCAGTGTGGCACTTCCACATCTGCGGTGAAAGGTGGCAGAGCTATGAGGCAGCCTGAAAAATCGGTCTCCTCACGAAAACATCTGTAGCATCCGATTTGACCTACAAACTATTATGACCACTCTATGGAAAGGGGGGGATTCTCACAAACACGGCGGTGTTCTTTGTTTTGCTCTACGACCCCCAAGAATGTCAGGAGACTGGTCTGAAATCGGTACCGTCGAAGTGCCAACTTTGGTTGGTATCGTCCGAACCGTTTGTGCTAAACCTATGAAATAATGTCATCAAGGCAAAGGATGGTTCCTTTGAAGAACCTCAAATATTAAATATATTTTGATTTGTTTAACACTTTTTTTGGTTACTACATGAATCCATGTGTTATTTCATAGTGTTGATGTCTTCACTATTATTCTACAATGTAGAAAATAGTAAAAATAAAGAAAAACCCTGGAATGAGTAGGTGTCCAAACTTTTGACTGATACAGACACTTTTTTATCCCTTTTGCCTCATCAAATAGCTAAATGATCCATAGTATGACCATCTTAAAACAATGCCATGTCAGCTCAGCACCCCCCCATTGTCTTCGACTAAAGAATACTTCTTCATTGCGTCTTGGACCACTGTTCTCTCTGCTTGACATCACCATTAACATGCCATGACTATGTTTCATCATTTATGGCAAACCATAAACGTGGAATAAATAATTGACTTCAGGCTAGCAAGCAGAACCGTTGCGCTTTAAATGAATAATTCAGCTTTGATTGTTTCTTAAGTTGCGTGGCATTGCGTTGGCTTTTTCTGGTGCAGCTCCAACCAGGGCAGTCTGTGCGTGTTATCATTGATAAAATCAGAGCCATACTATATTTGGACACTTGTGAACGAGCATTACAACCCCGCTATGAAAACGTCCTCCAATTACCTTTAATAGAAAAAATGTCAAACTCATTTGGAGATGTAACTGGTCCATGAAATTTCAAAAAAAGAATAATAATTTGATCACATTTAAGTAGAGACGTGGGCAGAATGTTAGAAACTTTCAGTAATTTTTATTAAAAAAATGTAAACATCCTGTCTATAGCGATTGCCAAAAACACTGACAATGCATTCTGCAAGTTTGTTTGTCTATTCAAACAATTTCAGTAAATGCAACAGCACACATCTATGGAAAATATGAATTGATGTTCAATATTTTGTTTATCAATAGATGCAAGGTTTAGAGTTATTTTGTGCGCATACACCTTTAATAAATGAGGCCCCTGGGAGGTCACCTGGACAGACACTCATTGTTTTAGCACAGACCTCTTTAAAAACACACTGTGTGCATTGCAACCAACAGGCAGAATGTAGCCCTGCATTATAGCTGGATTTTTTTTTTTTTTTAAAGCTTGCTATTTCCTCAGAGTATGATGTTATACTCCTGAGGAGGATGAGCTGGCCAATCAGCTGACTACTCGCATTAATATTTTTTATAACCGGTATACACCCACACCATTCTGTTGTTAGGGTTTGCCCCCACCATTCCAACACAGAAAACCTGATTTTTAACATACTAAAACATACTAACATTTTTGAAAGGAAAACTATTTAATTCATATTGTAAGAAATTATAGGTCATATTTCATAGAAATCTGGAAACACCGGAGTGTTACTTTAAAGCAAACTTGCTTGCAACCAAAAACTCACAATAATAAACTGCGGTTATAGTGTCAAGTAATTATGATACCAGACAATAAAATATCGACCTAGCAGGAGCATCGGAAAGCATAAGGCAGATGAATGTAAAAATACTTTAGAATATAAGAATATAGAAGTAGGCCTATATTTCATTCAAACGCTTCACCTTAAATCGCTAAATAATAAAATAGCTGCGAACAGCAATGAACAGGGTTCACAGGATGACAGATAGGACACAAGATCAGTTGGATAACAAAGCAGGCACTATCACAATATTTCACATTGTTTGTCTGCATCATTTAAATCTAACATTAATTTGCATGAGACAATGTTCACTTGATCAATAGTTATTGCTCTAGTATCATATAGTGCCAACAAAATCTATAGTGCCACCAACTGGACTTGAACCAGACATCTAAGGCTGCAGTGAGTTTATATTCACACATCTTAAGGACATATACACAAGGTTTACATACCAAATTACATTGCCCCATGTCTAGCGGTTTAGTTCTAGTAGCCAGTTGTCTTAGGTTTGGTCTTTGACCCTCTAACTTTCTCACTCATCATTATTCACGATTCATTCAGGATTATACGTAATCATCATAGCATCCACATTAATATAGAAGTGATTAGAATCATATTATATTCCTATTTACAATAAAGGTGATTCCACATTTCCCATTCATTTTTTTATGTGCACAAAACAGTCTGAAACACAACCAAAAAAAACTGCAAATGCATCCAACAAGCTTGATGTAGTCATTGCATTCTAGGAATAGGGGACTACTTTATTTAAAAGACTCTTTAGGGGAGTCAATCATTTTGACCGCTACTTTTTTGAGAGAAAAAATATACTAGAACTAAATCTTTCTTTGAGCAATTGCATTAGTATAAAATATAATTTCCTCATTTCTTTTAGCATACAATATAGCTCAGTATTTGAATTATTTCATAATCATTCTTGCTCATCTTTGTCAAGAGTGTCAATCATTTGACCCACAGTATATAAAGAACATATTTGACAATCTTGTCATAATCACTCATTAGTGACATAGCAATTGAAACATAATTGAAAGATGAACATTGACCTATGCTACTGACCAGTCTTCACCTGACTAAACACTATCTGACCAGAGAGCATAAGATATCCTCCTACTTTAACCATGATAACACATACCCCTGGGTGAAGTCTTACATTATATGATCATGTAAATGGAAGCTGTAGGTCCTGACTGCACAATTTCCAGCCTCCCTGTCAGAGGCTTAAAGAGGTGTCGTCTTAGAAACCAGCTTCAGCACACGCACACACAACCACAGGATGTGCCTTGGAAACAAGCTTTGCCTCCTATTTCTACAGTTCAACAATTTGGGAACTGTTTTATAACGGCCTAATCAATTCCATGCATATGGACGAAGAGGCAAAAGAGTGTCTCGTCGGTATTCTGTGACTAAACCATTGTAGAAAAGAGAGCACAGAAAAAGTCTCTGGAACTAAACTGAACACAGGAAATAGTAATTATAGAAAAAGTGGAAATTGCAAAGTCAATGAATAGCCTTGACTGGGGATAGCCTCCATATCCCTGCTAAGCAGTGTCTTCCGTTCAGAAGGAAAGATATGCAGGAAGGAAGGAGGTAGTGCCAGGAGAAACGAGACTGGAGACAAAGAGCATAGTAGCACAGAAGATGCCACAGCCACCACCTGGGGGAAGCTTCTAGCTGCTGGGCCTATTTTAGAAGGAGTGTTTCCTGACAGGAAGTCCCATTGGGACAGAGTGCGCTGGGATCCACCTGAAACAGTGTGAGAAAGGAGACACACACTTCAAACTGCCGCCAACCAAAGCACACAAAGGCCACAGTCTTCTGCTTTGATTTCACCACCTTGTAGTAGTTTGTCAAAGGCCTGAAGAAAGCCTTTTTGTTGATATTTCATCAGGTTCTAGTTTTCATAAGCGCAACTCAGCAGGACCACTGCAGAGGCCTGGAGCGAAGCAGGCTGTACTTTGGCAGGCAGGGGGAAGCAGCTCTCTGATAAGACCACACTGCCGTTTGTTTTTGTTATGCCAAAACTACTCGCACAGCTAGGCTCATCTAGCGGGTGAGATGTTTAAAGTTGGAGATATGCTGTTTCCTGTTGGGGGATTAGCGGGCTGATTACTTCGACACAGCTGATTATCAAGCCCAACTGAAGTCCAGTCTGAGGGCTAAGCGTGGGGTAGGAACTAAAGCTGGTTGTGAGGGGTGTGGGGGGGAGGAACTCACAAGGGGTTGAAGTGGAGTGGGGGTGGGTGGAGGGTCATGAGGGAAGATGTCAGCGAGCGTGCTAGCATGCTGGGCTGGTGATGGATAGATATGCTAGCTAGTCACTTCGTTATTTACACTAAAGCCTGTTAGCATCAGAAATAGCCACGGTTGCTGGAGCGAGAGAGAGGGCACTGCCAGATGTGCTCTGATGGGATGACGATGCTGCAGTTGAGCTGACTGCTGCTGTGTTCCGCATACGAGACGCCTGAGAGGGGTAATTCCATTTGGGACGAGTAATGCTAGCTGGCTCAGACGGTTAGCAAAACATTCCTCTCACCAAGATGAAAGGTCCTGATGATGCTGAAAGGGAAGTGTTTATTTGAACACTTTAGAGGGGACCAGAATCCTTTACATACTTTTCTTTGGGACAAAAGTGCATTCATCAGATAATGATGTACAAAGAAACCTGCTAAATATTCATAGTTCACTCATCAACCCATTGTGAAGGATTCTCAAGCCCTGTTCCTTCACAACATTAAAACACTAGTCAGTGTTATTATGGCTTTAGTTTCTGATTTCGCTGTCATTGGACGGTGGCCTGTTCATAATCACAATAAACAGCAGAATAACAGTCTAGTTTCAACGACTGAGGCTGTGCCAAAACACCCACACACTACAACGACAGGATTATTCTTACTGTCTCACACGCTCTGGTCGTTGGCTGACGCTAATCTGCTGAGGCCAACTGACAGTACACCCAAGTGCCAAATAATCTGCATTTTCACCACGGTGTTGTTCTGAAAGGGAAGGAATTCTAGGATTTATTATACAGGCATCCATTTCCACAGTGAGGATTTCTTTCTCTGTAGGGTCCAGAGGTTCCGGGGGCTCGTGGTGTGGAGGAGCAAAAGATTCGCTATGGCTATGAATCTCTTCACGAGAGACTCCCTGAAGACAATACGTTTCAATGATGTATTTGTCTCCTTGCTGTATATGATCAGGTTTCAGCAAACATACTGAGCTGTAGTCATAAAATCCGCATACAATCTGGACGTGTTTGTTTTGTATGTACAGACACACTTAATGCCCACCATCTGTAAAAGACTAGTCAGTGAATTAAACTCAAGGTCAGGATGGAAAAGGGGGGGGGGATAGTAGCAGGATATGTGCATTGAATTCCAAATTGGAATCAGGTCAGCACTTTGGTTTGGAAGGCACTACCTCTACCACACATGGCCTACCCCAACAGCACATCATTCAAAGTGGCCTTACGGAATCAAAACTCAGTTCGGGGAGGTCACACACACACACACACACACACACACGAGGTCCAGACTTCCAAGTCTCATATTCAGACCTCTATTCAACCAGCAACCTTGTGACCCTGAAAATGTGACCATATCCCTCACAATATGGCTCTTTCTCCCCGCACACAGGGTGACAGACACACTGTCAGCAACGACCACGGTGAAAACACTTCATATAATTACATTTTTCCCAGAAAACATCACTGTTGCTATACTGCACTGTACCCTGTGATAGCACGACAGATATCTTCTTCATTCCGCTCAAGCTGTTTGTCTAAAGTAATGTCATGCCTCTGGGTTTATGAGCAAATATTCAATGGCCAAGAGATGTGACATTTACAACCATGGTCTCACCAGTTGTACTAATGTAAAGCTGTGCTAGAAGGGGAAAAAGGCTTGGCAAACTTCACGTCACAGTCCGTTTGGAGCGATCAAGAGATGAGTGAAGAAGGTCTGAATGAATAAGACTAGTATTTCAGTGTGTTAAACACACTGGCTTCAAAACAGGGTGATTTTACAAGTGACCTGCCCATCGGTCACGACTATACAGATTCCCACTGCCCTCGCTGGTTTTCAGGCCGTTTCTTGACAGCAGAGAGCAAACAGAGTTTCCAGTGTCAGGGGGTTTCAATGCTGTCTGATGTTTCTCTACCTCCCTTGATGAGCCGAGTGACTGACTGGCTGACTGAAGAAGCTGAGCAAACCAAAAGCGTCTGTTCATGTCTGCTTTCTAGCTTTGGGCTCCCCTTAAGAAAGGATCATTTCTTTTTCAGAGGGGAGGTTCAGCTCTTTCAAGAGCCAATGCAACCTTCTCTCTCTGTCCTCCATTTGCAGAGGATGATAGTTGGACATTTCTACAGTTTGTCTTTGAGATCTCAGAGCAGTCAAAGCCTTAGACCATGAAAGAGTCAGTGAAAGGGTCCAAAACATCATATTATTCCTGTCGGTGACCTTGAAAGAAGTGATCGAGCACGGAAAATGTAAAAGTAGATAGCCTTTGGTTTGAATTGTGCGTGTTAGTGGAAGACAGCTCTTCTGCGGCTTGACTACATAGCGTCTCTTTTCTACCCAAATGAATCTCCAACCTCTTGGTGTGAGAAGTGCAAGTGGAGTGCAAACGCTTTCCCAAACCAAATTTAAACATTTTAAATCCTAATGTCCCTTAACTGGAGGGTTATATAGTATTTATTGTAGTAGTGCTTTCATAGTGAACTCGAAACCCCAAAACACTTCGACAGGAACAGAATTCTTGCAAAATGACATTGAATTTCAAATTAGCATTTCGGGGATTTTTCTTGCTAATTATATGAATGAGGTCCAGTGACCCACAGAGGAGGAGGAGGAAGAGCAGTGGGTAGGAATTAGGAGGGGGGGGTGGGGGGGGGGGGCAAGAGGTTGAGGAGAAAGGGCTGGGAGGCAGGGAGGGTGGGAAAGGAAAGAAGAGGTCAAGCTACATAAGCACTCAATTATTTTTGGACACTTGTCTACATGGATATGCTTTTAACCTACTTGAAACAAGCCATTACATTTCGTTATTATCATGGCATTTAGCTTGTATTATTCAGGTTATTACTTTAAACGTTAAATCAACAAAATGTCAGGTTGGTGAGGATCTGACGCATTTTAGTATTGCCACAACATTAATGGAGTCAAGATATTTGCCTACCTTGTCTGTTTGCTTTTCTGCATATACAAATGTTTAAAACGGATCCAATTTCAACGCACAAAATCATTCAAACAAAACCCAAAGGACTTTCTCCCACTTGTACTGAAATATTCGCATTACATCACAAACCCTGCTGCTGTGGTCATTCGATGGCAGTGGCATTGCCATACACTACTGTTCAAACGTTTGGGGTCACTAAGAAATGTCCTTATTTTTGAAATTTAAGCAAATGTTTTGTCCATTAAAATAACATCAAATTGATCAGAAATACAGTGTAGACATTGTTAATGTTGTAAATGACTATTGTAGCTAGAAGATTTTTTATGGAAAATCTAGAGGCCCATTATCAGCAACCATCACCCCTGTGTTCCAATGGCACGTTGTGTTAGCTAATCCAAGTTCATAATTTTAAAAGGCTAATTAATCATTAGAAAAGCCTTTTGCAATTATGTTAACACAGCTGAAAACTGCAAATTCATTCAATAGTACACGCAAAACACCAGTCTCAAGGTCAACAGTGAAGAGGCGACTCCGGGACGCAGGCTTTCTCGGCAGAGTTGCAAAGAAAAAGCCATATCTCTGTCCAGTGACTGTTCTTTTGCCTACCTTAATCTTTTCTTTTTATTGGCATTTGCGAGAAGCAGGCCAGGCAGGTACTGCTTTCTATGCGTGCTCAGGCGCGCGCACTCTGTCAACATTAACAGGACAGAGATACCAGACACATGCTCATTGTTCACATGGAGCGCGTAAATGATGGTATAAAATAAACCCCAACTTGTTTGTCACAAGTGTAGCATGTTTTGAACTCTGCAATGTTTCCATTTCGAGAATGAGAAAGTAAATTAATACATGCATAACAGAAATCGATGTAACCAAATGACAGAGATTAACAGTAAATTGCCTGTTTTACAAACGGTAGGTTACCACATCGGTATTCATGAAACTGCATTGCGGGCCGATAC
Source organism: Salvelinus fontinalis (assembly GCF_029448725.1). Lineage (NCBI taxonomy): Eukaryota > Metazoa > Chordata > Actinopteri > Salmoniformes > Salmonidae > Salvelinus > Salvelinus fontinalis. The sequence goes on from NC_074666.1 coordinate 38,325,948, forward strand.
TGTACAGCTTAGTGTAACGGATGTGAAATGGCTAGCTAGTTAGCGGTGGTGCGCGCTAGCAGCCTTTCAGTCGGTGACGTCACTTTCTCTGAAACCTTGAAGTAGTGGTTCCCCTTGCTCTACAAGGGCCGCGGCCTTTGTGGAGCGATGGGTAACGATGCTTCGTGGGTGTCAGTTGTTGATCTGTGCAGAGGGTCCCTGGTTCGCAAGGGGGCGGACGTAAAGTTAAACTGTTACACTAGGCTACTATTCTACTTTGCCGCGATAGGAGAGCGGCACATTTTTTTTTACGCGCCTAGGGCAGCATATCGGCCAGAACCGGGACTGATTAGAATTGATTAGTCTATCTATTAAGAAAAAAATGTTGCCATGCCAGGTTGGAGAGGATTGGAACATTGTCCATTTGACAAAACATTAGCGCATTATAGGCCTCAGAGCTAGAACAATCTTGTCGACTGCTGTTCAATAACTAATGAAGTCAGATACAGCCAACCCTTTTAAAAATACCTATTTACTTATTTAAGAGCAAGCAATAAAAACAGGCATTGTATAAAAGAAAGTCCACACAAACTATTTTTATATTGAAGTGCCATAGCCTGTAGTAGAGGTCGACCGATTATGATATTTCAACGCCGATACCGATTATTGGAGGACCATTAAAGCCGATACCGATTAATTGGCCGATTTTTACTTTTTATTTGTAATAATGACAATTACAACAATACTGAATGAACACTTATTTTAACTTAATATAATACATCAATAAAAACAATTTAGTCTCAAATAAATAATGAAACATGTTCAATTTGGTTTAAATAATGCAAAAACTAAAAGTGTTGGGAGAAGAAAGTAAAAGTGCAATATGTGCCATGTAAAAAAGCTAACGTTTAAGTTCCTTGCTCAGAACATGACAACATATGAAAGCTGGTGGTTCCTTTTAACATGAGTCTTCAATATTCCCAGGTAAGAAGTTTTAGGTTGTAGTTATTATAGGAATTATAGGACTATTTCTCTCTATACGATTTGTATTTGATATACCTTTGACTATTGGATGTTCTTATAGGCACTTTAGTATTGCCAGTGTAACAGTATAGCTTCCATCCCTCTCCTCGCCGCTACCTGGGCTCGAACCAGGAACACATCGACAACAGCCACCCTCGAAGCAGAGCAGGGGGAACAACTACTCCAAGTCTCAGAGCAAGTGACGTTTGAAATGCTATTAGCGCGCATCCCGCTAACTAGCTAGCCATTTCACATCGGTTACACCACCCTAATCTCGGGAGTTGATAGGCTTGAAGTCATAAACAGTGCAATGCTTGAAGCATTGCGAAGAGCTGCAGGCAAATCGCATGAAAGTACTGTTTGAATTAATGCTTACGAGCCTGCTGGTGCCTACCATCGCTCAGTCAGACAGCTCTATCAAATCATAGACTTAATTATAACATAATAACACACATAAATACGAGCATTAGGTCATTAATATGGTCGAATCCGGAAACTATCATCTCGTAAACAAAAAGTGTATTCTTTCAGTGAAATACGGAACCGTTCCGTATTTTATCTAACGGGTGGCATCCATAAGTCTAAATATTCCTGTTACATTGCACAACCTTCAATGTTATGTCATAATTACGTAAACTTCTGGCAAATTAGTTCGCAATGAGCCAGGCGGCACAAACTGTTGCATATACCCTGACTCTGCGTGCAATGAACGCAAGAGAAGTCACACAATTTCACCTGGTTAATATTGCCTGCTAACCTGGATTTCTTTTAGCTAAATATGCAGGTCTAAAAATATGTACTTCTGTGTATTGATTTTAAGAAAGGCATTAATGTTTATGGTTAGGTACACGTTGGAGCAAAAAGTCCTTTTTCGCGAATGCGCACCGCATCGATTATATGCAACGCAGGACACGCTAGATAAACTAGTAATATCATCAACCATGTGTAGTTATAACTAGTGATTATGATTGATTGATTGTTTTTTATAAGATAAGTTTAATGCTAGCTAGCAACTTACCTTGGCTTCTTACTGCATTTGCGTAACAGGCGGGCTCCTCGGGAGGCAGGTGGTTAGAGCGTTGGACTAGTTAACCTTAAGGTTGCAAGATTGAATCCCTGAGCTGACAAGGTAAAACTGTCATTCTGCCTCTGAACAAGGCAGTTAACCCACCGTTCCTAGGCCGTCATTGAACATAAGAATGTGTTCTTAACTGACTTGCCTAGTTAAGTGTAAAAAAAAATATATATAAAAAAATATATATAAAAAAAAAAAAAAATCTGATTGTGATGAAAACTTGAAATCGGCCCTAACTAAATCGGCCATTCCGATTAATCGGTGGAACTCTAGCCTGTAGCGTTCTACGCATCTAGCATTAGCTGCTCGAGCATCAAAAGAAAGTTGGAAAGAGATGTAGAAAGTTTAATTGACAAACTAACTTAGCAAAATAATTGCTTATAATCATTAGTAAAAAAACTCTATCACACTATTAAGTGAAGTTTATATTCATGAAAATAAAGTTAATAAAAAGAAATCCTTCAATGTATGTAGGCCTATTTAAACAGTTTTTACGGTTATTTTATTTTCATAAAGGTCTTCACCCATAACCGTCAGTTACACAGATTTTCAACTACAGTCACAGCCCTACTGGTGACTGACACACTGATGACTTCCAGGCGAAGCTTTTCTTCTGGAAGTCAGGGGACAAACCTAGACATTTAAAACGGATTGCATAAGATAGAAAAATGTATTAATTAGAAGTCTTTCTCTTCAAATACTAAGACACTACATTTGTAACAAAGCCATTCTGCTTAAGCAACCAACCAGGACCTAACCAATCTGAGTATCCATGAAAATGATTGTTTTTTTACCTAGCCTAGGCAGAGTCCTCAACAACCAGATGTTCCGCTTTTCAGGGGAAATGGAAAGAGCCCTGTGACACGACTTCTGCATTTGGATGTTAACAAGGTGACACCATCTTAACTCCTCCTCTACATTTACTGGATTGGTTGAAGTGCAGAAGAGAACCTCCCAAAAATTTTCCCCCCTTGTCAAGACCAGTAGGGGATCTAGTTTCAGGGGCTTATTTTACACCTGCTATGTTAAGGTTACCTTTGACAAACTGTCTGTCTGTAGTTGATAACCTAATCAATGCAGCCCTATAGGCACAGGAACACATCATCAGGATCAATAGGGTCGTTCCACCTCAAAAAGCACAAGAAAAAGGATTGACACCCACCATCGCAGATTGTTCTAAAATCATTTCAGATAAGATTAGGATTCCTGCTAAATGTTTCAGTTAAAATATAATTTGATCTGAGAATTGATTTCACCCAAATTGTCAGTTTAAAATGTATAGGATTAATATAATATTTAATAAATATAGTACCCAAAATACGACTTGGACTAAACTTTTTCTAACAATGAGTTAGGAATGAGGAATCCAGGGAAATTTTTAAAAGCCAGCCATGGACCCTCACATCAATCCCACAGTATCAGTTCTCTGTGTTTGACAAGTAGAATGGAGCTGCGGCTCAGAGGATTGTTTCTTCAAGTTGTTGGGTTGATGTCCCATCCTACAAGTCCAGGCTCTGGCTGGGCTACTCAAGGACATTCAGAGACTTGTCCCAAAGTCACTCCTGCGTTGTCTTGGCTGTGTGCTTAGGGTTGTTGTGATGTTGGAAGGTGAAACTTCGCCCCAGTCTGAGGCCCTGAGCGCTCTGGAGCAGGTTTTCATCAAGGATCTCTTTGTACTTTGCTCCATTCATCGTTCCCTTGATCTTGACTAGTCTCCCAGTCCCTGCTGCTGAAAAACAACCCCACAGCATGATGCTGCCACCACCATGCTTCACCGTAGGGATGGTGCCAGGTTTCCTCCAGACCTGACTCTTGGCATTCAGGCCAAAGAGTTCAATCTTGGTTTCATCAGACCAGAGAATCTTGTTTCTCATGGTCTTGAGAGTCCTTTGGGTGCCTTTTGGCAAATTCCAAGGGAGTTAAGAATTGATTGTGTAACTCAATGACGAATTAGATATGAAGAGTGGAAATGTCAATATACCTGGTCAATGGACTACTTAGAGGGTAAGACAACCAATATATACTTGTGTAATTTGGGTGAACTATCCCTTTAACAAATAATCCCCTAATAGCAGGAATAGGACCATCTAGTGGGCAGAACCTGGTAATATCAGGATGTAGGGTGGGACATACTGTAAACTCAACTCCAAATGACACATTTCTCTGAACGGGGGGGGGGGGGGGGGGGGGGGGGGGCACTGATACTATATACTCTTTGTTGGTGTGGGATTGTGGTGGGGTGTGAGGGGTCTGTGGGTGTCATTTGACCACTTCTTTGGATTCCTCATGTCTTACTCAATGTTTGAAAGAAAGTTTGGTGCAAATCAGATGTTAAGTCCTATAATTACTTAATATTATATGAATTCTATCATTTAAAATGGTCAGCTTGGTTGGGTGCAATCAATTAGGTTAATTTCAGACAAAATAATGTTTCCAGAATGCTTATCTTATCCGTTTCTAACTACAGAAACAATTTCAGAACAATCAGATGGTGGGTGTCATAGCTTGCTGAAATTACATGGAACGACCCAATAGGAAACATGTCAGGTAATGGCTTTCTGAGAGGGCTAAGGGTCAAACCAATAGAGCCCAGTGAATCAGCAACAGCCAGCACTCTATATGGAACATTCCAGATGTCTACGTGTGTTTGATATTGGATAAGCCTTGTGATATTCTAGCCAGCTGTGCTTCACCTCTTCGTGGTGAAGTTCAAAAATACTAAATTCTCTCTTGCGGGCACTCTGAAGGAGAGCCTGTCAAATGTCCTCTGGGCTCTAGCCATTACTGTCACTGAGGCTATGGCTGGCCCTCATTGAACCCAAAGACAATATCATCCATCATCCGCCTGGGTTCCTTCTGCTTGCTATCACTTTGGCTTTGTCTGCCTTCTTTGAAATGCTTTGAAAAATGTCTTGTCATGCCACAATCAGACAGATAGCGGCTTCTGACCCTGTATTAGGTAGCTAAAAGCAGTGTTTGATTGTTGTACCTCCCACACCACACAACTATCTTTGTATTCAGGTTTCAGGGAACTGGTTAGAATTATTAAAGGCATGATGGGAGGGGTGTGTGTGTGTGCATGTAGGGCAGAATTTCTCCACTCTCCTCCCAACTGGAGAAAAGAGGGACCTCGGGAAGGTCAATTATATGAACAGAAAGCCCACAGTGAATCCACCAATTACTGCTATTATGTGAAAGACACCCAGGTGTCTCTAGGGTGTTGAGAGCCCATGAAGAGGGCTCATATTGCTGAGGGCATAGGATATTGGGTATGATAAATGGACTGGTATTTACAGTGTGTGCATGTAAGTGTGTACGTGCATGTGTTTGAGATTGTGTGAATAAAAATACTTGTGTGCCAGGAGGCCCTGGCAGCCTTGTTATAGGCGATGATGATGGGGTACGATTCAGACAGGGAGAGAGGGGAAAGGATAGAGGTTGTTTAGGGTCAGAGATGGTTGAAAGCCTTGTCTTTGTTTTGCTCAGATCAAATGTGAGTAATGGGGTCAAGTCAGAGGCCCTTTGCATTATCAGGCAATTTTTTGCCATCTGATAAATAAGCAAATAAAATGGGTCCTGGCGACATTAAAAACACAGCCAAAGTAAATATTAACCTTTGGCAATAATGTTGGTGAAACCCACTTGAACAAAAAGCACGGGTAATATTCAACTATAGGTGTGCATTTCTCTGGCAGTGTGGCTACTGGGCTGGCTATAACACAGACCGATTGAGGGGGGATGCCTCCCTCAATAAGTCTTCATCGCACATACAAGCTGTATACAGTGCCTTCAGAAAGTATTCACACCCTTGACTTTTCCCACATTTTGTTGTGTTCCAGCCTGAATATAAAATGGTTTACATTTAGATTTATTAATATATTAATAAAAAATGAAAAGCTGAAATGTCTCGAGTCAATAAGTTTTCAACCCCTTTTATGGCAAGCCTAAATAGGTCCAGGAATAAAAATGTGCTTAACAAGTCACATAATAAGTGATTTTCTCATCACTTCTGCATGTCTGTACCCCACATGTACAATTTTCTGTAAGGTCCCTCAGTCAAGCAGTGAATTTCAAACACAGATTTCACCACAAAGACAAGGGAGGTTTTCCAATGCCTATTGGTAAAAACAAAAAAACAGACATTGAATATCCCTTTGAGCAGGAGGAAGTTATTAAAATGACACTTTGGATGATGTATCAATACACCAGGTCACTACAAAGACACAGGTGTCCTTCCTAACTCAGTTGCCAGAGAGGAAGGAAACCGCTCAGTGATTTCATCATGAGCCCAATGGTGACTTTAAAACAGTTACAGGCTGCCCATACCGCTTGCGGCCCATACCGCTTGCATTGCAAAATAAATTTAGAAATCTATGTTATTCAATTATTGCACGCACACTGCTCAAACGCGCCAACGAGCGTCTGCGTTGCTAAGGGCTAACATAGAAATCAGTTCTATTTCTGATGCAGATCGCACTGCAAGTCCTGCCTCTCCCATCTCCTCATTGGTTTATAGAAGCAGGTACCCACGTGCCATCTCCTCATTGGTTATACCCACGAAGGTGACCGAAAGAGGTCAGTGGCGGTAATGCACCTAATTTATAAAAGTTGCCAATCGCAACATAAAGTCAAGAGAAGAAAAGGCCTGGAAGGAAGAGAGACGACTAGAAACTATTCGGTTGACCGTTTTGTGTGGATTAATTGGCGGAGTAGAGGACCTTGTGCATTCAGGTAAAATAACAACTCAATGTTTATATCCCAGGACAAATTAGCTAGCAACAGCAAGCTAGCTAAATTGGACAAATTAGCTAGCAAGTGCAACCTAACTAGCTAAATTGCCATAAATGTTTAATGCTTTTCGACTTGTCCCCAAATTAATACAATTGGTCCAGAGTTTGTTTGGATATTTTAACCTGCGTGTCGTGATCACGTTTGGTGTGGGGGGACAAAATAAATATATGCGCAATGTCGCATGCGCGCAGCCGGTTTGGGTTCCGTGTTAGAGTTTAATGGCTGTGACAGCAGAAAACTGAAGATGGATCAACAACATTGTAGTTACTCCACAATACTAATCTAAATGACAAAGTGAAAAGGAGAAAGCCTGTACAAAATATGTGGCAAAGAAATTAACTTTATTTTTCCTGAATACAAAGTGTTATGTTTAGGGCAAATCCAATAAACACATTACTGAGTACCACTCTCCATATTTTCAAGCATAGTGGTGGATGCATCCTGTTATCAGTACTTTTCAACAAAAATGTATGGAATGGAGCTAAGCGCAGGCAAAATCCTATAGGAAAACCTGGTTCAGTCTGCTTTCCACCAGACACTGGGAGATAACTTCAGACAACTGACATTTCCACCTTGTGTGTGTGTGTGTGTGTGTGTGTGTGTATGTATATATAAGAAAATTGCACAATGCAGAAATTGCTCCGCCAATTCCTGGTTACAAAAATTCAAATAGTTTGCCCAATTTTTGTTTGTGACAAAACAAGCAAGTATAGTGTAGAGAACCATTGTACCACCTAAATCGCTGTGGCTCAGTTGGTAGAGCATGGCACTTGCAACGGCAGCGTTGTGGGTTCGATTCCCACGGGGACCCATATGGGAAAAGTACAAAAATGTATCCACTCACTACTGTAAGTCACTCTGGATAAGAGAGTCTGCTAAAATGACTCAAATGTAAATATATTTTCCTTAACCCTAAGTATTGTATTTTCAGCTGTTTGAAGCTGGTGTACAAAACCAAAAGTAAAAGACGTAAAAACAAAACTTAAGAATGGGAAGCAAAGAAGTAAAACATATCTACGGCTTCTAGACTTGCCTTCAATAAAAAAATGACATCTATAACTCGCATTTCTATGTGAATTTGGTCAGATCGCTCAAAAAGTGACATATTGCAGCTTTAACTGAAAAATGTTTTCCATTTCTTTTGGTTTACTCTTATCAAATGTTAAAAATCCTAAATGAATCAGGGATGAGCAGAGTCAGCTACACCATAAGGACCCCTTATTCATGTCCTCATTACATGTAGTGCAACAAGAGCACTCATGGTCTGTAAAGTTCGATACTTTTGATAGATTTAAACAATATTGGAGTCACCATGGTCACAATCATAAAGTGTCAACTCCATTTGCATGATATAAATTTTGGTTACAATGTTACATTTATATTAGGTAATAGTGTCATAAAGCAACTGAAGAAAAATTCTAATGGCTAGTGTGTATACCACTTGAATGAAGAAAACATTTATTTTGCAAACTTCGTAAAAAACATGCTGAAAGATCTGATAGAATGGTTGTTTTTATTGAGGATTTCCAAAATAATAATTTTCCTTATTATACAAATGTTTGTATTAAACTTTTATTTTTGTCTGTTTTGAGTATCTTAATTGTCAAGTCAGTCAGTGGCTTGTCAACTGTCACTGATGGTAGCCCCCCTTAAGATCTGGAAAAAAATAGTTTAATCACTGTTCTGCAATAGATGCTTAAACAATTAAAGGGATAATGTTTGAGTTAAATGTTTTTGGTTCTAAATCTAGAAAAACATGCCAAAATGCTAACGAAATTAGCCCTGGAGCATTATATAGTGCTACAAAACAAAAATAAATTGAGATTTGTATTACATATTTGATTAATCTAATGTTAGAATTAACCAATCAAGACCTTTAAAACACTTGTTGGACAATAAATTGTACAAATAGAATACCTGTTATGGTGTCACAGAGTTGACATAAATCCAGTCATGTGCATTTTATGAAAAATAACTACAAATTAGGATGTTCCTTTACATGGTGTGATAGACCAAAGCATCATCTATCAAAATATACAGTATATTTCAAATTTTGTTAATATTAAGACAAATATTTGAGATAGTCCCTTCTTTTAACAATCCCTGAGCACTAAAAACTCTACATTTTTTCTCTGCCCCATGGCAAAAAACAGGGGGGAGGGTTGGGGGCTTGCGTGAAGACTGGGCTACGCCACTGGCTACAGACTGATTTAGTATTGATTTGTTTCTTTCAACCAGATACACATTAGGTCAGGCATCGTTTATACACGAAGAGATACAAAGCAGATATGTTGTCGATGATTCAATCAGTTCACTCTGTATAAGTCAATAGAAAAAAGACACATGCTCTGAAAATTGTTTTTGTATGTCTTTCCTAGAAAGACAGCCGTTATCTTCCTAGTTGGAAAATATGATAACGTAAGCAGTTTAGCTTAGAGTTGAGCCCAATGCCTACTCATATTATAGCCTACCCTCTTCAAAAGAGAGAGATGATATAATCATCAATGGACTTCATTGGGTGCAGCCTTTCAGAATGTCTCACTCTTGCTGCCATAGCCAAGTAAGTCCAGCTGGTTTTGTAAGTCTAAAGACATTCCACTTAGCACTGTGTATCCATTTCCACACAAAGGGAAGACAAACGCCTCCGCATTGACACAAGGCCGGATGGAATGTGTGGATAAAACACACGGGACCTTCGCTCACTCAGTAGGCTGAGTTCATACTCCATCCCATTTACAAACATTTCCCTCCTAACAGGGACAAACGAGCAGTTACATCGCGTATAATGAGAGGAAGCAGGGCCGGTCACATTGAGCTTTGATAGATTGACACTTATCGCCTTGCTCCTCTCGTCTCTACACTCGCTCGTTGAGATGCAAGAACGCTACATATGCTATGTGCAAATTGAGATGTACAAATAGAGAGAACGGTATGCTTTTGCAAAAGGGGAAAGAACTGAGATGTTCTCAACATGTAACCTTTTCAGAGGCTCCCCACAACGCAAAGTGGCTGGGACAGTCAAAAAGACAGTGGTCCAAAGTAAAAACTAGTCCATAACAAACAATGAATCCCCCCTCCTTCCTTCCTTCCTTCTCAATATTTGCTAATTGAGTACATTGCCTGCTGATTTTCTGAACTAGGAGCAGGAACCGGTGTCAATTGGTATGCTCTGTACAGTTGCACATTTCAGCACTTGGAGGGATTTAATTAAAATACATTATTATAAAATAATAATGTATAAAATACATTTTCCCATGGCCTGAACCGATTAATCTGACAGCTTTGGAATGGACCCGTTATATTGCAACCTTTCCACTTGAAAATGTATCAACATGCACCATGAATCCTTACATTGTAACCTTTACCCCGCCGCTCAACTATTAAACCCCGCAATAAAAACACTTAAAGCCAATGAGCCGTGATAGAGAAGGGATGTTCAATTGACTTACCAGTCGGTGGACGAGGTCTCGTTGATAACATCCTGGTAGGCTGTTAGAAGGGCCAGTCGGTTCTTGCTGAGATTCACAGCCATGTTGCTGTCTCTGCAATCATCCAGACCGGTGTAATACTGTAATGGAAGTAGAGGAAAGGATAGAGAGAGACCGGGAGAGATTCTGAGTGGAGGAACAAAGACAAAGCAGCACTATTGCCTCGCTAGCCGCGTGGTCCTAGTGCGATTTTCACCGATCTCTAAAAAACACTGCTGGGTCCTAGCGCCTCAGAGTGATCACTAGCCTACACCGTCAGAAGTCAGTACTATACCGTGATCTGACCTGGCCTGGCCTGACCTGACAAAGACCAGGGAAATGACAAGTCAAATCATTTATTTCTGAACAATATAGCCTATAGGAATGGGATCTAACTAACAGTAGAGAGGGGGCTTCGATTATTACACACACAATAATCTGGGGTTGGAACATAATGCTGGACCAAAGTCATATTTTTTACACTTTGACAAACTACATTCTCATTAATCCTCTTCATAACTTGCTCTCTGATAAAAACTGCCCAATATTTAATTGCTGTTATTGTTTTATACTTTGTCTGGTACTGGCTGGTTCCCCAGAGATGGGTTTGCTGTCTGGGCTGAACTGTGGAAAAGAGACTCACCCCAAAGCCCCCCAAGCCTCCAGGCTGTAGCTAGCTGAAACTTTCCTCTGAGTGGGAACGTTTTACTTGCAAATAACCGGCGCAATCATGCTCTGATAGTACCACATCCGACCCAGTCTGGAGTGTGTGTCTGGGATGAGAAATGTGTCAGTGTGTTATTGCGTCATCGTGCCCCTGGAGCTCTCTGAGTGAGCAACCCAAACCCTGAGGACTAGGAGAGTCTATACTGTACTGTATGCAGATTTGGCAGAGAGAGAACAGTTTTGTCTACTGGTAATTGGGATATAGACCCTAGAGCACAGTCTTGATCTACAGTCTAGTATTGAGTGCAGTCCAAAGCAGGCCAGTGTGTCAGATTGAGTAGGATGGTGTTACCCTTAGACACTGATCTTTTGTGTTTTTGCTCCTAATGGTTAAGGTTACAGTTTGGGGAGAGTAAGCTGATCCTAGATCTGTGCCTACGAGCAACTCCTACCCAGTCAGTGTTGGACAGACCTTAAGGGGCAGTCTCAGTGCTTTGCTTCCAGCAGTTTTATAGCTAATCTCATGCTATTCTACAGATTTTGCAATAAAGCTGAAAGAATTTTGGATTTTGAAAGCTTATTTCCTACACATTTTGCCATGAGGCTGAGGGGAAATGTTGCAGTTTTACAGCTATAATATCTGGTAATTCAGTTTTTGTTTGCCATGGCTTATGATTTGTTTATATGCTATCTGGCGTGGGGGGCAGCAGCTACTCTTCCTGGGGTCCAAACACATTCTCAAATTGTTCCAAGATCCTTAAGTAGTACTGAGCGATTTCCCGTAATGTAGTTTTTCTGGTTATTGAACAACTAATTGACCAATGTTGGTTCAAATCAAATCAAAATGTATTTGTCACATGCGCTGAATACAACAAGTGTAGACCTTACTGTGAAAGTCTTACTTACAAGCCCTTAACCAACAATGCAGTTCAAGAAATAGAGTTGATAAAATGTTTACTAAATAAACTGAAGTTTAAAAAAAATATCTCATAAATCAAAAAGTAACACAAGACATGTATATAACAATAACAAGGCTATATAGAGGGGGTACCGGTACAGATTCAATTACTTGAATTCCATTCAGTTCGTTTTTTTTTGTGTGAGCCCAACGGCAGTTTCTCTAGAGAGAAATCAAATAATTAATGAGAGAAATCAAGTCAAGAACTATGTGGACACTGGGATGAAGGGAGTTGTAGTTTTCATTAAGCAAATATTCATCCTAGTTCAGAGCAGAAAAATGGGTAATTAACTACAATGACCATAATCCATTGCACCTGTTCTTTCCGGCTCAGACAGAGATGGAGGATCAAAACCGTAATACTGTATATCATGGGTAAATTGTTACTGACTGACTGATCTACAAATAATAATGAGCAGTTATTTATGATGGAAGGTGATTTGTAGATCAGTCAGTTGGCAGTCGCCTGCACTGTCGAACAAACCCATGGACACACTTTGGCTGCTTTTACACAGGCAGCCCAATTCTGATCTTTCTTCCACTAATTGGTCTTTTGACCAATCAAATCAGATCTTTTCACATCAGATATTTTTCAGAGCTGTGATCTGATTGGTCAAAAGACCAATTAATTAAAAAATATATAAAAATTGGGCTGCCTGAGTAAACGCAGCCAAATTGTGTCCATGGGCTAGTTCGACATTGCAGCCGACTGCCATTTACGCCTGCTATTTTAGGTTAGATACACAGACTGCATGAGAGAGGAACATCAAAACACAAGGAGGAGAGCAGGGGGATAGAGCTGGTTCATGAAAGTATACCTTATCTACTTTGAAGAACTAGTAAAATGATTGAGTCAGACAGCTCTGCAGCATACTTAGGCAGGCTAGCTAAATAGGAAGACTAAAGACTGTACAGTATGGGGAGCAGATATAGATCATGTTAGATGGTCTGGCTGGCTGACTGCTACTGCCTGAGCAGAGAAGAGATGATGACTTTAAGGAATGAAAAATGATAAAGTCCTCAAATAAAAAGTAAGTATTTTTCTATTGATGTCTACCCAATGTGGAACTGACAGAGACAAGGGAATATTTTCAATGTTTTGGCAATTCAATGTTCACTATTTTTGGCTTTGGAATTTCCATTAAAAAAGCTCTAAAATCAATTGAATGTAATTATTTCCGAATCCATTTCATGTTTAAAAAAATAATACAAACCCGAAAACCGTGATTCGTTTTTTTAAAATCGAACCAAAACCGAACCGACCTCAGAAAGCACGAATCGCTCAGCACTCAGCATTAACAAAACTTTAATTCAAAATTATCTATCTTGTTAAGTGTGTTCAGGTGTGTTGGCCGCGCACGCCAATTGACTACGCCTGATCTTAATGACTGCTTGTAAGGATTAGCCCCTTTGTTCAATTTTAGCCTAAAATGACACACCCAAATCTAACTGCCTGTAGCTCAGGACCTGAAGAAAGGATATGCATATTCTTGATACCATTTAAAAGGAAACACTTTGAAGTTTGTGGAAATGTGAAATGAAAGTAGGAGAATATAACACATTAGATCTGGTAAAAGATAATACAAAGAAAAAAACGTGTTTTTTTGTAATTTTTTGTACCGTCATCTTTGAAATGCAAGAGAAAGGCCATAATGTACTATTCCAGCCCAGCCATAATATAGACTTTGGCCACTAGATGGCAGCAGTGTTTGTGCAAAGTTTTAGACTGATCCAATGAACCATTGCATTTCTGTGCCTAATTTGTTTATTAATATATTTAAGTTCATAACTGTGCACTCTCCTCAAACAACAGCATGGCATTCTTTCACTGTAATAGCTACTGTAAATTGGACAGTGCAGAATTTAAGCTTTCTGACAATATCAGATATGTCTATGTCCTGGGAAATGTTCTTGTTACTTACAACCTCATGCTAATCGCATTAGCCTACTTTAACTCAACTGTCCCGCGGGAGACCCACCGATTCTGTAGGGGTTTTAATTTGAAATGGGGTCTGTTTGAATAAACTAAAATGAACAGCTGTGTATGCATAAAAAACATGGCATGCTAGCTCCATCCTGGTAGTGCAGAGGTCTAATTCTATGGATAGAGAACAGAAGATTGTAGGTTTCCATCTCACTGATGCTGTGTCACAATAAAAAAACATGTGTTTGCATAATTACTACCGAAGGAAATTAATTTCCATGTGTCATTTCTGTGTTGAGAACATTTATAAAACATTCAGATACTTTATTCCTACAACCAATGTGACACCAAAAACATACGTTCCCACAACTTCCGAGGAACCAAATGTGTTAGCTGGGCCCATATATTTTGTTGAATAGTAGGAAATTAGCCTTAAAACTGGAACATTTTCTCTCCGCCCCATGGCAAAATGAGTAGAATCGCATGAAATCTGTTTTAAAATAGCAAATTGTTCTCTCTGTCAATTGGAAAAATTAGTAGAATGGCAAAAAATGTGCTTTTAATCTGCAACATTTTCTCTACGCCCTATGGCAAAATATGTAGAATTGCAGCACATTTTTCTCTCCGCTGCTAAGAGGGAGGCTACAACAATGTTTTGCCATAGGAGGGCTTAGGGCCCCCAAAAAGCTAGAAATGACTCTGGCTCCCAGGCCTCCTTGGCTCAACGTCCACATACTTCTGCCAGCCCTACCACCAAAGGGCCAGGGAACTGTCACTCAGAACACAACACGGGACAGGACGTGTCTAGCATCCATGAGAGGAACGAACAGGTATTGTCAATGGACATAGCGGTAGCACTTTACATCACAGTATGGAATAAACTGTTAATAATATGGTAATAGTATGTCTCTTGTATACATACGTTCAAGGTTTCATATTATTTTCAGGAGCGGGGGAAGAGCAATAATCCTTCATCAGCCTGACACAGATCACAGCATGCCACTCAGAAATAGAGATGATGACTGTCAATCATTTACCCCCCCACCGCCCTGTTACATCTGCACCTGCCACGCCCTATATTGCTCATCCTGTGTCTCCTTGACCTGCCGCCACCTCTCTCTCACTGTGTGTGATTGTGTGGGCGGATCCCCACCAGCTGCAACCTGTTCCATAATCAAGACCTCTACAATACTCAGCCCTGCCACTTCCATGCTGCCAGATCGTAATCTCTGCTCAGTCAGTCTACGTTTCTAGCCATTTGTTCCTGTTTAGATCCTGTTTTTCCTTGCCTGACACTGTTTCCCTCTCCGCTACAGTTCTGCCCGTTCTGACTCTGGTCCCTGTCTCCAGTCCCACGTCTTTTCAGTCCTGTTACTCTGTCCTGGATCCCCAACTCTACTGCTCCCTTGGATTCCCCGCCGGACCTGCTTACCCTGTACCAACACCTCTCGCTCCAGCCTCAGCCTCTGCACCTGGCTTCCTGCAATCCACCCGAGCTTTCCCTGGCCTGCACTCCATCTTCCCCCTGTGTTTCAATAAATACCTTGGTTACCTCATCCCAGTCTCCTCGTCTGAGTCTGCTCTTGGGTTCACCTGTTCCGCTATGCGTAACACCCCCCTCCATCATGACAATGCCATCAGTCATACTGCTCGTTCTGTGCGTGATTTACTACAAGACAGGAATGTCAGTGTTCTGCCATAGCCAGCGAAGAGCCTGGATCTCAATCCCATTGAGCACGTCTGGGACCTGTTGGATCGGAGGGTGAGGGCTAGGGCCATTCTCCCCCAGAAATGTCCGGGAACTTGCAGGTGCCTTGGTGGAAGAGTGGGGTAACATCTCACAGCAAGAACTGGCAAATCTGACGCATGTCCATGAGGAGATGCACTGCAGTACTTAATGCAGCTGGTGGCCACAACAGATACTGACTGTTACTTTGGATTTTGACCCCCCCTTTATTCAGGGACACATTTTTCCATTTCTGTTAGTCACATGTCTGTGGAACTTGTTCAGGTTGTCTCAGTTGTTGAATCTTATGTTGATACAAATATTTACACATGTTAAGTTTGCTGAAAAGAAACGCAGTTGACAGTGAGAGGAAATTTCTTTTTTTGCTGAGTTTATGTTCTCTTAGCCTCTTTATCCAACGATAGCCCCATCTCCACATCAATGACCCTCATACGACACATGCTCACACCCCTCTTTCCTTGCCGTCTCATCATATGAGGATCTGTGTTTGGCCCCGAGCGGCCACCCTCCCCTGCCTGTTAAGTGGGTTAACATTAATTAATTCTCATCCATTCGGTCCTCAGTGTCTCCTGCAGACGACTAAGGTACCAATTATTTTCACTGGTTATTGTCCTCAGGGAAGACATCTGTCCGGCAGAGACTGGGCTGGGATCCAACGTTCAGGATTCTCCAGCAGCAATATGCATACATGGTGTGTGTGCGTTGGCCTCAGTGCCCAAAGCTCACACCCTGTCTTAAATGGAGCAGCAGGGGATTGAGCCAGCAGCTCCATACAGGGCTCTGACACCAAGCTCTTATTTCTAATGGAGTCTTTGAATGGCCAAATCACTCTGTCGGGGCTGAAGGGAGGAGAAAACAGCAGCTTTTGCATGAAGCTCAAACTGGATTACACATCACAAACTAGTTCATTTAATCTGTCCGAAATAAATACCACAGCATTAGAATTCCTTTCTCGTATTTGATCAAAGTAACATGATTTCACATTCATTCAGAGTACTTTCAAACTGGGCTGGAGAAACATAGTTAGATTGAGGACAATAAGCAGCTTGTTCTGACTTTATAACAGAGTGGTATTGATTTATTGATCTGGTTCTATTTGAGGAAGTCTGGAGGGTGAAGGGGAGAGACGGCAGGTGGACAAAGACAAAAGGCTAAAGTTTCAACTCACATCTCCACTCTACACACTCTGATTACCCTGGTCCCAGAACTTTGTGCTTTAGCCAAGTCCTCCGACTATAAGGGATGAGGACCATATCCTTGGAACAGTCTGCCACAACTGACACATACTGTAGGCAGGCACGCACAAACAACAATTTTCTATCCCTGACTCACCCTCACGTCCAAGAGGAAAACAATCGCGGGGTGTCCTTATAAGTCTTGCTCAGACACAGGCCCCCCTGAACGCTCTCCCTCACTCTGCCGCCATGGAGAACAGACAGATGGTTGATGTGCTGAAAAAACACACTAAATAACCACCAGGACAAAAAACAAGACACTTCATTTGGTCAGACATCCCTTCTTCTGTGCTTTATTTTCCACATAATGTGTGGCTAAGACAATTTTCCCTTGTGGACATCCTTTCCTATAACGAACAAAAACTAACATCAAAGTAGTGGCCCAAGATATGGAAAAATATAAGTTCAGTTGTAAGTTTATTTGAATTACTATTTTTAGAGGGAAGGATCGTAATCTTGTTCAAGGTGTAAGAGTTAACACATAAATCTCACACTACTGCTTTGTACACTTAAAGAAGCGTTTAGTGTTACTTTAGTCAACACATCCTTAGTCAAGTGTGGAGAAAATACGTGCCTTCAGAGTCTGTCTGAGACAAGGAGGCTAGCGTTATAGAACTAACATATATAACTCTCAAAAGGTTAACTTCTTGCTGTGCAGGAAAAATACAATCCACATACCAGACCAGTGAAGCCTGGACTCATAGAGAGCGTTCTAAGTTAGAAAACAAAATCGGACCACAGATAGTAGCTGAATGACAGGAATTTCAGTATTCGACTAAAACAGCTCCAAAAATGCAGGCCAGCAATCCCCGTTATAGAAAGCAATACAAAAAGTGTCCCTTGTCCATGACATGGCAAAACGGACAATAACACATCTCTGCCCATACCTGAACCCCAGTTAACTCTCTACTGTGTGGTGCCAAGAACAACAAAGCAATGATCTGGTGGCTTCTGGAATGTGTTCATTTCCTTTTTGCTGTGACTGTTTACACAAAGTGTCCAGCTTGGCTGTGGCATTGAATACAGGAGCCGCTTCCATCAACAGGAATGCAGGGTGTATCTGATATGGAAAAGTATGCAAGTATGTGTGTGCTTGTGGGACATTCAATTAATTCATAAGGCGTGAAAAATAAAGAATACACGAAAGCAGGGGTAGGCAATTCTAGTCCTCGAGGCCCTGATTGGTGTAACAGTTTTGCCCCAGCCCGAGGTAACACACCTGACTCCAATAGTCACCTAATCATGAACTTCAGTTTAGAATGCAATTTGATTAAATCAGCTGTGTTTGCTAGGGATGGAGAATAAGTGTGACACCAATCAGGCCCTTGAGGACTGGAGTTGCCCACCCCGGCACTAAAGCAATACTAGGGCTACTGAAAGTAAATTTGATATATTCTTTAAAATAATTGCTCACCCCCCCCCCCACTATGTCTTGAGGTTACCAAAACACTCTCAAATTATAGCAATTTTGACACATACCCAAGAGCAAGGCCTTCTGAAACACCTATCTATTCTTTGTGAATCCAGATCTCTGGGCTGTTCAATAATTTAATATATCTGCACTGATGTTTTTTGCATTGTAGCAAACTCAACAGTTACTTCTGTATTGGAGAATATCCTTCCTCCCCTCCAGGACTGTAGAACGCAGTCAGGCCTCGCATAGGACAGTGCTGGCCTGTGGTCTCCATCTAGTGGTCAATTTAGGAAACTGTCGGTCTCCATACTTCTTGCATTACAGAAAGAGACGCAGGAAGAGACCTTTTCCTACAATAAAGGGGCAATTTCCAAGACACAGATTAACCCTATTCCTGGACTAAAAAGCAAGCTCAATGGAGAATCTCCATTGAAATAGCTTTTATAGTCCAGGATTAGTCACTGTGTCTGGCAAAACACCTCCTTGAAGATTTACACTGAGTATACCAAACATTAGGAACACCTTCCCTAATATTGAGTTGGCCTTTTGCTCTCCAAACAGCCTCAAGTCATCGGGGCATGGACTCTACAAGGTGTCGAAAGCATTCCACAGGGATGCTGGCCCATGTTGACGCCAATGCTTCCCATATCCAGTTGGCTAGACGTCCTTTGAGTGGTGGACCATTCTTGATACACACGGGGAACTGTTGGGTGTGAAAAACCCAGCAGCGTTGCAGTTCGACACAAACCGGTGTGCCTGGCACCTACTACCATACCCCGTTCAAAGGCACTTAAATATTTTGTCTTTCCCAGTCACCACATATACACAATCCATGTCTCAAGGGTTAAAAAATAATAATTCATTCTTTAACCTGTCTCCTCCCCTTCATCTACACTGATTGAAGTGGATTTAACAATAACGGATCATAACTGTGACCTGGATTCACCTAGTCAGTATGTCATGGAAAGAGGTGTTCTTAATATTTTGTATACTCAGTCTTTAAACTCATGCAAAAATCTGAAAAACATCTTTAACATACAGTGTTAAGGCCTCCCGGGTGGGATCGAGCCCAGGCTCTGTCGCAGCCGGCCTCGACCGGGAGGTCCATGGGGCGACGCACAATTGGCCTTGCGTCGTCCGGGTTAGGGAGGGTTTGGCCGGTAGGGATATCCTTGTCTCATCGCACACTAGCGACTCCTGTGGCGGGCCGGGCGCAGTGCACGCTGACCAGGTCGCTAGGTGTATGGTGTTTCTTCCGACACATTGGTGCGGCTGGCTTCTGGGTTGGATGTGTGCTGTGTTAAGAAGCAGTGCGGCTTGGTTGGGTTGTGTTTCGGAGGACGCATGGCTCTCGACCTTCGTCTCTCCCGAGCACGTACGAGAGTTGTAGTGATGAGACAAGATAGTAATTACTAACAATTGGATACCACAAATTGGGGAGAAAGGGAGGTAAAAAATAATAATAAGACAGTGTTAAAACAAATGGTTGAAACAACCATATAAATCAAATTGTCATCGAGTACAGGAGTCAAGATGTGGCACGGCACTGGCCGTACTCTAATACACAGAAATGAACACTTGAGACAGATTTCTTCCATGAACAAGATGAGCTCAACTGATACACAGATTTAAATAAAGCAACTACATGACATTAACTCTGTAGCAGGTGTTCAAGAAATAAAACAAAGGGGATAAAGCCAGTCGATCGGAGTCAACTGCAAATCAATTCCATATGCTGCAATTTTCTTTTCTATGAATTGTGACCATCCATATTTTAAAGTTGAATTTAAAGTCCCATTTTAACCATTCCAGAAGTTGGTATACTGTGAACCAACTAATAAAGTACCAGTCAGACAGTATTCAAAGTACTTAAGATGCAAAAAAATTATATTAAGTCGATTTTGTTCTACATGCATAATTGAATGTAAACATTTGATCTTAAACTCTATATAATTAAAATAATATCAAAAAGCTACACAAACTATAAGTAAAAGCATTAAATACCTATTCAACTCCAGGAGGAACTTGTCACACCAAAATGATGTGTAGCTCAACTACTATATTTTGCCATCTCACCCAATGGCCGGCATGTGGACCGGTCACCTCAATGATATGCTGACATTTTTAAACACAAAGAAATAGACCAGGCTGCAATGAGGATAAACACTCAATTTAAAACAGGTTGAGCCACAACCAGCTGTAATCGTTTAACCAAAGATTTAATAAGGATATCAACAGGAAAACTTTTTTGTAGGTTTTAGAAAAGTTATATTTTTTGTAAAATTCTACAGCTGAGAACCTTCACTCTCTTTATAGTAATCATACAGTAACACCTATGGTGCTGATAGTCAATAAAATCCCCCTGCTACTGTACATCTGGTCTGGGCACACCCCAGTTTACCGTAAACAAAATATGGCATTTCAGATATCTGTTTGACAGAATTACTGGTGTCAATTGACTCGGAATAAGGCAACAACGACTAAATCTAACGTTAACCAGGCCAGTGGTGTCAGAATCATTTTTTGGAAACTAGACAGACATTAAAATACATTAAAACTGGCATCAGAGAAGAAAATATTAATAAATATTGTAAGTGACTTCCGCATAAAAGGAAGGAAACCAGTACAGTAGGAGTGCAAATCCTGCCGTCGTTGGAAACAAACAGGAAGAAAATGCAAGACTGAAGGGCACTAGTGGAAAACAAA
Organism: Salvelinus fontinalis; assembly: GCF_029448725.1. NCBI lineage: Eukaryota > Metazoa > Chordata > Actinopteri > Salmoniformes > Salmonidae > Salvelinus > Salvelinus fontinalis. The sequence goes on from NC_074666.1 coordinate 38,346,933, forward strand.
CAGATGTTTTCCTGGATGTTGCTATTTGTGTGACTGTGAATGACTACAAATCAGAGCACAAGAGATTTAAGGCACATCTTTTTGAATCCTTGATCCTATGGTTCTAATGATGAACATATCCTTAAGATGCTTTTGGAAAACTTGGCCCAGGAAGGGAGTGGATTGTTATAAAAACCTCTGACCTACTGATTGTTTTGTAATATACTTAATTTAACAGTAAGAAGAAAATAAAAATCTATAGTATTTTCTACGAACGTAGAATACAATTTAAGCTTTAATATAGCTATATAATTCAAGTTAGATGAAGCCGGAAAATTGTATTATGCATAGTTTCATACAATGTACAGAATTAGATAATTGAATAGTGTCAAGGCAAATGGCAGTGTTTTCAAAGGTGTGTGTGTCGTAACTGAGTTCACAGGATTTTAGTCTTTGATTGTATGTTTGAGAGTTACCTCCCTTAAGGTAGAGTGGAGGAGTGATTGTCGGTGTTAAATCATGAGGCTGTTGGGGTTGTGTGCAGTTGTTCAGGCACCTTGGCTGGGCCTGGGGTGGAGGCAGGACAGAACTGGGCAGCCCTTTGACAGAAGCCTCAACATTACATCTCATCCTCCTGTTGGCCCCCAGAGCCACTTGTAGAGTGGGCTAAGGAGTCCTCAGTCCCCTCTCTGATATAGCATCCTCCATATTTATGGTTTTACCCTCTTCTACCCTCTCCAGTTTACTCCCCTCCACTACTGCCTTTTCTCCCTCCTCCGATTGCTGTTGTATACCATACTCCATTTGAACAGTTTCTACTTCCATCTTCTCTTCTTTCCCATTCTCCCACATCTTTATATTTTCTCCCTCTTTCTTCACCCTCTCCTGTTCTGTTCTTACAGAGCAGTCTTTCACAGGCTCCACCTCCACAAAGCTGCTCTCCCTCCAGTCCTCTTCCACCTTCACCTGGATTACTGGCTTAGAGTCAGACGTCCTGCCCTGGTTCTCCAGAGGGGTGTCTCCAAAACCCTCCCCAGACTCGATGAGGCAGAGCTGGGGAAGTGGAGAATTGGTGTCTGGGCTGGTGGTGTGACAAGGCAGCTCCAGGATGAAAGCCCTGGCCCTGCTGGGTGAACTCAGGTCCTCAGCCTCCTCGCACGACTCCATTCTATGCCTTTTAGCTAAGGGGAGTGTGGTGTCACCATTTTCCTGATCCCCTGCAGCCATCCTGGAGCCAGTATCAGATCTTCTGGTGGTGGAGCGCTTGCTGAGGTTGAGCGGTAGGGCCTGCTCTGGGGGAGGGGTGATGGGTAGACAGGGCTTGCCACTCAGGTCCTGGGCTAAGACCTCCGACAGCCGCTTGGTGAAGGAGTGAAGCTGGGCTAAGCCCAGCCGTGTATGCATCAGCTGGCGCACCTGCAGGCTGCAGTCCAGATCCAGGGGTAGGACCCGGAGAGGGGGCAGGGGAGGCCTGCTGCTACGGCCCTCCCTGGTGCTGGTACTGCTGCTGCCCCCCCCCTGGGCTGCCTCATCAAGCCCACACCCCAAACACTGGTGGTGGGACTGGTGGTGAGACTGCAGATGGGGCTGGTCCCCATTGGGAAGGGGGGTGTCTGAGCTCCCTGCCTTGGCGTGGAGGTGGAAGCTGGAGGGCTGGTGGGAGGCAGGGTCCTGGGTGTTTAGACCAGGGCTGTCCAAGCTATTGAGGCCCAGTCGGCTCCTAAAGAGATCCAGGGGACAGAGGCCTTTAGAGGGCCTGAACCCTCCTAGGGAGCCCCCTGTGTGGAGCCTGGGGAGATCAGAAGGAGACAGAGTGGGTGATGGTGCTAGAGTATCCCCGTTCGCCACCTTTACCTCCCTCTCCATTTTGGGCAGGAGGGGGAGGAAGGGGGCAGACATGGGGGACAGTTCTGGGGTTAGTGGCATGTTGGCCAGGTTTAGCCCCTGGAACACAGACAGGGACTGGAGAGAGGGGTCCTGCAGGGGTTTGGACCCCAGGTCCAGGATGGGTTTGGCTGGGGGAGACAGGACCACTGGACTGGCCTTGGAGGCTAGAAGTTTGGCCTGGTTCTTTTTGCCTGGAGGTCTGCCCCTGCCCCTCTTCACTACCACCACACCGTCTGGATAAATAGTCTAGTGAGAGAGAGAGAGATGCCATGAGGATGGATTCAGTTACACGTTCTGAATGATTCTCATGTTAGTCTCTATAATGTAACAGAATACATTAATTTACATCAGATTCAGGTCAAGCCAAGACAACTAGCGATGACAGCATATTAAATATCAAACGACTGACATGAACTGAGCAAGTCAACAATGAACTGTATGTGGAGTGAGAGATGAGCAGACACTTACTGGAGGAGGGGTGGGGGTTGCCGTCTTCTTCACCAGCGGTCTCCTCCCCCTGCCCCGGATAGGCCCAGTGGATGCTGGGAGTTTGAGTTCTGCTCCTCTTCCATTTATGTGCTCCTCATAGGGAAGCATCAGCCTGAGGGACACACACAAAACCAAAAGTTCCAAAATGAAAAACACATTTTGTAAGGAAACACGAATGCCGAAAAGCCTAAAATGCCGTGGATTTTTAACCAGGTACTGTACATCCCATTAGCCTAGGGGTCTCTAATAGGTCAGCCCACCAATGAGTAACTAGCCAAACAATTCTGAAAGTAAAAGCAAGTTTGTAGAAATTTTAACAAATGTAAAAAATTAAATCAAACTTAAATACCTAATTTACATAAGTATTCACACCCTTCGCTATGAGACTCGAAATTGAACTCAGGTGCATCCTGTTGCCATCGATCATCATTGATTGCCTTTCCAAATCATAGCCACACACCTGTCTATATAAGGTCCCCCAGTTGACAGTGCATGTCAGAGCAAAAACCAAGTCATGAGGTCAAAGCAATTGTCCGTAGAGCTCCGAGACAGGATTGTGTCGAGGCACAGATCTGGTGAAGGGTACCAAAATATTTCTGCAGCATTGAATGTCCAAGAACACAGTGCCCTCCATCATTCTTAAATGGAAGAAGTTTAGAACCACCAAGACTTCCTAGAGCTGGCCGCCCGGACAAACTGAGCAATCGGGGGATAAGCGCCTTGGTCAGGGAGGTGACCAAGGACCCGACAGTCACGCTGACAGAGCTCCAGAGTTCCTCTGGAAGGTTCTCCCATCTCCCCAGAAGGACAAACATCTCTGCAACACTCCACCAATCAGGCCTTTATGGTAGAGTGGCCAGACGGAAGCCACTCCTCAGTAAAAGGCACATGACAGCCCGCTTGGAGTTTGCCAAAAGGCACCTCAAGGACTCAGACCATGAGAAACAAGATTCTCTGGTCTGATGAAACCAAGATTGAACTCTTGGCCTGAATGCCAAGCGTCACATCTTTTAGGAAACCTGGCACCATCCCTACGGTGAAGCATGGTGGTGGCAGCATCAAGCTGTGGGGTGTTTTTCAGCGGCAGTGACTGGGTGACTAGGCAGGGCAGAGGGAAAGATGAACGGAGCAAAGTACAGAGCGATCCTTGATGAAAACCTGCTCCAGAGCGCTCAGGACCTCAGACTGGGGCAAAGGTTCACCTCCCAACAGGACAACGACCCTAAGCACACAGCCAAGACAATGCAGGATTGGCTCCGGGACAAGTCTCTGAATGTCCTTGACTGGCCCAGCCAGAGCCCAGACTTGAACCCGATCGAACATCTCTGAAGAGACCTGAAAATAGCTGTGCAGCGACACTCCCCATCCAACCTGACTGAACTTGAGAGGATCTGCAGAGAAGAACGGGAGAAACTCCCCAAATACAGGTGTGCCAAGCTTGTAGCGTCATACCCAAGAAGTTGAGGCTGTAATTGCTGCCAAAAGTGTTTCAACAAAGTACTGAGTAAAGGGTCTGAATACTTACATAAATGAGATATTTTATAAAATTAGATTTTTTTTAAATTATGCATTTTAGAATAAGGCTGTAACACAACAAAATGTGGAAAAAGTCAAAGGGTCTAATTAATATCCAAATGCACTGTATATTATGAGTAAGTGTATCATTTGTATCTTATTTGCAAACTTTGGCATGAAATCAGCAGCAGCAGTACAGAACCATCACTGGACAGGCAGATTAGACGCCACATTCTTCATTCACTAGATGTGCAATTAAAGGGCCAGATCAGAAATTAAAAGGGGAATTACACTCAAAACTCAATGTGTTTGTTTTCTTCCATACCTGTGATTTAAGCATTGGCATCCAATTTTGTTGTTTCTCTATGAACAATTGTAATTTTGACAAATCTAAACCAGGAAAAATACAACTGAGAAAACGTGATTTGGGAAAACATAAAACAGAACTTGGGAAAGAAATTACAGATTTTATAGAGTTGTTTATTAACCATTATTTTACCAGGTATATTGACAGGAAACAGTGCACTACTTCCTCTTGTACACTAAGGACCCGGGGAAGAGTTGCAGGGTAGAATAGAAGAATGTGCCCATTTGAAAGCTAGAAAAAAAAAAGAATAGCTTGCGACGTTTAATTTTTTGAAAGTAGCTCTCATGCTAGAAAAGGTTGGAGACCCCTGCATTAGCCTATCATTCTAGAGAAATAGTATATATTGAATTTGTTTATTAAATTGTATCAGACCCCTGAATCAGCGTTTCTCACAGCTGAAGCCTGGGTTATATTGTGCACTGTGGTTATAAACAAGGTTTCCTTTTGTCACAAGAGAGAGGAGGCATGCTTTAGGTGGGGCACAATGTAAACTGGTCTGGGCACAAGCAGTGTTCCTGCCTCACCTCTCATAGTGCCTCCGGGTGCAGGTGGCTGCGCTGGTGCTGCCCGGGCATCCTCCTAGTTCATTATACACTTTCTTCCACAGACGCTGGGACGTCACCTACAGGAGAGAGATTGTAAATGGTTTAAAAGTGGTTTTTAGACCGTTAATTATTCCCATAAACATTTCAAACTAATTTGCTTAGATTTTGCAATCGTACCACTATTGTACAAGATATGTGGATGATACAGAACGATGACCTTCACTACTCACCCTCTCATGGCCGCCCAGCCGTTTGACTACAGAGTACATGACAAACAGGTCAACTGTAGACACGGAGACAGACAAGAGTGTTAAAGCATATCATAGGTCCTAGGAGCTGTGGCCTTGACGGTCTGGTTTACAACGCTGACAGATAAACAGCTTGTTCAAAGACAGAACCGCATGGTGGGAACATTTTATTTAGTTCCGTAGGGAAAACTCAAACAGATCAAATCAAAAAGTACAGCGAAGGACCCTTGTATTCAAAACCTTTGGTGAGAGTATTAATGGTGGTTGATGAAGTCATCAGTGTGCGACTCACTCTTCTTGAAGCCGAGGTTGGGCACCTTGCTGATGGGTGAGCCGCAGCGCTCCATGTAGCTGTAGAGTTGATCCAGGAACAGCTGCTCATCAGAGTGGGGGAGACAACCCTCCTCACAGTGCATCTCCACACTGCCCATCACATTCTCCTACAGGATACATAATGTTATAACAATACTTGATCTAGTAATGCTGTACAGCCCCATTCCAGTTGGTGTCTAATAGGAAATGTGGAATTTTTACATCTAAGAATAGTAACTACTTGGCATAAATAGTGTGTTGTGATGCATTTCATGACAAAGAAACCTAAAAGGTAATTACTAAGTAATTTCTAAGTGAATACGAGGTGAATAATAAGACATCTGAAAGTAAGTTATGTAGCCATATCAACAGTTATTAGAACAAAACAAAGTGTACCTTCATTCTCTCTATCCAGGACTCTGATTGGTTGAGGGCTGGTGGCTCCACAGCTTTCTGGCCTTCTGGCCTGCCCCTCTTGCGGGGTCGCCCCTTCAAGCTAAGAGAGGCGCATCCTTGGAATGAGAGATATACATTTAATCCTAATTCAAAATAACAAGATAATAAATTTGCCTTTCAAAAAACATTGAACTAAGTACAAAATAACATTGTTTTAGGATCCCATAATTGCAGCACATTCTGTGTTCCCTACAAGATGACCACAACATACAGTAAATGAGTTAATATAATAGTTTAAGGTTGCATTAATTCATTTCAATGTATTGTCCACACATTTTACATTCCATTGCCTAATTAGGGTTAAAAAATATAATCACTTCAGCCAATGGCCACATTTACATTAATAGAGATATCAAGTTCCCCCAGCCTGCTGCTCACCCAGCTGGGTCCAGACACTGGTGTTGCTGTCCAGGGTGGGGTGGTTGAAGGTATCCCGGCAGTAGAGGACTTGTGTGTTGTGTTGGGCCACCCTGATCCCTCCCAGGGCCAGCAGATGGGGGTTCTGGAGCCCCAACCCTACCTCGTCCTGGATGCGCCTCTGCAGGGCACGGAAGCGGCAGTACTGGGGGTAGCTGAGCACCTTGACCCCTAGACGCTCACTCTCAGCCTTCTCTTTGAGTGGTGTTGGGGCTCCGTTGGTAATGATAGGGGTGGGTTTGTGATGACCGTTGGTCCTGCTGGACATCTGGCTGCCTCCTTTCCAACCTTGAGGTTCCGGACAGGTCCACCTCACCAGATCCTCCACCCGCACCACTATCTTCTTAGAGACAGCCAACACCTCATCCTGAGGGAAACACACACACACACACCCTTAGATCCCCATTAAAGCCATACTACTTTATTTGTGCATACCCTCCTCAAAGGGCCACCAAGATCTTATTTTTTTAAGAATCAAGGAAATACATCCCATGCAAAAACACATTGCTGTGAAGAAATTCCCTTAGACTTTACTAAATTACTAACCCTAACCCATTTCTTTAGGGGACACAGAGAATGTGGTTGGTTTACAGTTTTTCACCACATAGGACCAGATTAAGTTCCCCCAGTCAGAGTACCAATGGCCTGTGGCACATGAGGAGCCATCAGAGCTCTCCTACACCTCCCAGACCCGTTTGACACCAGTGACAATGATCCACGGCACTTCTGCCTCAGGCACTGACAACCCTACACAACTATACCACTGATAGAAGCAAGCTGGCCTATCTCACACATTTTTCACATTCCACCTCCAACTGTAGGTGACTACATGAACAACAAACTGGAACAGGTATTTTTTTACCATGACTCCCCTCTAAAGATGTTATTTTTCACTATGATTAACATATGACTATAGTGAAATAAGAGACTTTGGAAAACCTGGGATTCATGATCCCAGCAACAAAACAAATTTGGAATGGAATAAATAAAAAAATACAAGTATAACATCTCATAGAACTACTCTTTGCCATTCTTACGCACTTTTAAAACTTTAGGTATGAAGAACATACTTTAGTAAGAATGCATTTAATTATACATGAATTGTGCAAGTTAATTAAAAACATTTCACAAATAAGGGGAAAAGTGACACATCAATCTAATGATTCTTGTTAAGTTAGTTAGTTATGCGGCAACCATTTGTAAATTGAGATTTTGAAACACTTGTGGTTAAACAAGTAGGCTAAAAGCCAGGCACACACAATTCATTATTGCATCAACCCAAGCCAAAATTTGACTATGGAAGAAATGCACAGTACAGTATATCCTTTCATGAGTTATGCTGTATATGACATGCTAGTCTAACAATGACATATGGCCAGTAATTTTGTGTGATTCTTGGTGAAACAGTGAGTATGACAACCACACTAAGTGTTTACAGTAATGTAGACTTTAAAATGTACATAGTTTTAACATTTTTATAGTTCAGTTTTGAACACTTCTACATTATGAAAAACGATCAAGCTCGGTGGTACCCTGCCCCCCACCCACCTCTCCATGCTCTCTGGTTCTGCCTTTGGGAGTATCCTCAGGGAGGAAGTAGAGTCTGGAGCTGGCCAGCAGATGGCACTGGGCCTGGTCCTCCCACAGTAACATCACCTGAAATAAGAAATACATAGAAGATGCTTTTATCCAGAACAACTTACAATAAATACGTAATCAGTACAGTGGCACAAGAAGGAATTAATCCCAAAACTCTGGGGCCTATTCATGAGAGTGCAATGTTACAGAACGTTCAAAATCAGGTAGAAATCCTTACGGAAGAACAGATATTGAGTATCCATATGCAACGTTCTACACAGTCACCACCCTGAATACACTCCTGGTATGGCAAGTATCATGTGCAAACTAACAGGGCTATTAGAATTCATACCTCAGCAATGCCCACAGGTTCCTCAGGGCCACAGCGGACATAGTAGAACTCTCCCAGTTTCCAGACCTGAGCAGCGGACCCGGCCCCACAGCTCACTGACTTATAGAAGGCAAATGAGCCACGCAGGCAGGAGGGAGCACCTAACCACTGTGTGAGCGAGAGAGAGAGGCCAGAGTATTTCAACCATTCCCATCTGTTCAATGACAGGGCATGTGATCTGAATCAACCTCGATCCATAATGTAAATGTAGTCTTGTTCCCCATTTGATTTTCATGAAGTCCATTTAAGCTAAATTGTAATATGGTATGAATACAACTCTGTTAAAGATTCTTTTAACAAACAACAAAACCATGTGTACTCGTAATTTATTCCGCAACTATACTGGAACAATAATCATGTGACAAGGACTTGAAAAGCTCCACATAAAATATTCTTAACAATTTGAATAAGATAAGTACTAAGCTCCTGACAACTGCTATATAAATCAACTTCCTTTAAACAGAAAATAATATACCATTTGAATAATAGGGTTATTCCTCACAAAACAAGACCATGATTTTTAGTATGTTCACAAAATGTAATCAATAGAAGGGTCATTTGGAAGAAGGATTGTTGACAGTTGAATCTTAAAGCATAATTGAGGAATAATTAATTGAAGTTTAAACATTTGGGACATTGTCTTTAAGCCTCTAATGTTTCCTCTAGCTTTACCGCTTGCTCAGTAATACGAGTAGTATTTTGATTTAAAAAAACTATTTTCTTACATTAATTCAGGAATATAAACATCAATACTGAAACAAATGATTTGGTTTGGCCATTTTTTTAATTATATTGTCGAACAGGCATTGTAACCAATCACAGCCATCATACTTGTATCATTGTGCATCCTGCAAATCACCAGCAGAGGGCAACCATTTTGAATATAGTTTCACATTCACTGTTTGGTAATGCTTACAAATTGGATCCTAACTCTAAAAGTATCTGAAATCCCACGCTGGAACTTTGAAGTGCCCGTCGTGTGTATTATGTTTAATACACTCTTAGAGGCCTTGGTAAGGCCAAAATGTCACAAATATTCCAACTTCAATTAATAATTTTAATTATGCTTGAAGATACAAATGTAAAATATATGTCAATAATCTTTCATCCAAAGGACCCCTATATGGATTACATTTCGTGAAAAATCCCAGAAATCATGGTCTTCTTTTGTTATAGTTTCGTGAGTTATCACCCAGTACAACTAGGCCATCATTGTAAATAAGAAGTTGTTCTTAACTGACTTGCCAAGTTAAATAAATGTTAAAAATAATAATTTTAAAAAGCTAATAGTACAACTAACTTTTGAGCCCATCACAAATGTCCGTAATCTAGACACGGGAAGTTTAATTTAAATTGCAAAACTCAAACAAATACAGATGTCATCCCTTCCATGTGTACAATTTGAATGTCAAACAACTCGCATACAGAAACACTCATTCACATGATACCAATTATCCCATTTGGGCCATGAGCGTAAACTTTCAGATTCCACCAAATGTTCCTGGCAAAGGCCTGCATTCCTCCCCATTTATCAACATTAGTTCATACATATGTTGTTCTGCTCAATCTATGGCTCTCTATATGAGAGTAACCTCGCTGCTAGTGTCCACAAAGGACAGCCATTTTCACTAAATTACAATGACTTTCAATCATCTGAATTAGGCCAAATACAGAGCCAGCTCTGCTTTGCACTCAAGCGCCACCATGCACCAGTACCCATTCCAAAATATTAATATATTTAGTAGGCAATCCTTATTCACAGATAGTATGATGTGACTGTATGCATATTTTCTAGGCCGTGAAAGGGTTTTAAAAATAAAAGGATACAATGGATATCCAATATAAAACACTTGTTTTGTGATGAATCAAAACTATGAAGAAATGTGTTGTAACAGGCTATTTTAATTCATATAGACCTTAAACGCTGATGGCCTAATCTAAAAATATATAATAAATCAATTAACACCCCTGTAGTTCTATTATAGGGTATATCCTAGCTGCCTAAATGCGGAATATTCAAAAATTCGCACCCCTCGTACCCGCCCATTGTCGGCAAACCCGTCCCCTACCCCCCTTCCAATGTAGCAGGAACAGAGCTGTGCGTGCACACGTTGATCACTTGGCCAACTAGTGGTGAAAACGAAGCAAGGCTGATTTTACAGTAAATCCTTAAACCACATAAAACTGGATTTTCAATTTTGAGAAGGATTTTGAAGGGGGAAAAAACGAACCTACTGAAAGGATACGTTAATGCTGGCATTTGATATAGCCTGCACTGCTGTTCCAGAAATAGAGAAACGAATAGAAAATGTATTCTTTCTGCAAAATAACAATGTGACCTTGGATATCCTATTATACGAAACATTGTCTACACAATATTACAACATTATACGAAGTGGAAAAGTAGGCCTATTTCATTAGACAATTGGAACATATCATATCCACCATAACTTTGAGAAACCTATGATTACTGTATACGCTACAACTAAAATATCACCATGAATGCAGTATAGCCTATATATGTTCAACATTTCTGATATTAAATCAATATAGGCCTACTGTTACCGAAGTCTTACAATTCGACAGAAGTTTTTGGTGGGCCTGGTATTATACAATCAAGATAATCCTCGCAATTTCAAGTACAAAGTACACCGATTTCCTCACAATATTAGCATTCCATTTTGAGCTATACCAAATAAACACGATACATGTCAGGGATTTTTTTTATACCCATATGTTGCCCATTTGTTCGCTAAATAAATTGCTCCACCTTGTTGCTTAGATTATATTTTAATCTTTAATATCACGTCACTGCAAATGTAAAATATTAATTTTCGACTTACTCCAAACTTGATTTTAAGTTACAATACCATCGATTTGGTTGAAAAACAAGCATAAAAGTTTCTTAATATTGCGGAATCGTCAGATAAAATTGTCTTTAATGTGGAAATGTGGGGGTGGGGGTAGAGAGGGAGAACGTAAGTAGTCGACACGACACACAAAGAAATCAATCATTAACAAGAAGAAAATATAGACATATTGAAGTTGAATTAAATTGCAAACCCTGACCAATAAAATCCTATAATCATGTCAGCGGAATTTGGGGCTTTCAAAATATCATAGCGAGCTATTTTCTCCCTTGGAAAGTTGTGACTCATCCAGCAAAGTTGTAATTGCGAAAGTCTTTTTTAGTTTGATAGGATAACAATCAATTCGACATTCTAAACAAAATTACAGATTTGAAAACGGGCAAACTGATATCAAAATGAGACCGACACACAGTCGGTTTATTTTCGATATCAACAGGTAAAAGTGGCATGCGTGCGCATCGGAAAATCACGATTTATTTCAAAATAATATAAAGTGAGTGTCGGCTTTACCTGTATTGCATTCTGCTCCATTGCAGTAACACATTCCCTTATTCCCTCTCAGAGCCCCCTATCAAGTTACACAGCCGGGAACTCACCGGCACACAAACAAATGCTCAAGAAGAAAAGGTTTCTCTTTTTTTGTGAAAATAGGACAGGATCTAGGTGTGGCCAAAGCTGTTTGCGAGAGTAGGCTATAACATATTGTTCAAATGAAAGTGGATATTTTTCATGTAAGGACATTTTTATCATCCTGAAATCATTGTTGTTCGAGTTAAAAAATGTCCTTCTTTTATTTTTCACGATGGTATTGCATCAATTAAGTTTAGTAACATTGTAATATCAAAATTGTTGAGCTGATACATTGGTAGGCTATAACCACGGAGCATGCGTGGAGACAAATAATTGGTGATAATTTGAAGTAATCTTGGCTCGTATTGTACATGATAAATTCACCGTATAGTGTGGGAAATTTTGAAGAGCAAAGTCAAACACGTGATAGTTGTTACATTCGGCAGTGCAACATTGTAGCTACTAGCCTACTGGGGGTGCAGGGAAACTGACATTGCAACATTGTATCTGTATCACGCTAGCCATCTTTTATTTGCAACACTTTCTGAACACGTGGTCTGTCAATTGGAGTGTCTGAATAGTCTATAGTTTTATAATTTTGCTGAAAACTTTAATTGAATAACCTGATGTTCCTCTAGTTTCTCCGACAGGGGGAGTGAGCACGTGTCTCTTTCCATTCTGTGGAACTTATATTTGGCTTGATCATGAAATTCATAAATGTGTACTCCAAGATAGTATTTGTATGAACAAGCTGCCATTTCAATATGGCTGCAGTGTTATAGTATCTTGTCTAAAAATATATTAAATACAGTGAGATAATCCCAATTCAAAATTTTCATTCTAGTATAAAATTATATATACTAATATTTTTTTTGTAAACATTATTTTAATTTCACATACAGCAGGTTCAGAAATAAGATAATTTCCCCCTTGAAAGTTAACTATGTAATACAGAAAATATTGCATTGCAGTTGTAACTATTTAAATACGATACTGTAAAAAAGAGAGAAGTTGAACTTTGTAAGAATAATATAATAATATATGCCATTTAGCAGATGCTTTTATCCAAAGCGACTTACAGTCATGCATACAGTAGGTTGAATTAATTCATGATTTCATTATTTGAGTTTCCACACAGTAGGTTCCAAGAACGTGAGTGAGGTGTTTAGCATGTAGGGGAGACCGGGGCACAGGGCTATAAGTAACACAGGGCATGTGCATTGAACATTTTAGTCATTTAGCAGAGGCTCTTATTCAGAGTGACTTACAGTTAGTGCATTCATCTAAAGACAGCTAAGTGGGACAACCACATATTTTTTTTTTACCTTTATTTAACTAGGCAAGTCAGTTAAGAACAAATTCTTATTTTCAATGACGGCCTAGGAACAGTGGGTTAACTGCCTGTTCAGGGGCAGAACGACAGATTTGTACCTTGTCAGCTCGGGGATTTGAACTTGCAACCTTCCGGTTACTAGTCCAACGCTCTAACCACTAGGCTACCCTGCCGCCCCGGCAATCACAGTCACAGTAAGTACATTTTTACTCAATAAAGTAGCTATCAGCAAAGTCAGAGCTAGTAAGAGGTAAAAAATTTATTGCGAGTGTTAGTTCACAAAAGGCTGAACTAACATTCTGCCATGAGGACACAAAGTAACAACTAAATAACTAAAATTAGAAACCACTTAGATAGCTATTATTAAATATGCTAATGTTTGGTTAGTATATCTACTTGCATAGGAAGTTTTGCTTAAATCCATAAATATTTTTTTGTTTTATTGACCAACATTTTTTCCCCAGGCCAAATTCAAAATATTCTCTTTACTGATTATTGACCTATGAAACATTCCCCATGTATCTCAACATAAGTACCAGTGAAAAGTTTGGACACCTACTTATTCAAGGGTTTTTCATTATTTTTTACTATTTTCTACATTGTAGAATCATAGTGAAGACATAAAAACCATGAAATAACACATATGGAATCATGTAGTAACCAAAAAAGTGTTAAACAAGTAAAAATATTTTTATATTTGAGATTCTTCAAAGTAGTCACCCTTTGCCTTGATGACAGCAAAACACCAGTCTCAACGTCAACAGTTAAAAGGCGACTCCGGGATGCTGGCCTTCTAGGCAGAGTTGCAGAGAAAAAGCCATATCTCAGGCTGTCCAATAAAAAGATAAGATTAAGATCGGGCAAAAGAACACAGACACTGAACAGAGGAACTCTGCCTAGAAGGCATCAATAGGCATCCCGGAGTCGCCTGTTCACTATTGATGTTGATACTGATGTTTTGCGTGTACTATTTAATGAAGCTACCAGTTGAGGACTTGTGAGGCTCTAATGTACTTGTCCTCTTGCTCAGTTGTGCACCGGAGCCTCCCACTCCTCTTTCTATTCTGGTTAGAGCCAGTTTGCGCTGTTCTGTGAAGGGAGTAATACACATCGTTGTATGTTATCTTCAGTTTCTTGGCAATTTCTCGCATGGAATAGCCTACATTTCTCAGAACAAGAATAGACTGTCGAGTTTCATAAGAAAGTCCTTTGTTTCTGGCCATTTTGAGCCTGTAATTGAACCCACAAACGCTGATGCTCCAGATACTCAACTAGTGTAAAGAAGGCCAGTTTTATTGCTTTTATCAGAACAATAGTTTTCAGCTGTGTTAACATAATTGCAAAAGGGTTTTCTAATGATCAATTAGCCTTTTAAAATTATAAACTTGGAATAGCTAACACAACGTGCCATTGGAGCACAGGAGTGATGGTTGCTTATAATGGGCCTCTGTACGCCTATGTAGATATTCCATAACAAATCTGCAGTTTCCAGCTACAATAGTCATTTACAATATTATCAACGTCTACACTGTATTTCTGATCAATTTGATGTTATTTTAATGGACAAAAAATGTGCTTTTCTTTCTAAAACAACAACATTTCTAAGTCACCCCAAACGTTAGAGCGGTAGTGTAAATATTCAGACCCTTTGCTATGAGACTCGACATTGAGCTCAGATGCATTCTGTTTCCATTGATCATCAACTTGATTGGAGTCCACCTGTGGTAAATTCAACTGATTGGACATGATTTGGAAAGTCACACACCTGTCTATATTAGGTCCCACAGTTGACAGTGCATGTCAGAGCAAAAACCAAGCCATGAGGTCGAAGGAATTGTCCATAGAGCTCTGAGACAGGATTGTGTTGAGGCACTGATCTGGGGAAGGGTACCAAACCATTTCTGCAACATTGAAGGTCCCCAAGAACACAGTGGCCTCCATCATTCTTAAATGGATGAAATTTGGAACCATCGAGACTCTTGCTAGAGCTGGCCGCCCGGCCAAACTGAGCAATCAGGGGAGAAGGGCCTTGGTCAGAGAGGTGAACAAAAACCCGGTGGTCACTCTGACAGAGCTACAGAGTTCCTCTGTGGAGAAGGGAGAACCTTCCAGAAGGACAACCATCTCTGTAGCACTCAACCAATCAGGCCTTTATGGTTGAGTGGCCAGACAGAAGCGACTCCTCAGTTAAAGGCACATGACAGCCTGCTTGGAGATTGCCAAAAGGACTCTTAGACCATGAGAAACAAGATTCCCTGGTCTGATGAAACCAAGATTGAACTCTTCAGCCTGAAATCCAAGCTTCACATCTGGAGGAAACAAGGCACCGCTCATCACCTGGCCAATACCATCCTTACGGTGAATCATGGTGGTGGCAGCAACATGCTGTGGCAGGGACTGGGAGACTTGTCAGGATCGAGAGAAACATAAACGGAGCAAAGTACAGAGTGATCCTTGATGAAAACCTGCTCCAGAGCGCTCAAGAACTCCGACTGGGGCGAAGGTTCACCTTCCAACAGGACAACAACCCTAAGCACACAGCCAAGACAACGCACATCTCTGAATGTTCTTGAGTGGCCCAGCCAGAGCCCGGACTTGAGCCTGATCGAACATCTCTGGAGAGACCTGAAAACAGCTATGTAGCGACGCTCCGCATCCAACCTGACAGAGATTGAGAGGATCTGCAGCGAAGAATGGGAGAAACTCTCCAAACAGAGCTGTGCTAAGCTTGTAGCGTCATACCCAAGAAAACTCCTGGCTGTAATTGCTGCCAAGGTTGCTTCAACAAAGTACTGAGTAAAGGATCTGAATACTTATGTAAAAGTGATATTTCTGTTTTTTGTTTGAATAAATTTGCAAACATTTTAAAAACCTGTTTTGACTTTGTCCTTATGGGGTATTTCATCAATTTTAGAATGAGGCTGTAACACAACAAAATATGGAAAAAGTTAAGGCGTTTGAATACTTTCCGAATGCACTATGATTGCATAAAAATATAATAAATCTAACTCAAATAATATTTTCACAAATAAGCTAAAGACTAAAAGTGGACTATTTCCTACTTTGTTCCCTGGTCTCCCCTAACTAACAATCTTTGTCTATGACAAAAGCATTTGAGGGGGACATTTTCATGGTACTGCATTTCAAGTTGTCTAGTCGAATACATGGCTTAATTTTCCTGATCCTCCTCTTCCTCCTCTCCATCGATGTCCTCTAGTATCCGGGACTGCATGGCCAGCCTCTGTGCCACTGCCGTTACCATGGCAGCTCCCTTCCCGCTGCCGTCGTCGGAGACGAGGTAAGTGATATCACACTTGGGGGCCAGGATGCGTACGGTCTCCTGGAGCTTCTCACTGAAGCTGGAGGGGAAAAGCAGGGGGGGGGGGGGGGGGGGGGGCGTGTTGAGAGAGACAGGGGGGATAGTCAAATCAATGTATGGTTACCTGGACACCTGACACTGACATAGGTCCTGAGAGTTCAATCTCACCTGACACTAAATACAATCTCACTTGACACTAAATAGCTTATTTCATTAAATACTTCCATCACGTGAAATTTCTGCATTTAGACAGAGTGGAAAGGTAGGGTGAAGGTTGAGAGGAATATAATTCACTTTTGGAAGGGAGGATAGTGGTAAGACAGATATTGAGATTCAGCCACTTGTGAATATACTAAGGAATATAAGGCAGGAAATCCACACAGTTATTATGGCAGCACAAGAGGATATCCTCCATTCAATCAAGTGACAAGAAAATAAAAGCAGGATTTAGTTGTATCTTTTCACTGAAATAACCCTGTGAAAAACGTCATATAATTTCTATTGGAGGTGAACATACTTGGGGTGTTTCTTGTATACTGTGCCGTCCACCCCCACTGTGGTGCTTAGATGGTCCAGTCCACGGTTGACACGGATACGGTTGGCAATTGTTGCCAAGGCAGTGGCACACAACTGGGCCGAGCGTGTGGAGAGAGAGTCGCACACCAGACGCACAATCTGACAGTCCACAGGCCCGACAGGCAGGTCCAGCTCTGACAGAATCTCCTGGGCCTTCTGCAGTCCTGTGTTCTCCCTGAGACAAGCAACACTCGTCAGTTGAGTCATCCATCAATATACTTTGGTGTGAATGCAAGCTGATATAAGTGACATAAATGGATTTCAAATAGATAGGTTGTTAAGGATTAAACTGACTGAGAAGGCCTATTGATGGTAAATGGTATAATATAGTTGTAAAGATAGCTCATTTTTCTCAATGCTACACAATGGAAGCTTCTGTATTATGTAGCCCATTCATATATAAAAATAACAGCTATATTTAGGATCTGTGTAAGTAGATATATGACACATAAGAGCATGGTGTGTCTGTAACTCACTCCTCTATCTCGGAGATGAATCTGGTCTCAAAGCTGTCCTGTGTGAGCAAGGCCACTGATAGATCTCCTCCAAACAGTAGCTTGTCCCGAGCCAGCTTCACCAACACCAGCCTGGCTATCTCTCCCAAGTACATCCCACTGATCATCTTCTCAAAGCTGGATACAGAGACAGACACACAGACATGGACAAACAACAGATAGTCAAGTATACAACAAGCATACAACAGAGAGTCGATAAATGGGCCAGGATGTAGTCAAGAGAGCCAAGCATAGAAGTCACAGTCATAGCTGTATTTGATGTATTTTAGATATGTACTTTCAACTGCTCATTAATTAAAAATACATACACATGCACGCCTGGGTTGAGTGAGTCTCCATCCACCACCAGGTCAAACTCAGTCTGGATGTCCTTTAGGGAGCCGTCGTCTCCAAATCCCCCCCACTCTGTGTTGATGCACATGCGTCCGTCTTCCCCCTCTACTCTCTTCACGTTTTTGATCTCCTCCATGTAACATGCATTCGTCCCCGTCCCTGGGGAGGCAAAGACAATGCAGTGTGAAAGTGCTAGAAACTACATGATGTGTTTCAAGATATATATATATATCTATTATTTAACCTTTATTTAAGTAGGCAGGTCAGTTGAGAACAAATTCTTATTTACAATGGCGGCCTACCCCGGGGAAACCGTAACCCGGATGACGCTGGGCCAATTGTGCGCCGTCCTATGGGTCTCCTAATCACGGCCGGTAGTGACACAGCCTGGAATCGAAACAGGGTCTGTAGTGACGCCTCTAGCACTGAGATGCAGTGCCTTAGACTGCTGCGCCACTTGGGAGCCCAAATATGACTCTCCATGGTTATCCTTGACATCCCTAACTTACATGCATGTGGTTTTGTAATAACATGATACTATTACTGTTATATATGGTTACTACAGTCACCCTCTCCTTCACTTGCTAGGCTAAATGGGACACATCTCATCTTATGCTTTTATTTGTGTTATTTTCTCTAATTCAATGGTTGCAGTAGTGTGGCTGCAGGTGAGTTAGGCGCTACCTACCAATGATCATGCCAATTTCACAGCTCTGGTCCCTGTATCCACAGCTCATCATGGTCCCCACCGTGTCATTCACCATGGCAACGGAACCAATGTCATAATCCTAAGGGAGTAAGAGAAAGAGAGAGAGAGAGAGAGAGAGGAAGATAAGTTTAAGGGTACCACTTCAAGCAAAAGTTACAAGTACCTATCTGTAAAATACACATTTGTGTGCCAATATTAACTATATAATACCGTAGTAATAACATTCAATGTTTTTCATTTAGTAAAACATTTTTAGGTGAGAAGTGGTGATAGTTGTATCTTGCAATAATGATGATAGTTGTTGTGGTTCAAAGAGGCTTATAGACTCACCCCCCTCCTGTGGATGGCTTCTCTCAGTAACCTCACAACGTCCTCTCCTACCACTCCGGAACAGTTAAAGCCTTTGGTCCAGTGGATCAGGATGCTCTGGAAGTTCAGGTCCCATTAGCTACAGTATTCTCACACAGTGTTACACAATTAAAATTGGAATTGACCACCACAACATAACTATCCTTGAATGACATTCTTGATGCTACTCGACTGTCTTTCCACTGGGGACTGGGTTGAAAAACGCCCTACTCATATCAGTCCTGACTGAATCCTCCCTCTAGTTGATGTTTTAATTGCTGTGCTGAAGTGTGCAGATGTCTCCTTTTTGAATGGATAGTTGTTGTATGTGTGTCTCTGGGGCAGTGTGACAGACCTTGTCGATATCTTTCTGCTCGCAGGGGAAGGAGAAGGTGAAGCCTAGAGGCAGAGTCTGATCCTTCAGCTCCAGAGACTCCAGGAACTCAGCCAGGCATGCAGCGATGTGGTCAAACAACTGGAGATAGAAAGAGAGAAATCCAAATGAGTCAAAATCTCACAGTGGCATTAGTGTTATTTAATAGCGTAATATTGATGGCAATATATCTTGGATGCTTGGAAAAAGGATACTGATTCATCCTGTCAAAAAGTGATGTTCCCTTTTAATTAATTAAGCAAGGTGTGCGGCTTGTCAGACGTAAGGTTCTCTCTAGAAACTGAGCATAGCTTTCATCCGTCAAAACCTGAGGAGACCTGGCAAGGTCACAACCCGTATGAGTCACCCATATGTATTCCCTTGAATATGATTTGATTTGATTTATTTTATTATAGTGTCATGCGTCTTCAGGATACCCAGCCCAGATTGGCTTATAAGACACTGTATTTGCTGTAGCCAAATAAATGATCATGTTTATATACAGTGGGGCAAAAAAGTATTTAGTCAGCCACCAATTGTGCAAGTTCTCCCACTTAAAAAGATGAGAGAGGCCTGTAATTTTCATCATAGGTACACTTCAACTATGACAGACAAAATTAGAAGAAAAAAATCCAGAAAATCACATTGTAGGATTTTTAATGAATTTATTTGCAAATTATGGTGGAAAATAAGTATTTGGTCAATAACAAAAGTTTATCTCAATACTTTGTTATATACCCTTTGTTTGCAATGACAGGTCAAACGAGGATCTCTGAATATGTGGTTCCCACCGTGAAGCATGGAGGAGGAGGTGTGATGGTGCCTTGCTGGTGACACTGTCTGTGATTTATTTAGAATTCAAGGCACACTTAACCAGCATGGCTGCCACAGCATTCTGCAGTGATACGCCATCCCATCTGGTTTGCGCGTAGTGGGACAATCAGTTGTTTTTCAACAGGGCAATGACCCAACACACCTCCAGGCTATGTATGGGCTATTTGACCAAGAAGGAGAGTGATGGAGTGTTGCATAAGATGACCTGGCCTCCACAATCACTCGACCTCAACCCAATTGAGATGGTTTGGGATGAGTTGGACTGCAGAATGAAGGAAAAGCAGCCAACAAGTGCTCAGTATATGTGGGAACTCCTTCAAGACTGTTGGAAAAGCAATCCAGGTGAGGTTGAGAGAATTCCAAGAGTGGGCAAAGCTGTCATCAAGGCAAAGGGTGGCTACTTTGAAGAATCTCAAATATAAAATATATTTGAATTTGTTTAACACTTTTTTGTTTACTACATGATTCCTTATGTGTTATTTCATAGTTTAGATGTCTCCACTATTATTCTACAATGTAGAAAATAGTAAAAATAAAGAAAAACCCTAGGTGTGTCCAAACTCTTTACTGGTACTGTACATATGTACATAAACACTACATTTGCATTCCTAGTGATATAAAAAAAACAATTGAAACACAAAACAAAAATCTCTCAATTATACAACTTCTCTTAACGCATCTTCCAAGATTTGAAAATAAAACCTGCAACCAGGAACCCTTATTAACTGAATAGCGTTCCAGTTAATCACTAACCCAGAATAGTTATGGTTTCTGTTATTGCATTTTATCAAACAAGGTTACTCTTTAAATCATCATAAAGTACAGTAAAATATAAAGTGGTTTATTCTCACATGAGTATGTCCATGTTAAATTCTCAGTTTAAGTGGGATTTTGTGGCTGACAGACTGTCACGATCGCGTTGACATGAACGAGAGGACCAAGGCGCAACATGATTTGAATACATCTTCTTTATTTCCCAAGACGAAGATGATCACCAAACACTTATACAACACTAACAAAACAACAAACGATCGTGAAACTTCAAAACGTAAGTACACACAAACTACTTACGTCTACATATACATAAACAATGACCCACAAACAGCTAAAGCCTATGGCAGCCTTAAATATGGCTCCCAATTAGAGACAACCGAAATCAGCTGTCTCTAATTGAGAACCCATTCCGGCCACCATAGACTCTCCTAGAAAACTACACCCAACATAGACACAGCTAGACACATACACTCAACACAAAACCATAAACTACAACCAACACCCCCTCTACCATATAATACCCCAAAATACACACATACCCCATGTCACACCCTGACCTAACTAAAATAATAAATAAAACAAATAATGCTAAGGCCAGGGCGTGACACAGACAGCCGGTTTCCCAGCTAATGTTCAATATTTGTAGTTGAAGTTAGATTTAATGAACCATTGAAAGTTTATGTTTACAAAGTAAGAAAAAGTAAGAAACCCCGCCTGGGGTTAGAGAATGACCGCCCCATGGGAGGGGTGGGATGAGATCAACTGTACAAACATGTAAATCCCAAACACACACACCTGTTCTCCCGTCCCCAGCATGATCTCCTGGGGGATGGCACAGATCTTACTGTCCATCTTCAGGAGCTTCTGCATCTCCTCCACCACACGGACACGCAGCACCCGGAAGTTAGTCCCGCCCAGGTCCAGAGCCAGGAAGTCCCCCTTCTCTGTGGGGACCAATCAATTCAAGGAAAATGTTACTGTTGGCCAATTTGCTCAGTCCAAAATCAATGATCAATAATCCATCATATCTACAGTGCAAGAGGACATTAAGAAGTGTGTTGGGGTTGTTGGGGTCTATAGATTCATTTCAGACCGGGCACCTCAGTCTGGGTGAGAGGCTGTCTGGTGAATGGTATACCTACAGTTTAATTAATTAGGTTACTAAAGTAAAGGCCTCAACAAAGGGCCATACCCTCAATCACTGGTCCATACTACGGAGAGTCTTTAAGGACTACAGATTACAGTACTGTACCTCTCCCATCAGGTGTTGCCCTCACAAAGGTGGGCAGCATCTTGACGGGTGCCTGGCAGTGTGTGTGTTTGCCCAGCCCTCTGATCATGTCCTTCCTCAGGCGAGATGACACGTCCTGCAGCTTCTCCACAGAGAGACGGAAAGGCTGCAGGCACACTTCTACCTATGAGAGGGATTGATATCAAGGTTCAATTCCATTTCAATTCAGAAAGTTTAAACTAAAATTGCTTTTCAATAACGGAAATAGTAATTTGAATTTCAGTTTACTTTCTGAATTGACTAAATTGAAATGGAATTTACCCCAACCCAAATTGATATTTCAGGGGAAGGATAGCATTGTCAATGTCATCTATGTTAAAGATACTCCCCATAGCCAGCGACATTATGGTGTGTAAATCAAGATGACCAATATAGCCAGCACGAAGAAAGGCAGGTTTCCCCACAAGGTGGCAATGTTCATCAGCTGTCCACAACATAGCAATTCTCAGTCTGTAATATTACATTTCCAGTTGAAGAAATATATCATGTTAATGTTACTGGATGATTCACAAGATGATTTCATCCTCCTTGTATGTTCCCTTCATGAAATGTTGTACTGTAATCTTAAATAAATGTTGTAAAGCCGATTATGATGGCACAGATATATTGTCTGGAGAAACCAGGGTACGACAGGTAGCCTAGCGGTTAGATCATTGGGAGATGACAAGGTGAACAAAAAAATCTGTCGATGTGCCCGTGAGCAAGGCACTTAAACCCAATTTGCTCCAGGAATGCCGTACTACTATGGCTGACCATGTAAAACAACACATTTCACTTTACCTATCCAGTGTATGTCACAATAAAACATAATTACTGGAAAAAGTGCACGATATTTACAATATATGTACATCTTAATTCATCCAGGTGGGCAATTTTATTTACCCATGTTAATTCAGGGCCCCCTAGCAAAAGAGATTTAATCTCAATGAGACTAACCTGGTCAAATAAAAATTATAATTGTAATGTCATTGACAACTTTCAGCACTGACTAATGTCTGATTTTATCAGTCAACAGGGGTGTAACCTGAACCAGAAAACGGGCAAAATAGGAAACGTTCCATTCCACAGGAAGAAAGCTGGTATTGTTTGGTCGAACGTAGTCTGTCATTAACACATTACAGACCTCTGAAGATATTAGACACAATTGCACGTCTACATGCTTCTCTTTTCCTCTTCCTTAAATGATTGGGGCCTTCCTCTCTTTCTCTCCCTCTGCCCCTCTCTCTCACTCCGGCTCAGTTTAAGGCTGTTGTGAAATATGCTTTGGCAGGGGTCAGCAAGGCTGAGGTAGAGATCATGCAGGTAGATCAGTGTCTCCTGTCTCTGCATGATAACAGCAGCCTCAGTTCCTCCATGACTATGACAATGTGGTTCATTTCGATTATTTGATGGGTTTAGACTTGATAGCACTATAATTGCAACCACTTTAAGAAATATTCCCAAACACCTACTGTACAGTGGAATCATAACATCAAGAAAGATGCCATTGACTGGATAAAACACATAAACAAAGCCAGGAGAGAGACGCCAAACCAGAACAGATACACACGTCACACGTCACATAAATTATCCTCTTGTACTTAATCAGTGTTCCCACACACCTTTTCAAAATGTGGACAAAAGCGATGAGGCATTATTATGGGTTATGCCGTGAGGGGACTAGCTACTAGAACCAGAGAGACAAAGAGGAATGTGATTATGTTCAAACTATGAGATATCAATACAAGTGCCTTGAGACATTAGACAGAGCACACTCAAATAAGTCCCCTCTACTGTGTATAAGACCTGGGTTCAACTACTGTTTAGGGTATTTCAATTACCTAGAAAAACATTTGAAAGTAAGCATTTAGATATTTTTATTTGAAAAAACACGTAGTTTAATATTGGAACGTATCTGGAAATACAAATGGAAAGTATTTGAAAATACTCAAATACACTCCCAGGTATTTGAAAATACTTTTGTTTATAAGAAACTATTCTATTCCAATAGAAGTAGTTGATTCGGGCCACATTATTAGAAAATTCTCAAATACACAGAAAATGAGTATTTAAATAACAAATAATCAAATACATATATCTGAACCCAGGTCACGTATAAGAGGAGAAAGGTCAGAGGTTATGTGTGTCTCTATGGGACATCCCGTGGAGGCAGCAGGTGTACCTTACTGAGGGTGTCTGGGGGGATGGTGTCCAGGTTTGCGACGTCCCGGCTCAGTCTGGCCTCCTTGGGGACGGGGCCGTCGCTCTCGGCATTGGTACCTGTGGAACTCATCTGGACACACACATAGGGGACATGTTAGTAATCCTTAGCAGAGAAAACTATTTTCAATGTGTCACTTTTGCAATTACAGTACAGTACCATATTGACTATTCAATTAAGTATAGATACTAGGCTATAAAGGCAATAGATAATTAGTTCACAGTAATATAAAAAAATCTTAATATTTAATCATTAATGATGCAAGATGATGTCAAATATAATATAGTTTTCCAGTTGACTCAAACTTTGAGATGTCTTGTCACCAGGTATCAAATGCAGATCCAATGACACCAGAGCAACATTGCAACGTCAATGTGATATATTTTATTAAACTTAAATAATGTATCTTGAGGCAACTACATGCAAAATAGACTTGGACTCAAAGTATGGCTTACATTGCCTGCAGTCAGAGTGTCACGCCCTGGCCTTAGTATTCTTTGTTTTCTTTATTATTTTAGTTAGGTCAGGGTGTGACATGGGGAATGTTTGTGTTTTTGTCTAAGTCTTGGGTGGTTATATGGTAAAGGGGGTGTTGGGTTTAGTGTATGGGGTTGTGTTTAGTGAATGTGTCTAGGTATGTCTATGGTTGCCTGAGTGGTTCTCAATCAGAGACAGCTGTCTTTCATTTGTCTCTGATTGGGAGCCATATTTAAGGCAGCCATAGGCATTGTGCGTTTGTGGGTAATTGTCTATGTAGAACGTTTGTAGCTTTGGTTATTTTTGTTTATAGTGTTCGTTTCGTATTTCTCTAATAAAAGAGAATGTATTTTTCACAATGGTCCTCTCTCTCACCGCAAGACGATCGTGACACAGAGTGAGTGACACTCATCTCTCAGTACATGTCACTTTTAAAAGGCTAAAGAAGTGCACTCTATCTCAAGACCCTATAATGTGTGTCAAATCACTAGTCTTCACTTCTGTAGCCTTTTCAACTATTTTAGGATATGCGACAGAAAATTGTACAAAAGACCAATAATAACGACAATTAGTTTAAAGAATTAGACTAACCTTTAGTGGATTAAATCGACAAATCCGTGTCTTGACAGCAATGTTCAGACTTGCATCAACTTCCTGCAAAACAGTTGCACATGAGTTCGCCTTGTAACCGTGATGATGATACACCCACCTCCAGAACGGGTATGTAAATTACACAAAATGCCTTCACGTGATTACTGTATATAATCTTGTAGGCTACAATTAGTCAATTCATTGAGGTGGGGATAGTTGCACTTTGTGATTTACACATTCATTACACACACTGTATTTCATTCAAAATGATATTTTGGTAATGATTTCCATTAACTTCTTCATGTAGCTGTACTTATTCATAAATTAATCACAGTGCATGTATTACACATACAGTATAAACACAAAATATGACAAAGGCTAGAGAGCATAATGAATACAATCCATAAAATGATGCAACAGACTGTCACGTTCCTGACCTGTTTGTTATTTTTGTATGTGTTTAGTTGGTCAGGGTGTGAGTTGGGGTGGGCATTCTATGTTTTGTGTTTCTATGTTTAGGTCATTGGTATTAGCCTTATATGGTTCTCAATCAGAGACAGGTGTTTGACGTTTCCTCTGATTTCGGAACCATATAAAGGTAGGGTGTTCACACTGTTTGTTTGTGGGTGGTTGTCTTCCGTGTCTGTATGTATGTTCGTACCACACGGGACTGTAGCGTTTTGTTTGTATTATATTACCTGTTCGTGCGTTCTTCGTGTTGTATGTAAGTTCTCTAATTCAGCTCTGTCTTCATTCGTTTTTGTTATTTTGTATTTCCAAGTGTTGTTTCGTGTTCGTCTTCGTCGTTATATAAATTCATTATGTTTTCAAAACCCGCTGCATGTTGGTCTGATCTCTACTCCTCCTCTTCGGACGAAGAGGAGGAGAACCAGCGTTACACTGACATGTCTCTCTAGAAAAGCCAGCATCATGTTGTAGGGGTGCTTTGCTGCAGGAGGGACTGGTGCACTTCACAAAATGGATGGCATCATGAGGCACGAAAATGATGTGGATATATTGAAGCAACATCTCAAGACATCAGTCAGGAAGTTAAAGCTTGGTCGCAAATGGGTCTTCCAAATGGACATTGACCCCAAGCATACTTCCAAAGTTGTGGCAAAATGGCTTAAGGACAACAAAGTCAAGGTATTGGAGTGGCCATCACAAAGCCCTCAAGCCTATAGAAAATTTGTGGACAGAACGGAAAAAGCGTGTGCGAGCAAGGAGGCCTACAAAACATGACTCAGTCACACCAGCTCTGTCAGAGGAATGGGCCAAATTTCACCCAACTTATTGTGGGTAGCTTGTGGAAGGCTACCTGAAACGTTTGACCCAAGTTAAACAATTTAAAGGCAATGCTACCAAATACAAACTGAGTGTATGTAAACTTCTGACCCACTGGGAGTGTGATGAAATAAAAGCTGAAATAAATAATTCTCTAGTATTATTCTGACATTTCATAATTCTTAAAATAAAGTTGTGATCCTAACTGACCTAAGACAGGGAAGTTTTATTAGGATTAAATTTCAGGAATTGTGGAAGACTGAGTTTAAATGTATTTGGCAAAGGTGTGTATGTAAACTTCCGACTTCAACTGTACATAAAGCATATATATTTGCTCCATATACAGTGCATTCGGAAAGTATTCAGACCCCATGTCTTTTGCAATATTTTGTTTAAATGGCCCTCATCAATCTATACACAATACTCCATAATGACAAAGCAAAAACAGGTTTTTAGAAATTACTGCAAATGTATGTATAAATTATTTTTATTCAGACCCTTTACTCAGTATTTTGTTGAAGCACCTTTGGCAGCGATTACAGCCTCGAGTCTTGGCACATCTGTATTTGGGGAGTTTCTCCCATTCTCTGCAGATCCTCTCAAGCTCTGTCAGGTCCCTGCCACTGAAAAACATCTACACAACATGATGCTGCCACCCCCGTGCTTCACGGTTGGGATGGTTTTCTTCGGATTGCAAGCCTCCCCCTTTTTCCTCCAAACATAACGATGGTTATTGTGTCCAAACAGTTCTATTTTTGTTTCATTAGACCAGAGAACATTTCTGCAAAAAGCATGATCTTTGTCCCCATGTGCAGTTGCAAACCCTAGTCTGGCTTTTTTATGGCAATTTTGGAGCAGTGGCTTCTTCCTTGCTGAGCGGCCTTTCAGGTTATGTCGATATAGGACTCGTTTTACTGTGGACATAGATACTTTTGTACCTGTTTCCTCCAGCATCTCCACAAGGTCCTTTGCTGTTGTTCTGGGATTGATTTGCACTTTTCGCACTAAAGTACGTTCATCTCTAGGAGACAGAATGCGTCTCCTTCCTGAGTGGTATGACGGCTGCGTGGTCGAATGGTGTTTATACTTGCGTACTGTTGTTTGTACAGATGAACGTGGAACCTTCAGGCGTTTGGAAATTGTTCCCAAGGATGGACCAGACTTGTAAAGGTCTACAGTTTTTTTTCTGAGGTCTTGTTTATTTTGATTTTCCCATGATGTCAAGTAAAGAGGCACTGAGTTTGAAGGTAGGCCTTGAAATACATCCAGAGGTACACCTCCAATTGACTCAAATGATGTCAATTAGCCTATCAGAATCCTCTAAAGCCTTGACATCATTTTCTGGAATTTTCCAAGCTGTTAAAAGGCACAGTCAACTTAGTGTATGTAAACTTCTGACCCACTGGAATTGTGATACAGTGAAATAATCTGTCTGTAAACAATTGTTGGAAAAATTACTTGTGTCATGCACAAAGTAGATGTCCTCACCGACTTGCCAAAACTATAGTTTGATAACAAGACATTGTGGATTGGTTGAAAAACGAGTTTTAATGACTCCAACCTAAGTGTATGTAAACTTCAACTCTATGTACCTATCTAAATCATGTCCAATCAATTGAATTTACCATAGGTGGACTCCAATCAAATTGTAGATGTTTCTCAAGGATGAAACAGGATGCACCTGAGATACATTTAGAGTCTCATAGCAAAGGGTCTGAATATTTATGTAAATAAGGTATTTCTGTTTTTCTGCTTTTTATACATTTGCTCAAATTTCACAACCTGTTTTTTACTTTGCCATTACGAAGTATTGTGTGTAGATTGATGAAGAAAAACATTAATTTAATACATTTTAGAATAAGGCTGTAACGTAATAAAATGTGGAAAAAGTCAAGGGGTCAGAATACCTTCTGAATGCATTGTATATACTGCCTTCAGAAAGCAGTCTGTTCATACTTCTTGATTTATTCCACATTTTTCTGAAAGGTGAATTCATCTGTCAGTGTCTGGTGGAAAGCAGACTGAACCAGGTTTTTCTCTAGGATTTCACCTGTGCTTAGCTTCATTCCGTTTCTTTTTTATCCTGAAAAACTCCCCAGTCCTTAATGATTACAAGCATACCCATAACATGATGGAGCCACCACTATGCTTGAAAATATGGAGAGAGGTTCTCAGTAATGTGTTGTATTGGATTTACCGCAAACATAACACTTTTATATTCAGGACAAAAAGTGAATTGCTCTGCCACATTTCTTGCAGTATTACTTTAGTGCCTTGTTGCAAACAGGATGCATGTTTTTGAATATTTTTATTTTGTACAGGCCTCCTTTTCACTCTGTCAATTAGGTTAGTATTGTGGAGTAACTACAATGTTGATTAATCCTCAGTTTTCTCCTATCACAGCCATTAAACTCTGTAACTGTTTTAAAGTCACCATTGGGCTCATTGTGAAATATCTGAGCGGTTTCCTTCCTCTCCAGGAACTGTTAGAAAGGACGTCTGTATCTTTGTAGTTACTAGGTTTATTGACACACCATGCAAAGTGTAATTAATAAACACACTATGCTCAAAGGGATATTCAATGCCTTTTTTACCCATCTACCAATAGGTGCCCTCCTTTGTGAGGCATTGGTAAACCTCCTCGGTCTGGTTCAATCTGTGTTTGAAATTCCCTGCTCAACTGATGGACTTTACAGATAATTGTATGTGGGGTACAGAGATGAGGTAGTCATTCAAAAATCATGTTAAACATGATTAGTGCACACAGAGTGAGTCCATGCAACTCATTATGTGACTTGTTATTTCGAACGTTTAGTCCTGAACTTATTTAGGCTTGCCATAACAAAGGGGCTGAGTACTTATTTACTCAAGACATTTCAGCTTTTTATTTTTAATACATTTGTAAAAATGTATAAAAACATAATTCCACTTGGACATTATTGGGTATTGTGTGTAGGCCAGTGACAAACATCTCAATTGAATCAATTTTAAATTCAGACTAACACAACAAAATGTGTAAAAGTAAAGTGGTCAAATACTTTCTGAAGGCTCTATAATATACTGTATATAAATACACATAAAGCATTATAACACTCTATAAGCTGACTGTTATTCTACCATATTCATCTTGTCCTTCTAATATGCATTCTGAATGTTAGATCTTTACCAGATATTTATCTAACATCCACTAACAATGCCTCACTCAACAGACCCAGTCTTTGGCAGAAACGTACAAAATAACAACATGCACAAATGTTCAGAGAGCATTGCATCCAGTTGCTTCAAATCACAGGAAGAGGAAACCTCAAAAGGGTACCAATCTTGTGGTCACCTCAGCGGCTGTTGGAGAGATTGCTACACTGTTTTACTACACAACCAATTGACCACCAGAATCCTATCTCAGATCTGTTTCCTTTAGAGCAGTGGTTACCAAACTTTTTATAGTCTTGTACCCCTTCAAACATTCAACCTCCAGTTGTGTACCCCCTCTAGCACCAGGGTCAGCGCACTCTCAAATGTTTTTTGCCATCATTGTAAGCGTGCCACACACACACACACACACACACACACACACACAATATGATAAATTTGTTAAACATAAGAATGAGTGAGTGTTTTTGTCCCAACCCGGCTCGTGGGAAATTACAAAGAGCTCTTATAGGACCAGGGCACAAATAATAATCAATAATTTGGCTTTTTATTTCGCTATCTTACATGTAAAGCCTTATTTGTTCATCAAAAATAATTGTGAATAACTCACCACAGGTTAATGAGAAGGGTGTGCTTGAAAGGATGCACATAACTCTGCAATGTTGGATTGTATTGGAGAGAGTCAGTCTGTCACGATCGTTTAAGGTGGAAACAGTAGACCAAGGTGCAGCGTGGTGAGCGTACATACTTCTTTATTATAAGATGTCGCCAACAAAACAATAAACATCAAAATGAAAACGTGAAGCCACCGTAGTGCTCACAGGCAACTATACATGGACAACTACCCACAAATACAGGTGGGAAAAAGGCTACCTAAGTATGGTTCTCAATCAAAGACAGCGATAGAGAACCACACCCGGCCAAACACCAAGAAATACAAATCATAGAAAAAGGAACATAGAATGCCCACCCAAATCACACCCTGACCAAACCAAAATAGAGACTTAAAAAGCTCTCTACGGTCAGGGCGTGACACAGTCTTAAATCATTTCCCACACAGTCTGTGCCTATATTTAGTTTTCATGCTAGTGAGGGCTGAGAATCCACACTCACATAGGTAGTGGTTGCAAAGGGCATCAGTCTCTTTACAGCGCGATTTGCCAAGGCAGGATACTCTGAGCGCAGCCCAATCCAGAAATCAGTGGCTTCTGATTAAATTCAAATTTCGATGAGGCTCTCTTGTTCAGATATTGGTAAGTGGACTGGAGGCAGGGCATGAAAGGGATAACGAATCCAGTTTTTTGTGTCATCCGTTTCGGGAATGTACCTGCGTAATTGCGCACCGATCTCATTCAGGTGCGTCACTATATCACATTTGACATTGTCCGTAAGCTTGAGTTAATTTGCACACCAAAAAATCATACAATGATGGAAAGACCTGTGTGTTGTCCTTCTTAATGCAGAGAGAAGAGCTTCTTCTTAATCATAGCCTCAATTTTGTCCCGCAGATTGAATATAGTTGCAGATAGTCCATGTAATCCTATATTCAGATCATTCAGGTGAGAAAAAACATCAACCAGATAGGTCTGTCGTGTGAGAAACAGGTCATCATGCAAGCGTTCAGACAAGTGAAAATTATAGTCAGTAAAGAAAATTTAAGCTCGTCTCTCAATTTTAAAAAACGTGTCAATACTTTGCCCCTTGATAACCAGCGCACTTCTGTATGTTGTAAAAGCGTTACATGGTCGCTACTCATATCATTGCATAGTGCAGAAAATACACGAGAGTTAAGGGGCCTTGCATTAACAAAGTTAACCATTTTCACTGTAGTGTCCAAAACGTCTTTCAAGCTGTCAGGCATTCCCTTGGCAACAAGAGCCTCTCGATGGATGCCACAGTGTACCCAAGTGGCGTCGGGAGCAACTGCTTGCACGCGTGTTACCACTCCACTATGTCTCTCAGTCATGGCTTTTGCGCCATTCAGTACAGATACCAACACATCTTGACCACAAGTCCATTTGATGTCACAAAGCTGTCCAGTACTTTAAAAATGTCCTCTCCTGTTGTCCGGGTAACCAGTGGTTTGCAGAAGAGGATGTCTCTTCCTTAATTTGCCCCCCATAAATGTAACGGACATATACCAGGAGCTGTGCCAGGCCCGCCACGTCTGTTGACTCATCCAGCTGTAACGCATAAAATTCACTGGCTTGTATGCGAAGCAGTAGTTGTTTCAAAACATCTCCTGCCATGCCACTGGTGCATCATGAAACAGTGTTGTTTAATGGAGGCATTGTCTGTATAGTTTTTTTGGTCTTTTCCCCCAGCATTGACCCAGCCATATCCGTCATCTTCATTCTCGCTCAAAAAAATTCTGTGGCTTATTTTTCAAATTGGCATGTTTTGTTTCTAAATGTATGCGCAAGAGTGATGGTTTCATCGAGTTGTGAGATAGTACTTTTGCACATATAACACAATGTGGCTGAGGAAAGGTATGAGGGCACAAGGCGAGACCCAAATGCAGACACAGGAGGCAGATGGTAGAGCTCCTATATTTATTATAACAAAGGGAGTAGGCAAAGGCAGGTCGGGGACAGGCGAGAGTTCATAAACCATGTCAGAGTCCAAACAGTACCAGACGATAGGTCATTAGTAAAGACTGAAAAAAGTAAGGGGCCTAGACAGCTGCCATGGGGAATGCCTGATTCTACCTGGATTATGTTCGAGGATACCATTAAAGAACACCCTTATTAAATAACTCTCAATCCGCAGTGTACCAGGGAGTGTAAAACCATAACATATGTGTTTTTCCAACAGCATACTATGATTGATATGTCAAAAGACGCACTGAAGTCTAATAAAACAGCTCCTACAATCTTTTTATTATCAATTTCTCTCAGCCAATCATGAATTTGTGTAAGTGCCGTGCATGTTGAATGCCCTTCCCTATAAGCGTGCTGAAAGTCTGTTAATTTATTTACTGTGAAATAGCATTGTGTCTGGTCAAACATATTTTTTTCCAAAAGTTTACTAAGGGTTGGTAACAGGCTGATTGGTCAGTTATTTGAGCCAGTAAAGGGTGCTTTACTCTTCTTGGGTTAGCTTCCCTACAGGCCACTATCACGTTGGTATGAAGAGATTTGGGAGACAGATGCAGGAATGCATAATAGTTTTTGTTATTGTACCCAAATTACGGCGTGCCGTGTAAAGGCACGGGGATGAAGACCAAACAAACACGTAACAAAAACACATGGTTGAAACCCAAACAAATAAGCGAGGAGTACCTTGAATAAATAACACGCAAACAATGATTAACACCCGGGTTGAGACCCGTAATCATCTGCAATCCACAATGGCACGAAAGCAAAAACACACAGCACAGGTACTCACACGCACCAACGGCGATTGTAACAGTAATCGACCGCCCAATGGAAACCACAGGGCACATATATACAAATACAATCAGTGGGAATAGGGGCCAGGTGTGCGTAATGAAAGTTCTGGAGGGATCCGTGACAGCCTGAGGGCACACACGTTTTGGTAAGCTTAGATTGAAAAGATGGCAAATGGGAGTGGCAATATCGTCCGCTGTCATCCTCAGAAACGTTCCATCCAAGTTGGCAGACCCAGGTGGCTTGTCATTGTTGACAGACAACAATCATTTTTTCACCTCTTCCACACTCACTTTACGGAATTCAAAATTACAATGCTTGTATTTCATAATTTGATCAGTTATACTTGGATGTGTAGGTTCAGCATTTGTTGCTGGCATGTCATGCCAAAGTTTTCTAATCTTGGCAATAAAAAATTGGCAATTATCTTTGTTTCATACTGTAGTTTCTTCTTCTTTTTGTCTGTTTAGTCACATGATTTCTCAATTTGCAGTAGGTTTGTCAATTGGTTATGCAACCAGACTTATTTGCAATTCCTTTTGCCTCATCCCTCTCAACCATAACATTTTTCAATTCCTCATCAATCCACAGAAATTCAACAGTTTTTACAGTCATTTTACAGTCAAATCAAATAAAACTTTGCCACATGCGCCGAATACAACAAGTGTAGACCTTAGCGTGAAATGCTTACTTACAAGCCCTTAACCAACAATGCAGTTAAAGAAGAGTTAAGAAAATATTTCCAACAGTGATGAATGTTATCTGTCCAACTTTTTATAATTTTTTTATTCGATTTTATTTGGTAAATATTTTCTTAACTCTTTCTTGAACTGCATTGTTGGTTAAGGGCTTGTAAGTAAGCATTTCACAGTAAGGTCTACACATTTTGTATTTGGCACATGATTTGATTTGATTTGATTTCACACATAATATCCAGATACTGATTGTTAGCACTTGGTGGTCTATAGCAACTTCTTA
The DNA here is from genome assembly GCF_029448725.1 of Salvelinus fontinalis. Taxonomy (NCBI): domain Eukaryota; kingdom Metazoa; phylum Chordata; class Actinopteri; order Salmoniformes; family Salmonidae; genus Salvelinus; species Salvelinus fontinalis. The sequence continues at coordinate 38,381,031 of NC_074666.1, forward strand.
CAAGAATGGGCTTTAGGTGAGGCATGTAGCCATATGTAGCCATATTACTTCAACAGTTTAGACATGAGATCCCCTCTAAGCTTTACTGGAATGTGGCTTTGAATATAGACCACAACACCACCCCCGTTGGCATTTCTGTTTTTTCTGTAGATGTTCGAACAATGTATTGCTGCCACTATATCATCTAAGGTATTATCTAAGTGAGTTTCAGAAATAGTCCGTATATGAATGTTATCTGTTACTAGCAAGTTATTGATTTCATGAACCTTGTTTCTTAGGCTACACATGTTAATGTGGGCTATTTTTAGCACATTTCTGGGCTGCTTGATAGTTTTGACTGTTTTTTAGATCAGTTTTAATATTGCAGATAGATTGTGGATTCCATCAACGTAATTGTCCACATCATTTCCAATCATTTCCAATCCCCCATAGGAAAAGCAGCCAACAAGTGCTCAGCATATGTGGGAACTCCTTCAAGACTGTTGGAAAATCATTCCAGGTGAAGCTGGTTGAGAGAATGCCAAACATGTGCAAAGGGTGGCTACTTTGAAGAATCTCAAATATAAAATATATTTTGATTTGTTTAATACTTTTTTGGTTACTACATGTGTTATTTCATAGTTTTGATGTCTTCATTATTATTCTACAATGTAGAAAATAGTAAAAATAAAGAAAAACCATTGAATGAGTAGGTGTGTACAATCTTTTGACTGGTACTGTGTATGTAAATATATATATTGAAAAAAAAAAAATCCTTCATTATTTTCCCCTGTTTTGATTGTTTTACATTAAAAGCAGTTCATACATAATTATGACAAGTCTGTATGCATTATGACCACATAATAATACATTGTACATGTACGCATATAAAGTGCATATGACGTGTTAAAAAAAGTATATGCTGTATTATAGTGTAGTGTTACATAAAGTGCATATAAAGGGTTAGCATATTTTTCATTATAACAATAAAGTGTTGCAATACATAGATTAATTTCCCCCTGTGTGTTCCCTTCATCCTCCTCTCCATCACATGAGGGCTTGCTTAGGTTGATCGGCCCGCCCCTGAGTCATGGCTGCCAATATGGCTGCCCCTCTCCTGCTGCCATCCTCAGAGACATGGAAAGTGAGTTTACATTTTGGGGCCAGGATGGCCACAGTCTCCTTCAGCCACTCACTAAACCTGGAGGAGACAGAAGGTAGAGAGTCAAGGATAGTCGAGAGAAGGTGTAATATATTATTGGGATACAGGAATGGCGTTTAGATACGAAAAGCAATAGAGAAAGTGATTAGCAGAAATTATTAACAGTTTTGTAGACATGGTGTTGAGACAGGGTTAGCTTTGGTATGGGAGTAGTCTCTCCAGACATTTGCCTAGGTCTGGGTTTCCGAGTCTTGTACGGGAGTACAGTGATAATTCAGGGAAAGTTTTGGTCAATTGGGTTGACAAAAGTGAATACAAAATGCAAAATAGAGTTCAGGTAAATTTGAGGTATCCTTACTTGGGGTGTTCTGTATAGACAGAGCCATCCACCCCCACATTGATGCACAGCTTGTCCAGTCCACGGCTGCCACGGATACAGTTGCCAATGGTTGCCAGGCCAGCAGCGCACAACTTGGCAGCGCGTTTAGACACCGCTTTGCACACCAAATACACTATCTCACAATCCACAAGACTGAATGGCAGCTTCAGACCAGTCAGAATCTCCTGGTCTTTCCTGGACACAGAAGGCACCAGACAGAGGGAATCAGTGGTCCAAAAAACAGAACGCTATAAATACATATTCTATAGACCAAGCAGTTTGGTTATGGTAACTGGAGCTGTACTATAGTTGGGTAACCACTCCCTGACTGAAATGTGAGTATGGTAGCTTTTTCCAAGACCATGATGTAGTACACTAGCCAGGGTACCAGTCTGCTTAGCTAACATTCCTCTCCTTGTATCCTGTGTCATATGCCAAAGATTAGCAGATTAGATTGTTTAGTATGGCAAGGAGTAGAAGGATAGATAAAAACAGACTGCTACCAGAATAGTGGTGCACAGTATGTTCCTGAAAATCTGAAGTAACCAACATCATTTAAAAGAGAGCTAGGGGATGCCAGCAAAAGTTTTGCCTAACAAAATCGAATTTGGTGGAAACTTGCACCCCAATTTGTTAGTCAATTAAGTAGCCAGCCACATGAGAGTTAGTAGTCAGCTATTTAGCTGGCAGCAGGCAGTTATGGAACACACTGAGTACAGTACGTCTGTGCAGAGCTCACCTCTGTTTCCTCTGTCTCTGGGCCTTAAAACTGGCACTAGCATTGATCTGTGTCAATGACTGACCCCAGGCCCTGTCATGGCACAAAAAATACATATTCTTCAGTTACTCATAGAGACTGGCTCTAAAAGGATGCAAACAAATAACAAAGGCTGTTGACAATGTCTAATGTGTGACATCTCATATCAATATCAATATACCCTCTCGTATCACCATCAATTATAGTAAACTGAGTCTCAAGGAGAAAATAATTTTAAAAGCATCACTTACTTTTCTATGTCTGAGATGTATTTGGTTTCAAATACAAATCCTTTGTCCACAGACAGCCTCTCAAAAAGCTTTAGCTGGTTCAGTTTCATCAAGACCAGTCTGGCTATCTCTCCCAGGTATTTCCCACCAATCATCTTCTCAAACCTGTGTAAAGTCACACATGCAGTGTCACAGATTCCTCCAATGTTCATAAGAGACAGGGCTGTTATTAATGAATATACATTTTGAATACAGACGTTTGCTGAGCTTCACTATTCAGAGTCTTATCAAACTCAGTCCGGGTGAACTCTAAGGAGCCGTCATCTCCAAATCCCCCGCATTCTGTGTTGATGAACATGCATCTGTCCTCCCCCTCCACTCTCTCAATATTCCTCATCTCCTCCATGTAGCACAGGTTGGCCCCGGTACCTAGGTAGAACCTTAGGAGAATCACTTTGAAGCGGACTTCCTAGGTCCCATATCCAATGGCTGCCAGCCCAACAGCAACCATTCCTCCATATAGAATATTTCCAGATCCTTGATATTCTTCTTCTGCGCTTATGGACTGCCCTCTTAAATTCAAACCACAGGTTTTCAATTGGGTTCAAGTCCGGAGACTGAGATGGCCATTGCAACATGTAGATTTAACCATTTATTTGTGGAATTTGATGTGTGCTTGGGGTTATTGTCTCGCTAGAAGATTTACTCAAGGCCAAGTTTCAGACTCCTGAAGAGGGCAGTCCATAAGTACAAAAGAAGGATATCAAGGATCTGGAAAGATTCTATATGGAGGAATGGTCTAAGATCCTTCCTAATGTGTTCTCCAATCTCATGAAACATTTTAGAAAAAGGCTAAGTGTTATTATCCTCACAAGGGGAGGGCGCTGGTATATTGAAAACATGGGATCCAATCATTTTTTTAAACTTGTTAAACAAAATCTATTTCTCTGAGCAATTGTATTAGTATAAAATAATATAATTGTTGAAACAATTTGAGCACACAATACAGCTCAGTATTTGTATTACTTATTTGAGACAGTCTTTTATGCTCATCTTTATCAAGGGATCAAATAATTCCAGACCCCACTGTAAGTTCGTTACATAAGAGAACTCACCAACTCCTTACTGTTGATGATATTCTGTAGCAGACAGACAACATTTTTGCCCTCTGTGTCCTTACCCTCAAACCTCTTGGTCCATTTTTTCAACACAAACTGGAATTGAGAATCATATAAAAAAAATAACACCTGTCTATCTAAAGTAAGTGACCTTTTTAGTCCCTTAATACAACTTCTATATCAGATACGTTAACCCTTTAACCCTATTCTCAACTGTCTGGAAGAGCATGTTTTGACAATGGATTTAGAAGTGGACATGAACAAATCTTCACTTAAATGTGATTGGTCAACTTCCCCAGCCTTCCTGCATCAATTGACATAATTGGTATACTTTGGGTTGCGGCAGTTCAGGGTTGTGGCACTCTAACTTCCCTACTCAGAGGGCTGTCAGAAAACCAAAAATCAATCTCAGAAAACTTCAAATCGGTCACCAAAGATATGGGATAAAAGGCAGGAATTCAGTTGGTGGGGGATTAATATTTCACCACTCCTGTTAGTGGAGACCTTGAAGATTATGAAAATATATAGTTAAAATGTAAAAAAGCTCAAAAGCAAGAACTTTGTAAAAAATGTACCCAACCAGTTGGTTGATATGTCAGTAAAAAGTACTGTGGACTAAGAATAGGTACATACATTTTTTTATGAAAAACAATTATAGTTTTAGGTCAGTTAGGATCACCACTTTATTTTAAGAATGTGAAATGTCATTATAATAGTAGAGAGAATGATTTATTTCAGCTATCATTTCTTTCATCACATTCTCAGTGGGTCAGAATTTTACATACACTCAATTAGTAGCATTGCCTTTAAATTGTTTAACTTGGGTCAAACGTTTCGGGGTAGCCTTCCACAAGCTTCCCAGAATAAGTTGGGTGAATTTTGGCCCATTCCTCCTGACAGAGCTCCTCTAACTGAGTCAGGTTTGTAGGCCTCCTTGCTCGCACACGCTTTTTCAGTTCTGCCCACAAATGTTCTACATGATTGAGGTTAGGGCTTTGTGATGGCCACTCCAATACCTTGACTTTGTTGTCCTTAAGCCATTTTGCCACAGCTTTGGAAGAATGCTTGGGGTCTTTGTCCATTTGGAAGAGACATTTGTGACCAAGCTTTAACATCCTGACTGATGTCTTGAGATGTTGCTTCAATATATCCACATAATTTTCCTGCCTCATGATGCCATCTATTTTGTGAAGTGCACCAGTCCCTCCTGCAGCAAAGCACCCCCACAACATAATGCTGCCACCCCTGTGCTTCATGGTTGGGATGGTGTTCTTCGGCTTGCAAGCCTCCCCCTTTTTCTTCCAAACATAACGATGGTCATTATGACCAAACAGTTCTGAAACAGTTTTGTTTCATCAGACCAGTCGACAAGTGGACAAGTACGATCTTTTTCCCCATGTGCAGTTGCAAACCCTAGTCTTTTTATGGCGGTTTTGGAGCAGTGGCTTCTTCCTTGCTGAGCGGCCTTTCAGGTTATGTCGATATAGGACTCGTTTTACTGTGGATATAGATGCTTTTGTACCTGTTTCCTCCAGCATCTTCACAAGGTCCTTTGCTGTTGTTCTGGGATTGATTTGCACTATTCGCACCAAAGTACGTTCATCTCTAGGAGACAGAACGCGTCTCCTTCCTGAGCGGTATGGCGGCTGTGTGGTCCTATGGTGTTTATACTTGCGTACTATTGTTTGTACAGATGATCGTGGTACCTTTTGGCATTAGGAAATTGCTCCCAAGGATGAACCAGACTTGTGGTGGTCTACAATTGTTTTTCTGAGGTCTTGGTTGATTTCTTTTGATTTTCCCATGATGTCAAGCAAAGAGGCACTGAGTTTGAAGGTAGACCTTGAAATACATCCAATACCTCCAATTGACTCAGATTATGTAAATTAGCCTATCAGAAGCTTCTAAAGCCATGACATAATCTTCTGGAATTTTCCAAGCTGTTTAAAGGCCCAGTCAATTTAGTGTATGTAAACTTCTGACCCACTGGAATTGTGATACAATGAGTTATAAGTTAAATAATCTATCTGTAAACAATTGTTGGAAAAATGACTTGTGTCATGCACAAAGTAGATGTCCTATCCGACTTGCCAAAACTATAGTTTGATAACAAGACATTGTGGATTGGTTGAAAAACGAGTTTTAATGACTCCAACCTAAGTGTATGTAAACTTCTGACTTACACATTGGATAAACCACATTTCAAATGCACCGAATAAAACAGGTGTAGACCTTACTGTGAAATGCTTACAATCCCCTAACCAACAATGCAGTTCAAGCAATAGAGTTAAGTTAATTTTGTAAATATTTTCTTAAGTAAAAATAAAATAAAAGTAACACAATAAAATTACATAACGAGGCTATATACAAGGGTCAATGAGCTGAGTCAATGAGCGGGGGTACAGGTTAGTTGAGGTAACAGTCTATGACTTGGGTGACTGGAGTTTTTGACAAGCTTGTAGCTTCCCCCCAGTGATGTATTGGGCCGTACGCACTACCCTCTGTAGCACCTTATGATCGGATGCCGAGCAGTTGCCATACCAGGCGGCAATGCAACCGGTAAGGATGCTCTCGATGGTGCAGCTGTAGAACTTTTTGAGGATCTGGGGACCCATGCCATATCTTTTGTCTCCTGGGGGGGGGGGGGGGTTGTCGTGCCCATTTCACAACTGTCTTGGTGTGTTTGGACCATGATAATTTGATGGGTGATGTGGACACCAAGGAACTTGAAGCTCTCGGCCCACTCCACTACAGTCTCTTCAATGGGGGCCTGTTCAGCACTCCTTTTCCTGTTTTCCACGATCATCTCCTTTGTCTTGCTCAAATTGAGGGAGAAGTTGCTGTCTCTGACCTCCCTATAGGCTGTCTCATCATTGTCTGTGATCAGGCCTACTTTTTGAAAGCTGTTCTTTGGGGGAGCCACACACCCATTTCACTTCAGATTTCAGAAGATGGTGTGGGGGCCAGAAAAGAGGCCATGCAGAAACCAACCATAATAGTTTAACAAGATAAATCTCAACTGAGTTTATTTCCGCTTTTACAACATTGAGTCTCTGCCGTTCACATTGGCTTCCACAACTAGAACAGTCCAGAATGTCACCTTTTATTTTAGGCTACCTTTCATACATACACTATGTATTTACTTGGACAGTGAAGCTAAAATGTGGGATTTGAGAAATATTTTCACAGTAGAAAATATCACCTTTTATTTAAGGGTATTTTCATGAATATCGGTTTTACTGTTTAGAAATGAAAGCACTTTATGGATCTAGTCACCCCATTTGAAGGGGTCATACGTATTTGGACAAATTCACTTGAGTATTTAGTAAAAAATGTACTATCGAGTCCCATATTCCTAGCAAGCAATGACTACATCAAGCTTGTGACAAACTTTTGGATGCATTTGCAGTTTGTTTTGGTTGCGTTTCAGATTATGTTGTGCCCAATAGGTACTGCAGGAAATGTATTACTTGTGTATTTGAGGTTTAAAAATGCTTCTGAAGTTTGTAATTTCGACTTAGAAATTTAAAACTTGATTTTACCTTACAAAAAAAGGATAATTCACATTATTATTATCCTGCTGTAGCAAACTGACTCAATTAAGATCCAACATCTGCAATGTATCGTGTCATTTTGGAGTCACTTATTTAAATAAGAATGTAATGTGAGCCCATAGTTTGGATCACTGTGTGCATTTTGTCCTAGTGTGTAAAGATGAATCGAATCTAACAGATTTGTAAGAAAGTACACAAAAGAAACATTTAGATGTATTATTTAATCCCACATTAACACACATTTGTATCACTTGATTCAGTGTACAAACAATACAAAGAAAAGATATTTAACGACCCAGGGTCGTTACAATATGCAGTGGTATAAAAAAAAGCAGTTGACAGTATTTTCTATTTTTTAGTAAATTTGAATTTCCTATTGAATTTCCTCCCTCTTTGTCTGGGCCTGGAGGAGGAAGAGGAGGAAGTACAGGAAGAGTACTGGCGCTTGAAGTCAATAAGGCAGTCTGTGGCTTCTGAGATGGAGGTGAAGGATCGGATGGGCGAGGTGCTCACTCTGAAACCTGGGACGGCGATGTCTCCACTTCCCCCAGACTCTCCCAGAGCCTCAATAAGGCCACTGAAAGCAACAATCACATAGTTATAAATGGCAGGGTCATGATCATTAGAGCACACCGTAGTAAAACTTTATGCAACGAAAAAGGAAAAGTGATTATTGGACATGTCCAGGTAGTTCCTCTCTCTTTCAGTCCATTTTGTGCCTACTGAACATGATCCAGGTGTGAGCTAGAGGTAGTACACTGATATTGTTACAGTGACACTGTCGATAGTCACCAAACAATCAGGCAAGCACTAAACATTGCGGTCTGCTTACCATATCATATTCACAAAATATGTTAATATGCATTCATAAACTATTAAACCAGAAGACAATACACCACTTCAAACAAATAACTACTTACATAGGGGTACACAACAGTCTTCGTCAACAATGGACAAATATGAAGGCAAAAGCTTATAATGGAGTTGCTATGATGCTTTAGAGAGCTATTCATCAGGGTGTATCCTTGACAAACCCAACCAGGGTCTGCTTATCAGACTTCCCTACCTATCACACACATGGTACAGCCTATGTCACCAGGGGTGGGTGCTACAGTAGCATTAGTCAAATGGAGTTTCCCAAAAATATCCATCAGTGCATTTCCTGTTTTGCTTACCTGTGTTGGCTCCTGAAGGCAGTATCACATGGTCCGGCCTCAGCAGTCCCTAAAAGGAGACCAAGTAGACTGAAAACATTGGCTCTCTTTTTCACCCTTTCAAACAAGGTGGAATGAGGCATTTTGAACATGTAAAACAACATCACAGTTTGAGAGAGTGAGTGTACCTGAATCTCTGTGCTCTGTCTGGTCCAAAGCACTCAGCAAGTCTCCACTCTGGAAGATCATCCATCACGCAGAGGGAAGAAAGAGCAGAAGACCCACGGTGAATGCTACACGACTAGGGAAACCACACTGTCTGCAATTAACTACCAATGGTCTACAACAGCTGGCTTGGTTTTGATAACTACATATACAGTGTGTAATGCTGTGCAATAGTGCTAACTAGGAGTACCGGTCCAGCCCTGGATATAGCCTTGGACACATCTTGGTTTCTGATGCAGTCCTCTACGTGCTTCTCATAGTCCCGTAGATGAAACAGCTGCTGACACAGGAAGCACTTCTCTCCCTGCACTGCCCTGCTCGGAAGACAACACAGACAGGTTAAAAGGTATGATCAGGTTACTCTATAGTAGGGATGTCAAAATAATTTAGCCTAAAGTGACATTCCCTGTGAATGTAAACTAGGTATGGGAGACTAGCTGTTAGACCAAGGTCAATCCGCTCATACCTACTTACTTGCCAGAGCCAGAAGAACAGGGCTGCTCCTCTCCAATTTTCTCTCCCCTTCTGGTCCTCTTCCTATGAGACTTCACTGTAACTACATATTAAGCAAGGGATTGGTTTACGCTCTGGGGTCAAACATAATATTTCACTACACATCCTTGACTTGCATTGTTCCCTTGTCAACATCCTTGCATAAACAACAGATTACTTTAAATGGAGCTGAATAAACGAGTGTGTGTTGTATGCGTGTCTAACTGCGTGTTCTCACCTTGCGATTGGCTCTGAGCCATCATCTCCTCTTCCTCCATGTTAGCAGTACTACCGTCACAGTAGGCAGCGTGCAGCTCAATCTCCGTCAGGGGGAAGGGGCGCATGCACATAGGACAGTCCATGCTGGGGCTCTGAGGGGGTGCAGGTTCTGAGACCCCACCCTGTACCTCCCCCGTCTCCTCCATTTCCACCCTCACATCCTCTCCTCTAGCAGGACTCCTAACAGGGCCACTCCTCCTCTCCTCTTCCACCTCCATCCCCTCTACACGCTGATCCAGAGGATGGGGTGATGAGAGAAAAGTCTGGATCTGAGGCAGGGACTGCCTCTCTGGTTGGGGCTAGGGGTAACCAAATCAAACCACAGACATAAAAAAACACAACCATGATAGACATCTACAACACAACCTCACAATTTGATGAACACAGCCAATATTTCTAGGTGTTGGATGAAAGAAGGAGAATCCGTCAGAACTGTAATCAGAATGCTCTGTTTAGGTGTGTCATTTGTAGTGCAGAAGTTACTGACCTGTGCAGGGCTGGTGACCATCAGGTCTTGGGTGCCATCGTCACCGAGTTGGGTCTCTGCCATCAGAATCAACAAGGAAAAATAAAGGCATGCCAATTAAAAGCTACATATTCTGAAGTGAAGCTCACCACATTTAGTATTTAGTTCTAAATGCAACCATATACACAAAGTATAGCAAACAGACATTAGGCACACCTTCCTAATATTTTTTATTTCACCTGTATTTAACCAGGTAGGCTAGTTTAGAACAAGTTCTCATTTACAACTGCGACCTGGCCAAGATAAAGCACAGCAGTTCGACACATACAACAACACAGAGTTACACATGGAATAAACAAACATAGTCAATAATACAGTCTATATATAGTGAGTGCAAATGAGGTAAGATAAGGGAGGTAAGGCAATAAATAGGCCATGGTGGCGAAGTAATTACAATATAGCAATTAAACACAGGAATGGTAGATGTTCAGAAGATGAATGTGCAAGTAGAGATACTGGGGTGCAACGGAGCAAGATAAATAAATAAATACAGTATGGGGATGAGGTAGTTGGATGGGCTATTTACAGATGGGCTATGTACAGGTGCAGTGATCTGTGAGCTGCTCTGACAGCTGGTGCTTAAAGCTAGTGAGGGAGATTTGAGTCTCCAGCTTCAGTGATTTTTGCAGTTCGTTCCAGTCATTGGCAGCAGAGAACTGGAAGGAAAGGCGGCCAAAGCAGAAGTTGGCTTTGGGGGTGACCAGTGAGATATACCTGCTGGAGCGCGTGCTACGGGTGGGTGCTGCTATGGTGACCAGTGAGCTGAGATAAGGCAGGGCTTTACCTAGCAGAGACTTGTAGATGACCTGGAGCCAGTGGGTTTGGCGACGAGTATGAAGCGATGGCCAGCCAACGAGAGCGTACAGGTCGCAGTGGGGCTCTGGTGACAAAACGGATGGCACCGTGATAGACTGCATCCAATTTGTTGAGTAGAGTGTTGGAGGCTAGTTTAGAAATGACATCGCCAAAGTCGAGGATCGGTAAAATGGTCAGTTTTACGAGGGTATGTTTGGCAGCATGAGTGAAGGATGCTATGTTGCGAAATAGGAAGTCGATTCTAAATTTAATTTTGGATTGGAGATTAATGTAAGTCTGGAAGGAGAGTTTACAGTCTAGCCAGACACCTAGGTATTTGTAGTTGTCCACATATTCTAAGTCAGAACCGTCCAGAGTAGTGATGCTGGACGGGCGGGCAGGTGTGGGCAGCGATCGGTTGAAGAGCATGCATTTAGTTTTACTTGCATTTAAGAGCAGTTGGAAGCCACGGAAGGAGAGTTGTATGGCATTGAAGCTCGCCTGGAGGTTAGTTAACACAGTGTCCAAAGAGGGGCCAGAAGTATACAGAATGGTGTCGTCTGCGTAGAGGTGTATCAGAGAATCACCAGCAGCAAGAGCGACATCATTGATGTATGCAGAGAAGAGTCGGCCCGAGAATTGAACCCTGTGGCACCCCCATAGAGACTGTCAGAGGTCCAGATAACAGGCCCTCCGATTTGACACACTGAACTCTATCAGAGAAGTAGTTGGTGAACCAGGCCAGGCAATCATTTGAGAAACCAAGGCTGTTGAGTATGAATGTGGTGATTGACAGAGTCAAAAGCCTTGGCCAGGTCGACAAATACGGCTGCACAGTAATGTCTCTTATCGATGGCAGTTATGGTATCATTTAGGACCTTGAGCGTGGCTGAGGTGCACCCATGACCAGCTCTGAAACCAGATTGCAAAGCGGAGAAGGTACGGTGGGATTCGAAATTGTCGGAAATCTGTTAACTTGGCTTTCAAAGACCTTAGAAAGGCAGGGTAGCAGTTTGGGTCTAGAGTGTCTCCCCCTTTGAAGAGGGGGATGACCGCAGCAACTTTCCAATCTTTGGGAATCTCAGACGACACGAAAGAGGTTGAACAGGTTAGTAATAGGGTTTGCAACAATTTCGGCAGATAATTTAAAAAATAGAGGGTCCAGATTGTCTAGCCCGGCTGATTTGTAGGGGTCCAGATTGTGCAGCTCTTTAAGAACATCAGCTATCTTGATTTGGGTGAAGGAAAAATGGGGGGAGGTTTGGGCGAGTTGCTGTGGGGAGTGCAGGGCTGTTGACCGGGGTAGGGTAGCCAGGTGGAAAGCATGGCCAGCCGTAGAAAAATGCTTACTGAAATTCTCAATTATAGTGGATTTATAGGTGGTGACAGTGTTTCCTAGCCTCAGTGCAGTGGGCAGCTGGGAGGAGGTACACTTATTCTCTATGGACTTTACAGTGTCCCAGAACTTTTTTGAGTTTGTGCAACAGGATGCAAATTTCTGCTTGAAAAAGCTAGCCTTAGCTTTTCTAACTGCCTGTGTATATTGGTTCCTAACTTCCCTTGAAAAGTTGCATATCACGGGGGCTATTCGATTCTAATGCAGAACGCCACAGGATGTTTTTGTGCTGGTCAAGGGCAGTCAGGTCTGGAGAGAACCAAGGGCTATATCTGTTTCTGGTTCAATTTTTTCTGAAAGGGGCATGCTTATTTAAGATGGTGAGGAAGGCACTTTTAAAGAATGACCAGGCATCCTCTACTGACGGGATGAGGTCAATATCCTTCCAGGATACCCGGGCCAGGTCGATTAGAAAGGCCTGCTCGCTGAAGTGTTTTAGGGAGCGTTTGACAGTGATGAGGGGTGGTTACTGATGCAGGCAATGAGGCAGGGATTGCTGAGATCTTGGTTGAAAACAGCAGAGGTATGTTTGGAGGGCAAGTTGGTTAGGATGATATCTACGAGGGTGCCCGCGTTTACGGATTTGGGGTTGTACCTGGTGGGTTTATTGATAATTTGTGAGAGATTGAGGGCATCAAGCTTAGATTGTAGGATGGCCGGTGTTTTAAGCATGTCCCAGTTTAAGTCACCTAGCAGCACGAGATGTGAAGATAGATGGGGGGGCAATCAGTTCACATATGGTGTCCAGGGCACAGCTGGGGGCAGAGGGTGGTCTTATAGCAAGCAAGCTTACCGCTGAGAGACTTGTTTCTGGAAAGGTGGATTTTTCTGCCCCCTTTGGCAGTTCTATCTTGTCGGAAAATGTTATCGTTAGGGATGGAAATTTCAGGGGTTTTGGTGGTCTTCCTGAGCCAGGATTCAGACACGGCTAGAGATATTGTCTCTAGAATTATCATTTAAACCAGGTGATGTCACCACATGTGTGGTAGGTGGAACTTTAGTGTTAACTTCTTATGGCTGCATCCCGCTACCGGGCTCGATGACAGCAGCCAGTGAAAGTGCAGGGCGCCAAATTCAAACAGAAATCTCATAATTAAAATTCCTCAAACATACATGTGCTTTATATCATTTTAAAGGTAATCTTGTTGTTAATCCCACCAAAGTGTCCAATTTCAAATATGCTTTTCAGCGAAAGCACTACAAACGATTATGTTTGGTCACCACCAAACCACAATAAGCACAGCCATTTTTCCAGCGAAGGATAGCTTTCACAAAAAGCAGAAATAGAGATAAAATGAATCACTAACCTTTGATTATCTTCATCAGATGACACTCATAGGACTTCATGTTACACAATACATGCATGTTTTGTTTGATAAAGTTCATATTTATAACAAAAAATCTGAGTTTACATTGGCGCGTTACATTCACTAGTTCCAAAAACATCAAGTGATTTTGCATAGCCACATCGTTTCAACAGAAATACTCACCATAAATGTAGATGATAATACAAGTTATACACATGGAATTATAGATATACCTCTCCTTAATGCAACCGCTGTGTCAGATTTCAAAAAAACTTTAAGGAAAAAGCAAATCATGCAATAATCTGAGACGGAGCTCAGAACAATAGCCAAATTAGCCGCCATGTTGGGGTCAACAGAAACCAGAAAATACATGATATATATTTCCATACCTTTGATGAACTTCATCAGAATGCAGTCCTAGGAATCCCAGGTCCACAATAAATGCTTGATTTGTTCGATAATGTCCGTTATTTATGTCCAATTAGCTACTTTGGTTAGCGGTACACAATTCCAAAGTCACAAAGCGCATCCACTATAACGTGACGAAATGTCCAAAAGTTCCGTAACAGTCAGTAGAAACATGTCAATCGATGTATTGAATCAATCTTTAGAATGTTGTTAACATACATCTTGAATAACGTTCCAACCGGAGAATTAGATTGACTTCAGAAGAGCGGTGGAACGGAGGTCCTCTTCCTGTGAAGGCGCGTGTTCAATGCGTGGTCACCTCATGGCAGTGATGACTAATTCCTGTCTCCTTCGGCCCCCCTTCACATTAGAGTCATCAGACAAAGTTCTATTGACATCTAGTGGAAGCCGTAGGAAGTGAAAACTCATCAATATCTCGCTGTAATTTCAATGAGAGCTTGGTTGAAAATCGGCCACCTCAGAAAAAATCCAAACAGGAAGTGGAACTTCAGGTTTTTGCCTGCCATATGAGTTCTGTTATACTCAGACATAATTCAAACAGTTTTAGAAACTTCAGAGTGTTTTATATCCAATACTAATAATAATATGCATATATTAGCAACTTGGACTGAGGAGCAGGCAGTTTACTATGGGCACCTCTGTGCACCTTTCATCCAAGCTACTCAATACTGCCCCTGCAGCCATAAGAAGTTGTATTGAGCAGGGCTAGAGGCTCGACAGTGAAATAAGGCAATAATTACTAACCAAAACAGCAATGGACAAGGCATATTGACGTTAGTGAGAGGCATGCGTCGCCGAGTGATCAAAGGAGGCCAATGAGTGGCTTCAGGCAGCTAGCGGGCCGGGGCTAGCAAGCTAACAGAAGGGCCTTGGAGGGACGTCGCGACGGAAGAAAGTCTGTTGTGACCCCCCTCGTGCTATTACGTTGGCAGACGGATCAGCAGGCCTCCATGTGGTAAACCAGGCAATTTGGCAAAATACGTATAGTGGCCAAAGAATTTGTCCGGTGGGCCTCTTAAACTAACAGTCCGATGTGCTCTGGACAGCTAGCGGGCCGAGGCTAGCATGCTAGCGGATGGGCATTTAGGGGATGACGCGACGGCGGAGCCAATTGAGAAAACCCCATCGGGCGAATCACGTCGGTGTCCAGTCGTGATGGGTCGGCGGGGGTCCAGGCCAGTTGACAAAATCGGTATTGTAGCCCAAGGAGTGGCTGATGGACCTCTTTGGCTAGCCGGGAGATGGGCCTGGCAGATGGGCCTAGCAAGGCTAGCTCCAGGCTAATTGGTTCTTGCTTCGGGACAGTGATGGTAGCCAGGAGTGGCCACTCGAATAGCAGCTAGCTAGCTGCGATGATCCGGGTGGAAAAAAAAAGGTTCAGAGCTGCGGTAAGAATCCGGAGATATGGAGAAAAATAAATCTGATTTGCTCTGATTTGAGTCGCGCTGTGCAGACTGGCGAGAGTTGTCCGTGCTACACTATACATTGCTGTTTTTTTCTCAAACCGAAATTAGGCGAACTATTCGAATATTTGCAACCAGGAAATGGCGTGGAGTGATTTCTGCATATACATGCACCTTTAATGACAGTCATTTATAATCTGTGAAATCAATTGTAATTTCGGTGACACTTTACTTGACACCCAGTGTTATAACACGTTATAACAGTCATAACCATGTAATAATGTCATAACAGCTGACAACTCGTCATAACTGTCATGACCCATA
Organism: Salvelinus fontinalis; assembly: GCF_029448725.1. Classification (NCBI taxonomy): domain Eukaryota; kingdom Metazoa; phylum Chordata; class Actinopteri; order Salmoniformes; family Salmonidae; genus Salvelinus; species Salvelinus fontinalis. The sequence goes on from NC_074666.1 coordinate 38,396,540, forward strand.
TATTTACACCTGTTGTGACACATATTGCATTATTTTATGGTACCTACATAAGTGTCAACACACATTTATTCAAATTGTTGTTTTTCCCTGCCAAGAAGTTTCCTTATGTTTGAAAGATTTTTTCTTAAATCCTTTGTTATGAATTCTTTACAGATGTTTTTTTTCATCATATTTTAAATAACTTGGATCAGTTTGCACTTCCTACGGCTTCCACTAGATGTCAACAGTCTGTAGAACCTTGTCTGATGCTTCTACTGTGAAGTGGGCCCGAAGGAGACAGGAATGAGTCAGGTCTACCATGAGCTGACCATGCGCGTTCACATGAGAGGGAGCTCTGTTTCATCTCACATCTGAAATCAATGGAATTCTCCGGTTGGAATGTTATTGAAGATTTATGTTAAAAACATCCTAAAGATTGATTCAATACATCGTTTGACATGTTTCTACTGACTGTTACGGAACTATTTGACATTGTCTGCTTTTAGTGAACGCGCTTCCCGACTTTGGATTTGTTTACCAAACACGCTAACAAAAATAGCTATTTGGACATAAATGATGGACATTACCGAACATTTCTTGTGGAAGTGGGAGTCCTGGGAGTGCATTCCGACGAAGATCAGCAAAGATAAGTGAAGATTTATAATGCTATTTAGGAGTTGTGTTGACTGCACAATTTGGCGGGTAACTGTATGGCTTCCTTTTGTGGCTGAACGCTGTTCTCAGATTATTGAATATTGTGCTTTTGCCGTAAAGCTTTTTGAAATCTGACACAGTGGTTGCATTAAGAACAAGTGTATCTTTAATTCTATGTAAAACATGTATCTTTCATCAAAGTTTATGATGAGTATTTATGTTATTTGATGTGGCTCTGCAATTTCTCTGGATATTTTCGAGGCATTTCTGAACATGGCGCCAATGTAAACTGAGGTTTTTGGATATAAATATGAGCTTTATCGAACAAAACATATATGTATTGTGTAACATGAAGTCCTATGAGTGTCATCTGATGAAGATCATTAAAGGTTAGTGATGAATTTTATCTCTATTTCTGCTTTTTGTGACTACTGTCTTTGGCTGGAAAAATGGCTGTGTTTTTCTGTGATTTTGCGGTGACCTAACATAATCGTTTGTGGTGCTTTCGCTGTAAAGCCTTTTTGAAATCGGACACTGTGGTGGGATTAACAAGAAGTGTATCTTTAAAATGGTGTAAAATACTTATATGCTTGAGGAATTTTAATTATGAGATTTCTGTTTGAATTTGGCGCCTTGCACTTTCACTGGCTGTTGTCATATCAATCCCGTTAAGCCATAAGAAGTTAACTGACTTGCCTAGTTAAATAAAGGTTACACTAAGAGCATAACATTTCTACACCCTAATTTTGTAATTCTAGTATAACCAATACCCAAACGGAGATTCAGCGAAAATAAAAATCTCATTGATTTATCAAGACCAGTCCCCATGCTTGTCTCAGAGCAGCGCGAAACGGTGCTAAAATAGTTGTAGGCTATTACTTCAAATCCTATTTCTTCTAACTTCAATATGCTCTAGAAATAAATAGGACCTACACCAATTAACAGAACATTACTCAACACTATTGAGACTCATGTCGCCTACGGTAGGCCTACAGTATATCGAAAAATAAGATGTGACTCTCCGCCAATAATTACATAGAGGATTGGATGATTCTAAATTAAAACTAAAAGCCACCTCATAAGTCTCCCGGTGGAGGCCGGCACGGGTATCGACCCTGCATCTGTAGCAAAGCATTTTGCACTGCGGGAGCTCCCATCCACAAAGTATCAAAATACAGAGAAGTGTTGGTAAAGGTATATTGTCCTGCTAATAGCCCATAATGGGCTATTATAATACAGTACATGGTGTCCAGGTCAGGATAACCAAATATTTTTTTATTTAAGACTAATCAGAAAGAATGTTGGTACTTACTTATTTTGATCCAAAGCCATGAATGAGTGAGTCACTCAGCTTTATGTAGGTGCCGGGCTATATGACTGTGTCATCAACTTGATAATATATAACGATATTTTGGAGGTTATTTTGTTTAAAAAAAAAACGAAAGAGAGCGATTGTAATCTGAATAGAGGCCAAAATAATGTTTGTAAAGGCAAAAACATCTATTTCTGTTTTTAGAGGGAGACAAACACTGGGCCAATTGTGCGCCGCTCATAAAAGGCCAAAATATAGCCCTGCTAATAGCTATAATGGCACTGTACAATGTGACCGTGTGTGTTTGAAAGAGTATTTTCCAGTAAGCAACAATTTGTTTACCTTCATTAGACAACTTTGTGCCAATATTTCTGTAATTCAGTGATATTTATTCCCATAGTAATTTGTTATGGATCCATAACTAAATAAACATCAGCATTTTGAAAGAGTATTTTTATAATAATTTTATTAACAAAAGCATAAAGATGCCATTATTAGTTACAATGTTTTAGTTTGAATGTGCAGACTGGCACTAAGAACAGAACAGCGAGAACATTTCCCTAGTCAGCTCCATTATTAGTGCAATGCCCCTTAAAGTGTTGCCAGTGTGGCGGTCCACCCTCCCTTCCTTCCTTCCCCATGGGCTAGGTCGGTATTCTGTGCACAGCACTGCGGCCCATCCAGTGCCCCCGTGCCTTGAACATTGCGCGCTTTCAGTGGATATAGTTGAAGAAGTGCAAGGCAATCCCATTGTGCGCCACTCGGGAGCCATGACCAATATATATTGTCCTGCTAATAACAGGGTTAATTATATCTGTGATAATATCCAACGGGCTTTTATATAATTCTAAATCAATAATAATCACTTTGTTTAAAAATATATATATATTTTGGAGATGATTTTGTTTTCAAATAACGTAAATAGAGTGAGAAAAAGGCCATTCTTGAACATGGGGTGAGACATTGTTACTAATTTGTAAATAAAGCCAGTTTGTTATTTAGAATTATTTATTTCTGTTCTTAGAGGGAGAGAAACCAAAACACTAGTCATCTCATGGGTATCCCAGTCGAGGACGGCACAGGTATTGGACCAGCATCTGAAGCAACACAGCTTACACAGCTATGCAGTGTTTTAGACCGTTGCACCACTCAGGCGCTGTACAACGTGACCGGTCGGGAGTGGCCTACAGTACGAGCAAAATAATCCTAATAAAATAAATTAATAAAAACTTAGTGTAACAATAGTTTAGTAAGTAATACTGAAGGTGTGCACAATTATCAGTTTCTATTTAGGTTTATGTCACCCATTCATTGTCAGTTAGAGACACAGTAGGACCCAAAAGCATAATCAGTGCTCTAACTCCCCCTTGCGCTGGTCTGGAGCAATGAAGTGGTGACGTCCTAAAACACAAACTACCTCTAAGTCCTGAAGCATAATCGCACAACTTTTAGTGGAGCAAGCACTGTAGGTATCATAACCAGCCATAAAATAACACAATATATGTCACAACAGGTCTAAAAATGTGTCATGACAGTGTTATGACCATATGACAGGTTATGAAAACTTGTCTGCTGTTATGACATGGTTATGACAGTGTCACAACATGTTATGACGCTGGGTGTCAAGTAAAGTCTTACCATCATTTCTTATACCTGGAACTTCTAAGCCACCGACATCCACCACTTCCTCCCCCATCCTTTCTTCCTCCTCCCTCTTCTCTCCCTCATTTTCATCTTCTTCCTTTTCCTTCTCCAGCGGGTCAGGCAGGGGTCTTCTCTCTTCCTTTCTAAGGCCAAGACTCCTGGAAATTGGAAATCAACACGTTTTCATTCCTGTGCACATTTAAAGGACTTGTATCATTGAGATTATAGACAAGCTAGGTCCATACTGTATAATGTAGCAGTTTAGGCCTCCCTTTCTTACCTTCGAGGTAGAATTTGTTGTTGATTGGATTCTACATGAAATACAGGTGAGGGCGATTTCTTTGGGAAGACAAAACAAAGAGATACTTTTCTGGGGGAAAGCATCAAGTGGATTGACCTTTCCACAAACTGACAAGGAACTTTCAGAAAATGAGAGGCACTGTTTTTAGCCTGTATTATAATAACACATTTGGATTGTAAATAGTTGATAGCACTATCTGGTGGTAATATAGTGTGACAAGGAACTTTCAGTAAGTAGTGTAGTATCATTAGAGCCTTTGGTATGATTCATGCTTTTAAATTAATAATATTTATATTGTTAACACAGCCTTTAGAAATACATAAATGTATTGCTCCAAGCTCCCTATAAGTATTGACAAAAGTTAAGCAATACTCACTTCGTCTTGTTCAGGAGTGGACACAAACAGTGACTGATAGTCCTTCCACTCCAGTCTTCCTCTCCTCCCTCCCTCTTTCGTCCCTCCCTGTGACTGCCGCCACTCCCTTTCCTCACCATCATCCTCTACCACCTCCACTACCTCTTCCTGTTGGTTCCTCACTCCCTGCACTTCTTCCTCCTCTTCCTCCAGAAGTTCTGGGGCCCTGTGTCTCTTGGGGCGTCCCCTCCTGGAAAAAGGTCTCTCTGGGTGTCCAGGAAGGACAGGCTCCCCCCAGCCTGCCTTCCTCAGCAGACCCCTCTGGGCTTCCTTCAGGCTCTTCTCATACACCTCCAGCTGGGACATGATCACCTGTAAGGAAAAATCTGTTAATTCCTAACAGTTACATACTCAGTTAAAAGTCATGACATCTGACATCAGGTCAATGATGGATGGAGTGCCTACAATACAGTAGCACACAGAATTTATACAATGCATTCGGGAAGTATTCAGACCCATTGACTTTTTCTACACTGTTACATTATAGCCTTATTCTAAAAAATAATTAAATAAAATGTTTTCCACAATATAAATGCAATACCCCATAAGGACAAAGCAACAAACAGGTTTTTATAAAATGTTAGCAAATTTATTTAAAAAAAATACCTTATGCACATTAGTACTCAGACCCTTTGCTATGAGACTCAAAATTGAGCTCAGGTGCATCCTGGTTCCATTGATCATCCTTGAGATGTTTCTACATCCACCTGTGGTAAATTCAATTGATTGGACATGATTTGGAAAGGCGCATACCTGTTTTTTATAAGGTCCCACAGTTGACAGTGCATATAAGAGCAAAAAGCAAGCCATGAAGCAAGCTGTTCCTAGGCCGTCATTGAAAATAAGAATTTTTTCTTAACTGACTTGCCTGGTTAAACAAAAGGTACATTTTTTTAATGAAGTTTAAGGAATTGTCTGTAGATCTCCGAGACAGGATTGTGTTCGAGGCACAGATCTGGGGAAGGGTACCACAACATTTCTTCAGCATTGAAAGTCCCCAAGAACACAGTGGCCTCCATCATTCTTAAATGGAAGAAGTTTGGAACCACCAAGATTCTTCCTAAAGCTGTCCGCCCGACCAAACTGAGCAATTGGAGGACAATGGCCTTGGTCAGGGAGGTGACCAAGAACCTGATGGTCACTGACAGAGCTCTGTGGAGATGGGAGAACCTTCCAGAAAGACAACCATCTCTACCATAAGGCCTGATTGGTGGAGTGCTGCAGAGTGGCCAGACGGAAGCCACCCCTCAGTAAAAGGTACATAACATCCCGCTTGGAGTTTGCCAAAAGGCACCTAAAAGACTCTCAGACCAAGAGAAACAAGATTCTCTGGTCTGATGAAACGAAGAATTTAACTCTTTGGCCTGAATGCCAAGCGTCACATCTGGAAGAAACCTGGCACCATCCCTACGGTGAAGGATGGTGGTGGCAGCATCATGCTGTGGGGATGTTTTTCAGCGGCAGGGACTGGGAGACTAGCCAGGATCGAAGGAAAGACGAACGGAGCAAAGAACAGAGATCCTTGATGAAAACCTGCTCCAGAGAGCTCAGGACCTCAGACTGGGGCAAAGGTTCACCTTCCAACAGGACAACGACCCTAAGCACACAGCCAAGACATCACAGGAGGGGTTTCGGGACAAGTCTCAATGTCCGTGAGTGGCCCAGCTAGAGCCTGGGCTTTAACCCGATTGAACATCTCTGGAGAGACCTAAAAATAGCTATGCAGCGACGTCCCCATCCGACCTGACAGAGCTTGAGAGGATCTGCAGAGAAGAACGGGAGAAACTCCCTAAATACAGGTGTGCCAAGCTTGTAGCGTCAGACCCAAGAAGACTCAAGGCTGTAATTGCTGCCAAAGGTGCTTCAACAAAGTACTGAGTAAAGGGTCTGAAACTGTTTTTGCTTTGTCATTATGGGTTATTGTGTGTAGATGGATGAGGGGGAAAAAACAATTTAATCAATTTTAGAGTAAGGCTGTAAGATAACAAAATGCGGAAAAAGTCAAGGGGTCTGAATAGTTTTCAAATGCACTGTATGCCCCTTTTTTGTGTTCCCAGATGTTCCCACATTGACTCCTAATCCAGAGAATGTCTGTGATAGAGAATAATAAATTAAGACTACATCAGAGGAAAGATAAAGAATAACCTGCGTGTAGGCATCTGGGTCCTGCCCTCGCGGACAGAAAGGCACGCCCCAATAGTAGCACACCACTCCCCCATCCCCCTGGCCGCCTGTGGGGGGAGAGAGGTGGCTGGAAGAGGCCTGGGGCTGGTGGGAAGAGGGGTATCTGGCTTGTGCCTCATCCTGGCTCCCTCTACCTGCAGCCTGTCTGGGGAGAAAGGGGGAGGGAGATCCATACATGCCCTTGAAGGTGAACTTCTTCCGGATGCGCTTGGACCGGCTCTCTCCGTCCTCGCACGCGGAGTCTTCGGAGATGTGAGTGCGTTTCTTGGGGACGAGGCAGGGGCTGTGTATGTGTGGAGGGGAACAGTGGTGGTTGGTGTTTGTGGAGAGACACTGGTTGCTTGGTTGTGGGAGGTCATTCTCTTGTGGGAAGACTGGGCTGGGCAACTGAGCCGACTGCAAGAGAGAGAAGTTTCCACAATACACTGTAAATTAGGTTTCAGGTGAAGTCAAAGGCTAAATAACAGTACTGGTAGTATACAATCTCTTGTAGTTCCTTGGCATCACCTTTGCAGGACCGTCTTCCTCTTCGTCATCATCTGACCAGCGTAGCGCCATATTACTGGTTAACTCCTGCATTGGCTGAGTCTCCAAAGCCAATGTAAGTTCCTCTGAATTAAGGTCTTCTTCTGCAGCTAAAGAGAACAATCATGCCAATACATACATAGGATCAGAACATAGAAAGCCAAAGGGCAGGAAGAGGCCATATGAACCTGCCCTACCGCTATTACTTGCTCTCATTAAAACAATGTGTTGGTGTAACATTATTCTGTATGTATGATAGTTGTTAAAATAATAAAAAGCGTACCAAACGTTGCAGGCGTACTAATCCTGTTTACAGTGCTCTGCGAGGATTCACCCTGACGTTCCTCTTGGTCAACAACTTTGTCTGCAACTCCAGCTGTCTTCCTTATAGGCATGAGTCTCTTGTTCAGGGACAGGGTTGTTCTGAGGCGTGGTGGAAGGCACTTTGAGGATTCGCTGCTCTTCACATCCTCTCTGTCTCTATCCTCATGGTCTTCTGATGTAGATACACTTTCAATACAGTCCTGTGGACCCTGGTCCCTTATCTGATCAGTTCTGGGGAAGACTGGGCTTCCGGGAAAGGTGGGACTTGCCGCTTTCTCTTCTTCTCCTGTATCACTACTGGAGAACATGGCGCTTCTAGGAAAAGTTGGACTTCCCTCTTTTTCTTCCTTTCCTGAATCAGTCTCAGAGAACATAGGGGGACTCCCTTGGCCTGGTTCCCCGCCTGCAGTTCTCGCTGTCCTGGAGAACACAGGGCTTTTGGAGAATGTAGGGCTCTTTGGCTGAAAAGACGGAGACATCTGGGACTTTGTGGAAAGAGTTAAGCTTGGAGGACCCTCTTGAGAACATAGTAGGAACCCAGAGGCCTGACAGTCTACTAGGAGGTCCTGGCTGAGCTTATGCAGGCACAGGATGAGTTTGCTGGCTGAGGGGACTGTGGTAGCGAGAGGTAATACAGGGGACTTCTTCCTGAGTTGGGACTCATTCTCTGTGGACTTGCATTCCTGAGATTCGACGTGGGCTGAGAGGTTTCCGAAAGGGTTCTTTAGAGAAGACCCCTCCTTAAAATGGCATAGAAAATGTGATTAAAAAAACGTTTATTTTACCATTCTTTAACTAGGCAAGTCAGTTAAGAACAAATTCTTATTTTCAATGACGGCCTAAGAACAGTGGGTTAACTGCCTTGTTCAGGGGCAGAATGACAGATTTTTACCTTGTCAGCTCGGGGATTCGATCTTGCAACCTTTCGGTTACTAGTCCAACGCTCTAACCACTAGGCTACCTGCCGCCCCGGTAACATCACTAGAACTAAATTGATTTGGAATGCAATCTAGACTGGTGATGATTGAAAGATTTGGCATTTAGATATAAGTAAATAATTGGTTCTTCTAGACCTACATTAATGCTTATTAACACAAGTCTTCAGGTTAAAGTATCGATCAGACTCATAGAAGTTAGATCTAGGCCCATAGTAGCCCCGAAGAAAGACAGAACTACATGATTGCCATGACAGACAAATAATGAGGCACCACTGACCTGTGAAGAGAGAGGCATGGAGGTGGAAGCTTGGCTGAGGGGAGAAGACTGGGAGTAGACCTTCTGGGTCTGAGACAGGTCAGGCATATCTAGTAATGGACTACCCTCCTTTTTCCCCCTCCTGCTGGTTTCTGGATTAGCAACCCCTACACTAACACCTACATCGTGGGCTCCCTCCCTGTCAGCCACACCATGGTTGGGGTAAGAGAGCTTCCGCCTGGGGGGCTGTATGCTGCTCTCTGCCTCTGGAGGGGAACGTTGACATTTCTGGGTAGGGCTCCCGTCCACCAGCAGAGATTCTGAGTGGGGATGAGTGGGTCTGTCCGCCTGGAGGGATAGAACATTTTACATTTTACATTTAAGTCATTTAGCAGACGCTCTTATCCAGAGCGACTTACAAATTGGAAATTTCATACATATTCACCCTGGTCCCCCCGTGGGAATTGAACCCACAACCCTGGCGTTGCAAGTGCCATGCTCTACCAACTGAGCCACACGGAACAACACTCATGTATCACAGGAATAGATACAATGGGAGAAACATTTGTGGTTTTATCTGAAATAATGGCGAGGACTGTGACTGTACTAGAGGAAATGTCCAGGCGACCTTTTATTTCTGTCAGTATTCTCTACACTTACGTAGAGGCTTTCAGCGATGGCCTTCCTCATGGTCTCCTCCTCCTGTCGTTGCCTGAGAGCAGTATTGCTGGCCTCCTGTTCACTCAGCCTCATGGCCAGGTCCAGCATCTCTTCCTCAGTCATCTCTGAGAAGAGAGGGGACAACTTCAGTACAGTAGATGACAAAGCACCAACTAGCAGTGCTTCAGTGGTTACATTTTGGTGATTGATCATGACTCAGTTCCATTACAATATGTACAGGGGAGTTTTGTAAGGAGCCCCGGCGCTCAGTCTGACCATTAACACGCATCACTTGTCTAATGGTTTTGGGCGGCAGGTAGCCTAGCAGTTAAGAGCGTTGGGCCAGTAACCGAAAGGTTGCTGGTTTAAATCCCTGAGCCGATTAGGTGAAAAATCTGTTGATGTGCCCTAAAATGTAAACGCATAACAATCTTCTCTTTCGTATCAGCTAGAAAAAAAAAGTAATAATAAAAAAAAAAGGTTCAATTGATACACACCTTTATAGGGTTAGTGTTCTCACGCGGCCATTTATCCATGTTACAGCCTGTGTTTATTGGAAAACAGACAGTAGACCTGTGCTAATTATCTTGGCCAGGTCGCAATTGTAAATGAGAACGTGTTCTCAATTTGCCTACCTGGTTAAATAAAGGTGAAATAAATCAAATTTAAAAAATAATTAGCTACCTGCATCTAACACCTGTGTGTAAACGGGAGACAAACGTGTTGTCACAAAATACTGTCGACTGCAACTGTGTTAACACAGGTTAAAACAGTGTAGAGTAAGTGTGTATTTTGCATTTGTGAAATTATTTTGACAAGATATGAAAGTAGAGAGATTTATGTTTCTATAACCATACTGCAATTGAGAATCGACTCACGTTTGAGTATTTGGCCGTTTTGGCTTCCAGAGCCAAAACAGAACATGTAAGGTCCTTGGACTAAAACAAGTTAAGTTAACGCTAGGTTCCTTTAGTCCATTATTGGGCTAATGTGCTACATGAGAATGATACGTCTAATTCGCTACGTTACAAATAAAGAGACGTATGTTGGACAGTTTACCGTTAGATCTTATTTTACTCTCCTCCCGTTTGTGCTCCTCGAATGATGTTGGTCTGAAATCTTCATCCTGGGTTAGAAGAGAGATGAGTTGTCAATTACAGATTATTTTATATCTTGGGTCAGGTGCCTTTCTTTAAGAGACATAAAAGTGGTCTGAAGCAGAAATACTACTTGGCCGACAATTATCAAGTATAGTATAGAGTTATTATTTTGTAGTTAACATTTACTGATAGGTCACTTTACACATATAGATAACCAGTAGTTCTGTATCCGTGTAGCTAGCTAGCCAGTGTGTAACCAACTAGCTAGCTAGCTAACGAGTTAGTCAGTTCAGCTGGTTAACGTTACCTCGTCGCTGTCTGAGATGACGACTCTGTCCTCTTCATGATCAACTGCTCGTCGTCGTTTCCTGGGACCATCATCAGTGTATCTGTTCTCTCGCTTTTTCCGAGGAGGCATGTTGCTGGGTTGAATTTGGTGTTTGATAACAAATATAGACGGTAAGTTAGCTTAGCTAGCTACCGTTAGCTATCCTTACGACTGGTGTCGAGGATGTCTGCACACCCATCTTCCTGAGAATTACGAAAAACCGAAAGTATAACAGTTACTTAGCTAGCTATGTATATAACGATACATGGAATTTAAGTTACAAATCATTCAGTTAGACTGATCATCACATCCAGTATTAGTAGGTAGGATTCCTACTTTTACCAAACGTTGACAAATCTCAATTCAAGAAGCCATGTTTTCTTCGATCACGTGACTCAATAAAAGGGAGGGCAAACTTTGAAGGGGACTGAAACTAATATTTTTTGTAACTAAAACGTCTCATTGTTCTGTCTTTGGCTGAAATGTACGGTGCACTACAATTGCACATTTCAAACAGGAAGAGCATGCTTTTTTTTAACGGGACCAGCTAAAAACTGTTCACAAATTAAACTACAGCAAGGTGTATTAAACGTCCCTGTGAAAATAATGTCCAAACGTGTGAGCAGAGGCCAGCAAAGTACTTTATGGCAATCTCAAAAAACACCCCCCTTTGTGGCTTTCTCGACCAAACCAAATATTATCAAAACACTCTTATACTCATTGACCAAGATAACATTTCTAGCTCACAAACACATAATATTCGTTATTTCGAACAAACATTGATCTGTAGAAAAATATACAAAGCCAGGATTAAACCCTACTGTCAAAGAGGATGGGCCCTGCTAACGTTACCACAACCACACCATCTTTGCTGCAACTGTCTTTGGTGTAGTCTGAGAGCAAGAGGTGAAGTGAGCACCTGACGTAAGAGGCTCCTGTCATTCCTATGCTTCCTGGCTGATGTTTTGGTCACTTTTGAATGCTGGCGGTGCTCTCACTCTAGTGGTAGCATGAGACGGAGTCTACAACCCACACAAGTGGCTCAGGTAGTGCAGTTCATCCAGGATGGCACATCAATGCGAGCTGTGGCAAAAAGGTTTGCTGTGTCTGTCAGCGTAGTGTCCAGAGCATGGAGGCGCTACCAGGAGACAGGCCAGTACATCAGGAGACGTGGAGGAGGCCGTAGGAGGGCAACAACCCAGCAGCAGGACCGCTACCTCCGCCTTTGTGCAAGGAGGTGCACTGCCAGAGCCCTGCAAAATGACCTCCAGCAGGCCACAAATTAACTACTCATGGTGTGATTGTGATAACGTACAGGAACAAGGTATTTTTTTTCAACCGACCTAGAATACCTCACAATCAAATGCCGCCGTATTACCTCCCAAGAGAATTCTCTTCGGTTATAGTCACAGCTGTGTATATTCCCCTTCAAGCCAAAGCCACGACAGCTTTTCAAGTAACTACACTGGACTTTGTGCAAACTGGAAACCACACATCCTGAGGCTGGATTTTTGTTGCTGGGGATTTTAACAAAGCAAATTTGAGGCAAATGCTACCGAATTTCTAACAACACATTGCCTGTGGTACTCATGCTTCAAAAACTCTCGACCATTGTTACTCCCCCGTCTGTGATGACAACAAGGCCCTCCCCCACCCTCCCTTCGGCAAATCAGATCACGACTCCATCCTGGTCCTCCCTTCCTATAGGCAGAAACTCAAACAGGATGTGCCTGTGCGAAGATCTATTCAATGCTGGTCTGACCAATCGGAATCCATGTTTCAAGATTGTTTTGATCACGTGGACTGGGATATGTTCCAGGTTGCCTTTGAGAATAACATTGATGTATACACGGACACTGTGACTGAGTTCATCAGGATGTTGTTTCCACTGTGACTATTAAAACTTACCCAAACCAAAAAATGTGGATAGATGTCAGCATTTGCGCATATCTGAAAGCGCAAACCACCGCATTTAACCACAGCAAGGTGACTGGGAACATGGTCGAATACAAACAGTGTAGTTATTCCTTCCATTTTTAAAATTTCATTTAACCTTCATTTAAATAGGCAAGTCAGTTAAGATTCAATTCTTATTTACAATGGCGGCCTACCCCGGCCAAACCCTAACCCGGACGATGCTGGTTCAATTGTGCACCGCCCTATAGAGCTCCCAATCACGGCCGGTTGTGATACAGCCTGGAATCTAACCAGGGTCTGTAGTGACGCATTGAAACAGGCAAAACGTCAGTACAGAGACAAAGTGGAGTTGCAATTCAACAGCTCAGACACGAGACATATGTGGCAGGGTCTTCAGAGAATCATGGATTACAAAAGGAAAACCAGCCATGTCACGGACACCTATGTCTTGTTCCCGGACAAGTTAAACACCTTCTTTGCCCGCTTTGAGGATAACACAGTACCACCGACACATCCTGCTCCCAAGGACTGTGGGCTCTCGTTCTCCGTGGCCAACGTGAGTAAGACATTTAAGCGCGGAAACCCTCGCAAGGCTGCCGGCCCAGACGGCATCCCTAGCCGCGTCCTCAGAGCATGTGCAGACCAGCTGGCTGGTGTGTTTACGGACATATTCAATCTCTCCCTATCCCAGTCTGCTGTCCCCACTTGCTTCAAAATGTCTACCATTGTTCCTATACCCAAGAAGGCTAAGATAACTGAACTAAATGACTATCGCCCCGTAGCACTCACTTCTGTCATCATAAAGTGCTTTGATCATATCACCTCCACCTTACCTGACAGCATAGACCCACTTCAATTTGCACACCGTCCCAATAGAGCCACAGACGATGCAATCGCCATCGCAGTGCACACGGTCCTATCCCATCTGGACAAGAGGAATACCTATGTAAGAATGCTGTTCATTGACTATAGCTCAGCCTTCAACACCATAGTATCCTCCAAGCTCATCATTAAACTTGGGGCCCTGGGTCTGAACCCCACCCTGTGCAACTGGGTCTTGGACTGCCTGACGGGCCACCCCCAGGTGGTGAAGGTAGGAAACAACACTTCCACTATGGTGATCCTCAACACAGGGGCCCCACAAGGGTGCATGCTCAGCCCCCTGCTGTACTCCCTGTTGACTGCGTGGCCACGCACGCCACCAACTCAATCATCAAGTTTGCAGACGACACAACAGTCGTAGGCCTGATTACCAACAATGACGAGACAGCCTACAGGGAGGTGAGGGCCCTAGCGGAGTGGTGCCAGGAAAATGACCTCTCCCTTAACGTCAACAAAATAAAATGCTGATCGTGGACTTCAGGAGTCAGCAGAGGGTGCACGCCACCATCCACATCGACAAGACCGCAGTGCAGAAGGTGAAAAGCTTCAAGTTCCTCGGTGTACACATTACTGACAATCTTCAATGTTTCACCCACACAGACAGTGTGGTGAAAAAGGCGCAACAGCGCCTCTTCAACCTAAGGAGGCTGAAGAAATTAGGCTTGGCCCCTAAGACCCTCACAAACTTTTACAGATTTTTACAATTCAGAGCATCCTGTCGGGCTGTATCGCCGCCTGGTACGGCAACTGCACCAGCCGCAACCGCAGGGCTCTCCAGAGGGTGGTGCGGTCTTGCCAACGCATCACCGGGGTCACACTGCCTGTCCTCCACGACACCTACAGCACCCAATGTCACAGGAAGGCCAAAAAGATCATCAAGGACATCAACCACCCAAGCCACGGCCTGTTCACCCCGCTATCATCCAGAAGGTGAGGTCAGTACAGGTGCATCAAAGCTGGGACCGAGAGACTGAAAAACAGCTTCTATCGCAAGGCCATCAGACTGTTAAATAGCCATCAATAGCCGGCTACCACCCGGTTACTCAACCCTGCACCTTAGAGGCTGCTGCTCTATGTACATAGACATGGAATCACTGGTCACTTTAAAAAAAAAAAGGGACACTAGTCACTTTAATAATGTTTACATACTGCTTTACAGATTTCATATGTATATGCTGTTTTCTACTGTATTTTATTCAATACCACTCCGACATTGCTCTTCCTAATATTTATATATTTCTTAGTTCCATTATTTGACTTTTAGATGTGTGTATTGTTATGAAATGTTAGATACTACTGCACTGTCGGCGCTTGGAACACAAGCATTTCACTACACCCGCAATAACATCTGCTAAATATGTGTATGTGACCAATAAAATTATTTGATGGGCACCCCTACAATTTACACATACCGCTTCTTTCCCCAATTCTACACATTCCTTTGTCTCAGGCCCTTTTGCACACTTCTCACACCTAGGAACCTCCCTCCTACACATTGCTGTCACATGCCCATAAGCTTGACACTGGTAACAAGGTAATGTATTCGGTACAAAGCTTGTACGGGTTAACTGATATATCCTAAAATCACTTTGTCGGGCAAAGCCTCAACATCCAAACTCAAAAGAACAAACTGTCTTGTTTCTCCACTCACCCCACCCTGTCTGCGTCACATCAAACGATGAGAATCACAAACACCGAGAATCTTCCCCTTCAGTTGGTCCACTTTCACATTTACCGCTACCCCAGTATTCACTCTTTTCCATGGTGCCCTTTTCTTGAGAGAAAAACAATTCACATCTCTTTTCCTCAGTTTGATGTGGAGCACGTGCTCCCTCTGACCAACAGAAACACAAACAATTTTCACAAGACCACTCCGAGTTACCGTCACCGATTCCACAGCACCTAACTCCATTTTCACTACCCTGAAACCATGGATCAGCCAAAATCAAGGGTCCACTTTTTCCCAAAATGTCAGACTCTTCATTACTGTCAGATTCATCTTTATCCTGACCCTCGGTGCAAGCCTCGGGCTCCCAGAACTTCACCACACCTACCACTTTAATAACTCTACATATATGTACATTTTACCTCAATTACCTCGACTAACCGGTGCCCCATATATTGACTCTGTACTGGTACCCCTGTATATAGCTTCGCTATGGTTATTTTACTGCTGCTCTTTAATTATTTGTTACTTTTATTTTTTAGGTATTTTTCTAAACTGCATTGTTGGTTAAGGGCTTGTTAGTAAGCGTTTCACTGTAATGTCTACACCTGTTGTATTCGGCGCATGTGACAAATAAAATTTGATTTGACCTCTGATACTTCGCCCTCACTCACTTCCATTTCTCCTCCTGTCTTCGATCCATTGTACAGTTCACTCTGTTTACATTTTCTACCATTTTTCAACAAACCATCTCCCATTTTCCTAAGTTCTTAAACATTCAAGCACACCCTCTTCCTCCCTCTCTCTTCAACCTCCTCTGCTTCTCCTCCCTAATCCAAGTTTGTCTCCTTATGATAATACTGCACTTGTCCTGACATCTTGTTCTTGCATGTCAGCAACTTTGAGAAAAATATTATATATCGGAGTTGTGTATGTTGTTCACACGCACAGTGCATTCAGAAAGTATTCAGACCCCTTCACTTTTTCCACATTGTTACGTTACAGTCTTATTCTAAAATTGATTAAATACAGTTTTTTCCTCGTCTACACACAATTCCCCATAATGACATAGTGAAAACAGTTTTTTAGAAATTTTTGCAAAGGTATTAAAAATAAAAAACTGATACCTTATGCTCATAATTATTTAGACTCTTTGCTATGAGACAAGAAATTGAGCTCAGGTGCATCCTGTTTCTATTGATAATCCTTGATGTTTCTCAAACTTGATTGGAGTCCACCTGTGATAATATCAATCTATTGGACATGATTTGGAAAGGCACACACCTGTCTATATAAAGTCCCACAGTTGACAGTGCATGTCAGAGCAAAAACCAAGTCATAAGGTCGAAGGAATTGTCCGTAGAGCTCCAAGACAGGATTGTGTCACTGCATAGATCCGGGGAAATGTACCAAAACATTTCTGCAGCATTGAAGGTCCCCAAGAACACGGTGGCCTCCATCATTCTTAAATGGAAGAAGTTTGGAACCACCAAGAGTCTTTCTAGAGCTGGCCGCCCAGCCAAACTGAGCAGTCAGGGGAGAAGTGCCTTGGTCAGGGAGGTGACCAAGAACCCAATGGTCACCCTGACAGAGCTCTTGGTTTCATCAGACCAGATAATCTTGTTTATAATGCTCTGGGAGTCCTTTAGGTGCCTTTTGGCAAACTCCAAGCGGGCTGTTATGTAACTTTTACTGAGGTGTAGCTTCCGTCTGGCCACTCTACCATAAAGGACTGATTGGTGGAGTGCTGCAGAGAGGGTTGTCTTTCTGGAAGGTTCTCACATCTCCACAGAGGAGCTCTGTCAGTGACCATCAGGTTCTTGGTCACCTCCCTGACCTAGGCCATTGTCCCCCGATTGCTCAGTTTGGCCGGGTGGCCAGCTCTAGGAAGAGTCTTGGTCTGAAGGAAACCAGACACCACACATGGCTCCTCATCCTTGCAGCCCCTGGAATTGTGCCATGGCAGAAAGACGTGGTTAGGAGAGGACAACTCAACTCAAGGCCAGCCAATCATGCTGAATAGTCCTTTGTTTTGACCTCTCACACCTCCCTAGATGGACGCAGACTCGGTTCTTTGTGTGCACTGTGAACCAAAGTACTTTGTACTAAAATTTTGTTTTAATCTTGTTAATAAAATGAAACCTGATTCTGATGTCACTGTTCAGTAATTTAGATTAGATTGAAGTACACCACAAATAGAAGAAAGCCTGTAAAATCTTTGGCACACAGCTCTTCTGTACATTGTCAGCACTTGATGTTCAAAGAATGCCATCGGGATGCCACCGGGCCTCAAGCAAAGTCAGGAGAAGAGGAATGAGGTGGAAGGTGTGGTGAAGAGCTCGGAACCCGAGCCATGCTAGGATATATCAGTTATCCTTTTAGAGCTTTTGTGCTGAATCCACTGTGCTGTTTCATGTGCAATGTTTATGGTCAAGTCACAGAAGTTTGTAGGAGGGAGATTACAAGATGTGGGAAATGTGCAAGAAGGCATGGGATAGAGGATTGTGTAGTTTCAGTGGATAAAGTTGTGTGTGTTAACTGTAGGGGTGCCCATGTTGTTGGGGATCGGAAGTGTCCGGTGCGAGACAGAAAGCTTGAGGTGGGTAGACTCAGAGTATTGCAGAAGCTGCTGAATGCTAAAGCAGTGAAGAAAGTAAAGGATGAAAGGTCAAGGGTGAGAGGATCCCTGTGACTAGTAGATCTGTGCCAGCACAGAGGGAAAGGCCAATGAGTGATATATGCTTCAGTAAGGTTAGCTGGCTTCTAAGCAATGGTTATCAACTGTACCGCAGAAGTGGAACTTAAATCACAGAAAATAGATGTAGTGGTAGCTGCAGGGAAGTATTTGTGTGTACGAGATTTGACTTCAGAAGAGTTACAGGGTGTAATGAGTGGTGGTGTCCTGTCCTCCCAGGCTGTTGGCATGGTACAGGAGCAGATAGGGTCAAAGTAGTGGAATGGGGTAGTGGGTTTTTAATGAGTGCAAGGTTAGTTGGTAGGGTAATTAAAAATATATTTATTTTCAGTGGCGATCCGTCATTCAGGGCAGGTGGGGCAGAGCCACCTGTTTTGAGTCTCACATTTTTAGCAAAAAAAAAGAACATGTTTTGCATGTTATTTTGGCATTAATACTTGTCACATATCAGTTTGCAAACAATGTAAAAAATAAAATAAATCATTGAGTTGATAAAGTCACATACAAACATGGTCTGTTTTTCTGTGGTGGTGGTGGTGGGGCAGCCAGTGGAAAATACGGAGTGTATGGGGTTGGGAATGTTCTCTAGTTGCACCGTGAATGGCTCAGTGTTCTGTCACTCATGGGGACACTATGTCACCAGCAAATCTAAGGTTAGAGCTATAAAATTCAAGCCACTTGGGTGCTGCTATAGATTTACATTAGAAGTGCCCATCCAATAAGGCTCAAGGTAGCTTTGATTGGACTGATCATATTTTCAACATCTTAGCAAGCAGTCATCATCATGAATCAAGTCAACAATATACTGGCAAATCCTTTTAAATCCTTGTCATATGAAGAGAAATAATGAAGAGAAATTATAGATAAAACGTATCGGTGCTCATTGGCCATTGGACATAAACATTACACAACAAGTTGGAAATGGCAAATTCAACAATGAGTGGTTTGGAAGGAATCAGTGGCCAACTGCAAGCATTGCAAAGCAATCACTAACCTGCAATTCAGTGGAGTGGCTGTGTGGTCTCAAGTCTGGGTTTAAGGGTCTCTTTTCCAAGCTTAAAATGATAAACATTCAACATTGGCCATGCTGTCAATTCAGCATGATTTCTTCCACGCTCAAAACAACTGTTAACTCGGAACTGGGAAATCTGATTTCAGTTAGTTCAAGACAAGCATTTCGCTACACCCGCAATAACATCTGCTAATCACGTGTATTTTTTCCCCCCACTTTTATTTAACCAGGTAAGCCCGTTGAGAACAAGTTCTCATTTACAACTGCGACCTGGCCAAGATAAAGCAAAGTAGTGCGACACAAACAACAACACAGAGTTACACATGGAATAAACAAACGTACAGTCAATAACACAATAGAAAAGTATATATACAGTGTGTGCAAATTAAGTAAGATAAGGGAGGTAAGGCAATAAATAGGCCAGTGTGGCAAAATAATTACAATTTAGCAAATAAACACTGGAGTGATAGATGTGCAGAGGATCAATGTGCAAGTATAGATACTGTGGTGCAAAGGAGCAAAAAAAAATTAAAAAAATTAACAATATCGGGATGAGGTAGTTGGATGGGCTATTTACAGATGGGCTATGTACAGGTGCAATGATCTGTAAGCTGCTCTGATAGCTGATGCTTAAAGTTAGTGAGGGAGATATGAGTCTCCAGCTTCAGTGATTTTTGCAATTTGTTCCAGTCATCGTTCCAGTATGTGACCAATACATTTGTATTTTAATTTGAACTGGGAACTCAGGGAAAAAACGAGCTCCGACTGGGAAAATACATTTTGAACGGTGATCCAACTCAGAATTGTAGGTCAGGAACTCTGGCCTCTTTCTAGAGCTACAACCTGAAGATCACTGACATCATCATGATTCAACCTTGTTTTTTTTCAGAGTTCCCAGTTGTCTTGAAAGCACCATAAATCCAGAGAATGCCAGACTTTGATGACATAATTTGCCTAAGAAGGACCGCCGCGCCACCTTCCTGTTCAAGTGAGCACAGCACAAGAAGGTGAGTCAAAAAATGTATTGTATGCTGCTGCATAAATTATGTAATATGCCAGGGAGATATGCATACTGTAGCTAATAACGTGTACTAGGTGTATGTTGTGTAGTAAGCTGTTAGTAGCCCATGTGCCTCACCCTGATAATTTGGTCTATTTTCCCTTCTTAATTTTGCCTACTGTTCTGATTTGGTGGTGCACATGTAGCCTATAACCTGTTTTAGAGAAATGTAATCATTGAATATTGTAAGAGCTTTCATTGTCTGCTTATTTGCCCCCTTTATTTATCATACGGTTCTGACTTGGTGTACAGGGAGAACACTGTAAGAACGGCCCATGTTCTGAATTCTGTCGCTGTACATTTCAAAAGTGCTGAACAAATTGTTATATTGACTACGTTCGTCCTAGCTTGCTCATTAATGTCTTAATCGAAATTACGGATTGCCTTTTATCCGCTTGTTGTCCCCTTATGCCATAGTTTGTACATATCAATTGTCAGTAGAAACTACATTTGTTTAAGCAAGTCAGCCATATCAGCTATGTTTTTTTTAAGGCAGTAAATGAGGCGGAATGAACTGTTTCGCTGCCAGACAAGACCGCTGATAGAAAGATGTAGCAGTGGTAAGGTGTTGGGACTGGTATTGGGACAGATGTAGCAGTGGTAAGGTGTTGGGACGGGTACTGGGACAGCTTTATGTAGGCCCTAACAGATTGTGGGCACAGTTTGTCACTGTTATAGTGCAATTAATGTATTGTTTAGTGTTGTGTAGTGGCTTTGCTGGCATGCATCCCAAATGTTTTTGTTTCTTTGCCCCACCAAGATTTAAAATGCAAAAATCGCCACTGTTTGTATTTTTTACGTTTCCCCTTTTGTATTACAACGCGAAATGGATTTATACTATAGTTCAGTTGGGGGCGGTAATGCAACATATTGGATGCCAACTGCCGTTAAACTTCACCAAAGAAGAAGAACAATTACGCATGTACTCGCTGCTGCCGAAAGAAAACATGGCGCTCGAGGAACCTAATGGAGATTTTCCATATTTACCTTCAGGGGCGGTGGAGGGTAAACTCGCGTTATCCTATGCTCAATATCATTGACATCCACTTTGGTCTAGTATGGTTTATTTATTATTGCTCTGAGCAGAACATAAACAATCAACGCTAGCTTTCAAGTAATACAATATCACTATGCTTGCTAACGGTAGCTATTTAGCCATGTGAGATTCAAGCTCCAAGGTCGATGCAAGGCATTAGTGAAGGAGTAATGTTTGTTAGTAGATGGCTTGCTATTTTCAAAGCCACCTTGGCCTTCTAAAGACTGCCTTTTATATGTGTGTACTTTTCGTCTTCTGTGTCTTAAGTAAATTTGCTAAATCAGTAGCTAGCTAGTAGCCGAGTTGTTCTCGCGCAGCTAGCAGACACGAGAGCCACATAGCATGTTGGGAGCGATGAAACATCTGAAGTCCATTCATTTTCAGTGAAGCGGGTGGGAGGGCCTTTGGGCGATGTGAGCATGGGCAAGGGACGTGAACAGGGCGGACCAAAGTTGGGAAAGCTGAACTTAATGCAAATACTCCGCGACATCGCGTTATTGACCAATCGAAGCTCACTATAGTTTACAGACCCTATTGGATTGGCTGTTGATACCTTCCACTTCCTAGGCTTTATCCGAATGTACAAGTTCAAGGATCTCGGCCATAAGTGTTAAAAGCTAAGTGTACTAGCTAGCTACAACTACGCATAAACCAATACGATACCTTATCTGTGAGCTCATCATCACAGGCCATAGAGCATCATAGATAATGATATACCACAGATGGATAGATCTATATGAGTCTTTGGTGATTCTGTGTTTTCTGTTTAATTAACACTGCCATCCATTCTTTTTCAGTAAACAGGATGATAAAGGAGAATGGTGACCTGTTTTCTGATGCCCTGTGCAAAGTCTGCAGTGCTGTCTTGAATTCTGACTCGCAGAAACTTGCACATTATCAGGTCAGTGATCCCACTTGATTTGGACTCTTATATGGTTGTTTTCTCAACCAGTATACAGAGCAGCAGCTGATGTTTTCATTATTTCGTTCTGTTTTCGCATTCTTTTCAGAGCAAAAAGCATGCCAACAAAGTGAGACGCTACATGAGCATCCACAAAGAAGAGGAGCCCACCATCAAAAGGTTCAAGTTGCCTTCGGGAGACAGCGTAAGTTACTTCTCAGCTAGAAAATGTTTTATCCAGCACTTCTCTTCTCAGTAGAGACAGTGTTCATGGATAGAGCTCCCTTAACCTTTTTGTCTTCTTCACGGTTGCTGCCCCCCCATATTCAGGCCAACAGTAATGAAGAGACGGATCGCTCCAAAGCCTGTCTTATATGTAATATGACATTTTCCTCTCCGGTGGTGGCTGAGTCCCACTACCAGGGCAAGGTGCACACCAAGAACCTAAGACTGAAGACTTTTGGCCACCAGCCCCCAGGTAAGAGGCTGCCTACATGGATTGTATTGCCATATGAGATAAGCCTGTTTTAAATGTTCCACTCCATCTGCACACATTTTCTTTTTCTCCTACTGTGTTATTCCTTCATCTCACATGCTTGTATTTTCCAAATGTGCCAAAAAATTACGTAAACTCCTTCCTGTCTGATTAATGTGTGCCTTCTATATCTGCCTTCTACCTCTCCAGTAGCACTACCTCAGGCCTTGGCCCCAGTAGTGAAGAAGAAAAAGACTCAGTCAGAGGAGGCGAGCAGCGTGGCATCGTCAGGCCCGGCCGAGGACGACCAGGACCACTTCTGTTCCATCTGCCACGCCTCATTCAACAACCCCCTCATGGCCAAGCAGCACTACGAAGGCAAGAAGCATAAAAAACAGCTGACCCAGCAGAAGCTGATGGAGACCTATGGGCCGTCCACAGCACCAGGTAGGACCTGGCCTTTAAAGCGTCTCACGTTCTGTTCAAAAGCCTGGGGAAGTTCTCCTCAGGAAAACGATCAAAAGGGTTGGAGTCTAGATGGAAATATTTGTATATATTTCACATGGGTATAGAGCTCCAAATAGAGGTGGTATTTGAGAAAACATTTCTGACTTGCAACAAGCTACTAAAACTTTGTCCGACACAGTAAGAAAATAGGCACGCAAAAAACAAGGAAACGCTCTCCCTTGGGCAGGGTTTCCCAAACTCTACACGTTTTGGTTTTAGCCCTAGCACCACACAGTTGATTCAAATAATCAACATGCTTTGATCATTTGAAACAGCTGTGTAATGTTTTTTTTTATTTTTATTTTTTAAATAATTTTTATCCCATTTTCTCCCCAATTTTCGTGGTATCCAATCGCTAGTAATTACTACCTTGTCTCATCGCTACAACTCCCGTACGGGCTCGGGAGAGACGAAGGTCGAAAGCCATGCGTCCTCCGAAGCACAACCCAACCAGCCGTACTGCTTCTTAACACAGCGCGCCTCCAACCCGGAAGCCAGCCGCACCAATGTGTCGGAGGAAACACCGTGTACCTGGCCCCCTTGGCTGGCGCGCACTGCGCCCGGCCCGCCACAGGAGTCGCTGGAGCACGATGAGACAAGGATATCCCTACCGGCCAAACCCTCCCTACCCCGGACGACGCTATGCCAATTGTGCGTCGCCCCACGGACCTCCCGGTCGCGGCCGGCTGCGACAGAGCCTGGGCGCGAACCCAGAGACTCTGGTGGCGCAGTTAGCACTGCGATGCAGTGCCCTAGACCACTGCGCCACCCGGGAGGCCCATGTGGAAAGAAAAACACTTGATTTAGAACTTTGTGAATATGGCCATATGATTATGTAAATTTGAGTTTCTATCAAGTGTAAATAATTGTCTCTGGAGGGTCATATACAGTAGCAGCAAGACAGTACAGGACCTTGTGTACCGATGCCGTATTGGGTCATTGCATGTTAGTGTAATGTCTAAAACGGCATTCCTTGCTAACTAGTCTCTCCTATATGTGTCTCCAGCTTCCACAGTAAAGGGCTATCCATGCACTGTGTGCAACATTGAACTCAACTCTGTGGAACAGTATCAAGCTCACATCAGCGGCTCCAAACATAAGAACCAGTATGTGTCCCTCTTGCTCATTCCCACTCTCCCATGCCCCGTGAGCCAGAAGAAACAACAACCACTGCATGCACACACACCAACTGGAGTATACCACTCCGCACGCCCAGATAACTTCTGTTTGGACTCCAAACAGAAGTTATCGTATTCAGAAAATACCTTCTTTTTTTCCTTCATATTTTAGTCTTTAACATGGCTTTGTTGTAACACGTGTTTATATATTTCCAGTGTCAGAGGGAAGAAAGGGAGCAACCCAACATTTGTCAGCCCCTCTGAAAACCAGTACACAGCAGAAAACCAGCAGTCTGAGTACCGTTATAAGCCTGAAGCCGAACCAGTCCAGGAGGACTGGGGCGCTTTCAACCAGGACTACGAGTGAAGAGACTCCCAGTACCCCCCACCTCTCCAACTACCACAGTTCACCAGCTAATGGTGTCCCTCAGTTAGGGCCAGGAGGATTTCCTGACCACATCACCCGACCAGGAAAAACTCTCTTTGTTACAGGCTACTACTAGGCCACAGAGTTTTCCCTGTTCATGTCACATGGTCATGTAAAATCCCTGGAAAGAGAGTGTGTCCTCCCTGCTTCTCTCTGTGGTGTCATATCTGCCTCATAGGTGAATCTTATCTATCTACTCCAGTTCTACTTCATTCTATCTGTACTCAGAGACGGTCAGTCTCCCAGTACATGTGTTGGTTGTGTTCTCAGTCGGTCAGACCAGAGAGGTATAGAGACACCTGGACATGTTGTCTATCATTCCTGTTCAAAATGTCATATTTCAAATTCCGACATAATACAGTACAATGATATGACGTTGGTGTGATGGACTTGCAGTAGTGTTCTGGTTCTATGTGTTATGGTTCTATTTTTATTTGGGCTCATAATGCTTGTTTTACACCCCCCCCCCCCCCCCCCCCTTCTAGAGTTTTGTCCAACGCCTAAATCTTTTGATCCATCTCTTTACATAATGTTTCACATAATGTTTATCTGTGACTGGCTGAGAGGGAAAAACTCTCAATAACATCCTGTACGGAAAGTTATTTTTCTTTAACTTTTACTCGTTCTATTTATTTCAGTTTGCGGATAGCAACATGGAGAGTAACTTGGACTTCCTTTAAAAAAAAATTATATACATGTAATTTTCTGCATCCTCCAACTTCAGTATTTGTGAGAACCTTCTAGTTTGATGTCTATTGTAAGTAAAAACTGCCAGATGATAAGTACGTCCTATAATCGTTTTATTATATGTACATGCGTTCGTATCAATTTAAAAACAGAGCTGTCACAAACTAACAATACGTTGCAGCAGAAAAGCAATGTCATACTCTAACCTTACTCTGTATTAGGAATGCGCTGTCAGTACCAGGGCTTAAAAAGCAATGTAATTTTGTTGTTTTTATTCCTGTTTATTTCTGTTTTCAGTCACATGAAAAATTATATGAAGCACCTTACAATGTGAAATATGCCTCTACTAGACATCTGCTGTGGTATGTCATAGTTGTAGAAATCATAATGTTTTACTCCATAGTTGTCCATCTGTGCTGGTAGGGTCATGAAGGATTGTCTGAATATTGGTCAACATTCTGTCTGAGGGAGTGGCTTTTGGAATGGGATTTGTCTGTGAATGTAAAGATAATCTGAGAGTGTTTGTGGTGATGGTGAGACTAAAATAAGCTATTTTAAAAGCTCAATGTTTGGTGTAGTAAGTGCTAATACTTTTTATGTTTTTGCTGCATTTATTGAATGGACAAAAAATATCTACTTGGATATGGGTTGGATTAGTGAGGGATTGGATGTGCAGAATCGTCGTAGCAGTCCCGGGTGCGTTACTGACAGACAGTAAAGGATCCTAGATTTGTACTTTTATTGTTTCAAGTGAAATACTATGTTGATCTTTAAAAGCATAAATAGATTTTGATTGATCTTAAGATCCCATTCCCATTATTTCATTTTGTGACAAGTTGTTTTGGCTATGTGAAAGTTTGTCATGTCCTAAGATTGTTTTTTTTCATCAGACATGACAAGTTGAATATCTATTACTGAATGTGTCGCCCTGCCTTTTGGCTGAAGAAACGTTACATTAATTTTGGATGTAATTCATTAGAGGAGGGCTTCTAAATACATTGTAAAACAAGCAAAAATATGGCCTTTTATTTCAGACCTCATTCTTGTTGTATTAGTTATTGTGTTGTAAATTATCAGATTTATTTTCAATACAAACTATGTATGCCTAAAGAAGTGCTAGGGAAATGTGTATCTAGTAAAACAATGTTTTAACTAAAGTCAGATTTCCTGTATTTTTATTCATTTTACAAAATGTATTCCTCACACCCAAACATTTTGTCCGCTCTTCAAGCCCATTACTGTACATTGTCACTGGATGGCGCACTTACTCCTTTCTAGCCTGAGCAATAGATACGCTGGCTCAAAATCAACGTTTATTGGTAGCATACACACATTTTCAGAGGTTATCCCAGGTGCAGCGAAATGCTTGTTTCTAGCTCATAAAGCACAGTAATACCTAGGAATAATAAATACACCCCCCCCCCCCCCCTTCTAGTTATGACTAGAATACAGTATGTAAACATTAACGTGACCAGTTTTCAATGACTACATAGGCCAGCAGTCTCTAAGGTCCAGGGTAGAGTACAGGGTGGTAGCCGGCTAGAACAGTGATTAATGTTCAGGGCAGGGTTCTGGGCAGAGGTCGCCTAGTGGTGACTAACAGTCTGAAGATAGAAGCTGTCTCTCGGTCCCAGCTTTGATGCACCTGTACTGTCTCCACCTTCTAGATGGTAGCGGGGTGAACAGGCTGTGGCTTTGGTGGCTGAGGTCCGTTGATGATCTTGGCCTTCCTGTGACATTGGGTGCTGTAGATGTCCTGGAGAGCAGGCAGTGTGCCCCCGGTGATGCGTTGGGCTGACCGCAGCACCCTCTGGAGAGCCGTGCGGTTGTAGACAGTGCAATTGCCATACCAGACGATGATACAGCCCGACAGGATGCTCACATTGGGGCATATGTAGAAGTTTGTAAGGGTCTTGGGGGCCAAGACGCGTTTCTTCAGCCTCCTGAGGTTGACGAGGTGCTGTTGCGCTTTCACCACGCTGTCTGTGTGAAGGGACCCTTTCAGGTTGTCAGTGATATGTACGCAGAAGGACTTGAAACTTTAGACCCACTCCACTTCGGCCCCGTCGATGTAGATGGGGGCGTGCTCTCTGCTGTCTCCTATAGTCCACGATCAGCTCCTTCGTTTTTAGTTGACGTTAATGGTGAGGTTATTTTCCTGTCACCACTTCGACAGGGCTCACCTCCCTGTAGGCTGTCTCATCGTTGTTGGTAATCAGGCCTACCACTGTTGTACTTCATGAAGTGAGTGCTACGGGGTGATAGTCATTTAGTTCTGTTACCTTCGCTTACTTAGATACTAGTACAATGGTGGGCCGAGGCTTGCTCGGCCTCGGAAGCCTCTTGCCAGGGTTGTGCACCATACAGACAAGCAAACATCCATCGAACACAGACTCAAATTATTTCTCAAGAACAGTTAAGCTTTTCAACATGTTCTGTATTGTTATCACTATTTTATTTGTAATCACTTTAATTATACACATCTGTTTGTTCATTTTATGTGGTTCTCAACTAAGATTTAACCACAAATGTCTCTATTTGGATGATGTTTTCATTTTTTAGTTCACATTTAATTTGAGAACATCTGTGTTTTCTTATGATTGAATGTTGAGGTGTGTGTGTAGAGCTTATTCTAAAATTGGTCATTTTATTTGAGTGAAGGACACAGTGATCAAACGGGGAGGAAAGTTATTAGCTGACACACAAAGGCTGCTTTTGACACGTTTCTCTCCCTGTGTCTATTCAGGACATTGCTCCTGCACCACAGAGGTCAATGAGCTTGATTTGGCATAGGTACAAGTTCCATTCATAAAGTGTGTGTGTGTGTGTGTGTGTGAGCGCAGGAGGTAGAGGGTTCAGTCTTTTCATTGATAGCATCTATTTACTCGAATGGGGAGGTGTCTGGGTCCTCCATTCATAGAGCCAGGCCCTACTAGGCATCCGTTGGAGGCGCCAAGGTTTATAAACACTACAGCCACACGTAGGCCAGCTCACGTCTGGAGCAGGCCAAGCACACAGCCCCCTGTTGTGGAGCAAAAGATAGGATAGCAATGCTGTATCGTGAAACTTTTTCCATAAACATTCACAGGCTGCCTAGTGTGTTTACCCTCGTGCTGTCATTGTGTGTAACTGTGCAGGCTGCCTGATGTTGTCAGGAGGGGAAACGGCCATAACACAACCAGACAGGAGGATTCATCTTGGTTAGGATGAATGGGCTGCTCTTTGTTTGGAACGAGAGATTCAAGCCAGCACTAACACGATAGCATCCCAAAATATACCGTTGAAATGAACAATAATCCAAATAAACCATGGTACCTTGTCATATACTTTAGAGATACTGAATTGTGTAGTTTGGATGTTGCCAAAATGTATTTTTCAGTGTCACATACTATATATTGTAGTCTGAGCAACTGTGCCGTTATCCTTATATCGTTCTGGGCCCATATTCATAAGAGTAGGACTGCTGATCTAGGTGTTGTGTTGAAAGAAAAATACTTTGTTCTTTATAAACTGTTTGGGTTTATTAGCTACAACTCTAACATCTTCACGTTTGTGAGCTAGCATAACAACAAGGTTTAGCCAAAGTACGGTGGCCCTTCAGGATAACAATACAGTGAGTCAATAGGAACACACAACAAACTCACAGGGTAGGCTATATAGCGGACACAACATTTACCCCCATCCTCCCAAAGTCTATACATGAAAGATACTGTCCTGAAAACACCCAGGGTGTGCACGGGCCCTGACGGGTCTGGGGCCAGAAGCAAGAGCTGGCAGTAGCTCAGGATACAAGATGGCGCAGACAGAGATGGTCGACTCGCTTCGTGTACTTAGGAAACTATGCAGTATTTTGTTTTTTATGTGTTATTTCTTACATTGTTACCCCAGGAAATCTTATTACATACAGCCGGGAAAAACTATTGAATATAAGAGCGACGTCAACTTACCAACATTACGAACAGGAATACGACTTTCCCGAAGCGGATCCTCTGTTTGGACCACCATCCAGGACAATGGATTATATCCCAGAAGCCGACCCAAAACAACGCGCCGCAGAAGGAACAGACAGAGCTGCCTCCTGGTCAGGCTCCGTAGACGTGCACATCACCCACCACTCCCAAGAATACTACTTGCCAATGTCCAGTCTCTTGACAACAAGAAAGAGGAAATTCGTGCAAGGGTTGCCTTCCAGAGAGACATCAGAGACTAACATTCTCTGTTTCACGGAAACATGGCTCTCTCGGGATATGTTGTCGGAATCAGTTCAGCCACCGAGCTTCTCCATGCATAGTGCCGACAGAGATAAACACCTCTGGGAAAAGGAAGGCCGGGGGTGTATGCATCCTGATTAACGACTTATGGTGTAATCATAACAACATACAGGAACTCAAGTCCTGCTCACCAGAACAAGAATTCCTTACTATCAAATGCCGGCCACATTACCTCCCAAGAGAATTCTCGTCAGTTATTGTCACAGCTGTGTACATTTCAGCTCAAGCAGACACCAAGACGGCACTCAAGGAACTTTTCTGGACTCTATGTAAACTGGAAACCATATATCCTAAGGCTATAATTTTAACAAAGCAAATTTGAGAACAAGGCTACCTAAATTCTATCAGCATATTGATTGCACTACGAGCAGGGGTAATACACTTGATCACTGCTACTCTAACTTCCTCGATGCATACAAAGCCCTTTCTTCGGCAAATCCAACCATCTTGTTCCTACCGTCTTCTGGCAGAAACTAAAACAGGATGTACCAGTGACCAGAACCATTCAACGCTGGGTCAAGATTGTTTTGATCACGCGGACTGGGATATGTTCCGGTCAGCCTCAGAGAACAACATTAACATCTGTTTAGTTTGGTTACCTTACAGAACTGTTCGTTTGTATCTTTGTTATTTTTGTTCGTAGTGTTCTGAGTTAAATAAAAATCATGAACACGTACAACGCTGCGCTTTGGTCCACTCCTCATCCTTCATCAGACAAACGTTACAGAACTACCCACCACCAAAGGATCAAGCAGCGTGGAAGAGAGGACTGGGACTACAGGAAATCACGGACTCCAAAAAGAAAACCAGCCCTGTCACGGACGCCGACGTCGCGCTTCCAGACAAATTAAACACCTTCTTTGCCCACTTTGAGGATAATACAGTGCCACCGTTGCTGCCCGCTAAGAAGGAATGCGCCCCCTCCCTCTCCTTCTCCGTGGCCGACGTGATTAAAACATTTAAACGTGTAAACCCTCGCAAGGCTGCTGGCACAGACGACATCCCTAGCCGCGTCCTCAGAGCATGCGCAGACCAGCTGGCTGGTGTGTTTAAGGACATATTCAATTGCTCCCTATCCCAGTCTGCTGTCCCCACATGCTTCAAGATGGCCATCATTGTTCCTGTACCCAAGAAGGAAAAGATAACTGAACAAAATGACTACCGCCCCGTAGCAC
This sequence comes from Salvelinus fontinalis, assembly GCF_029448725.1. NCBI lineage: Eukaryota > Metazoa > Chordata > Actinopteri > Salmoniformes > Salmonidae > Salvelinus > Salvelinus fontinalis. Next base: position 38,426,989 of record NC_074666.1, read on the forward strand.
TCACTTCTGTCATCATGAAGTGCTATGAGAGACTAATCAAGGATCATATCAGCTCCACCTTTACCGGCCACCCTAGACCCACTTCAGTTTGCATACCGCCCCAACAGGTCCACAGACGATGCAATAGACTTTCGGACGGGCCCCCCCCAGGTGGTGAAGGTAGGAAACAACATCTCCACTTCGCTGACCCTCAACAATGGGGCCCCACAAGGGTGTGTGCTCAGCCCCCTCCTGTACTCCCTGTTCACCCACGACTACGTGGCCATGCACGCCTCCAACTCAATCATCAAGTTTGCAGACGACACAACAGTAGTTGGCTTGATTACCAACAACGACAAGACAGCCTACAGGGAAGAGGGGAAGGCACTCGGATTGTGGTGTCAGGAAAACAACCTCTTACTCAACATCAACAAACCAAAGGAGATGATCGTGGACTTCAGGAAACAGCAGAGGGAGCACCCCCCTATCCACATCGAAGGGTCAGTAGTGGAGAAGGTGGAAAGTTTTAAGTTCCTCTGCGTACACATCACAGACAACTGAAATGGTCCCCCCACACAGACAGTGTGGTGAAGAAGGCACAACAGCGCCTCTTCATCCTCAGGAGGCTGAAGAAATTTGGCTTGTCACCCAAAACCCTGACAAAATTTTACAGATGCACAATCGAGAGCATCCTGTCGGGCTGTATCACAGCCTGGTACAGCAACTGCACCGCCCTCAACCGCAAGGCTTTCCAGAGGGTGGTGCGGTCTGCACAACACATCACCGGGGGGAGAAACTACCTGTCCTCCATGACACCTACAGCACCTGATGTCACAGGAAGGCCAAAAAGATCATCAAGGACAACAACCACCCGAGCCACTGCCTGTTCACACCGGTACCATCCAGAAGGTGAGGTCAGTACAGGTACATCAAAGCTGGGGCCCGAGAGACTGAAAATCAGCTTCTATCTCAAGGCCATCAGACTGCCAAACAGCAATTACTAACTCGGAGAGGCTGCTGCCTACATTGAGACCCAGTCACTGGCCACTTTAATAAATGGATCACTAGTCACTTTAAACAATGACACTTTAAACAATGGCACTTTGATAATGTTTACATATCTTACATTACTCATATCAAATGTATATACTATATTTTATACCATCTATTGCACCTTGACTATGGAGCTTGGCCATCACTCATCCACATATTTTTATGTACATATTGTCATTCACCCCTTTAGATTTGTGTGTATTGGGTAGTTGTTGAGAACTGTTAGATTACTTGTTAGATATTACTGCACTGTCAGAACTATCTGCTAACCATGTGTAAGTGACCAATATTTGACGAGGCTAAGCAAATGGAATGGCAACAGGAATGTCCTGCCTGACCACTGGAGCAGTGGCCACATTCGGTGTGTTCACGGGAGCAGGAATCCTGTGTTGACAACTGGCATGCCAACGAGATCCAGCTAAAATGTCACTGGGTCCAGTTGATGACTGAACTGACTTGGAGAGGACCAGAACGTGCTGAGTTAGTTGGCCCAACGGGGTCGACGGGCTCTGACCCAGTCACACACCTTGATGTTTGGCGTCTGAGCTTTGTTTTTCTTGTCAAACCTCTGCTTCATGTCACGCTGGTGTTTCCGTGCAAAGGTCCCACTGGTGGGAGAGGTGGAAGTGCCCTTGGTGGATGGAGTCTGGCCGAGGGCAGCACAAGCTCACGTTCCAATATAAGTAAGGCGGGGGAGACTCCTGTAGTGGAGTGACAAGCTGCGCGGTAGAGGAGAAGGCTCTGTGATAGTGCAGTCACCAGGGAGCAACATTTTGAGAGACTGATTCACCTGCGGTTGATAGACAGCGAGATGGATGTGTGTGACACCTTTAGCTGCGAGGTAAGAGGTGAAGTGGTTCGACAGGAATTGGGGTCCATTGTCTGTAGTAAAGGTCAGGGGCAGGCTCAAGCGAGCAAAGAGCTGGTGCAGAAAGTTGACTACGGCCTCCTCTATGACTATGCTCATTGGAGAAACTTCGGGCCATTTAGAGTGAAGATCATACAGAACAACGAAGACCTTTGAGGATTTGTGACATTGTGTAGCTCCCCACAGGTGTCGAGCTGTAGGTGCTCCCAAGGCCCAAATGGCCAGTCCAGGGGCTGTAGAGAGGGAGGGGCAGGTTGGCCAGTCTTCCCACTAATGAGGCATGGCGTGCAGGACTTGACAAACTCTTCAAGGTCACCACACCATGTCACGACACTCATCGTTTCAATTTGACGATGCCGAGGTGACCTTCATGCGTCTTCGCCCTCACACAAACCCTGAGGGCCGAAGGGATCACGGCACAGTGCAATGCAGACAATGCCCCAACATGACAGTACATTTTTCAGGGTGTCCGGCTGCGAGATGAGCTACGTGCTGCTGACAGGAACCACTGCTTTATTGGCCGCTCGCATGTCAACGCAGGTTCTGATACTCCTGATTTCTGCTGAACGATCAACAGGTTCGATTGGATTCTCTGTCACAAGGCGTTTGAGATCCTCCTCGACGTCTTTGCGAAGGGCAAGGGGGATCCAATGCAGCAGTTGAATTACAGGAGGAACTTTGGGGTCCAAGAGCGGTTTGTGTGTGAATGCAGTCAGGCATCCCAATACACTGAACATCTCTGGATACTGTTGGTGCAAAGGGGAGGACACATGAAGTATCTTGGCCCTACATTTGTCCTGTAGAGAGAACCCATAACAGACAAAAAGGTCCAGGTGCAAGGCCTTGGAACCATAACGTATTGGGAGGCGGAGGAGGCCAACGACGTCTATCTTGCTTTGGCCGTAGCCACAGCACTTGGTGGAAAAAGGTTGCAGCGGTAAGTTCTGGAAGAACTGGTTGTATGTTGCTGCATTTAGAAAAGACACCTTGTCACCAGTGCCAAGGAGAGTGAAGACACAGCTCTCTTCCAAGTAGAGAGGGTACATAGTAAAGTTCACTGAGGGGGCCCTACTGTATGGATCACTGCCTGTGTGTTGTAGCTGTCGTAGCCACCTGGTTGGGCTCCACTTCACAAAATGGTTCCATTTTTTACAGCGTCTGAATGTCTGGCCCTTGGCAGGGCAATCTGGAGCCCTTGTAGCGAGATGGGTAGATCCACAATTTTCACAGTGCCTCTGCTGGCACCCTTGGTGGAGCCGTGCTAGCTGTATTGCATTTGTTGAGTCGGTGTCACACATGTCATAGCTAGTATGTAGCTGCTGCACTGACTGCTACCTAATAATAGCGCTGTTTGTGGGGTAAGCTTGTGTTTTGGCTATTTTAGCTGCACATTCAGTGGCTGACTCAATTTGTAAAGCAAGTGTGAGTGAATTAGCCAGGGTTAAATTTGCATCTTCAAGTAAGTCTTTCTTGTACCCGGGGGTTAGATGTTTTTTCAGTCAGCTGTTCTCTTATTAGTTTGTCTTGTATTGCTCCATGCTAGAGCTTTCAAATCAGCTACAAACTTATTAGCTGACTCACCAGCTCGCTGGCGTCGTTGTTTGAACAGCAGGTATCTGTCTCTGTTGAACATTTTGAAATGTCTTCATAAGTGTTGAAAATGCGGCACCCCTCCTCTCCGAGGCAGTGTAGGAGGATAGCACGTTTCCTGGAGCCGACAACACTATCCAGTACATTTCAATCAAGCCTTTCCATTGCTCCCAGGGCCCAGTTTTTCTAAAGTTATCTGATTGGATTTCGCCAATTGGATAGGATTAAATGTTAGAATTGAGTTTTTCAAAACAAAACAAAAATATTCTGATCCTCCGGATAGGGATTCGGATCTGGTCATCCAATCTGACCTTTAATCAGAGTCAAATGTTGTTTTAGTGTTTTTTTTTAAGGTGATAAGAATAGTTTTAAAGCCGAAAATCAGCATTATCTTAATCCCACTGGAAGGGTGGATTCAGGATGGACTTTGAAAGGTGAAAGGTTCTTCAACCATGTCAATGGGTTACAAGGTTAAAAAATGGTACTTACATCTGAAAACCAAAAGTTTGTTACAATAAATTGACAGCAGTATACAGTATGTGGTCAATTGTTATATTGAAAAGTGTCAAATAAATGACTTATAAGTCATGTGCAGGCTCTATAAGTTTTTAATCTAGGTACTTTTATTATTGTAGTTTACTCTTCTCTATTTCCCTGAGGCCTGTTCCCAAAACTCTGAAAATCTAGATTCTGGGATCTTGATAGTGTGGTATCTGGATCAGAAGGATCCTATCTGTTTTTTTGTTTTTTTAAATGGTTTAAAACCAGCCAAATAAATCTGATCTGATCCTTAATTGCAAAAAAATAGGATTATAGAATCTGGATCATTCTGAGGGTGAGGCAGAAAAATGGTCTGGAGGAAGCAGAAAGATGGTGGGGATGACAGGTGCAGGATCAGCCATCATGTAGTGTTGAAAATACAAACTTTGTTCTTTAAAACGGTGCAGGTTTATTAGCTACAACTCTTACATCCTCATGTTCGTGAGATAGCATAACAACTCTGTTTAGCAAAAGTACAGTGTCCCTTCAGGATATACGGTGATTCAAAAGGAACACACAACAAGCTCACAGGGTAGGCTATATGGTGAACATAACACTAGGATGAATAAAGTTAGCTCATTTGTGTCTTATCACATTTAAATAATTCAAGAGAGAACATTTAGAGATTTGCTGGTGTCGGATCTCCAGCTTTTGTTGTGCAAGAAAGGATATTTGGACTCTGATTTGAAATCTAGTCCTTTCGGCCATTGGGAGAGTTTCTGCTTAACTTGGCTTGCAATCACTCATGCAGCAATAACACTCAAAAGTACAGGATGAACCTCAAAATCCTAATAGAAGCAACTGGAGATCTTTAAAATGTTCTCCATAATATGATTATTGAAATAATAAGGTTTGTAAATTAAAAAGAGACACAATATATTCAGGTTTATTGAGTAAGGAGAGGATTGCCTTCCTCGGCCCGGTACACCTGTTTGGGGGTCGGGATTGGGGTGTGGGGAAGGAGAGGACGCATAGGCCTACATACTCTCAGCCTGTCCTGTATTACCCTCATTGCGTGGACACCATATAATTACAGATCAGATATACACAAGCTCCGATGAAATTGTGCAATTAGGCTACTAAAACCTCAGACAACTTCCAGGCAGGTGACCTTGTGAAACCAGGCCATTACCTGGGCTGGGTCTCTTGGACTGTGGACTGGGAGCCAGGCGGTCTGGGATGTCAAGGCCTGGGGCTGATGGTGGTGGGATGTGACGAGTTACAGAATAGGTAGCTACTACCCTAAACATAACCACCATTAGCCTTTTCTCTCATTAGCTTTTGACTCTGCTATGATTTCAGAGATATAGTTGAAGTCGGAAGTTTTCATACACCTTAGCCAAATATGTTTTTCACAATTCCTGTCATTTAATCCTAGTAAAAATTCTCTGTCTTAGGTCAGTTAGGATCACCACTTTATTTTAAGAATGTGAAATGTCAGAATAATAGTACAGAGAATGATTTATTTCAGCTTTTATTTCTTTCATCACATTCCCAGTGGTTCAGGAGTTTACATACACTCAATTAGTATTTGGTAGTATTGCCTTTAAATTGATTAACTTGGTTCAAACGTTTCACAAGCTTCCCAGAATAAGTTGGGTGAATTTTGGCCCATTCCTCCTGAGCTGGTGTAACTGAGTCAGGTTTGTAGGCCTCCTTGCTCGCACATGCTTTTTCTCTTCTGCCCACAAATTTTCTTTAGGATTGAGGTCAGGGCTTTGTGATGGCCACTCCAATACCTTGACTTTGTTGTCCTTAAGCCATTTTGCCACAACTTTGGAAGTGTGCTTGGGGTCCTTATCCATTTGGAAGACCCATTTGCGACCAAGCTTTAACTTCCTGATTGAATGTCTTGAGATGTTGCTTCAATATATCCACATAATTTTCCTGCCTCATGATGCCATCAATTTTGTGAAGTGCACCAATCCCTCCTGCAGCAAAGCACCCCCACAACATGATGCTGCCACCCCCGTGCTTCACGGTTGGGATGGTGTTCTTCAGTTTCAAGCCTCCCCCTTTTTCCTCCAAACATAACGATGGTCATTATGGCCAAACATTTCTATTTTTGTTTCATCAGACCAGAGGACATTTCTCCAAAAGTATGATCTTTGTCCCCATGTGCAGTTGCAAACCGTAGTCTGGCTTTTTATGGCGGTTTCTTCCTTGTTGAGAGGCCTTTCAGGTTATATCGATATAGGACTCGTTTTACTGTGGATATAGATACTTTTGTACCTGTTTCCTCCAGCATCTTCACAAGGTCCTTTGCTGTTGTTCTGGGATTTATTTGCACTTTTTGCACCAAAGTACGTTAATCTCTAGGAGACAGAATGCGTCTCCTTCCTCAGCGGTATGACGGCTGCGTGGTCCCATGGTGTTTATACTTACGTACTATTGTTTGTACAGATGAACGTGGAACCTTCAGGCGTTTGGAAATTGTTCCCAAGGATGGACCAGACTTGTAAAGGTCTACAGTTTTTTTTCTGAGGTCTTGTTTATTTTGATTTTCCCATGATGTCAAGTAAAGAGGCACTGAGTTTGAAGGTAGGCCTTGAAATACATCCAGAGGTACACCTCCAATAGACTCAAATTATGTCAATTAGCCTATCAGAAGCTTCTAAAGCCATGACATAATTTACTGGAATTTTGCAAGCTGTTTAAAGGCATATTCAACTTAGTGTATGTAAACTTCTGACCCACTGGAATTGTAATACAGTGAATTATAAGTGAAATAATCTGTCTGTAAACAATTGTTGGAAAAATTACTTGTGTCATGCACAAAGTAGATGTCCTAATCGACTTGCCAAAACTATAATTTGTTAACAAGACATTTGTGGAGTGGTTGAAAAACGAGTTTTAATGACTCCAACCTAAGAGTATGTAAACTTCCGACTTCAACTGTATATACAGTACCATTCAACATTTTTAAAACTACTCATTCAAGGGTTCTTCTTAATTTTGACTATTGTCTACATGATTAAATAATACTGAAGACCTCAAAACTATGAAATAACACATATGGAATCTTGTAGTAACCAAAAAGTAATTGTAGTAACCATGTAGTAACCATGTAGTAACCGACCTCCACCACGAACTGCCGAGACGGATCTTTGTCACTGTAAGAACTCTACCTACATGTACATACTACCTCAAATAACCGGTGCCCCTGCACAATGACAATGTATCAGTATCCCCCTCTATATAGTCTCGCTATTGTTATTTCACTGCTGCTCTTTAATTACTTGTTACTTTTATTTCTTATTCTTATCTGTATTTTTTGAAACTGCATTGTTGATTAGGGGCTCGCAAGTAAGCATTTCACTGTAAGGTCTCCACCTGTTGTATTCGGCGCATGTGACTAATTAAATCTGATTTGATTTGATCTGGAAGGATTAGGATGGGAACGGTAGTGAATTGGTGTTTGAGGTCCAAGAACGCCTGGTCTTGTAACGGCTTTCCTCCTCTTCATCCGAAGAGGAGGAGCAGGGATTGAACCAAAATGCAGCATTTGAAGTCGACATAATATTTATTTACAAAACGGAAAACATGACAACACTTTAACAAACTACAAAACAATAAACGACGTAGACAGACCTGGACGACGAACTTACATGAAACACGAAGAACGCATGAACAAGGAAACTGACTACATAAAAGAACGAACATACAAACAAACCGAAAACAGTCCCGTGTGGCGCAACGACATACACAGACACAGGAGACAACCACCCACAACAAACAGTGTGAAAACACCTACCTTAATATGACTCTCAATCAGAGGAAATGAAAACCACCTGCCTCTAATTGAGAGCCATATCAGGTCACCCTTTAAACCAACATAGAAACAGAAAACATAGACTGCCCACCCAAACTCACGTCCTGACCAACTAACACATACAAAAACTAACAGAAAACAGGTCAGGAACGTGACAGGTCTGCAGCTGGAGACCACGTAAACGGGACCTAGGGAGAGGTGAGTGCTGACAGGGGGGAAGCCTGGGTGCTGTAGCCCTGGATGAACCAGCGGTAGAAATTGGCGAACCACAGGAAGCGTTGCAGCTGCACTCTGGAGGTGGGTTGTGGCCAATCCACCACCGCTCTCACCTTTTCAGAATCCATCTGGATGTTTCCTGCTGCTATGATGTACCCTAGGAAGGAGATGGTGGAGTGATGGAATTCGCATTTTCCCGCTTTGACGTATAGCTGGTTCTCCAGAAGACCCTGGAGGACTTGTCTGACGTGGAGGACATGTTCTTGAGGCGACTGGGGAAACACAAGGATGTCATCAAGGTAGACGAATATGAACTGGTTCAACATGTCCCTGAGAACGTGGTTTACCAGTGCCTGGAACACAGCAGGAGTGTTGTTCAGTCCGACTGGCATCACCAGGTATTCGTAGTGCCCGCTAGCTGTGTGAAAGGTGGTCTTCCACTCATCCACTTCCTGGATCCGTACCAGATGGTAGGCGTTCTGGAGGTACAACTTGGAGAAGATGATAGCCCCCTGGAGAGGCTCGAAAGCCGAGGCGATGAGTGAAAGCGGGTAACATTTTTTAACCTTGATATCATTCAGGCCCCGGTAGTTGGTACACGGATTCAGGGTTTTGTCCTTCTTCTCCACAAAGAAGAACCCTACGCCGGGGCCTGACTGACAGGCAGAAGGATTGATACACCCTTTGGCCAGGGAGTCCACAATATACATCTCCATCACCTTGGTCTCCTGACCTGACAGTGAATAAAGCCGCCCTGAGGCGGTATAGTGCCCCGGGAGAAGGTCGATGGCGCAGTCATAGGGCCGATGCGGAAGAAACGCGGTGGCGTGGGCCTTGCTGAAAACCTCCCGGAGGTCCTGGTAGTCTGCGGGAACGGCGGAGAGGTCTGGGCTTTTCCCAAGCCCACAGGAAGACGTCCCAGGGCAGGTAGCGCCGACTTCAGGCAATGCCCATGGCAAATGGGCTCCAACCCAGGATAGAACCAGTAGCCCAGTCGATCAGGGGATTGTGTCTCTGGAGCCAGGAAAACCGCAAAACCACGGGTGCATGAGGGGATTCGATGGGCATAAACTGACTGTGATTACCTGACACTCTCAGGTTAATGGGACACATGGTGTGGGTGACTCTGTCAATAGAGCGACCATCCAATGCTCTGACTTCCATGGGAATGGAGAGGGGTTGTGAGGGGATTCCGAGCTCCGACACCAGGGTATCCATAAAGCTCTTGTCAGCCCCAGAGTCTATGAGCACCCGGAGAGAATTGGACCGGTCACCCCACAACAGGGTAGCATGGAGAGGGGTATGAGCAATGGAAGATGGGAAACTCCCCGTATGGCTCACCAGCGTACTTGTACTAGTAACTCCTTGATGAGCCAGTGTTCTTTAATGGACAGGTAGATAAAAAAATGTCCCGTAGCTCCACAATACAGACAGCTTTGGGTGTTAAGTCTGTGTAAGCGCTCAGCAGGAGACAATCTAGCCCTGCCCAGTTGCATGGGCTCCGGAGGAGACAACTCGACAGCCTTCTGTGACCTCTGAGAGACTTCGGCCGACATTGGATCCACTCTGAAATGTGGGCTTCAGGGATTCCTCAGAGGCGAGGTGGAAATCAAGAACGAGCATGGGGTGACAGACTCCCTCTCCCTCCTACGTTCCCGTAGCTGCCCGTCGATCCAGATGGTCAAGGCTATGAGGGAGTTGAGGTCCAGGGGCATCTCCCGGGCTGCGAGCTCATCTTTTATCACCTCCGACAACCCGCGAAGGAACGTGTCGAACAGGGCTTCCGGGTTCCAGGCACTCTCAGCCGCCAACGTGCAAAAATCTACTGCGTAGTCTGCCACACTACGTGAATCCTGACGTAGTTGGAGCAGCTTACCAGCCACCTCTCTCCTGGACAACGAAGAATCGAACACTTTCCGTACCTCCACCACAAACTCCTCCGGTCTGAGGCAAACGGTGGATTGTTGCTCCCACACCATTGTAGCCCAGGCAAGAGCCCTCCCGGACATCAGCGTTATCATGTACGCTATCCTCGAGCAATCCAAGGGAAATGAAGAGGGCTGCAGCTCAAAGATGAGAGAACACTGGGAGAGAAACGCCCGGCAGGTTCCGGGATCTCCAGCGTAGCGCTCTGGAGGAGGTAGGCGGGGTTCTTGGAAAGCCGGGGTGAATTGGGGAGAAATGCTGCTGGTAGCGGGGTAATTGACAGTCTGGGGGGTTACTGTAGTGGCGGGCTGCCTCCCAGAAAATCTGCGGAATTGCTCCAGCAATGTGTTGAAGGCATGGTCCTGGTGTCCATAAGACCTTGAAGTAACTCCTTGTGTCTTCCAATGGTGGCTCTCTGGGAGGAGACGGCGTTGCGTAGCTGGTCCGAGTCTGCTGGGTCAGTCATGGCCAGTTCGTACAATCAGGACTCAGGATATAACCCAGATGCAGACACTGGAGGAGGATTCTCAGATGATTTATTATAAACACAGGGCAGGCAAAGGGCAGGTCGAGGGCAGGCAGAGGTTCGTAATCAGGTCAGTCAGGCAGGTACAGGGTGGCAGGCCGGCTCAGGGTCAGGGCAGGCAGAATGGTCAGAACCAGGAAACAGAACTAGGAAACAGAACTAGTAAAACAGGAAGGCAGGAAAGAACGCTGGTAAGACCTGACAAGATAAGACGAACTGGCAACAGACAAACAGAGAACACAAGTATAAGTACAGAGGGGATAATGGGGAAGATGGGCGACACCTGGAGGGGGGTGGAGACAAGCACAAAGACAGGTGAAGCAGATCAGGGTGTGACAAAATTCTTTGGCGTACTTAGCCTAAACAAGAGTTAGTTTGTGAATGTCTGTATATTGATACCCATATAGTGCAATGAAGGTAATTGTGACAGATTTACTTTCAATTTGCTCCCTTTACTATTTTAACATGAATACTATCAAGAACGCTCTTGTCATTTCATTATAGAACTAAAACCACATGTTGCTCAACTATTATAACATTAAATCTGATTTTACCCTTATAGACCGTGCCAACTGTGGTTCAAATGACACTCATTAGCCAATAATGAGTCAATTATTTTCAGCTAGGCTCTGCTTAGGGACTTAAAATGAACTGGATACATTTCCATCAAAAACGGACACCCCCTGGTCTTTTGGAATTCAGTATACAGCATACAGGTCAGTAAATAAAAACAGGAAAGAGGAGGTCAAAACACTCAAAACCACTCCAGTACTGCTGTCAGAAATGGGTGTGCCTGCAGTGTCCATGTCCAGGATATGGGTTGGGGGAGCTTTTAAATCTTATTTAACCTTAAACCTCCCTTGAATGCACATGACCTGAGTGAGAAAGTTTGTGTGTGTGTGTGCATGCTCTCATGCGTGCATGTATGTGTTTGTTGAGGCTGGCTGAGGGAGGGGGTTGGTGAGGGCCTCATTCACACTGTTTTGTCTGTGGGGGGTCGTTTTCTGAAAATGGAGACATTCGGAGGCCCTGTGCATTGTGCGGTGAAGAGGGCACGACAACGCAGATTCCCCCTCAGGAGGCTGAAAAGATTTGTCATGGGTCCTCAGATCCTCGAAAAGTTCTACAGCTGCATCATCGAGAGCATCCTGAATGGTTGCGTCACCGCTTGGTATGGCAACAGCTCGGCATCCAACCGCAAGGCGCTACAGAGGGTAGTGTGTAAAGTCCAGTACATTACTGGGGCCAAGCTTCCTGCCATCCAGGACCTCTATACCAGGTGGAGTCAGAGGAAGGACCTAAAAATGGTCAAAGAATCCAGCCACCCAAATCATAGACTGTTTTCTTTGCTACCGCACGGCAAACGGTACCAGAGCGCCAAGTCTGGCAACAAAAGGCTCCTTAACAGCTTTTACACATTTTTATTTTATTTTATTTGCAGTGTTTGAGCAAGGAACAAAACCAAGAGTATTTCTCCTCCCATGAGTTGGCTGTTGGGAGATACAGGTGTCAGAGAGGCAATCTCTATGGAAATTAGCTCTGGGCTTGAGGGGTGCAACACAATTTGGTTGTATTTCACGGATGAGCTCCCCTTGTTTGGCATTGAGGGCTGAACTTGGAGCTCACAGAAGGACATGACTGAGAGAGAGTTTAGACTAGGTAATGAAACCATGGTTAGGAGGATAAGGGAACGTCAGTTGTTTTGTTGCCCATATGTTTTTCACCCCACGTGAGTTGGATTTGGGTCTTGCAACCAGAGCGTTGGGGATTTTGCAATTTTGGCCTGTTTTATGTCTTGTCTTCCAATGAAAACAAAATATGAGAAACATTTTTGATTTCCTCATCAGCATATTCTTTGAAAACACTCCGTTGTTTTTCTTTCGACAGTGTTGTCTAAACAAAAAATTGCACAATTACTATGGGCTTTAGTGTGTGTCACTAATATGCAATCTGGGGTAATATTCCTTTGGGTGCACTGCTTAGAACACTGCAGGTTTTGCCCTAGAAGCTGAAGGTATTGTTTGGGCTGTGGTTAATCAAATAAAATTTCAATTTAGTACAACTTAATTTATGAACCCTCTGCTCACTGTAGCTTGAATGACCGTTTTACCTTCTCTCTCTTTCCTGTGATTGAACACTGAGAATGGGACTGGGAATGCTGAATGGTAATCAAATAATATTTTATTTGTCACATGCACCGAATACAACAGGTGTAGACTTTACCGGGAAATACTTACCTTACCTTACCGTGAAATGTCTGTGGCCTGAGAACGCTGAATGACTGATGAGAAGGGAGGAGAAAATAGCAAGAGGACACTTGTGAATGATTTTCAACACCACTGTTGTTTGTACAAGGTAGCATGGGCGGGCGGACGTAGGGATGGTGGAGAGGCTATTGTGGAGTGACAGAGTTGATGGGATCGTGTTTACATCCTGACTGAGACTAATGTTAACACCTGTACAGCTTGGCATTCCACTGCTGCGTTGGCACATTCCCTTGTTACCGGTCCTCTGAGCTTTCAGCCAATCAGAGGGATCACAGAGGGAGGGTGGGACAAGTTGTCATCAGCTCTTTCCTCTGCCACACCTGTCTCCTATCTCGTGTCCAGTCAGTCAGTCAGTCAGTCAGTCAGTCACTCAGCTAGGGACAATACTGGTCAGCCTGGCAGTCCAACACCTGTGTCTTTTGTCAGTATTGTGCGGTCTAGGCTGTGTGAAATTTGGATGCGTTACATTTATTTTCTGTTGTGAATATTTCCCATGTACACATGTATGTGGTATATTTGGATTTGTTTTGCCCCAGAGTGTTTGGTCAACCTTGTAGTATGCCATGAGGCTAGTTAGGCCCACTGTTGTGTTATAAGCCAAGGGATTGATTGATCCACAGGTGAACAAGTGAGCATAGGGTTGAGAAAGTCGCTTGTGATTAGACGCTCCATTTGATTTGACACTAATCCCTGTCAAACTTTCTCTTGACACTCATCGCATAATGGGGGCTAGCTGCATATATTCTGCATGTCACTCTCCTCCTAGCTCAGAGCGTTGCTGAGGGAATGGACCAATGGACTCCATTTCCTGGGAGTCATGGGCTCTCAGACCAGTGCAATTGTCTAGGGAGCTCAGGTTACACACCCCAGTGAAAGTTCCTCTCCAGCTCTCCTATCCCTCTGACAACCCCCTTCCCGTTCCTCCCTCCCCTTCCCTCTTCCCCCCTTGCCATCCCTTCACAATCTGAAAATTCCTGTGGATTACCCCTAATTCTTCTGACAGATGGGCACACTTAATCTACCTTGGGCAGGCTGTGAATAAGTGGTACAACCTGTGAACAGGCAGCTTGGACAGCCAGCTGTTAGGACCCCCTGTCACATGATGTACATGGTATCGCTACCCTATCTGGCTTAAGACTGGAGAGAGAAAGCTGGCTCATCCAAATGTTTCTGCTTTCTGTTTCCTCCCTGCCTTTCGGACAGATTGTCAAGGGTGTTGAGTTAGAATAGGAGGTCTATTCTCAGAGGAAGAAATGGCTTAGGAAGGTTACAAGGGGAAAATGTATTGGGTAGACTTATAATGAATTGGATTCATGTGGCACATTTGCAAGTGCTTAAAGGGCTTTACATTGTATCTCACCTCATTTTGGCTGCAATATGAAGGCTACATTGCAAGAGGTCTCTGCAATGAGATGAGAGGTGGTACACAATGAAATAAAACAATCCAATCTTGTAGAGTTAACTCAAGACCTTAAGACCTTAAAACACAGATCTGTATTCAAGCTACAACGTGATTTTCAAAAGGTTTTCCCCAAATCCAAGTTTTCCACCCAAAACCTGCGTGGCCCGCTTCCAGATGGCTGTCGTTGTTTAACTGTGAGTGTTTTACGTGTCCAGGGAACCAGAGATAGAGTTCTGCCCTGAGACCAGGACCCTGACCAGACAACAGGTGAGCGGTTATGGTCACAAGCACATTTCATTGATATTCTAACCTATTGCACTTTCCCAGAGAACTGCTCCCCCTGTGGACACACATTATTGCATTACAGGGCCTCTCCCCCCTGACTTTGATCGGCTGAATGCAAAGCAGATCGCAGCCGCGGAGGGCTAAACGGAATCTAATGTAACCAGCGTAGCCGTGAGGAGAGAGGAGAGAGTGGGGCTCAGGCCCAACACAATGACCTCTTTCAGGGCCTGTTGATCGGGCTTAGTATAGAGGCTTGTACACAGCAGCAGTGAAATGAGACGCTTTCCGAATCCAACACCTCTGTTTGGCAATCCCGAGGGCGTTTAGGAGGCACGGGTCACTTCCTTATGCCCTGAACTGGAGCAGGTCAGTCAGTGGATGTCTGATCTATGGGATAGTCCCCATATCCATGCCTGGGTCTGAGGGGCTTCTTCCTCTACATGGAAGAGCAGGTTTCTCCGTGGGTCTCTCTCTGAGGGCCGGTGAAGGATTTCTACCTTGATTTAAGTATCCTACATTTTGTGGTGCACAGCAGTACTTGAATGTGACAGAACTCCATGCGAATAAGTGATACAACATGTGAACAGGCAGCTCGGCCAGCCACTTGTTAGGACCCTCTGTCACATGATACACATGGCATGGCCACCCTATCTGGCTTAAGACTGGAGAGAGAAAGCTGGCTCATCCAAATGTTTCCGCTTTCTGTTTCCTCCCTGCCTTTCGGACAGATTGTTGGGGGTGTTGAGTTAGAATAGGAGGTCTATTCTCAGATTAAGAAATGGTTTAGAACGGTTACAAGGGGAAAATGTATTGGGTAGACTTATAATGAATTGGATTCATGTGGCACATTTGCAAGTGCTTAAAGGGCTTTATATTGTAACTTACATTGTATCTCACCTCATTTTGGCTGCAATATGAAGGCTACATTGCAAGAGGTCTCTGCAATGAGAGGGGAGGTGGTACACAATGAAATAAAACAATCCAGGCATGTATAATTAACTCAAGACCTTAAGACCTTAAAACACAGATCTTTATTTGACACATTTTCCCAATAATAATCTTAAATCTGTAGTGAACTCACTACCTACCACACATTAGTTAACCCCCCCACCAAAAATAAGCTTTTGTGTTTAAAATAAGGTGGAATAAGAGACCATGTTAGACTTTTTATCCACCGTCCTTGGGTTTAAGAAGGAAGGGATATTTTCCTCTTTGCTGCTTGTGGCTTATCCTGTTTCCCCTGCACAAAGGCAGCACTGTTGGCCACACAGCCCGACAACCCTCCCTGGCCCTCCCTGCAGTCTGCTCAGCCACCCATCGGCCGGGCTGGAGCACAAACACAGCCACCCTCCGTCCATAGCCCCTCAATTCCGGCAAGGCTACCCCATAAGAGGCTTATGTCCATGGCAAGGGGGAGAAGGAAAATAGGAAGCAGGGGATGAGTGGGTGGAAGAGGGGCAGGAAGGGGATGTGAGGGGCAGGAAGGATGAGGGCATCCTCAATCGACCGTTACTCAGGAGGATCACAGGATCTTTCAGAGGGACTTTCAGAAGAAAGTCTGACGTCAGATAATGGGGTGAGAGAGAAAATGGTCCTTTCAGGGTTCCTCTAGTGATGGTAGTGAAGTGTTTAGAGCCGAAAGACTGAAATTAAGTTTATCCGAAGCTCTGCAAAACTTATGTGAAAAAACATAACACACTAATTATTGGCAAGGAGTGCAGATTCAAAGTTCAAAGAAACACTCTACCACCATCTACCAGGTGTCGTCTGCAACTAGCCTACGGCATTTTGCTTTCAAGCTTTTGATGGTTTATATAAAGAAGCCTCATAATGTTTTTTGGGATTCAAGGCATCGCCCAAACGGCCCATGATCCTCCCCTTGTGTCTGCAGTATGAGGGGGCACCAGGATGGGTCTATTAAAGGAGGCTTTGGCCAGCGAATGGAGCAAAGCAGAGCACAGCACAGTGACTGACTGGATGAATGAGTCCACACATGAATACAAGGGTATTCCACCACACAAAGGGGTACAGCTGGGGATGTCTTTGAAACTTGAGGTTAATCTGGGGGAACGCCTGGCAGCAGACGCCCCTGGAAAAAAGCTCTCCCCCAAAAAAACAGACTTCAGAAAGTTCTGGGGGCGGCTAGGGGGGAAGGGGAGGGTTGCGATGGCAGACTGGCTGGAAGTCAGCATCAGCCCATTAACTGGCCCTGACAGCTTCCATACAAGTTAAGTACCGATGAAAAGAGCTCTGTGGATGGGCTTTTCCAGGGTTGCCGTTGGGCTGCATTTTATCTCGGAGCGGACGCTTTTGAAGTGCCCACCACCACATCTCTATTTGCTTTTTTAAGTCCTGTTGTGTTTGGTGGCAGTGCTGCTGCCGCTGCAGCGGACAGTTCCAGTAACTTTCCAACACAGCTTATGAGTACACCTGATCATCTCCACCAACACCATCTCCACCAACACACACATCAAAACTACATCACCAGTGTCTGTTGTTGCTTTGCAACGGGTTTCATAGATTACCCAACCCCGATTTCTGATAAAACAAGAGTTTCATTCTTTATTGTGCGACAGGGTATAACTTTTTTTTGTGCTGTAAGCCAGGAAATCCTGGGTTGGCGTGCCGGCTTGGCTCCCTGTCTATTGTCTGGCCCCAGCCTCACTGGCCCCATTGATGTTCTCCATCCAGCTGTAAAATTGGGCAGAAACGAAACCCCCTCTGAAAACAAGATGTTTCCCCCCTCTGCTGGGTCAGTGCAGGCTAGAATGCGTGGGGTTGTGTTGGGGGGAAATAAAAAAACATGGCATGTTTGCGTCCTGCCTCTTCCTCCACTATCCCTATTCTTCCTGCTGGGAGCTTTTGAATTCATGGTGCATTTCCCCAGTCCACCGCAGAACATTCTGCAGCGTTTAACAAGACCAGTTTAGCATAAAAGTTGCTGCAGGAACGCAGCCTGTCAGCATCCGAGACATTTCCTCAGGAAGGGATTTTCTGCATTATCTGTACCTCACACAACTCCGAAATGAAGCACAAGGGGAGATAGAGAGAAAGAATTAGTAAATTACAGGAACATTTGATATTTTGTGTAATAGTAACTAATCACAGTTGTGTAATAATAATGGGTGGAAGGGGCCTGGAATGCTTCCGTCTTTGGCTGGAGTGAGCTTACTAATGCGTTGCCCAACACAGTGGGGTGCCACTCATAGGCACGCACTCTCAACCACATTTTAAGACGAAAACAAGTACAAAGAAAACATTAGGAATGGTAATCAAAACTCAATCTATCTTGTTACAGCATATTCTGACTATCTAAACTCTAACTCCAGAAGTGTGTCTGGAACCAAGGCAGTACTGAGGTCCTGTTTAGATGCTATAGATGCCAAGAGTTGAGAGGAAACAGATTGAGCTGGTCCAAGAACATACTTGGTTTGTAATTTACTCTCTTGCGGATTTCGAAATACCGGATAGATTTGAATAATACAGACTCTGGAGCCAGATTTAATTAACACATTTATCATATCAGAATATCAGGCTTGTTTTTTCACAGAGAGTTTTTGGACTATTTTATTTCTGTCCTAAATGTAATGTTTCATTTTTCGAACCTGGCCTTGACTTGACCACAACACATAATTATTTATGACCATAGAATTCATCAGCTCTATGGAAGAATGTCCGTTTGTAGAAGGCCTTAGATACCAATGAGGTTACAGTTCTACAATACATTTACTTCTGTAGTAATTATGATATGTAGACTAAGAAACAAATCTAAACACGAAATGTGAGCATGGTAAATCTTTGTCAGTCTTTTGTCATCAGTTTTTTCCCAGTCAGTCAGTGTTGATTGTGAGATGCTACAGGGAAGTGACCTCGTCATATGCACCAGTTCCCTCAGGGAGCCTCTGTCCTCTGCTCCATTGTGAGGGCTCCTAGTGGGCTCATCTGAGTCAGTGGGGTACTTCCTGCTCACCGCTACCCCTCCAGTCACAGTGTGGGGGCGTTGTAACTGCAGGCCTCTCGTTCGCCCATATGGTCTGACTTGGCCACATAGGGAGTGCACCTTTGAAGTGCGTACCTTTGCCTCTCCTTTTTTGAGAAGCGAAGGTCATTCACTTTACTCTGAGGATGTGCTTAAATGCAAAAGCATTTGTCATATTGTGCATTATAGAGAAAAAGACAGCTTTTTAACTCCTATTTAACAATTTCCTACCATCGAAAAGTGAGGCCAAGATTCTCCAATTCCACTGACATGACCTCTGAAATGTCTTCTGGGGACAACTAGCCTTTGTGGCTGTTGGGGTTCAAGTGTCATGGGTGATAATGGGTCACCACTTGCCTGACACACCTTATCTTCCGTCCCTGCGATGAAGGACAAACGACCACACTCAGGTTGTGCTGGTCCTGTATGGGTCCTGTATTTTCCAATATGGGTCCTGTATGTTCCTGTATTGGTCCTGTAAGGTCCTGTATGGGTCCTATATGGTTCTTGCTTGATTCACACTATAGGGCCGACCCGAATCATATTGTGCCGGCTCTGATTTTATTTTCACATTGTTTTTTCTAGCACAGTTCCAGCAGTTCCAACAATTAAGGTAACCAGGCCAGTACGGAGTGAATCAGGCTATATGTATGGGTCTTGTGTGAATCCTGTATCTATGGGTCTTGTATGTATGGGTATCTATGGGTCTTGTATGGGTCGTGTAAGTATGGGTCTTGTATGTATGGGTCCTGTATGTCTGGGTCTTGTGTGGATCCTATATCTATGGGATATGTATGTATGGGTCCTGTATCTATGGGTCTTGTATGGGTCTTGTATCTATGGGTATTTTATGTATCCTGTAAGTATGGGTCCTGTATATATGGGTCCTGTATGTATGGGTCCTGTATCTATGGGTCTTATATGGGTCCTGTATGTATGGGTCCTGTATCAATGGGTCTTTTATGGGTCCTCTATATATGGGTCTTGTATGTATGTTTCAATTGAGATTTTGTGTCACTGGCCTACACACCATAATGTCAAAGTAGAATTGGCTTAGAATGAAAAATGAAAAGCTGAAATGTCTTAAGTCAATAAGTATTCAACCCCTGTGTTATGGCAAGCCTAAATAAGTTCAGGAGTAACATTTTTATTAACAAGTCACATTATGAGTTGCATGGACTCACTCTGTGTGCAATAATAGTGTTTAACATGATTTTTGAATGACTACCTCATCTTTGTACCCCACACTACAACTATCTGTAAGGTCCATCAGTCGAGCGGGGAATTTCAAACACAGATTCAACCACAAAGACCAGGGAGGTTTTCCAATGCCTCGCAAAGAAGTGCACCTATTGTTAGATGGGTAAAAAAAAAACAGACATTCAATATCCCTTTGAGCATGGTGAATTGCGTACAGCACAGTACATCACTGGGGCCAAGCTTCCTGCCATCCAGGACCTATATAATAGGCGGTGTCAGAGGAAAGCCCATAAAATTGTCAGAGACTCCAGTCACCCAAGTCATAGACTGTTTTCTCTGCTACCGTATGGCAAGCGGTACCGGAGCGCCAAGTCTAGGATCAAAAGGCTCCTTAACACCTTCTACGCAAAAGCCATAAGACTGCTGAACTATTCATCAAATGGCCACCGGACTATTTACATTGACCCCCCCCCCCCCCCCCCAATTTGTTTTGTACACTGCTGCTACTCGCTGTTTATTATCTATGTATAGTCAATTCACCCCTACCTACATGTAAAAATTACCTCAACTAACCCTCCCCCCCACACTGGCTCGGTACCGGTAACCCCTGTATATAGAGTCGTTATTGTTATGTTATTGTGTTATTCTTTATTTTATTTTTATTTTTTACTTTAGTTTATTTGGTAAATATTTTCTAAACTCTTTTTTAACTGCACTGTTGGTTGTGCAGTTAGTAAGCATTTCCCCGTAAGGTCTACACTTGTTGTATTCAGCGCATGTGACAAATAAAGTTTGATTTGAAGTTATTATTTACACTTTGGATAGTGTATCTATACACCCAGTCACCACAAAGACACAGGCATCCTTCCTAGCTCAGTTGCCAGAGAGGAGGGAAACCACTCAGGGATTTCACCATGAGGCCAATGGTGACTTAAACTTCTTGACGCACGGATCCCTTTAGCGGGGTCATTTTCGTAAACAACCGCTGAATTGCAGAGCGCCAAATTCCCAAAAATTACTAAAAATATTTATTTTCATGAAATCACAAGTGAAATATACCAAAACACAGCTTAGCTTGTTGTTAATCCACCTATCGTGTCAGATTTGGAAAATATGCTTTACAGCGAAAGCAATCCAAGCGTTTGTGAGTTTATCAATCACTAGACAAAACAGTAAGAACACCTAGCAGCCATGTAGATTGGTCACGAAAGCCAGAAAAGCAATAAAATTAATCGCTTACCTTTGATGATCTTCGGATGTTTGCACTCACGAGACTCCCAGTTACACAATAAATGTTCTTTTTGCTCGATAAAGATTTTTTTTATATTAAAATACCTCAATTTGTTTGGCGCGTTATGTTCAGTATTCCACAGCCTTCCACAGCCCAAGTCATCAAGGCTTGACGAAAATTCCATATACTATCGGTAAAGGTCGTAAAAACATGTCAAACGTTTTTAATAATCAATCCTCAGGTTGTTTTTAACATCAATAATCAATAATATTTCAACCGTACTGTAAACTGTTCAATACTGGAGAGAAAGAAAACGTCGAGCGACGAGTGTCGCGCGCAACAACTAATGGAGGGACATCCGTGTATCCACTGACGCGTTTTGATAAATCTCGCTCATTTTTTTAAATAAAAGCTTGAAACTATATCTAAAGACTGTTCACACCCTGAGGAAGCCACAGGAAAATGAATCTGGTTGATATCCCTTTAAATGGACGAAAGGCAGGCAATAGAACAGTGATATTTCAAAATAGAAGTCACTTCCGGGTTGGATTTTCTCAGGTTTTCGCCTGGAAAATCAGTTATGTTATACTCACAGACAATATTTTGACAGTTTTGGAAACTTTAGAGTATTTTATATCCTACTCTGTCAATTATATGCATATTCTAGCATCTGGACCTGAGAAATAGGCAGCTTACAATGGGAACGTTATTTTTCCAAACATAAAAATTCTGCCGCCTAGCTTCAAGAGGTTAAAAACAGTTACAGACTTTAATGGCTGTGATAGAAAACTGAGGATGGATCCACAACATTGCAGTTACTACACAATACTAACCTAAATGATAGACTGAAAAGAAGGAAGCATGTACAGAATAAAAATATTACAAAGACGCATCTTGTTGCAGTAAGGCACTAAAGTAAAACTGCAAAAAATGTGGCAAAGGAATTAACTGTATGTCCTGTCTACAAAGTGTTATGTTTGGGGCAAATCCAACACATCACATCAATGAGTAACACTCTTCATATTTTCAAGCATGGTGGTGGCTGCATCATGTTATGAGTATGTCATCGGCAAGGACTAATGAGTTTTTTAGGTTAAAAAGAAACAGAATAGAACTATGCACAGGCAAAGTCCTAGAGGAAAATCTGCTTCAGTCTGCTTTCCACCAGACACTGGGAGACAAATTCAACTTTCAGCAGGACAATAACCTAAAACTCAATGCCAAATATACACTGGAGTTGCTTATGAAGACGACATTGAATATTCCTGAGTGGCCTAGTTACGGTTTTGATTTAAATCGTCTTGGAAATATATGACAAGACTTGACAGAGCTTTAGGAATTTTTGAAAGAATAATGTGCAAATATTGTACAATCCAGCTGTAGACTCACAGCTGCAATCACTGTCAAAGGTGATTCTAACGTATTGACTCAGGGATGTGAATACTTATGTAAATTAAATGTATATTTTCAATACATTCATATATATTTTCAATACAAAAATATCTAAAAACATGTTTTCGCTTTGTCATTATGGGGTATTGTGTGTAGATGGGTGAGAAAAACAAATATTTAATCCATTTTGAATTCAGGCTGTAATAAAACATAATGTGGCATAAGTCAAGGGGTAGGAATACTTTCTGAAGGCACTGTATTTCTCACTCTCTCATTTTCTTCCCCTCTCTCTTGCCCACTCTCTCTCTCTCTCTCACACACACCACACACTCACACACATCCAGCTTCAGCTTAAAGATGTTTTCAGCTGTCACTGCTGGTAGTATAAGTGGTCCTTTGTTCCCTGAGTGCCATGAAAGGCCAGGCTTTAGGCCTCTCTGCTCACCCCCTCATCCCCTTCCTCCCCCCTCCCTGAGTCCCCCCTGCTTCTCAGGAACACATGACACAGTAGTGTGACGTGAGGTCACTCCTTAGCCCTGTAGCTACCTGAATCCAGACCATTTGTCTCACCACCACTCTTTTTCCCCCCACAAATCTCCCTTACAATCTCTGCCAGGGTGAGCCTGACATTGGATCCCTGAGTTCCTCCTGTGTTTGTTCCTCAGGGTTGTTTTCACTGTCAACATGCCACTTGAGAGAATTATGGGGCAAAGTACCTGCGCTCGCGAGGCAATAAAGCAGTCAAAGCATAATTAAAAACTTGGCAGGTTTGGGTACAGGACATTTTTGCTAGTCTGGATCTGTGTGTACTTAGATGTCTGTTCACTGTTGATATTCCTCTAGGAGTTATTGATTACTGGCTTGATCAAATTAGCACTAAGCAGGCCTGTGGTTGAAGGCTATATCCTGCCCAGATTTTTCGCGTGAGTGCCTTCCTGCGTGCCTGCTTACATTTTAGGATGTGATTTGGGTAGGCCGTCATTGTAAATAAGAATTTGTTCTTAACTGACTTGCTTGGTTAAAGAATGGTTAAAATAAGGTTCAATTGAAACATAAAAAAATGTAAAATCTTCCCGTGTGTAATCTCCTTCGCTCCTTGCTAAACCTCTGATGTTGTCTTTCACTTCCCTAAACGATTCCTGTTTTGGGTGGGAACCAAATTTCACATCCAAATTCTTTTGCAATAAGTGGGAGTTTTTGGAGTGGGGGTTGGAGAATTGAGGATGGGGTAGGGAGGGCAAGGATCCAGATATCATTGCAAATCTTTTAATTTATTTAAAGAAATACATCTGGAGTAAGTGGGTGGTTTGAAACATGTGCTCATCTTACCGGAGTGTAACAATTGTCTCCCTGCAGACGCTAACCTGAGACTACAGCAGGGCAGCATTGGGATAGACGATAGCCTTGTTAAAAATTGCATGTTGTTTACGTTTAAAGGGGGTTGGGGTAGCAATAATATTTGTTAATGGTTTGAGGAATACGCAAAGGAAGTCATATAAAATTGTTTACAATGTAATCAAGTATTTTAGGGAGTGAGGGTTGTAAATGATTCAAACGAAAAGAGCTGTAGGCTCTAGCTCGTTCATCTGTCATCTCAACTCAGCCAAGAACAGCTTTCGCTTCAATGTGGTTCTGGCAACATGACAAACATCCAAACACATCGCTAAATATAAAAAAATGTGCCCTTTAACGAGCCAAATTAAGTTGTGTTTGCATCTTCAGGAAACAAGAAAACGTTGTTGTGTTGGGGAGAGGGAGCCGAGGTGGCACTCTCAGAGCCGGGGCCCATGTCTAAATGTATGGCCCCGGGGGCCACGGTGGGTGTGACATGAGTGTGCCAGTCAGGAAGAGCGACCTGACAAAAACAAACCAAGACCAGAGGCGAGAAAACACCGATTTACTCATGACAGAAATATCTGGGCCAGGGGTGTGAGAGGACAGAGCTGCCCAGAGAACATTCTGTGGTCTGGATGGAGACAGTCACAACCTGTCCGGAGCAGAGGGAGGGAGGAGGGAGCAATTGGGTGGGGCTGCAGTGGTTAGTGGAGTGTGGAGGGATGGACAATGGAGGACGATTCAGCAAGAATAAATACTTTTTTATTTCTTATTTGTGAAAGATGATTTTAACCCTTTATTATCATGGGAATTCGTCTATATGGATAGTGTAGCGTTGTGCGCTGAGAGTTATTAAGCAAGTTCAGGGAGTGAATACATTTCAGAAATAAACACAACATAATACAAAACAAGAAACACGAACAACGCACAGACATAACACTGTAACAGAAACGATAACGCCTGGGGAAGGAACCAAAGGGAGTGACATATAAAAAGAAGGTAATCAGGGAAGTGATGGAGCCCAGGTGAGTCTGATGACGCGCAGGTGCGTGTAACGATGGTGAGAGGTGTGCGCCATAAAGAGCAGCCTGGTGACCTAGAGGCCGGAGAGGGAGCACACGTGACAGATAGGGCTAAATTGAAATGTTTCTTACAGAAGAAATATGAAAAGCATATGCGTAAGCATGGTAACAATTGAAAGGGAACAGTTTGGAGATAATGGGGAAATTATTAGACCAAAGTTATGGAAACAACAGTTCACCTGACACAAGACTTAATCCAAACATTACACTGTTGATTTTATGTGCAATATACATTAACTGTACTTTTTGCCGCATTTGTTGATAACGAAATCTGAAATACTCTGGATACGTTCAGTAACATGATAAGAATATTGCTAGGAAATGTGGGGTAGATACACCATAAGACAAAAAAATGACAAGGGTTTGAGTGAGAGGACTAGCTGGTGTCTCCGAGTGGCTACAGCTCGCCAAAGTGTGTACAGCTCCTAAGTAATTTCAATGGCACTTTTATGATTCAAAGAAGAGTCTTCAACTATTAGGTGCTTTTTTAAGCTCTCCTAGCTGTGCCGTTGAGAAACTAGAAGTCATTTTTTTAGTTGTTTTGCTTGGAACACAACCCTACATCACACAATTACTGTTGTTGTTTACGCAATCCAAAAACTGCCCATTATAATTCTCAATCTGGGTCAGGTGGGCATCATTTGAAGGCTTGTTCTATTGCTAACCTGACTTGCTAAATCTAAAAAATATAATCTAAGTTTAATGGTCACGTACACAATTTAGCAGGTGTTATGGTTGTGCAGCGAAACACTTATGTTACTAGCTCCTAACAATACGATCTTACAGTGTTAGGCTTTCCCAAGGCAATTCAGAGAAACAGATGGTAATTTTGGTGCTCATAGAAAGGACTCATGAGTGCATTCAGCTGCGTGTTCCATGGTGAATTGTCTTCACAATAGACAAACAGGCTCTTTCAGGGTATGATGCCATGTCACCTTGTAACTGTACATCAAACATAGTGATCATAAACATTGATACTGTATATGATAGGAGTTTTATGACATCAAAATGTGAAGTGCTTGCTTGTCTGGCTTGCTTGTGTGACATCAAAGCGGTATTTATTATAATCCTCAACGTCTCATCTTTCAAAATACATCGAGTCCTCTTAATTTACAGCACTTCCTTCAGTCAAACAACAACAAATACGCAAAGTTGCCCAATTAGGGGGAGGGATGGGGCAACTTCTTGTCATGTGCGGTGCTTAAATTCAGAACATCTGTCAGTCAAAACCCATACGGTGCTGTGAAGCGCACAGCCTGAGCTCTGACAATTTATAGCGTGTACAGCCACTGCGATCAAATTTAGCCACTTATCAGCGCTCAAATCTGCTATTCTCAACCTGTATACGAGTGTAAAGGGCTACGATAGGTCTTTCTGGAAAGTGTTGGGAGAGTATAGAGGAGATGTGCAGAAAGTTAAGAAAGGGTTTCGATAGAGGAGGTGGTGCAGTTAAAGAGGAAGAGACAGTTGGGAGTGGAGTGTGGAAGAGTAGAGAGAGAGCAAAAGGGAGAGAAGAGAAGAAAGTGTGAGACCAGAGAAGGCGCCTGGGGACCCAGTCCCTGGTAATGGCTTTTGACGTGCAATTTTTCCATAATTTGGCGATTAATGTGTGGCAGATGCGCGCAATGCTTCTGTGCATGGAGCCAAGCCAGCAGAGGAAGGATGGAGCGGGAGTGCTCTGAGCATGAGATAATGCCACAGAGAGGGGCCAGGGCTTTTACTGCTGCCGCTCTCTCTTTTTATGTATGTGTATGTGTGTGTGTGTGCCCAACAACCAACGGATGTTTAACATCCCCTTTCCGCACAATTATTGACTCCCAAGGTCACAGCACAGATAGCACACGGATAGCTACCTGCAGCATTTCTCTTTCTGCCCTTATGTTGAGCTAGCTGCTGACTTCTAGCTATTTAAGTATTTCTAAAAAATTGTACTCACATAAGAACCTGTTTCCTGTGTCCATAAAAGGGCATAATGACCAACTCTTTTTCATAATTACTAGCTCTAAACCCACTCAGGTCGTAAACATCATTGTGGCATTCTTGGCTAGAGTGGGAGCTAACAGCATTGTTTTCCTTTCTCCTGGCCCATGAAATACATCAGTGAACATTTTCTCCCTCCAGCAACACTATTTACAGAGATTTGAACCACATAACTGTGATTTGTACAACTATATGTGTGAAATGGGGCTTTGGAGGTGTTTATGCGTGTGTGTCTGTGTGCTTGGGTGCTTGTAACTTAAACAGGATGTCCTGAATGGTGTGTGTTCATGCCGTGTGCGTGCTTGCGTGCGTGAGTTTGTCTCTCTCTCTCTGTGTGTGTGTGTGTGTGTGTGTGTGTGTGTGTGTGTGTGTGTGTGTGTGTGTGTGTGTGTGTGTGTGTGTGTGTGTGTGTGTGTGTGTGTGTATGTGTGTGTGTGTGTGTGTGTGTGTGTGTGTGTGCACAAGCTCGCCAGTGTGTGTGTATTTGTGTGTGCGTGCATGCACGCGCTTGCCAGTGTGTGTGTGTGTGTGTTTGTGTGTGTGTACACTGAGTGCATTCCGCTGCAGCGAGTCGCCGGTCGGGCTCCGGATCTGAGCACAGTGCAGCCCTCTAATCCAGCCTTCCTGTTTGGTGAAAGTGCTGCGCTGCAGAGGAAGAGACGGATTTATTTGATAATTAGGCAGATAATACCTTACAGTCAATTACCTGAAAGAGAGACAGGGGGGGGGGGGCATGGAGGGAGGGGAAAAGAAGGATAAGGGGAGGGCATGGGGTGAGGTGGGGAAAGTGTGGTTTAGATGGGCTGGCTGTTAAGGGTGGGGGGTGGGGGGTGGGGGGTTGGGGCGCTATGGGCGAAGAGGAGGAAGGGGGGGGGGGCACAGAGAGAGAAAGAGAGAGAGAGATTATTTTGATTATACTGTAACTCAAATATATTAAACACTATTTTTCTTTGTCATGAGATGTTAGATTGTTTCCTTCCATACTGCAGTGTTTGAGCCAATGCATTCTGGTAAATTCATTCTGATATTTAAAACATTAAGGAAAATATAAAATGTTATAGACAACCCACAGCATGGTCTTAGAATATTTCCAGAACAGTGTAATTATTAAACATTGTTTTAGGAAAAGGAGTTTTAAAAATGAAATGTTTCAACCTTATGCTACAAGGTATTGATAACCATACATCAAAATAAAGATGTATATGGTGATGTGTAGAATAAATAAGCCATTTCAATTTCATTGAATAAAATTCTACTTCCTTTAAATCAAATGAAATTCTAATTCTGCTTCCTGTGGGGTGTGGCCAATTTAAATTCAATTCAAGAATTGAAATGTAATTAAAAAGCAATTCGCAACTCAAATCAGAATTGACCCGAACCCTGGTTGTGACGCTGGTGGTGCTGGTTGCTCTCTGTATTATTGACAGTAATTTGCTGTCTAATATAGAGCTGTCAACATCCAGGAGATACCAGAGACTAGAAGAGGCCCAGAGAGTCTCTGTGTTTTTCTCCGTCCTGTACCCAGCCCCTGAGTCCCAGCCCACAAAGCCTCTGCAATTACAGCCCACTATCAATTATACTGCACACATATGGCAACAGGCGCCAGCGGCCCCACAAAAATACTGTCCCATGTGCACATGGTTTTCTAATGTGGTCACATGAAGCACTAGTAGACACCATGGCGGATTTTAATACCACTGAGGCATCCTTCAGGCTCTCAGGCTGGAAGTCAATCGAATGAATCAGTCATTGCAATGTCTCTTCGCAGTGAGGGGAGTCTATGTAGTTGTAGTTGTAGCAACAGCAGCAGTACCAGTAGCAGTAGTAGCAGCAGAAGTAGTAGCAGCAGCAGTAGCAGCACCAGCAGTAGCAGCAGCAGCAGCAGTAGCAGCAGCGGTAGCAGTGGTAGCAGCAGTAGCAGGGGCAGCAGCAGCAGTAGCAGCAGCAGCAGCAGCAGCAGCAGTAGCAGCAGCAGCAGCAGAAGCAGAAGCAGTAGTAGTAGCAGCAGTAGCAGCAGCAACAGCAGCAGTAGCAGTAGTAGCAGTAGTAGCAGCAGCAGCATCAGCAGCAGTAGCAGCAGCAGTAGCAGCAGTAGTAGTAGAAGCAGCAGCAGCAGTAGCAGCAGTAGTAGTAGAAGCAGCAGCAGCAGTAGCAGCAGTAGTAGTAGAAGCAGTAGCAGCAGCAGTAGCAGCAGTAGTAGTAGAAGCAGTAGCAGCAGTAGTAGTAGAAGCAGTAGCAGCAGTAGCAGCAGCAGTAGCAGCAGTAGTAGTAGAAGCAGCAGCAGCAGTAGCAGCAGTAGTAGTAGAAGCAGCAGCAGCAGTAGCAGCAGTAGTAGTAGAAGCAGCAGCAGCAGCAGCAGTAGTAGTAGTAGAAGCAGCAGCAGCAGTAGCAGCAGTAGTAGTAGAAGCAGCAGCAGCAGTAGCAGCAGTAGTAGTAGAAGCAGCAGCAGCAGCAGCAGTAGCAGCAGTAGTAGTAGAAGCAGCAGCAGCAGCAGCAGCAGTAGTAGTAGAAGCAGCAGCAGCAGTAGCAGCAGTAGTAGTAGAAGCAGCAGCAGCAGCAGCAGTAGCAGAGGCAGTTTTTTGGAGTACCCAACAACCTAATGTAACCTATGTAATTTCATTGACCATGGGAAAATTAACTACTGTGTTATACCGCAGACCAGATTTGATTTAATTAATTGATCCCTTAAATAACTCTAGCCCAACGAGGCTGCTATTAAATTATTTGGCTTTGGCTGTCATTAAAGTACCACAACCCGAACTAAGATATCTGGCCTAAACTTGTTAAAATCCCCATCCCGATAGCAAGGTCAGAGATAGTTGATTGCATGCAAATGTTCTGCATGTGAAGATAAGTTGTGTGATGGCCTGGAAGGAGCAGGGAGGGGCAGAGGGACCTCCTGTCTCAGTGACATTTGCTGTTTGTTATTCGCACCTTTCATAAGAGGACTTCAGCTGGCCAGGAACCTCAGAGTTGGCTGACCTGACCACTGCCTGGCTGCATAACACATTTTCCCTCCATTTTTCTTTAATATGGCCTGAAGTTAGAGTTGCACAAAAAAAACATTAGGTTTCACTGAAATATAGTCCTAAAATTATGAATCACACTTAAATAATTCCATTGGAGCTATTTGAGTGACCACGTTTCTTGCCCTGCTTGTCCCTCCTGCTTGTTAAAGTACTGGGTTTAGTTAACCTAGTCCAACAGTTAGTAACAGATGTGCCATAAAAATGGCCTGGCCCAACATTGACATATTTATACCTCTTATAGGGGTGCTTATGTTGATATTTTAACACCGGAGTGCTCAGCTCTCAGACACTGATTTGTACTGGTGGCCAAGTATATAGCCCTCTACTGTAATCTGAAACCTGGTCAGTAAAAGTAAGACATTTATTTAAATGTAAGCCTTTTTTAACCAAAACCTTTCATTCAGAAAATGCCTGACTTCTTATAGGAATTTTTAGCTGTTATTAAAACTTTTTCCACTCTAAAGAGGTCTGGCTTGATTGTGGAAAGTCTCTCGTTCTCTCTCTCCCTTTCTTTTTCTGGGGTTAGTTCCAGAGCCGTTTCCTTGAGGTTTAGGTTGAATTGCATTATTGGCATTTTTTTCTTTTGGCCCCTGATTCACACGCAGAACACGACATGTTCTGAGCGTGCGGGGCCGATTGTATCATGGTTACGTGACCTCTCCACTGTACCCTGACGGCGAGGGCCGGGAGTCGCTCTCATTAGAAATCTCCTCAGCGTTTCAGACAGGTAGTCGGAGTGTTTCAGTTTAGCTCCCTGGCGCCGTCACAGCTCCGTGCTCTGCTCACGCTGCCTGATAGAGCGAAGCTACAGAGCAGAGCCAGGATTACTGCAGGCTGTGTGTGAATAGGCAGCAGCCAGGCCAGACCTCCGCACAGTTTGCAGCAGGCCCTCCCGAACCACCGCGTACACACACACAAGCACACATACACACACACACACACACACACACACACACACACACACACACACACACACACACACACACACACACACACACACACACACACACACACACAGAGGAGTCTGGTGGGAGGAGCTATAGGAGGACGGACTCATTGTAAAGACTGGAATGGACTAAATGAAATGGTATCAAACACAACGATCATATGGAAACCACATGTTTAACTCCGTTCCATTTCTTCCATTCCAGACAATACAATGAGCCCGTCCTCCTATAGCTCCTCTCACTAGCCTCCTCTGGTTCACAAACACATATGCATGCACACATACAGTACACACACATAGTCATACAACATATGTACCCGTGCACACACACACACATTTCACTTCCCTCTCCATATCTCCCCCCAGGACCATGCTCTCTCCCCTGGCACCTACCGAAATTACAGAGCAATAAATAAGCCTGGTGCTGGAGAAACTGGGAAGGCGTTATGGGGCCTTCTGTCTATATGGTCACCTCTCCAATCTCTCTCTCCTCCTTTCATCTCTAATTTACTCCCTCCCTTCCTTCCTCCCTGCCTCCCTCTCTCTCTCTCATGGTAACCGTAGCTGTAGGTCCCCTGATCCCCCTGTCGTGGGGGCTCTTGTTTCTGTGGTCTGTGTTGTCCATGACCTTGGGCCCTGCTCCAGGTTATGTGATCCAGTGTGTAGCAGGCTCCAGGCTCCCCTCCTTTCCCATGGTACACCCAGGGAGCCAGGTGTTTATCCATCTACCCACACTGATATCACTCACGTCACCCACTCCGTGCTTTTGTTGTCTGGGCTGTTCTACCCTACTGTCTGGAAGAACAGTGGTGGTAGAATGAATAGTATCTTCCCTGGCCATTGGAAGACTTATTCGCTTGTGCGTGTGTCGTGCATGCATCTGTCTCTCTGTCCTTCTCTTCCCCTCAAATGGCTTTCATAATTCATATCAATTATGTAGCTCCCAGACTTGAAGAATGGAATTTGGGTTTGCATTTGTCTTAATTGGTGGCTTTGGCATTCTCAAATGTGTTGAAACTCAGCATAAATGATTATGACTTTTGGTCAACTTTTTCCCTCACTTCTGTATAACCACTTATCCAACTGTGCCATTGCTAACCCATGGAATTTACCACACTTACAAACACTGTCATATTTTCTCCATTCTCCCAGGCCATAATGTCTTATGAACCAAGCTGTCTACTTGGAGAGCAATATGATGTCATCTTCAATTATCTGATGCTTCCAATAAGTGTGTGTGTGTGTGTGAGCGCGTGCGTTCGCGCGCGCATGTGTGTGTGTGTGACCTCCGGAGAGTGGGGTGAAGGTATGTAAGGTTGATTTGAATAAGCGTGGCTGTACACTACGTAACACCTGCCCGTTTTGTGATTGATAACGAGTGCTGATTTATTTGAGTGTTGACCCAACTTCCTGTGTCCACACACACTCAGGCCTTATCAGTCTGGCCTCTGTGTGTAGACAAGTATACAAATACATCTGGGGATCAGGAGATAGTGGGACACAGACACACACTGACACACACACACACACACACACACACACACACACACACACACACACACACACACACACACACACACACACACACACACACACAAACACACAGTAGTAGATGGCGCTGCAGTGGATAGCAGCCGTCTTACAGGCTCCTGACCAGTTCTACTACTTTGTATGTTATTTTACTATGATCTCAAGACACAGAGATAAGCCATTGTGTGTGTTTATGGCTGGTTCAGGGTCCGAATGCTGATGGTTAAACTTTAAACAGTGATAAAGAGAGGAGTGGAGTGGTTGGCCAAGGTAGGACTAAACTGGATGAGGCTCCATACTCCATAAAACCTTCCAAAGAGTGGGTTAGATAATATGGATGTTGATATCCACTATCACATTCTGGACTAGTTCCTGTTCTGCAGCTTAATGCTCTTAGATTGGCGGCAGCCAGTGTCTGGCAGGATGCCGAGGTGCATATGATTGATTAACAACACAGTTATTCTTTTCACTGAAACTGTGGAGCATAACCTTTGCACAAAACCCAATAGTACAGGTAGGTCTATGACAGCACATTCCTGTTATCTGTCAAAATAAAGGAAATGCCAACATAAAGTGTCTTAATAGGGCGTTGGGCCACCACGAGCCAGAACAGCTTCAATGCACCTTGGCATAGATTCTACAAGTGTCTGGAACTCTATTGTGGGATGCGGCACCATTCTTCCATGAGAAATTCCATAATTTGGTGTTTTGTTGATGGTGGTGGAAAATGTTGTCTCAGGCGTCGCTCCAGAATCTCCCATAAGTGTTCAATTGGGTTAAGATCTGGTGACTGAGACGGATATGGCATTTGGTTGAAGTTATTTTCATGGTCATCAAACCATTGTTTTTCAGCATTTGGCACCAGAGGGGATGGCTGCCGTTTTACGAGCTCCCAACCAATATTGTGCTATTTTGTGTTTTTTCGAAATTGTTTGTAACTTATTTTGTACATAATGTTGATGCTACCGTCTCTTATGACCAAAAAGAGCTTCTGGTTATCAGAACAGTGATTTCTCACCTCGAACTAGACGAAGATTTGTTCTTTAATGAGTCTGATGCGAAGGATATAATGCTGCTTCCGGACAAGGTCCAATAAAGAAAGTACAAGGGGCGGAGATCAGGGTGCCTTGTGAAAATTTGGTGGCGAGTAGGTAACCCGCCTCTACCATCCGTTCTATTGGCCAACGTGCAATCACTGGAGAATAAACTGGATGAGCTCCGTTTGAGACTATCCTACCAACGGGACATTAAAACTGTAATATCTTATGTTTCACAGAGTTGTGGCTGAACAACGACATGGATAATATACGGCTGAGTTTTCCGTGCATCGGCAGGATAGAACAGCTACGTCCGGTAAGACGAGGGGTGGGGATGTTTGTCTATTTATCAATGACAGCTGGTGCGCAATGTCTAATATTAAGGTTGTCTCTATGTATTGCTCACCTGAGGTAGAGTACCTCATGATAAGCTTTAGACCACACTATATGCCAAGAGAGTTTTCATCTATACTTTTCGTAGCCTTCTATTTACCACCTCAAACCAATGCTGGCACTAAGACTGCACTCAACAAGCTGTATAAGGCCACAAGTAAGCAAGAAAATGCTCATCCAGAAGTGGCGCTTCTAGTGGCCATGGCCTTTAACCTGTCTAGGATGAGGGTGCCGCTAGCGGCACTCCCCCCCCACCCCCACTGAAAAGGCAGAGCCGCGAAATTCAAAAAATATATATTTTTTAAATATTTAACTTTCACACATTAAAGTCCAATACAGCTAATGAAAGACACAGATCTTGTGAATCCAGCCAACATGTCCGATTTTTTAAATGTTTTACAGGGAAGACACAATATGTAAAGATGTAAATCTATTAGCTAAAAACACATTAGCATAATCCACCATCTTTTATTTGTCCACCAACAACAGTAGCTATCACTAATTCGGCTAAACTAAGATATTTATAGCCCCTAACCAAGAAAAAAACTCATCAGATGACAGTCTGATAGCATATTTATGGTATGGGATAGGTTTTGTTAGAAAAATGTGCATATTTCAGGTAGATGGCATAGGTTACAATTGCACCCACCGTCACAAATGGACTAGAATAACTACATAGAGCAACGTGTTTACCTACTTACTAATCATCAAACATTTCGTAAAAATACACAGCATACACTAATCGAAAGACACAGATCCTGTGAATACAGACAATATTTCAGATTTTCTAAGTGTCTTACAGCGAAAACACAATAAATCGTTATATTAGCATAGCACATGTGCAAACATTACCCCAGCATTAATTCTAGCCAAAGTGAGCGATAACGTAAACATCGCCAAAATATATTATTTTTTCACTAACCTTCTCAGAATTCTTCAGATGACACCCCTGTAACATCACATTACAACATGCATATACAGTTTGTTCTAAAATGTGCATATTTAGCCACCAAAATCATGGTTAGACAATGGGGAAAGTAGCCCAGCTGGTGAGAAAATGTCCGTGCGCCATATTAGACAGTGATCTACTCGTATAAATAAATACTCATAAACGTGACTAAAAAATATAGGGTGGACAGCGATTGATAGACAATTTAATTCTTAATACAATCGCGGAATTACATTTTTTAAATTATCCTTACTTTTCAATACAGTTTGCGCCAAGCGAAGCTACGTCAAAAAACATGGCGTCCTAAGCCACTAACATTTTTCGACAGAAACACGATTTATCATAATAAAAATATCCTACTTTGAGCTGTTCTTCCATCAGTATCTTGGGCAAAGGATCCTTTCTTGGATCTAATCGTCTTTTGGTGGAAAG
This sequence comes from Salvelinus fontinalis, assembly GCF_029448725.1. NCBI lineage: Eukaryota > Metazoa > Chordata > Actinopteri > Salmoniformes > Salmonidae > Salvelinus > Salvelinus fontinalis. The sequence goes on from NC_074666.1 coordinate 38,461,928, forward strand.
CTGTCCTCTTGCCATGTGGAAATGCCAACTGCGTTCAGCATGAACTGGAAGCGTGCCCAGCGATTCACAGCGTTTCAGAAATAAATGTCCCAAAATCGCACTAAACGGATATAAATTGCTATAAAACGCTTTAAATTAACTACCTTATGATGTTTTTAACTCCTATAACGAGTCTTAACATGACCGGAGAAAGATTACTCCCAACACTAATGCTTGGAACAGGTGCGGGTCGGTGTCCTCCAGGCGCATGACGCAGCTCCAAAAAGAGTGACTAGCTACAGGGTTTTTTAATTTGTAGTGCCTGTGAACGCGCAATCGACCCCATTCAAATCGTCATCACGTAAAGGCATCCAGGGGAAGACGTAAGCAGTGTCCGTATACTCATAGCAATAACAGTGGCCTTTTAACTGACTCCAGATCAGGGGCCAACATTTCTGAAATCTGACTCCATGTCAGGGAAATTGCTGTAGAATGGGTTCTGTTCCACTTAGAGACAAAATTTCAACTCCTATAGAAACTATAGACTGTTTTCTATCCAATAATAATAATAATATGCATATTGTACGATCAAGAATTTTGTAGGAAGCCGTTTAAAAAATTACAAGATTACCATAAATAGTGACAACAGCGCCCCCAGCCTCAACAGGTTAATGCAGGCAAACTTAAATCCGTTTAACCTCATTTCTACCAGCATGTCACATGTGCAACCAGAGGGAAAAAAACTCTAGACCAACTTTACTCCACACACAGAGACGCGTAAAAAGCTCTCCCTCGCCCTCCATTTTGAAAATCTCACCATAAATCAATTCAATTCAAGGGGCTTTATTGGCATGGGAAACATATGTTAACATTGCCAAAGCAAGTGAGGTAGATAATATAAAAAAAAGTTAAATAAACAATAAAAATGAACAGTAAACATTACACATATAGAAGTTTCAAAAGACTAAAGACATTACAAATGTAATTCTATCCTCCTGATTCCTGCAAACAAGCTAAAACTAAAGCAAGAAGCATCAGTGACTCGTTCAATACGGAAGTGGTCAGATGACGCGGATGCTACGCTACAGGACTGTTTTGATAGCACAGACTGGAATATGTTCCGGGATTCATCCAATAGCATTGAGGAGTACACCACCTCAGTCACCGGCTTCATTAATAAGTGCATTGACGACGTCGTCCCCACAGTGACCACATGTACATATCCCAACCAGAAGCCATAGATAACTGGCAACATCCGTACCGAGCTAAAGACGAGAGCTGCCGTTTCAAGGAGCGGGACACTTATCCAGACGCTTATAAGAAATCCCACTATACCCCAGAGGGGCGTACAGCCCAGTACATCACTGGGGCCAATCTTCCTGCCATCCAGGAACTATATACTAGGCGGTTTCAGAGGAAGGCCATAAAAATTGTCAAAGACAGTCACCCAAGTCATAGACTGTTCTCTCTGCTACCGCACGGCAAGCGGTACCGGAGCGTCAAGTCTAGGACCAAAAGGCTCCTTAACAGCTACCCCCTGTATATAGATTAGTTATTGTTATTTTATTGTTTTACTTTTTGTTTTTGTTTTTTTACTATTTATTTAATAAATATTTTCTTAACTCTAATTTCTTAAAACTGCATTGTTGGTTAAGGGCTTGTAGGTAAGCATTTCCCGGATAAGGTCTACACATGTTGAATTCGGCGTATGTGACAAATTGGATTTGACCACTCGTGCCCTGTGGATGGGGGCATTGTCATCCTATGGGGGCTTAGCCATTGTAGCCAAAATAATGGCCTGTTCAGCATTTTTATACATGACCCTAAGCACGGTGGGATGTTAATTGCTTAATTAACTCAGGAACCACATCTGTGTGGAAGCACCTGCTTTCAGTATACTTTGTGTCCCTAATTTTCTCAAAAGTTTCTATTATTTTGGCAGTTACTTGTAGGTCTGTGTGTTACTGATGTCATCAAATATTCAAAGTGCCTTATATTGCCAATAGCTTTTACTATGACTTTAGTTAGACATACATTTTAAAGACATCTTTAGGGGCCCAGATTTGTTGCACTTGAAGCCGATCCTCATCCTCCCCATGTGTTTCACTACGGGATGTTTGTTTTCCGCCTCCTACGGAATTCCTCTGGAGATTTATAGTTTGGAGTAACGTGACACTGGGGCTGTCAACACTGCTTCCCCAAGGCACCAGCCATCCAGCCAGGGAGCCAGCCAGCCAGCTACAGAGCATCTAGCCTGCCACAGAGCAGCCTGACAGCCAGCCAGCCAAGGAGCAGCTAGCCAGCCACAGAGCAGCCTAACAGCCAGCCACAGAGTAGCCAACCAGCCAGCCAGCCACAGAGCATCAGCCACCCACCCAGCCATGGAGCAGCAGCCAGCCATCCACGGAGCAACCAGCAAGCCACAGAGCAGCCGACCAGCCAGCCACAGTGTTGAGTAGCCGAACAGCCAGCCAGCCAACCAGTAGACCAGCAAGCCAGCAGAGGAGTATAGCCTAATCTTGCCTTCCCATCCGACCAACACGTTTCCCCACCCTCCTCATGATTGACACCCCTCATTAACGTGGGGTTATCTCAAATCAAATAAAATTGTATTTGTCACATGCGCTGAATACAACAGGTGTAGTAGACCTTACAGTGAAATGCTTACAAGCCCTTAACCAACAATGCATTTTTCAGAAAAATAAGTGTTAAGTAAAAAATAGATAAATAAAAAATACAAGTAACAAATAATTAAAGAGCAGCAGTAAAATAACAAAAGCGAGGCTATATACAGGGGGCACCGATTAGTCGAGGTAATTTAAGTACTATGGACATGTAAGTAGAGTTAAAGTGACTATGCATAGAGTAGCAGAGAGTAACAGAGTGTAACAGCAGCGTAAAAGAGGGGGGAGAGGGGCTACCCAAATAGTCTGGGTAGCCATTTGATTAGCTGTTCAGGAGTCTTATGGCTTGGGGGTAGAAGCTGTTAAGAACTCTTTTGGATGTGGACTTGGTGCCCCCGTACCGCTTGCCGTGCGGTAGCAGAGAGAACAGTCTATGACTAGGGTGGCTGGAGTCTTTGCTAAATTTAAGACACAAACACTAAAAGAGTGCTGATCCAGCCCATCCTGTCCACCTCAAGCTGCGTCTCAGGCCACTAAGACCATAAACAATAGGGCTAAGACCCACACTGACACACACACACACACATACATACACAAATCACACACACCCCTGTTCCTGATTAGAGTCAGATGACAGGTAGCCTAGCTACCCAGAAGAGTTTTAGAGCTGAATTGACGTGGAATCTATTTTGAGATATTGGATGATACAGTACATTACCATTTCTGGTGGACGAAGCTACAACAATTTAGGCAGGAGGTCCCATTATCGTTGTTAGCATTGCTAAATTCTAATCTAGGGGGAGAATGTGATGGTTTATTTTATATTTTTAGGGAGTAAAAGGTCTAGCATCACCAATAACATTGGACATGTTGTACTGTCTTTGATATGGATATTTGAATTATCTACGTTTTATGATATTGTTAGATTGGCGATTGAGTGCGCCAAGAAAGCATGTTCAATTGCCGGAGTCGATATCCTCGCTTACAAACACAAGGTTGCTACAATATGTAATAATATTATAACAATAGAATATAATATACAATCTTTCTGAAGTGCTATGTTGAGAATAATCACGTTTCATGGTTTTAGCATGGTTTTGGGGCGACAGGTATCCTAGTGGTTAGAGCGTTGGGCCAGTAACCGAAAGGTTGCTGGATCGAATCCCCGAGCTGACAAGGTAAAAATCTGTCGTTCTGCCCCTGAACAAGGCAGTTAACCCACTGTTCCCCGGTAGGCCGTCATTATAAATAAGAATTTGTTCTTATTAACTGACTTGCCTAGTTAAATAAATATAACATTTGCTCATCAGAGGTCACGTTGCTTAACAGTAAACAACAACGTGAACAACAAAGCTGCCCACTCACCTGAAACGCTCTCTGCGCCCTGTCTTCTTCCATGTCCATACCATGGCTCTGTGTAAGCTATTCAGTATAGCTATTAGCTATACAGATACAATGGGAACAAAAACATTGCCCTCTCGTCTGCCTCTGTGTGATGATTCAGGTAGGGAGATTATGTGTGAGATCTAACCCCACAGTGATGGCTGCACACAGCAGCCTGAGTAATCATGGCCTCAGCAGCCACCCGGGAACCAGGAACACAGTCAGCAGATATCAACCACTGAGTCAACACCCCCTGCCTGCCCTGACGCCTGCCCTGACACGCACCCTGCAGCCCCTGCACTGTCCATCCGGTCCCTCACACTCCTCACACTCCCCTCAGCTTGTCCTTGTCTGGCCTCTCCTCCCCCTACCCCTTGCTCTGTCCAGTATAGTCTCTGATCACATGCAATAGGAAAATATGAATGACCTCAAAACCACTATCGGACAGGGGAAAACACACACATACGTGTGACAATTTAGCGTCCTGAATTGCTCACCAGACTGACTCAAACTCATATACACAAGCCCACACACACACACACAGGTGCACAAACACACACACACACACACTCACACAGACCCTCTTATCTGAACAGTACAGTCCATTCAGTGTGCTGTGGTTGCTCAACATCTCCAGATAAGATGTGTATGTGAATTCATGGGAATTCACTGGGGCATGTTAGCCAGGTTTTTGACTCAGTCCTGCTTCATAAGTGCAGTTCAAGAATACTCTCTGCGAGACACTCAAACTGATCTTCTTAAACCCACAAAGCCATAATATACTTAAATATTTCAAAGGGATAGGTACTGTGTCTTAATAATGTCAGGTATCACGTCTTGAGTTAAGCGTATGGTGTTTTCTCTGTTTAGGTTTCCTTCTCTCTCTCTCTCTCTCTCACTCTCCTTCTCTCTCTCTCGCACGCACGCACGCACGCACGCACGCACGCACGCACGCACACGCACGCACACACACACACACACTGTCTTGTATATATAACCTTATGGGTTAACCTTATGGGTTAGTTCAATTCAATTCAAAATCCCATTTTCCCTAACCCCTAACCCTAAACCTAACCCTTACCCTAACCCTAACTTTAACCCCAAAACCTAACCTACACCTAACCCTAGCTCCTAACCCTAACTCTAAAACGAACCCTGTCTCCTAACCCTTACACTAATTCTAACCTTAACCCTAAACCTCCTAGAAATACACACGCACATAGTAGATGGCATTGCAGTGGATAGCACCCATCTTACAGGCTCCTGATCAATTCTGCTACACTGCTGTGAAAGATTATTTGCCCCCATTCTAATTTTCTCCACTTTTGCATATTTTTGATGCTGAATGTTATCGGATCTTCAACCAAAACCTAATATTAGATAAAGGGAACCTGAGTGACAATAACACAATAATGACATACTAATTTAATTTATTTCATAAACAAAGTTATGCAACACTCAATGCCCCTGAGTGAAAATTAATTGCCCCCTTACACTCAATAATTGGTTGTTTCAACTTTAGATGCAATGATTCCACCAAAACGCTTCCTGTAATTGTTGATCAGTCTCTCACGTCGCTGTGGAGGAATTTTGGCCCACTCTTCCATGCAGAATTGCTGTAACTCAGCGATATTTGTGGGGTTTCAAGCATGAACTGCTCGTTTCAAGTCCTCCCACAACATCTCAATTGGGATTAGGTCTGGACTTTGACTAGGCCATTCCAAACCTTCAAATTTGTTGCTTTTTAGCCATTTTCATATAGACTTGATTGTGTGTTTTGGATCATTGTCTTGCTGCATATCCCAGCTGATCTTCAGCTTCAGCTCACAGACGGATGGCCTGACATTCTCCTTTAGAATTCTCTGTTCAGGACGACTGTGTGATCTCACTCTCCGTAGCCAATGTGAGTAAGACCTTTAAACTGGTTAACATTCGCAAGGTCGCAGGGCCAGATGGAATACCAGGACGCGTACTCAGAGCATGTGCTGACCAGCTGACTAGTGTCTTCAATGACCTTTTCAACCTATCCCTGACCCGGTCTGTAATACCAACTTATTTCAAGCAGACCACCATAGTCCCCATGCCCAAGAACGCCAAGGTAAACTGCCTAAATGACTATCGCCCCGAGTACTCACATACTGTATATAGCCATGAAATGCATTGAAAGGCTGGTCATGGCTCAAATTAACGCCATCATCCCAGACACCCTGGACCCACTCCAATTCGCATACCGCCCCAACGGATCCACAGATGATACTATCTCTATTGCACTTCACACTGCCATCACCCACCTAGGCAAAAGGAATACCTAGGTAAGAATGCTTTTCATTGACTACAGCTCAGCATTCAACACCATAGTCCCCTCCAAGCACATCACAAAGCTCAGGACCCTGGGACTGAACACCTCCGTCTGCAACTGGATCCTTGACTTCCTGATAGGCCGCCCCCAGGCAGTGGGGGTAGGCAACAACACATCCGCCACGCTGACCATCAACACGGGGGGCCCTCAGGGGTGTGTGCTTAGACCCCTCCTGTACTCCATGTTCACCTATGACTGCGTGTCTGCACATGACTCCAACCCCATCATCAAGTTTGCTGATGACACGACGATGGTAGGACTGATCACCGATGATGATTAGCCAGCCTATAGAGAGGAGGTCAGAGACCTGGCACTGTGGTAATGGAGAGGGTCGAGAGCTTCAAATTCCTCGGTGTCCTGCCTGTGGCAGGGTCTACAGTCAATCACGGATTACAAAAAGAAAACCAGCCCCGTCGCGGACCAGGATGTCTTGCTCCCAGACAGACTAAATAACTTTTTTGCTCGCTTTGAGGACAATACAGTGCCACTGACACGGCCCGCTACCAAAACCTGCGGCCTCTCCTTCACTGCAGCCGAGGTGAGTAAAACATTTAAACGTGTTAACCCTCGCAAGGCTGCAGGCCCAGACGACATTCCCAGCCGCGTACTCAGAGCATGCGCAGACCAGCTGGCTGGACATATTCAATCAATCCTTATCCCAGTCTGCTGTTCCCACATGCTTCAAGAGGGCCACCATTGTTCCTGTTCCCAAGAAAGCTAAGGTAACTGAGCTAAACGACTTCCATCATCATGAAGTGCTTTGAGAGACTAGTCAAGGACCATATCACCTCCACCCTACCTGACACTCTAGACCCACTCCAATTTGCTTACCGACCCAATAGGTCCACAGACGACGCAATCGCAACCACACTCCACACTGCCCTAACCCATCTGGACAAGAGGAATACCTATGTGAGAATGCTGTTCATCGACTACAGCTCAGCATTTAACACCATAGTACCCTCCAAACTCGTCATCAAGCTCGAGACCCTCTGCCTCGACCCCGCCCTGTGCAACTGGGTCCTGGACTTCCTGACGGGCCGCCCCCAGGTGGTGAGGGTAGGTAACAACATCTCCACCCCGCTGATCCTCAACACTGGGGCCCCACAAGGGTGCGTTCTGAGCCCTCTCCTGTACTCCCTGTTCACCCATGACTGCGTGTCCATGCACGCCTCCAACTCAATCATCAAGTTTGCGGATGACACTACAGTGGTAGGCTTGATTACCAACAACGACGAGATGGCCTACAGGGAGGAGGTGAGGGCCCTCGGAGTGTGGTGTCAGGAAAATAACCTCACACTCACACTCAACGTCAACAAAACAAAGATGATTGTGGACTTCAGGAAACAGCAGAGGGAGCACCCCCCTATCCACATCGAAGGGACAGTAGTGGAGAAGGTGGAAAGTTTTAAGTTCCTCGGTGTACACATCACGGACAAACTGAATTGGTCCACCCACACAGACAGCATTGTGAAGAAGGCGCAGCAGCGCCTCTTCAACCTCAGGAGGCTGAAGAAATTCGGCTTGTCACCAAAAGCACTCACAAACTTCTACAGATGCACAATCGAGAGCATCCTGTCGGGCTGTATCACCGCCTGGTACGGCAACTGCTCCGCCCACAACCGTAAGGCTCTCCAGAGGGCAGTGAGGTCTGCACAACGCATCACCGGGGGCAAACTACCCGCCCTCCAGGACACCTACACCACCCGATGTCACAGGAAGGCCATAAAGATCATCAAGGACAACAACCACCCGAGCCACTGCCTGTTCACCCCGCTATCATCCAGAAGGCGAGGTCAGTACAGGTGCATCAAAGCAGGGACCGAGAGACTGAAAAACAGCTTCTATCTCAAGGCCATCAGACTGTTAAACAGCCACCACTAACATTGAGTGGCCGCTGCCAACATCCATTTGGCAGCCAACATCCATTTGAAATTGATTAAATTGAGATTTTTGTCACTGGCCTACACACAATACCCCATAATGTCAAAGTGGAATTATGTTTTTTGAAATGTCTTGAGTCAATAAGTATTCAACCCCTTTGTTATGGCAAGCCTAAATAAGTCCAGGAGTAAAAATGTGCTTAACAAGTCACATGATGGATAGATGGGTGCATCTTAAAAAAGAAGACATTGAATATCCCTTTGAACATGTTGAAGTTTGTAGTTACACTTTGGGTGATGTATTAATACACTGAGTAACTACAAAGATACAGGCGTCCTTCCTAACTCAGTTGCCGGAGAGGAAAGAAACAGCTCAGGGATTTCACTATGAGGCCAATGGTGACTTTAACACACTTACGGAGTTTAATGGCTCTGATAGGAGAGAACTAAGGATGGAATCAACAACATTGCAGTTACTCCACAATACTAACCTAATTTACAGAGTGAAAAGAAGGAAGCCTGTACAGAATACAATATTACAAAACATGCATCCTTTTTGCAACAAGGCACTAAAGTAGTACTGCAAAAACAAGTGGCAAAGCAAGACATTTTTTGTCTTGAATACAAAGTGTTATGTTTGGGGAAAATCCAGTACAACACATTACTGAGTACCACTCTCCATATTTTCAAGCATAGTGGTGACTGCGTCTGGTTATGGGTATGCTGTCACGACTTCGACCGAGGCAGGCTCTCCTTCCCGTTCGGGTGGCGTTCGGCGGTCGTCGTCACCGGCCTATTAGCTGCCACTGATCCTTTTCTCCCCCTCCCTATGTGTTTATTGGGCGCACCTGTTTTGTATGAGGGTTAATTAGTTGGGCTTATTTAATCAGCCGGCATACACGTTTCTTTGTGCGGGATTGTTTGTTTGTAAGTGGTGGTGTTTGTTTCGTGCATCGTGTTTGCTGTACTGTTTTCGTATTCCCCGTGTCTGGGGTTGTTTAAGTGGTCACCCAGTGTGTTAGTTGGGTGGCCTAGTTTTCTACATGTTCATTAAAGAACATTTGGTTATTGCACCTGCTGTTGCCTGCGCTTGACTTCCACTCCGACACCCAGGCCTTACATATGCTTGTAATCGTTAAGGACTGGGGAATTTTTCAGGATAAAAAATAAATGGAATGGAGCTAAGCACAGGCAAAATCCTAGAGGAAAAACTGGTTCCCTCTGCTTTCCACCAGACACTGGGAGATGAATTCACCTTTTAGCAGGACGATAACATAAAATACAAGGCCAAATCTACACTGGAGTAGCCTTACCAAGAAGACAGTGAATGTTCCTGAGTGGCTGAGTTACAGTTTTGACTTAAATCCCATTTTCAATAACTCTGCAATTTTGGAAAATGATCCATGAGTAAGGAAGCATTTCACTGTTAGTCTACACCTGTTGTTTATGAAGCATGTGACAAATAACATTTGATTTGATTTGACACACACTGCCCCTCACCCCAGGCATCCTGAGCATGTAGAGATGTGAGGAGGTGTGATAGATCAACTCCAGACTGATCTGTGGCTTGCTGGCCTTATCTCCTAGTCCCCAGCTGGAGCAGATGGCCTCTAACCACCATAACCCCATCCCCACCCCAAACACAGGCCGTTATCAGGACCGGCAGAGAGAGAGCCCAGGCCTGGTTAGGACAGGGCTGGGTGGCTCCCTGCCTGGTCCTCTTCTGACTGACTGACTGGCTGGCTATGATTTGTTACACATGGATCCTTCCATGTCATTTCAGCAAGCCATGACACCCACCATCTCAGATTGTACAGAAATAATTTCTGTAGTTTGAAACAGATGAGATTAGCATTCCTGAAACATAAATTTGTTGAAATGTAATTTGATCTCTGCGAAATTAAGCTAATTGATTGCACCCAGATTGGCCCTTTTAATGTATAGGATTTACATACAGTACCAGTCAAACGTTTGGACACACCTACTCATTGCAGGGTTCTTCTTAATTTTTTTAACTATTTTCTACATTGTAGAATAATAGTGAAGACATCAAAACTATAAAATAACACATATGTAATCATGTAGTAACCAAAAAGTGTTAAACTAATCAAAATATATTTTGTATTTGAGATTCTTCAAAGTAGCCACCCTTTCTTTACCTTAATGACAGCTGGTACTTTCACGCTAATTTATGGAAAATAATTCAAGCGACTTTAATAGCTAAGGTCTCTGTACAGGGGGAAAAAACATCACCAGATTCACAGGGAGAACATTGCAAAAGATGAAGAAGCAATACTCAAAGCAGCATCTCCATACTACTTGTCAGACATAGAGAACTGATACTGTATAATGTCCGTGAGTGGCTTTTGTTCATTTTATTGGTTCCTCGTGTCTTACTCATTGTTTGGAATAATTATTGTTCAAATTGGATGTTAGCTACTATATTAATTGAAGATTGTATGAATCCTATCAATTAAAATGGCCAATTTGGGTGCAATCAATTAGCTTAATTTCAGATCAAATCATATTTCAACAAAATAATGTTTCAGTTATGCTAATGTTATCTGGTCTCACTACACAAACAATTTCAGAACAATCTGAGATTGTGGGTGTTGAAATTCTTTTTCTTGTGCTTTTTGAGGTGGAATGACTCACATGAGAGATAAGCCAGTGCTGGGGCTGAGAATGCTACTTAAAAGGAACTGGGTCTCTGTGATCACTAGTGCACTCTACCCCCTACCCCTTAACCCCTAACCCTCATCTTTTTCTCTTGTCTCCCTCTCTCATTTTCTCTCTTTCCCTTTCTGTCTTCAGCTGCTGTCTTTCTTTGTTTCTCTTTCTGTGCATCCTGTCTCTTCATTTCTCTTTCTTTCTAAAAGAATGACATATGGCAAAGGACAAATTGGATCTTTTAAATTATACTTTATTTCATACAAAAACAAAATAATAAACAAATAAATTACATATTTCTAAAATAATGATCTTGATGAATTTTTATTAAAGAACATTGTGATTGTTACAATTGTGTTGGGCGTACATAAATGGAATGTCATGCAGTTGATCCTGACGTTGTGTAGTACGGGAATCAAAACAACACTGAAGATCTTTGTGATACAACCCTCGATGTTGAAGGGCTTAGTTAAATTCATAGAGGCTGTTCTGTAGCTCATGGTTTGGTTTTCAGTTGGAGGTCGTGCTGCGTTTGAGTAGAAAAAACGCTTTTTGAGCTAAATTGCTAAATGTTTCGTTTTCCAAAAAATGAGGACCCACCAAATAAATCTCACACCTCAACGGTAAGGATATCCTTGTACACAAAGGTAGCCAGTCCCACTGCCCTGGTACCTGAATTGCTTGTTACTGTATGTGCATTATGCTTTGCTGTCAACCCACAACACCACCATTTTTATACAAATGCCTGTGAGTCATCTGAACGGAAAACAGTCGGGGCAGTTCGATTCTGAAGTGTTGTTGAAACAACAACATTGGAGGCTTATCTATATGATTCGAGGTGAACCATTTGCATTCCCTGGAGGACATTTTGAGTATTCTCCCCAATTGTAACAAAGCATAAGAATTAGCATATGTATATTAAAAGATGGTAGCAGAATAAAGATTGGTATCACTGGGAGCCAAGCATTATCATAATAAGGGAGTCTTCATTTGCACACAGGCCCAGGCTGAGGTGCTGACGGGCTGAGGCTACCCCCCGGATCCCCCCACCATCCCTGTCCCCACAGTCACACCCATCAGGACTGCCAAAGACCCTATTGTCCAGGCCCAGCCTCAGCCTGTACCTCTACAAACACACTGGGCCTGGTTAAAGGGTTACAGGGGAAACAAAAGAGGAGGATTCAAAATCAATCCCACTGGGCTTTTCACATTCAGACCTTCAGGTCCAGTCCTTTTCTTTTCATACAGCATTGACAGTACAAGCTGGGCTGCACCCCCTGTCCCCCCACAGTGTTCTGTGTTTAATTGTATTCTCTCTTTCAGGGCCCAGACCCCCAGACCATACTGTTCTTATAGTTAGTTTATGTTTGCAACAATTGAAAGCGTAAGGGATTGGGGGTTCTGAGGGCTTTGGCGATTGGCCTGGATGCAATACAAAGGCCAGAGCAGCGTACAAACAGAAGACCGAAGGGGTTTTGATGAAATGGAAGGAGAATTGCGAGGACATTTTGGCCGTTTAAACGCTTGAATACATTATGTCTTTCTTCACCTCAGTTGAACACCTTCATTTTTGTATCATTTATAATAATTTATAAAAGGTCATTGTATTTTTTATGATATGTACATAAAACATTTTTATATTTTAATATATTCACAGGAAGAAAAAAAAATCAGGCACTTTGCTGCCTCTACAGCAACTTTTTAACACAAGAGATCCTGAGATTTAAGACAATTTTAAATAGCAAAATGTAAAATAATCTTATATATAGAGAGATTTATATTTAACAATCAGCTTCTCTGTTTTTTTCCCATATCAAAATAAATATTTTATGTTAAAACTTATTTTTCTGTTTTAAAAGCCCAGTTTGGATACTGTTCGGATGCTAGCTCAGATGAGTTTGAGTACAAGATGACCATTGTCCATCCTCTCTGTAGAGACCCAAACAAAAGAGAGTCCTTTTACTGTAAAACCCCAAACCTGATAAGAGGCAGCCATTTTAGATGACCAGGGTTCTGTAGTGCCAAGGTTTGAGATACTGTTGTTGGGCACAGTGCCAGAGCAGACAGTCCAAGTACCACTTTTCATGCAACATGGTCGTTTCCCAAAGTCAACTTCTCCATGTAATGCCCTTTGAGACAGAGGACTCGCATTGGAGCCGCTGTCTACCGCAGTGCCGTTTTCAGGTCAATCCGAGAATTCACGTCGTGGTAACCCAACAGACAGGGGTCGGTGGACAGGGCATCGTGGGTAAAGACAGAGTCATTGTCCGAGGAGCAAGAGCTGGAAGTGTCCTCGCACGATGGGGAGTACTGTTCGAAAGGTGTTGACAGGTCCAGGTACTAAGAAAAAGAAGCAGGAGAGAAACTGTTCAGTTTGGTAATGCTTTGCATTTGTGTCATTTATTGCATTGTATTTTTAAGCTTGACGTTTGTGTTGTGTGATGCATAGTAAGGTTGACATTTTATCTGAGACTGTGTGCTGTGTACAAACTACAGGGTGTCTTAAAGTAATAAGCTAAACTATAGCTGGAACAGTATGTTGGAACAGGACATCTGGCGAGCAGATTGTGTGTGTGTGTGTGTGTGTGTGTGTGTGTGTGTGTGTGTGTGTGTGTGTGTGTGTGTGTGTGTGTGTGTGTGTGTGTGTGTGTGTGTGTGTGTGTGTGTGTGTGTGTGTGTGTGTGTGTGTGTGTGTGTGTGTGAGCAGGGGTCCCAGACACCCACCTCGTCAGAGATAGACAGCAGCACTCTGTCCAGCTCCTCCACCAGCTGTTTGAAGGTGGGTCGTTGTGTGGGCACCGCATGCCAGCACTCCCTCATCTTCATGTAGCTGTACACATAGACAGAGAGGGCTAGTTAGTACCAGGGTATTTACACACATCCACAGCATTTTCACATTTACAAACATGCAAATGTAGCACAGGAGAGGGACAAAAAAAAGCTTCTGAAACACACTGTAATAAATGTCAATGTCCAACTTAAAAGTTGCGAGGTTAGGTGAGAAGGCTGTGACATTGGTTGTGGTGTTTGATAAGTTTAGGTGTGCACTTGCGTGTGTCTACTCACAGCTCGTGTGTGCAGTTGGAGGGTTTGTCCATGCGGTGGCCTTCTTTCAGCAGCTTGAAGAGCTCCTCCACAGGGATACCGGGATAGGGCGAGCCCCCCAAGGTAAAGATCTCCCACATCAGCACCCCAAACGACCACACGTCACTCTGGTGTGTGTAGACTCGGTCAAACAAGGCCTCTGGTGCCATCCACTTCACTGGCAGACGTCCCTGCAAAACAGAACAACAATGTTAGTGAGCGGTGGACAGTCAGTGAGTCAGTCGGTTGCCACGATGCCAGAGCCCTTCATCCAGTTGTCTATACATCATTACCCGACTCCCCTGTTCCTCCTCTCTTTCGCCCACTCCCCTTCCTCGTCTGCTTTTTCAAATGATCTCCCATTAAGCTGGCTGCCAATCAGTGGGTACACATCAAACATCTGTCTGTAGCCCTTTTCTGCTGTCAATGACCAAAAACACCCTCTTTGGCCTCATGGGTGGAATGTTATTAATATTTTTCAAAACCCAGAAGGAAATCCGGTGTTTCTATGTCAACTGTTTTGTTATATTTCAGTCTTCTGTGATGTATGTAAAGTGTAATATATTGGGATGCAAACTCAAAATGTAATACATTTCAACTCTATATCTGACATGGTACAGGTGTCTTCTTTTTTTAAACCCATAACCATGTATGTGAGGTGTATACTTTTGCTTCAAAGCAGATTTGTTTAAGACTGTCAAGAATCACTCTGTGTGACGCTGATTTAGCCCGTTGCAGTAAAAGGTTAAGAGCATTAAAGCTGAAACAGGCACAAGCCGACTGGGGGACACTAGACAGAGAGCAGACAGTCTGCTGTGTCTCCATGTACCAACAAGGACTGTTCTGAAAGCTGGCCAACAAGATGACACACAACAGCACAGCCCTGGAACGGGCACTTGTCTCGATTTAGGAGAGGAACAAGGTGCCACAGAGCCAGTCAAGGGTATAGCAGGATAGGATAACTCACGTTGGTGGTTTTCTTGTAGTAGTCAATCTGGTGCACTCCTCTAGCAAGGCCAAAGTCTGCGATTTTCATGACGTTGTCTTCCGTGACGAGGACGTTTCTGGCAGCAAGGTCTCTGTGGATGCACTGTAGAGACAGAGAGAGGAGAAACCAGGGTTAAGTAAGGGAACATAAAGATATACGCAGTTTTAAGCTTTATGTTAAATGTTTATGAAATGTTACTCTACAATTTAGAATATTGTAATTACATGACCATGTCTACATTGTGGTTTTCTGTTTTTGCAGTCATGTAAAACCAGATAGTATTGACATAGAAATGATTCGCTGTGAGTTTCTAAAATGAAAAGACCTGGTCTTAAGTCAACACGCAGCGTCCAATTTTAACCAAACGCACCAAATTAAATCAACTTTATATAGATCTCGAGGTTTTGTTGAAAAACAACCACTGTTTGCTGGACTTGAATGGATGTCATTAAGTTTATTTTGGTTTTAATTTCAAATAGACGAGGTATTTGGGGATTCGTGGAAATGAGAAAGCCCTGGTTTTCCGGGGGCTCCATAATGGTGGGGTGGTTTCAGACTACTGCATTCTTAGCAGGCCACAGAGACAGAAACCCGATGCCGGGGCACAGACGCAGCTCTGCGCCTGTTTGCTAACAGATTTATGGCTGTGCTAAAAAAGACAAAGCCCACTGCGGCAGGCAGGCAGGACAGAGGGATGGGGGGCTGGAGGGGTAAACAGGGCTCAACCACCACTCCACTGTGGAATGCCAGGATGGTGTGTCATACAAAGGGATGTGTTGATAAGAGAGACCAGGCTAGTGAATGAGGAATGGTGTGTTGGGGGGTAGGTGGGAAGGAAGGAAGGAGGGAGGGGGGTTGTCACTTGCTCTTGCTTGTTGTCTAAACCCCTTCAGGCCAAAGTCATTCTATAGAAGGCCACGTACAGATTGTAAACCTAATAATCCATATTGAGATGGACATTTAAGCTAACCAAACCCCTTTAAGACATAGTACTCACCCTTTTGGAGGCCAGGTACTCCATGCCACGTGCCACCTGGTAGGCACAGGACAGCAGGTCTTTGAAGGTGAGCTGCTCCTCGGGCACTTTGGTCACATCAAAGGTGTAGTCCATGCCAGGGGGCCGGCGGGCCCGCAGGTACTCCCTGAGGCTGCCTTTAGACGCATACTCCACCAGCACGTACAGAGGACCTGATAGGGGAGGGGAGAAAGTTAGTGATCGACTCCATCCTCCCTATGGACACCTGGAGGCATGGGACCACCATTAATGACAAGGTCACTGAGCAGGGCTAGAGTCGAATGAGTGAGGAGCAACAGTGAGATATTCGTTTTGACTTTTGGTTGTGAACTTGTGTCTTGAACTCACCATCTTCTGTGCACACCCCCAGGAGGTTAATGATGTTCTTGTGCTTGTCCATCACCTTCATCAGCTCCATCTCAGATATGAGATCTGACAGGTCTTTGTCTGTTGCATCATCTGGGGAATGAGACGGACACACATTTGAAGTCTTAGGAACATATACTATATATACAAAATGATGTGGACACCCCTTCAAATTAGTGGATTTGGCTATTTCAGCCACACCTGTTGCTGACAGGTGTATAAAATCGAGCACAGAGCCATGCAATCTCCATAGACAAACATTGTCAGTAGAATGACCTTACTGAAGAGCTCCGTGACTTTCAACATGGCACCGTCATAGGATGCCACCTTTCCAACTAGTTAGTTTGTCAAATGCCTGCCCTGCTAGTGCTGCCCTGGTAAACTTTAAGTGCTGTTATTGTGAAGTGGAAACGTCTAGGAGCAAAAACGGCTCAGCTGCGAAGTGGTAAGCCACACAAGCTCACAGAACAAGACCGCCAAAGTGCTCATTACCGAGTTCCAAACTGCCTCTGGAAACAACGTCAGCACAAGAACTGTTCGCCAGGAGATTCATGAAATGGATTTCCATGGCCGAGCAGCCACACACAAGCCTAAGATCACCATGCGCAATGCCAAGCATTGGCCGGAGTGGTGTAAAGGTTGTCGCCATTGGACTCTGGAGCAGTGGAAACGTGTTCTCTGGAGTGATGAATCACGCTTCACCGTCTGGCAGTCCGATGGATGGAGAACGCTACCTGCCAGGAGAATGCTACCTGCCCCAATGCATAGTGCTAACTGTAAAGTTTGGTGGAGGAGGAATAATGGTCTGGGACTGTTTTTCATGGTTCGGGCTAGGCCCCTTAGTTCCAGTGAAGGGAAATCTTAACGCTACAGCATACAATGACATTCTAGACGATTATGTACTTCCCCAACTTTGAGGCAACAGTTTGGGGAAGGCCTAACTAAGGCCTAACGCTAACTGAGAGCTAGGCCTAATTTCCCAACATCAGTGGCCGACCTCTCTAATGCTCGTGGCTGAATGGAAGCTAGTCCCCACAGCAATTTTCCAACTTCTAGTGGAAAGCCTTCCCAGAAGAGTGGAGGCTGTTATAGCAGCAAAGGGGGACCAACTCCATATTAATGCCCATCATTTTGGAATGAGATGTTCGACGGGTATACTTTTGGTCATGTAGTGGATCTGGAAATAGAGTCAACAATAAATACTAGTCATTGTCCAGTCTTTCCTAAGAAGATGGTTCCTAGTTCGTACCTTTCAGCATTTTGACAGCCACAGTGGAGATGTTCTCCTGATGGTCCTTGTTGAGCCCATAGGCCTCAGCTCTGACCACTTGGCCGAAACAACCCTCACCCAGTGGCTTCCCTAACGTCAGACTGGAGGCAGGAAGGACAATGATGGTCAGTACAGTGAAGATACATGGAACTCAACAGAAACCAAAACACATATTCAAGATGGAGGAACTCAATAACCAGTAAGTACCTAAACCAAAACCCCTAACAAACGAGGAAGTCAAACAGGACTTACTTCTCCCTGGGAAACTCCCAGTCGGGGTCGTAGGGCAGTTCAAACTCCATGACTCCGGCCAGCATGGGGGAGCAGCTGGAAGACAGGCGGGCCACTCTCATCAGAGACGCACTGGACTTCCCTGACGAGTTGGACTCCACAGAGTACTGTCTGCGGAGGGGGAACTTGGAGAGTTTCTGGACGGGGAGGACATCGAAGGGTTCTCTGCTGGGGTTGACCTGCATGCGACACAGCACCACGATAACGATGGCCATAACCAGAGCCAGGAAGCCAGACGCGTAGATGATGATGTCAGTGTACTTGGTCTCCATTAGGTCCACCTCGTCAGCCACGTCCTCCTCTATGAGAAGAAGACAATGAGAAGGAAATAAAAGGATCGGTTTGAGATTGACTCTAGTGACCATTTCTTGTGAACTCGATACAAAAAGACTAGGGCTATCAAACAATGTATTTTTTTTGAGTTAATTGCAGTATTGGCTGTGATTAATCACGATTAATCGTAAATTCAGAATTTTCTCTAATTGAGCTGTAATTTAAGATTTTTATTCAAAAAGCATTATAAGAATTTTGACGTCTTGATTTTGTCCAAAGTAACAGTTAGCAAAATCTGGTCAATAAAGCACCTTTTTAACCTCAACGTCAACTTGTTTTGACATCAAATTGTTGTTTTTAGCTGTATATATTATGTTTTTTGTATGTTTTTAGTGTATTTTGAACGCTTTCCGACAATGTAGTTAATCACAATAAAATAAACTGTGCACTAAAATTACAAAAAGTTAACTTGAGTTAACTGATTAACTCTGACAGCCCTAAAAAATACCTTTGGTAAGTTGACTATACTGGGCACAAAGCACAAGTGACAATTTATTCTGAATTCTTCTAAACTCCTTACTTTGGCTATATGTTGCCATACTGTAGTTTGAAGGATAAACATACCCGAGAGGACGGTGAGCCAGGCAGACTGGTGGGAGAAGCCAATGGAGTTTCCAGCCAGACAGGTGTACTCTCCAGCATCCTCCATGGTCACCTTAGTCAGGTAGAGAACTTCCACCTCCGACATGTTGAGGCTGCCTGTCTTCAGTATCTGAACGTAGGGAGTCCCATCGGGGCCATAGCGGCTGCCGTTCCTCTCAATGTGTTTCAGCCACTGGATGTGGGGCTGGGCATCGCTGTAGACCTTACAGAAGAACTGGACATCAGTGCCCACCACCGCTGTAGTGTTTGCTGGCAGACCAGCCTGCAGGATAGGCCTGTGTGGGGAGCGCTCTGAAAACAGACAGAGAGGGAGGGAGAAATAGAGAGAGTGTAAGACTCCAGAGGGCCATGAGGATTCCCCTTGCCCGAAGGAAGAGTTCGAAGTTCAGCCGTGGGGGACAGCGAGAGGGAGATTCCTCTGTTCAACGGAGCACATCGCTGTCTCTAAGCTACAAGAAGTACTCTGGAATGCCTGGAATAACCTAGCTATTGAAGTAAATACTCATCTAAAATAACAGTATATTTTAGATTCAGATGAAACAAGGTTATCTCCAGATCAGTCTTATTTGTTTCCTAAATGCTGTGTTTCGCAGGCATGGAGAGAAAGGCCAGTGCTAACGACCAGTGTTAATTTGACTGACCACAGCACAGCAGCGCCAAAGAGGAAGGGACAGATAAGCAGGCATTGTTTCTCACAACCAACACCAGCCAGACTCAGTCAGTCTCACTAATTGGTTTCATTAGCAACTTTCTTTTCTAGCCAGGCCAGCTTGGAAGTCGCTGCGTTGCTTCCCTCTCTCCGTTCTGTGTGTGCAAGCTCTTTTCACCCTGGCATGCTTCTGGAGACAGCAGTTGACCCCACACTGGACTGCCGAGCTGCAGAAACTGACCAGTCACAGGTCAGGGGGAAAATTGGTTAGGGAGCCTGGCCGTCCGCTCTCTCTCTCCTCTCTCCACCGGCGGTCCTCCCTCGGTCTGAGGTGAGCTGTGGAGCCTCTGTGTTTCTCTGTGTCTAGCGAGACGGCACTGAGGTAGAGTGGGGAGAGCATTGGGACGGGACGGTAATCAGGCCTGACATGCTAAGTATCATGGGCCGGCAGTGGCTCCGCGGGGAGACGGCCTGTGTCTAGATGTCTAGAGTGGGGTGGTGGTGAGTGAAGGAGGGGGAAAACAATACCTTACAGTACTGCACACACCCTGGAGCTTTGACTAGATGTACAGACTTTATAATGAGTTCATGCCAACTTTACTTTCAGTCATTATGAAGAGAGAAACGGAAAGGGCTGGTGTGACAAGTTTGACGGAATGTGGTTGAATTAGAGAACGGTGGAGGGAATTACTTTAGCTCATTACACATACTATCCCTCCCAGCTTTGGGAGTTGAATGTCAGATGAGCAAACAGCAGACTGTGTTGGGTAGGTAAAGTGATGTTTTTGTTGTGAGGTGAATGAGTGAGTGTTCTTACCCAGTACATCCAGAAGGTAGCTGTGTACAATAGAGCCGTATTTGTTCTCCACCAGACAGGTGTAGTTCCCACGGTCTGAAGGCACCACACTCTCCATCACCAGGCTCCAGTGCTGGTGTCTCAACTATAAACGGATAAAACAGACACGTTAGAAATGGGTTGTCTGTACGTTGTGTGTTGGATCATTCCTATGGATACAAGTTATACTGGCTTGTGCTTTGGAAGTGCTTGTCTGTCTCTATGGTAACTCGTCTTTGATGGATCTCGTGTAAACAGATTCACAGTGTGTCACTTCCCTATTGAGACCAGGGTTGAGAACAAAGTATGTGGCAGTTATATGCTAGTAAACAAAACAGCAACCACTGATTTTCTCCCCCTCCCTCCTCTTCCTCTCCCTTTCTCCCCCTCCCTCCTCTTCCCCACCCTTTTTCACCCTCCATCTCATCCCCACCCTAACCACTCTCCTACTGTCTTTGCTCCCAGGTTGGTCACTGTCTCACCTTGATTCCTCCGATGCGGTGCTCTCCCCTGAACTCACGTCCGTTCCTCAGCCAGCGGATGGAGGGCAGAGGGCTGCCCATGGCCGGGCAGCGGAACTTGACCGTGTTCCCTGCCGGCACTGCATACAGCTTCTTCTCCATGCGCTGGGTGTGGGTCCAGTAGGGACCTCTTGTGAAGTAGACCTGATCATTCTCAATCTCAGCCGACGTGTCTTCTAGACCGTTGTCCTCATCATCGTCACCTGAGCCCAGTAAGTCTGAGAAGCATCAAGATATGGAAAGAGTTAATAACTTGTTTTTATAACTGATCATTCAGGAGGCCATAGAGACTAAGACCATAGATATGCATACATATAACCTAGAACTTCATTGGACAGATCATCCTACCTCTAAGGCTGAGACTTCTTCTGTCTTCTAAATCTAGATCTCACCTGCTACAGTGATGGTGAAGTTCCTCAGGGGCTCCTTGGTCCCGCGGAGGACACATACGTACACACCAGAATCCTCATACGTCACGTCCGTGATCTCCATTACGCCCCCGCGGATCTGGATGCGGGCGGTGTGCATCACCCGGGTCCCCTCCTTGTACCAGTACACGCCCCCCGGCCGATTGGTGTCACAGCGCAGCTTGAGGACATCACCCGGTTCCAGGAGCAGGTGCTCAGTGGTGTCCTCACTAAGGTCCTCCAGGACATCTGCAGGGACAACAAAGAGACAAAAACAAACGTGTGAGTACTCGGGACACACACACGTACACACACACACACAGGCCAATCGGTGGCCACATCTTGTTCTCAAGAGAGTGGCCATCCCTTCAACTATGACCTTTCAACTCTCGCCCCCATTATCCCCTGACCTGCCAGACACACACAAAAAGAGGTTGTCATGGCAACTGGGAGGCCTCTCTCCACCTCTCTCTGCTCCTTGTTTTGTTTAGCATGGATCACTGTGGGAGTGAGAGCAAGCTAGCTACAAGAACAAAGAAAAGAGAAAAGAGAAAAAGAATGTAGCTAATGAACATGTTGTAGCGTGACAGCGGATTGGCCTTCAGAAATAAATCGATGGGGTGGCAATGGTTCAGTGGCGGTCTGAGAGGCAGGCTCGGAGAGAGAGCCCCATTCCAGCCCACCAAACAGCCTCTCGGTAACACAGATGGCCCCTGTCATCCTCACTCATACTCCTCTCTGTTCTCTTTACTCCACTGGGATAGAGGCAGTTCAATGGCAAGTACCTGCTGGGACTTCAATGGCCGTACTCTGGTCCAGGTAACGAGAGATCAGGGTCCCTACAGGGACAAGGTATGAGATTAATATACATTGACTTCCAGATAGCTACTGTTGTTAGTAATCAATTACTATCAAGATATAATTGACCAAAAAAAACACAAGGCTGTAGCGCATGGGAAGCTATAGAGATCCTATTAAATGTTCTATTCTAATTCCTAATTCTATGTGGGAAGCATCCAATAGCCTGATGAACAAAGTCTAGCAAGAAGTGTTTACCTGGTAGAACCTGTAGCCAGGCAGACTGCATGGACTGTAGCTGTAGTCCAGCATGTGTGGTGGCCTCAGCCATACAGATGTACTCTCCAGCATCCTCCAGAGACACGTTGCTCAGAGACAGAGTGTTCACATTGGAGATGTTGCTCTGTAGGGCCTCCAGAGCTCTGAGATGTGGTTGGCCCTCGGCTTCCAGGCGCTCTTCGTCTCTTTTTAGCCACTGGACCTTGGTGATGGCCGGCCGGTGGACCTTACACAGCAGCTTCACCTGTCCCCCCACAACCGCCGTAGCGTTCTCAGGGTAACCAGGCAAGATGAGCGGCCGAGACACCGTCAAATCTGTACCGAGAGAAGAGAGGAGAGAGGGATTGTAAATAATATCAAATAAAAATTCAACTCCAGTCTCAGTTTACATCTAAACACGTCGGTAAAAGTATGTGTTTCTCGCATTTCTCAGCGTGCCTGTGTTTGAATGTAGACTGGTTGGTTAGTGGGTAATAGAGTGCACTGATAAACTGGGGGCTAACGTGTCACAATAAGGGCTCCACTGGCCTCAGCCATATGCAGGGTGCCCGCTCAGTCACACCACTTAAAAGTGCAATTCCAGGCCAATTTTCTGTCTGATTGCTTCCTGCAGCCACCTCAGTAAGTAAAAGGCAATCTGTTCCCCCTGCTTGATGAGCGGCTCGCTCTAACTGCTTCATGCGAGGAAGGCGGAGTAGGAATACACCGGTGAGAGCTTGGGTGAAATCAAACTCAAATTAGCTAAACATTTTATTACAGCTGTATTACACTGTAATAAGTACCATATATGCTTACTGTCCAATGAAAGGCTCCCATTCATTTGACTATGTGATTGACCCACCTAGCCAATAGCTTACCATCCCATCCCACATTGTGACTTTACTTTGCAGTGCAGTGCAAAAAGCTGTGGCAACTTTAAAAGTGCTGCTTTCTGTTCAGCTTGGAAAGGCAACATTCCCCACCAAGCAAACAGAACCATGCTAATGAACTTGTGAGGACTCTGAGTTGCCCGTGGCCTTCATTTGAACTCACAGCTGAGTGTGAATATTCACCTCGTGTCGAAGGGGCAAACACAACAAAAAACAAAACACAAAACATTTCACTGGTGTGACTCGACTGGCAGGGGAGCGTTTGACCATCAGATGCACTCTTCTCTTTCATGACTAGAGTTCCTTTAGGGGTGAATCCATGGTACGCTACGGTTTGTTTCTGTTCTGGGTGACACATTTTGCAACGTAAGTCTTCTACATTAGTATCCATTCACCACAAAGGATATGCTGAGAACAAACTGCCATAACGCAATATTGTCAATAATATACTGACTGTGTAGAAGAGTGAGCGATACTATTGTAGTCACATAGCTTACAACACATTAGGATAGCCCAGTGGTTAAAGAGTCAATGCAGCCATTTAAAAAAATATCAATATCAAATAATATCTGGGTAACAATTAAGTACCTTCTTGTTTTCAATTAAAATGGTCAAAAAGAAACAAAAATTGCTTCTTAGCAAAGGGAAATTTCTCAAGCAATAATTTTTCTTGGAGTGTCTGGCAGTGGTCTGAGTGGGGAAGGGAAACCTTAAAACTAGCTGTTATTGGCAGAGAGGATTGGAAGTCTCTTTCTTATTGGTCTATTAGCTAATTTACCGCATGGTGATGTCACCAGACAGGCCAAAACTCCATCCCACCAAAACAGGCTGAAATTGCAAGCAATCTTTTCAAACAGCTCTTACACTAAAAGGCCATTATTATAATTTTCACAATTTTACAGTATTATTCCTACCACATAGTGGAAATATATATAAAACATTGACTACTTAAAATGCAAAGCATCCTCGATGCCAATTCATTTGATCTACTGTATGTCATATCTGGAGGGGATGAATTCCTCACTAAATCACTGTCAGCGTCAGAGTGTGAGCAGCGCTGTTCTGCGTTAGCACACTGACGCCTGTACTCCAGACCTATGTGTGTGGCATACATTTCACTCCTCCTCGGAGAAATAAAATATCACCAACTTCATCCTGAAGCCACAGTTCATAATGGCTACCTCTGTTCTCTCACTCTCTCTCTTTTTTATTTTCCTGGTTGGTAACTGGAATGTTCCTGGGTGGTGTTGCCATGCTGAATTATTACCAATGAGTCAAATGTCTTCTGGCAGGGACTTAGTGCTGCATTGTGGGCCCCGAGGCGGGGACCTGGGACCTTCACCACTTCTCCACTGCGGGAGTCAGCTTGTCCACGGAGTCATGGGTAGACCCTCTTAAGAAACAGGCACATAGAAAAACTACCTTGGTTCACCTTGCTAATGATGCTGATTTTCAACTGTAACACCAGTGTTACACTAGTGAGTACACCCCTAGGTAAATTGTGTTTCCATAGCTAGGGATGATAGTGAGGACTTGTGAAGAGCAGAATCAACAACCTTTACATAATCAAAACAGTTGCTTTGTGAGAAAGTGTTCAAGTTCACAGTTAGCCATTGTTATGTAAATTAAGGCTGAAAAGTGGTCTGGCTTTGGCCCCAAGTGAGAGCAGGTCCTTTGAGCAACTGGGGTAAATCCTGTATAAATCCTTGGAATTTATGGTGGAGATTGCGCTTCTAAACAGCCAGGATGTGTACTCAGAGCATGCGCGGACCAACTGGCAAGTGTCTTCACTGACATTTTCAATCTCTCCCTGACCAAGTCTTTAATACCTACATGTTTCAAGCTGATCACCCTAATCCCTGTGCCCAAGAACGCTAGAGTAACCAACCTAAATGACTACCGCCCATAGCACTCATGTCTGTAGCCATGAAGTGCTTTGAAAGGCTGGTAATGGCTCACATCAACACCATCGTTCCGGAAACCCTAGACCCACTCCAATTCAAATACCGCCCCACCAGATCCACAGATGTTGCTCAGTGTTCAACACCATAGTGCCCACAAAGCTCATCACTAAGCTAAGGACCCTGGGAGTAAACACCTCCCTCTGCAACTGGATCCTGGATTTCCTGACGAGCTGCCCCCAGGTGATAAGGCTAGGCAACAACACATCTGCCACACTGATCCTCAACACGGGGGCCCCTCAGGGGTGGGTGCTTTGTCCCCTCCTGTACTCCCTGTTCACCCACGACTGCGTGGCCAAGCACGACTCCAACACCATCAATTAGTTTGCTGACGACACAACGTTGGTAGGCCTGATCTCCGACAATGATGAGACAGTCTATTGGGAGGAGGTCAGAGACCTGGCAGTGTGGTGCCAGGACAACAGCCTCTCCCTCAACATGAGCAAGACAAAGGACCTGATCGTGGACTACATGAAAAGGAGGGCTGAACACGCCCCCATTCACATCGACAGGGATGTAGTGGAGCAGGTCGAGAGCTTCAAGTTCCTTGGTGTCCACATCACCAACAAACTAACCTGGTCCAAGCACACCAAGACAGTCACGAAGAGTGCACGACAACGCCTATTACCCCTCAGGAGACTGAAAAGACTTGGCATGGGTCCCCAGATCCTCAAAAAGTTCTACATCTGCACTGTCTAGAGCATCCTGACCGGTTGCATCACCTGCTGGTATGGTAACTGCTCGGCATCTGACCATAAGGAGCTACAGAGGGTAGTGCGTACGGCCCAAGCTACAGAGGGTAGTGCGTACTGGGGCCAAGCTTCCTGCCATCTAGGACCTCTATACTAAGCGGTGACAGAGGAAGGCCCAAAAAATTGTCAAAGACTCCGGTCACCCAAGTCATAGACTGGTTTTCTCTGCTACCGCACGGCAAGCGGTACCGGAGCACCATGTCTAGATCTAAAAGGCTCCTCAACAGCTTCTACCCCCAAGCCATAAGACTGCTGAACAATTAATCAAATTGCTTCCCGGACTATTTGCTATGATCCCCCCCACTCATTTTTTTTACACTGCTGCTACTCACAGTTTATTATATATGCATGGTCACTTTACCTCTACCTACATGTACTTATTACCTCAATTACCTCGACTAACCTTTACCCCCGCACATTGACTCGGTACCAGTACCCCCTGTATATAGGCTCGTTATTGTTATTGTATTCTGTTACTTTTTTTACTTACGTTTTTTTAATAAATATTTTCTTAACTTTTATTTTCTTTAAACTGCATTGTTGATTAAGGGCTTGTCAGTAAGCATTTCACAGACACCTGTTGTATTCTGCGCATGTGACAAATACAACTTGATTTAAATAATGTGTTATAAAAACACGGACTAAAGTGTTTGAAATTAGCCCTAGACTAGAGCAGGGCTTCCTCCTTCCCTGATAGTGATCAGTATAGGGTCTTAAATGAAACCCCAGCTCCTGTAAACCTGGAGGGCTGCAATTTGCCAAGCCTGTAGCCAATCTGCACACATCATAACAATACTTAGAGATGAATGGATGGTTGTGGCAGGTAATAAACAAAGACAGGCGTGTATTTGTAAAACATCAATGGAAGCCCCCACTCTTATCCTCTCCTCCCTCCCTTCCTCCTCCTCTCCTTCCTCCCCTCCACCCTCGGCTTTCTCGGCTGGCGACGGGCCAGACAGATTTACACTTCCGAGCCTCAGGGTCTTGGAGGGATCGAGTAGCACGGTTTACAGCACCATAAGCACTGGGAGATGTTTTTTTCTCCTCACCCCCGAAAAATGATTACAACCTTCCTCCTCCCTCCTTCCTGTCACCTTGAATTTGACTGGATCTTACCTTCCCTATGGCTCACTGTTCTGCCTATAGAGACCAGCCTGATGAATCAAAGGGTTACTGTACTCTACAGCTACGGGCATTTTTCTCCTTCCTCAATGAGATCCTTCAGTGAATTAAATGGAACCTTGAGGGAATGGTTCATTTTTTATTTGTAAAGCTTTTGTTGGTGGTTTATTTTATTACTTGTCTGAGCAGAACTGAGCAACCTCACTTGAAATTTGAAGCTGTGTACTCTAAAGATACACTTGAGAGATGTATTTTAAGAAACTGCAACGGATAAAGTTGAGAAACCTCCCTCAGGGAGAATTCAACCAGTTATCCATCAGCAAATCATTTTCAAGAGGGTTTGGACTAGTCATCAGTATAGGGGAAATGACACACAAGAACATATAGAACAACAAATCCTAGGCAAGATTGAGCAACCTACCTTGTGTTTTTCCGTCTTCTGACCCGATGGCTTTGGCCAGGAGTCCAACAGTCAGAGAGTGTATGACGATGCAAGCCGTGTAGACATTCACCATCTTGCAGATGTGTGTGTGTGTGTGTGAAGAATGAAGGGGGCAACCCTGGTCTCACACACCGATTCCGGGCATTGGAAAACTCAACACACACCCCAAAAACTGGACCTGGAAAGACAACACAATACAGAATCAGTCAGTCATTACGTAAAATTGTAGCATGTGATTCCAGTAAGTAGCACTGAAATTGTTTGTGGTATATAGCCTTGTGAATAGGTAGAGATAGAAAGAGACTCTTTTAGACTGCCGTTGTATTCTTATTAAACAGGTGTCCTGACCGTCCAGTCATTAGCCTACAGCACATTGTCCACTGCGTCATGAATAACTAGAAGCTGTGAATATGTGGCTTTTCTAGCCTGTTGTTTGCGAATGGAAGGTGCACAGCCTGTCTGGATAATGGGCTGTTACTATGAAAACACTTGAGACTTGCCAGGAAGCTATCGGGGAGCAACAATAGCAAATTCACAGGCGCACTCAACACAACAGACAGGCCAAAACAGGTTAAAAACAATAAGACTACGCTTACATGTGTTATTTTTCCCTGAGCCTACTAAATAATCTAGTGAGGACGTATTCAAATCATTTTAGAGCAGACTGCTCTTATAAGAACAACAAATAATTTGTTATTTGATGGAAAGGGGTTGTTTATTTTTATTATCGCGTGACAGGGGACCACAGTTGGCAACAGGAATAAGACTGAGCTTCGTGATTTGTTCAGATGACGACAACTGAACCGAGTCGGGCCAACTGTGCACAGGCGCCAGTCCTGGAGTGTTCCATGCAGACCATGTGCGTGCAGCCATTGTCAGTGGCGGACTTACCATTAGGCAGGAGAACATCATCAAGGGGCCTCGTGAGTTGAGCATTATTTTAAAAAAGGGAAAAGGTGATATCTAGTCAGTTGTACAACTGAATGCCTTCAACTGAAATGTGTCTTAACTGCCTTGCTCAGGGGCAGAATTACATGTTTTTACCATGTCAGCTCAGGGAACACTCTGACCATCTCAGTTCCATACTCCTCGCGTTCTCTCTCCTCCTCAAAACCTATTGGAGTTTTTGAGTTTTGTGAAGGAGATTAGGAGAGAGGACGCCAGGAGTGTATCTGATGTTGACTGGCCAAAAAGAGTCTGGCATGTCATACTCTTTTTGGCCAGACAGAAACAGATACATGGGATACATATAGTAAGACAGAGGGGCGCTGTTTTGCTGCTCAGATGCTTTCTCCAGTGAGAGTTTCAGCCACTTGTGAATTGAAGGAAAGTTGGCGGGTGCACAGTGCACTGTTTGGATGCTGGAATTAGTTTGGCTGAAGGTGCAGCGAAGGTAACCTACTTTTTTAATAGACTTTTTTTTAAACAATCAAATGAAAACATCACTACTGGTTGTGTTCATGGCACATTAAAAGGTAATAGATTTTTACAGTTAAATGTACATGTCTTTACTATAAAACTCATTGAAAAGCACACACACAGGTGGGGTGGGGGGGCCTCAGACTGGTCTCTGCCTTCAAATCACTAAGTCCGCCACTGGCCGTGGTACACACCTTTAATAGCTATCCCATGAACGAACTCTACTATTTCTCCATTTAGCCTAACTGGAAAAAACACTAATATAATTTTTTATATGTTGAGTTATTTACGGCGTGTTTATCTTCAGCGAGGTAAATGGTAGGCGTATCTCGATGTGGCCCCATGTAGGCCAATCTTGGCGTGAAATAAACGTGTGAAAGTTGTCTAGTGTTTAGTCTGTGTTTATGTCAAAAGCACCAAGTGAAAGTTAAACATGCACGTGAAGGATTTACACTATCCGTAAAAATGGTTGTGTTAATTTATTATCTTTAGACCGTTACGATGTTGTTGTCATAAATCAAACGACGTCTTCTGCTCCGTTACCTTCCAACAACCAGCTAGTTCTGTTAAATTTTAACTAGATGATCATCGTGAGAAATTCCCTATAACTTCAACCATTTTCCCATGGCGCGTTACAAGTATTGCCAGCCTATCTTTGTAGCCTAACTGAGATATATATATATATATATATATATATATATATATATATATTGTACGGTTTGAAAAGCTTCTCACATAAGCTATTGGACGAAAAACAACATCACGTCATGTGTGCGCAAAGTCGATCAAATCGATATGACAGTGGAGACTATGTTAAAACTATGCGGCAGTGTCTGCGCAGACACTGCCACATTCAGCAATCGCTCAATGTTCACAAACTGAAATTGGTGGGGATACATTATTGCAACCGAAGTAGGCTATATAATCACGAATTTAATTTAAACTCATGCATTAGGCTAACAGAATCACATTGTCTGAATGAATGTTTGTCGAAATACCATAACCAGCCGTGGAACTCTTTGCAAGAAGGGTCCTTCATAGGCTTCAATGTGTGGAGTTGAAATACATTTAGCAATAAAGCAATTGTTTAGTAGACCTGTCGACTGTAACCACTAAATAAAGTAACATAGCTCGCGGATTCAAGGAAATCATCTTACCTTTGATTTCGTTCTTTGCTCGTAATGATCAATCCTTGATAAAGTTCGATTAGGCACCAGAATATCCTAGTTCCATTTGATCGAGGTCAATATTGGAATCCTCATTTGAGTTTCTGTCCAATCCTTTTTTTTGTCTTTGGTGATTTTCTTCAGTGTGCGCCCGGGTGGAACCCTCGGAGATGCACTTATAAATCCATCAAAACAACCAAAACATGAAGGACAGCAGGTCGGTGGTGAGCAAGCAGGGAAGGAGCTAGAGCTGATCCTTCCGACTGGGGCACAGAGTCCACTTCACCCTGACCCGATTGTGTTCTCACGTCAGAATGAGGCTCGCGCGCCCGTCTCCTTCTTTCCAGGGGCTCACGCGACAGAGAGTGCTAAATCCATAGGGAGAGACTTCGGCCAGACTTGCTGCTTAATTCTCTCTCCTCTTGAGATTAGATTGAACTAGATCTGTGTTGGTTGTAGCAAATAGAAACAGACAGATCTCCAACGTAGGAGGCGTAGAGTCGCTTATATCACTCTTCTCAATGTGGATAATTATTCGGTTACAGCCCGGCAACAATGGAACAGATGTTGGTCAATCTTTGCGCACCGTGGTTCGCTCTTCACTCGCGCAGAGTCTGTTCATGAATGAGTTGGTCTCAACAGAACCCAGTACATTTAATAACTAGCTAACTCTCATTTAGGCTAGCTAGACACTCTGTTAATGTTGTGGGTATAGGCTACTGCTGCGTCTCGTTGCTAACCCGATCCGCTGCACTCTGAGCGCAAGTCACAACAATGGACTAAAACTAGCGAGAAGGGGGAGTAGGGGGTAAGAGTCTGTAACCCCCACCCCCAAATAAAACCCCCTCAGGTTACCCCCTCGGTGACAAACATAAACCAAGATCTCTGCCGCCTCCACTCCATTCACACATAAATCCAAGATCTGGATTTTTTCTCTATTAACAGGTCTTCTTGCTCTATTAAATCTGGACACCTATCCTTTTCAGGCAGATTTAGAACTTGACTATTGATAGGAGAAATACATATAGGCTATTAGACTTAGGTTTAAAAATAAATAATATTTTGATAAATAAGTCAATAACATAACCAGAATAAAAGTTAAACGTATATGCCTACTAATTATTTACCCATATTTGGCCAATCACTGAAAAGTTATTCTCCTCATTAATAATTTCATAAAACGTCAAACTCATTATGCAAATGAAGTTGTTTTTTCGACATCGCTTTATGATGTTCCTTCATTTATTACACGTTAAATTGCTACGTAAACAAATAGGGCATAAAAGGTTATGTGCAACGCATGCAATTATAAGGTACTTGCTTGGCCTATTCAATAAGTGAGAATTGCCCCCGTTTATTTGCATAATTGCATTAGAGAGCGAGGCAAAGTAATCTCTTTAGTTGCGGTTAGTCAGAACACAACACCGCTTAATTAATTTATGAATTAAACAAATCACACAATGTAAAACATGTGTAGTGTATGATTTTATCAGCTAATAAAATGTAGTTTAGTTCGTCATAATCTTTATGCCTACATATTGTTGAGAACGTCGTATTTTGTTTTAAATATGAAATGTTATTATGACATTTTTTCGCATTTTGCAGGTGCAGGAAGAAACTAGAATTTGAGAGACAGATGGAGAGGAAGGGAGGAGCTAGAGAGCGAGAGATAATGAATGCCAGTGCAAACTAGCGGGAGAGACAGATCTAAGAGGTGAATTTTGTTTGAAATGAACGCCGTTCCTCTCATTCATCACAAGCTGCAGCGTAGCACACACAACCCGCGCGCCAGCCTCGGCCCGGCTACTCTCGCGGGCAATAGCTCTAACGTTCTGCCAACAATTTCCTGCTTGAGAGGAGAGGGAACACAGCACATCTTTCGTGTCAGACACAACGGTGTGAGAACGTGGCCCCCATCCAACGCATGCACGTACCCCCCCCCCCCCCCCCCCCCCCCCCACTCACAAATCCCTCATGTTCATGCCATGCCAATAGAGACTGCTAAAGACGGAAACTATCCTGTTTAATCAAAGGCTGTTTTTCACTCCACTGTGTGCTCTGTGTGTGCAGTGAGGCCCATGCAGGCTTCTGCCAAGCTACTGACTGAGGACTGGATAATACAGTCCCCATTGCTTCTCAATGTGGCACAGTGAGCAACCCCTGCTCACCATTGCCCTGCCTGTCTGCTGCCGGACATCATGCTAGAAAGCATTGCAGAGAGCGAGAGAGAGAGCTTGCCCCTGGAGGTCCTTAAATAAAGCTGCATGCTACAAACCCCTCTCCCCATTTCACCTCTGTCCCTCCCTTTCTCTCTCTCTCATCCCCCTCTCTCTGCATCTCTTCTCTGTCTTCTAAGTGTTTCTGTCTCCCCGTCACCCTCTCGCTCTCTTCTCCTCTCTCTCCTGCTCTCTCTTTACACTTCTCTCTTCCTGTCCTCTCTGGCCTCATTCAAAACTGCTGGCATTCCACTCAACAATGAGTCTTTCCCCACAATCAGCCAGAGCTTGGTTCTCCTTAAGCACACCAGCCCAACAATCAGCCCAGCTCCCAAATCCCAATGCCACTCTTTTGTGCCGGCCAGCTGAATGTGAATGCCCCATTAAAGCCTATTATCTGCAGCTCCTCTGTTTCCCTCTCTGTTTCTTCCATCCCTCTCTGACTGTCTCTATCTCGTTTTCGCTCCCTCATTCTCGTTTCCTTCCCCTCTCTCCCTCTTCTCTCTCTCCTAGCAAGCAGGTCTTATGAGGTATATATTTGTCTGCACTTGTGCTAGAAAACTACAACATACATTACAACTGCAACATAAAAGCAGTCTGTGAATGTTATCAACAGCTCTCTGAAGATCACAGGCAGATTGAGTCCCTGTAGGAACACCAGAAAATATAACATTATCATCATACGCATAATTACACTTTTGAACAACACAGTCAATATAATTTACATTAATATTAAACATCATAGTACCCAAAACTGAACCTCATGGAACCCCTTTGGTGACGTCATGGTTATTAGACTGACAAGAGATTTACGTATTGTATTTGACCTTTGTCATATCAATTTGCATGTTGAATGTCGTATTCTTTAAGATTAGATTTTCAGATTAGATGTGTGGGCTTGCACCATGCATATCGCTCATCTCTCTCTCTGTTAGCTCACTTTTCTGTCCCGTTTTCTGAGATCTAGTTTTAACACGGGTCAGGTCAAGACCATGGAACAGACACCCCAAGCCTCCGCAACTAATAATTTGACATCACCCTATACTATACCAGGAATCTATGTCAATAAACAAGGACTTCAACAAGTGGAGATCGAGTTTCCCTCCCTTGTGAAAACGTAGCCAGCCACCAGTGCCTCTCTGGCAACAGGGAATCAGTGAGGAGGCAGTGTTGATGTTTATACAATGTTATTGTACCTGGTTGTTGTGTTACAGACGCAGATGGGGTCAGAGTCACACAAACACACACACACACACACACACACACACACACACGCACACGCACACGCATCTTCTCTTGTTGTGCTTGGAGAACAGGGCAGGCTAAGCACAAGAGTGTGTTTGTGTGATGAGAGGAAGGCCTCGGGTTACAGTATTGAATTTACAAACCTTAGGAGAGGCTTAACCTTTTAAGTCGTTTCTTATTACACCTCCTCCAGATAGCTGGGAGTGAGACCCATGCGTAGGGATCCATTGTGTCCCGTGTAAGAGGATGTGTACATAGTAGCACCAGCTTAAAACACCAGCTAATGAAGAATTTAAGCTTAAATTCGTTTTCCCCCATTGAGTCTATTCTTTCCAGGTATTGAAAGCTTAAGTAGGCCTATGCGTGGAGGAAAGTTAATGAGTACTTTTCCTCATTGTGAGGAACTTTGAAGATGTACAGTAAATGTTATATAACATTTAATAATTAAGTAGGCTTGCCTTATCAGGTAGATTAATTAGGGACAAACAAGCTCTATATGTTGTTTTGAAGGACTGCCTTGCCAAAGAAAACAAATTATTGTTTTTTTAAGATACAGCAGTAGGCCTTATCTTTGTCTTGGTCATTTGTTAGGATCGAACTTTGAACTATTGCTCCACTTTACTAAGCCAACACAGGCAATACAGACAACAGCAGATATTGATTATGACGCATTCCAGCGCATCAGATCAATCTAATCTAATAGCTATTCTGATTTCTTTCTCTTTCTTTCAAATGGTAGCTTGTGATTATTTTGCAAGGTGGTTCACAAATTTAGCCTCATTCATCTGTCTTGTGGCCTGTCCCCCTAGCTCTCTTTTTCTGATTACATTAGTGATATGTTGGATGCCTCCCACACCTTCACCAGTCCTCAGAACCCTGGGGCCTTTTAAAGTTTCTGATAGTAGTGATAGTATGCATATTATGCTAACAAGACTAGCTCAGCTGATGCCCGTGAACTGATAGTGGTATGGAGGGCCGATGAGGATGTTGGCGTGAATGATAATCGCCAGGGTTAGTGAGAGTGGGAGTTGTGGGAGGTGAGGTGGGGGAGGGGGAGAGTGTGACTGCGTGGTGGGGCTTGGTCGCTCATTAACTCCATACTTGTTAGTGCTGGGCTATTGTTCTGTGTAAATCATTAACTGGTCTGGACCAAAGACAATAGACTGACTGAGAGTCCCCTACTTTGTAATGCAAGGAGGCTCCTGATGCCACAACATGGTCAGACAGAAAGGGAGAGAGAGAAAGAGTGGGAGGGGGTCCCCTTAGCCTCTCCTACACGCAGCTGTTTTCATAAAGATGGATGTCATGACAGCCACTGTTTTTACTCGCTTCTTCTCCCTTTCTTCTTTGATTTTCTTTCTCTCCACTCTCTCTTTCCATCCAGTACGGGAGTCCCCTGTCCCCCAGCTAGTAGCAGGCTGAACCTTCCCTGAACCCTTTTAATTAATCTCACTGACTTTGTTAATTATTTGTTTGGCTGAGGCCTTCCTTTTGCAGTCGGGAACACATGAGCGCCTGATATATCTCGGCTGGTATTTGTTATCTCTAGTTACTGTTGTGATACAGACTTACAGTAAATCGTTCAGTTATAGTACTTCCCCGTCTTAACATAATATTTGATGTTTTCCCTCATCATTCTTCTTTCTTCTTTTTTCCTCACTACAAAGGCCATTCTTATGAAGTTTAAGTGACAATGTTTAAAGTTTTACGATTGTATCTCATCTCTTGTGTTTTGATAACTCTGAACCTCCCTATTTTGTGTATGTGTGTGTGTCGGGGGCTGGGGAGTGGTCAGCTAATGATTCAGTGAGGTTTCAGCACCCTGGGAGGGAATTAGGTGAATGAAACATCTCATTAAGCCAACAACATACTGTCCTGGTGTTAGAACTCTTGTTATATGCCATTTATCACCCATGGTCATGGCATGCAGGGGCGTCATTCAACCATTATTTCAAAGGGGGTACGAAGTACATGAGGATGGAGGGGGGATGGTCCGGAAAGGGGCAGTCCCCCCATCGGGAATTCAGAGAATTTTGCACCTGAAACTGCTTTTTCCTGCAGTCTAGAGCCATAATCATTATACCAAATTCTATATAAAAAATTGTCTATTTATACCACTTTACCTGTTCAATTGTAATATATATATATATACAGTACCAGTCAGAAGTTAGGACACACCTACACATTCAAGGGTTTTTCTTTATTTTGACTATTTCTACATTGTAGAATAATAGTGAAAACATCGAAATGACGAAATAACACATATGGAATCATGTAGTAACCAAGAAAGTGTCAAACAAATCAAAATATACTTTATATTTGAGATTCTTCAAAGATGCCACCCTTTGCCTTGATGACAGCTTTGCACACTCTTGGCATTCTCTCAACCAGCTTCACCTGGAATGCTTTTCCAAATGTCTTGAAGGAGTTCCCACATATACTGAGCACTTGTTGGCTGCTTTTCCTTCACTCTGCAGTCCAACTCATCCCAAACCATCTCAATTGGGTTGAGGTTGGTTGATTATGGAGGCCACGTCACCTGATGCAGCACTCCATCACTCTCCTTCTTGGTCAAATAGCCATTACACAGCCTGGAGGTGTGTTGGGTCATTGTCCTGTTGAAAAACAAATGATAGTCCCACTAAGCGCAAACCAGATTGGATGTCGTATCGCTGCAGAATGCTGTGGTAGCCATGCTGGTTAAGTGTGCCTTGAATTCTAAATAACTCACTGACAGTGTCACCAGAAAAGCACCTCCACACCATCACACCTCCTACTCCATGCTCCACGGTGGGAACCACACATGCGGACATCATCCGTTCAGCTACTCTGCGTCTCACAAAGACACAGCGGTTGGAATCAAAAAGCTCAAATTTGGACTCATCAGACCAAAGGACAGATTTCCAGACTGACCTTTGGTCTGATGAGCCCACATTTGAGCTTCTTGATTCTAACCGCCGACAAATTGTTATTTGTCTTTGCTTATTTGAGCTGTTCTTGCCATATTATGGACTTGGTCCTTTACCAAATAGGGCTATCTTCTGTATACAAACCCTACCTTGTCACAACACAACTGATTGGCTCAAACGCATTAAGAAGGAAAGAAATTCCATAAATTAACTTTTAACAAGGCACACCTGTTAATTGAAATGCATTCCAGGTGACTACCTTATGAAGCTGGTTGAGAGAATGCCAAGAGTGTGCAAAGCTGTCATCAAGGCAAAGGATGTCTACTTTGAAGAATCTCAAATATAAAATATATTTTGATTGTTTAACACTTTCTTGGTTACTACATGATTCCATATGTGTAATTTCACAGTTTTGATGTCTTCACTATTATTCTACAATGTAGAAAATAGTAAAAATAAAGAAAAACCCTTGAATGAGTAGGTCTGTCCAAACTTTTGACTTGAACTGTATATATTTTTTGTGTAATTTTTACCCCCTTTTTCTCTCCAATTTCATGATTATGATCTTGTCTCATCGCTGCAACTCCACAACAGGCTCGGGAGAGGCAAAGGTCGAGTCATGCGTCCTCCAAAATATGACCCGCCAAACCACTCTTCTCAACAGCCGCTCGCTTAACCCGGAAGCCAGCTGCACCAATGTGTCGGAGGAAACACTGTTCAACTGACGACCGAGGTCAGCCTGCAGGCGCCCAGTCAGCCACAAGGAGCCAAGTAAAGCCCCCCCGGCCAAACCCTTCCCTAACCACGCTGGGCCAATTGTGCGCTGCCCTATGGGACTCCCGGTCACGGCTGATAATGACACAGCCTGTGATTGAACCCCAGGCTGTAGTGACACTGCAACACTGCTATGTAGTGCCTTAGATCACTGCACCACTCGTGAGGCCATTCAATTGTAATTTTAATTAATGATGCACATTATTTCTTTAAAGTTCCAATGCAAGCATATTCATCTTAATATCAAATAATTTCTGGGTAACAATTAAGCACCTTATTGTGATTGTTTTCAATTAAAATGGTCAAACTGAAACAAAAATAGCTTTTTAGCAAAGAGCAATTTCTCAAACAAGAATTTAGCTAGGACTGTCTGAGTGGTGAGGGGAAAACGAAAAACTAGCTGTTCTTGGCAGAGAGGTTTGAAACTCTCTTTCTTATTGGTCTTATCAAACAACTCTTACACTAAATGGGCATTATCATCACTTTCACAATTTCACAGTATTAGCCCAACCTCATAGTGTGGAAATATATAAAACACAGGAAAATTACATTTAAGAACTTTTATGCCTTAGGAGTTTAGTACCACACTTGTATATAGTATCATAACCCAAGAATTAAAGCAATTCTAGTATTTTTTTTAAAGTGTAGCAATATTGCCAGCAGGCATGCCAGCTAAGCAGTGGTGGAAAAAGTATCCAATTGTAAAAGTAAACATACCTTAATAGAAAATGACTCAAGTAAAAGTGAAAGCCACCCAGTAAAATACTATTTGAGTAAAAGTCTAAAAAATATTTGTTTTTAAATATACTTAAGTATCAAAAGTAAAAGTAAAAGCATAAATAATTTCAAATTGCTTATATTAAGCAAACCAGGTGGCACAATTTTCTTTCTTTTTATTTATTTAACAATAGTCTGGGGCACACTACAACACGCAGACATCATTTACAAATGAAGCATTTGTGTTTAGTGAGTCCGCCAGATCAGAGGCAGTAGGGACGAATTCTTGATAAGTGTGGGAATTTCACAATTTTCCTGCCATGTACTTTTGGGTGCCAGGGAAAATGTATGGAGTAAAAAGTCCATTCTTTTATTTAGGAATGTATTGAAGTAAAAGTAGTCAAAAATATAAATAGTAAAGTAAAGTACAGATACACAAAAAACTACTTAAGTAGTACTTTAAAGTATTTTTTACTTAAGTACTTTACACCACTGCAGCTAAGATAGTTAGACAAGCTACTCTAACTTGATTGATAGCCTGAAATGGCTTGGTAGCTAGTTATGAAGTTGGGATATTGGGACTTATCTAGCTGGCTAGCTAAAGCCAACTTATAAAAATTGCTAGGTGGCTAGTATTACAGAGAAACAACAAAACCTTTTTGTTTAATTTATTCATCAAGAAGGAATCAATAGGCTACATAGCTTGATCAAATTAATTTACAAACATACCTCCATCGAGTCCTGCCCATTACCAGCAGCTAAAATCTCTCCTCCATCACTGATGATACTCTCTGCAATATCTAACATTCTGCTTGGCATATCTTTGCTCCATGGTGCACCTTGGAAGGGACCACTTAGGGAGAATAGCGGCGGTACTCTTTGTCTGGTCCAGTCAGTGTGCCCACTCCGCAAAATACAACTGACAGATCTTTCTAAAAATAATTATGATAAAATGTGGGCTTAAAAATGAAAGACATGGGCCTCCTGAGTGGCACAGTGGTCTAAGCCGTCACCACAGATCCGGGTTCGATCGTGGGCTGTGTTGCAGCTGGTGACTCAGCTGGAGACCCATGAGGCAGCGCACAATTGCCCCAGCATTGTCCGGGTTAGGGGAGGGTTTGGCCGGCTGGGATGTCCTTGTCCCATCACGCTCTAGCGACTCCTTGTGGCAGCCGGCGGCATGCAGGCTGACATCGGTCGCCAGCTGTACAGTGTTTCTCCAACACGGTGGTGCGGCTCGCTTCCGGGTTAAGCAAGCAGTGTGTCAAGAAGCAGTGTGGCTTGGTGTGGTCGTGTTTCGGAGGACGCATGGCTCTCAACCTTCACCTCTCCTGAGTCCGTAATGGATTTGTAGTAATGGGACAAGACTAACTATTGATTGGATATCATGAAATTGGGGAGAAAAAGTGCAAAGACATTTTTTTAAAGACATGCTCCGGGAACTTTGGTGACCAGAGCATCCCAAACATGCTCAATGGTTAACATATCTGGTGAGTATGCAGGCCAGGAAGTCCTGGGCTGGCGTGGTTACACATGGTCTGTGGTTGTCAGGCCGGTTGGAAGTACTGGCAAATTCTCCAAACAACATTGGAGATGGCTTATGGTAGAGAAATTAACATTAAATTCTCTAGCAACAGCTCTGGTGGACATTCCTGCAGTCAGCATGCCAATTGCACGCTCCCTCAAAACTTGAGACACCTATCGCATTGTGTGACAAAACTTCTCATTTTAGGTGGACCTTTTATTGTCCCCAGCACAAGGTGCACCTATGTAATGATCCTGCTGTTTAATAAACTTCTTGATATACCACACCTGTAAGGTGGATGGATTATCTTGGCAATAGAGAAATGCTCACTAACAGGGATGTAAACAAATTTGTGCCCAAAATTTGAGAGTGAGAGAAATAAGATTTTTGTGTGTATGGAACATTTCTGGGAACTTCTATTTCAGCTCATGAAACATGGGACCAACACTTTACATGTTGCGTTTATATTTTTGTTCAGTATACATAAAACAAATCTGAGGGGGCACATGCCCTTTTGCCCCATATGGGAATGACGCCTCTGACGGCAAGCATTTGGTAAGGCTGTTGGAAAAAGGGGAACTTAAACAAAACATCTCAAAATGTGTGTTTAAAAAAAATTATTGGGAGAGATCAAATGTCATGCAGCCTAAGACGCTGAAATTGTAAGCACAAAGTATTTTTTTATTTCCGTTGCTCTCTCTCTGCCTTCTTTCTTTTTTAAACAATTTATTTATTTTTACCCGAATTAAGGCATGATAATGAGGAAGTTGATACATGAATTGAAAAATATGTGTTATCAATGTGGGCAACAAGATATCATCACGTGTAGATGATCTTTTCCCTTTTATTCTCCCATAAAAAGTACAATACTGTTAATGAGTTGGTTGAAGGAATGTTTAAGAAACATGGGCAATTGCCGAGTTAATAAAACAAAGGGACAAACAAGCAGGCTATGTGTGCAAAGCCCACAATTATGCACCTTTCAATAATTATTTCTAGCTCTTTTTTGGACAATTACATCGACATGAATTCATTAACTGAATCCCAAAGGTAGAATGTACAAGAAATGTAGCTAGACCAACTGAACATGTAACGATAAACTCTGAATAATCAAGTGAGTACATGGAAGCACTCGCTAAGGCTCTTCCGGTGCCCAGAGCTGCCGTTCTGTCCCCCTGTGGGTCAAAACAAGGTGCCCAGAGCTGCCGCTCTGTCCCCGTGTGGGTCAAAACAAGGTGCCCAGAGCTGCCGCTCTGTCCCCCTGTGGGTCAAAACAAGGTGCCCAGAGCTGCCGCTCTGTCCCCCTGTGGGTCAAAACAAGGTGCCCAGAGCTGCCGTTCTGTCCCCCGGTGGGTCAAAACAAGGTGCCCAGAGCTGCCGCTCTGTCCCCCTGTGGGTCAAAACAAGGTGCCCAGAGCTGCCGCTCTGTCCCCCTGTGGGTCAAAACAAGGTGCCCAGAACTGCCGCTCTGTCCCCCTGTGGGTCAAAACAAGGTGCCCAGAGCTGCCGTTCTGTCCCCCGGTGGGTCAAAGCAAGTGGGCCCCACATGTGGTTGCATGCAGTACAACCGAACTGTAGTCTAATCAAGTGGTTATAGTCCTACATCTGTTTGCATTTATTTCATTGGAGAATTATATGGAGAGTTGAACACATTTCCCTCTTTAATATATTATCATGACGCCTAATGCCTAAATAATCAAATTCATTTGATTCTCAATTAACACAGTGATGGCAAGTGCTTTTATTTCTTTATTTCTCTTGTTATTGACCCTGAGATGATGACCTATTCCTTTCCTTTGGCTTGAAGAAAACAAGAGGTAGGCCTGTCACGCTGGCCAGGACAAATGATCAAGTTTTACTTTAGAAGTGTCATATCTATCTCAGAAGGTAGAACCAGCCCTAGACAGGACTCCTTAATAATTATCACTATATTTACTTCACAAACACTAATTATACTAGTTGACTGCACATAGCATGTACACATGGTACTGACACTCACTCTGCAGAGGTTGGGAATGGGTATGGGAGATGAACACTGTGTACAGGATGCAACTTTCGACAAGTCATCAACTAAGCTATATCCTCTTCCTAACATGTCTAAGGTATTAAACCACAACATCAAAGAGACGGGTTTCTGTGAACTGTGGAGATATATCCAACTGAAAGAGAATACTCATATTACTCTCATGTTCACAACTCATATTCAAGAATTTACTTTTTTATTGTAAACCTTTCTTTAATTGACTGTGTTTCTGAAATGTAAATACCTTCCTAGAGTAATTATGGACCATAACCCATTGTCCTTAACATTTAAGCTTAAACCTCCTATGCCAGTAACAAAGACATGGCAATTCAACACGATGTTACTTGGAGATAAGGAGTTTACCTCATATCTCAACACATAGATAAACTTGTTTTTAGTAAATAAATCTTAAATGATATATGAGAGGTTGTATCGCATAAAACAAATAAGACCAATAAAGAATTTGAAATACTAGAACAGAAAATCCACGACTTAGAAAGAAAACACAGCTTAGATAGAAATGTTGACACCCTTCACCAGTTGAAGCTTGAATATAACACAATAAACTCTCAATCTGCTGAGATTGCTGCCCTGAAATCCAAACAAAAATATGTTGAGCAAGGTGAAAGTGCGGGGAAAATGCTTGCATGGAAAATTCAGAGAGGCTGAGGAAAGTATCATCCACAGTATTAAAACCCCAGATGGTAGCATAACAATGGATTCCTCTAAAATTAACTCAGTCTTAAAAACATTTTATCACAAACTGTATCAATCTGAAAACAAAAGTTCAATGAAAGATATAGACAATTTCCTTAATGAGGCCAATTTAGACCACTTCCAATTTGCCTACCGCTCCAACAGATCCACGGAAGATGCCATTTCCATCGCTTTTCACACTGACATAACACATCTGGACAAGAGGAACACCTATGTGAGAATGCTGTTCATTGACTACAGATCA
Source organism: Salvelinus fontinalis (assembly GCF_029448725.1). Taxonomy (NCBI): domain Eukaryota; kingdom Metazoa; phylum Chordata; class Actinopteri; order Salmoniformes; family Salmonidae; genus Salvelinus; species Salvelinus fontinalis. Next base: position 38,504,366 of record NC_074666.1, read on the forward strand.
GCATCCAACACTATTGTTCCCTCCAAGCTCGACACCAAGCTCAGAGCCCCGAGTCTGGACACCACCCTCAGCAACTGGATCCTGGACTTCCTGACGGGCAGACCACAGGCTGTTAGGATTGGCAACAACACCTCCTCCACACAGACTCTTAACACGGGGGCCCCCCAGGGGTGTGTCCTCAGTCCGCTGCTGTACTCCCTGTTTACCAACGACTGCGTGGCTTTGCACGACACCAACTCCATCATCATGTTTGCTGTCGACACCACGATTGTAGGCCTGATAACCAACAACAACGTGTCAGCCTGAAGGGGGGAGGTAAGGGAACTGGCATTGTGGTGTCATGACAACAACTTCTCTCTCAACGTCAGCAAAATAAAGGAGTTTATTTTTGACTTCAGGAAGCAGAGGAGGGAAAATGCCCTGATCCACATCAATGGTCTCTATTTCTTAAGGCGGCAGAAGAAATTTGGCATCCTCTCCAAATATTACTGCTTCACCACCGAGTGTGTCCTGACCGGTTGCATCATGGCCTGTAACCAGAATTGCTCCTCCAGAAGTTGATGAAGACGGCCCAGTACATCACTAGGACCGTGCTCCCACCCATCCAGGACATCTCCTCAGAACGGTGCCTGAGGAAGGCACGCAGCATCATCAAAGACACAACACACCCCAGCCATGAGCTGTTTTCTCCCTTACTGTTGGGCAGAAGGTATCGGAGCATGTAGTCTGATATCAACAGACTCAGTGACAGTTTCTATCTACAAGCTATCAGACTGCTGAACACTTGAACTGGACTGACCACCTGCTCTGATTCTCCGCACCTTAGCACATATGCACTCACTCATGCACACACCCACACAACGATGTATGCTGTGTGTAGTGGTTAGAGGTTATGATATGAAGTTTTGGCTTAGACAGCTGATATTATCAGGAATCAAGGTAAGACTCAAGTGCAGACTGTGTGAAGTGACAATGTTTATTGTAAGAACAGGGGCAGGCAAATGACAGGTCAAGGCAGGCAGGGGTCAATAATCCAGAGTAGAGGCCAGGGTACAGGATGACAGGCAGGCTCAGGGTCAGGTCAGGCAGAGGTCGGTAATCGAGAGGTGGAGCAAAGGTACAGGACGGCAGGCAGGCTCATGGTCAGGGACAGGCAGAGTGGTCAGGCGGGCGGGTACAGTGTCAGGACAGGCAAGGGTCAAAAACCAGGAGGATGAGAAAAAGAGAGACTGGGGAAAAACAGGAGCTGAGACAAAACGCTGGCAAACAAGACGAACTGGCACAGACAGACAGAAAAGACAGGTATAAATACTCTGAGGATAATGGGGAAGATGGGCGACAACTGGAGGGGGTGGAGACAAGCACAAGGACAGGTGAAACAGATCAGGGCGTGACAGATATGTAGTGCATTGAAGTCCACAAGCGAAGAGAAAAGGTGAGAGAGGAGGAGAGCGCGTACATGCAAGAAGGAATTACAACTAACAAAGTGATCATGCTGTTTGTATATCAATACACCCAGTCACTACAAAGGTACAGGCGTCCTTCCTAACTTAGTTAGGTAGGAAAGCGATTTCACCATGACAACACAACACATCACTGAGTACCACTCTTCATATTTTCAAGCATGATGGTGACGGCATCATGTTATGGGTATGCTTGTCATCGGCAAGGACTAGGCAGGTTTAAAAAATAAAAAAAATAAATGGAATAGAGCTAAGCACAGGCAAAATCCTAGAGGAAAAGAAACAGACACTGGGAGATAAATTCACTTTTCAGCAGGACAATAACCTAAAACACAAGGCCAAATGTTCCTGATTGGCCCAGTTACAGTTTTGACTTAAATCGGCTTGACAAAATATGGCAAGACTTGAAAATGTCTGTCTACCAATGATCAAAACCAATTTGGCAGAGCTTGAAGAATTTCAAAAAAGAATAATGTGAAAATGTTGTACAATTGCAATACATTTGCAAACATTTCTAAAAACATGTTTTCGCTTTGCCATTATGGGATATTGTGTGTATATGGGTGAAAAAATATTGATTTGAATTAAGGCTGTAACTCAACAAATTGTGGAATAAGTCAAGGGGTATGAATACTTTTTGAAGGCACTGTATATGAATTGATAAGAGCTTGAAGCATTAGGTCAAATCTTTGCAGCATTAATGTCTAATTATATGACAGTACCTGACAATGTTTCCACCGTCTCCTCACCATGCTACCCCATCAGGCCCTCCAGGCCGTCCTATGAAGACATCAAAGCCCTGGGTGAAGAACGTCACAGTAGCTTTTGTTAACGGAACCTATAACTAACCACTTCTGGAGTTGGGGAGGGAGTGTCAAAAGAAGCCTGATGCCCCCTGTTTTAAATTAAGGACTCCTCACTGGACACTGCCTCCCCCCGTTAGCCCCCAACCCTCCCCTCTTAACCTCCCTCTCTCCCCCCGGCATCTCCACCGGGGTGGATCTCCGGCAGTAATCCCCCAGATCAGGCCCAAGTCCCCCTGCTTATTAGATCAAGCCCCTGTGAAAGAGCAGGAATCCAGGGCCACATTGTTTGACCCCTGATTAAGAGCTTCTCACAGGAGTATCATGGCTTTAGGGAGAGAAAGAGAGAGGGAGCTGAGCCTATAGGTCTGTCCTTTCTTTCTTTTCTTCTTTTTCAGGGGGGCATATCGGCTACATTGTTGCAGGACCTCAAAGAGCTTCTTTTAAAAGTGGTTGAGGTGTAAACAATAAGATGTGGTCAGGGTTTATCATGAGCTCTCCTTTTTCTTTCTGAACTAGTGTCTGTCCGTCATGAAGATTCTCCTTCAGAGGTTTTAAACCTGTCACAACAGAGAATTAAGAAACATCTCAATATACCCTAAATGAGTTTGAATCAGAACTCCTTGGCAAGCAGAAGTTCAACGGTTAATATGGCATTTTAAAAAAGACAGACAGACCTGATAGACTGATGGGGGGTTTCAGACGAACGGGATCATGTGTGTGCGGTGTCAGTGCAGTTAAAACAGAAATTAAAAATCACCAACAGTCAATATGGAATGTAAGTGGCTTGGAAAAGGACCCAATCTCAGAGAAACAATACTTTTCCAAGAGAAAGACATTGAACTGAATTGACAGTCAGAGCATTCCGGAGGATTCCGGAGCATGTGGGAAAAGCAAACGGTCCAGTTAATCCGAGCAGGGTAATTCCCATTCCTTCATGTCCCATCATCGCCTCAGGGGATAATCCTAATCCTATTCTTTCTAGTATTAAACTAATTCACCTCTGTGATCTCTATCTCAGCCACACTCTCAGCCCTTTCTAGCGTCTTTTCAGGTCACGACCAATACAAATGCTTAATTAAGTTGTTCACGCTGAAATTATTGGAGGTCTTTGGAGATGTTGTGTTTTATATTTGAGTATGCAAAGCAGCTAAACATTCCGAATACGGTTCAGTTGAAAAGGGAGTGATGTTGTATTCACACTGATTTGGTGTCCCTCAAATGAACAGTGATAGTAATGTGTGTGTTTGTATGTGTGTGTGTGTGTTTGTGTGTGCGCGTGTCTACACGTTCGCGTGTGTGTGCAAACGTAGGTGCATATATGTGTGTTTGTGGAAGAGCTAGTTATTGCTGTTATGGCCCTGTCAGCAGGTGTGCCTGGTGTCTGAGGGCACGGATCAGAGACATTCAATCGCACAATGTATAATAGCACCTGAAGCTGGCTAACCACCTGGCCCAGAGCAAGAGGGGGAGGGGTGAGGATAGGACCCCCTTTCTGCCAGGAGGTGTTGAGCCTCTCCAGTGTCCCATGCCTCACTTCCACCTCCGTGTCGTAACCACAGCATTGTGGCACACACACACACACACACACACACACACACACACACACACACACACACACACACACACACACACACACACACACACACACACACACACACACACACACACACACACACACACACACACACACACACACACACACACACACACACACACACACACACACACACACACCTCTATCTTACTACTCCCTGAGAGAGAGGGTAACATGCCCAGAAATGCGCCTTCTTATGCACGTGGGGGTGAAAAAGACAAACAATGCTGGTGATAAAAATTGGGGCCATTGTTTCTAGGGGATGTTTAGGTTCTGGAACTCGGTCACGGGTAGAAAAACAACAGGACCACACTCCATGCAAGACGGAGATCAGAGGACACCTGGCTGGGCTGATCTGGGCCTCTATAGAGGGTCTTCGGGCCTCTGTTCATTGGGACTGGGCTTTTCACCTAGCACTATGGTTCCTACCTTAGCAGCTAGTTATAAAACGGTTATACTTGTAATGATATGGGGTTGTACTTATTGTAAATAGATAATTACAGTATACAGTGCTTACAATATATTTGTCCTTGTAATGGGGTACATAACTGGTGGCAGTGAAGTCAGACCCAGGAGAGCAGAACTAGGTAATAGCCGGAGCAGTTTAATTCCAAAACCAACAACAGAAACAATTAACCAACATGGGTACAAAACCCGACGCGCACTGGTAAACATGTGCACAAGCACTTACAACAAACAATTCCACACAAAGACATGGGGGGAACAGAGGGTTAAATACACAACACTTAATGAGGGAAATGATAACCAGGTGTGTAGGAAAACAAGACAAAACAAATGGAAAGACGATGGCTAGAAGACCGGTGACGCCGACCGCTGCCCGAACAAGGAGAAGAACCGACTTCGGTGGAAGTCGTGACAATCCTATCTCATACACGTGTATTATACACATGTGTGAATTGGAAATGTGTGTTTTGCATATCCCAACACCCCCTGAGACCCTGGAGCAATTAGGGTTAATTGCCTTGCTCTAAGGCACATTAACAGATTTTTCACCTTGTCGGCTCTGGGATTTGAACTAGTGACCTTTTGGTTACTGATCCAACGCTTTAACTTCTAGGCTACCTGCCACCCCGCACATGGACATAAGAATCAGCTAAATGACTAAAATGTAAATAACCAAACCTAATAATCCCTGCCGGGAAAACACCTGTCTTCCGCATACAAAAAAATATATAATAGATTCTCATGCTAATATAATCACTATCTTTCTCCAGAGGATAAGAATATCCACAGTGTTGACAGGCAGAAGCTCGATCCAATTTCCACACATCCATATTTTGATAGGAATCCCGTCAAAAACAATTACAACGACTCCCTCAGGATTACTCCAATAGGCGTCCACCATCAAGCTGCTCCGGGATGATTTTCCAGAGTTGTGGTGTCCACATCTGTGCCTGATTAGCACAACAATGGACCCAGCGCCTTCCGCCTTAATGAGACCTACTCAAAACCGGGCTTGAGAACCCCAGCAACAAAGCAGCCCCACAATTCCCCCGCAGTCTCCTGGGTAAAGTGTATACACTCGCATGTCAGCTCTGACACTCAGTTTACCAAACTCTCCTGGCTAAAAACAGTTTCACTATTCCCATCTGTTTTACTATTTACCCATTTAATTTAGGCCTATACCTATGGCTCTTAGAATTCTTGCTAAACATAGGATGGAGCTGTGCTGGATAGTGCAGTTCTCTGTCGGGGTATGACCATGATGACAGGGCTATTGTTGAGTGTGTGGACTCAGCTGGACAGGGATGAAAAAACATGACGGCCATTTTAGTTGAGCTGGTATGGGCAAACAGAGCAGGGAGAAACACAGGGGAGCCTGTCTATCTAAACTAAACTGTGTCTCTTTTTTATTTGAGTTCAAGATTACAGACTTGAGCAGAGTGAAGTCTAAAGCTCCATGTTATCCTATCATGAAGTACACAACAAGATGTAATTTTAAGGGAGCAAAACTGTACTGTTTATTTCTGACACTTTGGCAAATGTATAAGTTGAAAGTAAATGTCATTATTATCAAAACTGTATTTTCAACCCGAGTTACATTTCTACAATATTCTAACCATTCGATTTCACGCAAGATAGCTGTTGAAAAGACAGTTGTTCACCAAGGAAACTCAATATTTAAAAAACAAACTCCAGCACACCGGTATTCTTTAATTCTCCACAATGTATTTTATTTTACCAAGATGGCTACCAACATACAACAAACCTGAAAGAGTACCTCTAGCCTGACATTCCTGGTCCAGTGCTAGCACAGTAGTGCATGTTCTTCATCAGAGAAAGGTGTCAAAGTTTACCCGGTGCAGAGTGCTGATTCGTCACCCTAATGTAAATGGTTAATTAACGCAAACGCTGAGTGTTTATTGGTCTCCTTAGCTAAATGAGTGGAGACTTCTCCACCCCCTGCCTTGTAAAATGAAAACGGTGTAAAATGGGCTACAGTCTGTCTGCTGATTGGCACAGGCGCTCTGTGTGGTCGTCTCTCTCAGGGGGGACATTTTATGAGCTCTTGTAATCGCTAGGCGTTAAACTCAACAATTAGGCGTCGCTATATTGTCGCTGGTTTATGGCAGCAGCTCCACTGGCTGGCCCTGACTGGCTAACACAATATGCCTTCATTTAGAACCCCCCCCCCCCCCGGCTTTGACAAACACACACACACACGTATGCGAGTGCACACATACACATACACAAACTCTTACAACCACATATGACCTAGACCCATAGCCAGACCCAGGATTAGAGACAGACACCAAAAAAGGGCAAGTGAATGTGTGTGTAATGACAGGTGTATGTATGTTGAGGCCACAGTGGAGGTAAAGTGGTGTAATTAGATGTATGGTTGTCCAGGGAGACGAGGAGACGAGGTCAAGTAACGACTGACCTCTGTAATCCAACCTGCCCTGAGGTGACACAGCTCACTCACCTGTCAGACAGGACAGAGACCAAGGAGCCGGACAGTGTGTGTGTGTGTGTGTGTGTGTGTGTGTGTGTGTGTGTGTGTGTGTGTGTGTGTGTGTGTGTGTGTGTGTGTGTGTGTGTGTGTGTGTGTGTGTGTGTGTGTGTGTGTGTGTGCGTGCATTATCGTCTGTTTCATCTCTGTGTGTGTTTGTTTTGTGCATTGTGTTTGTCTCTTCGTGCCTCTGTGTGTCTGTGAGTTTGTGTGTGTTTTATCAGAGTGCTGTGGACAGGCCATAACGACGTACAGGTGGTCAGGGCATCCAGGTGAGCTCTCCTGGGAAACCCTAAAGGTCAAGGAGTCAGGAGTCAGAGTGGGCTGGGCCGGGGGGGGGGGGGGGGGGCTTTCCTCCTTCTGTGTGTACCAGTGTGTTACCGTCCTCTGCTGCTTGTGGCCTGACTGACTCACTGTAAGAAGGTGAAAGTGTGTGTGATGTGTGTGTGACGTGCTGTCGACAGGCTGGACAGGCCCACAGCTGCTGGCTGGACAACAGGCCCTCTGGGAGTACGCAGGGTGCCGGATGCAGGACCTTTCACTCATGTCAAAAAGGATGACCCCCTCTCTCTACCACTCCACCTCACACAAACACACACACACACAATCTCCACCCTCTGTCTAAACAGCCTATTTTGTGGAATAAATACACGCTGTGTTTTGAAGGCTCCTAGTCAACACCCTGTTTACAAGTGAAACTGACGCACAGGCAGTACTGTTAAATACACACACCAATGTTAAACTCCAATAATTAATTAAAGGGATAGTTTTAATATTCACCCTCTATCTAGCTAATTGTGGGTTTGTAAATTGCCCACTCTGAGTAGCACATTGTATGGAAATAGTTTGCAGTCTTGCCTGAGCTGTGAACCATGTAGTTCTGGGTGCCACACGTCTTCCTGTGTTGGTTTACGGATGCGTGTCGACATAAGTGGTTCCAGACTTCTCTCTGTGCTCTGACGCAGTTCCAGTCAGTCGCGGTAACCCTGAGATAGCCAGGGGGAGTCAGAGAGTCTGCGTCTGTGTGCATGCCTGCATGTGTGCGTAACGTGCCTGACTGTGTGTGTGGGCCTGTGAGTATGTGGGCCTATGAGTGTGTGTATGTGGGCCTGTGCGTGGGTGTATGTGGGCCTGTGCGCGTGTGTATGTGGGCCTGTGCCTGTGTATATGTGGGCCTGTGCCTGTGTGTATGTGGGCCTGTGCCTGTGTGTGTGTGCCTGTGTGTATGTGGGCCTGTCCCTGTGTGTATGTGGGCCTGTGCGTGTGTGTATGTGGGCCTGTGCCTGTGTGTATGTGTGCCTGTGTGTATGTGGGCCTGTGCTTGTGTGTATGTGGGCCTGTGCGTGTGTGTATGTGGGCCTGTGCCTGTGCCTGTGTGTATGTGGGCCTGTGCCTGTGTGCATGCGGGCCTGTGCGTGTGTGTATGTGGGCCTGTGCCTGTGTGTATGTGGGCCTGTGCCTGTGTGTATGCGGGCCTGTGCGTGTGTCCCCAATGTGCGTATATGTGTGTTTATGTGCATGCCCAATGCACCCCTTTTCCTCTAATTAAGAGTCATTATGTACATTAATTATCTGTGAAATGACTACTGGTTCTGGTCGAGAGGAGGAAGCGGGGCTGGTATGTTGAGGCAGCCAACAGTGTGTTTGGTTTGGAGCCACTCACTCAGGGCACATATCCGGGGTAAGCAACACATGTGTCTGGGAGTAAACCTGTCCAGGGTTTGTGGTTGGGGTGATGGCAGAGGAGAGGCCTCCCTGTTTTAAATGGCAAATCATATTGCTCCAGTCAATCCACCCGGATCATGTGACAAGGGCTAGGTGACAGATCTGAAACAAATGAAGTGTGATGAGAGGAGGGGGAGACAGGACAGGGACTGTGGGTTGTAGAGGAGAGAGAGGAGAGGAGGAAGACTGGGGGTTAGTGAGACAGCTTGCTAGGTTGGTTTGGGCTGGTAATGGATGTGAAGTGATGTTTATTTGTAATCCCCCAGAGTGGCCTGGGTGAAATATTGACTGAAAGGTGTGAATGAATATGCTGAAAAGTGTTTGAGTGTATGGGGCCATGGATGTAAGGGGATGAGCGGGTGTAGGTGAATGTGGTTGATACGTGTGAGTGTTTGGGGGGGAGAGGGGTTGTCCGTGTATGTGTGGGTTGGGTTTATAAGGGTAGGGGTTGGCATAACAAGTGGTGCTTATGGTGAGGGATATAACACGGGGAGTGAGGGGTCTATGTAGGGGGGTTAGGGGTGTGAGTGAATGAGGGGGAGAGGTGTGGGAGTGCGTGTGAATTAGGAGTGAGATTTTATGGGGGCTGTAAACAGTAGATAAGACAGATGAAAACGTATCGGGATGGAGGTTTAAATGAATGAATGGATCTGATATGTGTGAGTGTATAGAAGTCATCTATAAGCAGGGGATTGGTCTTTGAATGAATGAGAGGGTGGGCTGGGATTGTTTTGGGGATAGTAAACACAAGGCCTTCGCAAGTCTGCACCTGAATGAGTCCAGCCCTTCATAGTATGCTCTCTGTGGGTTAGCATGCCTCCACTGTTAGGAGAAAGGACCAGGTGGAAGCTCCTTTCAACTCAAACTGACCTTGAAATCGCTTGATTGAATTCCACTTCCTCTTGGCACTTCCCTCCCAGTGGCTGCGACGGCAGGAGTTATCCGTCTCTTCCTCCGTTCCATTCCGCTCTGCTGGCGCTCCTATCAATGTGCTTTTTGTTCCTCTTCTCGCTCTCTGCTCTCCACATGGAAGACAGAGGCACAGAGACGGGTGATGATAACACTTCACTGCTGCCTAATGCTCTGATCAGCAGTGAGTCCAGAAGTTGACCCTAGGTATTTCTCAATAGGCATATTACAGTGCTTAGAGCACACAAATTGGAGCATGCATCAGTCAGAGTATGAGTCCAGATCAAAGTATGCGAAACAGAACACGAAGGACACTTCTCGGTTGCGTACTCCGCTTATACACATTTCGAAGCATGCATCGATGCAAGCTTCAACGAAAAGTATGGACAGAAATATGACACAACCACTTAAAGATGCACTATGCAGAAATAGCGCTGCCATTTCCTGGTTAATACAATTTTAATAGTTTGCCTAATTTCAGTGTATGTGACAAAACAAGCAAGTATCGTGTAGAGCAGGCCTGGGCAACTCCAGTCCTCGGGGTCCTGATTGGTGTCACACTTTTGCCCCAGCCCCAGCTAACACACCTGACTCCAATAATCAACTTAACATGAGCTTCAGTTAAAGATGCCATTAGTTTAAATCAGGTGTGTTTGCTAGGGATGGGGGAAAAGTGTAACAACAATCAGGCCCCCGAGGACTAATATTGCCCAATATACTATGACTTCGAAATGAAATGTTGCTCTTTCACATCTCATATGTTACCTGACTACATTATTTTATCTTGATACGTTCATAAATACATTCTGTTTTAATTTTGGCATGTTTTCCTGACTGCAATACCCACTGTAGTGTCCGTAGATCACAAACCCATAGTAAGTCAATAGGGCTAACTGGCTAGCTAGCTAGCCACAAAGAATTGGTAGAGTCTCGTCTCCCAACTCCCGCCCTCTCACTTAAATTTTTTTTATTTGATGGATAGGATAGCGACCAATGATAACTACGTGATAATATCAGCAAACCACAACTGATCATCTGTAGTCATTGGGAAGACCCACAAGAGATACCTACACTGACAGACAGCGCCCCGACAGCAGCTCTCAATGCTTCCTCCCGCTGCCGCTTCCTCCGGATGAATATCCTCCTAGCTGTTGGGTCCACAGGGTTGGGTTGGTTACTATCTAAATGTAATCCTTTACAGATACTAGTTACCTGATCAAAATTGTAATTTGATTACCCAACCTCAGTAATGTAATCTGATTACTTTTAGATTACTTTTCCCTTAAGAGGCATTAGAAGAAGACAAAAAATAATATTACAAATAGAACGACATCACAAATAGAACGACATCAATTGGAGGAAAAATCTATGTTCTAGTTTACATGCTGTCCATAAATGGATGTTGCATTTTACTTTATGGGTTGGTTATGTAAACTTCTTACCCATTGCATTCTACTACATAATAATACAATTAGGCTATATCTTTACATTAAAAACCAAGGTCTGTCAGATTTCCAGTCATTCCAATTAATTGAATACCCCTTGATCTTCAAGAAAAGACTTGGAAATATGGATAGATTAGCCAAGTAGTTTTACCTGAACATAATCCAAAAACTAAGCCTAGGTTGTTGTTTATGATTTTGTTGTCATGGAGGACTCATTGAGCTCATTGCTTTGAGTTGAAAAATAAATGCTGCTCTCTGAATGGCATGCTTTGAGCACTACCAAAAAGTGCTATTTACATATTAAATAGTAATGAAATAGGCTGCATTTGCTATAGGCCTATTGTTTAAATTTGTATTGGTTGACACTTTGATGATTTGGACACATTCTCGATAATTTGCAGCTGGTTAAAGGCGCTTATGCCCCATGTACACTAGCACACAGTAGCGTGAGGCGAAACACTGCTTCCCATTCATTTTCAATGGAAGGAAAGCGGTGAGAAGTGGAAATGGTTGGGGGACCGTTTGGCAGCGCGAACATGGCGTGGGAGGTGGTGAAAAGGTTAAACATTTCACAACGTTATGCAAATCACCCGCGGCGACTGCTGGGCGATGACCAATCATATCAAGTGGTTCCCATGATGAATTTGATGCTATGCAACCCAAGACTGAGACTTTCTTCAGCAAAGATGGCTGACAAAAATACTAGGATGGAAGTGAATGTAATTATAACATCATAACAAATCATGCAAAAAATGTACAGTTGAGAGGAATATGTTAGGCTAGCTTTATGGGCGTTGTGACATGAGTATGAAATTGTAGTTCTGGTTGTTTAATGTTTTAGGGAGCTCTGAAACAACCAGCAAACTACGTAGGCTGTTGTCTTGTGAAAGAGTGGATGTAAAGAATCTAGCTAGCTAAAGCATTTACTGCAAATTGAATGTACAATTTTGTACGCTTGCCTAGCTGATATTTGCCATACAAGGCAGCTGAAGTAACGTAGCTAACTATTTTCTTGCTTATTATGCAGTGGAGGATAAAAATACCTGTATGCCTGTGGAGGTGTAGCTAGCGATGTAGCCGATCTGTGTATGGACCCTAAACGGTTTTGTATAAATATTAGTTCAGAACCTAGCTATGAACCTCAGCTATCAACTTCAAAACAGTCTAAATGACACCAATGAAACCTATGGATTGAGTAGAATATAATATAACTTTGTGCCAAGACTGCAAGTCGTATATACAGTACATTAAGTTATTACCAAGCATAAGATCCCCACATTGTAGCCTGTACTTTGAATATATTCACTGATCATGTACTCTACCTTGGCAAATAAAGGTGCGGTTCAGGTATGAATGTCTGTGAGACATTCTTTTTCAGTCATATCCAATACCAGGAGTATCAAACTCCAGTCTTTGAATGATGCTGTGTCTACATGTATGTATTACAATCATTCACTTCAACAGTGTTTACCACTCCTGGTCCTGGGATATCAATGATTACCCAATGTAACTATGCAATAGATTAGAAACATGATTTAACTAGTTAAAGGCTGATTTGCATTTCATATATACACAAACAGAGTGTGATTCACATCAATGCGCTATTGCCTGTAGACTATGCCACTGCTGTCGTTCTTACCTCAAAGCGTTTATTCAAGTTGGATAATCTTTGGATGCCGACAGCAGTCACACCATTGGAAGACATAGCTTGGACTGTAGCCTACAAAAGCCTATTCCTGCTCTTGTCCTGCGATCCATCAAATGTGTTTGGTGTCATCATAGTGGTCGCCTGGTCTCATCGACTATCCATAACATATTAAACATAAATCTGGGACAATCAAACTAGGATGATATGTTACGTTTGGTATGCTTACATAAAACAGAAGGTTACTTAAGGCAAAAACTAAAGTAGGGTGATTGGTCGTGGTGGATGGGTGGAGGTATAACGGGTACGTCTAGCAACCTAAAGGTTGCGTTTTCGAATCTCATCAAGAATCTCATAATGGATCATTTTTGCTAATTAGCAATTTTGCAACTACTTACTACTTTTTAGCTACTTTGCGACTTCATGTTAGCTAACCCTTCCCCTAACCTTAACCCTAACACAAACTCTAACACTAACCTTAACCTACTAACCCTAACCCCTAGCCTAGCTAACGTTAGCCACTTAGCTAATGCTAACTTTAGCCACCTAACCGCATAGCTTACGCTAACTACAACAAACGGGAATTCGTAAAATTTCATACATTTTGAAAATTCATAACATATTGTACGAATTGCAATTCATTACATATTGTACGAATTGCAATTCTTAACATATCTTACGAATTGTAATTCATAACATATCATACAAAATGGATAATGGACATCCACAAATTAATACATACCATACGAAACATAACATATCATACTAACTGCAGTTTCTATATTCTATGTTCTACATCTACCCAGCATCAGACTCACTCAGGCGGAACATACAGTGCCTTCGGAAAATATTCAGACCCCTTGACCTTTTCCACATTTTGTTACATTTTAGCCATATTCTAAAATGTATTTAAAAAAAAACATTTTCTCAGGAATCTACACACAATACCCCATAATGACAAAGTGAAAACAGGGTTTTAGAATTTTTTGCAAATGTTTTAAAAAGAAAAAACAGAAATAACATATTTACATAAGTATTCAGACCCTTTTTTATGATACTCAAAATTGAGCTCAGGTGCATCCTGTTTTCATTGATCATCCTTGAGATACTTTTACAGCTTGATTGGGTCCACCTGTGGTAAATTCAATTGATTGGAAATGATTTGGAAAGGCACACACCTGTCTATATAAGGTCTCACAGTTGACAGTGCATGTCAAAGCAAAAACCAAGCCATGAGATCAAAGGAATTGTCCGTAGAGCTCCGAGACAGGATCGTGTCAAGGCACAGATCTGGGGAAGGGTAGCAAAACATTTCAGCAGCATTGAATGTCCCTAAGAACGCATCATTCTTAACTGGGAGAAGTTTGGAAACACCAAGACTTTTCACTATAGCTGGCCCGCCTGGCCAAATTGAGCAGTCAGGGGAGAAGGGCCTTGGTCAGGGAGGTGACCAAGAACCCGATGGTCAAAAAGCTCCAGAGTTCCCTTGTGGAGATGGGAGACCCTTCCAGAAGGATAACCATCTCTGAGGCACTCCACCAATTAGGCCTTTATGGTAGAGTGGCCAGACGGAAGCCACTCCTCAGTAAAAGGCACATGACAGCCCACTTGGAGTTTTCCAAAAGGCTCCCAGGCCATGAGAAACAAGATTCTCTGGCCGGTATGCCAAGCGTTATGTCTGGAGGAAAACTGGCACCATCCCTACAGTGAAGCATGGTGGTGGCAGCATCATGCTGTGTGGATGTTTTTCAGTGGCAGGGACTGGGAGACTAGTCAGGATCGAGGCAAAGATGAACGGAGCAAAGTACAGCAAGATCCTTGATGAAAACCTGCTCCAGAGCGCTCAGGACCTCAGACTGGGGTGAAGTTTCACCTTCCAACAGGACAACGACCCTAAGCACACAGCCAAGACAACGCAGGAGTAGCTTCGGGACAAGTCTCTGAATGTCCTCGAGTGGCCCAGTCAGAACCCAGACTTGAACCCGATCTAACATCTCTGGAGAGACCTGCAAATAGCTGTGCAGCAACACTCCCATCCAGCCTGACAGAGCTTGAAAGGATCTGCAGAGAAGAATGAGAAAAATTCCCCAAATACAGGTGTGCCAGCTTAGCTAGCTAACGTTAGCTACTTTCGTTAACCAAATTTCTATGTAGCTAAATAATACTAAACATAAACGGATTATCAGTCTCAATTGCTTTACTGACAAAAATACAATATTAAACTAAATCAGATGCTCAGATCTACAAATGTTTGACATACAGCTAACATTAGTTACAGAGGATAGTCGTGATCCTGGAAAGTCCAGCATAAATGAAAAGCCAGCATGTTGGTGACGCAATTTAGTGTAAAAGGTCAAAGGTAATGCAGTAGCACAGAAGTGCACACTGAGCAGTGCTCCTCAAATGTAAAATGTATGCGTTCTCCACACTCTCGTCCTATTAAGAACATACTCAAGAGAATGCCCTCTAAAAATGCACAGTAGTATGCATATAAAGAAACCCCGTTTGTTACTTCATATCTGTTAATGAAGCCCTATTTGCCTGTATAGGGTGAATGTTTTTTTTACATTTTAATTTGTGATTGTTAGTGTTACATACATTTATCTGTCTGAATTGAGGCCGTATCGGCTGACTGGGATATTGAAGAAGAGTTATGATACAGCATAATTGTAGATACCCATGCTATGTCATTTTTGGATCTCTGCTGAATCACATTCTAAGTAGATTGTGCATTATCAGTACTTACAAATGTCAACAATAAGTCATGGTTGGAAAAGCATAGAGGTCGCCTTAGACCTAGATGCTCTTTACCTCTTTCCCCACAGACATTCACTTCCTGTTGTGTGACAGACAGACCAAGGAAGAGCAGTAGCATTCTGGGTCTGTCTGTTTTTATCTTCCCTCCCAGCCCAGTCCAATTCCCAATAACATGGTTATGGTCTGCTCCAGAGAGAGAGAGCAGTAGAGGAAAGTGGTCTTGGCCGCCATGGTTGGGTAGTGGATAGCACAGACTGAGAGGCACCACATTGTCCACTTAGATTTACAAGGCATACTTAAAGCCACAGACTCTGGGGTCACTGGGAGTCTCTCTAGGCTCGCTGGCTGGCTAGTCTGGCTGATCTGGCTGGCTGTTCTCGGGACCGATCGGTCGGTCTGATGGTCGGTGTGTCCATTAGTGCCGTACGAGCCAGAGGTGCTTCTCCTAACAGTCCCTGAGGGAGGGAGCCAAGGGGAAAGGCTGGCTATATATTTAGGGTAATGGAGTTAGGGTGGGGGGTATGTGTGGGGGGCTAGAGTGTAGGGCAGTGTAGAGAGAGGGGAGTAGTTGAGCGAGGGCTGGAGAGGGGAACAATTATAGGGGTGAGGGTGTAGAGAAAGGGTATGGGCCAATGGGGTTTAGAGGGGGACAGAAGAGTGAGTGTTGGGTAGATAGAGACAGAGTATAGAGCAATAGGGGTACGAGGGGTAGAATAGTGATGGTGTCTGTGAGTGGAAACACTCTTTCCCCTGACCTCTGGTGATGGATCCCCATGCTGCCCCTCTGATCAGAGAGGAGAGAGGAGAAGAGAAGAGAGGGAAGAACAGACAGGAAAGTAAAATAAAAAGCATAGGAAAGAAGAAAGGGGAGAGAAAAGAGAGAATCATGGCCTGAAACGCTTTGACCTTTCACCGTTCATTAGAGAGAGGCATGAAGCTATTTAATAATGACACTTGCTTTCCAGGCATAACACATGAGCCGGAGCAACCAAACTCTCCATCATGTAGGTGCCCCCCAGAGAGAGGGTGGCAACCCATGGGGAGCGGATACCCAGACGCAGCAGCTGGCACGAGAGGAAATAACCTCCAACTAAGTGGCTGACAGAGAGGTATGACCATGATAGAGTGACTGGCTGCTTCTCTTCCAAACACACAGGCCTCAGTCCCTCATCCATCCCTGCACCACATGTCCTGCTTATATAACAGCACTATAACAGCACACCATGCAATGGTAGTACAAAGACAACCAAGTGCATTAGTGTTATTACTCTGGAATTTATTTAGTACAATGCTTGGAAGTGACCTGAGTTATTTTAGTTATTTTTTTAGGATCCCCATTAGCTGTTGCAAAAGCAGCAGCCACTCTTTCTGAGGTGAGGTACAGTTGAGTCAATTACAGTTAATTGGAGTGTTCAACCCATAGGCAGGCTATTTTGTTGTCCCAGCATTGGGTTTTCAATGCATCCCAGTGTTGGGTTTGCTTTCCAGGAGGTATGGGTGCCAAAAACACCATTTGAAACTATCTGTACTCTTCATCCCATTGGTGGCCTATTGTGTTTTGCAATGGGTTGTCTCTCTTTGTGGGTGTGAATCTTGTGGTGGTGATGTGTTTCTCCAGAGTCATTTCACCATCGGAGTCGAGTGAGGTAAGGCTCAGGGATTAGAGTTGTCTGGATGTGTGGGGAAAAGAGGGCTAGAACACATTCTGGGGCGCCTGAGAAAACAAACACAACCACAGAAGGGAAAGAGGAGAATTATAAACAGGAAAGAGGGACACCAGATACTCATTATTACATATTCCAAGGATGTATGGAGGGAGGGAGGGAGGGAGGGAGGGAGGGTGGGATGGATGGATGGATGGATGGATGGAGGGATGGAGGGAGGGAGGGATGGATGGATGGGATGGAGGGTGGGATGGATGGATGGAGGGCCGGGATGGAGGGATGGAGGGCCGGGATGGAGGGTGGGATGGATGGAGGGATGGATGGAGGAATGGAATGGAGGGTGGGATGGAGGGTGGGATGGATGAATGGAGGGCCGGGATGGAGGGATGGAGGGTGGGATGGATTGATGGAGGGCTGGGATGGAGGGATGGAGGGCCGGGATGGAGGGTGGGATGGATGGAGGGTGGGATGGATGGATGGAGGGATGGAGGGATGGATGGAGGGTGGGATGGATGGATGGAGGGATGGAGGGATGGATGGATGGAGTGCCGGGAGGGAGGGAGGGAGGGAGGGAGGGAGGGAGGGAGGGAGGGAGGGAGGGAGGGAGGGAGGGAGGGAGGGAGGGAGGGATGGGATGGAGGGTGGGATGGATGGAGGGATGGATGGAGGAATGGGATGGAGGGTGGGATGGAGGGTGGGATGGATGGATTGATGGAGGGCCGGGATGGAGGGATGGAGGGCTGGGATGGAGGGATGGATGGATGGACGGTGGGATGCAGGGATGGGATGGAGGTATGGATGTAGTGTGGGATGGAGGGTGGGATGGATTGATGGAGGGCTGGGATGGAGGGATGGATGGAGGGTGGGATGAAGGGATGGGATGGAGGGTGGGGTGGAGGGTGGGATGGAGGGTTGGATGAAGGGATGGGATGGAGGGTGGGATGGAGGGTTGGATGGAGGGTGGGATGGATGGAGGGTTGGATGGAGGGTTGGATGTGATGGAGGGTGGGATGGATGGAGGGTGTGATAGAGGGTGGGATGGATGGAGGGTGGGATGGAGGGATGGATGGAGGGTGGGATGGAGGGTGGGATAGAGGGTGGGATGGATGGAGGGTGGGATGGAGGGTGGGATGGATGGAGGGATGGACGGAGGGTGGGATGGATGGAGGGATGGATGGCGGGATGAAGGAAGGGGTGATCATATTGTTCTTTCTTTCCATGTGCTCAGCGGAGACCAGTCTGTGGCAACACCCTCCTTGTCTTCTCGCTCTCTCTTTTTAATGTTGTATTCATGTTGTAAAGTGAACCCATAAAAATATTCTCATTTATTTACACAATGTCATAAAAGCCTGAAACAGTTCTCTCTTTGAACATGTTATTATTCTGTACTTCAATGGAACGAAAACACAGAGATGGGCCTCGCTCTAAACCGCAACCCTCACACAATCCCCAAGCTCTCAAAATGTGCAGTACAGTCAATTGAAAAGCACTTTTCTAAGTTTAGAAGAATCTCAATTAGTTTTGCTTTCCCGTAAGCTCTCACAGTATGTTGGAGGGGAATTCAAATTAGTCTGTCGTTTTACTCTTTCAGTTCTATGCCACAATTGTTGTTAAACTTGGTGTATTTTTAGACAAGTGGCACACAAAGTATCTTAGTCACACCAGTTACATGACAAAAATCGGGAGACACTACTGTACACAGAGGCCCTTGTGCCTTCGGCAAACACACACGTACACATGCACTCATTTAGATATTAGGACTTGTGTTTGTTTATCTGTAGGATGCAGGATGTGAAGTTCTAATCCCAAGGGACAAACGCATAGAAACCATCATAATTGATTGCATTAATACACCATAGTGCTTTCATTAGGTCTCATGGTATTACAGGTCTTTACATTATATAGAGTAACTTAGTACTATTGTGTCTTACTATCATATGAAGAAGACTTTTACAGAACTGACTGTGCAAGACAGACAGAAGCCATGTTTTGCCTCTCATCGTGCAAATGTTACAGCATTCAGGGCTGGTTGTCTGGAATAACCTGTGGTCAGTGCAGTCGGAGTAGGATCCAACTCTGGGTATCTAATTAATCTCCACTGTGCCAAGATCTGGAGGACAGATGAGAGTGAGAGAGAGGGAGAGAGAGAGAGAGAACGGGGGGTGCATTACAGCCATCCATGTTTGACAGTAATAAGCAGATAGGTTTTCACATAAATGCTAGCTGACTGTGGTGAACGATGGCATCTGGCACAAGAATCTGAGTGGAGACTGAAGGGGTAGAGAAGTATAGGGAGGCGGGTGAGGGAAGGTGAGCCAGGGTGAGCCAGGGGACTGTTAGTTAGTTAAAGGAGAGAAAATGTCCAGACTCCTTTTCCTCAGACTCTTGTGACATACTGAATACCACTCTATTCAGTGTTCAAAGCTGGGCCAGGGTGATGTGCTGGTTGGTTACCTGGCTCTGAATACTACCCACTGGGCAAAAACTGGTTGAATCAAAGTTGTTTCAACGTAATTTGTCAACGTTTTGTTACATGGAATCTACGTGGAAAATACATTGGATTTGAAAAAAGTAATCAACTGTTGTTTTGAAGGTGAAATTTCAACCACATGATTATGTTGTCATGGTAACTACATGTCAACATAATCAAATCATGTATAAAATATGTTGAGTTTGTAACTTTTTTGGGGCTCCCGAGTGGTGCGGTTGTCTAATGCACTGCATCTCAATGCAAGAGGCATCAGTACAGTCCCTGGTTTGAGAAACATAGCTGTTAATATACCTCTTTGGGCTAGACGTGCCGCTAGCGACCCACCTCGACAACATCCGATGAAATAACAGAGCGCGAAATTCAAAATACAAAAATCGTAATATTAAACATTCATGAAAATACAAGTGTCATACATCATTGAAAAACTTAACTTCGAAAGCACACCATGTGATTATCTGAGGACAGCGCCCCGCCTACAAAAGCATTAAAACATTTTCCAAACCAGCAGAGGCATCACAAAAGTCAGAAATAGCGATAAAATAAAATCTTCCTCTGTTTGCAATCCTAAGGGTCCCAGCTATAGACCCAGAGGATACACAGAGAAACATAGCTGTTAATTTAAGGCCCTGCCACTGAAACAGACCTGGAGGATACACAGAGAAACATAGCTGTTAATGTAGACCCTGCCACTGAAACAGACCTGGAGGATACACAGAGGAACATAGCTGTTAATGTAGGCCCTGCCACTGAAACAGACCTGGAGGACACACAAAGAAACATAGCTGTCAATGTAGGCCCTGGCACTGAAACAGACCTGGAGGATACACAGAGGAACATAGCTGTTAATGTAGGCCCTGCCACTGAAACAGACCTGGAGGACACACAAAGAAACATAGCTGTTAATGTAGGCCCTGCCACTGAAACAGACCTGGAGGATACACAGAGGAACATAGCTGTTAATGTAGACACTGCCACTGAAACAGACCTGGAGGACACACAAAGAAACATAGCTGTCAATGTAGGCCTTGGCACTGAAACAGACCTGGAGGACACACAAAGAAACATAGCTGTTAATGTAGGCCCTGGCACTGAAACAGACCTGGAGGACACACAAAGAAACATAGCTGTTAATGTAGGCCCTGGCACTGAAACAGACCTGGAGGATACACAGAGGAACATAGCTGTTAATGTAGGCCCTGGCACTGAAACAGACCTGGAGGATACACAGAGGAACATAGCTGTTAATGTAGGCCCTGGCACTGAAACAGACCTGGAGGATACACAGAGGAACATAGCTGTTAATGTAGGCCCTGGCACTGAAACAGACCTGGAGGATACACAGAGGAACATAGCTGTTAATGTAGGCCCTGCCACTGAAACAGACCTGGAGGATACACAGAGAAACATAGCTGTTAATTTAAGGCCCTGCTACTGAAACAGACCTGGAAAATACACATAGCTGTTAATTTATATTAGATCCAAGATGGCGTAGCAGTCAGATGTCTTTTGTCCTCGTCGTGTCCCATGTATATATTGTGTATATATCTTTTTATATCTTTTTCTTCGCATATATTCTTTTATATTTTTCTTAACTTCAACTTCAACATACTCTCCTGCAATCCGCCTCACCCAATGTGGTATGGATCTGCTATTTTTTTAACTTTTGAACCAGAACCCCCAACAGAAGCTAGCCAGGTAACTAGCTACTAGCTAGTAGTCAGCTAGCCACTGCTAGCGGTCATCAGCTACCTTTAGCCCGGACAACTCTCGCCAGTCTGCACAGCGCGACTAAAACCAGAGCAAATCGGACTTATTTTTCTCCATATCTCCGGATTCCTACCGGAAGGTCTGAACCTTTTCACCTGGATCATCGCAGCTAGCTAGCTGCTATCCGAGTGGCCACTCCTGACTAATGTCTCTGTCCCAAAGCAAGAACAAATTAGCCTGGAGCTAGCCTTTGCTAGGCCCATCTCCCGACTAGTATTGTAGCCCACTCCTTGGGCTACAAGATCTATTTTGCCAATTGGCCTAGACCCCCACCCACCCATCACGACTGGACTACTGATGTAATTCGCCCGAAGGGGTTTTTCAACTGGCTCTTCCGTCGCATCGTCCCCTGAATACCCATTTGCTAGCCTGTTAGCCGCGGCCCGCTAGCTGTCTAGAGAATATCGGACTGTTAGCTTAAGAGGCCAATCGGACAAATTCTTTGGCCACTATACCTATTTTGCCAATTGGCATGGACCCTTTTACAACACGGAGCGCTGCTGATCCACGACGACTGGTCTGCCGACGCAACAGCACGAGGGGGCTACAACTGACTTCTTCCGTCGCGATGTCCCTCTCAGGCCCTTCTGCTAGCTTGCTAGCCCCAGCCCGCTGGCTGCCTGAATTGCCGTGTCTCCGGCCCGCCGAGCCACTCACTGGGCCCCTATGATCACTCTCGCATGCCTCTCCCTAATGTCAATATGCCTTGTCCATTGCTGTTTTGGTTAGTAATTATTGCCTTATTTCAATGTTGAGCCTCTAGCGCTGCTCAATACGCCTTAGCTAACCCTTTAGTTCCACCTCCCACTCATGCGGTGACCTCACCTGGTTTAAATTATGTTTCTAGAGAGAATATCTCTCTCATCGTCACTCAATGCATAGGTTTACCTCAACTGTATTCACATCCTACTATTCCTTTGTCTGTACATTATGCATTGAATCTATTCTACCGTGCCCAGAAACCTGCTCCTTTTACTCTCTGTTCCGAATGTACTAGACGACCAGTTCTTATAGCCTTGAGCCGTACCCTTATCCTACTCCTCCTCTGTTCCTCTGGTGATATAGAGGTTAACCCAGGCCCTGCAGTGCCTAGCTCCACTCCCATTCCCCAGGAACTCTCATTTGTTGACCTCTGTAACTGTAAAAGCCTTGGTTTCATGAATGTTAACATTAGAAGCCTCCTCCCTAAGTTTGTTTTATTCACTGCCTTAGCATACTCTGCCAACCCGGATACTCTGCCAACCCGTGTCTGAATCCTGTCTGAATCCTGGCTTAGGAAGACCACCCAAAACCCTGAAATGTCCATCCCTAACTATAACATTTTCCGACAAGATAGAACTGGCAAAGGGGGCGGAGTTGCAATCTACTGCAGAGATAGCCTGCAGAGTTCTGTCTTACTATCCAGGTCTGTGCCCAAACAATTTGAGCTTCTACTTTTAAAAATCGACCTTTCCAGAAACAAGTCTTTCACCATTGCCGCTTGCGATAGACCTCCCTCTGTCCCCAGCTGTGCCCTTGACACATATGTGAATTGATTACCCCCCATCCATTTTCAGAGCTCGTGCTGTTAGGTGACCTAAACTGGAGCATGCTTAACACCCCGGCCATCCTACAATCTAAGCTAGATGCCCTCAATCTCACACAAATGATCAATGAACCTACCAGGTACAACCCCAAATCCGTAAAAACGGGCACCCTCATAGATATCATCCTAACCAACCTGCCTTCCAAATACACCTCTGCTGTCTTCAACTAGGATCTCAGCGATCAATGCCTCATTGCCGGCGTCCGTAATGGGTCTGCGGTCAAACGACCACCACTCATCACTGTCAAACGCTCCCTAAAACACTTCAGCGAACAGGCCTTTCTAATCGACCTGGCCCGGGTATCCTGGAAGGATATTGACCTCATTCCGTCAGTAGAGGATGCCTGGTTATTCTTTAAAAGTGCTTTCCTCACCATCTTAAATAAGCATGCCCCATTCAAAAAATTTAGAACCAGGAACAGATATAGCCCTTGGTTCACTCCAGACCTGACTTCCTTTGACCAGCACAAAAACATCCTGTGGCGTACTGCATTAGCATCGAGTAACCCCCGCGATATGCAACTTTTCAGGGAAGTTAGGAAGTTAGCACAAACTCCAAAAGGTTATGGGACACTGTAAAGTCCATGTAGAATAAGAGCACCTCCTCCCAGCTGCCCACTGCACTGAGGCTAGGAAACACCGTCACCAACGATAAATCCGCGATAATTGAGATTTTCAATAAGCATTTTTCTACGTCTGGCCATGCTTTCCACTTGGCTACCCCGGTCAACAACCCTGCGCCCCCCACAGCAACTTGCCCAAGCCTCCCCCATTTCTGCTTCACCCAAATCCAGATAGCTGATGTTCTGAAAGAGCTGCAAAATTTGGACCCCTACAAATCAGCCGGGCTAGAAAATCTGGTCCCTCTCTTTCTAAAATTATCAGATTAAATTATTGCAACCCCTATTACTAGCCTGTTCAAACTCTCTTTCGTATCGTCTGAGATCCCCAAAGATGTGAAAGCTGCCTCGGTCATCCCCCTCTTCAAAAGGGGAGACACTCTAGACCCAAACTGCTACAGACCTATATCTATCCTACCCTGCCTTTCTAAGGTCTTCGAAAATCAAGTTAACAAACAGATCACCGACCATTTCGAATCCCACCGTACCTTCTCCGCTATGCAATCTGGTTTCCGAGCTGGTCATGGGTGCACCTCTGCCACGCTCAAGGTCCTAAACAATTTCATAACCACCATCGATAAGATACATTACTGTGCAGCTGTATTCATTGACTTGGCCAAGGCTTTCGACTCTGTCAATCACCACATTCTTATTGGCAGACTCAACAGCCTTGGTTTCTCAAATGACTGCCTCGCCTGGTTCACCAACTACTTCCCAGACAGAGTTTAGTGTGTCAAATCCTCTGGCAGTCTCTATAGGGGTGCCACAGGGTTCAATCCTCGGGCCGACTCTTTTCTCTGTATACATCAATAATGTCGCTCTTGCTGCTGGTGATTCTCTGATCCACCTCTACGCAGATGACACCATTCTGTATACTTCTGGCCCATCTTTGGAAACTGTGTTAACTAACCTCCAGACGAGCTTCAATGCCATACAACTCTCCTTAGGTGGCCTCCAACTGCTCTTCAATGCAAGTAAAACTAAATGCTTGCTCTTCAACCGATCGCTGCCTACACCTGCCCGCCCGTCCAGCATCACTACTCTGGACGGTTCTGAATTAGAATATGTGGACAACTACAAATACCTAGGTGTCTGGTTAGACTATAAACTCTCCTTCCAGACTCACATTATGCATCTCCAATCCAAAATTAAATCTAGAATCGGCTTCCTATTTTGCAACAAAGCATCCTTCATTCATGCTGCCAAACATACCCTCGTAAAACTGACTATCCTACCGATCCTTGACTTTGGCGATGTCATTAACAAAATAACCTCCAAAACTCTATTCAGCAAATTGGATGCAGTCTATCACAGTGCCATCTGTTTTGTCACCAAAGCCCCATAAACTACCAACCACTGCGACCTGTATGTTCTCGTTTAATGGCCCTCGCTTCATATTCGTCGCCAAACCCACTGGCTCAAGGTCATCTATAAGTCTTTGCTAGGTAAAGCCCTGCCTTATCTCAGCTCACTGGTCACCATAGCATGACCCACCCATAGCACGCGCTCCAGCAAGTATATTTCACTGGTCACCCCCAAAGCCAACTCCTGCTTTGGCCGCCTTTCCTTACAGTTCTCTGCTGCCAATGACTGGAACGAACTGCAAAAATCACTGAAGCTGGAGACTCATATCTCCCTCATTAGCTTAAAGCACCAGCTGTCAGAGCAGCTCACAGATCACTGCACCTGTACATAGCCCCTCTGTAAATAGCCCATCCAACTACCTCATCCCTATCCTGTTATTTATTTGATTTCTTTTGCTTCTTTGCACCCCAGTATCTCTACTTGCACATTCATCTTCTGCACATCTATCACTCCAGTGTTTAATTGCTATATTGTAATTATTTCGCCACTATGGCCTATTTATAGCCTTACCTCCCTTATCCTACCTCATTTGCACACATTGTATATAGACTTTTTCTTTTGTATTATTGACTCTGTGTTTGTTTATTCCATGTGTAACTCTGTGTTGTTGTTTGTGTCGCACTGGTTTGCTTTATCTTGGCCAGGTCGCAGTTGTAAATGAGAACTTGTTCTCAA
The DNA here is from genome assembly GCF_029448725.1 of Salvelinus fontinalis. Lineage (NCBI taxonomy): Eukaryota > Metazoa > Chordata > Actinopteri > Salmoniformes > Salmonidae > Salvelinus > Salvelinus fontinalis. Next base: position 38,529,851 of record NC_074666.1, read on the forward strand.
CTAGCCTACCTGGTTAAATAAAGATGAAATATATATATATATTTTAAAAATCCAGGCTTTATCACATCCGGCCGTGATTGGGAGTCCCAGATGGCGGCGCACAATTGGCCCAGCGTCGTCCGGGTTTGGCTGGGGTAGGCCGTCATTGTAAATAAGAATTTGTTCAATCTGGTCTCCCATCCAGGATTTTAACCAAGTCCAGCCTTGCTTAGCTATGATATTTGACAATGACTACCAATGTGCTATCGTGAGAATGATTGCTGAGTGATCTCCACTTAAAAACAAGATAGATTCACTGTTGCAATTGAAGTCATTACAAAGTGGGATTAAAAATAAATCTAAGACTCGGAAATTGCTGTCTCGTCATAGTCAACATCTTGACAACGCTTGAAGAATGTTTAAATGACTAATGGGCAAATATTGCACAATCCAGGTGTGCAAAGCTCTTATAGACTTACCCAAGAAGACTTACAGCTGTAATCTATGCCAAAGGTGTTTCTGTATTGACTCAGGGAGTTGAATACTTATGCAATAACTATGTTTTAGTTTTTAATTTATATTAATCTTTTTTTATTACACATTTTTCTTCAACTTTAACATTACAGAGTATTTTGTGTAGATTGTTGACAAAAAATTACAATTAAATACATTTTAATCCCACTTTGTAACGCAATCAAATTTGAAGAAATCCTAGGGGTCGGAATACTTTTGCAAGACAGTGTATGTTGAATTCACGTCTCCAACTCAACCAAAAATAAAAGGTAAAGAACGGGATTAAGCCAGAGCTCATATGGAACTATCCAAGCAGTAGATACATCTCCTTTAAATGTTGATTTTTGGTTGCATTGTCAACCAAACACAATATTGTAATAAAGTAAATAACCTGAAGTTTAGGCGTTCTTACAAGTTAATGTAACATTCAACCTTAAAATGAGTAACACATCCATGCCCACATTCTGAGGTTACTGTAACTATACATTTCTTCTGATGTAATCATATAAAGTGTGCATGTTTAACGATACCAGGCATATGTCGTCGCATTATGCTGTAATAATCTGTACAGAATCTCGGCCGGAATTGATCACTTCCACCATGTACTTTTAATGTAATCTTAACAGAAATCCATGTCATTTGGTTCCGCTATTAGATGAAGCACAGTGATAACACATTAATCTGTTGTAATAAACTTTGCTGTTCTTGTAAATGGTTGAAAGCGCAGTGGTAGACATTTAGGTGACAACCAAACCAAAAATCAGATATTGTTTCTCCATTGGAATTTGGTTGTGCTTTAAAATGGTTGAACGCATAGCAAAAAACACATTGGAAATTCTACTAACTCTTGGCTGTCTTTTTGAGTGGGTGAATATAGGTTTTAATCTCATTGATCAACGTCTCAACCAAATATTACCCAATTATCCACGTTGAAATGACGAGGTGCCCAGTGAGTAGGCTCTGAATATATTCTCTCTTCTTCCTGACCTAATCTTCAATCAATTTGTGGGTTAGGGATCATTTCATTCATTCATCCTCTCCTCGCCAGTAAAACTAGGACACAGAGAGAAGGGAGGGGGAAACAGAGAGAGAGAATCGGGAGGAAGGAGACCGAGAGAGTATTAGAACAAGGGAATGAGAGAGAGCATGAAAGAGAGAGAGAGTGAGAGGGAAGGAGCGAGAAAAGAGAAAGAGAGGGAGCATGAATTAGCGAGAGGGTTGTTATTCGGCTGATCTTCTGGCGGCTACGGTGGTGGAGTCAGTTTCATGGTGGGGAGGTATCTGACTTGGAAAAGCCTCATGTGAAGGGTCACAGTCAGACTGTCTCCCCGAGAGAACACCCCGACCACAGGCCCTAATACAGCCCTCTCCCGGCCTAACATCAACCCCCATGGGGCCTCATGCGGTCTCCAGATGCAGAGCAGAGGCACACAGTCTCACAAATTCACACACACAGATGTAGACCTACAGATGTCCTGCATAGGCCTTAGCTGCACACATCCACAGGGCTTGAAGACAGCTCCTATATGATATCTATGTAGACATTGTGAATGCAAAAATGACAGGTGAGGGAAGATGCATAGTCCAAAAATGCCCCTCTCATCCCCTCTCTGCCCTACTCTTCCTCTCTCTCGCTCACTCTCTCTCACTCTCTCTGTCTCTCCCCATCTCTGTTTGTCTTTCCCTTTTCCTTACATTCTCTCTGTAAAGTATAGGTTCTGCAGAACATTATGTTGTGACCGCATCTCAGAAATGAGAGGATGATTAGAGAAGTGTAAAGTTCATCCAAACCACCAAGTCCTGTAAGACTACAGTACATCTTTGGTAAACCTCCTAGATGCCTTTCAAGCCAATCCATGCGCTCTGTAATTGCAATGGAGAGGATAAAGATACATTTTCCGTAAATCATAGGACTTTTCTAAACCATCTCCAGGACTTGGATGGTCAATCGTGCTCTGTGAACATGTTTTACTGTAAATTCAGTCAATGGTATGTGTGCCAAACTCTTGCTTAAACATGTAGGTCTCTTAGGATGGTCAAATCCACAGGCATGACCACACACTCGAAAAAAGGAGAAACAAATCCCTTTTTTACTGGGAGAAGGCCGAGCCCCAGTGTCTAGCAGTAGTCCTACTTATGTAATAGCAGTAGTTGTAGTGGGTAGAAGTGTAAATCAGTTGAATGGTGGTATCAGACTGATAGTATACCATGTTAGGACAGCCATGGGAGAAGATAGGATATGGGGGATCAAGGCCCCGTCAGAGAGCTCCCCAGCGTTCCCCTATCAGAGCTAACGTGACTGGATGATGTGCTGCCGTGAGACACAGATACGCATGTAGACTGTGGGCCTAGATTTGAATGTGTGGGGGGCTAAGTAGTTTGAGTTAGTAGTGGTGCGGGAAGGCTGGGAGTTTGAATAAGAGTGGGGCTTATAGAGCTCATAGATTACAGTAGGAAACACTTAAACATCAGAGGTTCCAACTGCACCCTGGACTAGGGTCATTAAGGAAAGACTGAAGGAAAGTGTAGGGTTGGAACGAACAAGTGCTCCTTTAACACTCTCTATACGGCCCTTTGACACACTTTAGACTTAATGGCGTCTAACTAGAGTAAATTCCCTGGGCCCTCCTTCCAAAAATACTTGCAGGCATTACAGGTCACATAGAGATTCTAAATGTACATGTTAGATGAAAATCCGAATGTCAAGTTAAAGTAATCACTTTTTTTGCGCCCACATTTTAAATTGCACTCTCTGGCTTGTTTGGAAAGTTGTGGTTGTCTTGAAGTGTTGTTGTGAATAGGGGTGTGAATGTTGGTCTTCTAGTGATTTATGTCCCCTGGTTCATCTTTTGTCTTTGCAGCTGGAGTTAGATTTTCCCCGTGACTGACTGTCTCCTAGTAACCAACCACACTGTAACTGCCATGGCCTGCTCCATTCTCCATTATTGGCCTTCATCTTGTGGGTTTTGTCCTTTATTGTTCAGGACAGAGACCTAGTGACCCGCAAGCTTCAAATGTGACACAAAGTGATGCATCTTATTCTTGTACAACCACCTGGTGCATCTTCTGTTTAGAGGCTTCTAAAATAAAATCTAGTGTACATTTAACCCTAACCCCTAACCTCTAACCCTAACATCTAAACCCTAACCCCTAACCCTAGGACAAACCGAGAGAGAAAGAGAAAGAAAGAGAGCAAGAGTGAGAGAAATGTTGAGATTATCCCCATTCCTTCCATTCCCCATTTATTTTTTCATAGGGGGAGAGGTATAAATCTTCTCTGGCGGTCAGGGTGACTCCCGTCCCTGAGGTTCATCAGAGTCAGTAGAGATGTGCAGCACTCCACAGCCCTCCTAAACAAGCGTTTCCTTTATGACTTCCCTCTGGAGCTACAATGGCTCAGATCATAATTTAAACCTTTCCTCTCCACTTAACAGCTCTCAGATAAAGAACCAGGGAGGTGGAAAGAGGGTGGAATAGGGGGGAAGTGAGGGGGAACAGGGGTGGCACAGAGCGGCTACCTGAGGAGAGGCGCACTAGAGTCCCACGGGGTCACCCTGAGGGTCACCTGCAAAAAAATCTGTTGGTGGGTGGAATGAAAACATTCCTTCAACCGATGGGTTGGTTTGTGGTTCAAAACAATTATATTGCAGGTCGGAAATGTTATAAATCAAGATAATTGCAAAATGAAGGCATGCTTTTTCCCCCTCCTCTGTGCTGCTGCAGCTGTAGTAGTAGGCAGCCACTCACCTATGCATTGGGTTGCCTAGCAACCGGAGTGAACAACCATGCAGTATTCATGCCTCTGCCCCATGCACACATACTTGAAGTTTGCTATTTTGATTTCAAGGTGGGTTTAACTCTAACCAGATTTCCATCCAACCTGGTTATGCTAGTAAAGTACAAGTTAATATAACATTCAGATAAAAAAAACAGGCCTGATGGAAATAGCTAATTTGCTGGTAAACTTTCCAAATGTCGGCAAAACTAAATATACTAGACAAGGTGGGATATTTTTGTGTCTGTATAATTAATTATGCGAGAAATGGCGGTGGAAACGCCTTTTTTGGCAAATATTGATATAACAACAATAATATCAGAGTAAACTAGGAGTCCCACGTTGATATGTTAACATTTTACAATTATTATGTTAACAAGTTTACAATTGTGTGGTCCTCCCACTATTATTCGGGAAAGCATGCAGTTTATTAGGCTACAGATGAAATAAGTAAGGGATAATCAACGAGGGGCTGCGTTCTATGTAAAACAGTGAACGACGTGGAAGGTGTGTTCGAACTCATAGAGCCCCAAGTTGATTATCCCTTTTATACCATGGCTATAATTGAACACATTTCCTGCTAGAAATGTCTTAATTTGCCGCTAGAAATGTGTTCAACATCCACTGAAGTAGGTAGCAAGTTTACTAGCTGCAGTAGTTGCCGTGTTAACCACACAAACAGACTTGCTAGTTTAGCTAACCAAACCATCAGTCCTAGCTTGCCATTATGAAAATCGAATTCAACAATGACAATAATGTTTTCAAATCGACGTTTGCTTTCCAAAGCAGCACAAACATAGAACATGTAATAATGAACTATAGCCAATGAATTCTACTTTGCAAATATACCCAGCTAGCACAGTGGATCTGGGCTGATTCCAGGCTGAGAGTTGGGGCACTCGGCTGAGAGTCAGACTCAGCTGACGTTATGTGGCCGAGTGTGGGCCACCTTCGGCAGTGTTACTTATGGCTAGGATGCGGGGATTGAGCTCGGCCGATTCCCGGTGTGAGTTATCTGGACAAAATGCATTACTTGGGGCTCGGGCTAATTCCGGTGTGAGTTATCTGTCCCAAATGTATTATTTAGGGCTCGGGCCGATTGTGGCTACTCTCTGGCAGATGATTACAAGGGCTGCATTATATAATTAACATTTAAATAATTATTTATTTTTCCATATTTTCTCATTGTTTCTGTGATCAAAAAATGCAATTTAAATTTAAATTAAATTATTTAAGAGTCCTGTTTAAGTAGTAATTTAATCCTCCGACACATCGACCTTTACCTCTCCCGAGGCCGTATAGGAGTTGCAGCGATGTGACAAAACAATTGGATATGACAAAAAGGGGGTTAAAAAATATATATATTATAAAAAATGTTTGTGGATGGGTACATACAAATGCATGTATAAAATGTATAATAGTAATATTTAAAATGACTAAATCGGGTAGTTTTGTATACGTTTATTAAAATTTGCGTCGGGCCGCATCTGAGGGGATTCTGGTAAGATGCCGGCAAAGTTGCCTGAATTCCGGTAGATGGAAATGGCCCCATGTACTTGGGCCGATTCTGGGCAGTCATTCATTTTGATTCAGGGCCGAGTCCAACACGCGATTCTGGGCTGATTCAATCAGTTCCGTCGCTTCTGGGACGATTCCTCATTGCTAGCTGGGTACTGTGCGTTATTTAAGCAATAAAGCCAGAGGATGTATGTTATATGTCCAATATACCATGGATAAGGGCTGTTTTTATGCACGACGCAACGCAGAGTAAAAATGTATGTTTTGTCATACCCGTGGTATACGGTCTGATATACGACGTCTGACAGCCAATCAGCATTCAAGACTCGAACTACCCAGTTTATAAAGGGAATGACAAAACATTTATTTGTACTGCTCTAATTATGTTGGTAACCTGTTTATAATAGCAATAAGGGCACCTCGGGGTTTTGTGATATATGGCCAATATACCATGGCTAAGGGCTGTTCGTAGGCACGAAGCAACGCGGAGTAAAAATACATGTTTTGTCATACCCGTGGTATATGGTCTGATATACCACATCTGTCAGCCAATCAGCATTCAGGGCTTGACCTACCCAGTTTATAAAGGGAATTATACAGTACCAGTCAGAAGTTTGGACACAACTACTCATTCAAGGGTTTTTATTTATTTTGACTATTTTCTAAATTGTAGAATAATAGTGAAGACATCAAAACTAGGAAATAACACATATGGAATCATGTAGTAACCAAAAAAGTGTTAAACAAATCAAAAAATATTTTATATTTTTCAAAGTATCCACCCTTTGCCTTGATGACAGCTTTGCACACTGTTTGACGTGCCTGTAAGTTGGCCGTTTTTGGCTAGGTAGCAAGAAAGGGATAAGAACGTTGCCAGCCAGTATGGCAATGGAACATTTAGAATGAACAACTGGGTTGTGTCCATAGATACAGAACAAAAAGACTGAATGACTGGGTTGATAGAACGAACGACCCTAGGTCTGTGTCGGGACTATATCTTGTGGAAGGATGAAATAGCATGAATAAATTCATCAAAATAACGTTTTTAATGAAAATATGTCAATCATGAATATATGTCAATCATTATTTGAATATGTTGGTAACCCGTTGTATAAAAGTGATAATGCCCTCGAAGCCGGTGTTTGGAGGATATATTGGCACGGTTTGACGGCCTTCGACTTTGTCTCAGGCATAACAACACGGTGCCAATATATCCTCCAAACACTGGCTTCGAGGGCTTTGTCACTTAAATGGACTTCACAGGGTGGTGAAAGTGCACTGTGATGAGCTTGATGCTCCTTTCCAATAAATATTGAGGGTCTTATTCTGGTGACATGATGATCGATGCTGTTTGACAAATAAAAATAATGTTGCTCTTTTGTCCATAATAATCTCATAATGTAGGCTATACCGGCACTGTATCTACGAGCTGTTGGCTAGAGCGTCCGTGCCAAGACCTATAGCCTTTAACGCAAAATGTTTTGCGACAAAACCATTGAAAATGGAAACCCATTTAACTTTTATTCGGTACATAGGAATTTAACCGCAAAAGTTATTTGAATGTGTAGTATGTCATCACACACAGCCTTTTATCCACAACAAGTCAATTTGATGGAAACTAGTTGGGAAATGCGCATATTGTGTTTATGCAGATTTTTGAATATTCACATGAAAGTCTGTCAACAATTGGATGGAAATCTAGCTATTGATGATTCCCTTTCTTTTGCCTAGAAATATCCACACTTACCAATAATTACTTTTGGTAGCTATTTTCAGCAGACAGAGTGTCACACCCTGATCTGTTTCCCCTGTCTTGTGCTTGTCTCCACCCCAATCCAGGTTTTGCCCATTTTCCCCATCATCCCCTGTGCATTTATACCAGTGTTTTCTGTTTGTCTGTGGCCAGTTTGTCTTGTTTCGTCAAGCCTACCAACTTGTTTTTTCCCGTACCCCTGTTCTCTTTCGTCCCCGTTCTCTAGTTCTTCCAGTTTTGACGTTTCTGCCTGCCTTGACCGTTAAGTACCTTACTCACTCTAACCTGGATTACTGACCTCTGCATGCCCTTGACTTGTCGTCTGCCTGCTTTGTTAATAAACAACTGTCTGCATCTGTGTCTTATCCATCTTGGTCTTATCCATCTGGGTCTTATCCATCTGGGTCTTAACAGAGAGAGATTATTATTCCCAAGATATACAGCAAATGCTCTGGGAAACAAACAGAAACCTGAAAACACCATCCAACCTGGAACTCAGACTGAATGCTAAGGCTACCAAGCTTGCTAGGACAAAGAGATACAACTGCAATTAGCACTGACATGTGAAGCGAGAGGTGTCAAAGCCTTTGAGCCCAACAAATGTCAGGCTACCCAACCAACATCCAGAGGCCTTGAAGCCCCCTCCTGCTGTTCAGAGACTGGCATTTTTTACAAGAAATCTGCCTCCAGAAAATAAAGCTTCTCCCAAGTGCCTGCTGCACTGCTGCTTGGATTCCACCTGGTGATCTGTTCATCGTCTGCCCTTGATCGATCCCCCCCCCCCCCCCCTTCCTCTCTTCCGAGCTTTCGCTCGCTCCCAGCACACAGGCACTGTTGGGGCCAATGACTCTGAACTTACAATGGCTAGCCTCAAGTCGTTATATATAGCATTTTTTTCTTGTGCATTTTGCAATTTTGCTGTTTGCCTCATGACTCCTGCATGCTTTGTTGACTACGAACTTTCTTTACCCAACAGTGGACTCTGACTCTCTGTTTGTAACACAGACTTTTGGCCTCCCATCCCATTCTAACCACCTCTCGCCGGCTTGGTATTCATGTTACCTGATGAAATTGCTGTACAATATGATCTTGTTGCTATCTGATGCACATTCAGAAGTCATAAATCAGCACTGCAGAGCTTTCCCTGTCCTATGCCGTGCCTTGATTGTATTACTGTTGATGATATCTGGAAATGTGCATGTACACCCTGGCCCGTCTACTGTAGCTAGCCCCAATTCTTACTTGTGCTCTGATATCTGCTTCACTGATTTCTGCTCTCGTAAAATCCTGGGTTTTCTGCACGTTAACACTAGAAGCTTATTACCTAAAATGGATCAATTGAAAGTGTGGGTTCACAGCTCCAATCCAGATGTTTTGGTCATTACTAAGATGTGGTTAAGGAAGAGTGTTTTTAATACGGATGTTAACCTTTCTAGTTATAACCTTTTTCGGCAAGACAGATCTTCCAAAGTGGCAATCTTTACCAAGGATCACCTTCAGTGTCTCCGCCAAGTCTGTCTCCGCCAAGTCTGTCCCCAAACAATTTGATTTGCTGGTTTTAAGTATGAAACTTTCTTTTTTTTCTTTTTTTTTCTTTAATTTTTATCCCATTTTCTCCCCAATTTTCGTGGTATCCAATCGCTACTAATTACTACCTTGTCTCATCGCTACAACTCCCGTACGGGCACGGGAGAGACGAAGGTCGAAAGCCATGCGTCCTCTGAAGCACAACCCAACCAGCCGTACTGCTTCTTAACACAGCGCGCCTCCAACCCGGAAGCCAGCCGCACCAATGTGTCGGAGGAAACACCGTGTACCTGGCCCCCCTTGGTTGGCGCGCACTGCGCCCGGCCCGCCACAGGAGTCGCTGGAGCGCGATGAGACAAGGATATCCCTACCGGCCAAACCCTCCCTACCCCGGACGACGCTATGCCAATTGTGCGTCGCCCCACGGACCTCCAGGTCGCGGCCCGCTGCGACAGAGCCTGGGCGCGAACCCAGAGACTCTGGCCACCCGGGAGGCCCCAAGTATGAAACTTTCAAATAGCTCTTTGTTGACTGTTGCTGGGTGCTATTGTCCTCCATCAGCACCGGCCTGTACCCTACCTGCCCTAAGCTCTCTCCCGGCCCCTTACACTAAGTCTGAATTTGTCCTGCTTGGTGACCTAAACTGGGACATGCTTAAACCACCTGACCAAGTCCTAAAGCAATGGGACTCCCTAAATCTTTCTCAGATTATTACCAATCCCACAAGGTATGACTCCAAACACCCAGAAAAGGCTACTCTTCTTGGTGTTATCCTCACAAATAATCCTGATAGGTATCAGTCTGGTGTTTTCTGTAATGACCTTAGTGATCACATCATCATTTTACAGCTTGTTTTCATAATGGCTGCTCAGTGAAACGATCTGTCCTGATTTGTCATAGACACTTGCTAAACAACTTTAATGAGCAAGCCCTCATTCATAAACTGGCCTCTGTAAAATGGTAAAGAATCAGCTTGATCCCCTCTGTCGAAGACGCTTGGTCCTTCTTTTTTGATATTTTCAGTGGTATTGTTAATAAACACGCCCCCATAAAGAAAATGAGAATTTAAAACAGGTTCCGCCCCTGGTTCGACCGTGATCTGGCAGAGTTACTCCACCTCAAGAATTCCATTTGGCGAAAGGCTTGGCACACGCATACTCAGGCTGACTGGCTCTCGTTCAGACAAATGATAAATAAGTGCACTCCTTCCAGGCTATCCGGAAGGACAAAGTTAGTTACTTTAACAGTTCTCTCTCTGTGGGTCTAACCCCAAGAAGTTCTGGAAAACGGTTAAAGACCTGGAGAATAAACCCTCCTCCTCACAGCTGCCCATGTCCCTAAAAGTTGATGATGTGGTTGTTACTGACAAGAAGCACATGGCTGAGCTCTTTAATCACCACTTCATTAAGTTAGGATTCCTATTTGACTCAGCCATGCCTCATTGCCCGTCCAACATTCCTCATCTCCCACCCCTTCTAATGCGACTATCCCCGATGCTTCTCCCTCTTTTTCCCCTGCCCCGCTACAAAGTTTCTCCTTGCAGGCAGTCACTGAGTCCGAGGTGCAAAAAGAGCTCCTGAAACTTGACCCCAAAAAAACATCTGGGTCAGATAGTTTAGACCCTTTCTTCTTTAAGGTTGCTGCCCCTATCATCGCCAAGCCTATCTCCAAAATTTTTAACCTGTCTCTCCTTTCTGGGGAGGTTCCCATTGCTTGGAAGGCAGCCACGGTTCGTCCTTTATTTAAACAGGGAGATGAAGCTGATCCTAACTGTTATAGGCCCATTTCTATTTTGCCCTGTTTATCAAAAGTGTTGGAAAAACTTGTCAATAGTCAACTGACTGGCTTTCTTGATGTCTATAGTATTCTCTCTGGTATGCAATCTGGTTTCCGCTCAGGTTATGGATGTGTCACTGCAACCTTAAAGGTCCTCAATGATGTCACCATTGGCCTTGATTCTAAGCAATGTTGTGCTGCCATTTTTATTGACTTGGCCAAAGCTTTTGATACGGTAGAGCATTCTACTCGTTATGGCGCACACCTGTCACCATCGTTATGCGCATCAGCGTATAATGACACTCACCTGGACTCCACTACCTCTTCCATGGGGTGGCAGGGTAGCCTAGTGGTTAGAGCGTTGGACTCGTAACCGAAAGGTTGCAAGTTTAAATCCCCGAGCTGACAAGGTACAAATCTGTCGTTCTGCCCCTGAACAAGGCAGTTAAGCCATTGTTCCTAGACCGTCATTGAAAATTAGAATTTGTTCTTAACTGACTTGCCTAGTTAAATAAAGGAAAAAATACCTGCCCTTTATATGTCACTCCCTTTTGTTTCTTTCCCAGACGTCATTGTTTCTGTATCGGTGTGCTGTTCATGTTTCTTGCTGTGTTCGTTTATTAATTAAATGTATTCACTCCCTGAACTTGTTCCCGACTCTCAGCGTACATCGTTACACTACCTTAACCTTGTTCTGAACACCTCCAAAACAAAGGTTATGTGGTTTGGTAAGAAGAATGCTCCTCTCCCCACAGGTGTGAATACTACCTCTGAAGGTTTAGAGCTTGAGGTAGTCACCTCATACAAGTACTTGAGAGTATGGCTAGACAGTACACTGTCCTTCTCTCAGCACATATCAAAGCTGCAGGCTAAAGTTCAATTTAGACTTGGTTTCCTCTATCGTAATCGCTCCTCTTTCACCCCAGCTGCCAAACTAACCCTGATTCAGATGCTAGATTACGGAGACATAATTTATAGATCGGCAGGTAAGGGTGCTCTCGAGCGGATAGATGTTCTTTACCATTCGGCCAAAGCACACACATCCCTGGGTCGCTCGTCTTTTCAGTTTCCTGCAGCTAGCAACTGGAACGAGCTGCAACAAACACTGAAACTGGATAGTTTTATCTCAATCTCTTCATTCAAAGACTCAATCATGGACACTCTTACTGACAGTTTTGGCTGCTTTGCGTGATGTATTGTTGTCTCTACCTTCTTGCCCTTTGTGCTGTTTTCTGTACCCAATAATGTTTGTACCATGTTTTGTACTGATACCATGTTGTGTTGCTACCATGTTGTTGTCATGTTGTGTTGCTACCATGCTGTGTTGTCATGTGTTGCTGCATTGCTATGTTGTTGTCTTAGGTCTCTCTTTATGTAGTGTTGTATTGTCTCTCTTGTCGTGATGTGTGTTTTCCCTATGTTTATATATATATATATATATGATTAGCTGTTAGCTGGCTTGGAGGCAGAAGCTGTTCAGAAGCCTTTTGGACCTAGACTTGGCGCTCCGGTACCGCTTGCCGTGTGGTAGCAGAGAGAACTATCTATGACTAGGATGTCTGGAGTCTTTGGCAATTTTTAGGGCCTTTTGTAGCCCTCACTGCAGAGCTCCTAAAACCCCACCCATGCTCCACAACCACAGCCACAGCCACCATCGCCCTTACCCCAGCCTATATTTTATATATATATATATATATATATATATTGTTTTTTTATCCCAGCCCCGTACCCACAGGAGGGCTTTTGCCTTTTGGTAGGCCGTCATTGTAAATAAGAATTTGTTCTTAACTGACTTTCCCAGTTAAATAAAGGTTAAATAAAATAAAAATAATCAACCCTGAGTCCTGATACAGAGCGGCAATTCAGATTGGATTTTTGCATATTTTTACATCTTTGCTGCAGATAATACTGCAGCAAAAAGGAGCACATTTTGAAGGGGAGAGCATGTGTTGGGGGACATAGAGACAGTTTGATAAAAGACGGATTAAGGAAAGAAAACATTCTTCATAATCATTAATTTACACTACTGCTTTTGGGTAAAGTATATCTACTACTTGAAAAGAAAGTTGACATACAGACAAATGAATTGTATGCAGGGAAGGGGAATATCATTCTGTCTGGAGTCATAAAAACAATTAGCTAAATGCATTTATGTTATTGGTGGGTAATGGGTCGAATCTCGAAACAATTGTATTTGGGTTGGGTCGAGTTGCGGAGAAAAATCTGTCTTGATGACGATGTCGGGTGGGTCTCGGAATTTATATGGCCGGCACAGGAAGGGTGCGGCTCCAAAAAGCTGACCCGTGCAGGACTCTAGGCTGGGGTAAGGGCGATGGTGGCTGTGGCTGTGGTTGTGGAGCGTGGCTGGGGTTTTAGGAGCTCTGCAGTGAGGGCTACAAAAAAAGGCCCTAAAACGACTCCTGCCACCCTAGTCATAGATAGGTCTCTCTGCTACCGCACGGCAAGCGGTACCAGAGCGCCAAGTCTAGGTCCAAAAGGCTTCTGAACAGCTTCTGCCTCCAAGCCATACGACTGCTGAACAGCTAATCAAATGACTACCCGGACTATTTGCATTGACCCCCACCCCCCCCACTTTTTTTTACACTGCTGCTACTCGCTGTTTATTATCTATTTTCTATGCATAATCCCTTTACCCCTACCTACATGTACATATTACCTCAATTACCTATACTAACCTGTACCCCCACACATTGACTCGGTAACGGTACCCCCTGTATATAGCATCGTTATTGTTATTTTATTGTTGCTCTTTTATTTTTTACTTTAGTTTATTTAGTAAATATTTTTTCTTAACTCTTATTTTTCTTAAAACTGCATTGTTGGTTTAGGGCCTGTTGTAGTCGACGAATGTGATAAATACAATTTGAAGACAGGAGCTGGAGCTGGGAGCTCAGTCTGGAGTGGGCCTTGGGTTCTGGATTTAGGGTCTATCTTGGGGCTCTAGGACTGGTGCTTTGGAGTGTGGCTGGGCCTCCGTGTCAGGGTCTTTGGGTTTAGGGACTCCTGAGTAAGGCCTATGGGGCTATACCCGGTTCTGGAGAGTTGCCTGGGCTTCCGTGTCTAGGGGTTCCACAGGTTTAGATTTAGGGGCTGCAGGGTGGGCTTGTGGTGGCCCTGGGCCCTGGGAGGAAGGCAGACTGGCTGTGCAGGCCAGGTGGGTGATAATGAGAAAGCCGTTTGCTTTTACAGTGGAGTAATATGGCCACGGCACTCCCATCCTGCCCCTGTCACGGCGCTGCGAGGGCGGCTGCCAACGGGCCGGCTGGGAAGTGATTAAGTTTTTAGGGAGCTGGCTCATAGATATAGGGGTTAGAGGGTAAGGACAGGGGATTTATAGGCCTATAAATTACACTCAGACGTCTTCCTCCTCTGGCGCCCCCTACTAAAACCCCTCTCCTTATCAGGGCGTCCCTGATAATATAGCCTACCTCACCACTTTCTTAAGAGAGAAGGAAGGAGGGAAGAAGGGAAGGGGGGAGGTTTTAGAGGAGAGAGAGAGCTGAGGAAGCGGAGGCCCCCGGTCTGAAAGCATGCTTTGTGCAGTATGGCACCGTTTTTCTCCAACAGTAGCCCGTCTCACACACACACACAACACACACCGACATACACACACAGCGGAGGGACTGTGTGAGAGGAAGAGAGAGCACTGCAATCATTCACCCTGACAGATTATTGTGACCTTAGTGCATGTCACTGACACATGATTCTAACAGCCACGGCTTGTATAAGGCTTAGCTACTTCCTGCCTGTACACACACACACACACACACACACACACACACACACACACACACACACACACACACACACACACACACACACACACACACACACACACACACACACACACACACACACACACACAGCCCCTGGTGGAGATGAATGTGGAGTACTGAAATGCAAACTGCACTGTGTGTGTGTGTGTGTGTGTGTGTGTGTGTGTGTGTGTGTGTGTGTGTGTGTGTGTGTGTGTGTGTGTGTGTGTGTGTGTGTGTGTGTGTGTGATGCGACATTTAGCACTGTGTTTATGCATATTCACTATCTGCCTTGATAGTTAACAGCATAACTATCCACATAGATGGACAGTGTGGGTTTCAGTACGAAAACCAGCTCTCCTGATGCTTTGAGTTGTGACATACCTACAAAATACCATTTAATGATGGAGACGTTGAACCACTACCTCAAACATCTCAGTCAGAAGAGTCAACTGTATTAACCTAACTGAAGCTCAGTTCTACACACACTGAGGCCACTTTACACTCAGTGGCAAGCAGGCAGCGCAGGGCTATTTTCATCATTAAAGCCTGGGGGTTGGAGCGCCCACCGTGGGTGTGTGATACCACGCAGATTAAAGGGAGAGCATTGAGGCCAGTGTATTTGTGGGCAGGGCACACGACGCACAGGAACTCGCAGGGGCTTTGACGCAGGGGCACCACACAGAGATCTGAGCGCTTGTGGTTGGTCCTCACTGGGGGAAGCAGCTTTGCCAAGCACACCGAGTGCTGCTGGACCTCAGCCCAGAGCCCTCATCCCCACATCATCACGCCAGCCAGCCTCAGCCACCTCCATCTACTCCCCCTCTCCCTCTCTCTATCTTTAACCCTCTCTGTCACTCTTTTTACCTCTCTGGCCCCTGTTCCTCTCTCTCCCTCCCAGCCTCTCTCTCTAACTAAGAGTGCTCTATTGACTTACTAAGGGCTCCTTTCAGCAAAGCTGCATGTCTGTGGGCCTCTTTAAGCACTCTGCGTCTCCAGTGAGGGGTCTTTGAGTGTGAGCCCACCGAAAACGTTTTTGGATCCCTGTAGGGTTGGTGAAAGGCCTACTGAATCGTATGGCTGTTGGTATAAATAGTTCAGGCATACTACTTCTGTGTGGGAGATCGGTCAGATACTCAAGTCACGGTGGGGGACACAGAAGCACAAAAAGCATCTATGCAGTGTGCACTCCGTAGGCCAAATATATAAAGGTTGCTACTGTAGCTATGATATTGAGATATTTGATGTGTATCGTTGAGAGCAGTATGTTTACTTGTGTTAATTCATGCTGTTGGGCTGTACAGTCTTACACACAGATTCCCTCAACTTGCTCCAATAAGAAACTGTAGGACGTTTATAAATGGAAGAAAAAAGACACTCACCAGTCATATCACAGACCCAACAAAACTATTTACTGTATTAATTGGTATAATCTTAAAGATGCACTCTCAAACTTTCATATAATTTCAGACAGAAGTTTTGAAAGTGGTGCTCACGAGCCAAAACGGGTCACCATTTTGTGTACTACTGTACGTCATCCAATTGTGTACAACAACATCCATTTCATTTGATATGGTACGAATTTTGCAATTCATATGACATCATGCAAATGTTGCAATTCGTGTGATATGTTACGAAACCATTTGTGCAACATGTAACCAATTTCTTGTGCTTAAAAACCCAGAGTGCATCTTTAATTGGGGTACTTCCCTTTCTCTCTTCAGGCATCACCCTCTGAGGTCCCAGGTGTTGTGAGAGAAAGAGACCTATTCACCAGATTATCTGCGACCCTTGACCTCCAGGTAGTGTGCAACAGGGCTTGTTGAAACACTCCTGGACTGAGAGGGAGAGTGGGATCTTTCTCTCCTCACAGAGCAAACAGAACCAGGCCCTAAAACATTACCTAAAACACAGAGCACAGGGAACTACAGATCACATGGTTGTAAGTCCTCCTCACAGTCTTCTTTGTATTTTTTAAAATGTTAAAATTCATTTCACCTTTATTTAACCAGGTAGGCCAGTTGAGAACAAGTTCTCATTTACAACTGCGTCCTGGCCAAGATAAAGCAAAGCAGTGCGACAAAAACAACAACACATAGTTACACATAAACAAACGTACAGTCAATAACACAATAGAAAAATATATGTACGGTGTGTGCAAATGTAGAAGATTAGGGAGGTAAGGCAATAAATAGGCCATAGAGGCGAAATAATTACAATTTAGCATTAACACTAGAGTGATAGATGTGCAGATGATGATGTGCAAGTAGAGATACTGGGGTGCAAAAGAGCAAGAAGATAAATAACAGTATGGGGATGAGGTAGTTGGGTGTGCTATTTACAGACTGACTGTGTACAGGTACAGTGATCGATAAGCTGCTCTGACAGCTGATGCTTGAAGCTAGAGAGGGAGATATAAGTCTCCAGCTTCAGTGATTTTTGCAATTAGTTCCAGTCATTGGCAGCAGAGAACTGGAAGGAAAGGCGACCAAATAAAGTGTTGGCTTTGGGGATGACCAGACTGAACAACCATTTAGAATTGTTCAGGATCATACCCTGTTCCATAAATATGTGCCCCAATGTGGCCCAGTGAGAGATAGAGCAGATGAGGGGGAGAAGGGCTGTTTATTGCTGAGAGCTACCTTGGCAGGAAGATAAGAGCTGAGGTATGTCCTCTCACCTTCCTCTCCAGGCCAGGGCACCAGGGCAGAGCAGACCCTCCAGGCCTGATAACTCCAAATGCTTTGATCCATGGCCCCGGATGGAGCAGGATCTGAGGAGGAGAGAGAGGAAGAAGGGATTGAGAGTAATTGAGAGAGGGAGAGGGAGAGAAAAGTGATTTAGAGGAACGGCTTGGGGAGTTGGATAGTGTATCACAGAGCCCCAAAATGGAGGGATCAGGGCACATCACACAGAGGAGAGAGAAACACGCTCACACACACACATTCACGGAAAACATGCCACATGGCTCTGAATTCCTCTGTCATGCTCTCCTCTTTAGCATAGCATTCTCCTTATGCGTTAGCTGCTTCTCAGCCACTCCAAAAACACTTTTCCACATCCCAGGGGAGGGATGTTGAATGGGGGGATGAAAGATTGTGGAGGGCGGGGAGCTAGGAGGAAGAGAGGGAAAAGGAAGGGCCGCCCTACAATGTTGTAACTCAGTGGAGGGAGAGAGCGACCAGCAGCCTGTCTGTCTCCATCTCTCCCCCGGCTTAAATTGGAAACACAAATGGACTTCAGATACGACAGAACAGAGATATACAACGTCACAGCAGCCAGAGCAGCCACTTGCACAACAGTTTTGCTTCCGTCCCTCTCCTTGCCCCAACCTGGACTTGAACTAGGGACAGATCAACAACTGCCTCCCACGAAGCATTGTTACCTATCGCTCCACAAAAGCCCCGGTCCTTGCAGAGCAAGGAAAACAACTACTTCAAGGTCTCAGAGCGAGTGACGTCACTGATTGAAATGCTACTAGTGCGCACCGCTAACTAGCTAGACATTTCACAGCGGTTACACATACATACACACTGGGGATGTAAACCACAAACACCACGGCACCGCCGCACTGTGACCATATCTCAACCAGGACACCAACTAGGAGTCCAGGACAACCTTTACACGGAAGTTCACGGTGCCCTGAACAGGCTATCTGTGACCTGGCACTTCCGTTACACAATGCTTCCATATCATTCAATGCATTTGCCCAATTCCATTTCCATAGTGAGGAGCGGCAGCATCAAGGATCGGTTCCTCAGCCAATAGATAGGAGGGGAAGGGAGGATAACAATGGCGGAAATAAATAATAAAGTTGTTTAGAGGTTAAGCAACTGGCTAGCTAGTAAGAAGGTAGGTCATTATGTGGTACACAGTAAACAGTCAAGGATTTCAGGAAAGGGAAAGGGAACCGAAATATGTCTCCCACATTTAACCCAACCCCTTTAAATCAGAAAGGGAAGGACAATATTTGTAAGGTTCAGCTTCAGGGACACCGCTAAAGAAATTTAGCACAAACACTGAATTGAATATTATTTCAATGAGCAACTAGAATCTACGATATGATTATATGAATCATCATCTGAGTGTGTGTGTTTGATTGAAGTGGACATTTAGCAGGTTAGATTGTTTTCATATGTTTGTTTAGTGTACATGACATTGATACCAAACTATGACAGTTTGTTTTGGAGCAGGTTTCACTTTTGGCCTGCAACTACTCATCCTACTGTGAACTTTTATCCACCTCACCCTAGTTTCTCATTGTTTCATATGACACAAGACTTTGTTGAATTACACATTGTAAATACACGTGTTTCAATGTCCCCTGGATATGTGGATGGGTTATTGACTGTGGTTGTGAGTTGTTTTTTTCACACCATGGTGTGGCAGAAGGTTTGGTTTGCCACACTGACCTGCTCCATGGGCTATTGTTTCCTGGTCTGTTGGATCATGGGAGATGGTCATGTGCCGGGTTACTGAATAACCAGGGCAGATCGACCTCAAGAGCACTGTAACACTATATACCAAAACAACACCACTGGCCTTCTGGTTGAGGCTGACCCAAGGCCAAATTCAGCAGAACTGTAAGGTCAGTCATGTTATACGGTGTCCATATTAGGACAGCCTTAAACACAAAGGGTGCTTCATGTGAGTGAGCTACTGAGGTCTAGATGAATGAAATTACAACTGTTATGCAATTAAAGAAACGAGAACTTGTGATAAGTCAAGTGATTAAAACAAGAATGTAATTCTCTCGTCTAGTCGATGCTGTTTCATCACAGCTGAGGCTGTTTATTATACATTTATTTAGATTGCTGTACTTGGGTTGTGTAATCGTTGTAAACATTTTATAATGTCCAGAGTGCACTCAAATGTATATTTAACAATGGATACAGTGCAGGCAGCTGTGCATGTTACTGCAGTTCACGGATGTATGAATTAGCAAGCCTTATAATACATTCATGAGGTAAGAATATTCCAGGATTCAAATCAACCTACTTCTCCTTCGCAACTGACCGTATTCTTTCCCTTTTTCTCAAGAAGATGTTTTTGTGACCTGTCAAGGAGGGGAAAATCTCCTCTGCAATGTTTAACAAACAAATACTGAGCTTATGTGTGAGTGGGGCCGGATCAGGCTGACAAGCATACATGAACTCTGTTCTCCTTCAACCTGACCCCGCCTGCTTGCCATACCTCAGACCAGACTAGACCAGCTGTGTCATTACTATTGATCTTTACCTCTCAGACTCAGACAGAGAACAAACTCCCTCTCATTCTTCTCATATCATTACTGTCTGTGGTGTGGGGTGTCTCCGCCACTTCCATGGACGTGTGTATCCACATCAGCTACATAATTGATCAGAACCCATGATTTCCCAATTAGGGAATCAGCTCTCTTTATCAACACACCGCCTCTGGTAATTAGCATAATAACCTGCTCCCTTTAAAGTTCTCCCTCTTATTCTAATGTGTGGCGTACTGAATCCCTGTTCATCTAGGAGTAGGACAGCGCTCTCCAAAAGCTAGATGCCATTTATTTATCATTAACATGCACAGTCACATTTCAGTGGCAGGCCTTCATCAGTTTCAACTGTGATGACACAGGAGTGGACCACCAAGGAAGAGGAGGAAGGAAGGAAGTGTCCAATAGGATCTTCCTACAGGATGTTTGTGGTGACCTCTGAAGATGAACCTGTGAAGTGTGGAGTGAGTTGGCCAGATAACGTAGCTTGGTCAGCGACTCAGCCGGACGTTGTGTAAGAAGTGCACTTTAGCAGTTACTGAAGAGTACTACTGAGTCTTTCCAGAGTGCTGCTTGACCACAGAGACGGCCTGTTAGTAACTCACCCAGGATAACGCTCCCTTTGTGAGGCTCCAAGATGGCTCCACTTTGAGGAGGGTCAGAGTGCAGCCCACCAACCACCCCCCTACCCGCCAGCCCATCAACCACCTTCTCATACCACACACATTTAAACTCATGCTCACACACACACTCAATCTCACACGTACACATGCATCCCTCTCTCTCAGTGCCCCCTGACAGGAAAAATAAACTTGACCCGCGTATCCTGGCGAGCCGTGACCCCCACCACCTCGGTAACACCCTCCCCTCCATCCCTCCACCCCTCCTTTCCCCCACTCCTCCATCCTTATCCTCACAGTGTCCACTACTCTCCTCTGTGCCACATTCCACAGCCCCCCCAGGAGAACCTGTTTACCCAGGTGGCCCATACCTTCCCTCATCTAGCCCACACTGCAAGAGGATTGGATGACACAGTGGATAGGGCTCCTATTTATCACACTGTCGATTAGTTTTTTTAAACATAAAATGCTCACATTAGCACCGATAAGATAAACCTTACTAATCAATGGATTTTGAATGAATAGCATAGTGTAATCAATGACTTGGCTTGCGGATGTAGAGTATAACACGATAATAACGCCCTTAGCTGTGGCAGTGATGTAAAAAACACACATACGTCTCAATCGATCCATTCATCAAAAGGGCCAGGTCTGTCTGTGTGTTAGCGACTATGGCCAACGCTAACCTAATAAAGGCAGGGCTCTTTTCTCCCACTATTCCTGTCTGGAGGCCTCTGTTGAATAATATCCAATCTAATAACTGTAGCAAGCCAGAGGGGCTTAAGCTGAACACAATATTTTTTATAACTTTCCATATCCCTGTCTTACTGTGCAAGGTTTGTGCACGCAGGGTAGCCAGTTATTTTAAACTCGAGCCAGCTCCCCAATGTTATCATTACAGCAGGTTAGAGAAGGAGCGAAAGTTCACGGAAGAAGAGAGAGGGAGGGGGGTGCTGAGAATGAAAGTGAGAGGGAAAGGGAGGGAGGTAGGTAGGGAGCAAGGAAGGGAGGGGAGTGTGGAATGAATGAAAGGGTGACCTTCCGAGGAGGGGTGAAAGGGCCGAGGTGGTGGAGAGCTGAGAGGATCCATCAATCCCATCTGTATCTGCTTCAGTGTCAGAGCCAGGTGGGAGAGAGGGGGGAGGAAGGGAGAGGGGCGAGACAGGGGTGGGAGTCGCCCGTGTTCCCACACTCCAGAGATGAGTCTGCCCCAGGTCCATCGAACAGGAGGGTGTCAGTGGTCCATGCAGCCGGAGCCTGATCCTGGTCAGCTGTGCTATCAACACTTGATTGCCTATATGGTTAATCATACCACTGCGATACCCTGTGACTGATTAACACTTGGCCAAAACAACCCAATATCATAATATCAACACCAGAACAGACCAGGAAACACTAATGGTGTTCTAATCAAGTAGCATACTAACCAGAAATAGACAAATGTCAGCTAGTTAGTATATATTATTATAACAACAAGTGTTCATGTTAGAATAACCCACAAACTCCAGAGTGTATCACAGTCACAGTATTACAGGCTGTGTGAACTTGCGAGTAGGGTGTCACACACAGGCAGTCATTGGGGAAAGTAGGAAATTGGCCTATCCCTGTCCCAGTCCTGGATCCCTTGAGGAACAAGAGAAAGTGTGCATGAGAGCGGAGGGAAGGAGGAATAAAGGTGGCAAAAGGGAAGCAGGGCTTGTAACGAGAGAGAGAGTGAGAGAGAGAGAGTGAGAGAGAGAGAGAGAGAGAGAGAGAGAGAGAGAGAGAGAGAGAGAGAGAGCGAGAGAGAGAGAGCGAGAGAGAGAGAGCAAGAGAGAGAGAGAGAGAGAGAGAGAGAGAGAGAGAGAGAGAGAGAGAGAGAGAGACCATAAAGTAGTTTGAATTAAATTGAGAGAGATAGAGAGATAGAGACCGAGTGCGGCAACAACACATGGTCCCAATTTCACGGCTGTGGACAGAGGACTGCGGGCGGATGCAGGGCAGGAACAAGCATGCAATCTGCAGACATTAATACCTCCGTAATAGTCACATACGCTTCAGACTAGGAAACTGTTGCTCTTTTTTTACGCTGCCCTCTCTTCCCCCCCTCTCTTTCTCTCTCTCTCTCTTTCTCTCTCTCTCTCTTTCTCTTTCTCTCTCTCCCCTCTCTCTTTCTCTCTCTCCCCCCTCTCTCTCTTTCTCTCTCTCTCTCTCGCTCTCTTTCTCTCTCTCTCTCTTTCTTTTTCTCTCTTTCTCTCGCTCCCCTCTCTCTCTCTTTCTCTCTTTCTCTCTCTCCCCCCTCTCTCTCTTTCTCTCTTTCTCTCTCTCGCTCTCTTTCTCTCTCTCTCTCTTTCTATCGCCATTTCTTTCTATTCTCCCTCTGTTTATTTCTGTTTCAGCTCCTCTCTCTCTCTCTCTTGCTCTCTCTTTCTATCCCTAACTCTATCTCTCTCCCTCCTTCTCTCCCCTAGCCTAGTCTGAGAGACACCAGACTAGAGCAAGCTGTAGTAATAGTGATAGTACAGTAAAGAGCATGGCAGCAGCAGCACCGGTAGGGCAGACACACAGAGCAGGCCACTGAGTGTCGTACTTCCTCTGCCTCCTGTGCTTTCTGTGGCCTTAATGAGCTCTGTTACAGTAAACCACCAATGTCCACGTTCTTCTTCCCTCCTCCCTCCCTCTCTCCCTCTCTCCTTTCTTTCCTCAGCTCCCCCTCTCCTCTCCCCTCTATTACCCCCAGTTCGTCTTTCCTCCCTCTCCTCCCCTCCTCTCCTCCGTTCACATGTGTCTGGCACATCGGATACGCTAGGAAGCAGCCGGACAGCTTCTCTCTTCCAGAGCCCAGAGCCCCGGACACACAGGATTAAGAGCCTGACTGACAGACAGACTCACTGGAGGACGGACTGACTGACAGCACAGGTTTAGGTTTAAGGGAATGACTAGGGCCAAGTGTTTTTCCTGGTCAGGTCACATGGTCAGGCCAAACTCTTGTCCCTAGGAAAGCTCACCACTGTGGTGTGAGGGAACAGGAACAGCTAGTAATTAGGTCTGGGCAGGAATGTGAGAGTTTTAGAGTTTCAGACTAATTAAAGTGGCTGTGGTGCCGTGGTGGACTGGGTCCTGCCGGGTAGAGCTGCTTTAGAGCCGGTCAGATGACAGGGTATTATAGTTCCTAAGACTGAGCCACTGAGGTTGGTCACGTAGGGCAGGTTAACGTCATGAATCTTGTTCTGGAGGCAGCTCTGCCGAGTGGTCACTAGCTGGCACAGCCACAAATTTATAAAATCTGATTTTAAACCTAACCCTAACCTTAACCCTAACCTTAACTACATTACTAGTGATGTACATTAAAACCAAAGAGCAATTTTTTACATTAAAACCAAAGAGCAATTTTTTGGGGGGGGTTTTACAATATAGACAGATTTGGCTCTTCCTCCAGGACAAGACTCATCCCAATAAATGTCAACCTGCTCACGTAGGCCCACAGCTGCCGTGCTGACCATATGGGTGGACTGAATGACTGGCTGGCTGGCTGACTCGCAGCTGCAAGCTACTGTTAAAACTTTCGTGTTTTGCACCCTATGTGTATAATGCACATAACTGCCTCATTCCTTCAGTATTTTCAATATCAATGAATGCACAGCTTAGGCTGTTGAGCTGGTTTGAATAAAACCAGGAATCTTGTTTGTTGCCTTTTTTAATCTCCAAATACTAAATACAGTAGAAGTGTAATATGAGCCCCCCCACCTCCTACAATCTGGTTTGGAGAGATAAGACTCAGGGGGTGTCTCCCTATTCATTTAATCTCCTACGTGGAAACTCACACCAACACCATGAGGTCCAGGATCAACCCCACCCGGAGAGAGCCTAGCTCCAGGAGAAACCCAGGCCTGTGTGCCCCACCTGCCTGCCAAATCCGGCCCCACCGCTGCTGGGCTGCAGGAGCCATGGAGATGGGCAGGAGCCAGCTTTCACATACGGAACCAGAGAGGGGCCCAGTGGGAGGGTAATTAAAACAAACTGGCAGCTCTCTGGCTCTCTCTCTCCCTCTCTCTCTCTCTCTCTCTCTTTCTCTCTCTCTCTTTCTCTCTCTCTCTCTCTCTCTCTCTCTCTCTCTCTCTCTCTCTCTCGCTCTCTCTCTCTCTCTCTCTCTCTCTCTCGCTCTCTCTCTCTATCTCTCTCTCTCTCTCTCTTTCTCTCTCTCTCTCTCTCTCTCTCTCTCTCTCTCTCTCTCTCTCTCTCTCTCTCTCTCTCTCTCTCTCTCTCTCTCTCTCTCTCTCAGATCTGGGAAAACAAACAGTAGCCCAGTCTTCGTCTCTCCAGCAGGGCCCAGCTCAGCCTCTGCCCAGGAAGAGGCAGCCGAAGTGGGGGTTGAGTGAGGGTCTGTCGAAGGTGCAGTCAAGGTCGGGAGGCGACAGTTGGGACCAAATGAGCCCCTGCAGGGGACATTCTCTCCTTCTGCCTCGATAGACAGATAGGGATGAGACAAATGGTATGGCGAATAAGTCTGGCAGCACAACCGATTGGCAAACGTACTGTAAATTGAGAAATCATGTGACTAAAATGAATAAAAAGAAGAATATACTATACTATGAAACAAAGATAAATTATATAAAGAATGATAGTAAAAAGCTTTGGAGCACCTTAAATGAAACTCAGCCCCATCATTCATTGAATCAGATGGCTCATTCATCACAAAACCCACTGATATTGCCAACTACTTTAATGATTTCTCATTGGCAAGATTAGCAAACTTAGGCATGACATGCCAGGGACAAACGCAGACACAACACATCCAAGTATAACTGACCAAATTATGAAAGACAAGCATTGTAATTTTGAATTCCGTAAAATGAGTGTGGAAGAGGTGAAAAAATGATTGTTACATTTTACATTTACCTTTTAGTCTTTTAGGAGACGCTCTTATCTAGAGCGAATTACAGTTAGTCATTCATCTTGAGATAACTAGGTGGGACAACCACATATCACATGAATAGAAAGTGCATTTTTCCTCAATAACGTAGCTGTCAGCGGGAGTCAAGGGGAAGAGGAGAATTATTTAAGATACTGTTTGAAAAGGTAGGGTTTAAGATGTTTTCGGAAGACGGCAGGGACTCTACTGTCCTAGCCGGTTCCACTATTGGGGTGTCAGGACAGAGAAGAGCTTGGACAGTGCTGAGCGGGAGCTGCCCTCCCGTAGGGGTGGGAGGGCCAAGAGACCAGAGGTGGCAGAACAGAGTGCTCAGGTTTGGGTGTAGGCTTTGAGCATAGCCTGAAGGTAGGGAGGGGCAGTTCCTCTTGCTGTTCCATAGGTAAGCACCATGGTCTTGTAGTGGGTGCGAGCTTCGACTGGAAGCCAGTGGAGTGTGCTGAGAAGTGGGGTGACATGAGAGAACATGGGAAGGTTGAAACCAGGCCGTCTGCAGCTTTCTGGATGAGTTGCAGGAGTTTGATGGCGCAAGCGAGGAGCCCAGCCAACAGGAAGTTGCAGTAGTCCAGACGGGAGAGGTGCCTGGATTAGGACCTGCACCGCTTCCTGTGTGAGGGAGGGTCATACTCTATGGATGTTGTAGAGCATGAACCTGTTTCCAGAGAACGACAAGGCGTTGTCCAGGATCACGCCAAGGTTCTTTGCACTCTGGGAGGGCAACACTGTGGAGTTGTCAACCATGATGGAGAGGTCTTTGAGCGGGGCAGGCCTTCCCTGGGAGGAAGAGCAGTTCTGTCTTGTCGAGGTTGAGCTTGAGGTGGTGGGCCGACATCCAAGTTGAGATATCTGACAGGCACGCAGAGATGCGTGTCGCCACCTTGGTCTATCAAAAATTACAAGCCAACGGGGTCTGACAACTTGGATGTAAAATTGCTGAGGATAATAGCGGACAATAGTGCCACTCCTATTTGCCATATCTTCAATCTAAGCCGACTAGAAAGTGTGTGCCCTCGAGCCTGGAGGGAAGCAAAAGTAATTTCTCTACCCAAGAATAGTAAAGCTCCCTTTACTAGCTCAAATACCCGACCAATCAGCCTGTTACCAACCCTCAGTAAACTTTTGGGGGAAAAAGTGTTTGACCAGATACAATGCTACTTTACAGGAAACAAATTGACAACAGACTTTCAGCACGCTTCCAGGGAAGGACATTCAACAAGCACAGCACTTACACAAATGACTGATGATTGGCTGAGAGAAATGTATGATAAAAGATAGTGGGGGCTGTTTGTTTAACATCAGTGTGGCTTTTGACTTTATCGATCATAGTCTGCTGCTGGAAAAATGTACGTGTTATGGCTTTACTCTCCCTGCTATATTGTGGATAAAGAGTTACCTGTCTATCACAACACAGAGGTTGTTCTTTAATGGGACCCTCTCCAACATACAGTAATCCAGATAGAATCAGGAATTCCCCAGGGCAGCTGTCTAGGCCCCTTACTTTTTTCAGTCTTTACTAACGACATGCCACTGACTCGTCACTATAAACATCAGCTACTACAGCGACTGAAATGACTGCAATAGTTAACAAAGAGTAGCATATAGTTTCATAATGGATGGCAATGAAAAACTTTGTCCTAAATATAAAAAAATATAAAAGCATTGTATTTGGGACAAATCATTCACTAAACCCTTAACCTCAACTTGTAATGAATAATGTGGAAATTGAGCAAGTTGAGGTGACTAAACTGCTTGGAGTCACCCTGGATTGTAAACTGTCATGGTCAAAACATGTTGATACAACAGTAGCTACTGTCACATCTGCTCCTGCCACACCCCCTAGTGGTCATCCGGTGTCTGCTTGACCTGCAGCCATTCTCCCAGCACACTCACTTTCTCTATCTCCCCCTCCCTTTCTGTTTGTGCGTGGTTGGAGACAGGTGTGCTGGAGTCAGAGCAGATCCTTACCAGCTGCAACTCGTTCCATTATCAAGACCTCTACAAATACTCAGTTCTGCCACTTCCACTCTGCCAGATCGTAATCTCTGCTCAGTCAGTTTATGCTTCTATCCAATATTATTATTCAAGATCCGGTTACCCTGCTGTACCTGTTTCCCTGCTTGACGCTGTTTATCCTCTCACTGCTGTTTTGCCGCTCTGACTCTGGCTCCTGTCTCCTGTTCCACATCTCACCACCCTGCTACCCTGTTCTGGACTCACCACACCACCACTCCCTTGGATTCCCCTCTGGACGTGTTTAACCTGTCCCAACCCAGCACAATCCAACCTCAGCCTCCACATCTGGTTTCCTACAACTCATCTAACCTTCCCCGGATCTGCACTCCATATCTCCCTGTGTTACAATAAATACCTTGGTTCATTCCTCGTCTAAGTCCGCTCTTGGGTTCTCCTGTGCCGCTCCGCGTCTCAGCTACAGATGAAGTCGGAAGTTTACATACACCTTAGCCAAATACATTTAAACTCAGTTTTTCACAATTCCTGACACTTAATCCCAGTAAAAATTCCCCTGTCTTAGGTCAGTTAGGAGCACCACTTTATTTTAATAATGTGAAATGTCAGAATAATAGTAGAGAGAATTATTTATTTCAGCTTTTATTTCTTTCATCACATTCCCAGTGGTTCAGAAGTTTACATACACTCAATTAGTATTTGGTAGCATTGCCTTTAAATTGTTTATTAACTTGGGTCAAACGTTTCAGGTAGCCTTCCACAAGCTTCCCACAATAAGTTGGGTGAATTTTGGCCCATTCCTCCTGACAGAGCTGGTGTAACTAAATCAGGTTTGTACGTCTCCTTGCTCGCACATGCTTTTTCAGTTCTGTCTACAAATGTTCTATAGGATTGAGGTCAGGGCTTTGTGATGGCGACTCCAATACCTTGACTTTGTTGTCCTTAAGCCATTTTGCCACAGCTTTGGAAGTATGTTTGGTGTCATTGTCCATTTGGAAGACCCACTTGCGACCAAGCTTTAACTTCCTGACTGATGTCTTGAGATGTTGCTTCAACATATCCAAATAATTTTCCTCCCTCATGATGCCATCTATTTTGTGAAGTGCACCAGTCCCTCCTGCAGAAAAGTACCCCCACAACATGATGCTGCCACCCCCGTGCTTCACGGTTGGGATGGTGTTCTTCAGCTTGCAAGCCTCCCCCTTTTTCCTCCAAACATAATGATGGTCATTATGGCCAAACAGTTCTATTTTTGTTTCATCAGACCAGAGGACATTTCTCCAAAAAGTATGATCTTTGTCCCCATGTGCTGTTGCAAACCATAGTCAGGCTTTTTTATGCCGGTTTTGGAGCAGTGGCTTCTTCCTTGCTGAGCGGCCTTTCAGGTTATGTTGATATAGGACTCGTTTTACTGTGGATATAGATGCTTTTGTACCTGTTTCCTCCAGCATCTTCACAAGGTCCTTTGCTGTTGTTCTGGGATTGATTTGCACTTTTCGCACCAAAGTATGTTAATCTCTAGGAGACAGAATGCGTCTCCTTCCTCAGCGGTATGTTCGAGTCAGACTCGAGTCACAAATATGATGACTTGCAAACACCAATGACTCGTGATTTGACTTGGACTTGAGTCTTATGACTCGACCTGACTTGATACCCTCCCCAAGCCCAAATATTAAAAATGATGCTATTAAAAAAAGTGTGCCGCGCATCAACTCTTCTTTTAACGGATTACAGTTTGAATCTGACAGCAG
Organism: Salvelinus fontinalis; assembly: GCF_029448725.1. Classification (NCBI taxonomy): domain Eukaryota; kingdom Metazoa; phylum Chordata; class Actinopteri; order Salmoniformes; family Salmonidae; genus Salvelinus; species Salvelinus fontinalis. The sequence goes on from NC_074666.1 coordinate 38,558,958, forward strand.
CCAATCAAGTTGTGCGTGGCATTGCAGAGGAACGTCGGCGGGTGAATTCAGATGGAAAGATGATACCTAAATTTATTATTTTCGCATTTAAAGACAACGCTGTATCAACAAAAAACGGATTGCAACTTGCAAAAGATGCGGAAAGAAAATTACAGACGGAGGCGCAACAATTTCCAACTTTGTTCGACATTTGAGGCTGCACAAAGAACGGTAAGTCGTGGCTAATATAGCCGACAGCTATATATTTTATTACTTTACTGGTGTATCAATGTAACGTTAAATCAATGAGCCTCCACACAGTCAGTCAGTGCGGGAACGTGATCATTGCACCCAAGATTGAGCTACAGCTGGCCGAGCAGTTGGTAGCCTAAATCCTGCTTGATGTTACTGCTGTTCCTAAAACCATTGACCTACTGTAACCACACAGAGAGAGTGTGTGTGTATATTTCCATGGAAATACATGGGTAGCCATGAGAAAGACACACCCCCCCAATAGTGATTGACTATCGAGGATCGCTATGGTGCGCAATCAGGATAGATTGGGCGATTGTGTACAAGCCTACATATCCTGATTGCGCACCATAGCGATCCTCGATAGTTGTGCTTTGGGCACGATGAGACAAAGATATCTTTCTCATGGCTACCCATGTATTTCCATGGAAATATAACGTTTATTTGGAAAGTAATAAATATATAGATATTTTTAAAAGCATTCATGAATTATTTTTTTTATCCCCGTTTTCTCCCCAATTTCGTGGTATCCAATTGTTACTAGTTAGTGTCTTGTCTCATCGCTACAACTCCCGTACGGGCACGGGGGAGACGAAGATCGAGAGCCATGCATCCTCCGAAACACAACCCAACCAAGCCGCACTGCTTCTTAACACAGCGCACATCCAACCCGGAAGCCAGCCGCACCAATGTGTCGGAGGAAACACTGTACACCTAGTGACCTGGTCAGCGTGCACTGCTCCCGGCCCGCCACAGGAGTCGCTAGTGAGCGATGAGACAAGGATATCCCTACCGGCCAAACCCTCCCTAACCCGGACGACGGTAGGCCAATTGTGCGTCGCCCCATGGACCTCCCGGGCGCAGCCGGCTGCGACAGAGCCTGGGCTCGAACCCAGAGTCTCTGGTGGCACAGCTAGCGCCACCCAGGAGGCCCTAAGCATTCATGATATGCGTAAATGTAATATACTATTACTCTCGTTAAAAATATGAAATGGTATTACATTTGGTGAAGAACACATTATGACTTGTTTAGGACTCGAAACTCAAAGTTTAGGACTTGAGACTTGACTTGATACTTGACGGTCTTGACTTGAGACTTGACTCAGACTTGCCTGTCTTGACTTGGGACTTGACTTGGGACTTGAGTGCTAAGACTTGAGACTTACTTGTGACTTGTAAAACAATGACTTGGTCCCACCTCTGATGCATACCCACAAGACATGCCACTAGAGGTCTCTTCACAATCCCAGTGGGTAGTGTGAAGAGACACACACACACACAGGTACAGACACAAGCATACGCACACAAAAGCTAGCACACGCACTCTACACACACGTACATTGTAATTTTGTTGTATGGTGGTATTATACATTTGGAATTGTAGATATGTAGTGGTGTAATAATGTTATATGATGTACTGTTTTATCTTTTGTTTTATGTGTAATGTAAGTGCCTAAACCCTCCTGTTGTGTTCCAGTCGAATTGGACCGATTTACAAGTTTTCTCTCTCAACAATGTAGTTCATTTAATCTGATTGTCATAAGGTTCCATGACTTTGTACACACAGGGCATCTGAACACACACAATACATTATGATGATTTTCATTGGTTTTCATTTAACTTTTGTACACCTGTGGGGTTCCCGGGCAAAAATGACCGGTCATTAGAAATTAATGGGTGAGACTACAATTAGTGTATAAAATTGAGTTCAGGCACATGCCCATTCATCAGATGGACACACTTCCTCTCCCAGACCCCCACATGCATGTGTGTTTGAGCACACACACACACACACACACACACACACACACACACACACACACACACACACACACACACACACACACACACACACACACACACACACACACACACACACACACACACACACACACACACACACACCTCACTCCCCTTCTTGGCTTCCATGGCAAACCCAACGGGAACCTTTCCCCAATAGAATCTTTCCCCCACGGGAACCACACCTGTTGGCATTCTAACAAACAATCGCAACATTGTTTCAATAATATATTGAACTTTTCTTGCAGCTCTGGTATATAAAGCTTTTTTGAGGCTTTGCTCACAGTTCATTCTGTGGCAGCACAATGACCAAACGATATACTGTATGTGAGGCTCTTGATCATATCTTTGATCATGACACTGGTGAGGAGGAGAGAGGCCAGGAAACTGACAGTGAAGATGCATTAGAGGAGGAAGTGTCAGAAGTTGAAGACAACACAGAATATGATCCAGACCAAGAACCAACCGATGTGGAACAATCCAGTGATGAGGAAGAGGGCCCTGCTCAGGCTGTTGTTACATTCCGGTCAAAGAATGGGAATTTGTTCTGGTCTTCATCCCCACCTGATAGGAGAGGTCGGCTGTTGGCTGAAAATGTTATCATGATGACCCAAGGGCCAACGAGATACGCCATATCCTGGGTTGATGACATAAAATCCTGCTTCGAACTGTTCCTGACAGAGTCAATCGAAACTATAGTGATAAACATAACCAGCTTGGAGGGAGACGCGTTTGCAAAGACAACTGTTAAAGACAACTGTTAAACTTTGACACAAAGTAGTCTGTGATAAATAGCACAATATGTTTCATCTAAGTATTTGTTACAGTCAAAATAATCCATACATTATGCTTTTTTTACTCAAAACCTAGTTGTATGAGCTCAGGTCAATGAGGCCTACAGGCTATAAATAGCAAATAGAAGTTCAAAACTTGTAACGTTCACAAGAACAAAAGTTGATACAAAGATCTAACACAACATTAGGTGATAATATATGTGTTATTATGGATTCATAATGAACTATAATAGGGAGTTCCGGGAACACAGAATGAATTAACATGAAACGAAAACAACAGGAGGGTTAATGTGTCCGGACCTCAGGAAGGTGATCCTAATAAATACAAATACAAAATAGACAGACGTCAAACAAGGACAGGTAAGCTGTGTGTGTGTGTGTGTGTGTGTGTGTGTGTGTGTGTGTGTGTGTGTGTGTGTGTGTGTGTGTGTGTGTGTGTGTGTGTGTGTGTGTGTGTGTGTGTGTGTGTGTGTGTGTGTGTGTGTGTGTGTGTGTGTGTGTGTGTGCGTGCGTGTGCGTGTGTTCACAAGCAATTGTGTGTGTGATCAGGTTGTTTCTTTGTTTGTTTGAGTTCTCTGGGAAAGAGAAAGCCCTGTCCGTGTACCTCCTCTCAGGGAGACATGTTTGTTTGAGTTCTCTGAGAAAGAGAAAGCCCTGTCCGTGTCCCTCCTCTCAGGGAGACATGTTTGTTCTACCTCATTGTTTTACTTTCATCTGCCATTTCTCAACCTCCCTGTCTTAAGACAAGGCCCAGCTGTCGTGACCGTCCATGGGGCGGCAGAGTAACCCTCCTCACACACCAAGCCAGGTCACACACACACACACACACTCAAACACACACACACAGGTCACCCAACCACCTCCCCCAGCCAATCTCCCAGGGTTGAGGATGATGCTGTGGGGAGAGACAGCCTGGACCAGAGGCCTCATGACTGGTGGAGTCAAGCTGTCAGGGACAAGCTGAGCTCAGCGACCTGACCACACAGCCCCATGGGTCAACTCCACAAGAGAGGGAGGAGGGGACGGGCAGGGAGAGGGTTGGGAGAGCATGGGGGTAAGAGAGAGAGAGAGATGACAAATAGAAAGAGAAAGGCGAGAGAGAATGAGAGAGAGGAGCATGGAGATGCATAAACACTGAAAGAGAAATGGAAGGAGAGAGGAAGAGAGAGTGAGCAGAGAGACTTCAAGTCTGTCCCGTCCTGACAAAACCAGTCATTCAAGACTGAGAGAGCAGAGAGATGGAGAGAGAAGATGAGTTGTCCACTCCAGACTGAGCTGGGAGGTGAAGTCTTCCGATGAAAGCTGGACAAGCCATTACCTTGCTCAAGCATTTACAACGACACGACTAATTCATATTTTTCCCCCTTAACACTTTTATATGAACCCATAACTGACAATAGCAATAATACATAGACAGACAGGTAAATAACTAGCAAGGCTCCATCATGGAAAGCCCAATAAGGCCAGTACAGGAGCCCCACTGTCTGGAGGCTCAGTGGCCCCAGCCTAGCGCAACCAATGCCACTGGGTGGAAAACACAGGCGTCACACAGCACCAGGCAGTTTGACCAATTAAAAGGTGAGAGGAGAGGAAGTCCAGGATGTTGGTAGCCAGAGGCAAGCTCCTTGGATCCCTCCACACTGTCCCTCGTTGTTCTAGTTCAGGCCCATGCAGGCGTCACGGCCTGAGGAGGAGGAGAGAGGGAGGTGAGGGCCTAGAAAAGACCCCCTTTCTTTTCCGTGGGTGGAGGGATGGAGGGACTGAGAAAGCGGAGACAGGGGGACAGGGAGAGAGGAGTTGCGTGACACTCCTGAGACGAATGGTAGTGTCCTGGGCCGGGAGGGAGATGTGCACAGAGGCTTTGATGTGGCCTGAGGAGCGCTATGGGACACATTCCTGGCCACTCTCCTGGGTTGCTGTTCACCACATTACTACTGCCTCCAGTTTAAACAAACAAGCCAATCCCAGAAGCCTAGCCACCAACAGGACCCAAATATACATTGTCCATTTTTAAACACGGGATTCTGGGAACTGTTTGGCATTTTTCTGTCACACCGCCCGAGACCAAAGTTGTTCCACATGTCACGTTTCAAGGTTTTGTTGCTTGGGATGTTTAGCTTTCATTACATTGCTTTGGGATATCTTACAAGCCACTCTCTCTCTCTGCCAGTGTGTGTGTGAACGTGTGTGCGTGCATGCGTGCATGTGAGAGAGAGAGTGAGACAGAGAGATGTGTGTCACAAAGGAGGCTCACAGAGGCAGACTATGCCTGTAAAAACTGGGCCTGCAGAATTTTTATATACTATAAAACTTTACGAGACCAATTTTTTCTCAAATATTCTTGAAATTTCCTCCCACAAGTTTGATTGTGCCAAGATTCAAAAACCAGTGTGGCAATGAAAAACACTTTCACCACTTAAAGGATGTTTGTTCTCCCTCATCCACCATCTGGAATAAAAATGGGCCTTGTTAACAACACTGAAGAGAGCTTATCCTGACTCCTCAAATGGCAGTCTGGTTCATTTATTTAACAAACAAAATCCCAGCCACATTGACACTTCGGCACTCCATTGTCTTTGAAGGACACTAGACATTGCTTTCTCTGCAGCTCTCTGTCCAAAACCCTTCTTGTCTCCTTACAACAACAAAAAGAGGAAGACAACCATCAGCAGCAACTGCCAGGTCCCAAGTCCGAGTCTCGTACCAGGAGCTGTTCCAGTTTCCAAATGATGTCTTGAAACGGTGTGGTGGCTCGGCACAAAGAGCAGACTAAGAGGGTAGTTAAACGCCCAGTGATTGTCCCCACGGAAACCCCAAACAGAAGACAAAGGCTGGGGAGAGCTGGGGCTCAGTCAACCGTCCCCTGGTCACTGATGGAGACATTGAGCCTTGCATGAACACGTGAGCTCTAATCAATGATGTCAGAGGAGTAGAGGAGAAGAAGGGGTAAGAGGGAGTAGGGGTTGATTGCTATGGGGAGTGGATCAGGGGATTTCAGTAGGTGTTGGTTGGAACAGATTTTTTAATTTTTTTTAAATCTTTATTTAACTAGGCAAGTCAGTTAAGAACAAATTCTTCTTTTCAATGACAGCCTAGGAACAGTGGGTTAACTGCCTGGTCAGTGGCAGAACAACAGATTTGTGCCTTGTCAGCTCAGGGATTTGAACTTGCAACATTTTGGGTACTCTAACCAATGCTCTAACCACTAGGCTACCCTACCGCCCCAATACTTAGGAGTAGTGGTTCATAAGGAGTAGGAGGGATAGGTTATTGATTCCAGTATGAGTAGAATTCAGTGGCGGTCGGTGCCGTTTAAGAAGAAATTCGGCTTGTCACCAAAAGCACTCACAAACTTCTACAGATGTACAATCGAGAGCATCCTGTCGGGCTGTATCACCGCCTGGTACGGCAACTGCTCCGCCCACAACCGTAAGGCTCTCCAGAGGGTAGTGAGGTCTGCACGACGCATCACCGGGGGCAAACTACCTGCCCTCCAGGACACCTACACCACCTGATGTCACAGGAAGGCCATAAAGATCATCAAGGACAACAACCACCCAAGCCACTGCCTGTTCACCCCGCTATCATCCAGAAGGCGAGGTCAGTACAGATGCATCAAAGCAGGGACCGAGAGACTGAAAAACAGCTTCTATCTCAAGGCCATCAGACTGTTAAACAGCCACCACTAACATTTAGCGGCCGCTGCCAACATACTGACTCAACTCCAGCCACTTTAATAATGGGAATTGATGGAAATTATGTAAAAATGTACCACTAGCCACTTTAAACAATGCCACTTAATATAATGTTTACATACCCTACATTACTCATCTCATATGTATATGTATATACTGTACTCTATATCATCTACTGCATCTTGCCATCTTTATGTAATACATGTATCACTAGCCACTTTAAACTATGCCACTTTATGTTTACATACCCTACATTACTCATCTCATATGTATATACTGTACTCTATACCATCTACTGCATCTTGCCTATGCCGTTCTGTACCATCACTCATTCATATATCTTTATGTACATATTCTTTATCCCTTTACACTTGTGTGTATAAGGTGGTAGTTGCGGAATTGTTAGGTTAGATTACTTGTTGGTTATTACTGCATTGTCGGAACTAGAAGCACAAGCATTTCGCTACACTCGCATTAACATCTGCTAACCATGTGTATGTGACAAATAAAATTTGATTTGATTTGATTTGATTTGAAGATGAGGGAGGATGCAAAAAAATGTGATGAGCATGGCCTTATTTATATTACAGCCTATTGGATAACTGTCATTCATATTCCATTCACCTAGTTCAATGTAACAGCGTAGGTTTAGGCTACTACATGATACTCAAATTTTCCCTATACCCATCATGAGGTTGCTACAACCTAGCCTGTGAATGAAAGTTTACAATGTAGGTGCACACAGGTTGAGAGAAAGATTTGAGGTGACATGGACAGTGACACATTTAATACCGCCTTGCACACTCTTGCCTGCATCTAGCTGATCTAAGGTGTAATCATTAGTTCAACAGCTGCAAACATGGGTTTCTATTGGATAAATTCAGGTATGTTTATCCCCGAATCATTCTGTTTGCTTCCGTTTAAGAAACATTTTTCAACAGAATTGGCGGAATGCATACACCGCTGATCACACACAAACAGTTCACTTTCATAGCCACATACAAACAGCTTGTTGTATTCCTTCTCGCATCTATGCGCTCTCCCGCTCTCACCTTTTCCCTTCGCGTGTGGACTTCAATGCACAACACATCAGCTGTCTGTGACCAGGCGGAAAAACCTTTTCCAAGCCAAACCTTCATATCATAACCGCTACACACAGCCTACATCATTGTCACCATATTATCTAAAGTAACGTCATAGTCAACATAGCTAATAAAACGAATGCATTAGTAAACCCGCTACAATCATGCAGTACAGTGTATAATCAGTAAGCGGTTTAGCAGTTACACCGGCTGGCCCCGGTGGCAATACATATCTAAAACCAAAAGCTTACCTTGTATTGAATGAGTTCCAGTCTTGGATAGTCATAGCCAGCTAGCTAACATAGCATCCCTCTGTTTGAGCCAGGTGTTTGAGTAGGCTAAACTAGTTAGCTGCATTTACTACCTAAGTAAGTGAAAGTGAAATTGAAAAAAAAAATCCTAAATATAGCTATCTCTTTCTCTTAATTTTTGAAGAAATTAATTTGTTAAAAACTATTTTCTTTCTCTCTCTTTGAGTCAACTACTCACTACATTTTATGGGTTGCAGTTCTAGCTAGCTGTATCTTTTGCTTTCAGTACTAGATCCATTCTATAATCTTTTGATTGGGTGGACAAGATGTCAGAGCTCTGATAGGTTGGAGTATGTCCTCGGGAAGTTGTCATAATTACTGTGTAAGTCTATGGAAGGGGTGAGAACCATGATCCTCCTAGGTTTTGTATTGAAGTCATTGTACCCAGAGGAAGACGGAAGCTAGCTGTCCTCCAGCTACCCCATGGTGCTACCCTACAGAGTGCTGCTGAGGCTACTGTTGGCCTTCTTTGCAAAACAGTGTTTTAATCAATTATTTGGTGATGTGAATATACAATATGTTGTATTGTTTTATCTTAAATGGATAACTTTTTAAATGTTTCACTATTTTTATTTTTATGAAATTCACTGAGGATGGTCCTCCATTCCCTCCTCTGTGTATCCTCCACTGATATCATTTGATTGATTGATTTATGGGTTATGACTGGAGGATGGGATGAGATAGGCTAGTGTGTATGTGTGCACGTGTTTATAGGAGGTAATAGTGAACCCGTAGGGAGAAAAGGACGGTGCTCCAGTAGGTCAGGTCTGTCAGTGGGATATAGGGACAGGAAGGGAGAGTCTTCCCACCGGCTGTGGCCAAGGTCAGAGTTTAGGGGTCAGCTCAGCCCTGCTCATTTTAGCCTCATCTCAGGTGTCAATGGGTTTGTTTGTTTGTTTGTTTGTTTGTGTGTGTGTGTGTGTGTGTGTGTGTGTGTGTGTGTGTGTGTGTGTGTGTGTGTGTGTGTGTGTGTGTGTGTGTGTGTGTGTGTGTGTGTGTGTGTGTGTGTGTGTGTGTGTGTGTATGTGTGTGTGTGTGTGTGTGTGTGTGTGTGTGTGTATATCTAACCTTAACACGATACTGCCCAGGGACGTGAGCTGTCCACTGTCATTTAACCTTGTCAGTCCTCTATTTCTGCTATTTTCTATATTTTCTTTCATTCCTCTCTCTGAGATCTCTTGACATGAGTCCCATGCAAAAGCTGTCAGCACAGCATCCCACATTCATTGATCCAATGTTGGATACATTTGTTCTCCTTTCACATTCCTCCTGTTACTCTCTAACTCAGAGGCCCCATGCAAATACATACTGCCATGTCAATCTCTTACTCTGACTTTCCATCCTGCACCAGCTCACTTCAAAGCTATTCAAAGTCTCCGGTTTGCATGCATAGGCTGCACTTTACATTAAACAAATACAGATATTTCCATGAAACCAATGCAATACATCCTCTTTCTCTTTGTCTCTCTCTATACACTGAGTGTAGAAAACACTAAGAACACCTGCTCCTTCCATGACAGACTGACCTGGTGAATCCAGGTAAAAGCTATAATCGCTTATTCATGTCCCTTGTTAAATCCACTTCAATCAGTGTACATGAAGAGGAGGAGACAGGTTAAAAAAATATTTTTAAGCCTTAAGACAATTGAGATATGGATTGTGTATGTGTGCCATTCAGAGGGTTTGTGCCAAGAACTGCAACATTGGTAGGTTTTTCCCACTGATGAAGACAGCTTGTCTGTCGGGAACGTTGGTTATTAAATTATTGCATCTGAACTCCCAGAGTGTGCGGCTCTCCTTTTCTTTTTCAAGGGTTTTTCACACTCAACAGTTTCCCGTGTGTATCAAGAATGGTCCACCACCCAAAGGACATCCAGTCAACATGGCCAGCATCCCTGTGGAATGCTTTCTACACCTTGTAGAGTCATACTCACTGATGAATTGAGGCTGTTCGGACGGAAAAAGGGGAGGGGAGGTGCAACTCAATATTTGGAAGATGTTCTTAATGTTCTGTAAACTCAATGTCTTTCTCTACCTCTGATTCTTTCTATGTCACTAGGATTTTCATCCAATCCTGTGTCCCTGCTTTTCTTTAATTATCTCTCTCTTTCTCTCTGTCTCCATCTCCCACACTATCTCTTTGTCTGTCTCCGTCTCTGTCTCTCCCACATTCTATTCCCAGCCAGCCTTATTGTCCTGATAGATGTGGGATTTTGACATGTAACTTTCTCTCTCATGCCCTCTCTCTCGGTCACACACACACACACACACACACACACACACACACACACACACACACACACACACACACACACACACACACACACACACACACACACACACACACACACACACACACACACACACACACACACACACACACACACACACACGTACACATACACATACACATACACATGCACATACACATACACATACACATACACATACACATACACACACACACACTGCTGCCCTCCCGTCACAGTCCAGCAAGTTCAATTGTCTGGGGTCTGACAGACGTTCTTTCAAACGTTACATGTCAATCAATTTTGACAACCATGATGAAGATTTAACCCTGCAGCAGCCCAACCTGGACTCAGGGGTAGACATAACATAGTCAACGAAAATCCGGGATACTCAAATTAGTATGATATGTTACGTTTGGTATGGTATGTATTAGTTTGTGGATGTCAATCATCCATTTCGAATTATATGTTACGAATTAAAATTTGTATGATATGTTACAAATTGCAATTTCTTGTGGCTAATGTTAGCTAGGTGGCTAGGTGGCTACTGCTAACGTTAGCCTGTAGGCTAGGGGTTAGGGTTAGGGGTTCAAGTTAAAGTTAAAGTTAAGGTTATGGTTAAGGTTAGGGTGAGGAGTTAGGTTGAATGGTTAAGGTTAGGGTTAGGGGAAGGGTTAGCTAACATGCTAAGTAGGTGCAAAGTTGTTAAAAAGTTGTAAGTAGTTGCAAAGTTGCAAAGTTGCTAATTAGCTAAAATGCTAAAGTTGTCCATGATGAGATTTGAACACGCAACCTTTGGGTTGCTAGATGTTCGTATTATAAGTAATTTTTACCATAAGATCTTCTGTCTTATGTAACCATACCAAATGTAACATGTCATAATACATTTAGTTTCCCGGATGTTTTGTTTTCTATGTTACGTCTAATTTATGAGACCAGGCTGCACAGCCAGACTATGGTCCTGGATTAACCCTAAACCCTGAACTTTTGCACTCTAATCCATCTTCTGAAACCTTAAATATGGTTTGAATATTTAAGAATTCTCTCAGACCAGTCCTTATTACTCCTGAGCCAAAGAATATACATCCTGATGACTTAACGTTACTTTTGTCTTGGCATTTCTGTATGTTCAAGAGATAGACTAGACCTCTAAAATAAGAGTATCAATAGATAAGATCTTGCAATATTGTTTTGCTTCTCTCCCAAGTATGTTCCCATGTGCTGAGTCTGTATACAGTATGTTATTGGAAACACACATGAATAAAGAGAAAGAGAAAGGCTCTGTATGGTAGCTAGCCTATAAGATCTGTCTCTTCTTCTCCTCCTCTCCTCACACTTGGACCTGGTGTCTCTGTAACCATGGCACTGCAGGGATCGTATTTAGAGGCGGTGGGAGTGTCAGTCAGGCCTCTTTAGCAGAGCCAGAGGGAAGAATAGAGAGGGGTTTGGTTAGCATTAGGTCATCACCCCCCCCCCCCTCCCTTATATACCAGCCCCCAATCAAGACTGCCTACTATAAGTGCATCTCTGGCTATGACAGAGCTCATCTCAGGGTGCTACGATGCAGAATGACATCTCAATGAAAGGCCAGCGCCAGTCTTTTACTAGGACCTTTTCACGGCTGCAGGCTTTGTCCCCCCGCACCCCTCTGTGCAGAGCTTCTGTTTTTTTGGGGTGGTCAGGGGGTGGGGGATGACCACAACGGGCTGAAGGAGGATGCGGGTGGGGTTGGGGGGGACACTGTCATGCCCCAGTGCCCCTCAATCAGAGTCTGAGTCATTGGCCGCAAAATTGGCTCGCTCCATATACCTTGCCTTTGCATATGAATGGGCCGGCCATTGTCCAGGACTAAATGCACATTAAACCTGTCTGGAAACAAGCGAAAGGAGGCGAAAAACTTTTTTCTCTCTCCTTAATAAACTAATTAATTGGACTACGTGTTTCTAGAAGAACGACCTCTTAGTGCAAATCTTTTTATTTGTACCCAATGGTAAAACGTACCCTGTAAAGAAATAGGATGTTTATCGTTTTAACAGAGAGAGAGAGAATAGTGCTCGGTCTGTATCTGTGACTTTGTCTGGCTCCAGTCCAGATTGAGATTTGGTTCTTTTGTTTTGGTGAGGGTGGTAATAGACTCGTTGAAGGCTGACACCTTGGTCTCAGAGACACGCTGGTTAAACGACCCACCATACGCTTTTGTTCTGGTCACTGAGGAGACAGAAGGGGAAAAGAGTGTCTGCTAAAGATGTCCACCTTCACCCACGCCAGACAGACAGTTTACTTCAGAGAGATTATGATGTTTATCAGAGTTGGGGTCAATTCCAATTCAATTCCAGACAATTCAGGAAAATCCCTAAATTGTACATTCCATGGCTAAAGGTAAAAAAATAGTATATTATTATACTTTAAAAAATGTTACAAAGTTTATAAAGGATGATATGAATAAAGAATCAGGTGACTGAGTTTATGTGTGCGGCCATATAAAGGACATTTAGGGGTCACAGTGAGAGAAGATTTGGCCTATCTTATTCTAGACTAAGTACAAATGTTAACATAAATGTCATTGGGACAACTACATAAGCAGAAAATATTGTATTCTAACATTTTTAACATAGAGGTTTGTTTTTCAACATCTTATCAACTCTCTTTTTGTGCCTGATCAATGTGAAAACACCCAAAGCTAAACTCTCTACTGTTCATTCAGAGGCATCACTGTCCACGGTGCAGAACTGGAGCAAATCTTTCTGGCGTAGCTCCTCGTCGTGCTTTGTGCTCTGGTTCTGGTTGTTTTGACTGGACTAGCACCATGCGGGCCAGCACCGGCACTCTCTCTGGGATCCTGAGAAGCAGGGTCCTGGGGGAACAACGTCTCCAGATACAGGCACGACCATGCAGCCGTCAGCTGCCCAGTGGGGTTTGTTTGTGACGGGTACGAGTCGGCCGACAGCAAAGCTCCGGCACAATGTCCAGCCTGCTGGTTCGTGGGGCCAGCTGTAGGGGCCTCTCAGTTAGGGGCCCCCAGGGCCAGCACTGGGCACTCACCATCACAACGCAGGCAGCTGCAGTATCAAGCACTCTCATCTCAGCCTGCTTATTCTTTTAATTAGACACTCAGAGAATTAGCCCCCCCCCCCCCCCCCGCCAGCCCCCCCATCCCCCCGCACCCCTGCCCTATGTAGGCTCCTTCAGCGAGGTGGCAGGCTGTGGCCCTATGAGACACAGCTCATATGCATAATCCAGCAGGCCCCCAGCTCTCTGAATGAGCTGTTCAAAAGGAGCCCGCACCTCCCGGTATTGGGGAGCCGTGGGCGCAGTGAGAAAATGAAGACCTCTGCTCCCCTCTAAATCCCCAGGAATTTCTCATTAAGCGCAGGTCTCGGCTCCTGAAGACCCCGGCCCCCCCTTGAGGAGACTCAACCCGGGCAGAGAGAATGGCTACTCCAGTCCACTTTGTGTTAGCTGCTGTTTCCCAATGCTTGTTATTCACATCTTCCCTTTCTCCCGGCACAAGAGGCTTCTCCCAATCGTGCTTTTCAAAGCCCCTCAAGACTTCCTCTTCTTTTCACTTTATTTTCATGTGTGAGTGTATGTGTATGGGTGTGTGGAAGGGCCCAAGCTTTGGGTTAGAGAGAAAAGACTAATTGAAGTGACATTTTTTAATGGTCTCCTGAGATATTTGGTGTGGAAGCAGCGAGGGCGGATTCATCCGGACACTCACATCAAACAATGTGTTTTTTGGCGCCTTGACTCAAGTTAGCGATAGGCTCAATGCATGTGTATGGAAGAGAGTGAAGAGCTTTGAGAAGGGCAGAGAGGATGGCAGACTTTAAAATCATTTCTGGCTAGTTATTCAGCCGAGGGTGTTGTTACTGCTTCTAACTTTTTGCTGATATTTAAACATAAGATGCCAAAATCCAAAAGACGCTGATTTATATATTTCATTTAACGATTCTGAGAAAATAACAATGGAATATCAACACCCTTCTTGTTCTAAAGCTTCATTACATAAGTGGGTTGATGTGCCCTGCCCATTCCAGTCTGTTGCCAATGTTTAAAATGCACATACAAAAAAGACGCTATGCTTTATGCATCTGCATTTTGAATATACAGTACTAATGGAATTTGATGGAGTGCTCAGATTCCCCTCTGTCATCCCCATAAATAGTGCTTGTCATTTTGTAAACACAGCTACTGTATGAGAGATGCCCTTACCTCCCCTTCATGGTGAATTCACGTACCTACAGGAGAAAGCTAAAAGCAATATTGATAACATTAATTGATTGATCAGCATAACTCTTGAAGAATTCCAACATGGCCTATCCGCATGTCTATTACAAATACAGACAGAGCTTACCCTAATTGGCTCACAAAGTTGGCCTATTGTAGAGAAGAGATTGGCACAACAAGCTGTAGTTCCACACATGACAGTTTATTTATCAGCTGTGCGTGCGTACTACTCTGCCTATTGGGATATGTTGGAATGAATGGAGCGGAGGTTCATTACTTGAGTCCTGTCAACAGATTTGATGGGAGAGGCTCCAGGGTTCCTTTCATTCACCATGTTCTCTATGAGTTCAACATGATGCACTCAAAACAGTCCCCAGGTCCAGAACAAATGCAAGGAAATGTACCGTTTTATACAGAGCCATGAGGGCATGGAACTCCCTTCAATCTTACATAGCACAAGTGAACAGCAAACCTGCTTTCAAAAAACTAATAAATCAACACCTCACAGCACAATGCCTCTCCCCATGTTATGTGTTATCGTTATGTGTCGAACCCCAGGAAGACTAGCTGTCGCCATTGGCGTCGGGTAACGGGGATCCTAATTACAGTTTTTCTCAATTGCTAAAACACTAAAACCCATTGGCTGAACAAAGTTCTCAGTTGCCTGGATTCATTTAGCTATTTATGCAGTCTGTTGTCAATACCTTAAACCATTTCACATGGTAAAACACAATATGCAGATCCCACTTAGACTTTTCAACAAAACTCTAAACACATTCTCATTCTCAAAACACATTCTGCTCTCTAATGCACATGTCATCCATACTGGTAAACACAAGTGGCAACAATCAAATACAAATAGAGAACACATGTCATTGATTGAACACAACCACTCAAAATGTATTTAACCTGTTTCAAATGATGCGACACGACCAATATAAGCCAGTTCAGAGAGCAAACAGGTTGTTGAAGGTGGGAAGGAGAAAGTCTGAGAATGGATAGAAGAAACAATGTGAGAGGACGAGTGCGTATGCGAGGTGGGCGACGAGGAGGAGGGCAAGAAAGAGGACGAAGAGGAAGACAAAGAGTGGAAATATCTGATGAAATTCGTTATAGACCATGTTCTTGTCCATGGACTGACAATGAGGGAAGCAGGACTTAGAGTGCAACCCAATTTGAGCCGATTTTCTGTGTCCACCATAGTAAGGACATTCAGAGAAGAGACCAGGTACATACTACTGTATTTTTGTAATTGCAAATTTACTGTACTACACTATATGCAGCTGTTTCAATAGACATTTGTAAAGTTAACCACTGTATTTATTGTACTGCATGAATATGTTTTGTAACTGCACAACTACTTTTTGTAGAATTGCAAGGCTGCCACATGCAGGTGGAAGGACAGCTATATTTACTCGGGAGCAAGAGGCCGTTATAGTTGGCATGGTCCTTCAAGATAATGCAATACGACTCAGAGAAATCCAGGTACGAGTGATACAACACAACACACACTTCCAGGGAATCGACAGTGTGAGCATTTCCACAATTGACCGTGTCCTCCATCGTAACAGGATGCGAATGAAACAAGTATACAGAGTACCTTTTGAGCACAACTCACCAAGGGTGAAAGAACTGCGAGCTCAGTATGTGCAAGTAAGTGTACATTCAGAAACATTTACTGTAATCCAGATTGTCTACAGTACTAACACATACTATGTGAATGACATTACTCTTCAGTACATACAATGTATGTGAATCAGAAGCCTAATTGTACTCTACAGTATAGCACCGTCTCTGTACGACTTACAAAATCCTGCATACAGTATATTGTATTTCTACACAGACAATATTTGACTTGGAATCCTTGGACAGACCCCATGAGTTCATCTTTGTCGATGAAGCAGGCTTCAATCTAACAAAGAGGAGAAGGAGAGGCCAAAACATGATTGGACAGCGGGCCATTATTGAAGTCCCTGGTCAACGAGGTGACAATGTCACAATCTGTGCTGCTATCAGCAACCATTGTGTTCTACATCACCATGTTACACTCGGGCCATATAACACCCAGCACCTTCTAAGATTTATTGCCAATCTAAGAGATATTTTATTTGAGCAGCAGGTTCAAGAGCAGCAGGGTCAAGAGCTAAATGAGAATCCCATTCCCACCTATGTGATAGTGTGGGACAATGTCAGTTTCCACCGAGCTGCTCAGGTAAGGGAATGGTTTAACATCAATGGGCAGTTTATGAACTTGTACCTCCCTCCATACTCACCTTTCCTGAATCCGATTGAGGGTTTTTTCTCCTCTTGGAGATGGAAAGTGTATGATAGACAACCCTAGACCAGAGTAAATCTGCTGCAAGCCATGGATTTAGCCTGTGGTGATATAGGTGAGGAATCATGTCAGGGCTGGATACGGCACACAAGAGGCTTCTTCCCCTGTTGCCTCAGGAGGGACAATATTGCTTGTGATGTCGACGAAGTGCTCTGGCCTGACCCAGCCCAAAGACAAGAAGAAGTGCTCTGGCCTGACCCAGCCCAAAGACAAGAAGAAGTGCTCTGGCCTGACCCAGCCCAAAGACAAGAAGAAGTGCTCTGGCCTGACCCAGCCCAAAGACAAGAAGAAGTGCTCTGGCCTGACCCAGCCCAAAGACAAGAAGAAGTGCTCTGGCCTGACCCAGCCCAAAGACAAGAAGAAGTGCTCTGGCCTGACCCAGCCCAAAGACAAGAAGAAGTGCTCTGGCCTGACCCAGCCCAAAGACAAGAAGAAGTGCTCTGGCCCGACCCAGCCCAAAGACAAGAAGAAGTGCTCTGGCCTGACCCAGCCCAAAGACAAGAAGAAGTGCTCTGGCCCGACCCAGCCCAAAGACAAGAAGAAGTGCTCTGGCCTGACCCAGCCCAAAGACAAGAAGAAGTGCTCTGGCCCGACCCAGCCCAAAGACAAGAAGAAGTGCTCTGGCCTGACCCAGCCCAAAGACAAGAAGAAGTGCTCTGGCCCGACCCAGCCCAAAGACAAGAAGAAGTGCTCTGGCCTGACCCAGCCCAAAGACAAGAAGAAGTGCTCTGGCCCGACCCAGCCCAAAGACAAGAAGAAGTGCTCTGGCCTGACCCAGCCCAAAGACAAGAAGAAGTGCTCTGGCCTGACCCAGCCCAAAGACAAGAAGAAGTGCTCTGGCCTGACCCAGCCCAAAGACAAGAAGAAGTGCTCTGGCCTGACCCAGCCCAAAGACAAGAAGAAGTGCTCTGGCCTGACCCAGCCCAAAGACAAGAAGAAGTGCTCTGGCCTGACCCAGCCCAAAGACAAGAAGAAGTGCTCTGGCCTGACCCAGCCCAAAGACAAGAAGAAGTGCTCTGGCCTGACCCAGCCCAAAGACAAGAAGAAGTGCTCTGGCCTGACCCAGCCCAAAGACAAGAAGAAGTGCTCTGGCCTGACCCAGCCCAAAGACAAGAAGAAGTGCTCTGGCCTGACCCAGCCCAAAGACAAGAAGAAGTGCTCTGGCCTGGCCCAGCCCAAAGACAAGAAGAAGTGCTCTGGCCTGACCCAGCCCAAAGACAAGAAGAAGTGCTCTGGCCTGACCCAGCCCAAAGACAAGAAGAAGTGCTCTGGCCTGACCCAGCCCAAAGACAAGAAGAAGTGTTCTGGCCTGACCCAGCCCAAAGACAAGAAGAAGTGCTCTGGCCTGACCCAGCCCAAAGACAAGAAGAAGTGCTCTGGCCTGACCCAGCCCAAAGACAAGAAGAAGTGCTCTGGCCTGACCCAGCCCAAAGACAAGAAGAAGCACATTGATCACATGTTTACTCCTTTTGATTTTTGTCTCTTTTAGTGTTGTATACTGTAGTACAGTGCATTGTAGGCTGTATACTGTAGTACAGTGCATTGTAGGCTGTATACTGTAGTACAGTGCATTGTAGGCTGTATACTGTAGTACAGTGCATTGTAGGCTGTATACTGTAGTACAGTGCATTGTAGGCTGTATACTGTAGTACAGTGCATTGTAGGCTGTATACTGTAGTACAGTGCATTGTAGGCTGTATACTGTAGTACAGTGCATTGTAGGCTGTATACTGTACAATGAACAAATTGTATGGCCCTGAACATTGTGCTTTCCATTTAGTAACAGTACTGACTGCTCAATAGATTTTGACTGGTTGCAGGTTCATATCAACAAAGAACAAGAATTACAGTATCACAGAGGACAAGTTTGTGAGATGCAGGGTACAGTACTGTAAAAATAGGGGTACAAGGAGGAGGAAGAACAAAAAAACAAATTGCAAAGAGCAAAGCAAAGTAGTAATTTCTGATCAATTTTGAGCTACTATGATAGAACATGTTTTCGTTCATCAAAACACAATGACGGAAAAATATTTTTTTAGATTTAAAAATGTACTTCTCCCTGAGAATTGTATGTTTTGAACAATGTGTTTTCTATTTTTCGGTGTATTGTTTACTGACTGCTTGAGAGTATATCATTTTGATCACTTTGTTTATGATTTGAGAGCAGTGTTTGATTTTGAACACAGGTAAAACTGTTTTGAGGCGAATGTTTCATTTTGCGAGAGGCGTCAGAGGTTATGTAAATAGTGCTTGAAGATGAGGTTTTGTGTTTAATGTTTTCAGGAAATGGAGCAAGGTTTCAGAAATTGTTTTAGCAATTGAGAAAAACTGTAATCAAATCCAATCCCAGTTTACATGAACCTACCTTTGTAAATCAAGGTTCTCTATGTGGAGAGATGTGAAG
The DNA here is from genome assembly GCF_029448725.1 of Salvelinus fontinalis. Lineage (NCBI taxonomy): Eukaryota > Metazoa > Chordata > Actinopteri > Salmoniformes > Salmonidae > Salvelinus > Salvelinus fontinalis. The sequence goes on from NC_074666.1 coordinate 38,578,086, forward strand.
GGTGAGAGAGGGAGGGAGAGAGAGAGAGAGAGAGAGAGAGAGAGAGAGAGAGAGAGAGAGAGAGAGAGAGAGAGAGAGAGAGAGAGAGAGAGAGAGAGAGATAGTTGGGTAGAAAGAGGAGAAGAGAGCTGTCAAAAGCACGGACAGCTGACAGCTGGGATTGGGGATGTGAATCATCGGGGTTGGAAGCAGTGGGGGAGTGGAGCGGAATTTAAAACAACAGGAAGAGTCTTCCACACAGTGGGTTCCGGGAGGGAGAGGAGGACAGCGTTGGCCTCCAGAAACGTCCCTTTGTGATATAGTGACAGAGAGACGCCTAAAACTTCATTCACGAGCGACCTCACCCCCCACACACACTCACTCACATGCACACATGCATGAATGCTTGCACACACATATGCACGCCTACACACCCAATCGTCATCCCATTAGTGATTCAATGCTAAGCTTAATGGTATAGTTGCTATTCAGTGCTTAATGAAAGTTTAAACTCAGATGTTGTTGTGTTGGAAATAACGTTTCTGTTGTTTGTGAACTGATGTAGTCATTGGGGCCCTATTCAAATCATTCCTGGTATGAGATCAATAATTTATTTTTCTATTCAATCTACATGGCAAATACACAAGCATTATTATTTTTTCCCATTTTTGTTACAATGGTATATATTGCATTAGTACACATTAGTACACCAACTACTTCTCTGATAGAGTGTCAAATCGGAGGGCCTGTTGTCCGGACCTCTGGTAGTCTCTATGGGGGTGCCACAGGGTTCAATCCTCGGGCCGACTCTCTTCTCTGTATACATCAATGATGTTGCTCTTGCTGCTGGTGATTCTCTGATACACCTCTACGCAGACGACAACATTCTGTATACTTCTGGCCCCTCTATGGACACTGTGTTAACTAACCTCCAGACGAGCTTCAATGCCATACAACTCTCCTTCCGTGGCCTCCAACTGCTCTTAAACGCAAGTAAAACTAAATACATGCTATTCAACCGATCACTGCCCGCACCTGCTCGCCCGTCCAGCATCACTACTCTGGACGGCTCTGACTTAGAATACGTGGACAACTACAAATACCTAGGTGTCTGGTTAGACTGTAAACTCTCCTTCCAGACTCACATTAAGCATCTCCAATCCAAAATTAAATGTCATCTATAAAATAGCGTCCAACACTCTACTCAACAAACTGGATGCAGTCTATCACAGTGCCATCCGTTTTGTCACCAAAGCTCCATACACTACCCACCATTGCGACCTGTACACTCTCGTTGGTTGGCCCTCGCTTCATACTCGTTGCCAAACCCACTGGCTACAGGTTATCTACAAGTCTCTGCTAGGTAAAGCCCCGCCTTATCTCAGCTCATTGGTCACCATAGCAGCACCCACTCGTAGCACGCTCTCCAGCAGGTATATCTCACTGATCACCCCCAAAGCCAATTCCTCCTTTGGTCGTCTTTCCTTCCAGTTCTCTGCTGCCAATTACTGGAACGAACTGCAAAAATCTCTGAAGCTGGAAACACTTATCTCCCTCACTAGCTTTAAGCACCAGCTGTCAGAGCAGCTCACAGATTACTGCACCTGTACATAGCCTGTCTATAATTTAGCCCAAACAACTACCGCTTCCCCTACTGTATTTATTTATTTATTCAGCTCCTTTGCTCCTTAGCACCCCATTATTTCTATTTCTACTTTGCACAATCTTCCACTGCAAATCTACCATTCCAGTGTTTTACTTGCTATATTGTATTTACTTCGCCACCATGGCTTTTTTTTGCCTTTACCTCCCTTATCTCACCTCATTTGCTTACATTGTATATAGACTTATTTCTCTACTGTGTGTATGCTTTGTTTATTCCATGTGTAACTCTGTGTTGTTGTATGTGTCGAATTGCTATGCTTTATCTTGGCCAGGTCGCAGTTGCAAATTAGAACTTGTTCTCAACTAGCCTACCTGGTTAAATAAAGGTGAAATAAAAGAAAAAAGAAAACATAATACACGACACAGGTATTACACATATCTGATTTCAATATGGGGCCTTCAAATGAAAGGAATTTAAAATATGTATTTATTTAACCATGTCAGTCATTGAGAACACATTCTGTTTTACAATATTGGCCTGACATATATTTGTTAAGCCAACTTCTGTGTTGTTACATGAGTAAACGTATGGATTTATTGTTTTTCAGAATCAGAATCACTTTATTTGCCAAGTACATTTACACATACCTGGAATTTGACTCAGTGAATTGGTGATGCCAGAAATAGACAATGTACAGACAGAATACAGGCATAAAGTCAACATAGTCAACATACAGAATACAATATGAATACAGTATACATAAAACTCTGGAGTATAATGTGATTTACAGCAAGGATACAGAATTTACAGAGGGGATATCTAACCTGGCGGGTAGGAGCGTTGAGATTGAATCCCCGAGCTGACAAGGTTAAAATGTGTCGTTCTGCTCCTGAGCAAGGCAGTTAACCCACTGTTCCCCGGGCGCCGGTAACGTGGATGTCGATTAAGGCAGCCCCCCGCACCTCTCTGATTCAGAGGGGTTGGGTTAAATGTGGAAGACACATTTCAGTTGAATGCTTTCAGTTTTACAACTGACTCGGTATCCCCCTTTCGCTTTCCCTATAGATGCAGAGGGAGGGAGGCTGCCATGATGAATAAACACATGCATATGCTGTATACAGATGTTTTTATAGCAAAAGGGTCTAAAGGTTCAAGTATATATTATGTATATTTGCCAATGAGATCAATTCCAAGTGTAGATAGTTGAGGTTTGAAATAACTTGTGTTTATTTCATTTATGTTTCATCATAATGTCTTGTCCTTCATATCACTGGACTGGTATGAGCAAAACGCAGCAATGGGACATTGTCCTCCACCTTTACCATGTCTTGTGCTGCCCCTTGGTGGTAGAATTATGCCACTACAGGTTGAATTAAACGTTTTATTTGTACAGTAGGCATATGTATGTATTGTATTCCTTTTTTATTAACATTTTTCTGCGAGGACCCAATATTGAAAATACTTCTGCTGTAGATCGACGATGTTGGAAATAACATTTTTAAATGTGTAAACATTTACTATTACCTCTAATTATCTTTACATTCCATATACTTATGTGATAATATCATATTGAATGTTTTTGTTTTTAGAGAACAAAGCCATTTCTATTCATCCCTTATAAGGCATAATAGGGCCTACTGAAACAATAACGGTCGCTTTTGAGCTTTGGGTGGCAGAGGTCAAGCTTATATTTGACCACTAGGTGGAGTAAGGAGAGAGTAGTGCAGTGGAGCCTGTTGGCAGCAGGCCAAGTAGGCCTCATTAGATCAGATCTGAATGTCTTGGACATTTGGCCTCCAAACTTGAATTAAATACATTTTTAGTGACCTGATAGGCCATACAAACGCCATACAAGTACAGTATGTCCGCTCTTCTACTTCTTCTACTTCTAGTGTCTACTTCTTCTTTGAGGTGCATGAGAGAGGTTGTATTTTGTCAATATAGTAGAAATCTCACTATAATAGTGTCATTTAATAGATATATGTTATACAGAAAAGGTATAGTGCTTTCTATGTAACCAAACAACTTATGATTAAAGTGCAAAAACTTATTTAAAGGATCTTATCTAAAATGTATTCTATTGCGCTGGATGTTTAAATAATTAAGACTAGGAGTTATAGGGCCTTCGTGATTCTAATGTTTATAAGTACTGAAGTTCATAAGTACAGCTGCATGTCCTCTGAGCCAACGGGCTCATGTCTCATACATAATGCTGCAGGTGGAAGGGGGAAGAAATGGCGCGCCACTAACTAAGCGGCGGCCTAGTTCCTGTACCCAAGGCCGCAGGAAACACCCTCCATACGTCCTCCCTTCTTCCCTTTCTCTCTGGCTTCCACAGGAACGACGGAGCCTGGCACGAGCCTGTGAGTAAACCAATCAGGGCTGTAACAAACTGCTGCATCCACCGCACAAATAGACAACAATAATAACGCAATGCTTGCACAGTTGTTTACACACAACAACATGTTACTGTACAGGTGGTTCTGCCCTCTTCCTTCCCCACCTGAATAAAAGTCTGCTTAAAGAACATTTTATTGTGTTACTCTCCAATGGCTCAGATGAAGCATTGATTCTTATGGAGGAGAAGGAGAGATTGTTTTGTTCAAAGACACTGGTAGCAATGTGACAGATGACAGAAATAGAAATTGTTACTCCTCTGATGCATGTCATTTACTTGTAATAAAACCAGTTTCTGTTTCTTTGCCAGATGAGTCATAACTCATAAGCAGGTTGGGAAGGTGATGGAGAGCAGGGAGGAGTGTGGCATCATCATTAAGGTGACAGTGTCACAGCGGATTTTAAGAGGTGACTGTCACCATCCTCAGAGCACAAAACCTAAATTAACCAGTAACTGCTGTAAAAAGCTCTAATTTGCAGTTACACTATTACACTCACGCAATCATGAGGTCGTATTATGTATAATCAATGCATCATGACTTAGTTGTTTACTTTTCAGGGTTTTGTATTCACCACCACCAATAGCTGTGGGATTAGATGACATGTAGGGTTAGATCTGATTGACGCACTGACCTCGAATTATCAATGGGCCAATTACAGTTTTCAATACGTTTAGTAGTGTATTGAACAAAGAGTTACACTTTATACTACATATAACACTGTTATAAAAATGACATTACATATGTCATTAACAGTCATGACTGTTGGTGTGCGCTTGTGACAGCAGACTTTGCACTGTCATCATGACACTGTTAATTCAATCAAATGTATTTATAAAGCCCTTCTTACATCAGCTGATGTCACAAAGTGCTGTACAGAAACCCAGCCTAAAACCCCAAACAAAAAGCAATGTAGGTGTAGAAGCACGGTGGCTAGGAAAAACTCTCTAGAAAGGCCAGAACCTAGGAAGAAACCTAGAGAGGAACCAGGCTATGAGGGGTGGCCAGTCCTTTTCTGGCTGTGTCTGGCTGCTATTTTAAACCTAGCCAATTACTTCATTGTGGCATATGTCATCATAAGTCATACAAGCTAAACTAATGTAGCAGGCGTAGAAATACGCCAGAGCGGAGTCCCCACTTCCCTTTTTCAGGGGAAACGGTGGTTAGGTTTGTAATGCTGTATCCCTGAAAACCGGTAACTTCCGCTTTCTTACAACACTGCTAAGGGTGGTTATAAACTGACTTCAAAAGCTTACTGTTAATAACATATGGCAGTGTTAAAAGTTGTATAGGCCTAACAGTGTTATGTAGCCCTTATGACAGAGAGTTTTAGTAAAGGGTTACCAAATAAAGCATGAGTATGAAGACTGACATATGACTGAATTACATTATAGTCTGTCATAGACTCATAAAGGACAGTTCATTAACATAAGTGACAACTTCGAGCTGTGAGTAAGTAGGCTAATGGGCAGTGACAGACTTTAGAATAGGCCTGTCAATCACTCTCCCACAAAAAGGCATGATGGACTCGTTTACAGATAAGATACTTGTAAGAGTCCACATTGTACAGGTGAAGAGTGAAAACAGCTTGGGTAGAGGTGGAGGAGCACAGGTGTATAAATCAGTTATGGCAGCATGTGGTGTAAAATAAGATAAGAATAGAGTGGTACATAAAAAGGCTTACTTAAACCTGACTAACTTCATCAGAAACTCATGTGCTCCTGTCTCAAACCACCATTGTCTTCTGCTATGACTGACTTTGCCGACATTACGAAGTGCACAGACACAGAGACAGAGACAGCACCGCACAGAGGAACACACGGCTCACAACGAGATGATGATGTAAGAGTTTACTTTAAGTCGATTTCTTGACGGATATGTAAATAGATAGGCTTTACATCATGTTATATATTTTTCTCTCGTTACAGTGCAGTCTAAAAAGGAAAGAAAGACGCGTTTAGTAGGGCTTGTAGACGCATGAACGTGTTTGATCTGTCGGGGCGCTATTTTGACTGTGTGTGTGCCCATCGCCGTACACGGCAGGCCCTCTCTCCCACCAGGCTCATGCGAGCGAGGCTGAGCAGACAGCGCAGTTCTTCCGTAGGCTTTAGATTTTCCCCTCGATCAAAAAAAACGCATATTAATTTTATGGAGAGTGTGAAGACATAGCTTGCCTTCTCGAAATACAGAACTGTTATTTGATTAACATCTTTGCATATTTAATGGTTGTGCATTTATCTAGGACGACTCCACTCCACCCCCTATCCACGGTCTCTACCAATATAATTTCCTTTGCAACAATCCACACAAATAAGACAATACGTGATTCAAACTCTCTTTTGACGTTCAGGGCATGATGGAGTCTATGGAAATGCCTGCGAATTATGCCACACTGTCCCCCTACTACACTCACCAGTTACATTTTCCCGTCGTGAACCTTTCTTCTGTAACCTGACATATGATATACACTAAATATTATTGTGAAAGTGGTTTATTCAAAGGTGTTTAATGAATGAATGCAGCTTTGCATTGAGGCTTCGGAATGTTTTGGATGGATTGGAAATGTGTGCGTAATTGCGGTTCAATCTTTTTCGCTTTGATGTGAACTTCATATCGAGCATATTAACACTTTGTGGCCTGTTTTTTGTGAACCGACTCCATTTTGAAGGACCGGGTGAGCAGAGAAAAGGTTTTGCAACTCGTCCAAAGACAAGGAAGCCATCTGTTTTCTGGGTAGCCTATATTAGAATGAAAACATGAAAACAGTCATGAAAACATTCTAATCGCATAATTTAAAAGCGCATGGAATGTCCATATGGGGCATGATATGATGCCATTGTTGGTACAGATTGAGCAAATGACAGACATGTCATAGTGATTAACGTGAATGACAGTAATTGAAAATGTATGTAATAATTAACAACCAGTAGAGCGGAATATGCCCTTATTTTTTAAACCCTACATATTTTTGGATTTTTGGTGGAACTCAAAGCCTCAGCAATACTCCAAACTGGGGGTTGGGAGGCAGTGCCGATTGGTCCGCTCTCACACAGACACGGGCAGGCAGGGGCTGCAAGGGGCAGGTCGACAGCTAGGAATTAGTCATAATTTAATAATGCATTGAATATGAGGTAACAAGGAATTAGAAACTTATAGCATATGTCGCTGTAAATGGGTGGTTCTCTCAGTAAGTGAAATGCATGCATATATTTATCGTTTGAAGGTGGTGTAAGAGCTATCGCAAGTAGACTATATGTCCACAGGATCCTGGCCTAGTATTGCTGCTGCTGGGATTCTCCTCATCCGCTTTCACAAAATTCGAAAATAGCATATTTAATGATAGAAATGAAAGGGTTGACAGTTGTTTTTGCGGTGACCGACATTTAAATGGTAAGATTCTTGCGGCATATCATTGTCATACGCGTTTTTATTTGTTTAAACATTCCGTCATTGTGTACAGTATACATCTGTCGGTGGAAGTCTGTACGTATGTGTGGCAGTGTGAACTTGTGTGTCGATACTGTATGTTCGCGTGCCAGCTATGCACTGAACCTATATCTCTGTGGTGCCTCGTGAGCCATGGCACACAGAGTTGATGCACAGGCGCTGTCAAGAGCTGTCCACTTTATTCTTGGTTTCGCGATTTCTTCATCAGCCTTTTGAAATCAACTTAACCCTTCATTGTCGCTGGGCAGGACAGCGTGTCATTACAGGTACTCTGGTCTAATTTTAACATGACCAGCGGCCTGCCAAACGCGCAATAGGTTGCCACAATTCACGTTCTTGGCGGTGTAGCGAGGAGTGGAATGATGATGACACTGTTGCTTAATACTTTATTTTCTATTTTTTTTAGGTGGAGCAAGATAACCATCTCACACTTTTATATATAACGAAACTCAGTAATTTAAAACTTTCCTAATTTTACAACACTATTGTTTTTTTAAATAACTTTTTTAATAACTTTTCAATAATATACCATTACCATCCCCATTTTTGCCACTTTCTATAATAGCTAACAACGAACAGTAAAACAAATTGTATGTGATCAATAATTGCAAATCCATGCAATTAAAGTTGTTATCACTTATTTTTTTAAATATTTTTTTTGCCTATTTCTGTTATTTATGTTTAGGATGGAGCCTTGCCAGGATGAGTCGGCCCTATGAACTGCCTATCAGCAATGCTCAGGCCTGTCACACTGACCCAACATTGACCTCTGCCCCCAATGACCCCTTCTCTCCCTCCTCAAAGCACAATAACCCCAATTCTAGACTAGACCCTCCACGTGCCATGCAGATGTCCACCGCCCCTGCCCTCAAACCTCCATCCACCTATGGGTTCATGCCCAAGGACCTATCCTCTTCCTACAGTCCTCTGAGAAGGCTACAGCACCTGACCACCATGGTCAGCCACCCGGACCTGGTACAGCTTGGAGAGGGGGAGAGGGAGGTCTCGCACACCCGGAATGCTGTTGGGAAAACTGACTTTGGGAATTCCTTGGCCCTCACAGCTCCCCAGCCAGGCAGGAGAGACACAGACACCAGTAAGACTAATCCTAGTGTGGAGAAGAAGAGTGACTGTTGCATCTCTGACCCACCTAGTCCAGACTTTTCACTGGATAGCAATAGCCCTTTTGCAAATGGCTGCCTGCACTTTGAGTCCACTTTGTTTGATGATGATGATGAAGAAGAGGATGATGAGGATACAGCTTTACCTCTGACAGACAGACAGAGAAAAGTTGGAAAGTCACCTGAACCACTTCCTGAATTTTTAAACTTGAAGGTAAAGCAATTACTGAAGCCAGGGCTATCTGTGGGTAAAGGCTTGCAGTCCCCTAGTGTCCCCCCATTAACGGCACATGAAGGTTCAGACGAGGACTGGGGGAGTAACTGTGAGCCGCTCTCTCTTGGGAATAGCCCCTCCGGGCCTTCAATGGCAAGTCCTACTACTGTTATGAACCTTTTACATAACATGGCTATTGACAGCAACATCATGCAGTACCCAACAGCCCTCATATTTAATCCTGTAACATGTCACAGTTCTGGCCTGGGTACTTCCTTTTCAGTCCAGATCACCTGTTTTACTGTGCAACATAAATTGTCAAGCTTATTGGTTTTGATTATATGTGAAATGTCAATGAAAAGTAGTGAGAGGCCTAAATCCTAACTAATTAGCAAGAAAGGTCAAGGAAGGTCACTTCCTCTATAATAGATAAGATCCTCTTAGCTGGAGATGATCCATGTAATTCCAGCATATCATATGTTGAATTACAATCAATAGTTGTACCGTTTGAAATTAATAAAACACCTGTACAGAGAAAAGTCATTAGTCAGGCCATATCCAGAGCGTTGTTTAGTGGCTGGGATGTTATGCATGATCCGTTGATACAAGTTTAGTAAGGTTGACTGACATCTAGGCCAGAGAGTGTGCACAGAGCTGATATATTAATTTTAGTGTTTAAAAGATAGTTGGTAATATAATGTGGATTTGCACTATCTTGCATCTGGTGAAAATTAGGATAGAGTTACAGGGATTTAACTTTACCTAACCTAATTCACCAGGACCTTGGTCCTGGCAACTCAGCAACCGTATAGTCTTGGAAAATATTGGAATGCTTGTATATGTTTACATTTGCGTATTTAAATTGGCATGTAAATTCTGATATAATACTTTTTTTTAGTTCCATTACCAGTCAAAAGTTTAGACACGCCTACTCATTCAAGGGTTTTTCTGTATTTTTTACTATTTTCTACATTGTAGAATAATAGTGAAGACATCAAAAATATGAAATAACACAAATGGAATAATGTAGTAACAAAAAAAGTGTTAAACAAATCAAAATATACTTTATATTTTAGATTCCTCAAAGTAGCCATCTTTTGCCTTGATGACAGCCTTGCATGCTCTTGGCGTTTTCTCAACCAGCTTCATGAGGTAGTCACCTGGAATACTTTTCCAACAGTCTTGAAGGAGTTCCCACATATGCTGAGCACTTGCTTTTCCTTCACTCTGTAGTCCAACTCATCCCAAACCATCTCAATTGGGTTGAAGTCGGGTGATTGTGGAGGCCAGGTCATCTGATGCAGCACTCCATCAATCTCCTTCTTGGTCAAATAGCCCTTACACAGCCTGGAGGTCTGTTGGGTCATTGTCCTGTTGAAAAACAAATGATAGTCCCACTAAGCTCAAACCAGATGGGATGGCATATCGCTGCAGAATGCTGTGGTAGCCATGCTGGTTAAGTGTGCCTTGAATTCTAAATATATCACTGACAGTTTCACCAGAAATGCACCCCCACACCATGCTTCACGGTTGGAACCACACATGCAGAGATCATCCGTTCACCTACTCTGCATCTCACAAAGACAGAGCGGTTGGAAACAAAAATCTGAAATTTAGACGTTGGACAGATATCCAACGGTCTAATGTCCATTGCTCGTGTTTCTTGGCCCAAGCAAGTCTCTTCTTCTAATTGGTGTCCTTTAGTAGTGGTTTCTTTGCAGCAATTCAACCACGAAGGCCTGATTCACGTAGTCTCCTCTGAACAGTTGATGTTGAGATGTGTCTGTTACTTGAACTCTGTGAAGCATTTATTTGGGCTGCTATTTCTGAGGCTGGTAACTATAATTAACTTATCCTCTGCAGCAGAGGTAACTCTGGGTCTTCCTTTCCTGTGGCGATCCTCATGAGAGCCAGTTTCATCATAGCGCTTGATGGTTTTTGCGACTGCACTTGAAGAAACTTTAAAAGTTCTTGAAATGTTCCGTATTGACTGACCTTCATGTCTTAAAGTAATGTTGGACTGTTGTTTCTCTTTGCTTATTTGAGCTGTTCTTGCCATAATATGGACTTGGTCTTTTACCAAATATGGCTATCTTCTGTATACCCCCTACCTTGTCACATCACAACTGATTGGCTCTAAAGCATTAAGATGGAAAGAAATTGCACAAATTAACTTTTAACAAGGCACACCTGTTAATTGAAATGCATTCCAGGTGACTATCTCATGAAGCTGGTTGAGAGAATGCCAAGAGTGTGCAAAGCTGTCATCAAGTCAAAGGGCGGCTACTTTGAAGAATCTTAAATATAAAATACATTTTCATGTGTTTAACACTTTTTTGGTTGCTACACGATTCCATATGTGTTATTTCATAGTTTTGATGTCTTCACTATTCTAGAAAATAGTAAAATAAAGAAAACTCCTTGAATGAGTAGGTGTGTCCAAACATTTGACTGGTACTGCATATAACATGAATTTAAACCTATTTAAACATGTCTTGAAGTAATTTAAATATTGATTTATTTGGTGTCTATCAACAGATGGACAGCCCAAAGAAGAAGTCCCTTCCACCTGTAAAGTTTTTAGAGGGAGAAGTTATATGGGCAAAGTTCAACCGAAGACCGTGGTGGCCTTGTGAGATGACAGTTGACCCGGTACAGGGAACCTACCACAAAATGAAAGGTAGGCTCTGGTCCTGGGTATTATTTTAACAACTCATTGTTTTGTTTGAACTAATCTTGTAGAACAGATTTGTACTAGCTTGGAAGTGTTATATTTCACAATCCACTTTACATTGAAATGGACACATCTCTCTTGCAAAATGTTTTTTATACCTGTGATAAAGGTTAAATGAATATGAAACCTACGAACACTAATACCAAGTGGCCCGGATCCTTTGCTCCTGTGTGGTGATGTTTCAGAGCCCAGTGATAGGCCTTGTCGGCAGTACCACATCAGGACCTTTGGAGAGCCGGTGGAACTGGCCTGGGTCGCAGGAAAAGCTACACATACTTTTCATGGAGGCTTTGAGTTTGAGCAGCTCCCCTTGATACGCAGGAGAGGAAGGCAAAGAGAAAAAGACTACAAATACACTGTAATTATTAATGTGAATCAAACATGTGGCACAGCTTTTTTGTATGTTGGACAATAATCAATCATGTTTTACCTGAATGTATCTAAAATACAAATCTTTGGGATTACAAAAACACTTGATTTTCCTCCATAGATACCCAAGCGTTTTAAAGCATCGTGGAAAAACAGTGTGACAGAGGCAGAAGCTGTCCTCCCAGAGCGGCCCAAAATGGTGGCCTCTATACCTGACTCTATAGATACAACCCTCCATGATGGGTCCACATCAGAGAATGAGGACCTTCCAATTCCCCCTTCCTCCATTCCATCTGCCTCTCTATCCCCTGCACCAAGTCTCATAACAAACGGAACTGTGTCGCCACAAAGTAAACCTTCCCCAATGAAAGGAAGCATTTTCAAGAAGCCTCAGAGGAAGAAGAATCCAACTAAAGCATCAAAAGCTAAAAATGAGTTCTTCAACACCGAAACATTTGGAAGCACTGACAAGCCAGAAGAATGTCCGTATTTGGACCTTGACTCTATCCCCAATATTTTGTGTCCTAAAGCACTTGAGCGTCATTCCAAGCCCTCTCAGACTCATTCCTCAGTTCCAGTAGTAGAAAAAGTGAAGAAGCAGCCAGAAGTCCAAACTGGCCTGTGGTTCAGCAAACCAGGAAAAGACAGGCGACTCATCACTGCCACCTCCATATCTAAACACAGTTCCTTTAGCAAGGGCCCCTGCAAGAAAAATACTCAAATTGCAGCTGCTGTCAACAGAAAGACACAAGTGTCCAGTGTGGCAATCAAGGAATGCTCTAGTCATCAGTTGAAGACTCCAGTGTCCAGTGTAATAGTCAAAGAACGCCCTGCTGATCAGTCGAAGACTCCAGTGTCCAATGCAACAGTCAAAGAAATGACTGCTGATCAGTTTAAGACTCCAGTCTTAAGTTTACCCAAGCTCTCGGATCAGTCGAAGGACCTGGGAAAGCAGCCTGCGCATCTGCCCGCTAGCAACCGCCTCATGACCAGAGCCCTTAAAGCTATGGAGGAAGCTGAGCGGAAGGTCTCATCTTCCACAAACACGCCCTCTGATAAACCAGAGACCAAAACAAACTGTTATACAGAGGACAAACCTTCAAAGGTTGACAACGATAATCAGATCATAGCTTTGCCAAATTGCTCTTCATCAAAGTTCACTAGGTCGAAGGACTTTGTGGCAGAGGTTAAGACAGAAAATGAGAGCTTCTTTGTATGCCAGATGCCTGCAGACTTCATACCTCTAACTTCTGTGAAGGAAAAGAAAGAGAACTGTGTGTCTCACATCTCCTCCTGTTCCTCTCCCTCGCCATGCTTCTCTCCCATGGATGTCTTCAAAGACATCAAAGAGTTATCCTTCAAGTCCCTGGAATCAAGTGATGGTGATGGAAAACATGTGTCTTTTAAACCAGACACTAACTACAAGTTCAGTACTTTCCTCATGCTGCTGAAGGACGAGCACGATACCAGGGAGAAACATGGTACACCCTTGGAGCTGGAAATTGGACCACCCAGTGTCCATGTAAAAGAGGAGCCTTCAGTGGTTCCACCCATACTGGGAGAAGAGTCACTCAGTCAAGGCCCTATTCTCAGTAAAAGTCAACAGTGCAAGGGAAAAACAAAGGCCAAACCCAAGCTCAAGTCTTCTCTGAAAGTAGAAATCCCACAACTTGAAGGCAGCATAAACCAGGACTTGAAAAGGTCAGCCAAAAAGAGAGGCTTGTCTGGGACTAAAAATAAGCCTAATGGAAAAGAGCCTTGTGGTAAGAGGTCTTCTGGACCTGGCTACCTTGGGATAGAGGACTCACACCATCTTTCGATCAATGCCTGGCAGAAGTTTGACCAGGATTCAGGGACATTAGGGGGGTTGGGGGAGGGCTGCAGTGGGCTAATGAATGAGAGACTACAGAACATGGTGCCTTTGGAGCAGGGTGGTGCAGACCCATCGGTGTCCTTTCAGACAAAGACAAGGTTGGACCAGCAGATTATCCCTGCCATCAATTCTGCAAACACTACACAAAGTACTGGGGAAGGCCAGGAGGCTTCCACAGGTAAGAAATCGTTTTTTCTTCTTCTTGGTTTGACAGAAGGGTATCCCAAAGGAGATTATGACTGATCAATGCATTGACTTTGCTCCGGGAATTATACCATAATGAAAATATCAAAAGCTATGAAGTGATAGCGTCCAATTCAGGGCCATGATGCCAAATTCTGTAGATCATAAAATGTTATGGTTTTTACATGTGTGGCATATTCATACTTTTTGCGCACTTGTCCTTCATCAGCACATAAACGAATTAGAAAACCAAGCAAAAGACTCATAGAATGGACAGAAGAGTATGATCAGATATTCTCCACAAGGAAGAAACAGAAAAAGGCCCTCCAGTCTTTGAGAAAGGTAGCTCACTTAAACATACAGTATTACATCTCTTGGATTTTCAGGGTTTTGTATCATGACACCAGTTCTATACCCTCTTCATGTTTTTCCAGGTGGCACAATCCAACAGCAACAAACCAGATCCCCTACCATCAGAGAAAACCACACATGACCACGCCCCTCTGAACCCACTTCCTGAAATACAATCCCTGCCCCCAGAGGAACCATCCAAGACCCCAAATGGACAAGCCCCTCCCCGAATAGAGAACACTCCCCCTCCGGATGCGCCTATCCTGTCCATAGATATTCTAACCCTGCCTCCTGAAGCAGACCCTTCGCTGTTGTGTGACAGTCTTACAAAGAATGTTGGTGAGAAACCATTTACATATCAAATGTATACTTTGGTTTAATTGCAAAAAATTACATTACTCCTCTATAGTAGTGGTCTTAGATCCTAAACACCTCATTATCCCAGATTTGTGTAAAGGTCCATAATAACACTGTCCTGTGGCAGGTGACGTTCCTTACTTGGAAACCATCCGTAAGAGACAGAGAAAACCCACTCTGAAGATTCTGGAATACTCAGAGGCTGCCACAATCCCAAAGAAAAAGGTATGGAGGGGTTAGGGAATGGTTGTGCTTTGTTCATTAAAACTTCTTATGGCTTGGGGGCAGTATTTCGACATCTGGATGAGAAGCGTGCCCAAAGAAAACTGCCTGTTACTCAGACCCAGAAGCTAGGATATGCATATAATTGGTAGATGTGGATAGAAAACACTCTAAAGTTTCCAAAACTGTTAAGATAATGTCTGTGAGTATAACATAACTGATATGGTAGGTGAAAACCTGAGGAAAATCCATCCAGGAAATGGGATTTTTTTTATGTGGGTAGTTTTCAATTGAATGCCTATAGAGCATCTAATGTGTTAGGACCCAGATTGCAGTTCCTATGGCTTCCACTAGATGTCAACCGTCTTTAGACATTGTTTCAGGCTTGTTTTCTGAAAAAATGAAGAAGAATGAGACCTTTCTATCAGTGGACTGTAGAATCATGCAGTTCTGGTTTGCGCGCGTGACCGAGTGCACGCCCTTCGTTGTTTTTCCTTTCTATTGAATACGCTTTTGTCCGGTTGAAATATTATCGATTATTTAGACAATTGACAACCTGAGGATTAATTATAAACATCGTTTGACATGTTTCGACGAACTTTACCGGTAGTATTAGGATGTATTCGTCTGCATGTTTTGACCGCCTTTGAGCCAGTGGATTACTGAACGAAACGCGCCAACAAAACTGAGTTTTTGAGAAATAAAGAGGGACTTTATCGAACAAAACAAACATTTATTGTTTAGCTGGGACTGTTGTGACTGAAACCATATGAAGAACTTCAAAGGTAAGTGATTAATTTTAGCGCTATTTCTGACTTTTGTAATTCCTTTACTTGGCTGTAAAATGTTTGTATGCTTTTGTAAGCGGGGCGCTGTCCTCAGATAATCGCATGGTATGCTTTCGCGGTAAAGCCTTTTTGAAATCTGACAAAGTGGCTGGATTTACAAGAAGTTAATCTTTAAGCCGATGTATAACACTTGTATTTTTTATAAATGTTTATTATGAATATTTTTGTATTTTGAATTTGGCGCTCTGCAATTTCACTGGATGTTGTCGAGGTGGGTCGCTAGCGGAACGCCTGCGCCAGAAAGGTTAAAGGGACAATGTGCAGTTCAATCAATAACAAAGCATACACCCCACCACCTTTTGGGGTAAAGAGCTTAGGAATGGAGCTGGAGAAATGTAACCACCAAATTCATAGATGGGGCAATGGATGCAATGACTGATCATCTATGAGATCAAAATTATAGTTTTAACCATGTTTTTAAGCTATACAGTGTTTGTTTACAATGGCATTGTTTACAAACAGTGGAGGAAAAATATATATATTTTGGGTCTGATGGGGTTAGGCAGTTAAATTAAGCTCATATGTTACATTCTTCAAGAAACAATTGCAATATATAATTAATTTTAAAGTAAAAAAAAAAATGTAACAATTACAGATTGCCCCTTTAAGGATTTTTGTATCTTATGGGTCCATTGATTTTCACAGTAGTCAAGGCCTTACAGCAGGGGTTGACTGATTAATTGTGTATTACAGGTCAAGTCCCTGAAGTCCAGCTCATCAAGCCATGCTGTTCATTCAGGTCAGTCTACACAGGAAGGACCTCCCTCAAACTGTCCGCATTACACAGTTCTTAAGCGTCTTTCCCACTGTTGTGTAAGATGAGTACGGGAAAAGCATTAAGAAATGTAAGGCTATACACTGTTTATCACAATGCTTTGTGATACTGCTTTCATTTAACTCAGGATTGTCAATTCAGAGGGTTGATTGGTCTTGGGGTCAAAGTTGACTTGACTGTTTTTTTCCCCCAGGCTCTGGACAACACTCCTTTAAATCAAAGATCAAGCAACCAATGACATCCACCACTGCATCCTCCACAATGTTGCCCTGCACCCCTGCATCCTGCCCCCAGACCCAGAGTTGCATTGAGAGGGGGTCAGACATCGACCTCACCACGCACCCCACTAAGGACACTAATCTCCATGACGATGGGAGGGACACCATAGACCCAGAGGTCAGACAAGAGGTTAAATCTGCAGCTTAATTTGATGGTCCATATGTTTTACCTGATAATAACATAGAAATTACATGGTAAAATTGTAATTACACAATAATGATCCAAAAAAGAAAAAAATAATACTAAAACATGAATCAATACGTACCTGAATTTTTGTTTTTCTGCATCGAATAGTGTTACGGCATGATTACTTGCAATGTGGCTTTCGGTGCTTGAACTGTCCTGCTGATTTTCGTCTTCTTTGCTCCTCAGGGTTTTACATCCAGTTTCGATGACAGCTTTTCATCCATGAGGGAGGAGTCTTCACAGTGCGATGACACACTCTTCCCCAATAAGAAGATCATAGTGGACAGAGGGAGCGCGGCCTCATTGAAGGAGAATGTGTGTCAGGTGAGTAGGTCTAACATCACCAATATAAGAGTGGTAAGGGGTCTAAGGCACTGCATCGCAGTGCTAGCTGTGCCACTAGAGATCCTGGTTTGAGTCCAAGCTCTGTCGCAGCCGGCCGTGACCGGGAGACCATGGGGTGGCACACAATTGGCCTAGCGTTGTCCGGGTTAAGGGAGGGCTTTGCCGGCAGGGATATTCCTGTCCCATCGTGCACTAGCGACTCCTGTGGCGGGCCGGGCGCAATGCACACTGACACGTTAGTCAGGTGTATAGTGTTTCCTCCGACACATTGGTTCAGCTGGCTTCCGGGTTAAGCGGGCGTTGTGTCAAGAAGCAGTGCGGCTTGGCTGGGTTGTGTTTTGGAGGACGTATGGCTCGTGACCTTTGTCTTTCCCGAGTCCGTACGGGAGTTGCAGCGATGGGACAGAACTATAACTACCAATTGGATTCCACGAAATTGGGAAAATAATCTATAAAAAGAGTGGTTACCTTATGTTTTTGAACCCTTTGACATGTACCAACAAACGGGTGTGATCATTCTACAGTGGTCCCTGCAGCATACGTTCAAACCGGTGTGATTAGAACGCTTATTTAGAACGTCCAGTTTCGATTGACGCAACAGTTAGCGTTTGAGCTGGCCACAATGTTTTTTCACAGAAACATTTTGCACAAACACAGTCCTTACAAAGTCATAACAGAATCATCCAGACTGAAAATGTAGGCTACATTAGTCCTAGCGCTAACTCTCGGCTGACAGAAACCACAATATGAATTAGCTAATAGCAATTACTATTTAGAATTCATCACATCATGGGGTGAGCTCACCATTGATCGAAATAATTGAGTATAACACTTTATAAAAATCTTAAGTAATCCGACGATATGTAGTTTGTGCGCGCCACCATGTTTGTTTTTTCCCTCCAACCAAAGATATGAAGAGGAGACAAGATGAGTTTGGTCTGTTTGCAGTATGCATGTTGAAGTGGTGTGTCGTCTACGATCAATCACTTCCTTTCAATTACGGAAGTTTACTCGAAAGATAAGTGAACCATTCCTTCATCTCATTATAACATCTTTGGTCTAACAGATGTTTACGTGACACCCAGAATGCATTGTATAATGTCAACAAACATGGTGCCACACATAGCTAGCAAATAGCTCAGCATTAGCTCATCATAATTAGTACAACCTTAAAAGAGTATTTTACACAAATCGCAGGTGTCTATTACAATCTATGCAATAATCGGAATGCATTATTTGTCACAAGTACATGACAATGTGAATAAAACTCTAAATACATTATGCTCCACATATACTGTACATACAGTACCAGTCAAAAATGTGGACACACCTACTCATTCAGGGGTTTTTCTTTATTTTTTACTATTTTCTACATTGTAGAAACTATGAAATAACACATGGAATCATGTAGTAACCAAAAAAGTGTTAAACAAATCAAAATATATTTAATGTTTTAGATTCTTCGAAGTTGCCACCCTTTGCCTTGATGACAGCTTTGCACACTCTTGGCATTCTCTCAACCAGCTTCATGAGGTCACCTCGAATGCATTTGAATTAACATGTGTGCCTTGTTAAAAGTTAATTTGTGGAATTTATTTCCTTCTTAATGCATTTGAGCCAATCAGTTGTGTTGTGACAAGGTAGGGTTGGTATACAGAAGATAGCCCTATTTGGTAAAAGACCAAGTCCATATTATGGCAAGAACAGCTCAAATAAGCAAAGAGAAACTCCAATCCATCATTACTTTAAGACATGCAGCTCAGTCAATACGGAAAATTTCAAGAACTTCGAAAGTTTCTTCAAGTGCAGTCGCAGAAACCATCAAGCACTATGATGAAACTGTCTCTCATGAGGACCACCACAGGAAAGGAAGACCCAGAGTTACCTCTGCTGCAGAGGATAAATTCAGTTACCAGCCTTAGAAATTGCAGCCCAAATAAATGCTTCACAGAGTTCAAGTAACAGACACATCTCAACATCAACTGTTCATATGAGACTGTGTGAATCAGGTCTCCCTGGTCGAATTGCTGCAAAGAAACCACCACTAATAAGAAGAAGAGACTTGTATGGGCCAAGAAACACGAGCAATGGACATTAGACGGGTGGAAATCTGTCCTTTGGTCTGATGACCTGCATCAGATGACCTGGCCTCCACAATCACCCGACCTCAACCAAATTGAGATGGTTTGGAATGAGTTGGAGCGCAGAGTGAAGGAAAAGCAGCCAACAAGTGTTCAGCATATGTGGGAACTCCTTCAAGACTGTTGGAAAAGCATTCCAGGTGAAACTGGTTCCGAGAATGCCAAGAGTGTGCAAAGTTGTCATCAAGGCAAAGGGTGGCAACTTAGAAGAATCTCAAATATAACATAGATTTTGATTTGTTTATTACTTATTTGGTTACTACATGATTCCATACGTGCTATTGTATAGTTTTGATGTCTTCACTATTATTCTACAATGTCAAAAAAATAAATGTAATTAAGAAAAACCCTTGAATGAGTAGGTGTGTCCAAACTTTTGACTGGTACTGTACTGTGAAACGACAACACGTTATACAGAAAATAAGGCACTTACTTTGATAGGAACACACACATGTCCAAAGTTATAATTTTTGGGGAAAACAAGAATAGTGGCATTGCGAGCGCCAGACAAAAAATGTGTCCGAGGGAAAAAGTTTGTGCAAGACTGGGCAAATGTCTGCGTACTTGATCTGCGTAAACACTGGGGAAGTACTTGGGCTCTCCTTGAAGAAATTTGTCCGGCTCAGTAAAGCCTCAAACATAAATTGTCTGCAACAGTGAAACGGGCTACTTCTATGTGAATTAATGAGGAGGAACACACTTCAATTCAAACTGTTGAAAGAGAATAAAACTTGATAGAAAATCATTTGAAATTGACAAGTTGAAACATAACCTACAGATAATTATCAGGCAGTGAGTGAAAACTATCGCGTTGCGAAACAATCACATTTTGAAATGTTCATAAAACAACTCACGCTGGGGTGACCGTTAGAGATATTTGGAACTCACACGTGAAAAGGTTAAAGTGCTATAAGTGATTGTGGAGTCTATTTGCTCTTTGCCCATTAGAAAGTTTCAGATAGCTGTGTACATTGTTCTAATGTTGTGTAAACCTTTATGGACTGTACGGTAGGTATGTGAGAAGACTGGGGAGCTTCTACTGTGTGAGGGCCAGTGTTGTGGGGCCTTCCACCTCCAGTGTAGCGGCCTCACAGAGCCTCCTAAAGGGAAGTTCGTCTGCCAGGAGTGCAAGTCTGGTGGGTCAAGCATATATTCTGTAAAAACACAACCACTGTATCCTCATTAACATGTTTTTTATGCCTCATTCCTACTCAGACAAAATTGTGGAAAGACTATTATTAGTTGCATATAGAGTTATCAGTGTGCTATCTGATCGTTTCACATATAATTTTGCTGATTCTCTCCCCTCAGTCATCCTCTCATCCTAACATCCATCATTCTCTCTGGCTTGTAAAAGCAAATCAGTTTATTAAACTTGATGTGTTTGTTGCTAGGTGTCCATACCTGTTTTGTGTGTAAGAAGCCCGGGGAAAACGTGAGGCGCTGTATGATCCCAGTGTGTGGGAAGTTCTACCATGGAGAGTGTATCGCCAATCACGCTCCCGTTGCCCCCCTGCACGGGGGCTTCCGCTGCTCCCTCCACGTCTGTCTGTCCTGCTTCATCACTAACCCTGTCAACCCCTCCGTCCCCAAAGGTGTGTGCTGCTCTGCTCCACCCAGCACAGTTCAGTTTAATTAGATTTTATGCAAATCTTCTCAATTGAAATCACCTTACACTGGTAACTCTACAGGAGAAAGGGATTAGGTTAGAGTCGGAAAACTGAATATTTTTGCTAAAATATTTTGCTCTTTTTGCTCATCATTTAGCACAAGAAATTCAGTTAGTTCATTTCAACACCATGATAAAAAGACCCACTATTTGAAATGAGCTGTGGGAAGTAAATATACAGTACCAGTCAAAAGTTTGGACACAACTACTCATTCATGGGTTTTTATTTATTATTTCTATTTTCTACATTGTAGAATAAAGTGAAGATATCAAAACTAAGAAATAACACATATGGAGTCATGTAAGAACCAAAAAAGTGTTAAACAAATCCAAATATATTTTATATCTGAGATTCTTCAAATTAGCAACCCTTTGCCTTGATGACAGCTTTGCAGACTCTTGGCATTCTCTCAACCAGCTTCACGAGGAATGCTTTTCCAACAGTTCCCACATATGATGAGCACTTGTTGGCTGCTTTTCCTTCACTCTATGGTCCAACTCATCCCAAACCATCTCAATTGGGTTGAGGTCGGGTGATTGTGGATTCCAGGTCATCTGATGCAGCACTCCATCACTCTCTTTGGTCAAATAGAAAGACACGGCGGATGGAACAAAAATCGCAAATTTGGACTCATCAGACCAAAGGACAGATTTCCACCGGTCTAATGTCCATTGCTCGTGTTTCTTGGCCCAAGCAAGTCTCTTCTTATTATTGGTGTCCTTTAGTAGTGGTTTCTTTGCAGCAATTTGACCATGAAGGCCTGATTCACGCATTCTCCTCTGAATAGTTGATGTTGAGATGTGTCTGTTAGTTGAACTCTGTGAAGCATTTATTTGGGCTGCAATCTGAGGCCGGTAACTCTAATGAATTTATCCTCTGCAGCAGAGGTAACTCTGGGTCTTCCTTTCCTGTGGCAGTCCTCATGAGAGCCAGTTTCATCATAGCGCTTGATGGGTTTTGCGACTGCACTTGAAGAAACTTTCAAAGTTCTTGATATTTTCCGTATTGACTGACCTGCATGTCTTAACCTCTCTTGGGTAGGGGTTAGTATTGTAAGTGTCACTCCAGGTGGACTCTACTGTTTTGGTGCGCGTGAACTGGAGCGTGCTTCACGTTGTTTTTATCCGGTATTGGAAACAGTATATTATATATATAAATTTTATCGATTATTTACGTTTTAGTACCTGAGGTTAGATTAGGAACATTGTTTGAAATGTTTGGACCAAGTTTACAGGTAACTTATTAGATACTTTGTAGGCATGTTGGGCGAGTTGAAACCGGTGTATTTCTGAATCAAATGCGCCAAATAAATGGACATTTTTGTGACATTAAGAAGGACATTATCGAACAAACGGACCATTTGTGATGTTTCTGGGACATTTTGGAGTGCCAACAGAAGAAAATCTTCAAAGATAAGGCATTAATTATATTGCTATTTCTGACTTTTGTGTCGCACCTGCCTGGTTGAAATATGATTTTCATGTGTTTGTATGCGGGGTGCTGTCCTCAGATAATTGCATGGTTTGCTTTCGCCGTAAAGCCTCTTTGAAATCTGACACAGCGACTGGATTAACAAGAAGTTACGCTTTATTTGGATGTATAACACATATATTTTCAAGAATGTTAAATAATTGAATTTGGTATTTTTTTATTTCGCGCTCTGCAATTTCACCGGATGTGGGCCAGGTGTGACGCTACCTGTCCATAAGAAGTTAAAGTAATGATGGACTGTCGTTTCTGTTTGCTTATTTGAGCTGTTCTTGCCATAATATGGACTTGGTCTTTTACCAAATAGGGCTATCTTCTGTATACCAATCCTACCTTGTCCCAACACAACTGATTGGCTCAAATGCATAAAGAAGGAAACAAATTCCACAAATTAACTTTTAACAAGGCACACCTGTTAATTGAAATGCATTCTAGGTAATTACCTCATGAAGCTGGTTGAGAGAATGCCAAGAGTGTGAAAATCTGTCGTCAAGGCAAAGGGTGGCAACTTTGAAGAATCTGAAATATTAAATAGATTTTGATTTGATTAACGTCTTATGGCTGAGATCCCGTTCACGGGATCGACTTGACAACAGCCAGTGAAAGTGCAGGGAGCCAAATTCAAACAACAGAAATCTCATAATTAAAATTCCTCAAACATACAAGTATTTTACACCATTTTAAAGATAAACTTGTTGTTAATCCCACCACAGTGTCCGATTTCAAAATGGCTTTACGACGAAAGCACACCATCTGATTATGTTAGGTCAGTACCTAGTCACAGAAAAACACAGCCATTTTTCCAGCCAAAGAGAGGAGTCACAAAAAGCAGAAATAGAGATAAAATGAATCACTAACCTTTGATGATCTTCATCAGATGACACTCATAGGACTTCATGTTACACAATACATGTACGTTTGTTCGATAAAGTTCATATTTATCTCCAAAAATCTTAGTTTACATTGGCGCGTTATGTTCAGTAATGTTTTGCCTCCAAAACATCCGGTAATTTTGCAGAGAGCCACATCAATTTACAGAAATACTCATAATAAACATTGATAAAAGATACAAGTGTTTTACATGGAACTTTAGATAAACTTCTCCTTATTGCAACCGCTGTGTCAGATTTCAAAAAAACTTTACGGAAAAAGCACACCATGCAATAATCTGAGTACGGCGCTCAGACACAAAAACAAGCCATACAGGTACCCGCCATGTTGTGAAGTCAACAGAAGTCAGAAATAACATTATAAATATTCACTTACCTTTGATGATCTTCATCAGAATGTACTCCCAGGAATCCCAGTTCCACAATAAATGTTTGTTTTGTTCGATAACGTCCATAATTTATGTCCAAATACCTCCTTTTTGTTCGCGCGTTTAGTTCCAAAATCCAAATTGATGACGCGCAGGCCAGACGAAAAGTCCAAAAATTCCATTACAGTTTGTAGAAACATGTCAAACGATGTATAGAATCAATTTTTAGGATGTTTTTAATATAAATCTTCAATAATGTTTCAACCGGAGAATTCCTTTGTCTGTAGAAATGCAATAGAACACAGCTAACTCTCACGGGGGCGCGCCTGAGTGAGCTCGTGGCACTCTGCCAGACCCCTGACTCAATCAGCTCTCATTCCCCCTCCTTCACAGTAGAAACATCAAACAAGGTTATAAAGACTGTTGACATCTAGTGGAAGCCTTAGGAAGTGCAATATAACCCCATAGACATTGGATAGGCAAACCTACAAACCTCAGATTTTTCACTTTCTGGTTGGATTTTTCTCAGGTTTTTGCCTGCCATATGAGTTCTGTTATACTCACGGACATCATTCAAACAGTTTTAGAAACGTCGGTGTTTTCTATCCAAATCTACTAATAATATGCATATCTTAGCTTCTGGGCCTGAGTAGCAGGCAGTTTACTCTGGGCACCTTATTCATCCAAGCTACACTTTTTTGGTTACTACATGATTCCATATTTGTTATTTCAAAGTTTTGATGTCTTCACTATTATTCTACAATGTAGAAAATAGTAAAAAAATAAATAAAAACTCTTGAATGAGTAGGTGTGTCCAAACTTTCGACGGGTACTGTATGTGTACTAGATATTCTAACTAACAGCTCATTCTGCCTCTGTCTCCCCTGTGTTGTGTGTCCTGTAGGTCGTCTGACACGCTGTGTGCGTTGCCCTGTGGCGTACCATGCCAACAATTACTGCATGGCAGCGGGCAGTGTGGTTCTGGCCAACAACAGCTTCCTGTGTCCCAACCACTTCACCCCCCGCAGGGGAATCCGCAACCATGAACACGTCAACGTCAGCTGGTGCTTTGTCTGCTCTGAAGGTACGCCGGCCTCCACATATGTTGGGTTGTTAGAGTCCGATATGCATAGATACACTCAGTAAATACTTACCTAAATATGTAATGTCTATTACATGATCAGGGTACAATTTTCGCAGAACACATGATCAGAGTTCATATGTACTACAGACCAGTTACATCTCTGTTTGCTCATCTGAGTTTTCAATCTCATAGACCAGTCCAGTAGACAAACTGTTATTCCTCTCCCATGCTCCAGGGGGCAGTCTGTTGTGCTGTGAGTCGTGTCCTGCTGCCTTCCACCGGGAGTGTCTGAACATCGACATGCCCGAGGGCAGCTGGTTCTGTAACGACTGCCAGGCCGGGAAGAAGCCCCACTATAAGGACATCCTGTGGGTCAAAGTGGGCCGGTACAGGTCAGTATAGCCGCCTGGGTACCAACCTCACTGGCTAACCATTGGTTTGGCAAAACAACAACAAGTTGCCTAAAGAAGAAACAGATGGCATCCAGGATATTAGTAAAAGTCCTCCCCTGCCTGAACCACATTCCTCATGATAAAGTATCCTTTAGGTGTTCTGACATTACAAAACCACCAAGGTACTGAGAACTGAAATGCACCTGTATTCTCTTCACAATATGGCAGAGGTTGCAAATGGTAGTGTTTTTTCTGCCTTGGCACATTTCCTTTTCTCATTCATATCATCTTTTCCCTTCCTATCTTCTGTCTAGGTGGTGGCCTGCGGAGGTCAACCATCCCAAGAACATTCCGGAGAACATCCTACGTATGAGGCACGACGTAGGAGAGTTCCCTGTGCACTTCTTTGGCTCCAACGACTACCTGTGGACCTACCAAGCCAGAGTCTTCCCCTACATGGACGTAGACACCAACAACAAGGAGAAGATGGGGAAGGGTGTAGACCTCATCTACAAGAAAGGTATTCACACCAATTTTGATTGGCAGTAGAGGACATTTGAAGGGGAGGCTTGAGCTGTGTAAGTGTGTGTAGCATGGGTGTGTGCATAGAGTAAGAGTGTTTTGTCGAAGTGAATTGTGACAAGGTTGTCGTTGACTTAATGTTAATCTTTCCCCAGCTTTGGAGGAAGCTGCTCGCAGGTTTCTGAAACTGCAGGCGGAGAAAGAACTGAGACAACTTCAGGAGGACAGGAGGAATGACAAGAAACCCCCTCCATACAGACACATCAAGGTACCATAACTGCCACACCTCTTGCCGCACAAAATGTATACATTAAAGGCCCATTGCAGTCAAAAACATGACTTTTCTGTGTTTTATATACACTGAGTGTACAAAATATTAGGAACACCTTCCTAATATTGAGTTGTACCCGCTTTTGCCCTCAGAACAGCCTCAATTCATCGGGGCATGGACTCTACAAGGTGTCGAAAGTGTTCCACAGGGATGCTGGCCCATGTTGACTCCAATGCTTCCCACAGTTTCGTCAAGTTGGCTGGATATCCTTTGGGTGGTGGAACATTCTTGATACACACAGGAAACTGTTGAGTGTGAAAAACCCAGCAGCGTTGCAGTTCTTGACACAAACCAGTGCACCTGGCACCTACTACCATACCCCATTCAAAGGCACATAAATATTTTGTCTTGCCCATTCACCCTCTGAATGACACACATACACAATCCATGTCTCAAGACTTACAAATCCTTCTTTAACCTGTCTCCTCCCCTTCATCTACACTGATTGAAATGGATTTAACAGGTGAAATCCATAAAGTATCATTTGATTCACCTGGATTCACTTGGTCTGTCTATATCATGGAAACAGCAGGTGTTCCTAATGTTTTGTACACTCAGTGTGTATTTCCACTATGTAGTTGCAATAATACTCTAAAATTGTGAAAATTATAATAATGGCTTTTTAGTGTAAGAGCTGTTTGATAAGACTGCCTGAAATTTCAGCCTGTTTTGGTGGGATGAAGTTTTGGACTGTCTGGTGACATCACCAGGTGGTAAATTAGTTAATAGAACAATAAGAAGGGAGAGTTACAAACCTTTCTGCCAATAACAGCTAGTTTTCAGTTATTCCTTCCCCACTCAGACAACTCCCAGACAGTCCTAACAGAAGTCTTGCTTGAGAAATTGCTCTTTGCTAACAAGCTATTTTTGTACATTTTAGACCATTTTTATTGAAAACAGTAAGGTTAGGTACTTAATTGTTACCCAGAAATGATTTGATATTGAGATTTTTAAAAGTCTGCGTTGGACCTTTAAGTTTTAGTTTCGAGTTGTAGAAATATTACCACACCCCCTTTGCAACTTCATTCCTCTGAAGTCACTCGCCTAACCCCTCAGGTGAATCGGCCAATCGGGAAGGTGCAGTTCATCATGGCCGACCTATCAGAGATCCCACGCTGTAACTGCAAGGCGTCAGACGAGAACCCGTGTGGCATTGACTCTGAGTGTATTAACCGCATGCTGATGTACGAGTGCCACCCCCAGGTGTGCCCGGCGGGCAATGGCTGCCTGAACCAGGCCTTCACCAAACGCCAGTACAGCCAGGTAGAGATCTTCAGGACGCTGGCACGAGGCTGGGGCCTCCGCTGTGCCCATGACATCAAGAAGGTAATGGTGGAGGTTTTACCATTAATCATGTAAAGTAGAGATCAATGTGCCACCATGAAACTGTATCCCCTGGGGCTTAAACTGTATTTTCAAAAAGCTATGGATTTGAAACGGGCTTTGATTCTTCTTCAATTCAGACAGATTTAAATTCCAGCAGACTTTTTTCTAGAAAGTGTAGGCAATATTTTGGATGTTAAATTAAAGGAATCATCTCCATGTTAAGATGAAGTATAATGACTTTTGAAATGGTAATCAGTGATATGTTAATCTAATCATCAAACCATAAAGTCGACGAAGCCCTGTCATCAATGGCCATCATGGCTTTGAAACATTGATTTGCACAAGTCTATCTGCTATGATCTTTACATGTAAATTACCCTTTCAAGAGTCAGTTAAAACCAAGCGAGCTCTCAGATGAATCCAAGAGTTCAATCCAGGAGTAATTATTTGAGTAGAATGATTGGTAGTAGAATGAGTGTTCCACTGTATCTCTCATGCTGACGTCATGGTTGTGTTCTCAGGGGGAGTTTGTGAATGAGTACATAGGAGAAGTGATCGATGAGGATGAGTGTCGGGTCAGGATCAAACATGCCCAGGATAACGACATCTGTAACTTCTACATGCTGACTCTGGACAAGGTGGGGCTCAGGAGTCAGGATTTCAGAGCTCTTGTGGGACTATCTCTTGGCCTGACGTTACCTCTGTAATCTTATGACCTTAAACCACGATTTCTGTAATTAGCTACAGGAAGTTGTCATGGGTTATTAATGCTATTGGCTATGTTATTGGTTATTATCACTACTATTGACAATTGTTGGTTCCTTGTTCTCTTAGATGTTAAGTCCCCGATTCCGAACGATATTTCTGTGAACAGCCCGCTCTGTGAACGGCGTTACGTACGCTCCATGAAAGCGCTGGTTGTCCTGATTCATATGCGCTATTGCAAGCGCAAGTGTGAGTTTCACGGACACAGGAAATCTGGTATTTGCATAGGAAGCGACGCGTCACATTTTCTTTGCCTGTGGATCACACAGCAGTGCTTGCAATAGCTCATGTAAAAAGTCAAGCGGATGCAACAACAGTGGTTTCATCTCGCTGTGATATTCTCAGGTGGATTTATAGCTCTGAAGTTGTAACGAGTCTGCACACATTTGAATGGTATCTCAACGCCGCTCAGAGGACGTTTGGCAGAAAGTCTCTGTCGTCAGCAATATGAAACAGTGCCAATATTGTACTGTCACTAAATATGATCATATTTATTTTACAGTTATAAGAAAGGTGAAATCTTATAGTAAGTCATTTATAATTTGATGTTTTACTGTATTTAGAAAGCATTTCAGTCCTTTCAAGCCCTATTGCCCCATTTTTTTTGAATAGGGGGAAAAATCATAATACAGAGCTGCCAACTCTAACGCAGTGGCCGTGAGACACGCAATTGACCCTCTTCTCACGTTCTCACGGCACACCTCTTATATTTCACGCATTGAAAAGTACTGCTTTTATGTAGTCCATTGAAAAGTACTGCTTTTATGTAGTCCATTGCATAGTCAGCGCGTTAACCTTTCATCTGTGCTCCAAATAGTTTTGAAATCGGAGCATCTGCACATTCAATTTAACATCATCACGAGCGGAACCTCCATCATTGTCCTGTCTTGCCACAGCACTGTGAACCGCGGCACATTGAAGCATATGATTGGTCTAGTTATGTAAGGGATCAAGGGGGTTGGTTGCATGTTTTAAAGATACACCCCTCAAGATTAGAGTAAAAAGAGCTGCACTGTAGCGCTGTTTTATGTACAATGTTGTCAACAAAATTAGGTGGCTGTTACTCCCGTCCGTATTGCAGAATGCAGCCTTTTGACAGCATGTACTGAAGTCGATTTAATCCACACTTGCATTAGTCCCCTCGTTTGGTGATTGGCATTTAGGATAAAAGCTAATTTATGCTTGATCCAAAATGAGGTCGGAGGCTCCGTATGGATGGTGTGACGCAATCGCGGAGCCTCTGGAGACATGCAGAGGCCACATTTAGCTCCATACCGCATCGCCGTACAACTCCCAAATTTGGTAACAATGCGGAGGGTTTCTTAAAGCTCTGTAGAGCTCCGCATTGGCATGATTGGTTGACGGTAGGTGGGTGCGGGAGGTCCTGTTGAAACACAAACTCATTTCCTTGACAACTTCCTTCACAACAGCTCTGTGCTGTTTCGTGAAGCGCAAGAAGTATGAATGCCCTGACTTCTGCAGAGGCCGTATCGCCATAAATGCTGC
This sequence comes from Salvelinus fontinalis, assembly GCF_029448725.1. NCBI lineage: Eukaryota > Metazoa > Chordata > Actinopteri > Salmoniformes > Salmonidae > Salvelinus > Salvelinus fontinalis. The sequence continues at coordinate 38,607,854 of NC_074666.1, forward strand.
ACTGCCAATGCAGACGTCAGATTGACAATGCATTGCCTTTTAGGCTATTACAACGAAAAGGCAGCAGACAGATCTAAAGTATGTTTTATCAGGGAAGTTTGGTAGGGTGACTTGATTTGTAATTATGAAAATAATTTTGTCAAACAGACTGTGAACCGAAAAGTGTAAGTTTGATTCTAGACTATAACTATACCAATAATTTGGTTAGTGTGTAGGGGCAGATTTATGTAATTTTGTCTTCAGGAGATTTTATTATCTACAGTATTTACTTGATCTAGTCTGATCAGTGAAACAATTCTCATTCTTAACAGTGGGCTAAAATATAGGGTAATTAGTGTGGCTTGTCAGAAAGAAAACTACTGTTATTCCACACTTATTTTATTATTACACTTCTTCCCAATTTTGACACTGTAATCACATATTTGAAATCTGATATGATTACTTGTGTCTTTTGAAAATGAATTGTATGAGGCTATGTATTAATGCAGCCATTCATGGACAGTTTTGAATAAGTCATATTATTGAATATTAAATGCTCCAGAAATCAAATGTAATTTGTCACATGAGGAAAGGGATCAATCTCTTTTTCCAACCTTCCCACTATTTGTAGAATTTGCCGGTCTCCCTATCTCATTTCATTACTGTCTGCGTCAAACCACCAACAATTATGTTAACAAAAAAATATCAGCATACTTTAAATTTTATTCCCCCCCCCCCCAAAAAAAAATCTCAAAGAAACAAAGTCATCAATTTTTTTGTGTTCATTTAATGTTGAAAGCATCCTGAATATACCTGACCTGTGGTTTTTATTTTAAACTTTTCCACCATGGTCATAGGCCTATGCCATGTCAAAATACGTAGAATTGCAGGAAGTTAGCATAAAATTAGGAACATTTTCCTGGGGGAGGACACCCAGTCTTCATCTGGGGGTTGTGCCAGGGGTAATGAAATTCACATAGCAAATCTCACTCCCAAGCTTTCTTCAAAAGTTGGCAGTCCTGTCATATTTATAATTTTTTATATTTCATAATATTTGTACTATGTCATCAAAAAGAAAGGAGGACCAAGGCACTCTTCGTATAATTAATTAAAATGCCTTTATTAGTTATGGCATGTTCAATAGAAACAAAGTTTTAAAAATCAGACGTGTTTCGGCTGCATGGCCTTCGTCAGGGAGTACAAAAAAATAATACAATGTCCTCTTTTGAACAGCTTTTCCAATTAGCCCTAATTAGAAGAGGGAGTGGTTACAAAATTGATTGGACACACCTAGTAAGCAATACTATACACATTAAAAAGTGAAATACTGTAGCTATGTTATCATAAAAATACAACTGTCTACCAAAATATACCTTAGTAGCGCTTCCCTTCCTCCTCTTTCTACTATTTGTACTATGTACTTGAGCTTAGGTCCTCAAAAGTGAGTACACCTCAGCTATTTATTGTTTAAAAAAGTACCAGAGAGGTGAGTTCTACACCTTTCTAAAATTATGCAGCATTACCATTTATGTTTATGGCCATCTTATGAAAAATTATTACTTTTGGGTATGTCTATTTAGGCAGAAAGCTACATTTTGCCCTATCATTCAAGAGAGGGGATTCTTTTGGTTTTCTGTATTTCATCTCAGAAAATTGCATCTGCTTTGCATGGTATCATAAAGACACCCAAAAGTAATGATGATTGAACAGTGTTGTCCATGTCGGTGTGTTGATTAGGATCGGATCATTGATGCTGGGCCAAAGGGGAACCAGGCCCGCTTCATGAACCACAGCTGCCGGCCCAACTGTGAGACACAGAAGTGGACGGTGAATGGAGACACACGTGTGGGGCTCTTCACTCTCATAGATGTCCCTGCAGGTGAGCGGAGCTTTGGCTTAAGGAGTTTGTGCTATATTACAGCTTTGGTTTTTGGCAACACTTTTCATTATATAGGCATTGGCAGGAGAACTACACTACATGACAAAAATTATGTATACACTTGCTTGTCGAACATTCTCGTTCCAAAATCACTGGCTTTAATATGGAGTTGGTCCCCCTTTTGATGCTATAACAGCCTCCACTCTTCTGTGAAGTCTTTCCACAAGATGTTGGAATATTGCTGCAGGGACTTGCTTCCATTCAACCACAAGAGCATTAGTAAGGGCACTGATGTTGGGCGATTAGGCCTGGCTCGCAGTCGGGGTTCCAATTCATCCCAAAGGTGTTCGATGGAGTTGAGGTCAGGGCTCTGTGCAGGCCAGTTCTTCCACACCAATCTCGACAAACCATTTCTGTATGGACCTCACTTTGTGCATGGGGGCATTCAGGACAGGGCCTTCCCCAAACTGTTGCCACAAAGTTGGAAGCACAGAATCATCTAGAATGTCATTGTATGCTATAGCATTAAGATTTCCCTTCAATGGAACTAAGAGGCCTAGCCTGAACCATGGAAAAACAGCCCCAGACCTTTATTCTTCCTCCACCAATTTTTACAGTTGGCACTATGCATTCTGGCAGGTAGCGTTCCCCTGGCATGCGCCAAACCCAGATTCACCAGTCAGACTGCCAGATGGTGAAGCGTGATTCCACGGCGAGCTTTACACCACTTCAGTTGATGCTTGGCAATGCGCATGGTGATCTTAGGCTTGTGTGCGGCTGCTCAGTCATGGAAACCCATTTCATGAAGCTCCTGACGAACAGTTATTTTGCAGACGTCGCTTACAGAGGTAGTTTGAAACAGTGAGTGTTACAGACGAGTTTTAAGCGATTCGCGCTTCAGCACTCGGCAGTCTCGTTCTGTGAGCTTGTGTGGCCTACCACTTCGCGGCTGAGCCGTTGTTGTTCCTAGACTTTTCCATTTCACAATAACAGCACTTAGAGTTGACCGGGGCAGCTCTAGCAAGTCAGAAATTTGATGAACTGACTTGTTGGAAAGGTGGCATCCTATGACGGTGCCATGTTGAAAGTCACTGAGCTCTTCAGTAAAGCCATTCTACTGCCAATATTTGTCTATGGAGATTGCATGGCGGTGTGCTCAATTTTATACACCTGTCAGCAACGGGTGTGGTTGAAATAGCCGAATTCCCTAATTTGAAGGGGTGTCCACATACTTTTGTATATATAGTATATAAGGGTAGCATTGTACCAGGTATATAAGAAAAGGAAGTTGCATAATATTTACCACTGTGAGGGCAAAGTAGTCCATAATTACTGTATTTACAAAACATTTTTTTTACACGGTAATTACAAAGGTTATTCCATCAGCAGTTCATGTCCATCTCTCCATCACTTGTTGTGGATACTGGTTTATATCGGTCCTCTATGGGTCGTTTTGTCTGTCTCCAGACACAGAGCTGACTTTCAACTACAACTTGGAGTGCCTTGGGAATGGGAAGACTGTGTGTAAATGTGAAGCTCCAAACTGCAGCGGCTTCCTAGGAGTTCGGCCAAAGGTGAGAGGAGACACTGGAACCAGATGTTGTTATTGATGACATTCATCCACAGGATGAATAAGATACATCAATAGTAGAAACAATCATGATAGCTATTTTAAATTATCTTTCCACAAATCCAAGAGGCCCTTGATACAGTAGTCAAAATAGTAGTCATGTCAACGGGAATGAGATATTTGAATGAAAGGGCCATCTTCAGTTTGGGTTTCTGTGTGTCTCTCAACATCCTGACACGTCGTCCATCCCCAGAACAACCCTCCAGCAGATGACAAGAGCCGCAAACTGAAGAAGAAGGTCCTGGCTAAACGGAAGAACAAGATGGAGGTGACCAAGGAGAGGGAGGATGAGTGCTTCAGTTGTGGGGATGGGGGACAGATTGTGTCCTGTAAGAGACCAGGCTGTCCCAAGGTTTACCACGCAGACTGTCTCAACCTCGCCAAGAGGCCTGCAGGTCAGTGGCACAGTTAGATTCCTGTCAGAGGAGATGATATCGTAGTATTATAACTTGTAGTGGTTTGTTCTATTTCCCCTCTGTTACTGTAGGTTTGTGTGATTGAGAATGATATGCATGACATATTTCATGCATTTTCACTGTTTGAAGTCTGTCAGATTCCTGGTTAGCAGTCTCAGTGTGCTGATTACTTCTCTGTGTTACTGTTGATGCAGTTGTGTCTGACTGCCCTTGTCTGATATACTGTATCAATCTCCCTGCTCTGTGCTGCAGGTCGGTGGGAGTGCCCGTGGCACCAGTGTGACCTGTGTGGTAAGGAGGCAGCCTCCTTTTGTGAGATGTGTCCCAGCTCTTACTGCACACTGCACCGCGACGGCATGCTTTTCATCTCCAAGCTGGACGGACGGCTGTCCTGCAGCGAACACGACCCCTGTGGACCAGACCCCCTGGAGCCAGGGGAGATCAGGGAACACCTACCCGACATCTGTGCTCTCTCACTGGGCCTGGGGGCTGGCGTAGTTATCCCTGGTGCTGCTGTGGCTGGTGCTGCTGCTACAGTCACTACCACAGGGACAGGGGACCCCCAGCCGTGCCCTGGTCCCGAGTCTGAGTCTATCCCCCCTCTCCCTAGCTCTAGCCCCATCTCTAGCCCAATCTCTGGCCCCTCCTTTGGCCCCATCTCTGGTCACTTTTCTGGCCCAATCTCTGGCTCCTTTTCTGTCCCAATACCTGTCCCAATATCTGGCCCCATATCTGGTCCCTTCTCTGGCCCCATCAGCACCCCTCTACCCAGCTCTGAGGCCCCCGATAGCGCTCACCTATTCCTTCCCCAGTACTCACCCATCTCTTCCTACGAAGATGAGAAAGAAGAAATTGAGGATCCTTTGGGTGAAGAGGGGGATGGAGAGGGGATGGAGGGAGAGTTGGAGGATGGTGAGATGGAGGGTCTTGAGTTGAAAGATGAAGAGGATGAAGAAGAAGTAGAAGAACAAGAGGAGGAGGAGGAAGAAGAAGAACAAGAGGAGTAAAGAGATAATTTTTCAACAACTCTGCATGGTGGCTTATCATTCCACACAGTCCATACAGGGGGAGGGGACATGTACACTGATCAGCCAAACTACAGAATAGCCCTGTCAATCACTGTTCTTATTGTCCAGTGAGCATGTGATTGTCCTGAAGGTCTACCATGTGGGAGAAGGGCTACCTGCTTGTTCTTGAGGGTGGGCCTGAGCTCAGCATCATGTAGATTCACTCATCTTTGTATATAAGGATATGTTCTTGTCCAGAGGATTTATAGATCTGTGTATTCACACACCGCCTTGTTCAGTCAGACCCCCGAGAAATAGCAGGATGTTACAATGGGGTCTGGAGCTGGTGTGTCGAGACGGAGTAGGATGGAGTTGCCCCTGGACACTGATTTGTGGTCACGTCTAGCGTTTTCCCCCTAATAGTCAAGGTTACGGTTTGGGGTGGGTACACTGATCCTGGATCTGTGCTTAAGGGCACAATGGAGTGTGATGGGAACTGTATTCATATAGCTAGGCCCATTTGGATCTCTTCATGGTTCGTTGTCGAAGCTGCTGGTTTTTGTTTTAGAACATGTTTACACTTCTGCACCTCCTCTTGGAGGACACAGCAACTAACTTATCTGCAGGGTCATCTTTTTCAAAGGGGAGACTGAAGAGAAGCGGTACAGTGCTGTCAAAGGCACGGATATCCCCTCATGAGCAAGTAGCCTATAGTGTGTTAGATGAGCCTGTCTCTGTTTCTCTCTGAAGCAACTCTCCTGCATGGCACAAATGAGTAATGCTGTGAAATGAGTACGTCAGCCATGGAAATTATTAGTCACACTATCAACCAGTCCTTTCATCCTTGTCATTGTTGTGCAGTGCACAGTCTATATCCGTATCTGTTGATGATCATTAATCTACTGTCTCTGCTGCCCTCTGCCTTACCACACCAAATGATACAGACACCTAGACAATACACATACAGTCAAATGGCTTAGTTAGTACATGTGGGTAGTACATCAAGGAGATGGCTTGATATTGAACATGCCCAGATCCTAATCCATGACAGCACTTTGCGTTCCCCCCTAACCCTGGCATTGCATCGCCATTAGCTCTTCTGTACTGATATCTGTTTGAGTGCAGTTGGCTGTACTGTAGGTCTTTGAACACAAGCTTCCTCACATGGTGGAGCTTTGTCTAGAAACTGAACTGAACCTTCAATGTGAAAGTGCCATTGTACTCAGCTGTTGAGTAAGCTGCTTGACGTAACCTTATCACTAAGATAGCTAGCTCTTGTGTGTGAATTATACTCTCTATGACGTATTTATGTAGAACTTTATAACGCACAAATTAAGACAGGACTGATTTATAGTAGTGGCATTGCTGTGTCTCTTTATATCATCCATACTTCCTATTTGAAAGGCTATACTCCTGCCTTTGGTTTAGCACTAAAAATGACAGATCTGGTGTGTTCCCCTGCTAAAATGCTTTCACTACAGTATGTTTCTCTGCTATGTGTTTTGTCCCTCTTGAAGCTTGTCTCTGTCTCGCTGTCTTTGTTGTGTCCGTTTTTCATCTTTACTTATGCCTTTTCAATTGAGTCAATCAGTTTTGGGGTTTCTGTGAAAGAAGGGAGGTGAAGTTGATTCTGGAGGGCCATAGAACAGAATGAAGTGGATTTTCCATTTCCCTGTTATGGGAATGTTGTGTTTCCATTTCTGAAGCTTGTATATCATGCCTTTACAATAAGCAATATTTGTAGTGCTTAATATCGCCCAATTTTGTAACTTTAGTCATGTCGAAGTATCTCTAGCAGCCTTTATGTATTAAAACTTAACTGGCTTAGTTTTAATTCATCGTGCAAAGATGTGCAATTTCTTACATTTGAATAGAAATCCAACCAGTTTTTTTAACGATTTGAAAAATGTAGGAAACAGTTCGGTCCCTTCTTATCCATATACTGTACTGTGAAGGTCGCCATGGTGCCCACTGCTGTTGCTCCAATATAGAGATACAGGCACCATCGTCATGGCCTGACTTGAACATCTTCACCCAGAGGTTATACAGTAACTCATAATTGTATTTTAATAGCACTAAAACAAATACGATTTTTAACAACACAGATATAAGATCCTAACTGATTAATACATCTGTTGGAAGAATATTTGTGCCTGTCCTTCCAAAATCGTATGTAATATGTATATACATAACATTTGTATATAAAAGCTAAATATGATTAATGAAAAAAACATGACCTTCAAATAAGTCTAGAGCCAGAAGATATGCGTTCTCTGGTCTCAGCTCTGTCATCAACCTGTCCAACAAACAAGATCACTTCAACTTTAATACATATTGGTTGTTGGTTCAGCTGCTGTCAACAGATGTGTTAAATAACACTTTATATTGCTGTAACAATATCACAGTCATCAAGCAGATAATAGTAGGCTATGATAGCACAGTATGAGGAGGTCGAGGGTCATTTCTGGTCACATCACATGAGTCAGAAATTGGAAGAGTAGGGAGATGAAACTCCCAACTATCACCACAGTACTTTGGAACTTGTGATACGATAATGAGCTGTATATCTTTTTCTACATTGTCAGTTACCCCTCCGTCCTCTTTGAAGGGTTGTCTGATAATGCACAAAGAGTTGGGAGGCTGTATCACTGTTTATATACATTCATACACATGTAACAAAGTTTTTTTTTTTTTTTTGCTTTCTTGCTTCTTAGCTTCGGACTCCCTTCCCTCTGCCTTATTCATACATGTGTAATTCATCTGTTCAAAATGTAACTGTTGAGAGTTCAATAATGTCCTTCTGCCTTGTGAGGAGATTGAAATGTGTTGTATTTCTTTGTACATAATAAAGAAAAAGCTAAGTTGCAATTACATGATCTGAACGTTTTTCTCCAACTGTTTTTGGCATTATGATTTTGGCCCGAGTTTGTATTGTTATTTTTCAGAAGGTACATTTAAGTTAAACACAATCTTACTGTAATAACAATTAACAAATGATTGCATTGGGCTGGGGTAGATAATAATCCACATTAGAGGTGCTTATGTTATAGCAACTGGCTTTAGCAGTTGCTCAGTGTACTGTTAGCCTTGTTAATAAAACTGACCGCTGTGCTCACCCCTGTTTCACCTCACATACAGTAAAGTCGGAAGTTTACATAGACCTCAGCCAAATACATTTAAACTCAGTTTTTCACAATTCCTGACATTTAATCCTAGTAAAAATTCCCAGTTAGGATCACCACTTTATTTTAAGAATGTGAAATGTCTGAATAATAGAGAGAATTATTTATTTCAGATTTTATTTCTTTCATCACATTCCCAGTGGGTCAGAAGTTTACATACACTCAATTAGTATTTGGTAGCATTGCCTTTAAATTGTTTAACTTGGGTCAAACGTTTCAGGTAGCCTTCCACAAGCTTCCCACAATAAGTTAGGTACATTTTGGCCCATTCCTCCTGACAGAGCTGGTGTAACTGAGTCAGGTTTGTAGGCCTCATTGCTCGCACACGCTTTATCAGTTCTGCCCACAATTTTTCTGTAGGATTGAGGTCAGGGCTTTGTGAATGGCCCCTCTGTCACGGCTTCGACCGAGGCAGGCTCTCCTTCCCGTTCGGGTGGCGTTCGGCGGTCGTCGTCACCGGCCTACTAGCTGCCACTGATCCTTTTCTCCCCCTCCCTATGTGTTTATTGGGTGCACCTGTTTTGTATGAGGATGTTATTAGTTGGGCTTATTTAGTCAGCCGGCCCGCACGTTTCTTTGTGCGGGATTGTTTGTATGTAAGTGTGGTGTTGGTTTTTGTGCTTCACGTTATTCTGGACTGTGTTCATTTCCCCCCCCGTGTCTGGGGTAGTGTATAGTGGACTCCCAGTGTGTTAGTAGGGTGGCCTTTTTGTTACGTGTTCATTAAAGAACATTTGTATTTGCACCTGCTGCTCCTGCGCTTTTCCTTCACACTCCGACACCCAGGCCTTACACCCTCCAATACCTTGACTTTTGTCCTTAAGCCATTTTGCCACAACTTTGGAAGTATGCTTGGGGTCAATGTCCATTTGGAAGACCCATTTGCGACCAAGCTTTAACTTCCTGACTGATGTCTTGAGATGTTGCTTCAATATATCCACATAATTTTCCTGCCTCATGATGCCATCTATTTTGTGAAGTGCACCAGTCCCTCCTGCAGCAAAGCACCCCCACAACATGATGCTACCACCCCTGTGCTTCATGGTTTGGATGGTTTTCTTCAGCTTGCAAGCCTCCCCCTTTTCCTCCAAACATAACGATGGTCATTATGGCCAAACAGTTCAATTTTTGTTTCATCAGACCAAAGGACATTTCTCCAAAAAAGTACGATCTTTGTCCCCATGTGCAGTTGCAAACCGTAGTCTGGCTTTATTATAGCAGTTTTGTAGCCGTGGCTTCTTCCTTGCTGAGCGGCCTTTCAGGTTATGTCGATATAAGACTTGTTTTACTGTGGATATAGATACTTTTATACCTGTTTCCTCCAGCATTTTCACAAGGTCCTTTGCTGTTGTTCTGGGATTGATTCTCACTTTTTGCACCAAAGTACGTTCATCTGTAGGAGACAGAACACGTCTCCTTCCTGAGCGGTATGACGGCTGCGTGGTCCCATGGTGTTTATACTTGCGTACTATTGTTTGTACAGATGAACGTGGTACCTTCAGGCATTTGAAAATTGCTCCCAAGGATGAACCAGACTTGTGGAGGTCTACAATTATTTTTTTTGCGATCTTGGCTGATTTCTTTTGATTTTCCCATGATGTCAAGCAGAGGCACTGAATTTGAAGGTAGGCCTTGAAATACATCCACAGGTACACCTCCAATTGACTCAAATTATGTCAATTAGCCTATCAGAAGCTTATAAACCCATAACATCATTTTCGGGAATTTTCCAAGCTGTTTAAAGGCAGTCAACTTAGTGTATGTAAACTTCTGACCCACTGGAATTGTGATACAGTGAATTATAAGTGGAATAATCTGTCTGTAAACAATTGTTGGAAAAATTACTTGTGTCATGCACAAAGTAGATGTCCTAACCGACTTGCCAAAACTATAGTTTGTTAACAAGAAATTTTTGGAGTGGTTAAAAAACGAATGTCCAACCTAAGTGTATGTAAACTTCCGACTTCAACTATATATGATATACTGAAGTTAAACAATATTGTGTCCAGCGGTCAGTCTGGTTGACGAGGCTAATGTAAGTGTCACACAGACACACTAACAAAGAGACTTGCAGAAATGGAATCTTTATTTTTCCAATTTACAACATGCTAGAAAACACAGTCACTGGAGTCCACACAATGAATGATCATATCAGCAGACTCTGTGGACGTGTAGTGTTGGAAATATATGCATGTTATCTACAAGGCCTCAGACAGATGTGGGACTGCAAACAAACTCTGGCTTCGTGCTTGTACACATTGCACCTTCTAATAACAAGAGTCCTGTAAACCATTCAAAAAATGAAATATGTGAACTATCCCTCTTTCTCAGGCACCAGGTCTGCGTCCTTGGGGAGTGACAACATAGAAGATGCTGCGTGTGTAAACTATAATGGAGCCTGCTATGCACCGCTAATGATGGATATGTGATTCATTACTCAAGGGAAAACCAGCCTGTGGGCCCATTGCTGCTGCTTACTACTAGTCTCTTACATGCACAACTTCAGTGGGACTGAGAAAAAACCTCAGTGAGGTTTCAGTATTTCCTCTCATTTATCTTTGCACTCAAATTCAATAGTAGGTCTAAGCTAATTTGAACACACATTGGTAAAATCAAGTAAAAATCAGCCATTAGCTAGACTGTCTCAAAAGGTCAAAGGTGTCTCAAAGTGTAAACATTAACAATACATTCACAGACAGTTTAAACTTTCCATTGTGTGTGAAGTAACGACAATGGTCAGCCACGGTTTGATAAGGTGTCCGTAAAACATTAAGTTAGTGACTTGCTGGATATTAAATTGTACATTAGCTACACATAGCTGTCTGTATATAGGGTTTCTTATTGCAATGGCATTATCTAGTACTTTTAGCCATGGCGACGTAACTCTCTTATTACAACATTTACCCATAAACTTGTTCCTGTGTTGGTGCATTCTATATACTTTCAACTGTATCAGAGCTTATGACAAAAGAAAAAGATATGTTACATGACAATAAATGTGCAGGTACATAGAATGGCAAGTCCATTGCAACCTAGAGTAGACAGTGAAAATAGTCTACAGTTTAAAGCCCCAAAACCCACAGAATGATCATTGAAATCAAGTACTTAAAAAGAAGCACAATCACTCAAGGCATTTGATTATGGGATAAAAGCTATACATGTCATTGGCATAATTCATTTATATAAGGGAAAGTTCGAGATTTACTGTGGTGGGGAGGTCCAAAATAGGGGAGTGTCGTCTAGCGTTTTTTATTTATTTATTTTTGCTTTTGGGAGGGTTGTTTTTATTGGGCACAGGGTAGTGCGTTTTTTTCCCGGGTTTACATTCGTCCCTTTGCAGGTTTTACTATATAATTTCTTCCATCCTAGACAAATGTCCTCATCTGCTTGCATGCGCCTCCCTTATATCAAGTTGCTTTGGTACTTATCTTATGCACTATGCTTTTCCGTGAGCTAACTTTTACTATACCACAGGTCAGTATAGTATACCAGTCTATCCTGCCTTCTATCCACCATTCATAGTGACAATAGCACTAGGTGGATCATTTGTCCAGATCTACAATAGGCTAACTAGCATCATACCACAGATAAAATCATTCAAAGTTGCACCAATTTTCACTATCAGCAAAGAGGCCAGGTGGGTCATTGTGCATGAAAGAACTGTGAAGAAATGAGACACGCAACTCAAAAAGCTCCCCTAGTCATCTGGTTCAGGGACAATTATGTTTCAATTATCCTACATAGACTAGCCTATAACACCACAACGCAATGAGATATTGCATTATTGTTTTCAAGTACAAAATTCTACTCTAGGCTGTAAACTGCAGTGAAAATGTTCTTTAAATAATGGTGCAAAAGCCCTGTGATTTGAATGTTTCATTCCATTTGGATCACTTGTGGGTCTACTCGCCTGTTTATTGGGTATAGAAAGGCAGAGTAGCAGGCCAGTCTGGCTGTATTTTAAGTTCTGATACTGACATGCATTGTCTGTCGCAGATCATCATCCTCCCAAGTCGTAAAAATGTGGCCACATATGCTCCCAGCAGGCCCAGTTATTTAGGAAAGCTTAACACGTGCTCTGCCTCAAGAGATTCCTCACGCACCTAGAACCTAACGCTTCAATGTAGCCTAAATATTTGTCATTTAACTTTCAAAAATGTATTGAATTTTATGTGTGGCATAAACACAACCAGTCACAATGTTTTAATCAAAAGTATCCTGTAGGCTACCTGCGCACGTTCATCCTAAATGTAATTCCAGCATCCAAACTGTGCAGCAGCCATTTGATGAATGGAAAGAGACATCTGTTTAACACCAAAAAGTGTAATGACATTTGGAGACTGTCAAGCCAAGCTTTCGATACTGGGTAGGCCTGCAAGGTAGGGCAGGATCTAGGCCTATGTTCTGTTTGTCGAGATTGACAGTATATTTCATTGTGGTGTTGAAAACACTAACCATGAACTTGAAGCGTCTGAAATGGGTATGCTTCGCTTATGAGTTGTGTGGTGCATTGGCACAGAAACCTATTGGTGGAAAATGTGTTGCATATATTGTATATAATTATAGTGTCAAACTGTTTGAAATTAGATTTCTAGCTAGCTGAGCATTGTCTGCAGCCGGCTCTTATCGTAGTGCATCGACTGTGCCACAAAACCATGCTGAAGTGGCAAAGTCAATATCCACATTTTTAAACACAGTTATTGTTATTTGTGGTCGTACATTTTTTTTCTCTGACACCTCGAGTTGGACAAACTAACCCCACCCCACCCCAGTAAACTTTGAACTGTCCCTAAATGGCCCTATACACTTCTATCCAACTACATAAACGCAGCGACAGAGTAGTTGTCACACATAGTTCTACATATTTGTGTTTGGCAAAAATTGGGGAATGGATCGTATGCGATGCTCCGTTGCTCTGTTTGCATGAAGTGTGTAGTGTCATTAAGGTGAGTTGATAGACACTAAGGAAAACAAGGCTTTTTTAAAAGTGGGGTTGAAGTGCCATTTCCCTGTCTGCTTCATTCCGATATCCCCCGTGGCAGGTATTTTGTCCTGAGAGAGGGGAAGTCCAATCATTATGAGCACTCCTTTAAATGCAGTGAGCATTTAGCCTTCTATGGCACAACTGAAAAAAGCAACCAAAAAAACACAGTACTGCTTGGACTCCTCTCTTTCTTTCTCTGATTTTAAAATGAACAGGCTCCAGGTGGACTGTCTAGCATCCATCCAACATTTCCAGGTTGGTTTTAGGGCAAGTGACCGCTGTCTACCAGTAAAGGCTTAATTGTGGCAGCAGGAATAGAAATAAGAGTCCTTCTTCTGACCCAAGTCAATACCTGTCTCTTCTGTAAAGAGAGAGCAGAGAAGTGTCAACCAGACCTATTCAGGAGAGCAATAATTCACCACAGTAGAGATTGAGAATGACAATTCATGACAGTAATACTACCATTGCAGACTAAATGTACACAGACAGCTAAACTATAGATGCAATATCTAAGAAGAGAGCCAAAGTCTCACCGGTCATGAATTGGAAGGAGATGCTATTAAAGTCCTCTGCAACTTTTTGGAACAGCTCATCTGGAATGTGGTTAAAATAGAAGATGAGTCTACTGCTGCACTGATGCATTTTTGGGAAATGTAGTTTTATGAGACTATACACTAGATTTGAAATGAACTGACCATATGAGGTGTCACTTACCCACGTTGTTGCCTGTTTTACTGGATGTTTCAAAATGCTGAGCCCCAATTTCTGTAGATGAGAATGTTGAAAGAATAAACATAAACTACTCTAAAACAGCCAGTCCTTATACTAATCTGCCGGTGTAAAAAGGGCTTTATAAGTAGATTTGATTGATTGATTGATGTCTGGTAAGACACTCAGACTCCATGATTAAGTGGGAGTTAGTGATGATGATTATCATAGCAATTTACCATCAGCAAAGTCCTGAACATCATGGTAGTCTACTTGCCGCAGGCCCCGGTCACTCTCAATCAGGTCAAACTTTGTGCCACACAGGTATATCTTGCAGTGCTTCAATGGAGGTCATAGAATAAATTGTGAGCAGTTACATAGAATAATATACAGGGCAATACCCATCATGGAAAGTGAGTTGTGTTTTATTAAAAGGGTCTCTAACCTCTTCACAGTTTTGCACCTCCTTCACCCAGAATTTAGCTCGCTGGAAACTGCTGGTGTCTGTCAAATCTACAGGAGCGAAAGTCACACAAATAAAGATCAATGACAACACAAAACTTGACTAAAACATGATATGTTTTCATAGTTTTAAAAGTATATTCAACCTAGAATATTCTCTATTACTATTACTAGATAGTATTATTGCAATGTAAATCAGCCCATAAAAACCACACTAAAAACAGAACCAGCTACAACTAAAAAAGAAACAGAACAAATTGAGTCATCAACTGTGATAAATGCCTCATCAGATATTTTCCAAACCATGAAAATTCCCCCAATGTGGGAAATATGAGTGCATGACACGTGAGCACAATTCACAACATGCAGAAACGTTAATTGCTCTCAACAAGAATTTCCTCAATGAAACATTTCGGATATAAGAACTCCATAGTAGCAAAATAAAAAATAAAACGTAGACAATGACAAAAAAGTAAACAATAATAAACCTAGACAGAGTGCTACTGACAGTGTCATTCCATGGGGATTAGGATTTACCATAGCAGACAATGGCAGCCCTGGCTCCTCTGTAGTAGATTCTACTCATAGCCTCGTAGCGCTCTGATCCAGCCGTGTCCTGGGTTTCAGAGAAGGAATCACTTATAGTCTATCCACACATAGCCAGTAGCTACCCCATATCAGGCTAAAATGGATTCATTAATTTATTTTCCAGGGATTATAATTCACCAGACAGTGCCATAAAGCATATAGAGACTCATGCAAATGTATTTGCCATTGTATTTTATGTAGGATGACATCAGTCATCGTCACTCACCCATATTCCCAGGGTAACCACCTTGTCTCCCACCTGGATTGGTTTGGCAACGAATGCAGCCCCAATAGTCTATCGAAGAAAAAAAATGTAGCAAGTCAAATATTGAGAAAGAATCTTCACACACAAGCAGAGAGAGCATCCCACACATCCAGTTGGAATCACACACTGCCCTAGGAAATTAACTGATACTCACGTTCTGGTAGGGGCCGACGAGAAAGCGATGGTGGACATATCTCTCTACAAGGCTGGTCTTGCCTACACTCTCCTTCCCAAGCATAACTACTTTGGCATCCACACGCATTGTCATACTGCACAGGACCAAGATGAGATAGGAGAGGTGGAGCAGGAGCAGGAGCAGGAGAGGGGTAGACCAGGATGCTGAAAAGCTGTGCAACAGAAAGAGAGACAATACGATTCGTATTTTATTCAGCAGCAAGTAGCTAGTAAAATGGGCCTGTAAACCCATGCTGAATGAAGAAACAAGACTGTTGTAAGATGTGGTATCAAACTGTCTGTTCAAGCTTGGTCCCTAATGTAATCTCCAATTGAAAAAATATATATTTTTAATTTGAAGTGACACTCAATTTAATGGGTGGCAGCCACCCACAGCACCAACAGAATGACGGGTTAATCTGGTAGTCGGGAACTAGGAAACTAACATTTCCGATTTACTAACAGGTCGTAGTTATACACGTCCTGCATTGAACCAGTTAGCAAGTCGGACATTTCCGAGTTTCTTAGTTCAGACTAGTATGTGAACACGGCAACTGTATCATAAATTGCGACAGCAGAATTTGTTCCAAGAGAGCAGCATACATTTCATGTCATTACATTTGTGGCTCCTGTCAACAATTTCCAAGAAGTTCAAATGGGCATGGGTGTGTAGCTAGGTAGTTAAAATACACGTAATGTTACCAATACGATAACGTTAGAGAGCTCAACAATCAACAAAATGGTACACACAATTAGTAGACCTGAAAGATTACACAAAATGCGAATTAACTGTTCGCTAGCTAGGTTGACAGTGGCAATAGTATTTGCTAGCTAGCCAACGTTTGCCATCAAACGTTACATTAGCTAATGATGACTTGCTAGGTAACGTTTTCTAAAACCAAAACACTTACCTGCTTGGCAAACTCAGCTAAATGTGTTCAAATTGAAGAATGAGAACCGAGTCGGATTATACTAAGCTAAATTTAAACTAAATCTTATGTGAACATTTCGTTACAGTTAGCTATCTAACTAGCTGGCTAGCCAGTGTTTGAGGCACTCGAGGTTGCTCTTGTTGTTGTCAGCTTACGCAACGTCAATTGTACTACAAACTAAAATTACAAGCTACAGAAAGATCCCTAACATGTACTGTATATTGTCTATGCCATTGTTATATCGTATGGCAAATCTTACTCGACATGCATTTCTGGCAGGCACAGCCTCATTCGTTAGCTTGCAAGAGGCTTTGTTATGGGGAACTACTTAGAGGAGAGACATTGTACAGAAGAAATAAAGGTTAAATAAATAAATAAATATACAGGATGTGATGTCATTAATAACCATTACGATGACGTCGTATTCAAAGTTCCCCTTTTTAACACAAAATGGTTCAAATAATTTTAATTACAGTTAAATGTTGTTAGATTTTTTTTTTTTAAACATGCCCTACTCACCAGGCAAGATGATCATTCTTCAATGAATTACGGTCATATGAGTTGCTCCCAAAATTCTGATTTTAATGTATTTATGCTTTGAACATTTTATATAAAATAGACGAATATGTGAAATATGCCTCAAATTGATGTAGTACATTTCTCAAAACTACAGTTCCAACACAAAGCCCATTGATCATTATTTATTGTAGTTCTTGTCTCTCATCATCATTGAACCTCTGCTAGCTAGCTACATGTAAATTATTTGTTTAGAATAGCGACGTCGAATGAATATAATGATTAGAATTGAGGACTGGCTCAAAACATGAGAAAATAACTAACGACCAGTACTCTTAAAATAGTGCAGGCTGAGTTTACTACCATCCTTACGAAAAAAGACTGCAGTCAGAGAGCAGTATAACTGCAGTACAATGCAGTATAACTGCAGTTAAAGTTCAGTCTAACTGAATTATGTTGCAAATACTACGTCCAAAATAACACCGTTTTTTACTACAGTAATTGTTCAGTATAACGGCAGTTACAGTGAAGTATTTTGGACACAGTAATTGCAGAATAATTAGGATTAGTCCAATTAGTCCAAAATATCACAGTCGACTGCAGATACTGCACTTTTACTGCAGTTTCAAAACTGCAATCTTTTTTTTTGTAATGACAAAAACGGTGTATAAATGCAAGAATGCCCCCGAACATAGGTATTATCTATCGTGTGACAACTCCTCCCAAGGGCTGTGTCCTGCCGGGAATCAGAACATCCATTGTCGCAACGTTCGATGGGCAATGAGTTTCTCCTGTTAGTAGGCCTACATAAAAAACATTCTGCTTATTTGTCCATATAGTACATAGTTAATGAGATCATGGTTTATGTTGGGACTCGTGAGTTGTCACACGATAATTCCCGGGTTCTCAGGTATTATTTCTTAAGTAATAAATTTCTCAAAACTACAGTTCCAACACGAAGCCCATTGGTTAAAACTGCATAACAGTGTCTTTTTGGTCTCTGTGATTGGTGCATTGATCCCACCCTCGAAAAGCCTCATGTCCCAGTACAGTCCCAACCAAGCATCGAGAAACAAACATGGCTGATACAGAGGGAGCCGAGGAAATTTATCCAGGAATTTTGCAAGAAATTTTTACTTCCCCGTTGAATTTGAGTCTGCTTGGCCTCTGTATATTTCTTTTGTACAAAATCTTCCGCGGAGACAAACCTGCAGATATGGGCGAGGTCGAGGAACCTCTGCCTAAACTCAAGAAAAGAGATTTCACGTTAACGGAGCTGCAACCGTACGATGGGCTGCAAAATCCAAGAATTCTCATGGCTGTAAATTTTAAGGTGTTCGATGTAACCAGAGGAAAGAAATTCTACGGGCCAGGTAAATACGTTTGTTTTCGTGTGCTGTCCGTCGAGCAAGGACTTGGCTATTTCCGCCTAAAAGAATAGTTGGCGCAACTGTAGCCAAGTGGCTTGCTGGTCTTTCGACTTCATTTCTAAATTTGTTAATTATATGTATGTGTGTATATTACTAAGTTGTTACATTGTAACTGCGACCATTCTAAAACGACACTCCCCCTCTCTTATTCATGAATCATTTGCCCAGGTTTGAATTTCACAACACGCGAACTGCTAGTGACGTTGTCAGCCTAGTTGGCATGTAACCTCTCACCGAGTTGATTGATCCTGCACTGTCACGCAACCCCTCCCGAGGAACGCCCTCCCTGAAAATATATATAAATTGTAATATTTTCAGTCTATTATAGTCTATGTCCCTTATTGCTGCTCCTCGTTTATGATGTTGTGTTTCAGTTGCCTTCATTCCATTTTAAAATAAATAGTTTGACACAGGTGAATGCCTTGCACAAAGGTTTAAAATTAAATTCAGCCAGACCAGATGGTTGCACAAAGTTAGGCTTGTTGAGGCCTATTGGAGAGCAATGCTAGTTCTCAATTCACAGATTCAGGCTGACCCTTCTGTCAGCCTCAACACCTATATAAAAAAAAAAGGGGTTGCTGTTGGGGCTATCGCTAAAGCTGTCATAGAATACAGCTATGTCTGTTGGAGAGCTTGTGGAATTTAATTTACACAATAAAAACTGCATACTTTCAGAAAATGGTAGTCATCAGCCAATGTATACACGCTGATAGTTTATTAGAACCTGTCTATTCACAATCACATTTTAGTTCATAAAATACTTGGCTGAATTTCAAATCAAACTTTATGTATGTGTGATGGTTTCCAGAGGGTCCCTATGGAGTGTTTGCTGGTAAAGATGCCTCCAGGGGCCTGGCCACGTTTTGTCTGGAGAAGGAGGCCCTGAAAGACACCCACGACGACCTCTCGGACCTCAACGCCATGCAGCAAGAGAGCCTCAACGAATGGGAGACCCAGTTCACTCGTGAGTTGATGCAGGAGTTGATAGAAGTTGCTACAAAACACTGGTTTAAATTCTGATACTGTATTTTCTACTTCTACCTCAAGCGGAATGAACCTCTTGCAGTGAACATCACATACACCACTCAACAGTCTTTGAAAACAAAATGTTTTTATTTAACTAGGCAAGTCAGTTAAGAACAAGTTATTATTTACATTGATGGCCCAGTGCAAGTTTTTCATGCCCCCGAACAGTTTTGATGACTTAGAATGATTGGTGTTTAAGATCCATTTCTGTATTGCGCCTCAGGGCATAGCTAGTGTTGATGTGATCCAGTCTTTTTGTGCTTTAGTCAACTCCTCTGTGTTCTTCAGTTGTATGGCTTGGCAACAATAGAAGAGTTTGCTATATCACAAGCAATAGTATAGTGCCATGCCAGGGCATAATGTAATAGTACTTTGCATCAAAATTAATCTTTTTGATACAGTTTCATCTACATTCCATTGAGAAGTGCTGTGAATTTAGACCCACACATGGGAGTCTTTCTGGGCCAAGGCTGTTCTCCACCCAGTGATTACCATGTCCTTGATAATGGCTCTGATGTTGTGTCTGGCGAAGGTCTCTGAGGGACTCGATGTAATTTTCTTCTTCTTCCTGCCTTTCACAGAAAAGTATGACTACGTCGGCAAACTTCTGAAAGCTGGAGAAGAACCTACCGAGTACACAGATGACGAGGAGGTCAAGGACAAAAAGAAGGACTAGAACTCAAGTACACAAGGGAAATTCAGATGCCTTAATTTTTTCAGGATAATGTGATGGATATTGCCTTGTGTTGCTGCATTTGAACAAAATGCTTTCTCCTGTATGGTTTTTGTATTATCACATTTTCATGGACCATCACCTCTTATGCTAATTTCAAATGCCACAGACCTTAATTTACACAAATCTAGTGGATTTTTGGTTAAGGTTTGAATAATTCTTGAATTCTGTGGTGTCTTTGTAAAGTTATATAGGTAGTATTAGTCATTATCATGTAGATGCTGATGGAAGATCTATTACTGTAGCTTGAGATGAATGTATTTCATTTTTGTAATCATGAGATGACCACAGATTTTCAACACAGAGGCAGATAACATTCCATCAGAAATATTTTTGTTTGTTTTTTGGCTCTGGTGTTAGAGTATCTATAAAAATTTCTGACTTGGCCATTCTGAGTTATCCATCACTAAGCATAGCTAAAAATCACATACTCGGTCTGACTAAACTGCAGTTAGTTTCTCATATGCGTTAGAGAAGATCATGCTTGATATACTCACTCTAGCATTCACTATCAGCATAACTTTGTAATAATAACACAGTTGGTCTGATAATTCCACACACTACTAGTGTAGGGCTTGCACTGGATGAAGTAGGTTTTAGGATGTTCATACTGTAGCACAAAATATAAAAAATGTCAAGTGAACTAAGGTGCTTCCTGTACCAATTATGTATGCCATGGCAAATACTCCCTGGAATTGGCCAGAATCTGGACTCAAATACTGGTAAACACAGGAAGGGAACTCTACAAAATGCATTACAAAGGAATGTCCTAGTTTGTGTGATCATGACACTGATATTTTGATATGATAAATAAATCTACCCTAATGTTTAATCAACCTGTGTATGGTGTTTGTCATTGTTTTTTGTTGTTGTGTGTTTATGAATGTTGGGCCTGAGCATGGTATATTCAGCACACACTAGTGACAAAGCTCTGGATTGATGATGGGCATGATTGTGTGCATGGAGCTCAACTGAAATAATAGCTGTTTTTTTTGTCTATAATTCTGAACAGTATTTACTCAGTGGTGGAAAAGGTATTTTCTAATTGTCATACTTGAGTACAAGTGAAGATACCTTTAATAGAAAATTACTAAAGTAAAAGTGAACATCACCCAGTAAAATACTACTTGAGTAAAAGTCTTAAAAGTGTTTGGTTTTAAATATATTTACAGTGCATTCGGAAACTATTCAGACCCCTTGACTTTTCCACATTTTGTTACATTACAGCCTTGTTCGAAAGTTGATTTGTTTTTTCCCCCTCAATATGCACACAATATCCCATAATGACAAAGAAAAAACACATTTTGACATTTAAGCAAATGTATAAAAAAATATCTTGACTAAGTACTTTGTTGAAGCACCTTTTGCAGCGATTACAGCCTCAAGTCTTCTTGGGTATGACGCTACAAGCTTGACACACCTGTATTTGGGGAGCTTCTCCCATTATTCTCTGCAAATCCACTCAAGCTTTGTCAGGTTGCCCGGGGAGCGTAGCTGCACAACTATTTTCAGGTCTCCAGAGATGTTCGGTCATGTTCGCCCCCAGTCTGAGGTCCTGAGTGCTCTGGAGCAGGTTTTCATCACGGATCTCTCTGTACTTTGCTGCGTTCATCTTTCCCTCGATCCTAACTAATCTCCTAGTCCCTGCGGCTGAAAAACATCCACACAGCATGACGCTGCCACCACCATGCTTCACCGTAAGGAGTTCCATCTTGGTTTCATCAGACCAGACAATCTTGTTTCTCATGTTCTGAGAGTCTTTAGGTGCCCTTTGGCAAACTCCAAGGGGGCTGTCATGTGCCTTTTAATTAGGAGAGGCTTCCATCTGGCCACTACCATAAAGGCCTGATTGATGGAGTGCTGCAGAGATAGTTGTCCTGGAAGTTTATCCCATCTCCACAGAGGAACTCTGGAGCTCTGTCAGAGTGACCATTGGGTTCTTGGTCACCTCCCCGACTAAGGCCCTTCTCCCCCAATTGCTCAGTTTGGCCGGGCGGCCGGCTCTAGGAAGAGTCTTGGTGGTTCCAAACTTTGTCCATTTAAGAACGATAGAGGACACTGTGTTCTTGGGGACCTTCAAAGCTGCAGACATTTTTTGGTACCCTTCCCCAGATCTGTGCCTCGACACAATTCCTTCAACCTCATGGCTTGGTTTTTGCTCTAACACGCACTTCTTGTTCTTCTGTGGATTTTATACAGCGGTTGGCAACCAACGTTAAGGTGCATTACGGCCACCAACTGGACTGGAGTGTGGACCAGAGACAGTGAAGGTCTCCATAATTAAATACTACATCCACTGAAGATTTCTCCAGCAGTTCACGTAATCCTGGCTCTTCAACCCAATTACTCCTCAAATCTAATAACAATCGCTCCCTTTCTCTCACATATTTCTGGCACTGAAGTAGAACATCCTCCACTGTCAGACTCCTGACAATGATCACAGATCACACCTCACAGTCAGTTTCCCCACCACTTTCAATGTAGTATTTAGCCTTGTGTGTCCCAGTCTCAGCCTTGTGAATACCCTTTCCTCCCTTCTCTCTCGGCCTGAGGACCTCCCTGCCCCCACCTTTTCCTGAATCTTATACAGGTATCTTCCCTTTCTCTCCCTGTTCCACAACTCTTGCCACTTATTTTGAACCACTGTTCTTATTAATCCCTTGGCCTCTGGTTTACTGATTGACAATTCCATCTCAACATTAGGATGTTTAAGAGCCTGCTTGGCAATAACATCCACCTCCTCATTCCCCTCTACTCCCACATGAGCTGGTGCACAGAGGGACATCACAAATACCCCCACCTTTTTCATCCTATACAAGCACTGCAAAACCTCATACAATACATCCTGTCTGCTCTGAGACACACATGAATTTAAGCTCATTAGCGCTGCACAGGAGTCAGAACAGATGATACCCTGTCTGCCCTTCCCTCCTCCACCCACTCTGCAGCCAATATTATGTCCAACAACTTCATTATGTCAACAGATAAATGGTCCGTAGCTCTTTTCGTCACTGCCACCTTAAACTCAGGAACACTAAAAGCTGCTCCTGTCCTCCCAGTTTTAGGGTCCTTAGTTCAATCTGTGAATATATTTAAGAAAGCATAGTATTGTGTTCTTAAATGTTCACTTACAACTGAATCTACTCCTTCCTAAACAGTTCTTACCCTCTCAAGCAACCCGAGATCTATCACTGGCTGAGGGAGAAACCAAGGTGGGATAGCAGGAAGAACCATAGAGGGACTAAACTGCCTCCCAAACAACCCCATCTCTCTCGCCACGCAATTGCCTGCCCACCCAAAGCTTGTACTTAGATTTTGTTCATGTTCCCAGCACTCTAGGAGTACCTTTTTTGTAGTATGTGTAACCTTATGTCTACCTGCATCACTGCCACCGGGGAGGCCATGAGTGCTCCAAAACATATTCTTAGGGCTTGGGACTGGATAACATCGAGCTTTTTAAAGATGTTTGAGCGGCTGATCCATCTGCTATACTTCCAGAATCCATTGATGACCTTAACAGCGCTAATATATATATATATATATACACTGCTCAAAAAAATAAAGGGAACACTAAAATAACACATCCTAGATCTGAATGAATGAAATATTCTTATTAAATACTTTTTTCTTTACATAGTTGAATGTGCTGACAACAAAATCACACAAAAATGATCAATGTAAATCAAATTTATCAACCCATGGAGGTCTGGATTTGGAGTCACACTCAAAATTAAAGTGGAAAACCACACTACAGGCTGATCCAACTTTGATGTAATGTCCTTAAAACAAGTCAAAATGAGGCTCAGTAGTGTGTGTGGCCTCCACGTGCCTGTATGACCTCCCTACAATGCCTGGGCATGCTCCTGATGAGGTGGCGGATGGTCTCCTGAGGGATCTCCTCCCAGACCTGGACTAAAGCATCCGCCAACTCCTGGACAGTCTGTGGTGCAACGTGGCGTTGGTGGATGGAGCGAGACATGATGTCCCAGATGTGCTCAATTGGATTCAGGTCTGGGGAACGGGCGGGCCAGTCCATAGCATCAATGCCTTCCTCTTGCAGGAACTGCTGACACACTCCAGCCACATGAGGTCTAGCAGTGTCTTGCAATAGGAGGAACCCAGGGCCAACCGCACCAGGATATGGTCTCACAAGGGGTCTGAGGATCTCATCTCGGTACCTAATGGCAGTCAGGCTACCTCTGGCGAGCACATGGAGGGCTGTGCGGCCCCCCAAAGAAATGCCACCCCACACCATGACTGACCCACCGCCAAACCGGTCATGCTGGAGGATGTTGCAGGCAGCAAAACGTTCTCCACGGCGTCTCCAGACTCTGTCACGTCTGTCACATGTGCTCATGTGCTCAGTGTGAACCTGCTTTCATCTGTGAAGAGCACAGGGCGCCAGTGGCGAATTTGCCAATCTTGGTGTTCTCTGGCAAATGCCAAACGTCCTGCACGGTGTTGGGCTGTAAGCACAACCCCCACCTGTGGACGTCAGGCCCTCATACCACCCTCATGGAGTCTGTTTCTGACCGTTTGAGCAGACACATGCACATTCGTGGCCTGCTGGAGGGCATTTTGCAGGGCTCTGGCAGTGCTCCACCAGCTCCTCCTTGCATAAAGGCAGAGGTAGCGGTCCTGCTGCTGGATTGTTGCCCTCCTACGGCCTCCTCCACGTCTCCTGATGCACTGGCCTGTCTCCTGGTAGCGCCTCCATGCTCTGGACACTACGCTGACAGACACAGCAAACCTTCTTGCCACAGCTCGCATTGATGTGCCATCCTGGATGAGCTGCACTACCTGAGCCACTTGTGTGGGTTGTAGACTCCGTCTCATGCTACCACTAGAGTGAAAGCACCGCCAGCATTCAAAAGTGACCAAAACATCAGCCAGGAAGCATAGGAACTGAGAAGTGGCCTGCGGTCACCACCTGCAGAACCACTCCTTTACTGGGGGTGTCTTGCTAATTGCCTATAATTTCCACCTTTTGTCTATTCCATTTGCACACCAGCATGTGAAATTTATTGTCAATCAGTGTTGCTTCCTAAGTGGACAGTTTGATTTCACAGAAGTGTGATTGACTTGGAGTTACATTGTGTTGTTTAAGTGTTCCCTTTATTTTTTTGAGCAGTGTATATATATATATATATATATATATATCCTTTTCAATGCCATTCTATCTGCCCCCCACTCCATTCTTGACAAGCAACGCATCACATTCAATATTTTATTTCCATTGACAACTACTCTGTTAATATGCTCCTCCCATGTCATTCAAGTGTCAAACCTGACCCCCAGGAACCTAAACACTCCCACCCTCTCCTGATTCCTTCCATACAACTTCAAGTATATTTCCTCCCCAACATTCCTTCTAGAAAAAAACACAGTCTGTGTTTTCTCAACTGAAAACTTGAAGCCCCACCTGAGGGACCACTGCTCAACTTCACTAATTGCTTCTTGAACTCTTATGGCTGTATGGGTAATATTTCTCCCTCTCTTCCACAGTGCTCCATCATCCGCAAACAATGACCTCCCAATATCAGGTCTCACCTGAGAGAATACATTGTCACTCATAATGGAGAACAACAAAGGACTAATGACACTTCCTTGGGGGGTACCATTATCTACCTCATAGCTTTCTAACATAGAGCTCCCCACCCTCTCTTGTATTGATGGACTAAAAAAAAAATCCTTTATCCAGTTAAAAACCCTTCCTCTAACCCCCATGTTATCCAGCTTGATAAGGAGGCCTTCCTTCCACATCATATCATAAGCCTTCTCTACATGAAAGAAAACGGCTACCACCACCTTATTTGCCTGTGCCTTCCGTATGACTGACTCAAGTCACAGTACAGGATCCATCATTCCCCTGCCTTTCCTGGACCCACTTTGATCTGGTGAAATTAGTCCTCTACTCTCCAGAAAGTAAGTCAGCCTTTCCGTTATCATCCTTTCCATAAGTTTACATACGTGAGATGTTAATGCTATCGGCCTATAGCGTGAAGGACTATTAGGGTTTTTCCCCAGGTTTATGTATTGGCATCTCTACCGCCTGCTTCCAACTTCCAGGCAGTTTCCCTTCCTGCCACCCCTTATTGAAAAGGCCCAATACTTTCCCCATTGCATTGACACTGAGATGAGCCATCATGATGTAACACATCTCATCCTTCTCAGGAGATAGTTACCCCAGCTTTAGCTAATGCTCTCTTCATCTCAGCCAACGTAAAAGGGCCATTCAATGTATCCCCAACCATCTTTCTCTGATCCACGACCCCCGGCTGTTCTCCTCTGACCCTCTCTCTCCCACGTTGCCCCTCTTCTGTCAGGTTATTTGAGCTATGCACCGTCACAAATGCCTGGGCTAACATGTCTGCCTTCTCAGTATCTCTCACTGCAACAATTTCCCCACTTTTCAGCACAGAGAAATCCCAATCTCGTCTGACCCCACTCATCCTCTTAATAATCCCCCATACTTCTCCCACAGGAGTGATCCTGCCTATGTTTCCACAGAACCGGTGCCAATACTCCCTCTTAGCTGTTCTAATGATCCTCCTTACTACTGATTGTGCTTGTTTATACTGAATCAGGTGCTGGTAATTATGGGACCTTTTCAACATTCTGAAAGCGCTGTTCCTACACTCTTCACCATGGGACTGCGTTACTCTTTCTCCCCTGTACCCATAGGAATCACCTGCCTTGAGGCCCCTACTATTGCTCCTCTTATTCCATCATTGACCTGAGACAGCTCCTGTTCACTCAACTACTGAAACTGACGCCACTCCGCTTTCCCAAATATCCATCTCCACAATCCATTTCCTACTGAAACTTCCACCCTCATTCCTACAGTACACATGATAGGATAGTGATCACTACCCACTGTAGTTGGGAGGTATTGGAGGAATCTACATCTGCCTGCCTGTAACGTTCTTCGTCGGGCGAAAGAGAGGAGGACCAAAATGCAGCGTGATGATTATCCATTTTCAATAGAATCCTTAAACAACGAACAAAAACATTAAACCGACAAAATGAACAAAGACGAAACAGTCCCGTAACGTAAACACAAGAACACAGTAACAGGAACAATCACCCACAACCCACAATATAAAACAGGCTACCTAAATATGGTTCCCAATCAGAGACAACGACTAACACCTGCCTCTGATTGAGAACCATATCAGGCCAAACACATAGAAACAGACAAACTAGACATACAACATAGAATGCCCACTCATATTACACCCTGACCAAACAAAACATAGAAACATACAATGCAAACTATGGTCAGGGCGTGACACTGCCATTGAACTTGAGATCAGAGTAAGATCCAGAGCAGATTCATTTCATGTTATTGGGTCAATCCTGGTTCCCCGGCCATCATTAAGACTCACAAGCCCTTTCTCATCCAGTAGTTCCTCCAACACTTGTCCGTTTACATCAGTCCGTGACCCTCCCCATAGTGTACTATGAGCATTAAAATCCCCACACCACATTACCCGTCTCCTATCCTGACCTTCTACATTCCCAAGGGCCAGCAACTCTAGTCTCTTACACGAGTTGTAAAGCTTCACTGTTATCATATTCCCCCCTGCCAACCACACCTCTACCACTACATACTCCTGCTCCACTCCCTCTCCCACACACCTATATGGGATCGCCCGCTTTATAAAGGTAGCACACCCTCCTCCTCACGCTGCCACCCTATCTCTACGGACTTCAACATAACCGTGTAATACAAAATCTAGAGTAGGTTATAGCCATGTCTCCTGGAGACATATCACATCAGGTTTGGCTGGTAACTCCTCAAGAAACTGCTTGAACTCTTGCCCATTAGCCATCAAACGCCTGGCATTCCATTAGAGGATTAACACCATAATGCAAATTAACCAATACATGTTTCCTGGCTGTGTCATAGTTCCACCTGTCACCAGAGGGCTTCAGAGACCGTCCTAGAGACATTAACGACACTCAGGTGTGTCCTATTTACTCATTATGATTTCCCTGTTAAAAGTGGTGTGTTTTCTTTTGCTCTTTGCAGAAGCTTGAATTGTTTACCATGTGTGGTCAGTACCTGAGTATGGTGGTGTAACAGTATAACTTTAAACCGTCCCCTCGCCCCGACACGGGCGCGAACCAGCTCCCCTCTGCACACATCAACAACGGTTGCCCACGAAGCACGGTCGTTACCCATCGCTCCACAAAAGCCGCGGCCCTTGCAAAGCAAGGGGCAACACTACTTAAGTCTCAGAGCAAGTGACGTAACTGATTGAAATGCTACTAGCGCGTACCCGCTAACTAGCTAGCCATTTCACATCCGTTACAGTGGCAATACTTAGTATTTGTTGTTTTTCCAGTGCACTGTGGCTACTGTTTCTCAGTAAAGTATTATGTTAATCCTTAACCACTGATTCCTCATCTGGTCTCTTCTCTGCCCCTGCGTCCAAGCTCACCACGTCACAGGTTGGACTGATTCTCAATCTTATTGAGGTTATCCTGTACATTTTCTCATGTCAGTCCTGTAATCCCAAGATATCTTTATCGTCTTAGTCCTCGATTGTAATTTCTGTGCAATTGATTGCTGATGTCACAAATGTAACAACCTTCATGTCTCCTACCAGTCTTGTGTTCTCCCCCATTCTGCTCCCTCCATCACACCCAACCAGCATCTCAATCTGCCCTGGAATACCTGCTCTTCTAGGTTCCTCGATTGTTTCTGAGTGAACTACCTTCACTGCTTCTGCATATGAGATGTTACACTCACTCCTCACCTGCTGCACTTCAACCTGTCTTTTCATCACTGAACAACCCCCATACACTACACTGTGGGTGCCGTTACAGTACTTAAACTGAACCCCATCTCCACATACATGTTCTCCCCCACACTTCGTACATCTCCTTTTGTCTTCACATGCCCAAACCTTTGGGCAAACATTTATAGCAATTCAATGGTTTCGGGAACATATGCTCGCACAGACTAAGCAAAAAAAGAAACATCCCTTTTCAGGACCCTGTCTTTAAAAGATAATTTGTAAAAATTCAAATAATTAGACAGATCTTCATTGTAAAGGGTTTAAATAGTCATTAAGACACTAAAAGCTTACAGACACTAGGCAATTAAGGTCACAGTTATTAATACTTCGGACACTAAAGAGGCCTTTCTACTGACTCTGAAAACCCCCAAAAGAAAGATGCCTAGGATCCCTGCTCATCTGCGTGAAGGAACGCTCAACGCACCAGGAACGCTCAATCCCTCCATCAGTGCTCAGACTGTCCGCAATAGGCTGAGAGAGGCTGGACTGAGGCTTGTAGGCCTGTTGTAAGGCAGGTCCTCACCAGACATCACCGGAAACAACGTCGCCTATGGGCACAAACCCACCATCACTGGACCAGACAGGACTGGCAAAAAGTGCTCTTCACTGACGAGTTGCGGTTTTGTCTCACCGGGGGTGATGGTCGGATTCGCATTTATCGTCGAAGGAATGAGCGTTACACCGAGGCCTGTACTCTGGACCGGGATCGATTTGGAGGTGGAGGGTCCGTCATGGTCTGGGGCGGTGTGTCACAGCATCATTGGCCTGAGCTTGTTGTCATTGCAGGCAATCTCAACGCTGTGCATTACAGGGAAGACATCCTCCTCCCTCATGTGGTACCCTTCCTGCAGGCTCATCCTGACATGACCCTCCAGCATGACAATACCACCAGCCATACTGCTCGTTCTGTGCGTGATTTCCTGCAAGACAGGAATGTCAGTGTTCTGCTATGGCCAGCGAAGAGCCCGGGTCTTAATCCCATAGAGCACGTCTGGGACTTGTTGAATCGGAGGGTGAGGGCTAGGGTCATTCCCACAAGAAATGTCCGGGAACTCTCAGGTGCCTTGGTGGAAGAGTGGGGTAACATCTCACAGCAAGAACTGGTGTAACGGCTGTCGTCTGGAGAAGGAGAAGACGACCAAGGTGCAGTGTGGTAAGTGTCCATGTTTATTAAATACAACAGAACACTAAACAAAATAATAAAGAGAATGAATGAAACAGTCCTGTCAGGTGTGAACACACAAAACAGAAAACAACCACCCACAACTCAAAGTGGGAAAACAGGCTACCTAAGTATAGTTCTCAATCAGAGACAACGATTGACAGCTGCCTCTGATTGGCCTGGTATGGTTCCCAAACACAATAGAAATAGAAAACATAGACATAAAAACATAGAATGCCCACCCACATCACACCCTGACCAAACAAAAAATAGAAACATACAAAGCAATCTATGGTCTGGGCGTGACAACTGGCAAATCTGGTGCAGTCCATGATGAGGAGATGCAGTACTTAATGCAGCTGGTGGCCACACCAGATACTGACTGTTACTTTTGATTTTGACTACCCCTTTGTTCAGGGACACATTATTCCATTTCTGTTAGTCACATTCTGTGGAGCTTGTTCAGTTTATGTCTCAGTTGTTTAATCTTGTGTTCATACAAATTTTTACACATGTTAAGTTTGCTGAAAATAAACGCAGTTGACAGTGAGAGGACGTTTCTTTTTTTGCTGAGTTTGGTAACTCATATACCCAATCCTAACTTTTCTTGGCAATAACAGATCCTCAAAGTTTAGCAGCACTGACAAGCTATCCACTTTCTTCCCATCTCGTGTTATCTGGAGGCGCTTTGCCTCAAGAGAGCCTCCCTTTAAATGGTCCTTTATTTCTTGCATGTTAACAATTTCTGGAACTGCAGTAGTAACTGCCTTCACCTACTTCTGTCCAGATTGATCCGGCATGCTATTATCAACCATACATTTCATACCCGCTTGAGTTTGAGTGCCTTATACTATTTAGCATTGATACACACCACCACTAAACTTCCATCATGAAGAACTTTAGCAATCAACCTCTCCAACTTTGCTCTCCAAATCTCTAGCCAACGCGATCGGACTCACCGCCGTGACTCCACCATGATTCTTAAATTTCACCAACACCTTGAACTCCACTTCTCTCAGTAAAACACTGTCAGGTTTTGGCCAGGACTGTTCTGGTTTTTGTCACTAGATGTCCCCATTGCACCTTTTTTGAACCTTTTGTTTTTTCCTTGCTCTTTTATTGTTTGCACCCGTGTCGTTCCCTTGTTAGTATTTAAACCCTGTGTGTTCCTCAGTTCTTTGCTCAGTGTTTGTATGTTAGCACCCAGCCTTTTTGTGTGAAACATATAGTTCTCTTATTGGATTTTCCAGAGGTTCTCTGGTTTAGTTCTTGTGTATTTTTGAGTAGTCTTTTGAGGTTTGTTTTTCCCTGCTGTTTTTACCACTTAGTGGAGTTTCTTTGTATTTTGGAGGATATCCATTTTGTGCCTCTTGGCTTTATTTTGGACGTGGTGGATTTATATTCTTTGCCTGAAGATCTTGTCCTTTCATTAAATCATTATCTCTAGTACTGCTGAGTCTGCCTCATCTTCTGGGTTCTGCCAACTATTAGTGACTGTTTCTCTCACCGGGTCCTGACACACTGCAATCCGAACCTCCCTCATCACTGCTCTCCTCTGACAAGACCTGAAAAGGCTCCTCAGGCTTCCTCTTCTTAACCTTTACTCTTACTGTGCCTCCACCTTTTTCCACTCCACTCCATCCTCCTCAACTCCTAACCTCCCTACCTTTCCATCTCTGCTCCAGTCACAGCCCAGTGTTGCTCAACCACCTCCACCAGATTTCCTCTCCGTTTCGTTTATCTTTGTTCAAATCTATTAACTTTGCTATATTGAATAATCGTCGTTTATCTATCCTAATTTACCAACCGTGGACAGCTTCTCAGCCATCGTTTCTCCAAACGTCTGCCCTCTGACATGCACTGTCAACTGTGGGACTTTATATAGACAGGTGTGTGCCTTTCCAAATCATGTCCAATCAATTGAATTTACCACAGGTGGACTCAAATCAAGTTGTAGAAACCTCTCAAGGATGATCAATGGAAACAGGGTGCACCTGAGCTCAATTTCAAGTCTCATAGTAAAAGGTCTGAATACTTCTGTTTTTTTTATTTTTAATACATTTGCAAAAAAAATAAACGTTCACTTTGTCATTATGGGGTATTGTGTGTAAATTGATGATTATTTATTTATTTAATCCATTTTAGAATAAGGCTGAAAAGTAACAAAATGTGGAAAAAGTCTATAAGTATACTATAAGTATCAAAAGTAAATGCAATTGATAAAATATACCTAAGTATTCAAAGTAAAAGTCATTTCAAATTACTTATATTAAGCAAACCAAACATAATTTTTTATTTATTTACAGATAGCAAGGGGCACACTCCAACACTCAGACATAATTTACAAGTGAAGCATGTGTGTTTAGTGAGTCCGCCAGATCAGAGGCAGTAGGGATGATGACCAGGGATGTTCTCTTGACATGTGCCTGGATTGGACCATTTTCCTGTCCTGCTATAACATTCCAAATGTAAAGATACATTTTGGGTGTCAAGAAAAATGTTTTGAGTAAAAGGTACATTACTTTCTTTACGAATGTAGTGAAGTAAAAGTAAAAGTTGTCAAAAATATAAATAGTTAAGTACAGATTCCCCAAAAAGCTGCTTAAAGTAGTACTTTAAAGTATTTTTACTTAAGTATTTTAAACCACTTTACTCATCACATGTCCGAGTTCTCTACAGTGTGTAAAACATTTGATCACGTAATTACAGAACCTGTAAAACATATGTCAGAAGTGGGATTTGAACCCACGCCTCCATTCGGAGACCAGAATTCCCGTTCATACGGAAGGAGATGATCCTTGAGTCTGGCGCCTTAGACCACTCGGCCATCCTGACACTGATATTAAACATGGGAAAATAATGGTATTTCAAAATTAGAGCCAGCAATAATTTGAGTTAATTATTAAATTGTGCATTATTAACTACATAGATTGTTGTTTATTTACAACATAGTGCATTATGCACCACAATCGACAGTAAAACAAAAAAACGCTCATCACAGTTAGCGTTAGTTATGCGCATGAGCGTAGGAGTGCTTTTTAAATAGTTTCCGGTATTCTGTCGCAAACGTTCTTCCATTTTGTTCTTCAAGGGTATCCACGAACCTCCAGTCGACCCAACATGTTTCGGTTTGTTAAAGCAGCGCTGAACGTCTCCGGTAAGACATCGTTTCAAGTTATAGAAATCTGATCCTTCATCTTGTGTTCGTTTGAACATTTCTGTAAACGAGCAATTATTGTGTGACTGTGCTTAGCAACATGGCTACCAGTAGCTGTCTGAAGCTAGCCTACCTAACGTTACCAAGTCTTTAGCGCTTGTAATTTTGACCGAGTGAATGTAGCAGCCAAGCTGGCGCTACTAGTTGGCTAGCTGCTTACTTGTTATTTTTTTAACTTTACCTTGATTTGTCATGTCTGTTTTTATTCTGTAACTTTGTCATTGTTAGTTTAACTTGCAGGCAGTGAGTGGAACAATCAGACGGTCATTTCCAATGTCAACTTCCCTCCTAGCTAGTTAGCTAGACTCACGTCACCTCATCCCCAAAGCCAGGCGTTAGGTTGGGTATTGCACCAGTTTGAGAAATGCTGGGTGCTAACAAGTTTGCGTTCCATAACCCTGTTAATTGTTTTACGCCTGTGTTAAACAGTATAACCAAGGGCTCATAACCTCCGAATCAATGATAATCACTCACTGTGTGGATGTTGTGCCCTGCGCAAACAATGCAGCTATATTTTGTTTTATGTATTCAAAGCAGGACAAGGTGCCCGCCAAGTGAGGCTCAGTTCGACGCACTACCCCGAATTCCATGCCAAGTATGGCACCGGCCTGATGATCGGAGGATTCGCGTTCTGTGTGTCTGTCTGGGGATTTGTACGTTTTAATCTCTTTGTGCACATCTCTTGTATAACACCTTGTGGTAAAGAACAATGTATACATTTGTATAGTCTTGTGTGTATTATTCCTTCCCCAAAAGCTATGCATCAACATCAAATGTATTTATAAAGCCCTTTTTATATCAGCAGTTGTCACAAAGTGCTTATACAGAAATCCTCACTTGAGTATTCATTCACTTGCTATGTACACACATCAGTTGTGTTTTGTGATGCTCAGTCTCCTCGTTTTCAGGTACTGACACAAACCGGCATCACATGGAATCTGTCTCCAGTCGGCAAGGTCCAGCCTAAACCATGGAGGGAGGTAGAAGAATAATGGACTGAGGCTGCTCCCTTTTCCCCTGTGGAGATAGACCACAGTCAACCACACAACCCTTAGCCAAGATATCCATATAAACATTCTGGTTGTACAGATGGATACACACGTTTTCAGCTTGTTACCGTGCTGGCATTACCTATATATACATTAAATTTAAACTAAAAACGTTGACTGATTATTTTATTTAAGCACACTGTGTCCCCTTTTCATGTACCTTTTCAAGTGGAAGGGTCTATACTTGTCAAATGGAATTAGGAAAGTAAGAGTCAACAACTTTATGGACAATACC
The DNA here is from genome assembly GCF_029448725.1 of Salvelinus fontinalis. NCBI lineage: Eukaryota > Metazoa > Chordata > Actinopteri > Salmoniformes > Salmonidae > Salvelinus > Salvelinus fontinalis. The sequence goes on from NC_074666.1 coordinate 38,642,235, forward strand.
TGCTCAATGTTTAGACGTGTATCTGAAAATACTTTCACATGTTATTTGTCAATGTTCAGTGTATTTAAGGATGTCATTCTATGTGATTCTAAGGAGGTTCAGGCTTAGATGCATGTCCTGTCACTACTAACTTTTTTTCACCCCTTCTCCAATTGGTAGTTAGTCTTGTCCCATCGCTGCAACTCCCGTAAGGACTCGGGAGAGGCGAAGGTCGAGAGCCGTGCGTCCTCCGAAACACAACCCGGCCACACTGCTTCTTGACACAACTTAACCCGGAAGCCAGCCGCACCAATGTGTCGGCGGAAACACTTCTGACATGCCGTAATTGCCTGACCTATATGTAACAGAGGGTGCTGTTGCTTGGGTGTTTGGAGGATATTGGCACAAACACTGGCTTCGAGGGTATATACAACGGGTTAGCAACATATTTAAATAATGTTTGACATGTTGTCATTAACGCTTTGATCAATTTATTCATTATTTAATCCTTCCACAAGATGGTTCCAAAACAAATCTAGGGTTGCTACCCAATGCGGCTGGTCGCTCATTCTATTGGTTCGGTGGCCAGTCGTTCAGTCTATTTGTTCTGTATCTATGGACTCACCCTGTTCGTTTTAAATGTCCATTGTACAGTTAATTATCATATAGCAAAAACTGTATGGTGAAAATTGTGGGCATGCATTGGTGGCCAGGGTGCATCTGCTGCCAATACATCGGCTGCCACCTTCCCTCCATCGCGGTACTGCACGACTCCGGGGCATGGAAGCATGCAGGAAAGATTTTTGCTGAACCCTCTTCCAAAAACTCCTCTGGCAGGCGGTTCAGGTCAATCATGACCAAAACCATCTACCACCTGAACAGTCTCCGTGCTGTGGCCCTCAAACAGCAATGTGGCACAGACTAGGACTATGCATTCTTTTGCACATCAAGCCATCTCTGAACTGTACACAAAAACTGCACTTGCACTCTGTTCATCTTTCTGCATTTAGATCTATTTATTCTGATACTGTAAATTTCTACATCCACTGTAGGCTATATCAACTGTATAGCCATTGCTCAGTCCAGTATAGCTCCATGCTCACTACCTAACTGTATAAAATGTACAGTATGTAAACTTTTTATACAACGGGTGGGTCTAATCCTGAATGCTGATTGGTTAAAACCGCATTCCAGCCGGTGTCTACTCCACAAATTACCACCCGCTAAATCTGATGGTAAAATGCCTTTTTACTCTGTTCTATCCGTTTGCGCAATCCACTGTATCAACCCAGGCAGGGAAGTTACCTTGATCTCCACTATAAAAAGCATCTAGACATTCTCACATTGCTTGTAGACTAACATTTAGTTTCAACAGCGGAGATTTGTATAAACCTTACCGTCTGTCTCTCTGACATCTGCAACATTGTTTTAATATTCCAATTCAATCTCCAACTGTCCCACAGGTCATGTGGTTTGGTAAGAAGAATGCCTCTCCCCACAGGTGATTACTACCTCCTGAGGGGTTTAGAGCTTGAGGTAGTCACCTCATACAAGTACTTGGGAGTATGGCTAGACGGTACACTGTCTTTCTCTCAGCACATATCAAAGCTGCAGGCTTTAAGGTTAAATCTAGACTTGGTTTCCTCTATCGTAATCACTCTTCTTTCACGCTAGCTTCCAAACCCTGATTCAGATGACCAGCATACCCATGCTAGATTACGACAATGTAATTTATAGGTCGGCAGGTAAGGGTGCTCTCCAGCAGCTAGATGTTCTTTTCCATTCAGCCATCAAATTTGCCACCAATGGTCTGTATAGGACACATCACTGCACTCTATACTACTCTGTAAACTGGTTATCTCTATACCTGCCGCAAGACCCACTGCTTGATGCTTATTTATAAAACCCTCTTAGGCCTCACTCCCCCCTGAGATATCTTCTGCAGCCCTCATCCTCCACATACAACACCTGTTCTGCCAGTCACATTCTGTTAAATGTCCCGAAAGCACACACATCCCTGGGTCGCTCATCTTTTCAGTTCGCTGCAGCTAGCGACTGGAACGAGCTGTAACAAACACTCAAACTGGACAGTTTTATCTCCATCTCTTCATTCAAAGACTCAATCATGGACCCTCTTACTGACAGTTGTGGCTGCTTTGTGTGATGTATTGTTGTCTCTACCTTCGTGCCCTTTGTGCTGTTGTCTCTCCCCAATAATGTTTGTACCCGGTTTTGGTCTGCTACCATGTGCTGTTGCCATGTGTTGCTGCCATGTTGTATTGGTGGGAGATAACTGGGTTTTGGCCTTATTTAAAATGCTCTTCAAGTTAAAATAGGATTCATTTTATCTGATGCCAATGGAGTTGACAATGGTATTCCCCAAGGCAGTGCTATCAGTTGTATTTTGTTGTATATTATGATTAACAATGTGTTTTCGAATGTAGGTAGGGCTATTGGGGGCTTCCCTATACAGTGGCTTGCAAAATAATTCACCCCCCCTTGGCTTTTTCCCTATTTATTTGCCTTACAAACAGGAATTAAAATATATTTTTGGGGAGGTTTGTATCATTTGATTTACACAACATGCCTACCACTTTGTCGATGCAAAATGTTTTCTTATTGTGAAACAAACAAGAAATAAGACACATGAAAAAACAGAACTTGAGCATGCATAACTACCCCCCCCCCCCCCCCCAATTAGATTGAGGTCTGGGCTTTGACTAGACCATTCCAGTACATTTTTCCTCAAATCTCTGGAAGACAAACAGGTTTCCTTCAATAATTTCCCTGTATTTAGCGCCATCCTTAAATTCTGACCAGTTTCCCAGTCCCTGCCGATGGGGAAAAACATCCCCACAGCATGATGCTGCCACCACCATGCTGGATGGTGTTCTCGGGGTGATGAGAGGTGTTGGGTTTTTGCCAGACATGGCGTTATCCTTGATGGCCAAAAAGCTACATTTTAGTCTCATCTGACCAGAGTACCTTCTTACATATGTTTGGGGAGTCTCCTATATGCCTTTTGGCGAACACCAAACGTGCTTGATTATTTTTTCTTTAAGTATTGGCTTTTTTCTTAACACTCTTCCGTAAAGCCCAGCTCTGTGAAGTGTATGGCTTAAAGTGGTCCTATGGACAGATAGTCCAGTCTCCGCTGTGGAGCTTTGCTTTCTCTGTACCTTCTCTGCTATGCAATCTGGTTTCCAAGCTGGTCATGGGTGCTCCTCAGCCACGCTCAAGGTCCTAAACGATATCATAACCGCCATCGATAAAAGACAATACTGTGCAGCCATATTCATCAACCTGGCCAAGGCTTTCTACTCTGTCAATCACCACATTCTTATCGGCAGACTCAACAGCCTTGGTTTCTCAAATGACTACCTCGCCTGGTTCACCAACTACTTCTGAGGCAGTCTCTATGGGGGTGCCACAGGGTTCAATTCTCTGGCCGACTTTTTTCTCTGTATACATCAATGATGTCGCTCTTGCTGCTGGTGATTCTCTGATCCACCTCTACGCAGATGACGCCATTCTGTATACTTCTGGCCCTTCTTTGGACACTGTGTTAACTAACCTCCAGACGAGCTTCAATGCCATACAATTCTCCTTCCGTGGCCAACTGCTCTTAAATGCAAGTAAAACTAAATGCATGCTCTTCAACCGATCGCTGCCCGCATCACTACTCAATGGTTCTGACTTAGAATATGTGGACAACTACAAATACCTAGGTGTCTGGTTAGACTGTGAACTCTCCTTCCAGACTCACATTAAGCATCTCCAATCCAAAATTAAATCTAAAATCGGCTTCCTATTTCGCATCAAAGCATCCGTCACTCATGCTGCCAAACATACCCTCGTAAAACTGACTATCCTACCGATCCTTGACTTCGGCTATGTCATTTACAAAATAGCCTCCAATACTCTACTCAGAAAATTGGATGCAGTCTATCACAGTGCCATTCGTTTTTTGTCACCAAAGCTCCATATACAACCAACCACTGCGACCTGTATGCTCTCGTTGGCTGGCCCTCGCTTCGTATTCGTCGCCAAACCCACTGGCTCCAGGTCATCTATACGTCTTTGCTAGGTAAAGCCCCACCTTATCTCAGCTCACTGGTCACCATAGCAGCACCCACCCGTAGCACGCACTCCAGCAGGTATATTTCACTGGTCACCCCAAAAGCCAATGTTCCTCCATGGTTACTCCCAGATCCTGTTGTTGATCTAACCTTGGTAAAGAAAAGGAAAGATTGGTCAGAAGTCCATGATATAGGGAAACTGGTTGACAATTCCATTGGTAGAAGTTATGCCTCTATAAACAGCTTTTCACAGATGGATCCAAGGACCCAGATGGTGGGCGCACAGGAGCAGGTGTTTACGTTCCTGAATTTGATGTGCAGATATGTTGAAGACCAACAGATGAACTGTCAGTGTACTCATTTGAACTGTTGGCAATAATAGTTGCCCTCCAGTAGGTGAGGATGTACAACCTGTTAGAATTATAGTATGCTCAGATTATCAGTCTGTGTGGAATAGTTATCATCTGGTAAATGTAATAGGAGTGACCTACTATTGGAGGTATTAATGTTATCAAGAATTGAGAGAATGGGTGTATTAGTGATATTCTGCTGGATCCCAGATCATTCGGGTGTGGAAGGGAATGAAATTGTAGACCAATTAGCCAAAAGAGCTTTGAAACTAGATGTAATTGATATCAGTGTTCCACTGGTTAGAGGTAAGATCAAAGCCATTTTGATAGATGTGTGGCAGAAGAAATGGGACTTTGAGCACAAGGGCTGGCATGTAAACTCAGCAAAAAAAGAAACATCCTCTCACTGTCAACTGTATTTATTTTCAGCAAACTTAAAATGTGTAAGCATTTGTATGAACATAACAAGATTCAACAACAGACAAACTGAACAAGTTCCACAGACATGTGACTAACAGAATATGAATAATGTGTCCCTGAAAAAAGGGGGGTCAAAATCACAAGTAACAGTCAGTATCTGGTGTGGCCACCAGCTGCATTAAGTACTGCAGTGCATCTCCTCCTCATGGACTGCACCAGATTTGCCAGTTCTTGCTGTGAGATGTTACCCCACTCTTCCACCAAGGCACCTGCGAGTTCCCAGACATTTCTGGGGGGAATGGTCCTAGCCCTCACCCTCTGATTCAACAGGTCCCAGACGTGCTCAATGGGATTGAGATCCGGGTTCTTTGCTGGCCATGGCAGAACACGGACATTCCTGTCTTGCGGGAAATCCCGCACAGAACGAGCCATATGGCTGGTGGCATTGACATGCTGGAGGGTCATGTCAGGATGAGCCTGCAGGAAAGGTACCACATGAGGGAGGAGGATGTCTTCCCTATAACGCACAGCGTTGAGATTGCCTGTAATGACAACAAGGTCAGTCTGATGATGCTGTGACCCTCCACCTCCAAATCGATCCAGCTCCAGAGTACAGGCCTCGGTGTAACGCTTATTCCTTCGACGATAGGCGCGAATCCGACCATCAACCCTGGTGAGACAAAACCGCGACTCGTCAGTGAAGAGTACTTTTTACCAGTCCTGTCTGGTCCAGCGACGGTGAGTTTGTGCCCATACGCGACGTTGTTGCCGGTGATGTCTGGTGAGGACCTGCCTTACAATCGGCCTACAAGCCCTCAGTCCAGCCTCTCTCAGCCTATTGCGGACAGTCTGAGCACTGATGGAGGGATTGTGCATTCCTGGTGTAACTCGGGCAGTTGTTGTTGCCATCCTGTACCTTTCCTGCAGGTGTGATGTTCGGATGTACCGATCCTGTGCAGGTGTTGTTACACGTGGTCCGCCACTGCAAAGACGATCAGCTGTCCATCCTGTCTCCCTGTAGCGCTGTCTTAGGTGTCTCACAGTACGGACATTGCAATTTATTTCCCTGGCCACATCTGCAGTCCTCATGCCTCCTTGCAGCATGCCTAAGGCACGTTCACGCAGATGAGCAGGGACCCTGGGCATCTTTCTTTTGGTGTTTTTCAGAGTCAGTATAAAGGCCTCTTTAGTGTCCTAAGTCTTCATAACTGTGGCCTTAATTGCCTACCGTCTGTATGCTTTTAGTGTCTTAATGACTGTTCAAACCCTTTACACTGAAGATCTATTTGGATTTTTACAAATTATCTTTGAAAGTCAGGGTTCTGAAAAAGAGACGTTTATTTTTTTTGCTGAGTTTATATGCCCTCCAAAGAAAGATCGGTGGACCAAGATTCAAAGGTCAGATTAGGAAGGAAGAGGTGATGTTTGCACGATTGCGCTTAGGACATTGAACTCGTCATTACATCTGGTTGGCAAGCATGTGACTGGTTTGTGTATGGTCAATGAAACGGTGGAGCATGTGCTGTTTTATTGTTGAAGAGAGGGAAAGATTGAAGTGTAGGGTCATTGAGATTGGACGGGTTTGGAAGGGATTTGGGGAAGGGTGTATTAGAAGTTAGTTGCTGTTTTTTTATTTTCTCAGGACTGAGTTAGGGTAGGAGGGTTTAGAAATGTTGTAAATAGTGATTGACCACACACTCCAGCACAGTAGGTGGCGACATGCACCTTTAACGTTGGTTTGCGGACAGCCATTATATCATAGAAATAGTGTCTGACTTTATTAGTTATTATAAGTTTTAAAAAGCCATGGGGCTACTTTAAGCTAAGAGTAAGTACTAACAAAGTAACAAGAAGCAGACCCCTTAACAGTAAGATGAAACTAACGCCAGCTTGTGATGACTTGTGACTTAGAAAGTTAGCACTTACCTAGCACTTACTAGTAGTAGTTTCCTTCGGCAGATGTTCCCATGTTCTGTTTGGAGATGCAAATTTGTTCAAGACGGGTGTCAATCGAAAAACTAAAGCCAAGTCTTTGCAATCGCAAAACATCTTACATCAACCCACTGATGCGCGAGTCCGTATTGGCAGATGTAGCAAATGCACGCGCTCACAGAACTGTTTTTGAGGGAGAGAGAGACATCTGCACGAGCTCAGCCATTAAAGAGACTCGCGTGCAATTATTTAACTGGGAAAATCTTCACGCTGTGAGAAATTTCACAACATGACGTCACAACCAGGACGATTGGGAAAGATTTTACATGACACCCTGTGCTGCGTTTAGTACATTCAGGAACGGAACCGGTGCTGTACAGAACGACCAGTTAGGGAACGCTGTTAGCATGGGCGCTACCCTTTAAATACGCCACTCGTTGCGTCAAGCCACACCAACCAAACTGGAGCAAACGTACCTCAAAGTCTGTTCCAGAACCTCAGTTGTCTGGAAAGCGCCACTTCGAGCAGAATGTCTTATTTTAATGCGATGTTGTTTAAAGTGCCATATGTCATATCTTTCTGGAATGACATTTTAATAAATATTAATTTGAAAAATGTCTGGTCTCTTTCTCAGAAGTTTCTTTGAACTAATACGATTAAACAACTTTCATATAAATTAATCCACAAGTGGATCTTTTTCAAACGTTTTAAGATGTAGGGTATCCTACTGAACATTATCTCAAAACGTTTGAAAAAGATATTGTTTCTCGTACATTCTGTAATGAACAACCGGAGGCTGTTTTACATTTATTTTGGTATTTCTCTTATCATAGAAGTAGTGTCTGACTTTATTAGCTATTATAAGTAAAAAAGCCATAGGCTACTTTGAGCTACGAGTAAGTACTAACAAAGTAACAAGAAGCTGTGACAAGATATCTGTTGATCATATACATGCTAATTTGCCCTTCTACTTGAAAATGTGATATTTGGTTTTACAAAATATAGCAAAGACTATGCAAAGCCTTTCTTCTTATTAAACTTCATTGTTATTTTTGCTAAATTCCATATTCATAAGTTACATTTTAGTAATAAACCTCTTTATTATTTGTGAGAATGAAATTCAACAAAATATTTAAAAAAATATTCTCATAAAAAAAGCAATACAAAATGTAAATGTTTGTACTTTTTACAAGGTCTTCATATAATGTATTGTTTGTATTCCCCTGGCTGTTTGCAATGTTTGCATACTCTTTGTTTTTCTATATTGTATATTTTTAATTGCTTTACAATTATTTGTATTGTATTTTATTTTTAAATAATAAAAATAGTCTTCGAGGAAAACGTTACGTGACTTTCGTCACACGCCGTTTCCCGTTAAATTGAGCTTTAAATGGAGGACATAGCTCATATGACTGGCACTGGCATAACCCAATGGCAGTGCTGATGCAGCAGTTCCGTACTAGCTTTGGACCAATACACCGTGGATGGGCGTGTAACGTCCCGCCCACCCGAAGTGCTTCCTCGCTGCGCAAATGTGATTTCATTCGGGAACTACCCATCAGCAGAGTGAGGTAAAGGCAGAAAAGCAGGTGCAACTAAAATATCCAAAATGTCGCTGTCAAATAAACTCACCCTGGACAAGGTGGACGTGAAGGGGAAGCGCGTGATCATGAGGTGAGTTCGAATTGAGCCATCGGAAAGGGGGTTATTGGTGCTTTCAAGACAACTGCGGAAACGAAGACAACTGAAAAAACGAGGTCAAATCAGTGATCTTCAGGTCTGAGTTCTAGAAATATGCCCGAGTTTCCGACTTGTAATTCTGAGTTGGATGACTGTTAACGAATTCCGACTAAGGAAATCGTTTTTTCCCAAGTTCGCAGTTGTCATGAACGCAGCATTGGACATCGCACTGTGATTCGTAACATGACAGGAACTGAGAGACGCTTGATACTTTAGTTTTGGAAACATTCACGATACATTGTTATCGAAAAGCTACATTGAACTTCATTGCAGTTAAAATATACATTTGGTTGGCTTTTAAAAATTTCGCCTAGACAGACCGTTATTAGTGTTTCTTCGTGGTGATACGGGTGCTCACTAGTTACCATAGCCACAAAGTCAGAAATTCCGTTTTTCAAATCTTATTTTAGACCTAACCTTAACCTCACTGCTAACCTTCTGCCAAACCCTAACCTTAAATATAGAACAAAGGACATTTTTGTTTTAATGAATTCTTATCATATAGCCAATTTTGACCTTGTGGCTGTTGTAACTACTGAAAACCGGCGATGCATGTGCAGTCAGCATGTAGGCCACAATGTGACATCACCTAGCTTGCCACTCTAGCTAGCTATACTGAACAAAAATATAAACGCAACAATTTCAAAGAGTTTACTGAGTTACCGTTTTATAAGGAAATCGGTCAATTTAAATACATTCATTAGGCCCTAATCTATGGATTTCACTTTACTGGGAATACAGATATGCATCTGTTGGTCAGGGACATAGATCAGAACCAGTTAGTATCTGATGTGACCACCATTTGCCTCATGCAGTGCGACACATATCCTTTTGCATAGAGTTGATCAGACTGTTGAATATGCCCTGTGGAATGTTGTCCCACTCCTTTTCAATGGCTGTGCAAAGTTGCTGGATATTGGTGGGAACTGGAACACGCTGTGTTACATGTTGTTCCAGAGCATCCCAAACATGGCATGAAAAAAAACAGGGACATTTTCAGCTTCCAGGAATTGTGTACAGAGCCCTGCGACATGGGACCGTGCATTATCATGCCGAAACATGAGGTGATGGCGGCAGATGAATGGCACGACAATGAACCTCAGGATCTTGTCACAGTACCTCTGTGCATTCAAATTTCCATCAATAAAATCAATTGTGTTCATGCTCCATAGCTTATGCCTGCCCATACAGCCACCATTGGGCACTCTGTTGACAACGTTGACATCAGCAAACCGCTTGCCCACATGACGGCTTATGGTAGAGAAATTAATATTACATTATCTGACAACAGCTCTGGTGGGGTGGACATTCCTTTAGTCAGCATGCCAATTGCACACTTCCTCAACTGGAGACCTCTGTGGCATTGTGTTGTGACAAAACAGCACATTTTAGTGGCCTCTTATTGTCCCCAGCACAAGATGCACTTGTGTAATGATCATGCTGTTTAATCAGCTTCTTGATATGCCACACCTTTCCGATGGCTGGATTATCTGGGAAAAGTAGAAATGCTCACTAACAGGGATGTAAACATTTGTGCACAAAATTGGAGCGAAACAAGCTTTTTGTGACGATGGAACATTTCTGGGATCTTTTATTTTAGCTCATGAAAGATGCAACACTTTATGTTGCATTTAATATTTTTGTTTAGTATAGTTAGCTGGCTAACATTTATAGGTTTACAGAGTCACGTCTAACAATACAAATCATTGTTTTTCTATTTCCGGGGTAATATTGGTTTAAACTCTTGAATTGTGTACTGTTAGTCTATTTCATGGGGTGCATTGTCCATAGGTTAGGCTGTACAGTGCAATTTGATTATACAATATGCACAATAGGCTGACTGGGAAGGTGATTTCCCACAGTCAAAGTCCTGCTATAAGAGCTAAGACAATATGTGTGTAAACTCTTCATCCCCCGTGTGTGTCACTGAATATGCTGATACCCCATTTCATGGGTGCACAATCCATATAAGGCTGTACAGTGCATATAAGTATACCCCCAATTAAATTATGCAGTCTAATACATCCATTGGGATTTCAAGTTTTTTGTTTATGTATTATTTATAAACTAATTACATGTGACCAATTCCAAGCTTGCCACTCTAGCTAGGTAGTTAGCTGGCTAACATTATAGATTTAGTCATGTCTAACAATGCTAATTATTTATTTCTAAAATATTTTGGGTTAATCATTTCTATTGATTGTAAATACGTTTTATACATGCTTATGGTGTTATTGTACAGAGTTTCTAAACCCAGAGGCGCAACATTGCAAGACTTCCGCAAACGCTTGCGAAGCAGACCAGGCCGGGGTTTGAGAAGACAATGAGAGAATTGAAAAAATCTTCCTTAGTTGTACATTATCTAGAAATCTAAAGGCACAACCTAGATTCGAGCCAAAGTCTTAAATAGTTGGACATGTTATTACTCCAACCTCGTGAAAGTGACAAACGGACACATTTTCGTCAAACTACTCCATATCGAAGGAGTGCCTTTGATTTGATGGCCCGCACATGGGCAGTTCGGCGCCAGACGACTGTTAGACCTGATGACGTGCATGCGCTTAGCTAGCCAACAATGCCATGACATCGCCTAAAGGTGTGATCTCGGATTTCTATTGAATAAGCCGTTTTAGCCTGTCTTCCTACTGTACTTTTTGTGGTTATAGTTCACTTTTCACACGTTAATTATATATATTTTTTTTTACTCTGTTGCTATGGTCACTGGCAGCTGTCATCCTCCATGTGTGGAATTTGTGGTTCGCCTTCAAAATAAGTCCCTAATTGAAAGTGATGCAAACGGATACAAATAGTGAAATCATTACATATTTGGATTAGATAATGCTAAACAATGTTGGAATGTTACATAATTTGTTTTAAAAAAATGAATCCCACTGGATGTATTAGACTGCATAATTGAATTGGGGGCAACCGATAGATTGTGCACCCATGAATCGGCCGACTCGGTGACACCAACAGAACACAATTCTCAAGAGTTAACACACATATTAGCTTCTTAGCTCTTATTGTAGGACTTTGACTGTGGGAAATCATAGGTAAGGCTATACAGTGCATACAAGTATTCCCCCAATGCAATTATGCAGTCTAATACATCCAGTGGGATTTTGTTTGTTCTGTTTATTATCAAACTATTGTGTTTAATTTTAAATTATGTAGCAGCATTCCAATCAGCGTTATCTAGTCCAAATATGGCATGATTCCATTATTTGTATCACTTTCAATAAGGGCCTTTTTTGAAGGTGAACTGCAAATTCCACTTTTGTGGCTAATTTGTTATCATGGCTAGCTTCACATCGGTAGGGACAAAATCGAATCACATTTTATTTGTCACATGTGCCAAATACACAATACATTTTTCGCTGAAATGCTTACTTACGAGCCCTTTCTCAACAATGCAAAGTGAAAATTAGCACAAGAAAAGGAAAGGGTAACACAATAAAATAACATTAACAAGGCTATATAAAAGGACTACCGGTACCGAGTCAATGTGCTGGGGGTACGCGGTGATTGAGGTAACATGTAGGTAGGGGTAAAAGTGACTAGGCAATCAGGATAGATAATACACGGAGTAGAAGCAGTGAGTGTGCATAGAGCCAGTGCAAGAGAGTCAGTACAAAAAGGAGAAGGATGGGGTACAACGACCAAGAGCCAACATTTAGGCAGGCTGCTACTAAATATTTTAATGAAGTTATTTGTAACTGTGGGCTACACTGCAGCCTCAGTTAGCCTAGCTAGCTAACATTAGCTAGCTTAACTTGCGTCTCCTGGTTCATAGCAGTCCAAGACGGGTATTACGTAATGATAGTTGATGATGATAAATAACCTAGCTATGTCAGCTATGACACTAGGCTACCTTAAATAAAGGTTAAAAAAAAGTCAACTAGAGTGAGTCGGCTTGGTTGGTTTCTGTCTCTCCCTCTTCCCTGCTCCCATGTCACTCGCTCACAGTACAGCCCCTCCCCTGCTTGCTAGAGCGGCACCCCTCTCCCTCCTCTGCTTCATCAGCTACGGTTAATAAAGTGACAAAAAAAAATTATGCTGCTTCCCTCACTCGGACTGGTTCTGGATCCAACCAGGTTCATACGGAACGGGTTTAGTTGTCCTCGGGTCTGTTTGGAACGGGTCTCTATACATTGTAACGACCCTGGGTTTATAAGCGCGGAAATCGACTCTGCCGCTCGAGCGTGCTTTTGCGGCACAGTCGATAGCGCGCCGGACCTCGGGCTAGAAGGTCGAGGGTTCGAGACCTGCTCCCTGCTGTTTCATTACACTGGTGTCAGAAGTGATCGGACCTCGCATCCACGACAGTGCGTGTGCTTGGCCGGTGAGCGCGTTCCTGTAAGACGTAAAGTGCAAGCTAGCGCGAGGACGCGCTCTTTGAAAGGAGCATGCTCGAGCGGCAGAGTCGATTTCCGCGCTTATAAACCCAGGGTCGTTACACTACTCCCTCCTTTTATATATATATTATTATTTTTATTTATTTTTATGTCCGGGTGGGGAAGCCCCAGGGCCATTTCGGAATGGGTCCAACTTTTTGGATGGGTAAAGACCTAGAGTGTGGATCTTATAGGTCTTCAGTGATGTGGATGCTGAGGAACTTGAAGCTCTCTGCCTGGTCCACTACATCCCTGTTGATGTGAATGGGGGCGTGCTCGGCCCCTGACCACCTCCCCTGCAGTCTCATCGTCGTCGGTGATCAGGCCTACCATCGTTATGTCGTTGGCAAATTTAATGATTGTGTTGGAGTCGTGCACGTCCACCCAATCGTGGGTGAACAGGGAGTACAGGAGGGGACTAAGCATGCGCCCCTGTGTTGAGGGTTAGCGTGGCGGATGTGTTGTTGCCTACCCTCAGCGCCTTGTGGCGGCCCATCAGGAAGTCCAGTTGTAGAGGCAGGTGTTTAATACAAGGGCCTTTACTTTAGTGATGAGCTTGGAGGAAACTATGGTGTTGAATGCTGAGCTGTAGTCAATGAACAGCATTCTCACATAGGTTTTCCTTTTGTCTAGGTGGGAAAGGGAAGTGTGGCGTGCAATAGAGATTGCGGTGTTCAAATGGTGCTGTGTTGAAGACACCTCCATCTTGACCTCCCCCACTGTGGGAAAAAATATATATTTTGGAAGCTATAGAAATGATTTGTCTACATAAAAAAAAATGACACGTTTGGTCTATTATAGACACATTAATGCGTACTTTTTAAATTTATATTATGTGAACATAAAATACAAATAAAATAAGTAATGAATTTTGATTACTTATGTTACTGTCTGAACAACAACAAAACACACTTAAATAAAATTGTTTTTATAATGTCCTTTAAACATTTAATTGAAATACGGAATTCCATTCATTCCTATGGAGGACTGTGAATATGCCCGACCGTGTCTTCAAAGCCTCTGAATGGCCAATATATAGCATCAGCAATCCAGGGTTTATATTCATTATTGGTTTCCACCCCAAAGTCGAAAGTGCGTACACATCGTTGGATTACATCTTGGCGCAAATGTATTTAATTAAAAAATTCAAACGAACCGCCTGCAACTAGACATGGGAGTTTAGAAGACGTGTTATCTTCCAAGTTGGGAATTGAGGACGTATCGCCAAGTAAAGCTTGGTCTAAAATTTCTGTCACACTTAACATTACCTACCTAATAACGCATATCAGCCAGCTGGAACAGTAATAATGGTCTTACTAGTTGACATTTTTAATAGGTGTATTTTGGGTACTTCAGCAGGTGATGCATGCCACCACTCGTGACAGAACACAGGCAGTTGTCGTCTCACGTTTTCCCTATTCAAACCAATTACGTGCCATAGGAGTGATGCAGAATGGATGCAAGCATCCCTAAAATGTTAATTGCAACCATTTTTAACTGTTTTTATTATTCATTAAGATGATATCCGAGTAAGTACAAATCTCTAAGCTGAGGATACACTACTGTATTTATATTCAATTAGCTAGTTAATCTTATAAACACCATCCTATCCATTTTAGCTGATGGCATTTGCTCAGATATTGTTGTCCTGTGTGACTCCAAGGGGTGCTTCAGTACACTGAAAAACGACACCCACTTTTAAATGTCATAGGGCATCCTGGAGTCCCCAGCTCCATGTACCCATGATGACTGCAGGAGATGCATTAGGCCTTTTCAAGGTCAAATCCACACACCTATCAGCACAGATGACTGAAAGCGAGGGTAGACCAGGGTTTCCCAAACTCTGTCCTAAGACTCCCCCTTGAGTGCACTACACAGCTGATTCAAATAGCCAACCCTTAATCAAACTGTGTAGTGCTAGAGTAAAAACCAAAACGTGGACCCAGCAGGGGCCCCAGGACTGAGTTTGGGAAACCCTGGGGTAGACAAACTACTATGAAAATATCTCATCACATTCCATCCTGGGCTTGCCATAACATGCATATTTGTCTATGTACAGCCTACTTCTATGAAGCGGCATTACTTACTTGTGCAGAATAGGTCAAACTGTGACTGACTGTCAGGACCTTGGGCTGTTATGGAGACTTTGCTGTGGTAGAGCGAACAGTCTGGCAGGCCTGTGCCAAGCCTGTCAAGCAGCCAGTGTGCTGGCCTTATTCTGCGTATATGCATATCCTTGCTCCACCTCCAGTCTTTTATCCCTCGTATAATACACCTGCCTTTACGGCCCTGTAGTGTAAGGTGCGGGTTAAACAAATGGTAGCCTATTACAAGGGCATCACTAGTGCGGCTGTGAATTCTGTTCCCCTTTACCCATTGAAGGGGTCATTGCTAACAAAGGCATTCCATAGCGGTGTCATTCTTCCCCTATGCTGACCGTAGGGTTCTAGTACAATAGAGTACGGTTGTGGCACACATTGCCTGATCCTGCACTTCACTGCATCAAGTGGGCCGGAGGAGAAACCGAGAGGGGGATGGAGTTTGGTAATGGGCAGGAGAATGAGGGATGCAGCATGTGCTCATGTCACTGTGTGTCATACAGGAAAGTGTTTGGCTGTTGAATAATTTCTTTTCAATACTAAGCCCAGTGTCATGGACACGTTTTATAATGGTTGCAAAGACACTGGTAATTTACCAAATTTACCAGAATGTTCAGTAATTTTGGTTCTTAACAGAAAATCAATCGTAAGTTTGGTCATTTATACTTGAATAACTTTTTATTTATTTTTTATTTTTATAGTGTTCTATTATACATTATGTGTCTGTTCATGAGTTTCTAGTAGATAGACAATATGGTTTGAGGGAACATCTAATCAACAATGGCATAATTTTCAATTATCTCCAACTCTTTCAGCTATTGACTTTTTTTGACAACTGGCACCAGTTTGACACAAACATTGGCGACAAATCCATATTGACACGGTTAAATAAATGTTAGTAAAAAATATATAAAGGATATTTCATTCTGAAACCCTCATTAAACGCCCATGGTATTTACTAAGCTTATTTATATTTAGGATAATGTTTTACAGCTTAGTCAGTCTATTTTTTTCATTTTAATGTATTCAATTATTTCATATTTTACATGTGATAAGGCCACACAGAGGGCCAGAGCTGATTAGACACCCAAAAGGGCCACCTATCTTGTGATAGGTTACATACAATCCTTAAAAGATACCAAAATTCTAGTAGTTTACTGGTAAACTTAAAGTTTCCAGTAATATACCCTTCCTTTTCAACCATACATTTTTTAATGCTCAAAACACTTATTATTACTGTGCCCAAAGCTGAATGTTATAAATGTCTTTTGCAGGGTTGATTTCAATGTGCCAATGAAGGACCATAACATAACGAACAACCAGAGGTAATAATGAGCTTGTTTTCATTTTATCATCTTCAGTAAGTAATGCACATGATTAGACCAAGTGTTACTAATTCATTCTATAGGAGCCCGATTCCAGCCTTTGCTCATACTGTGTGCCTGTGTATTCCAGGATCAAGGCTGCTGTCCCCACCATCAAGCACTGTCTTGACCATGGGGCCAAGGCTGTGGTGCTGATGAGCCACTTGGGTCGTCCTGATGGGAACCCCATGCCTGACAAATTCTCCCTGAAGCCTGTGGCTGCCGAGCTCAAGAGCCTGCTGGGCAAGTGAGTGAGACCTCGTGGCATAGCTGGCTATTACCATGCTGCGAGTGAAATATAACTCTTGTATGTGTGTTACTGTGCCATTGACTGAGTTGTACCAATTAATGAATTGGTATGATCTCTATTGACACACTTTGGTTACCTCACTGAAACAGTCAGTTGAGAGATCTGAATAAAGTACTCAATCGTGCATGTGTTGCACCCATTCTCAGGGACGTGCACTTCCTGAAGGACTGCGTAGGTCCCGACGTAGAGAAGGCCTGTGCCGACCCTGCCGCCGGTTCAGTTATCCTCCTGGAGAACCTGCGGTTCCACGTTGCAGAGGAGGGCAAGGGCAAGGACGCCTCCGGAAACAAGGTTAGTCAACGACTGCAGTAGCCATTCCCAGAGGCCCTTTCTATTTACATAAAATGAGGGCCTCTACCCTGCAGAGGCCAAATCTGCAACTGTCACTCCTGTGGTGTTGGTGTCAGCAGAGCTGCTAAAGGCATCGCAGAGAAGAAAATAAAGCCAAGCTACAAAATAATGAGACACCAGTCAGCCATCTGACCTGAAAAGCAGGGATTTTGTCATTTGGAGTCCAGGGTACAGAAAATGGCGTCTCATCTGTTTGAGGAGTACAGCCACAAATTACTGCGTCACTGAGTACATCCATACTAAAACTGTTAGCAGCTCTTAAGAAGGTTGCACCACTGAGAGTATTATGTAAATGCATAGGTTTATAGGATGAGTTTCCTGTAGTATCTGTGCCTGCCTGTATCAATGGCCATGATTCTACTTCTACTTCTCCCCCTACTCCATCTCCTCTCGTTTACCCGAGATGCAGCCCTGACCTGCTGACATTTGAGTGAAGGGTAGTGGGTTGTCTCGGGTCTAGCGTTTTGCTTTTCTTGTCTTGTGAGCCCTGGCTGGTATGCAACCCTTAGAGGAGGGAGGAGATTGGGAAGGGGGGTAGCTGTCGACCTTTCACAAGATCCCTCGATGGCTAGGGGGTGGCAGGCGACAGAGTAGGTAAGTCTAGATGTTACCCCTAACCGCTGATTTGGGGTCAGATCTTTTTCATTCATCTAATGCTTGAGGATAGGATTGGGGGATGGTGTAATCCGATCCCAGGTCTGTGGTTAAGGGCAAGTTCTATGATGACCTGGTTGAACTGTACTAGTGCCACCGCCTGGCATTTGGATGGGACACCATAGATCAGCCATGACCTTTCTGTGACCTTTCTGTGAAAGAGTCAAGAACTTTGCTGTTAAAGGTCAGTAGGAACCTGATTATAAAGTCCTTACAGTACCCTTGTCATGCAGTCCACTCCCCTGGCATCACTGCAGTATATTCACCACATGCTCTTATAGATACACTATTTAGAATTGGCTGTTCAAAGAAAACCGAACCATGGGTTTACAGTCTTCTGGCCCTTAGAGGGTCCCTCCCTCTGAAAGTAGTCTAACATTAATATTAGGTTGTAAAATACAGAACTTCCCCTTTGAGTTTATGTTCAGTAGTGCTGAGTGATTAGAGCTTTTTTTGAGGTTGGTTCGATTATTACCAAATTACGGTGTTCGGTTTCAATTATTATTTTTGCACTATGCATTATTTGGGCTGAATGCTGTCACAGAATAAAACAATTAATATAAGTTTTAAAACATTTGATGAACGGTAGTGACGTCCCATAACCTCTTATCACTTAATAACCGTAATTTACTTAAGTCAAATAAAACTAATATTTTATTATTCATTCCAAGTCATCTCATATCTATAGAGCTGCTACCTATGTTGTCTAACAAAATAACCATTTTAGTAGTAATTCAAAGTACTGCTGAATACCAACTATCAATCACTGAAGATAATATATTTTCAGGGAGATGGCTCGCGAAGCATCTGCTTTCTATCCCTCTCGATCACACAATCTATCTTCTCTCAATCTCTGTGCCTGCTCCACACCGTTGGTATTATAGCTCAGTGCTCCACAAGTAGGCGCGTGTGCAATGGATTATGGTCATTGTAAATAATTACCACTTTTTTTGTTGTGCTAAACTGTAGAATATTGGCCTGTTGGAAAGTACAACATCCTACCACATGCACAGTTCAGGCTTGATCAAATCAAATCAAGTTTATTTTATATAGCCCTTCGTACATAAGCTAATATCTCGAAGTGCTGTACAGAAGCCCAGCCTAAAACCCCAAACAGCAAGCAATGCAGGTGTAGAAGCACGGTGGCTAGGAAAAACTCCCTAGAAAGGCCAAAACCTAGGAAGAAACCTAGAGAGGAACCAGGCTATGAGGGGTGGCCAGTCCTATTCTGGCTGTGCCGGGTGGAGATTATAACAGAACATGGCCAAGATGTTCATAAGTGACAAGCATGGTCAAATAATAATCAGGAATAAATGTCAGTTGGCTTTTCATAGCCGATCATTTAGAGTTGAAAACAGCAGATCTGAGACAGGTAGGGGTTCCATAACCACAGGCAGAACAGTTGAAACTGGAATAGCAGCAAGGCCAGGTGGACTGGGGACAGCAAGGAGTCATCATGCCCGGTAGTCCTGACGTATGGTCCTAGGGCTCAGGTCCTCCGAGAGAGAGAAAGAAAGAGAGAAGGAGAGAATTAGAGAGCCAAGATTTTCAAAATGTTCATAAATGACAAGCATGGTCAAATAATAATCAGGAATAAATGTCAGTTGGCTTTTCATAGCCGATCATTAAGAGTTGAAAGCAGCAGGTCTGGGACAGGTAGGGGTTCCATAACCGCAAGCAGAACAGTTGAAACTGGAACAGCAGCTGCAGATCTGATTTATCTCTACAGAAAAGAACACATTTCGGTTAATCGCTCAGCGCTAATGCTCTAAGTGGAGCCCAGCGTTTGACCATTTGTGTTAACCACCTTTTATTTGGTACCTTTTATTCTGTGGCGTGTGTGAGCTTCTGAATTGTCTTGCATCACTACTTTTCTATGTCACACTAGGGTTGCACATTTTGGGGAATATTCAGAGGTAGAAACTTTTCCGTGGGAGTTAACCGGAATATATGGGAATTAACGAAAATATATGCAAATTAATATTAATACCATTTAAATGTAGATGTTTTTTGCATTGGATATGTTTACCATATCATATGGAGACCGAAACATAAACCTTTTACCTTATCATAAGTAGACATAATTGCAAATGATTAAATCCTTCCAATAGAAATAAAAAAACTATTTAGTTATGAATTGAACTTTTAATTAAATGAGTTGACTCTTCACATGGGATGATTTCACTGAACAACAAAAGAAAGGGAATATTGAATAATCCCCAATGATCCATCGCATCTCCCAAAAATGTTTTCAACATACATCTGTAAATTGAAAGGCTAAACTAAAGCTTTGGTTGTTTTCCTCTCAGGCGTCCATGTCTTTTCCCTGGACCTCCTCAATGTCCACCTCTTGAACATCAGACTGAGGCCTCATCTTCACTGTCACTTTCCAACCTTGTTGAGGATGGCTCGTTGTCAGGCTCTAAAGCCTCAAATTTGCCCGGATGGCCACCAATTTTTCAACCCTTGTATTGGTCAGCCTGTTGCGTGCTTTGGTGTGTGTGTGTTCCCAAACAAGGACCAGTTGCGCTCTGAGGCGGCTGATGTTGGTGGGATTTGGAGGATGATTGAGGCAACAGGGGAAAGAGCCTCAGATCCACAAAGTCCCTTCCACCAGGTGGTTGATGAGATATGTTGGCACGACTGCCATATTGCATCTCCATTCCAAAGCCCTTGCTTGGAAGTGTACTTCGCCAGACTGCCAAGAACCTTTCCCTCATCCAGGCCAAAGTGGCGAGACACGGTAGTGATGACACCATGGGCCTTGTTGATCTCTGCACCAGACAGGATGCTCTTGCCAGCATACTTGGGGTCCAACATGTACGCTGCATGTACGCTGGGCTTCAGGCAGAAGTCTTCACACTTTTTGATGTATTTCAGAACTGCAGTTTCCTCTGCTTGGAGCAACAGTGAAGTGGGCAGGGCAGTACGGATTTCTTCTCTTACATCTGCAAGCAGACAAGATGGCATTGTCTCCCTCAATCCATGCAATGGCTACTGCTATAGATTTCAGGCTGCTTACCACTCTCTCCCAAAATACATCATCCAGGAGGATCCTCTTGATGGGGCTGGCCATATCGGCAGACTGATATGGCCATTTCTTGGAGAGACTCCTTCCCCTCCAGGAGACTGTCAAACATGATGACAATACCACTCCAACGGGTGTTGCTGGGCAGCTTCAAGGCGGTGCTCTTATTCTTCTCACATTGCTTGGTGAGGTAGATTGCTGCTATAACATGATGACCCTTCGCATACCTAATAATTTCCTTGGCTCTCTTGTAGAGTGTATCCATTGTTTTCAGTGCCATGGTGTCCTTGAGGAGCAGATTCAATGCATGAGCAGCACAGCCAATGGGTGTGATGTGAGGGCAGGATGTCTCCACTTCAGACCAAGCAGACTTCATGTCTGTCACCAGTGCAAATACCTTATGTGGTTCAAGGTCATTCATGACTGCCTTCAGCTTATCTGCAATGTAGAGACCGGTGTGTCTGTTGTCCCTTGTCTGTGCTCTTGTAGAATACTGGTTTAGGGGTGGAGATGTAGTTGATTATTCCTTTCCCATGAACATTTGACCACCCATCAGAGATGATTGCAATACAGTCTGCTTTCTCTATGATTTGCTTGACCTGCAATTGAACTCTGCATCCAGCAAATGAGTAGATAAAGCATGTCTGGTTGGAGGAGTGCATGTTGGGCGAAGAACATTCAGAAATCTCTTCCAATACACATTTCCTGTGAGCATCAGAGGTGAACCAGTTCCATTCACAACTCGAGCAAGACATTCATCAATATTTCTCTGACTACGTTCCCCCATCGAGTCAAAAACTTATTCCAGGAGGACCATGAGCTGTTGCTATCGATAAGGTGTCTGATTAATCAATTTCACCTTGAATAGAAGTAGAGGGACTTTTGTCAGAGGTTGCTTGTTACATTATCTGCAGTGAAATGTCTCCACACATCAATCAGATAGTGCCTGTGGCATTTTCCTGTAAATATTAGATAATAAAAAATAAAAAAAATACAATTCCATGTACAGATAAATGGTTAAGCAGTTAGATTAAACAACTCCTTTGTAAGATAAATGTTTTAAGATAAAACATGTATGGAAACAGGTGAATTAACCCTCAGTTAGCAGGCTCAAGCAAGCTGAAACCCACATGGTAGGAAAAACTAACAAATTGTTAACAAGTTAGGAATGATTTAAACACATTTTGCTGTAGGCTACTATTTATTAGTTAACAAAAAATAATGTATGTCATAAAATATATTCACCCCATCCAGTGTTGTAATCAAAACTTACCAGAAAGCATGTAGTCCTTGGCTCAGACAGTGTAGTAGTGTGGGCTCAGCATCTTATTAGTGTGCAAGATCTTGAGAATCAGCTGTACATGTGATGGAAGAATGCACTGTGCCTGCAGAGGGTTGCAATTCCATTGAATTGGGGATAGTTTAACCAAAATATGCCACAATACCTAGAATTACCTTATGTGCATCCTACACAAAAAGGTTCACTCTTTTACGCTAACTCTTATGATGAATTTAAGCTTAACTTCCCATGGAAAATTTCCGGACATTTACCGGAAAGTTTCCGACCCTTTGCAACCCTATGTCACACCCAGTGTTCTGCCACACTGGTGGAGGTAATGCAGGCACAGCTTTATCTGGTGGCCTAGAGGTGTAGTGCATGAGAGAATTCGGAGCGCTCACACATTTGCACCAAAATAATCGCAGACATTCATGGATGGATGACAGATCCCCTCACTGTTCCATGGCTGCAGGGAGAAGGCATAGAAGTACTGCCAGAAGCTCAAAGGGAGCTCCTCCTAAACATCCTGAAGAAACCACCAGGTGTCCAGAGATGTGAGATGGATAAAGGGTCAAAGGAGCTATGGAAAGCTCTAAATAACATGATGGATGTGGCGCTAGATGTGCACCAAAAGGCCTGGCAAGCAGAACCGGATGCATTGGCCAATAGTGGTACTCTACAGTGTATCGTCAGCATGGAGAATGGACAGTTAATCATCCAGTCCCCTGAGGAAGAAGGGGCTGGGTTTGGGCAAGAAGGCCAGGTTTCTGTCAGCAAGCCAGATAATGGGGCAAATGAGCTGAAGGCTCAGCTAACTGCCGAAGCTGAGAAAAGGAAGAAGGCTGAAGAAAGCCTGCTGAAACAAGGAGTCGCTCTACAGAAAGAGCAACAGCGAGCCGCCAAGTTGAAGAAGTATTGGAGCGAGACTTTGCAGGAGCTGCAAACTTTGAAATGGGTAACTAGAAGAAAATGTGCTCCAAATGATGAAGCTGAAGAGTTGAAGAGGAGGCTAAAGATTTTTCAAGATCTCCTCTGCAAAACTGAAGAGGAGAAAAGGTGTCTTCGAGAAGAGATTGAAGACCTCAATGAAGAATGCACAGTCCAGAGAGAGCGCATTGAGAACCTGAAGCGGGAGAAGGGTGAGCTACAAGCCAAAGTGGTAGAACTGGTGCAGGTAACTGATAGTCAAGATGAACAAACTCAGATTGGGGAGTCTTCAGCTGTTTCTCAAGATGTAAGCTGCCAAACCAGCACATCAATAGATGGTCACAGCCAGACGGACACCCAAGCATATTTGATCTCTGTGATTAATCAGACAGACGTTCTTGGTAAATCTCACAAGAATGAAGTATCTCAGACCTGCCCATCACATGTTGGTGTTAACCATGATGCCTCTGAGTATGACCCCAGTGCACTGCAGAAGGCCCAGTGCACTGCAGAAGAAGAGTGGTGGTGGGATTCTGAGCGGGAGATGGATGAGTGCTATGCGCTCAACTACCAGGAACCCACAAACTCGGTGAGTGAATCCATTTTCATATGGGGACGATTATGGGAAAGATTCAGAACCAGAGAGGAAGAAGGATGTATGACTAACAACCGTGGAAGCTAGTCTCGCCTCCCAAAAGGTTGCAGCTGCCAGCACCCAATTCGCCACAACAAAGACCGCTCAAATGATTGGACCACGTTTGGACCATTTCTATAACTCACCTTTTGATTTAAGAAATACACCAGCTTCTGCTTGGTTTTGAATTGTGCCTTGTGTGTTGAGCCTCTGAATTGTCTCATATCACTACGCTCCTAGGTGCCACACCATGTGTTCTGACATGTATTATAAACCCTTAATACAGTTGCTGAACATGGATGGATGATATGGGCTATATTCATGAATGTGGAAAATGGCTTATTTTATATCTTCCCATGTAGTATTTATTAATTGATGTCATCAATATGAATAAATTAGGCCTCTGTTTGCTGCACAATAGGCCATACAGTTCTGTCTGCTAGGTGTGTAAACTGTTCCTGCTGGTAGTAACCTGTCTATTCTCTCCTTTATCTTCTAGACCAAAGCCACCCAGGAGCAAATTGATTCCTTCAGAGCCTCTCTGTCCAAACTGGGAGACGTCTACGTCAACGATGCTTTCGGCACAGCACACAGAGCCCACAGGTAGGGGTCACCACACATTCTGTGGAGGAGTCGAGCATAAACTCTGATCTTTTGGTATCTGCTGTTTTAATGAAAAATAGAAGCCATCACTTATTGCCAATCCCTTTCTCCTATACTTTCATTTTTAAAATACTTTGTCTCTTCCTGTCATCTCCTAGAAATATATATATTTTTAAATTAAATAATAGAAAGTTATTTCTTTCTCTTCCCCCAGCTCCATGGTTGGAGTGAACCTGTCCCAGAAGGCTGCAGGCTTCCTGATGAAGAAGGAGCTTGACTACTTTGCCATGGCTCTGGAGAAACCAGCCAGGCCCTTCCTGGCCATCCTCGGAGGGTAAGTAACTGGTCAAAGGACCGTTTGATGCTTTAGTTTACCATGTCGCTGATTGTCAACGGGACAGGGATAGCTCTGTGATGAGTTAAGAATAAATTACCCAGAGACCTGCATCTGCTTCTATGGTATCACTACTGGCTCTTCAACTGGTTGATCCAGCTAAAATAGACTGGTCTGGTCATATTATATGAACAATGAAAGCCATGCAACCTCACTTAAATATTTCTCACTGTTGCTCTTTCTATCCTCTCTACCACTCATTCACTCACTCTCTTTCTCTGTTGATACATCAGCCTTGGGCTGTTGTAGTATCATTCTCAAGTGCAGGATTATTATATATTTTTTTTAAATACACAGAAGGCAGTCCAGGAATTAAGACCTTAAGCGTGTTGTGTAATACCTCAATCGGTGTGACAGTACTGTCTTTTCCCACTACTGAGCACAGTGGTGGCTGCTGAGGGGAGGACAGCTCTTAATAATGGCTGGAACGAAGTGAATGGTATCAAACTGGTTGATGTACTTGATACTATCCTACTCATTCTGCTCCAGGCAGTACCACAAGCCCATCCTCCCCAATTAAGGTGCCACCAACCTCCTGTGACTGAGCACTTTATAGCCAAGCACAGTGGGAAAACTAAAGAGTGTGCGTGCGCACACACAGCTAACTACCATTGCTCACATGTCGAAATTGGCTCAGTGTTGGAGCCCATTTCAGCTGGGCATTGTGCAACTGCCATGTCCAATCAGTGGCTCTGAGTGCAGCCAGTCGGGTTCTTTCACTGCCACAGTTCTGTATTTTCAAAGATTTTTACACAGTTCAGCTTTTTGGACCTCTGCCAGTGACAAAGGACATTGATATGAATTGGCTAATGATAAACCCCTCAACAATGGATGACAAACGGTAGGATTTAGCACTAAATTCATTAGACAAAAGAAACAAGTGTCAACTACAACAAACATTTCTGTCCCAATATGACTATCTTCCTCAACTAGAAATATTTCCATAATGTTTTACCACGTATGCATTATAACTCCTCTTAAGTGTTTTATAATGGATTCTAGATAAATGGGCTTCATTATAATGGGCTATCAATGTTTTACTATGTTTAACAGTTTTTATAGAGTTTGTCTGTTGTTGTGTGCAGAGCCAAGGTCAAGGACAAGATTCAGCTGATCAACAACATGTTGGACCAGGTCAATGAGATGATCATTGGTGGTGGCATGGCCTTCACCTTCCTCAAGGTCCTCAACAACATGGAGGTGAGGACAGAGAGAGGGAGGAAGATGGGGAGAAGGCGGTAGGGAGGGTGGGAGAAATGGAGAGATGTTAAATCCTTTTTCTGCAAATTATATTTAAATCAGGATTTTAACCTAATTTATTTAAATGAATATCTCAGAACTCACTTGTGCCTCTGCACAACGTAGTTACATTTGTTTAATGTTCGACTATGGTGTATATCACGGTTATAGTTTACATCTTACAATGAGTGATCCTCTCCTCTCTGCCAGATCGGCACCTCCCTGTACGATGATGAGGGTGCCAAGATCGTCAAGGAGCTGATGGCCAAGGCTGAGAAGAACAAGGTCAAGATCAACCTCCCCGTCGACTTCATCACCGCCGAGAAGTTTGACGAGCATGCCCAGACTGGCACCGCAACCGTGGCTGCTGGCATCCCTGCAGGCTGGATGGTGAGGAGAGCAACCTAGGTCATGTTCATTGGGGCACGCAACGTAAAACGTTTTTAAACATTTTGTTACAGAATACAAAAATAAGTGCTTCCTATTGGAAAAATCCAGTGTAATCCCAACCTGATTCGTTTTTTCCCCCTCCGTTTGATGCCTAATTAACATAACACTGCTTGGGTTTTATAGTCTTCTTGAAGGGTTTTTATGGCAATTTTTCTGATAGTTCTTGTGCTAGCTAGAAATTTGATACACTGTATCACTTTGAGAGCCAAATTAATTATAGGATTTTTTAAACGTAAATATTGGAGATGAATACCCTCCACAACAACACACAAAACTGTGGTTGAGCTCTGTGTCCCTGTGTCACTCTCTGTTCTCTCCAGGGTCTGGACTGTGGACCAGAGAGCAACAAGCACTTCGCTGAGGCTGTAGGCAGAGCCAAGCAGATCGTGTGGAACGGCCCCGTTGGTGTGTTTGAGTTTGAGAACTTCGCCAAAGGAACCAAGAGCCTGATGGACAAAGTGGTGGAGGTCACCAAGTCAGGCTGCGTCACAATCATCGGTAAGACCCTCGACCATTGTGTTTATATACAATGACCAAAAAACATATTTGACCCTGCACCTAATCCCAATTTTTGCAAATAAATACAAGTAAGATTGAGATCATTCGTTAAACAACGCCTGCTCTTGCGCATCATGTTAAAATAATTTATTCAAGTTTATACTTGCACTGCCATTTTGATTGGAAGCTTTGGTACATCCACTCTTGATATCATTTTCACTGCCAGATGGTGCCAAACACCTTTTCTTCCTCACATCTATAGTAGTGAAGGATCACTATGACAGTGAAGGATCTCTATGATTTGAATGCTACCCACCTGTTGTCTTGGTGATTCCCAGGTGGAGGCGACACCGCTACATGCTGCGCCAAATGGGGCACAGAGGACAAGGTCAGCCACGTCAGCACAGGAGGCGGAGCCAGCCTGGAGCTTCTGGAGGGTGAGTGATCACGGTCTAATCCTTACTGGCGTCACGCTGACCTTTGACCTATGCCCAGTTCAAAATCAGTGTCTAAGGGGATGCAGGCTAGAAAGAAGTAATGCTGAAGAGTTTTTCCAAAGCAGTGACCATATTGCATGTCGTTCCTTTCTGCCCACAGGTAAAGTGTTGCCCGGTGTGGATGCCCTCAGCAGCGCCTAAGCCCTATCACCGAGGAGAGGGGAGTGAAGACAAATTCAAACGCCAGAGTTTGGGCTCCCAAGTGAAAAAGCTCTGTCTCCCGCCCTGCATTAGCACCTCTACCACCATCCAGTGACCCAGACGTCAAATCACCTGCTCTCTAGTCTACTACTGTACAGACGGTTGGCTCAAATGGGAATGAGCTCTCCCTCACTCCTGCACCTGCCCCATATCTACATCACTGAGGAAGTGGAGGCGTTCGTAGCTGAAGCCACCCTCACATACACTTATGTTCCTTCCTGCTGTGTTTCTCTAGGAGACGAGTGCCAGAGACCAGTCAGCTGCAGCTACAGTCGTCATCACCATACAGGAATTTGGGAATGTGCCATGTGTTAAAGAGCGCCTGCGTGTGCATCACTCTTGTTTAGCCAGCCTGCCCTGGGAGTATTACAACCCTTCTAGCGTAAAATTGTGTGTTGTAACTCTATCTAGACCTTTATATTTGTCCTCAGCCTCCACAAAAAATGTTGGCTCTGTGTCAGTTGCCCCCCCCTTGTCTCAACCATGTCCTCCCACCTGTTAAGTCATCCTTCTTATGACCCTGTGGCTTGTAACATAGTCGTTCCCCAGTGGGGGTTTCAGAGGGGTCGAGCTACTGTAAGTCATGTGACCTGAGCAGATGCTCACGGAATAAAACACTTGGTGTAAAATATAATATATTTGACTGTATTTATTTGTACGTAAGTGTCATTTTCACTGCTAATTATAAGTGTATGCTGAACACTGCTACATTTAATTTTTTTGCATTTAACCTTTATTTGACTTGCCTAGTTAAATAAAGAACATTCTTATTTACAATGACGGCCTACCGGGGAACAGTGGGTTAACTGCCTTGTTCAGGGGCAGAACGACAGATTTTTACCTTGTCAGCCGGTTGATTCGATCCAGCAACCTTTCGGTTACTGGCCCAACGCTCTAAACAATAGGGTACCTGCCGCCCCAAAACTGTGTACTATGCTTATGCTGAATAGTGACTATTATGCTGAATAACATGGCATTACTACACAGGGTTGGGGAGTAACTGATTACATGTAATCAAATCAAATGTTATTTGTCCCATATGCTGAATACAACAGGTGTAGACCTTACAGTGAAATGCTTACTTACAAGCCCTTAACCAAAGCTGTATAGAAGCCTCTTGGGCCTAGACCTGGCGCTCCGGTAGCAGAGAGAACAGTCTATGACTAGGGTGGCTAGAGTCTTTGACAATTTTTAGGGCCTTCCTCCGACACCCCCTGGTATAGAGGTCCTGGATGAAAGGAAGCTTGGCCCCAGTGATGTACTGGGCCGTACGCACTACCCTCTAGTGCCTTGCGTTCAGAGACCGAGCAGTTGCCATACCAGGCAGTAATCCAACCAGTCAGGATGCTCTCGATGGTGCAGCTGTAGTACCTTTTGAGGATCTGAGGACCCATGCCAAATCTCCTGAAGGGGAATAGGTTTTGTCCGTGCCCTCTTCACGACTGTCTTGGTGTGCTTGGACCAGGTTAGTTTGTTGGTGGTGTGAACACCAAGGAACTTAACTTTCAACCTGCTCCACTACATCCCTGTCGATAAGAATGGGTGGCGTGCTCAGTCCTCCTTTTCCTGTCCACAATCATCTCCTTAGTCTTGATCACGTTGAGGGAGAAGTTGTCCTGGCACCACACGGCCAGGTCCCTGACCTCCCCTAAATGCTGTCTTGTCGGTGATCAGGCCTACCACTGTTGTGTCATCGGCAAACTTAAAGGATGGTGTTGGATTCGTGCCTGGCAGTGCAGTCATGAGTGAACAGGGAGTACAGGAGTGGACTGAGCACGCATGCCTGAGGGGCCCCCGTGTTGAGGATCAGCGTGATGGATGTGTTGTTACCTACCCTTACCACCTGGGGTGGCCTGTCAGGAAGTCCATGATCCAGTTGCAGAGGGAGGTGTTTAGTCCCAGGGTCCTTAGCTTAGTGATGAGCTTTGAGGGCACAATGGTGTTGAATGCTGAGCTGTAGTCAATGAATAGCATTCTCACATAGGTGTTATTTTTGTCCAGGTGTGGAGAACAACAGAGATTGCATCATCTGTGGATCTGTTGGGGTGGTATGCAAATTGGAGTGGGTCTAGGGTTTCTGGGATAATGGTGTTGATGTGAGCCAGACTACGGGTCTGTAGTCATTTAGGTAGGTTACCTTACTGTTCTTGGGCACAGGGACTATGGTGGTCTGCTTGAAACATGACACTTGCCAGTTGGTCAGTGCATGCACGGAGTACACGTCCTGGCAATCCGTCGGGCCCTGCGGCCTGGTGAATGATGACCTGTTTAAAGGTCTTACTCACATCGGCTGCGGAGAGCGTGATCACGCAGTTGTCCGAACTGACCTTGGTTAATTAGTTGTTTAAAAAACAAAAAATAACCAACATTTCCATTAATCGCTTAGCACTACTGTTTTCTCAATTACTTTTTGATTCAGCATTGAAAAAAGTTGCAAGTTTAAGTTTGTTAAACATGAGTAAGTCTGACCATGATGACACAGCAAATGCTTTTGATGGATCTTTTTTTTAAAATTATTATTATTATTTTTTTTTACCTTTAACTAGGCAAGTCAGTTAAGAACAAGTTCTTATTTATTGCCTCTTAAATGGAAAGTAATCCAAAGGTACTGATTACAATTTGACAGGTAACTAGTAACTGATTACATTTAGAAAGTAACCTTCCCGACCCTGCTGTTGCAGTTTAGCCTAGTGGTTAGAGCGTTGGACTAGTAAAATAAAATACTACAGGTACTATGTCTACATAACTTTAAAGTGAGAATGAACAGAAATTAACATGAGGTTTGATTTACACAGTTTTTCTCCCATGATGTTAACATTGAGGCCAGGGGCTCCAGATTAAGTCATGAACTTCAAGAAAGGCAACATACTGGTAGCCTTTTTGTATGAATTGATGTGTATATATGAATGGTTCCATATATCATACATTTCAAAGTCCTGAGATGCATGCATGATGCATGGTATGAATACATTTTCATAATGTCAGGGGCTATGAAAGGGTTGGCAAATACAGTAGGTCTGTAAAACTACACTATCTACAATGCACCGAGCTGTTAGCGTTCTCTTTCAGGCTCCACCCCTCTACCTGGCGAGGTGTGCATTGTGCTGCAGTCACAGCTCTTGACAATGCTAGGAAAAATGTTGATTTGTTAGCTTTTACTGTTGAGAAACGATGGTACATTTTACAAGGATGTGCACGCACTAGGCGTATTTATGTGGTCACGAAATACAATTGTTGCAAATAGTTTTACACCGGGGCGTTCTTTTGTAAGACTAAAAGTAGCCTAGGGAGGGAGGGCTTCTTTCGTTGACTTACATGCCCATTCCCCATTGTAATTTGCGTGACCTTTGAATAATGGGAGATACACGGTAATTGACTGCCCTACCGTAGTGACATGTGACAGTCTACGCCATTTCAATGGCGATTTAAAACGTTGCATCTTAGCTGGCAACATTTTTGTCAACCTTATCTGTAGCCTAGTTTATCGGTATTGCTCAACAAGGGAACCAGACCGTAGGCCTATGACGTTATGTAACATTTTGTTCGTTTGTTCCTTTGAAGGGAGGAATGGCGGTGAGATCTGAAGAAAACAATTTACAATGATCTCAGTCGAACACTGGAGTCCGGAGGAGGTGACGGAATGGATCCATCTCATTGGGCTTACAGAATGCGCACAGAGCTTTCTCGGTGAGTTCAATAATACGCAGCTTGCATCCACACTCATAACCACTATGAATAGATGGTTGAACATGGTAAATCCCGGGTTTACATAGTTCTCCAAACTTTGAAGGAGTGCACAACATTCTTTCCAGGCCCCATTACAGTTCATATTTCCACCACACAGTGGTGCACATCAAACGCCAAACAGCATCCCCAGGACCAGCCCGCGGGCGGCATTTTCCAACACCTCCAACCTCACATAATTCTGCCCAAAAACAATGATAATTTCAATCAACCAGTGGCATATGGGCTTTTTGTAGCGCTGATGTCGCCTTGTGATAAGCAGTGCCCACTTTGTCAATGGCAGGGGCGCTTGTCCATTCCCAAGCACGACTTTCCAGGGTGCTGATGGAGAGACTCGTCGTTGTGGCGCTCTACCAACGTTCCGTCCAAAAAATAATCTAATGAATTATTCACTAATCAGGACTAATAAAACCAATGCAACTGCCTGTTTTCCAAACGGTAGACCTACCACATGGACGAGCATTCATAAAATGCCATTGTGGCTGATATTGTAGGCTACACCCCAGTAAGCACAGACCAATGCAGAAGTATTTTGTTAGTATTTTTGTTTTGTTTTACAAACTGTAGGCCAACCACAGATGGGGCATTCATAAAATAACATTTCATTCCACACTGTAGGCTACACCTCCAGTAAGCACAGATCGACTTCTTATTTCCACGGACATTAGATTTTGGTCTGGACCAAATCTGAACCAATCATAGATGTATGTTTGGTTCCAAATTTTGTCCGGTCTGGACCAGCCCTGGTTTGGCTCAAACATAGTCTGTTTGGTTCAGATTTAGTGCGGTCCGGACCAAAACCCAACATATGTGGAAATAAGATGTCGATGTCAGTCTGTGTTACATACTACTTCTACTATATAGTGCATTCGGAAGGCATTCAAACCCCTTGACTTTTTCCACATTTGGTTACATTACAGCCTTATTCTAAAATGGATTAAATAAATAATTTTCCTCCTCAAGCTACACACAATAACCCACAATGACAAAGCAAAAACAGGTTTTTAGAAATTTTTGCAAATGTATTAAGTTTAAAAAAAATAGATAAACCTTATTCACAACCTTTTCTATGAGACTTGAAATTGAGCTCAGGTGCATCCTGTTTCCATTGATCATCCTTGAGATGTTTGTACAACTTGATTGGATTCCACCTGTGGTAAATTCAATTGATCGGACATGATGACCTTTGGAAAAGCACACACCTGTCTATATAAAGTCCCACACATGACAGCGCATGTCAGAGCAAAAAGCAAGCCATGAGGTCGATAGAATTGTCCGTAGAGTTCTGGAGAAGGGTACCAAAATATTTCTGCAGAATTGAAGGTCCCAAAGAACACTGAGGCCTTCATCATTCCTAAAATGAAAGAAGTTTGGAACCACCAAGACTCTTCCTAGAGCTGGCCGCCTAGCCAAACTGAGCAATCGGTGGAGAAGGGCCTTGGTCAGGGAGGTGACCAAGAACTTGATGGTCACTGACAGAGCTCCAGAGTTCCTTTGTGGAGATGGGAGAACCTTCCAGAAGGACAACCATCTGCAGCACTCCCCCAATCAGGCTCACAGCACTCTTATACTGTTTTTTTGTATTTTCCTTTGCACCCCAGTATCTCTACTTGCACACTCATCTTCTGCACATCTATCACTCCAGTGTTTAATTGCTGAATTGTAATTATTTTGCCCCTATGGCCTATTTATTGCCTTACCTCATTTGCACACACTGTATATAGACTTTTTCTATGTGTTATTGACTGTATATTTGTTGGTTCCATGTGTAACTGTTGTTTGTGTCGCACTGCTTTGCTTTATCTTGGCCAGGTCGCAGTTGTAAATGAGAACTTGTTCTCAACTAGCCTACCTGGTTAAATAAAGGTTTTATATATATATATATATATATATATATATATATATAAATATATAAAGCCTTTATGGTAGAGTGGCCAGTAAAAGGCACATGACAGCCCGCATGGATTTTGTCAAACGCCACCTAAAGGACTTTCAGCCCATGAGAAACAAGATTCTCTTGTCTGATGAAATCAAAATTTAACTCCTTGGCCTGAATGTCAAGCATCACATCTGGAGGAAACCAGTCACAGCTCATCACCTGGCCAATACCATCTTTACGGAGAAGCATAGTGGTGACAGCATCATGCTATGGGGATCTTTTTCAGCTGTAGGGACTGGGAGACTAGTAAGGATTGAGGGAAAGATCAATAGAGCAAAGTATAGAGAGATCCTTGATGAAAACCTGCTCCCGAGCACTCTGGACCTCAGACTGGGGCGAAGGTACATCTTCCAACAGGACAACAACCCTAAGCACACAGCGAAGACAACGCAGGAGTGGCTTCGGGACAAGTCTCTGAATGTCCTTGGGTGGCCCAGCCAGAGCCCGGACTTGAACCCAATCGAACATGTCTGGAGAGACCTGAAAATAGCTGTGCAGCGATGCTCCCCATCCAACAAGATGGAGCTTGAAAGGATCTGCAGAGAATGGGAGAATCTCCCAAAATACAGGTATGCCAAGCTTGTAGCGTCATACCCCAAAATACTTGATGCTGTAATCACTGCCAAAGGGGCATCAACAAAGTACTGAGTAAAAGGTCTGATTACTTATGTAAATGTGATTTTTCTGTTTTTTTTTATTTTTAAATACATTTGCAAAAATGTCATCTGTTTTTGCTTTGTCATTTTGGGGTATTGTGTGTAGATTGCTGAGGGGGGGGGGACTATTTAATCAATTTTAGAATAAGGCTGTAATATAACAATGTGGGAAACGTTGTGGTCTGAATACTTTCCGAATTCACTGTGAGCTGTATCTGCTACAGGATTTATGTTGGAATTTTTTACAGAACGTTGGATACAGCGGTGCGCCTCTCCAACAGCACCAGGGAGAGGCGTACTGGGAATGGACAAGCAAAATATGTTGCGACCCTGCCTTTGACGAAGTGGGCGCTGCTCGCCTCCTGAGAGGTGCAGTGGTCTAAGGCACTGCATCGCTGTGCCACTAGAGATTCTGGGTTCGAGTCCAGCCATGCCGAGACTGTGAGACCCATGGGGCGGCGCACAATTGGTCCAGCGTCGTCCGGGTTAGAGGAGGGTTTGGCCGGCAGGGATGTCCTTGTACCATTGCGCGCTAGCGACTCCTGTGGCGGGCCGGGCGCAGTGCACACTGACACAGTTGCCAGGTGTATAGTGTTTCCTCTGACACATTGGTGCGGCTGGCTTCTGGGTTAAGTGGGCATTGTGTCAAGAAGCAGTCCGGTTGTGTTTTGGAGGATGCACGGCTCTCGACCTTCACCACTCCCGAGTCCATACAGCAGCGATGGGACAAGTGGGACAAAACTACCAATTGGAATAGAAATGACGTATTTTCAACTTTCATTCAGAACCGAAAAGGAAACAGATTTCAACGTTCGGAAAATAAACTCAGCAAAAAAAGAAACATCCTCTCGCTGTCGACTGCATTTTCAGCGAACTTAACATGTTTAAATATATGTAGGAACATAACAAGATTCAACAACTGAAACAATAACTGAACAAGTTCCACAGACAAGTGACTAACAGTAATGGAATAATGTGTCCCTGAACAAAGGGGGATCAAAAATAACAGTCAGTATCTGGTGTGGCCACGAGCTGCATTAAGTACTGCAGTGCATCTCCTTCTCATGGACTGCACCAGATTTGCCAGTTCTTGCTGTGAGATGTTACCCCACTCTTCCACCAAGGCACCTGCAAGTTCCCGGACATTTCTTGGGGGAATGGCTCTAGCCCTCACCCTCCGATCCAACAGGTCCCAGACGTGCTCAATGGGATTGAGATCTGGGCTCTTCGCTGGCCATGACAGAACACGGACATTCCTGTCTTGCAGGAAATCATGCACAGAATGAGCAGTATGGCTGGTGGCATTGTCATGCGGGAGGGTCATGTCAGGATGAGCCTGCAGGAGGGGTACCACATGAGGGAGGAGGATGTCTTCCGTGTAACGCACAGCGTTGGGATTGCCTGCAATGACAACAAGCTCAGTCCGATGATGCTGTGACACACCGCCCCCCAGACCATGATGGACCCTCCAACTCGATCCCGCTCCAGAGTACAGGCCTCGGTGTAACGCTCATTCCTTCGACGATAAATGCAAATCCGACCATCATCCCTGGCGAGACAAAACCGCGACTCGTCAGTGAAGAGCACCTTTTGTCAGTCCTGTCTGGACCAGCGACGGTGAGTTTGTGCCCATAGGTGACGTTGTTGCCGGTCATGTCTGGTGAGGACCTGCCTTACAACAGGCCTACAAGCCCTCAGTCCAGCCTCTCTCAGCCTTTTGTGGACAGTCTGAGCACTGATGGAGGGATTGAGTGTTCCTGGTGTAACTCGGGCAGTTGTTGCCATCCTGTACTTTTCCTGGAGGTGTGATGTTCGGATGTACAGATCCAGTGCAGGTGTTGTTACACGTGGTCTGCCACTGCGAGGACGATCAGCTGTCCATCCTGTCTCCCTGTAGTTCTGTCTTAGGCGTCTCACAGTACGGACATTGCAATTTATTTCCCTGGCCACATCTGCAGTCCTCATGCCTCCTTGCAGCATGCCTAAGGCACGTTCACGCAGATGAGCAGGGACCCTGGGCATCTTTCTTTGGGTGATTTTCAGAGTCTGTGAAAGGCCTCTTTAGTGTCCTAAATTTTTTATAATTGTCTACCGTCTGTAAGCTGTTAGTGTTTTAATGACCGTTCCACAGGTGCATGTTCATTAATTGTTTATGGTTCATTGAACAAGCATGGGAAATGGTGTTTAAACCCTTTACAATGAAGATCTGTGAAGCTAATTCATAAAAATCCAATTATCTTTGAAAGACAGGGTCCTGAAAAAGGGACGTTTCTTTTTTTGCTGAGTATGTATTTTCAGCATTCTTTTGAGAACAGAAAATGAACCTGATTTCGACGTCTGTTTAAATGCTTATTTTTCATTGTCTGGAAAATATGCCCTTTCAACATCTGTAAATGCCTATTTTTAACCGTCTGGAAAATACGTATTTTCACCTTTCATTCAGAACTTAAATTTAACCTAACTTCAACTCCTGAAATGTTTTAGATGTCAATTTGCTAACTGGACTATTCCATTTCTGCAGGGGGCAGCAAATTTGTTTTGTTTGACTGAGGGCGGCAGAATGGCCAGGACTGGGCCTATCATCCCTGCTCTCTAGCTTACATTTTAGCAATAATGTAGTCTACAGGAGATCACCCAGTGCTGTGTTCAGCATTGTCCTCAAACAATTTGTGACACTTTGATAAACATTTCTTTTTTTTCTCTCACAGAAAATGCAATAACTGGCGTGGATCTCTTGGAAATCAGTGATTCAGTGTTAGGTGAGTTAAGTTATAGCCTACATTCTATCTTTTCAGACATCACACCCTTTTAAAAACATTGAGGTTTTAATGATTTATTATTCATATTGAAAGCACACAAGGAATAGTAAAGGTCTGCCATCCTTTGGTGAGCTTGAATGGGAAACCCGACTAAATTCAGTGAGTGGGATTTTTGTCAAATCATTCATACTATTGTGGGTAGGAGAATATTGTTAAATAGGGGACAAAAACACTACAATGGCCTACTTATCACATGATGAGTGAGGTGTGTTATGTCCTTTGTTGAATGATGTAATGAGTCTTGTCAGTGATGTTTTTGCAGTTAATTTGTCTGGGATGTGCACATTCCTCCATGTTTCTGTCTAATCATGCGTTGTTCCTCGGTTCACCTGTAGTGTACACAAAGGTGATGATGCATCATATACCACTTCCCAGATAATACACTCTTGACTGAACATTTTATTAACATCATTAAAACGCTTGATTTTAAGTAGTTTAGGCTATGCATATTAATAGCCTAGGCTACAGTTGAGTGTTGGTAACTGCAATTAATTTGGTCTGATGTGACAGGAACATGCAGCCAGTCATCAGGGGCAATAATTGAATTGTGACTGAAAAGCTGTATTGCATTGAAATGGAGTTTGCATTTTTCCCAATGTGCACTTATCAGGACCCAGGAGTCAACTCTGTATTAAAACAGTTTGAATCAAACTGGGATTCCATGGTACAAATCACTTTCCTCTCCCAGTAGACTATTTGCATGAACTGTAGCCATACAAATATATAGGCATACCCAGGAGTACATAAGACAGAACAATACTACCAGAACAGGTCTACGTTTGTAAAGTCGGTAAACTGCTCATATAGCCTAGATACATTTACGGATAATTATTTTACTGTTGTAACAATTTTCATATCGATAAGGTTTAACCAAGTTCGGTCGTAGGTGCTTTGGACAGGTCCAAGGAGTTGATCTCCTAACATACAAAAGGCTTTTGTAATTTTTCTTTTTTTTCTTGCCTGAGTGACGGTTCCAAAAGCCAACCGAAACGCCAGCAAAATTGGCATACTTCCTATAGCAGACTGGAGGAGGGATTTTCTTCCTGAAAACTTTTGACTTCTTTGGTAGGAAGGGGTTGGGGGTTGCGCTTGTCGGCTCTCAGATGCATACACTGCTACCGGGACTTTGCGGTTCGGGGCCGTTCTTTTATGCATTCCCTTCATAGCGCAGTCAAGTGTAAAAAAATATTCTTCAACTTTTTCAGCAGATTAAATATGAAATGGGAACAGAAGCATACGCTTTATTATGTGGAAAAGGGCAAACAGCCTGCTATTCGAAGGAAACTCGTGAAGTAACATGGATTAGTCATATCAGAATTTTTAGAATTGTTTGAGGAATTTTGCACGGTATCCGATCTGTATCAAATCTATGGAAATAGCCCGAGCAGGGACGTCGGCAACGGAGCAGCAGTAGTTTCTACGTGAAGTTTAATTGAAAGGTAAACACGACTACATAATGGAATATTGTTTGCCATAACTTGTAAAAGTGTATGATATATGCTATTGGTTGGTCACTCTACCAGAAGTAGGTTTGTGTAGTTTATGAAAGAGAACAAAACAGTAGTCCAAGATACGTTTGTAGACACTTCGGTGGCATAACAGTGATATTACAGTGGAAAAGTGTTCAATGATGCTCATGTTTGGACTCACCTATGTACTGGCACTGAAAAGGTTGGCCATGTTTCCTCTTTCTTGCTCTGGCTCCATTGCTTGTGTATGAGTGACATTTGTTTTTCTTAATTCTATAACTCAAATAAACCATGACCTGTGAATGTATTAAATTATTTCATAAAAATCATAATCTGTAAAAATATGACAAATTAAACCATACATCTATGATCTGTAAATATATTCAACATGTCTAACAGAAAGCTACAATTTGAACAAATGTAGAACAATTTGTGAGCCAATGTTTAGAAATCCCTAACATTTACAACTGGAATTGCCATTTGCGCATTCAAAAAGTGCTTGTGGATCTGTGTTCTGTTGACAGAATTTAGATTTTTTTTTTTCTGCATGTCGATGTATTACAATCCACAAATGTTACTTCATATGAGTCGGCTATCTCCAATAATTGGGATAATCTTTGTTACTTGATGCGCGGAGTGGCGACAGATCACGTCTGTGTCCTTAGAACGCTTTCTAACTAGAAGAGAAAATGACTTCATGAAATGTGAGTATAACGTTTATTTACTAAACAAATTATGTTAATGTTTAGAAACTGACTTTCATATGAATGTTAAATTCAACCATTGGGGCATGCAACGCCAAGTGTGTGCTTTGGACACTAACGTTACTGATAGCTATCAGGTTACTCGTGAGAAGGGTGCAATTGCGGCCCACAAATCGGGGCATTCCTGCATTATTGGCATTCCTGCATCTGCAGGAACCCCTCTTTATACTTGGTAAATGTTTTTAGGACAAGCGGGGGTGCTCCAGTACAGTAGGTGGCGGTAATGCAGAATAATGTTGCATGCCAGCCGCTGATAAACCCCACAGAAGGGGTGGGGGAATAGCTTTACACTGGTAGACATGACCTTCGCCCCCGCCCGTCGGGCACTGTTTTCCCACAGTTCTGTTAACGACAGTGAGGGCAGGCGGGAGTGAAGGACACTGTTATAGCTTAGCCAGCTAGTCCTAAGGAGGACTCCGCTACACGGGAGGTGGGGCCGGTACACTGTTGCCCCAGCCTCCCACCTGCTGTGCTAGCGGGAGGCAGGGATGAACGGCAGACGGTGTCCTTCGCCCCCGCCAGTCGGGCACGGTTTTCTCCGGTACACAGTAGGCGTGGGGCGTCAGTGTGCTAGCTAACTAGCAAGCTAGCACATAGTGTCATTAACTCGCAAGCTAGAAGGCGGTGGCGACCGGTAGACAGTGTCCTTTGCCTGCAGCTTTCGGACACGCCCTGAATTGCGGACTACAGTTGCACACTTCGATCTTATCAGTTGTTTAGACAAACAACCAAAGTTAAACTTACTAGTTAATTCAGGAATGTGTCAATTGTAAAGAACAGCTCAGTTTTGAAATCCTGAATTGGCGATCTGGCTAGCAAGTTAATGAGATGTTGCAAATCTTTTTCCGTATATTTTCTTTTCAGGGACTAAACAGGGCAACTGATGCTTTGGCAGGACTAATCACTCTTTCCCAAATGGTGTGGAGTTAAGAAATTGTAACTCTGCTTTAAAAACGTTAGAAATTCAGCTATCTATTTTTTGCTCCATGTAAGCTTGCTTGCTAGCTAGCCAAGTCATTTGTTGTTCATCCTTACCTATATTTATTAATATACGTTCCGTGTCTGATTACGGTCAGTTCAATCCCTCTCTGTATTGTGTTGCACCGTTGAGGGGCTGGGCAATGTTACCAGTTGAATAAAAGGCAAAGTTATTCTACTCATACTGTAAAGACTATTATCATTAAAAATTATTCACCTGACAATAATAACGTGAGGGTTTAATTGTGTAACAATGCACATGCCATTTATGATGGTTCAATGTAATCTGATAATGTTTGAACGTGTTTTGAAGTATGAAATGACCCATTTTTAAAAAAAAGTAAACCTATTACAACTTGATCAAACTTATGAATATGTAAAACTGCATAATGATGGCACATGGAAGTGCAGAAACAATATGCACTGATTGACACACCCTGTCATCCATTCAGACACAGGGAAGGCGTTAACAAGTCATCAGGAACAGAAACCGTGTGCTATTGGCTTGGGTTCCAGCATGTGGTCCTCTTGCCTCCATTTATTGAGTGACTGTTTATAAGCTTGACCAAATAGCTTGATAACATGCTATTTCAAATGTTATGTGTGTGCTGCTCAACTCAGTATTGTTATTCTATTCTTACAGAGCTGTCCATTCTAAGTCAACCTAGAACCATGACCCCTCTTGGCCTGTTCTACCACTGACCAGCTGCTTTTGGATCCTACTGCAACTCCCCACTAGTCAAGCTCGTTTTTTTTCAGGCCCTTCGTGAGTTGTTTGTTCTGACTGCTGACTCGGCCAAGGACCTATAGCAGTGTTTCCCAAACTCAGTCCTGGGGACCCCAAGGGGTGGACTTGGGGGGTTTTGCCCTAGCACTACTACACAGCTGATTCAAATGATAAAGCTTGGATTATTTGAATCAGCTGTGTTATGAAGTAAAAAAAACAATGTGCATCCCTTGTGGTCCCCAGATTGGAACTTTGGAAATGTTGACCTAAAGAATGTAGTAAAATGTCATTTTGTTTCAGCATATACACTACCGTTCAAAAGTTTGGGGTCACTTAGAAATGTCCTTGTTTTGAAAGCAAAGCACTTTTTTTTTTTTTTTTTTCATTAAAATAACATCAACTTTGATCACGTGTAGACATTGTTAATGTTGTAAATGACTATTGTAGCTGGAAACGACAGATTTTTAATGGAATATCTACATAGGCTTTAGAGGGCCATTATCAGCAACCATCACTTCTGTGTTCCAATGGCACGTTGTGTTAGCTAATCCAAGTTTATCATTTTAAAAGGCTAATTGATCATTAGAAAACCCTTTTGCAATTATGTTAGAACAGCTGAAAAATGTTGTGCTGATTGAAAGAAGCAATAAAACTGTCCTTCTTTAGTCTAGTTGAGTATCTGGAGCGTCAGCATTTGTGGGTTCGATTACAGGCTCAAAATGACCAGAAACAAAGACCTTTCTTCTTAAACTTGTCAGGTTATTCCGTGCGAGAAATTGTCAACAAATTGAAAATCTCGTACAACGCTGTGTACTACTCCCTCCACAGAACAGCGCAAACTGTCTCTAACCAGAATAGAAAGAGGCATGGGAGGCCCCGGTGCACAACTGCGCAAGAGGACAAGTACATTAGTGTCTAGTTTGAGAAATGGACGCCTCACAAGTCCTCAACTGGCAGCTTCATTAATAGTACCCGCAAAACACCAGTCTCAACATCAACAGTGAAGAGGCGACTCTGGGATGCTGGCCTTCAAGGTAGAGTTCCTCTGTCGACTGTCTGTTCTTTTGCCCATCTTAATCTTTTCTTTTTATTGGCCAGTCTGAGATGGGTTTTTTTTCCATTGCAACTCTGCCTAGGAGGCCAGCATCCTGGAGTCGCCACTTCACTGTTTTTATTTTTTTATTTCACCTTTATTTAACCAGGTAGGCTAGTTGAGAACAAGTTCTCATTCACAACTGCGACCTGGGCAAGATAAAGCAAAGCAGTGCGACACAAACAACAACAGAGTTACACATGGAATAAACAAACATAGTCAATTACACCAATCGAAAAAAGTATATATACAGTGTGTGCAAATGAGGTAGGATAAGGGCAATAAATAGGCCATAGAGGCGAAATAATTACAATATAGCAATTAAACACGAGTGATAGATGTGCAGAAGATGAGTGTGCAAGTAGAGATACTGGGGTGCAAAATAAATAACAGTATGGGGATGAGGTAGTTGGACGGGCTATGTACAGGAGCAGTGATCTGTGAGCTACTCTGACAGCTGGTGCTTAAAGGTAGTGAGGGAGATATGAGTCTCCAGCTTCAGTGACTTTTGCAGTTCGTTCCAGTCATTGGCAGCAGAGAACTGGAAGGAAAGGCGACCAAAGGAGAAATTGGCTTTGGGGGTGACCAGTGAAATATACCTGCTGGAACGCGTGTTACGGGTGGGTGCTGCTATGGTGACCAGTGAGCTGAGATAAGGCGAGGCTTTACCTAGCAGAGACTTATAGATGACCTGGAGTCAGTTGGTTTGGCGACGAATATGAAGCGAGGGCCATCTAACGAGAGCATACAGGTCGCAGTGGTGGGTTGTATATGGGGATTTTGTGGCAAAATTGATGGCACTGTGATTGACTACATCCAGTTTGCTGAGGAGTGTCGGCGGCTATTTTGTAAATGACATCGAAGTCAAGGATCGGTAGGATAGTCAGTTTTACGAGGGTATGTTTGGCAGCATGAGTGAAGGATGCTTTGTTGCGAAATAGGAAGCCGATTTCTAGATTTAATTTTGGTTTGGAGATGCTTAATGTGAGTCTGGAAGGAGAGTTTACAGTCTAACCAGACACGTAGGTAGTTGTCCACATATTCTAAGTCAGAACCGTCCAGAGTAGTGATGCTGGACGGGCGGGCAGGTGTGGGCAGCGATCTGTTGAAGAGCATGCATTTAGTTTTACTTGCATTTAAGAGCAGTTGGAGGCCACGGAAGGAGAGTTGCATGGCATTAAGGCTCGTCTGGAGGTTAGTTAACACAGTGTCCAAAGAAGGGCCAGAAGTATACAGAATGGTGTCATCTGCGTAGAGGTGGATCAGAGAATCACCAGCAGCAAGAGCGACATCATTAATGTATACAGAGAAAAGAGTTGGCCTGAGAATTGAAACCTGTGGCACCCCCATAGACTGCCAGAGGTCCGGACAACAGGCCCTCCGATTTGACACTCTCTCAGAAGTAGTTGGTGAACCAGGCGATGTAGTCATTTGAGAAACCAAGGCTGTTGAGTCTGCCGATAAGAATGTGGTGATTGACAGAGTAGAAAGCCTTGGCCAGGTTGATGAATACGGCTGCACAGTATTGTCTTTTATCAATGGAGGTTATGATATCGTTTAGGACCTTGAGCGTGGCTGAGGTGCACCCATGACCAGCTCAGAAACCAGATTGAATAGCGGAGAAGGTACGGTGGGTTTCGAAATGGTCGGTGATCTGTTTGTTAACTTCGCTTTCGAAGACCTTAGAAAGGCAGAGTAGGATACATATAGGTCTGTAGCAGTTTGGGTCTAGAGTGTCTCCCCCTTTGAAGAGGGGGATGACCGCGGCAGCTTTCCAATCTTTGGGTGTCTCAGACGATACAAGAGGTTGAACAGGCTAGTAATAGGGGTTGCAACAATTTCGGTTGATCATTTTAGAAAGAGAGGGTCCAGATTGTCTAGCCCGGCTGATTTGTAGGGGTCCAGATTTTGCAGCTCTTTCAGAACATCCAGCTATCTGGATTTGGGTGAACGAGAGATGGGGGAGGCTTGGGCAAGTTGCTGTGGGGGGTACAGGGCTGTTGACTGGGGTAGCCAGGTGGAAAGCATGGCCAACCTTAGAAAAATGCTTATTGAAATGTTCAATTATCGTGGATTTATCGGTGGTGACAGTGTATCCTATCCTCAGTGCAGTGGGCAGCTGGGAGGAGGTGCTCTTATTTTCCATGGACTTTACAGTGTCCCAGATCTTTTTGGAGTTTGTGCTACAGGATGCAAATTTCTGTTTGAAAAAGCTAGTCTTTTCTTTCCTAGCTGCCTGTGTATATTGGTTCCTAACTTACCTGAAAAGTTGCATATTGCAGGGGCTATTTGATGCTAATGCAGTACGCCACAGGATGTTTTTGTCCTGGTCAAGGGCAGTCAGGTCTGGAATGAACCAAGGGCTATATCTGTTCCTGGTTCTTTTTTTTCTTTTTTATGGGGCAAACTTATTTAAGATGGTGTGGAAAGCACTTTTAAAGAATAACCAGGCATCCTCTACTGATGGAATGAGGTCAATATCCTTCCAGGATACCCGGGCCAGGTCAATTAGAAAGGCCTGCTCGCTGAAGTGCTTTAAGGACACAGGCAATGAGGCAGTGCTCGCTGAGATCCTGGTTGAAGACAGCAGAGGTGTATTTGGAGGGCAGGTTGGTTAGGATGATATCTATGAGGGTGCCTGTGTTTACAGATTTGGGTTTCTACCTGGTAGGTTCATTGATAATGTGTGAGATTGAGGGCATCAAGCTTAGATTGTAGAATGGCCAGGGTGTTAAGCATGTCCCAGTTTAGGTCACCTAACACCACAGCTGGGGGCAGAAGGTGGTCAAAAGAAGCGGCAACGGTGAGAGACTTGTTTCTGGAAAGGTGGATTTTTAAAAGTAGAAGCTCATTATTTGGGCACAGACCTGGATAGTAAGACAGAACTATGCAGGCTTTCTCTGCAGTAGATTGCAACTCCGCCCCCTTTGGCAGTTCTATCTTGTCGGAAAATGTTAGTTAGGGATGGAAATTTCAGGGTTTTTGGTGGTCTTCCTAAGCCAGGATTCAGACACGGCTAGGACATTCGGGTTGGCAGTGTGCTAAGCCAGTGAATAAAAC
The DNA here is from genome assembly GCF_029448725.1 of Salvelinus fontinalis. NCBI lineage: Eukaryota > Metazoa > Chordata > Actinopteri > Salmoniformes > Salmonidae > Salvelinus > Salvelinus fontinalis. The sequence goes on from NC_074666.1 coordinate 38,686,906, forward strand.
AAACTTAGGTAGGAGGCTTCTAATGTTAACATGCATGAAACCAAGGCTTTTACGGTTACGGAAGTCAACAAATGAGAGAGCCTGGGAATGGGAGTGGAGCTAGGCACTGCAGGGCCTGGATTAACCTCTACATCACCAGAGGAGTAGGATAAGGGTACGCCTAAAGGCTATCAGAACTGGTCGTCTAGTACGTTCGGAACTGAGCGTAAAAGGAGCAGGTTTCATGGGCACGGTAGAATAGATTCAAGTCATAATGTACAGACAAAGGTATGGTAGGATGTGAATACAGTGGAGGTAAACCTATGCATTGAGTGACGATGAGAGAGATATTCTCTCTAGAAACATAATTTAAACCAGGTGAGGTCGCTGTATGTGGGGGAGGTGGAACTAAACGTTTAGCTAAGGCGTTTTGAGCAGGGCTAGAGGCTCTACAGTGAAATAAGGCAATAATCACTAACCAAAACAGCAATGGACAAGGCATATTGACATTAGGGAGAGGCATGCGTGTTCCAGTGAGTAGCTCGGCGGGCTGGAGACGCGATGATTCAGACAGCTAGCGGGCTAGCAAGCTAGCAGAAGGGACTTAGAAGGATATCGCGGCGGAAGAAGTCTTTGTAGCCCCCTCGTGCTGTTACGTAGGCAGACTAGTGTTGATGGATCGGCAGGGCTCCGTGTGGTAAAGGTTCCAGGCCATTTGGCAAAATAGGTATAGGAGCCAAAGAATTTGTCCGATGGGGCTCTTCAGTTAACAGTCCGGTATGCTCTAGACAGCTAGCGGGCCGCGGCTAGCAGATGGGCATTCAGGGGACATCGCGATGGAGCCACTTGGGGGAAAAACCCTCGGGCAGATTACGTCGGTTGTCCAGTCGTGGTGGATCGGCGGGGGTCCGTGTCGCCAGTAGAAGGGGTTCAGGCCAATTGGCAAAATAGGTATTGTAGCCCAAGGAGTGGCTGAAGGACCTCTTTGGTTAGCTGGGAGATGGGCCTAGCAAAGGCTAGCTCCAGGCTAATTGGTTCTTGCTTCGGGACAGAGATGTTAGCTAGCTAGCTGCGAGGATCCAGTTGTCCGGGCTAAAGGTTAGCTGATGACCGCTAGCATTGGCTAGCTGACTACTAGCTAGTTAGTTGGCTAGCTTCTGTTGGGGGTTCCGGTTCAAAAGAAAGAAAATAGCAGATTCATACCACATTGGGTGAGGTGGATTGCATGAGATTGTCGAATTTGAGGTAAGAAAAATATATATGCGAAGAAAAAAAGATATATATATATATATATATATATATATATATATATATATATATATATATATACACGGGACAAGACGAGGACAAAGACGTCTGACTACTACGCCATCTTGGATCTTTGCAATGATTAATTAGCCTTTTTAAAATTATAAACTTGGATTAGCTAACGCAGCGTGCCATTGGAACACAGGAGTGATGGTTGCTGATAATGGGCCTCTGTATGCCTATGTAGATATTCCATATCTGCTGAGGAGAGATGGTGAATTAGGGTTGGACTGGCAGCTGTTCCTCATGAAGCTGGAGAGGCTGAGAACAGCATGTCTCTCAGACTTTTACTGTTGACGTTGAGACTGGTGTTTTGCGGGTACTCTTTAACCTCTCTGTGATATGTGGGACGCCAGCGCACCAAATTCAAATAAATTACTATAAAAATTAAACTTTCATGAAATCACACATGCAATACACCAAATTAAAGCTACACTTGTTGTGAATCCAGCCAATGTGTCAGATTTCAAAAAGGCTTTACGACGAAAGCACACCAAATGATTATGTTAGGTCAGTACATAGCCACAGAAAAACAGTGCATTTTTCCAGCCAAAGAGGAGTCACACAAAGCATAAATAGAGATAAAATGAATCACTAACCTTTGATCTTCATCAGATGACACTCATAGGACTTCATGTTACACAATACATGTGTGTTTTGTTCGATAAAGTTCATATTTATATCCCAAAATCTCAGTTTACATTGGCGTGTTATGTTCAGTAATGTTTTGCTTCCAAAACATCCGGTGATTTTGCAGAGAGCCACATCAATTTACAGAAATACTCATTATAAATGTTGATGAAAATACATGTTATGCATGGAATTTTAGATAAACTTCTCCTTAATGCAACCGCAGTGTCAGATTTCAGAAAAGCTTTACCGAAAAAGCACACCATGCAATAATCTGAGTACAGCGCTCAGAGCCCAAACAAGCCAAAGAGATATCCGCCATGTAGAGTCAACAGTCAGAAATAGCATTATAAATATTCACTTACCTTTGATCTTCATCAGATCGCACTCCCAGTTCCACAATAAATGTTTGATTTATTCGATAAAGTCCATCATTTATGTCCAAACACCACCTTTTGTTCTCGCGTTTAGTACACAATCCAAACTGACGACGCGCTGGCAGGTCCAGGTGAAAGTTCTGACAGTCATATTATAGTCCGTAGAAACATGTCAAACTAAGTATAGAAACAATCTTTAGGATGTTTTTATCATAAATCTTCAATGTTCCAACCGGAGAATTCCTTTGTCTTCAGAAATGCAATGGAATGCAAGCTACCTCATGTGAATGCGCATGACCAGCTCGTGGCACTCTGCCAGACCTCTGTCTCAATCACCTCTCATTCACCCCTCCTTTATAGTAGAAGCATCAAAGAAGGTTCTAAAGACTGTTGACATCTAGTGGAAGCCTAAGGAAGTGCAATATGACCCCATTTCCAATATCTTGGATAGGCAAAGAGTTGAAACACTACAAACCTCAGATTTCCCACTTCCTGGTTGGATTTCTTCTTGGGTTTTTGCCTGCCATATGAGTTCTGTTATACTCAGACATCATTCAAACCGTTTTAGACTCTTCAGAGTGTTTTCTATCCAATCTACTAATTATATGCATATTCTAGCTTTTAGGACAGAGTAGCAGGCAGTTTACTCTGGGCACCTTTTTATCCAAGCTACTCAATACTGCCCCGCTGTCCCAAAGAAGTTAATGAAGCTGCCAGTTGAGGACTTGTGAGGCGTCTGTTTCTCAAACTAGACACTAATGTACTTGTCCTCTTGCTCAGTTGTGCACCGGGGCCTCCCACTCCTCTTTCTATTCTGGTTAGAGCCAGTTTGCGCTGTTCTGTGAAGGGAGTAGTACACAGCGTTGTACGAGATCTTCAATTTGTTGACAATTTCTCGCATGGAATAACCTGACAAGTTTAAGAAGAAAGGTCTTTGTTTCTGGCCATTTTGAGCCTGTAATCGAACCCACAAATGCTGACGCTCCAGATACTCAACTAGACTAAAGAAGGACAGTTTTATTGCTTCTTTCAATCAGCACAACATTTTTCAGCTGTTCTAACATAATTGCAAAAGGGTTTTCTAATGATCAATTAGCCTTTTAAAATGATAAACTTGGATTAGCTAACACAACGTGCCATTGGAACACAGGAGTGATGGTTGCTGATAATGGGCCTCTGTAGCCTATGTAGATATTCCATAAAAAATCTGTCGTTTCCAGCTACAATACTATTGACAAATTTAACCATGTCTACACTGTATTTCTGATCAATTTGATGTTATTTTAATGTACAAAAAAGTGCTTTTCTTTCAAAAACAAGGACATTTCTAAGTGACGTAAAAAAAATAATTGGACCGGTAGTGTAAATATAAGAGATGTTTTGCTCATTTTGCAAAGGGTGGGCACTGTCAGACAGGATGGATTCTCCACTGTCAAGACCAACCGGTACAAACACTTCTTTACACCTAACGGGCCATTGCCATTTGAACACAGGGAATAGGAGGAGGTAGGCTAGTCTGTCTGATGGAGATGTGGGGTTGGGGGAGGCTTGCTTTTTTTGTTCTTTTCCTGTTTATGCTGAATTTATCACTTAAACTATGCATTTCTTAGTTTTTTTTCTTCTTTTGAGTGGCAACCTACAGGTAGTCTTTTTAAATAAAAGTATCATTTGAAGTGGATGATGTACCTGTTGCATGCTCCAATAGACAAATTTAACATTTATATGAAAGTCATTTGTTGAAAATGTTAACAATTTATTGAATGAATAAATAATTGTTATACTCCTATTTCATGAAGTTGTTTCTTCTTCTAGCTAGAAAGCGTTCTCCCGAGAAGCACACAGCCGTGACACAGATTTTCCCAATGAGTAGAGATAGTCGACTCATCTGAAGCCACATTTGTGGATTGCAATACATCTACCAAAGAAATAGCACAGAATACAGATCAACAAGCACTTTTTGAATGCGCAAATGCACATTCTACCGTTGTAAATGTTAGAGTATTCAGAACATTTGCTCACATTGTAGTTTTATTTGTAAGCTATGATGAATATATTTACAGATCATCCATTTATTTGTGACATAGTGATTATTTGTGAAATATTTTTTACGGATAGCTTAATTTACTAAATATTTATAGATCCTAATTGTTTGAGTTATGTGGACTATATGCACGGTTGGTGGTAGACACATTTACAGAATAAAGAAGCAAATCTCACTCCATAAATGTGATGTATCGGGTTGAGTATATAATATTTTTCATGAAGTACATTGACACTAAGTTACAGCATACAATGTTTCATGGTGCCCTATCCCAAGTTTTACAATTACTGTAGTTACCCAATACATTACCCCACCCCCTTTATCCCTTTCATATGTGTCATAAATCCTGTAATTGACTACTGCATGTTTCATGCATTGTTGTGTCCTGTGCTCAGTTTTGAACCTTTTTTTACTCTAATTATACATTTATTCTACAGTAGTTGAGACATAGACATGGGACCATTTCACTTTGCTTGTAGAGGTCCTCAAAAAGCTTTCCAACTTCATAACAACAGTCAGTCCTTCCATTCATGGCAGATGAATGAGCCTTATCCTAGTCTATTTTCACTCACATTCATCCTCTAGCCTTTGTGTGACAGTACCATTGGCAGCTCTGTGTGCCTGTGAGGAGACTTCTGTTCCATTATTAAGCTGAATGCCTCTGTATGTTATCCCCCTGTAGGTTCAATTAGTGTGGACAGATGTCCCCCTGCTCCTCAGGAATGTGGTAGGCTAGTAGTAGTCCTGGGGGTAGCTGGTGTGGCACACATGCTGTCCGCTATGACAAGGAACGGGCCTTGTTGGTGTAGTTTGAAAGAAAGGGAATGTAGACTCAACACGTTCAATAACTTGTATCGTTATAGACTAAGAATGATTTACATGTAATGATCACACATAGAAATAACATTCTCATATACATTTCAATGCAATCACTGATCATACTAAGGTAATTATGAGCTGGAGTTGCTGAGTTTCCTCATTTTCAAGGGAGTTGTGGATTGTTCTGTTCAGTCCACTCTGATTACACACTAGTTAGTCTAACTCTAATTGACCCTTATGTTCTTGATTTACCCACTTGACACAGTGATGCCTCATGGAATGATCTTATTTCTATCGGATTTTTGAGGAAAGTGGATTTCATTCATTCATTTTATCTTATCAAATTCTGTGATACTAGGCCTACATCTGCCCAATTCATACCTAACCCATTTAAATATTTTTATATTACATGAAAGTGTGTGTATTAGGATACATTCCAGAGGGAAAGCTAGGGTTATTCTCTTTGACCACAGTGATTTGGTTCCTTCCGTTTGACAGGATTCCAAGAAATGCTCAAATTACAAAGAACAATGACCTTCTCTGGTCTCTGACTGTTTGGATCTGAGCCAGTGTTGATTATCCCTCCCTTGTCCTGTCCCCTTCCTTCCTCGGTATGGTGGCCCTCCCTGGGCCAATGGGGAGCCAAGGAGCCGGGGGCCTTTGCGTCTTAGAGGTGGTGGTAAGTGTCTGCCAGAGCAGTGCCTAGCACCATTGACTCACAGCACTGGAATGTCTCTGACTGTTCCACTCACTCTGCCTCGCTCTCTCGTTATCTCTCCTATCTCGTTCTCTCTCTCGCTCATTTTCTCTGTAGTGCTCTTTCTCTGTATAGTTTGCTCCCTCAGCCTCCCCTTCTATCCCCCTCCTTAGCTACTTGCTCTCAACCTCAGTCCCAAATTTCTCTCATTCTCTCTCCTGCCTTCCCTCCTTTCCCCTCTCTTTCTGTAGAGGAGGCCCAAAGTCATGTCTGCTGACTCAGCCTAGGAATAATCCAAATGCCTCTTGATTTCCTCTGAGCTCACGCGACATCCACAATGGGTGTAGATTATCCACAATCTGCTTAATAATAATATATTTTTAGTAATATCAGCACACTCATTAATTAATTAATGAAAAATGGAACTTCAGTGAATTACTAACCCCCTCCATGCCACATCGCTCCCCTTCCTATATACACACAACCTGTTAAAATCAACTCAATGGCCCACCAGTCCCCTTTGTCCCAATGGGTAGTGGGAGGCTGGGCAACCCAATGACTGGGACCAGAGGCCACAATGTACCTGCTGACTCCAGGGAGGGAAGAGACATCTAGTACCACTCTGGAATGTGTCAGTGTGGGAGGCGGAGTCCTGGAACTCATGGGGGTGCAAAAGGTGTGGCCAGATACTGACTCATTTATAGACGCACAACACCCAGACCCATCATTCACTAGGTCCCCAGGTGGATGTGTCACTTAGTACAGTATCAGTGTTTTGGGCACAACCATTCCAGCACTTCCCAGTTGTGATCCCCTGGTCCGGCTCCACTTCCAGATGGAGAATTTCCGTCAAGGGCTCACTCACGAATCCCGATGAAGTTCTAGTCGGTGGTAGTGTAATTCAGTCTACTGGGACAGAGTAGGACGGAGCTCTGATTCTTCCACTGCTGTCAGTCTCGTGATCGACTGTTGAGTTGTAGACCTGGCATTATAAACCCAGATAGTTGATTTTCTTCACACTGTTGTTCCAGAAACATGAACATGGTTGAGCTGAAAGGGGAGGGGTTGAGGGGGAAAGAAAGGTAGAGCCAGGGAGTAGGAGGAGAGGGTAAAGGAGATGAGAGGGTGATTTTCCTTGTAACTGTTGAGGAAGACCGAATCATTCCACAGCCAGTGTGACAGAGAGAAAAAGGGATTTTATCTCTGCAGCACATGCTTCCCATCAAGTGTGTGTGGTAAGAGGTTTAGGGAGTTGTATATGAGCTGCTGGGGGGGGGGGGGTGTCTGAAAGGTTGGCTCTGTATCAGGAACATTTGTGTGTGTTGCGGAGAGAATGAAACCACATTACAGAGATTGTGATTGAGTTGGAAAAAGAGAGCGATGGAGAGAGGCTCCAGAGAGGAAGCATGTCAGTTTTGTCAAAATGGCTGCTGCTGGGTTTGGTCCATTTATGATGACTGATTCTCATTTAGGAAGAGGGCCAAAGATCTTCAGCTCATCAGATAAAATCACTTTCCCCATGTCAGCACCTCTCCCCAAAATCTCCCCGACCAACCAGAACTAGAGTTTTTAGCCATTCAAATTGAGGGTTATTGAATTCCTTCTCCCCAACAAAGGACTTTCAAAAAAACAGTGAACCGAAATGAGCAATTCCACGGTAACAGAATGACGTTGAGACATCTGATTTTCCACTTGAAACCATTTCAAATCAAACTTTGTCACATGCGCTGAATACAAGTGTAGACCTTACTGTGAAATGCTTACTTACAAGCCCCTTAACTAACAGTGCAGTTCAAGAAGAATTAAGAAAATATTTAACAAATAAACTAAAGTAAAAAGTAGCACAATAACATAACATTAACGAGGCCATATACAGGGGGTACCGAGTCAGAGTGCGGGGGTACATGTTAGAGGTAAATTGTACATGAAGGTAGGGGTGAAGTTACTATGCATAGATAATAAACAGCGAGTAGCAGCAGTGTACAAAACAAATGGGAGGGGGGGGGTCAATGTAACAGTCCGGTGGCCATTTGATGAATTGTTCAGCAGTCTTATGGCTTGGGGGTAGAAGCTGTTGAGGAGCCTTTTGGTCACAGACATGGTGCTCCGGTACCGCTTGCTGTGCGGTAGCAGAGAAAACCAGTCTATTACTTGGGTGACTGAAGTCTCTGACAATTTTATTTCCTCTGACACCACCTATTATATACCGCCTATTATATAGGTCCTGAATTGCAGGAAGCTTGGCCCAAGTGTTGTACTGGGCTGTACGCACTACCCTCTGTAGCCCCTAACGGTCAGATGCCAAGCCGTTGCCATACCAGGCAGTGATACAACCGGTCAGGATGCTCTCGATGGTGCAGCTGTAGAACTTTTTGAGGATCTGGGGACCCATGCCAAGTCTTTTCAGTCTCCTGAGGGGGGAAAGGTTTTGTCGTGCCCTCTTCACGACTGTCTTGTTGTTTGGACCATGATAGTTCGTTGGTAAATGTGGACACCAAGGAACTTGAAACTCTCGACCCGCTCCACTACAGCCCCATTGATGTATATGGGGGCTTGTTCAGCCCACCTTTTCCTGTAGTCCACGATCAGCTCCTTTGTCTTGCTCACATTGAGGGAGAGGTTGTTGTCCTGGCACCACACTGCCAGTTCTCTGACCTCCTCCCTATAGGCTGTCTCATCGTTGTCGGTGATCAGGCCTACCACTGTTGTATCATCAGCAAACTTAATGATGGTGTTGGAGTCGTGCCTGGCAATGCAGTCATGGATGAACAGGGAGTACAGGAGGGGACTAAGTACACACCCCTGAGGGGCCCCAGTGTGGCAGACGTGTTGTTGCCTACCCTTACCACCTGGGGGCGGCCCGTCAGGAAGTCCAGGATCCAGTTGCAGAGGGAGGTGTTTAATCCCAGGGTCCTTAGCTTAGTGATGAGCTTTGTGGGCACTATGGTGTTGAATGCTGAGCTGTGGTCAATGAATAGCTTTCTCACATAGGTGTTATTTTTGTCCAGGTTGGAAACTATACAACTATATGCAGAAGGAATACTTTTAACAATTTCCACTGAATATTTTCCAAAAACACATTTACTCAGATGTATCATTTGGTGGTAGAATGATGGTAAAATCTTGATCCGTTTTATGGTACCACATTTTCCAAAAACTCTTAAATATCTGGCCCAGATTAAGATTCAAAGATTTCTGCAGAGAGTGGGGTGACAGCTATGACATTAACACCTTGAAAAATCTATTTTGGTTATTGAACTACAGTAAGTAACAGAATGACATCATGGGTCCCTGATCATTTTCTTCATGTTGATCTATTCTGAATAGGTACACAAAAGTAGAACAATGTAATCTCCTTTTTTGCATGTTTGGTTATTATTCTACACTGGCTATTATTCTAATGAATAATAAGACCAAACTTGGTTGGACCGGACCAAAACTGTACCAATCACAGACATCAAGTTTGGACATTACAGTACGGTAGAGTTCAGTACAGTACAACGCCATAAATTATACTTGTGTGCTCTACTGTACTAAACTCTACTGTATTGTACTGACCTATACTCTACTTTTTGTGCCGTCCAAACTTGTGAAAGAGGTTTCTGATTGGTTCAGATTTGGACTAACCAAATTTCAACGTCAATAGACGTTCGGTGTTAGTCGGTGCTCAGTGGGTGAGAGGTCTGTTTACAGTAAATGAAACGAGAGGGGGCTCATGGGAGGGAGAGATTGTTTTCACACTCTTGCTTTGACCACAACGTGACAGAAAAAACAGTTATGAGCTGAACATAAGTGTGCTAATGGAAGGTAGGACAGTAGCAGGTGATCCAACTGGTTTGTGACTACTATGAATTATCATTGTAGCCAATTCAGTTGCAGTATTTCTGTAACAGATATTTTTGGTATTTATGTTACCGATTTGGTAACAGAATGACAAAGTCCTAAGAAATGTGCAAACATTTCTAAAAACCTGTTTTTGCATTGTTATTATGGGGTATAGTGTGTAGATTGATGAGGGGGAAAAAACAATTGAGACATTTTTCGAATAAGGCTGTAACGTAACAAAATGTGGAAAAAGCCAAGGGATCTGGATACTTTCCGAATGCATTGTATATGCTTTAATTTCTCAAATATAGACTCTTAGCTTTCATTTGACACCACATTTGATGTGTTCCTATGAACTTTACATGTTAGTGCTCATGGGGCTTTTTACATGGAAATTCCCATATGACTCTATCTAGGTCAAATTGAATTAGTTGAATAGTCTGGTGTGGGGCTGCTGTTTTTGAAAGGCAAAGTGAAGGGCGCTGATTGAAAGATTGTCACAATACTGCGGAGGTTACAACAATGGCCGCCTTACTCCTCCAGGAGTGTCCTCACTGAAGCTGAAGTAGTGTGGGCCCTGTGGAGGATTCTGCTTTCTCTCTGTCCACCCCCTTCCCATGTTTCATGGAACATGATCCAGCTCCTCATAATAATCCTTGCAATGGCCAGCCTTGGAGCGACTGAGGGGGGAGGGAGGTGGAGAGAACGGGGGGAGAAGGGGTTATGGAAAGAGGTAAAGGGAGAGAGCGAAAGAGAGCGTACAGATATGACTGTGTGTGTCAGATTTTCTTGGCCTTTTTCTGTCTTCCCCAGTTGTGCTGCGGTGGGAGAATCTTCCAGGACAGAGCCCAGTGTAAAGGACGCCAAGGGAGAGTAGGCTTCATGCTCTCTACCGCCGGGGGAGGAAGAGGGGTGGCCGTTCCAGATTGGAATGTTGCATTTCCTGCTTGGTTCCTGCCATGTTTCTCAGTTTTTCCTTGTTCCCCCAATCTCTCTCTCTCCCTCTTGCTCTGTACCAAATATCCTCTTTCACCTCCCCTCATGCCTTTCTTGTGACCTTCCCTACATATTTCTCTGCTCTAGCCCGCTTTTCTCCATCACACTTCTACCTCCCTCCCCGTCCCTCTCCTCTCCTGTCGCTCCCATAACAATATTGTCAGTGCTATCTTGTCCTACATTAAGTTGAGAGAAAAGCTGAACGTGGACGAGCTCTCTGGAGTTCATTAAACCACTGGACGCCTTCCACGAATGTGCCGCTCTTACATAAACACTGCCGAGAAAGATGACCGTTTGTGTGAGTGAAGGGGGCCAGTATACTTTAGCTACAGGGTTCTTTGGGGTCAGTTGCCTCTCTCTCTCTCCCCCAGTGTGTTTGTGTGTCAGAAGGGGGTTGCCATATTGGGATCAAAAACCCACACACTCCCTGGCATGTTCCCTAGGGCTAAGTGTGTGACTATACAGTGTTTGTTACTGTGCAGTGGACAGGAGGCAGATGCAGGACAAAGACAGTCATCTCCTTCAGTCCCTTCTCTCTACGTAGGCAGAGCAAACAGTGGATCTGAAGCAGATGGGAACTAGGACACTGTTCTCTGCCCTCTACAGCTGCATGTGTATATGGGCCGTGTGGGAGTCCCTTCTGAGAAAACATGACTGGGACTCTTGTTAGACACAGGGAAGTAATGGGTGAGTGTTAGCGTAGCATCCTAGTTTCCCAGCCCCTAGCCCTGGGCAGACCAGGGTTCAAATACTATTAGAATTATTTGTAAATACTTTGGCTGGTTGATTGCATTTGCCTGTTGCAGTGAAACCAATGGAAAAGTCCCAAAGGTGCAAATCCTGCTTGCATGGCAGTCCAGGCAGGCTAACACAAATGCCAGAACTATTTGAAAGATTTCAAGTAGTATTTGAACCCAGGTCTGACCCTAGCTCTATTCCTGGTCTGAATAGTGTAAATCATCTTTATCTACCTACTGCTCCTGTTCATGATTCCCCTGGGGAAAACTAAGTGTCTGTGTTCATGATTCCCCTGGGGAGAACTAAGTGTGTGTGTGTGTGTTCATGATTCCCCTGGGGAGAACTAAGTGTGTGTGTGTGTGTTCATGATTCCCCTGGGGGAAATTAAGTCTGTGTTCATGATTCCCCTGGGGGAAATTAAGTCTGTGTTCATGATTCCCCTGGGGGAAATTAAGTCTGTGTTCATGATTCCCCTGGGGAGAACTAAGTGTGTGTGTGTTCATGATTCCCATGGGGAAACTAAGTGTGTGTGTTTGTACTTAGTGATGGGTTCTCAGGTCCCCATATGTAACCTGTAGTATCACTCTCCAGGGAACCGTGTGTCCGTGGTGGGGCGTGTGTCCGTGGTGGGGCGTGTGTCCGTGGTGGGGCGTGTGAAGTGTTCCCAGGACCCCTGTATGTGTAACCTGCACTCTCTCCTGAGGGAAAAACCACTTGTGTTCTCTGGAGACGGCAGGATACGCACACTGTGTGCGTGTGGTGCACTTTCAGGACCCAGTGTGTGTATCCTGCAGTATGTCTACTGAGGGGGAAAAAGGGCTGAAACCTGCAGTGTCTCACACTGATGAGGTCAACCTTACTGTCAGGGGCCGTTTCTCTCTTTGTCTTCCTCCATCTATCCCCCTCTATAGTTCTCTCTCCTTTTCCTTCCTGTCTTGTTTCAAGTTTCAGGTTTTATTAGTCATATGTCCAGGATACACATGGTATACACCGTCCAATGAAATGCTTACTTTCCCGTGGCAACACCCCTCTTTTCCATTCTCTCTCCCTTCCCCCTCTCTCCCACTGCTGCTCATCCCGCTCTGCATTCCTGGTGTATTAGCAGAATAAACAGGCCGTGTGTGGGGGCGCTGGGAAACTTGCGCATTGAAGGCAAATATTTACATAAGACAGTGCAACCTCAAGCTCCATTCAAAATATGAAAGGGCAACTCATAATGGTCATAACTAGCTACTAATGTATATCAGTGCATCTCGAAGCTCCTGGTTAATCGCTGGCTGAAGCTAGGAGCAGAGGTTGAAACAGTGTCTCTCTCTACACAGGTCTGGGATCAGGCTAAAGGCTGAATGCCTCACTCACTCAGATGAGATATGTTTCTGGTCATAAGCCTGTAGGTCTTAGAACGTGGCTGGCTATCAATGATTGATGCCGTTTTAATTCAATGAAGCTTTGAGATTGGGAGAGAGGGAAATCTGTTGTCTTACTATCTCCCTTTAACTCTCTTTCTCACTCACTCACTCTTTTTCTGTGTCTCTCCGTCTCTTTCCCACTCACACTATTTTTCTGTGAATCTCTCTTTCTCTCCTCCTCTTCCCTCGCTCTCTCTCTCTCCTCTTCCCTCGCTCTCTCCCTTTAGGGTTTATGTAGAGAGACTGACTAACTCTTGCACAGCTTTCCCAGCCATTCTATGTGTAGGCCTGTCTGTCCCTGTCTGACTCACTGATCTGGGGCCAGCGGGAGTTTGCACCTGTGCCCATACACTCACACTCCCATCAGTCTCCACCTGATTCCAGACCTGCCTGCCAGGGTTGACTTTGGCTCCCCCAGCCTGGCTACTGATGAAAGACAAGGAGAGAAGTTAAAGAGAGTGTAGACAGACACACACCTCACACAGCGCACACAGGTGGTCAGGACCATCAGGGATCAAAGGACCTGAATCAGCTTAATTTGGACGAATATTTCTCCCTTTCTCCTGTGATGTTGAGTTCAATGAGTCCATGTTATTTAGCCGACCTGAGTCACCCTTAGTTTGTTTTGGTCCAAAACCGATTATCATCCGTTAGTGATTGTCCCTCAATGGGTTTCATAATATGACTATGTTTTGGTGTCACATCTGAATCACCTGCCTTTTAGCTAGGTTACTCAACTCTCTTACCTGTCTGTGAGAGCCTCTCTGGCCTGACTCATTTATCTTCCTTAACCCTTATATCGTACCTGTCTGTTACCCGTACCTGCCACTCATCTCTCTCATAGCTCTATCTTTCTCTCCTGACTCACCTGTTTGTCTGTCCCTCCATTGGTACGACAGGTGAGGGCTGGCCCTCTAAAGAGGAAGTGTCTGTGGTGAAGCAGCAGCAGGTGGCTGGCGGGTTAATGGCAAACGGTGTAAAGGAACGGTTACACCAGCGCGCAGGTATGAGGGTGTGACGAGATCCTGGAGGTCCTCCAGATTCACCTGTCCTCCTAGTCCAAGCCCCACCTGCTGGGAAGTGGGAGGGAGGGAAGAAGAGAGGTGTGCCGTGGTAACTCTTTGCAGAACGAAGGTATGAGCTGAGAGCAGTGTGTGATCCTGAGTGCTTCAGCTGCTTCGTGGGAAAGATTGACTTGGATTGAATACAGTAGGCTGGGTCTCTTGGCGTTGTTTTGGTTCTGTGGAATATCTCACAAAATTCCATTGCAGCCTACTGCTCCCTTGGTATGTGACCCTTTATCATACTTTGTGTGAATTTGCAGTTAAGATCCATCATGGCAGTGGTATTTCAAACAAGGTGGATGGATGTGAGACATGAACTTGAATGTTATTTCTCAAATCGTGACAGTGGAATTTCAAACAGGGTGCGTGTTGAGGTGAATGTCATGCTGTGCTCTCTCTGTCTGTGCTGCTGAGACCCAGGCCAGACCCAGGCTAGCTCAGGTATGTGTAAAGGTACGCCAGGCTCCTGACTCTCTGTAGGTGTTGTTTTCAGTCACGACTGACACACACACTATGGCAACACTTTAACTGTCAGCAAGGTGTGTGTGTGTGTGTGGCTGACATGACACACACAGAGGTCAAAGCCACTGGGAACACTTACAGGGAGACCTATCTGAGGAACGACCGGAATGCCAGATTCCCTGAATCCACTGCGGCCAGCTCTGGCTACGGAATAAACTGTTTATCTGAAACCGTCAAGGAACTTACCGTTTGAGCGCCAGCAAACGTAGGGAGAGGGGGTTGAAGGGACCGTCTGGAAGTCATTATTCAGAGGGGAGGGTGATTAGTCCTTGTTGTGATTGTCTTTCTCATCATACTGTCCTATCGTGTGTGTGTGTACTCTTACATTTGTTTTTACATGTATGTACGTGTCTTGGGTGTGTGTGTGTTTTGAGAAACCAAATCTGGCTTTATCAGCACTGATTGCTCTCGCTGTGTTAGAGGAAGGGAAGTGCATCTGCGTGTGTGGGGAATGGCTGCCAGGTCTGTAGGACCTATTTCTGTTGAGAGTTTGACTGTCTCTCTGGGATTTCACCCACTTCCGAACGCCTGTTGACAAAGAGCCTAGGGAAGAACATTTAAGCAGACTTTCTCTTTAAAAGTTGTTTTTACAAATTCTTGATACTAGCTGTAACTGTCTCTCACCAATGTTCAGTAACTTCCCCACGAAAGATTGTGTCCAGAGAATCACCTCTGGTTCACACAGGGAGTTGTCTTGTTTTGTCAAGAGAAACCTCAGATCCCCTTTCTCTGTTCTGACCGAATCCTGAACATCCTCATATCCTGTGTTTGATTCCAGCCAAAGGCCAACACACACACACACACACGCACACACACACACGCACACACACACACACACACACATACACACACACACACACACACACACACACACACGCACAGTTACTTCCCAAACCCCTGCACAGCCAGTCACACAGCTGTAGGGGGCAAGGCTCACTCTGGCTTGTGCTATCTGCTCACGGCCAAACCTGAGAGGGAAACGACTTGACTGAAAGTGCCCCCCCCCCCCATTTCACATTCCCAAAACCCTCGTCCCTCCTCCTCCTCTGAGCGGCCCCTGAAGCCATGCGTGTGGGACCCCACCCCCATTATTGAGGCTGGTTGGTTGAGAGTGGCTCTTCCTGTTGCAGAGTGGCTGGGGCTAAGCGACGTGGACCAGCGCCTCTACTTGTTGGAGCGCCTGGAGGAACTGGTGACGCTACAGGACCAGCAGGAGACCCCCCCCGGAGACCCCCATCTCGGTACCTGTCCTCCGCAGCATCATGAGCAGCAGAGCCCAGTGAGAGCAGTGCCGGAGGAGCGCGGTGAGAGCAGCCACACAGGTAGGTGACCAGAGGGAGGGAGTAGAATAAGTCTAGGGGGGGGGTAGAGAAGATGGCAGGGGTTACGAAATCACAGAGAGGGAGGGGGGTGTAGAGGAATAATTAACGAGCAGATTTTAAACGAGCCAGTACAGTAAGACTGAGTTTTCATTTCAAGCAACCCAACACAATTCATCTGGCACAGTAGTAGTTTTACCCTTTTCATGAATTTGATTGAGCAGAAGTAGACCATTCTGAATGCCAATGTTAGTTCATGAATTACCATCAGTATAGTAGAGACTACTATGTGAAAGTAATAGGAGTTAAGAAATTCCCCCCCGCCTGCTCGGTGTCTAGTGTGCTGCCTGCCTGCCTGTCAGATTCCCTACTTCCTCTGTATACAGGACGCAGGCAGCAGCCTTTTAAATAAATCACTGTCTCGCTGTGTCAAAAACCAATGCCTTCTGTCATGCCGCTGCATCCTTCATTTCTCTTCCCGTTTATTATCAGTTGTTTGTGTTTTGTTTCTGTTCCATCCTCCATTTGTCCGTTGTCCTGGTTGGTACTAGTTGGTTCTGAAGAGGGCGAGTCAGAAAAAGGAGAAGAGCGGCAGGAAATAGCAGTGGAAGTATGTCGGGGAGAGTATACTACCAATGTGACATTAATTTTTCTCTCTCTTCCTTCTTCGACTTGGAAGAGAGCCCCGCGGGCGGATGGCCCAAAGCTGACTTTCTTATATTTATTTATTTACCACAGATGTTTCGGAAAAAAGCTTCGTCCTCCTTGAGAATGAGAAGAATATCAGAAAGCAATAGATGTAATAATTTCACCTTCATTACTTTGTAGATGGTGCCTCTTTAACCACTAGATCTCTTAAATGGCATTCAAGGTCGTCAGTGGAAACCACTCCATAGAACCCAGTTTGAAGAAAACATGAAAGAAGTCTGAGTTTCTAAATGGGTCCTTAAATCTAGTGAAGCCCTTAAAGCATAACACTTGCTTGTGGCTTTTTATTGGATGAAGTTAAAGAGTACATTTTAATTCTCCGGAAATGAGTGTGTTTGATTTAGACCTGCGTGTTGGCTAATTAACAGCTAACATGCCCTGGGTGGTTTCTACTTTATGACTTTGAATGTTTTTTTTTACTAAAACACGTTTGCCTTCCCCTACTGTATGATTGTCATATGTCTACCAATCACAATGCCTAGCTTGGGATCAAAGAGTTTTTTGATTTTTGAATCGACGGTTTTGCCTTCTGCAAATGATCTGCTGGGTAATGATAAAATGAGTCGGGAGTAATTCAAATGGGCACGATTCATTCGACGATAGTAGTGCTCACTGCATGTTGACAGTAAAAGTCTGATGTCCTGTCCTACACAAGGGGAGTGGGGTTACAGTATACGCTCCTGGGTGGTCCTTAACGCTCTGACTCTGGGATTTAGGACCATGTAATCGGTTGGTTTGGGTGACCTTCAATTTGCCTTCAAGTCAGTATTTCTGCTGACGATGGTGTTGTATAGTCATATGTTTAATTTGGCTTTAAATAGCCTTGGAAACCGACATTTGTAAGCACCCGATTTGGCCTTTAAAACCCATAAAATACCTTCAAATGCTACTCATTTGGCAAAGTGAGTTTTGGTTTGATATGCTTTTTTCTGGTTTGGGCTGAACTACCTCGAGTGGTTGTGGGGCGGTTCACATCTTCTCCAGTTTTCTCAGAGGATAGTGGTGGTTCAGTCCGTTTGTCATTGTTTTCATCTCCATTCTTTCACCTTAACATCACTTATGTCTGGTGTGCTCAGCTATGACCCTCATGAGTGTTGGGGGTGGTTGGTAAATGGCTTGTGTGTTCTCTGACTGCCTCTCCTCTTCTCGCTCGCTCGCTCACTCTCTCTCCCCATCTCCTCTCTCCCTGCTGTCACCAACTCCATTTCAACCTCTCTATTCAATCCCTTCTTGACTCATCGCCCTCCTCCCCTCACCCACCCTTCTTCGTCCCAATCTCCCATCTCTCAGGGAACATCGACCGCGGGCGCAGCTCGTCCTTCCATGAGGTGCGTGGTCTTCGGGAGGCTGAGATGAGGGCGGCGGCCGACGAGACGTCCAGCAGCAGCAGTGGCAGCAGCAACACCGTCCTGCAGCGACTCCTCCAGGAGCAGATGCGCTATGACGAGGGACGCAACTACCAGCTGGCCATGCAGCAACAGCAGGAGCAGCAACGACAGCGGCAGCAGCAGGAAGGAGGGGTGAGCGGGTGCTACCCGGGCCAGGCAGGCCCCAACGACGACCGGCACGACTCCATGGTGCCCCACATCGCCCGGCAGGAGCCCCAGGGACAGGAGCTACAGGCGGACAGTGGCATGGAGAAACTGGGCTCCCGCGGTGGGGGTAGTAGTGGAGGAGGAATGAGTGGTGCTGGGGGAGGTAGCGGCCAGGGCCCCAACCCAGAGGACTTACCCACTTACGAGGAGGCCAAGGTGCAGTCGCAGTACTTTCGCGGCCACCCGCACCACCAGCTACATCAACAACAACAACAACAACAACAGTTGCCTCCGTCGGTGGGCGCAGCATTTTACGTGACAGCCGTAACCAACAATGGCAAGGTGCGTACTGAGGGGCGTCCCACGGTTCAGCGTCTGAGCAGCGGGGGAAAGGTGCACCAGGACGACGGGCTCAAGGACCTGAAGCAGGGCCATGTGCGCTCCCTCTCCGAGCGCCTCATGCAGCTTTCGCTTGCCACCAGCGGGGTCAAGGCCCACGCCCCTGTCACTAGTGCCCCTCTTTCCCCCCAGCTGCCCCCTCCGGGTCCGCCGGGGGACTACTACAAGCCCTCGGGCCAGCACCGGGGCCCCCCACCTGACTACCCCTTCAAGAACATGGGCTCCTCTCCCAAACAGCTGCCGCAGCATCAGGAGCAAGGAGGGCACTATTACCAGGACCATCGGCCAAGGGAACAGGGCAGGAACGAGGTCCCACACGTCCGCTACCAGTCGCCGCCAGAGTACGGCTCCTTCAGGTGAGTAAGATTAACAGCCCTCTCCCCCGTACTGACTCACTGGCTGTCTGACTGTCTGAAGGAACATCCTGCCTGTCTGAGCTATATCACTTTTACGATAGTATCAAACTTTTAATAGTGCCATGTTGTTGATGTGGCTACCAGTACTTAAGTAACAAAAACTGATACAGTCTTGTTTAATTGAATGACACACACCTGGCTCAGCTGAGAAACACACTCCTAACATGACCCTAGAGAGACAGACTGCCCTGTGTTCGCTGGCTATTTATTTAAAGTCTCTTCTGGGGTGGCATCCAGAACTTCAACAAATGACATACCCACTGTGTCTTGAGCAAGGCAACATGATTGAGAGCTTCTCCTCTAACGTTCGTAGGGGTGATTTTGGCTTTTAGGGGTGATTGTGACTTGGGGTCATTGCCTACACACACACTGCTAGAGGGTGACTTACTTGTCCTATCCATATATTATCCTGTCTGTCTCTGTCTGCCTGCCTCCCTGTCTGCCTGCCTCCCTGTCTGCCTGCCTCCCTGCCTGCCTGTCTGGCTGCCTCCCTATCTGGCTGCCTGTCTGCCTCCCTGACTGGCTGCCTCCCTATCTGGCTGCCTCCCTGCCTGCCTGCCTACCTACATCCCTCCCTACCTGCCAGGCTGTCTGTTTAGGTGAACAGGTTTCTTGATTAGCTGGAAGGCTGATGAGGAAGGCCTGTTTCTCTCACACACACTGAGCCAGTTGTCGGGATAGAGGGGATAGACACATCCGGTTCTGCCTGTTTCCCCTCCTGCTTGATCATTTGTTTACCTGAAAGTAAATAATTGGCAAACAGCTATGAATACCGCAGCATTTTAATCATCAGCTGAAACCTGTGGCGACACGATCGTTCGCTCTCTGATGACGTCTTATGTAGACAGGAATGTTTGCTTATTTCCAAAGCGGTTCACAATAGTTTTTTGGTCAGTTGAAAAAAAAAAACTTGTTGGCTTATGGCAGGTGAATCACCATAGTTTACATTAAACAGATAGTATCATTGTCCATGTTTTGCCTGGTGATATATTTATATAAGCAAGCACTAAGATAGAAGTTATGATAATATCTATGGACTGTTAGTCAGCTGTGCTTGAGTGACCCCAAGACCCACATACAGTCAACAAACTAACATTCCATTAGTGTTAACCTCTGATTGGCTGTCGTGTCCACAGGTCCAATAAGGAGAGCTCGGTCCACTCCCAGAGGTCTGTCCATCACCACAGCCCCACCTCCTCAGTCACCTCAGTGGGCTCTCTGTCCCGAGCGCAGTCCTCCACCCTCAGTAGTCTCCTCAGCGCCTCCCACCCCTCCCACACACACCCCCACCCCCAGGGGGACCCCTACGCCTCCATGGCTCCCCGAAGCCCCCAGGGCCCTGGATCACACCAGGGAGACCCATATTGTCCCGTGCCCATGCACCCTCCAATTCAGAGGGGCCACGGCTTCCCACACGACCCCTACGGCTCCACCTCCAGGATGCACCACCAGCAGCAGCACCACCAGTATCATCAACAACAGCAGCAGCAGCAGCAGCAGCAGCAGCAGCAACAACAACAACAACAACTCCAACACCAGCACCAACAGTACCACTCCCAGTCATCCCAGGGCCACCCTCCTCAGCACTACCCCCACCCCCAGGGGGACCCCTTCGCCATGATGTCCCGGGCCCAGCAGATGGTGGACATGGTGTCAGAGGAGAACCGGCTGCTCAAGCAGGAGATGGAGGTGTGCTGCGAGAAGGTCACCAAGCTGCAGAAGGTAAAAGTGAGACAAATGTAGATCTGAAAGTTTATAAGATGTATGGTTATAGTTCCACCTTCTGCCATATTGCATACACCAATCCTTTTAGATCAACACGTGCCTAAGGGCTAGCCCCCCCCCCCCCCCCCTTATCTCCCTGGTCAGTTGGAGACAGAGATCACGCTGGTGTCGGAGGCCTATGAGAACCTGGCCAAGTCATCCACTAAGAGGGAGGCTCTGGAGAAAACCATGAGGAACAAGCTGGAGCTGGAGGTGCGCAGGCTGCACGACTTCAACAGGGACCTCAGAGGTGAGAGGCCATGAACAGCTGGAATATCCAAGGCATGCATAGTTTAATGTTCAAAGGATACCTGTTCATGGATTTATGGCAGTAGATTAAACCTATTCCATGCATTACTTTTTGTGAGCAAAAAGTGTGTCCTTTCTGCATTGGATTTAGATTACTTCAGCTTAGCCTGCATATTTGTTCAGTAATATGTATTTATTCATGTTCAGAAGCCAGGTTTGGTTTGCATTGATTCCATTGTTACGTTTGATTTAACTGGACTTTCTGAGGACTATCCAGCTTCCACCAATTCCATCTGGTCTGATTTTATAAGCATTTGACTAGAGTGCTCTGGTGTTGTTCATAATGTCACTATTGTGTATTGACTAGGGCTGTGACCGTATTATCGTCATGACCGCAGTAAAATTCCACATGACTGTTGAGACACACGAATCTCCTTTTATGCACTCTGGACATGCTTTGGTAGTACCCAACTGTCTAATTTCCATCAGGTTCTAATGGTCTGGTACTCAGAGATCTATTGTCCCTCTAACATCAATGCAAATCACAGCAGACACCTATCCTCAAAACAGTATGTGCTTTTAAAACTCACCTCACTGTGACTGATCAATTTGAAGAAAGAAGTTCAACAACATGTTGAAACTGAGTGGAAAACCTGGTCGTTGTGGATACTGTTTCAACGCTTAACACAAATAAAATGGACAGCACTTTATAAGGTGATGATTAATTCAAAACACCCATATGCATAGGCCTATATATGAGTCCAAGCCTGAGAAAAAAAAAAAAAAAGAATAGACTGTGCAATACATAGCCTACCACAATACAATACATAGCCTACCACATTTTACACACGGCAGAAAATCACAAAAAAAGCTGATTTTAAGATGTCTTTGGTACATAATTGGTCTAGCCTATACTCAAATTCAACTCATTCTAGTAATGGCCTTGGAGTGTGGACTGTATTATTATGCATACTGGATGGACTGGTTACTTTATGCTACACTCAAACCTTTCTATCCATGAGTCTGGGAGAGAACGTACAGACCTAGACCATGCTGTTGGTTCATTGACTGTAATTTTACATTTAACCTT
Organism: Salvelinus fontinalis; assembly: GCF_029448725.1. Taxonomy (NCBI): domain Eukaryota; kingdom Metazoa; phylum Chordata; class Actinopteri; order Salmoniformes; family Salmonidae; genus Salvelinus; species Salvelinus fontinalis. Next base: position 38,708,791 of record NC_074666.1, read on the forward strand.
TATTTAACTAGGCAAATCAGTTAAGAACAAATTATTTACAATGATGGCCTATGAACACTGCCTTGTTCAGGGGCAGAACGGCAGATTTTTACCTTGTCAGCTCGGGGATTCAATCTAGCAACCTTTCGGTTACTGGCTCAACGCTCTAACCACTAGGCTACCTGTACAGGGCGGCTTACAGACTTAGCCTACAATTTGTATTTGATTTTGACTGGCCTAGTAGTGGGGCATTTGTTATATGTTCATAATGAATAGGCTGACACATTACCTTTTAGCTACAGAATATCTCACCACCATGCATTTCCATCTCCTCTCTCTCCTTCATTCCTTTCTCCAGCACGCAGAGAGAGGGGCTGTCAACAGTTTAATGAAATATGTTTTGCTATAAAAACATGTTACTATCAATGTTCCCGAACCGATTTCACTTGGCTCCCCGAATTAAACAGTGTGTAGTTGCAGGCATACGGTTGGTTAGCCCATGGCATACAGAGTTTGGGCGGAGTATCACCTTTGGTGCAGCCTCTTGGAGTACATATGGATAACATGTCCCCCCCCCATTTGATAATGGGCCATTCTAAATCATTTTTTTTTACGTAAAGACGAGTTTAAATTGTGAATAGCCCGATGGGTGAAAATATGATAATTTGATGAGAACAGCATTTGCAGCCTGAGGCAAGGAACAGAGCGCAAGCTTTTTTTATAGTCGCATCATGCTGCCCATATATGTGTTGATTTCTAAGACATTCTAAGGTTTGTTTTGTTCACAAATAAAGTTGCCAAATAACTCAATCTAGCATATAGGACATGTTTTGAATTATCACTTTTACGCTCAACATAGTCACTTCACATGCGCACTCGCTCTGTAATGGGGAAAAATATCCTTTCTATTATATTCTTTTTACTATGAAATCATGTAATATAAAAATGGCACAGGATTTAGTGTCTTTGGGAGGTATACAGACCCCTTTACTTTTTCCACATTTTGTTACGTTACAGTCTTAATCTAAAATTTATTAAATTGTTTTTTTCCCCTCATCAATCTTCACACAATACCCCAAAAACAGGTTTAGACATTTTGCTAATATTTTTTTATTTTATTATAATATCACATTTACATAAGTATTCAGACCCTTTACTCAGTAATTTGAAGCACCTTTGACAGCGATTACAGCCTTGAGTCTTCTTGGGTATGACGCTACATGCTTGGCACACATGTATTTACGGCGTTTCGCCCAATCTCTGCAGATCCTCTTAAGCTCTGTCAGGTTGGATGGGGAGCGTTTCTGCACAGCTACTTTCAGGTCTCTTCAGAGATGTTTGATCGGTTTCAAGTTCGGGCTCTGGCTGGGCCACTCGAGGACATTCAGAGACTTGTCCCGAAGCCACTCCTGTGTTGTCTTGGCTGTGTGCTTAGGGTCGTTGTCTTGTTGGAAGGTGAACCTTCGTCCCAGTCTGAGGTCATGAGCGCTCTGGAGCAGGTTTTCATCAAGGATATTTCTGTACTTTGCTGCATTCATCTTTCCCTCGATCCTGACTAGTCTCCCAGTCCCTGCCACTGAAAAACATCCCCACGGCATGATGCTGCCAACACCATGCTTCACCGTAGGGATGGTGACAGGTTTCCTCCAGACGTGACGTTTGGCATTCAGGACAAAGAGTTCAATCTTTGTTTCATCAGACCAGAGAATCTTGTTTCTCATGGTCTGAAAGTCTTAATATGGCTGAAGTCCTGGTAACGGGACCGATATGACAACAGCCAGTCGAAGTGCAGGGCGCCAAATTCAAAAAACAGAAATCTCATAATTAAAATTCCTCAGACATACATGTGTCTTATACCATTTTAAAGGTAATCTTGTTGTTAATCCCACAAAGTGTCCGATTTCAAATATGCTTTTCAGCGAAAGCACTACAAACAATTATGTTAGGTCACCACAATAAGCACAGCCATTTTTCCAGCAAAAGATAGCAGTCAAAAGCAGAAATATAGCTAAAATGAATCCCTAACCTTTGATTATCTTCATCAGATGACACTCATAGGACTTCATGTTACACAATACATGCATGTTTTGTTTGATAAAGTTCATATTTATAACAAAAGAGTTTACATTGGCGCGTTACATTCACTAGTTCCAAAAACATCCATTGATTTTTGCATAGCCACATCGTTTCAACATAAATACTCATCATAAATGTAGATGATAATACAAGTTATACACATGGAATTATAGATATACCTCTCCTTAATGCAACCGCGGTGTCAGATTTCAAAAACTTTACGGAGAAAGCAAACCATGCAATAATTTGAGACGGAGCTCAGAACAAGAGTCAAATTAGCCGCCATGTTGGAGTCAACAGAAACCAGAAATTACATGATAAATATTCCCTTACCTTTGATCTTCATCACAATGCACTCCCAGGAATCCCAGGTCCACAATAAATGCTTGATTTGTTCGATAATGTCCGTTATTTATGTCCAATTAGCTACTTTGGTTAGCGCGTTTGGTAAACAATTCCAAAGTCACAAAGCGCGTTCACTAAAACGTGACGAAATGTCTAAAAGTTCCGTAACAGTCAGTAGAAACATGTCAATCGATGTATTGAATCAATCTTTAGAATGTTGTTAACATACATCTTGAATAACGTTCCAACCGGAGAATTAGATTGACTTCAGAAGAGCGGTGGAACGGAGGTCCTCCTCATGTGAAGGCGCGTGTTCAATGCGTGGTCACCTCATGGCAGTGATTACTAATTCCTGTCTCCTTTGGCCCCCCTTCACATTAGAGTCATCAGACAAAGTTCTATTGACTTGACATCTAGTGGAAGCCGTAGGAAGTGAAAACTCATCCATATCTCGCTGTAATTTCAATGAGAGCTTGGTTGAAAATCCACCAGCTTCAGAAAAAATCCAAACAGGAAGTGGAGCTTCTCAGGTTTTTGCCTGCCATATGAGTTCTTTTAACTCTGAAGTTTTTAATGTCTGAGTATTTTTCTATCCAATACTAATAATAATATGCATATATTAGCAACTATGACTGAGGAGCAGGCCGTTTACTCTGGGCACCTCTGTGCACCTTTCATCCAAGCTACTCAATACTGCCCCTGTAGCCATAAGAAGTTAACAGTCAATTACCGTGGGACCGGCAGACTTTTGCATGCCAATAACCAGCTGACACATTTTCATGACCGGCACAGCCCTAGTATTGACTTTGGCACAGTGGAAAAGTACTGAGCAAAAGTAAGAGCAATCAATTGGTTGATCTGTCAATGAATCAATATGATCAATAAATTAGATATGCTAGTGTTTACAGGCAGTCCAAAGTCTCAAATTCATATCTTTACTATAAAGCAGACCATAGACCCTTAGCACTCCAATCCTCACACTCTGTTTCTGTAGGAATTTCTGAGCTGTAGCTGAGTGGGTGGGGGCAGTTTCATGTCTCTTGTCTCTACTTCACTGGGCTCTTCAGTCCTGCAGAGGAAAGAGAAACCTCAATTCATGGCTCCCTGCCCAGACCGGGTCCATGGGGAGATTCCAAGCTTTTACAACAAATCGCATATAACTTTTTTGGGGGGTCTTTCCTTCCTCTCTTTTTCCCCCCTATTGTATTGGCAGCGGTACACATGTGAAATGGATCTTGCTCCATGTTTGGGGGTTTAGGCTAAACGTATACCCCAGTCATTGTTGTGTTTCGAGAAACACGGAATGGAAATGGAACTGAATATTTGTTTCTGGAATGCTTTCTGTATGTTTCATGGCCCAGCCTAGTTGACTTGACACTCAACAAAATATTATTTTAAAGGTGCAAAATGCAGATATCGCTCCGCCATTTCCTGGTTGCTAAAATTCTAATAGTTGGCCTTATTTCAGTTTGACAAAACAAGCAATGTATAGTGTAGAGAATCATTGTACGATCTAAACCGCTGTGAAATATCTGTTCAATAATCCAAAATATTGTATTTTCAGCTGTTTTGAAGATGGTGTACAAAAGTAAAAGAAGCAAAAACTAAACTTAAGCACGGAAAGCATAGAAATAGTCACATACAACAGATCTACCGCTTCTTAGACCTGTTTTCAATGAGAATGACAGATCTATAGCTCACATTTCTGTGTGCATTTGGTCGTGTCACCCGAAACGTTTGGCCCAGAAATAATGGCGTGTTTTGTTTCAGGACAATGTTCTCCTGACTCAATTCTTAACATACTTTTCAGTTCTTTCTTACTTTTTGGTTGTAGTTTACCTACAATAAGTAATTGTGATGTTCATGGGATGGTGGGGTAGGGAGGGTTAGGAGGTTGAAGAGTTGTGGGACCGGAGTGGGTATCAAGAGGACACTAAATAATATTTGCACCATGTTTTTAAATTACAAATAAATAATACTCCAAAGAGTATGATCACCACCACCACCTCCTCTGCGGAGAAATGTGCGCATATAAAAGTGTTTTTATTTTTGCTTGCTCCATTTTGCCGAGCAACCGGGTCCCAAGGCGTTTAATGTGAGTGGAACGAAGGCTGGGATCTTAAGAACTTAGAGCCGTTCCACGTTGATTCCGGGCTTATTAAATTCTCTTCAGGGGATTATGAATTCCCTCCACCTCCATATTCCATTGGCTGTACGGCTACATTTACACAATCACAGAGCCGTGTGTTGAAAGTCTGTTTGAGCTGTTTAATAGCACCAAAATCCCCATACCCACCACGCATATCCTGCATATTAACTAGAGGCTGGTTACATGGAATGTGCAACTCTGCAAAGAGTTTAAGAGTGTTCTCTTTAAGGAGCTTTATTCCCATTTGACCAGGTTGTTGCCATATTATGATCTAATTCCTGCAAATATTTGATTTACAAAAATAAGAGCATATTTATGTATGCGTGTGCACGCACAAGTGTGTGTGTGTGTGTGTGTGTGTGTGTGTGTCTCTTTGGCCACTAGGCCCTCAGGCTGGCTCAGACCCGACTTTGGCAATGCCATTCTCTGTTGCAGAGCGCATGGATACTGCCAACAAGCAGCTAGCTGCTAAGGAGTGGGAGGGAACGGAAGACAACCGCAAGACCATCTCTCAGCTACTCACCCAGAGTGAGCAAATCACTCACACTATCAGGGAACTCCAGGCTAGACCAAGCCTCTATGACATTCTACATCCACTCTGAACATACCTCTGTGTGGCCTCATCAGTTAGAAAAAGAACCAGGCAAAGGGTCTGGGGTTCATGTACTGTAAAAACACTACTTATTCAATACAAGTTGCATATTTTTAACAAAAATGACACACACACAAAACACTGTTTAAGATGTTTAGTTAATATGGAGAACACCATTTTAAAAAAGTCACCTCATGACAGAACTATTTTTATTAAATGAAAGGAAGATCACTTTTTTTAAAGGGCTAGACCTCAGTGTGTTGTTTGTGTCTCCCAGACAAAGAGACGGTGCGTGAGAAGGAGAAGCTGGAGATAGAGCTGAACTCCCTGCACTCTTCCACGGACGACCAGAGACGACACATTGAGATCAGGGACCAGGCTCTCAACAACGCCCAGGCCAAAGTAGTCAAACTGGAGGAGGAGGTGAGGATCTGACTGTCATATGCTGTGTTTACACAGGCAATCAAATTCTGATATGTTGCCCAATTATTGGCAAAAGAGCTGATCTGATTGGTCAAAAGACCAATTATATTTGAAAAAGATCCGAATTAGGCTGCCTGTGTAAACGCAGCCATGATGTTCTCGCTGTTGCTTCATGAATAGGTGATATCAGAAATGTCTTGGATACTTGACTACTTCCTGGCATTAGTTCAGTTGATTGAATGAGGGTATATTTATGCCCCCTGGTGGACAAGGCATGAGTTTCTGTTGAGTGTAAAATAATCTAGCTACTATGTTCTGGAGGTCAACCGATTATGATTTTTCAACGCCGATACCGATTTATTGGAGGACCCCAAAAAAGCCGATGCCGATTAATCGGCCAATTAAATATAAATATATATATATATATATATATATATATATATATATATATATATATATATATATATATATATATATATATATATATATATATATATTTGTTATAATGACAATTACAACAATACTGAATGAACACTTTTATTTTAACTTAATATAATACATAAATAAATAATGAAACATACTCAATTTGGTTTAAATAATGCAAAAACACAGTGTTGGAGAAGAAAGTAAAAGTGCAATATGTGCCATGTAAAAAAGCTAAAGTTTAAGTTCCTTGCTCAGAACATGAGAACATATATGAAAGCTGGTGGTTCAATATTCCCAGTTCTTCAATATTCCCAGTTAAGAAGTTTTAGGTTGTAGTTATTATAGGAATTATGACAAGTCGACTATTTCTCTCTCTACCTTTGACTATTGGATGTTTTAATAGGCACTTTAGTATTGCCAGCCTAATCTCAGAAGTTGATAGGCTTGAAGTCATAAACAGCGCTGTGATTCAAGCATTGCTAAGAGCTGCTGGCAAACGCAGTCAAGTTTGAATGAATTCTTACGAGCCTGCTGCTGCCTACCACCGCTCAGTCAGACTTCTCTATCAAATCATTGACTTTATTTTTTTGAGCAGTGTATTATAATTAAGGGAACACTTAAATAACACAATGTATCTCCAAGTCATTCACACTTCTGTGAAATCAAACTGTCCACTTAGGAAGCAACACTGATTGACAATAAATTTCACATGCTGTTGTGCAAATAGAATAGACAAAAGGTGGAAATTATAGGCAATTAGCAAGACACCCCCCAAAACAGGAGTGATTCTGCAGGTGGTGACCACAGACCACTTCTCAGTTCCTATGCTTCCTGGCTGATGTTTTGGTCACTTTTGAATGCTGGCGGTGCTCTCACTCTAGTGGTAGCATGAGACGGAGTCTACAACCCACACAAGTGGCTCAGGTAGTGCAGTTCATCCAGGATGGCACATCAATGCGAACTGTGGCAAAAAGGTTTGCTGGGTCTGTCAGCGTAGTGTCTAGAGCAGGGGTGTCAAACTCATTCCACGGAGGGCCTAGTGTCTGCAGGTTTTTGGTTTTTCCTTTCAATAAAGCCCTAGACAACCAGGTGTGGGGAGTTCCTAACTAATTAGTGATGTTAATTCATCAATCAAGTACAAGGGTGGAGCGAAAACCCGCAGACACTCGGCCCTCCGTGGAATGAGTTTGACACCTGTGGTCTAGAGCATGCAGGCGCTACCAGGAGACAGGCCAGTACATCAGGAGACGTGGAGGAGGCCGTAGGAGGGCAACAACCCAGCAGCAGGACCGCTACCTCCGCCTTTGTGCAAGGAGGTGCACTGCCAGCGCCCTGCAAAATGACCTCCAGCAGGCCACAAATGTGCATGTGTCTGCTCAAACGGTCAGAAACAGACTCCATGAGGGTGGTATGAGGGCCCGACGTCCACAGTTGGGGGTTGTGCTTACAGCCCAACACCGTGCAGGACGTTTGGCATTTGCCAGAGAACACCAAGATTGGCAAATTCGCCACTGGCGCCCTGTGCTCTTCACAGATGAAAGCAGGTTCACACTGAGCACATGAGCACATGTGACAGACGTGACAGAGTCTGGAGACGCCGTGGAGAACGTTCTGCTGCCTGCAACATCCTCCAGCATGACCGTTTTGGCGATGGGTCAGTCACGGTGTGGGGTGGCATTTCTTTGTGGGGCCGCACAGCCCTCCATGTGCTCGCCAGAGGTAGCCTGACTGCCATTAGGTACCGAGATGAGATCCTCAGACCCCTTGTGAGACCATATGCTGACACATGCACATTTGTGGCCTGCTGGAGGTCATTTTGCAGGGCTCTGGCAGTGCACCTCCTTGCACTAAGGCGGAGGTACCGGTCCTGCTGCTGGGTTGTTGCCCTCCTACGGCCTCCTCCACGTCTCCTGATGTACTGGCCTGTCTCCTGGTAGCGCCTGCATGCTCTGGACACTACGCTGACAGACCCAGCAAACCTTTTTGCCACAGTTCGCATTGATGTGCCATCCTGGATGAACTGCACTACCTGAGCCACTTGTGTGGGTTGTAGACTCCGTCTCATGCTACCACTAGAGTGAGAGCACCGCCAGCATTCAAAAGTGACCAAAACATCAGCCAGGAAGCATAGGAACTGAGAAGTGGTCTGTGGTCACCACCTGCAGAATCACTCCTGTTTTGGGGGGGTGTCTTGCTAATTGCCTATAATTTCCACCTTTTGTCTATTCCATTTGCACAACAGCATGTGAAATTTATTTTCAATCAGTGTTGCTTCCTAAGTGGACAGTTTGATTTCACAGAAGTGTGATTGACTTGGAGTTACATTGTGTTGTTTAAGTGTTCCCTTTATTTTTTTGAGCAGTGTATAATAAACACAGAAATATGAGCCTTTGGTCATTAATATGGTCAAATCCGGAAACTATAATTTCGGAAACAAAATGTTTATTCTTTCAGGAAAATACAGAACCGTTCCGTATTTTATCGAACGGTTGGCAACCCCAAGTCTAAATATTTCTGTTACATTGCACAACCTTCAATGTTATGTCATAATTATGTAAAAATCTGGCAAATTAGTTCGCACCGAGCCAGGCGGCCCAAACTGTTGCATATACCCTGACTCTGCGTGCAATGAATGCAAGAGAAGTGACCCAATTTCCCTAGTTAATATTGCCTGCTAACATTAATTTATTTGAACTAAATATGCAGGTTTAAAAAATATATACTTCTGTGTATTGTTTTTAAGAAAGGCATTGATGTTTATGGTTAGGTACATTCGTGCAACGATTGTGCTTTTTTTCGTGAATGTTCTTTTGTTAAATCATCACCCATTTGGCGAAGTAGGCTGTGATTCAATGATAAATTAATAGAAGAAGATTGATTGTTTTTTATAAGATAAGTTTAATGCTAGCTAGCAACTTACCTTGGCTCCTTGCTGCAATGGCGTAACAGGTGGTCAGCCTGCCACGCAGTTTCCTCGTGGAATGCAATGTAATCGGGCCATAATCGGCATACAAAAATACCTATTGTTATGAAAACTTGAAATTGGTCCGAATTAATCGGCCAACCTCTGTTCCCTGTCGTGTCACCATTAAGCTTGATAGCCTGAGAATATCCGTATTGAACCACAGTGTCATCCATCCTATCACTTGGTATTGATGACGTCATTGGCTGAAGATGGGGTCTGGTATGTGTTGAGTTGTGATTCATGGGGTTGATTTGGACTGTTTAAAAGATAAGACAAACGACTGCAAAATGGGTTGTTTATATTTACTCAAAACATCATTCATGGCCCAGCCTCCTAGAGGCCAGAGGAATGGCCCAAAAGACTGGCCTCTATGTGGACCTGGACAAAATTCTCATGTGGAGCTGCTCCGAGCTTTGATACCCCTGGCTGGTTGGTTCTGTTGGTTGGCTGGTAATGTGTCTGAAATAGCCCAGATGGCTAGTTAGCCAGTTGGGGCCGAGCGAAGCAGGAAACAGACCTGGAGTGTCCTAAAAAGCACAGAGCTGCTCCACTTCTGCCCGGCACCGCCACAAACCCACGCTTGTTTCCTTGAACAAAGGCTGTTGAGTTGGAGTTTTATATCTGCCATGAAAGAGCTCTGAACAGTGCCAGATTCTTGGCCTGCTCTCTCTGTTTCTCTGTCAGTGTGGGAACTCTGTATATGCTCCTCTATTTGTCCCTCTTTCTCTCTTTTCCTCTCTTCTTTCTTTAAAAAAGAGTGTCCCTGAGCTAAATCAGTCCATTGAGTAAAGCCAATTACAGCTCCTGCTGCAGTTCAAAGGGGCTGCAGTGCAGAGGGACATTGAAACATGGGTATTGTAGATACAGACTGCATTATCTTGGGTTGGGGCGCTGGGTGGTGGATGTTTGGAGGAAGGGGGGCATAGGTGAAACAAAGTCTCACCTGTTTCCCTGTTTCCTCCCTAGCTGTATTTCAACTCCTGTCTTTTCATTCCTTAGATGAGAGCAATTATATTGTGGTGCAAACAAGGGGAAACCATTGCTTTCACCAACAAGTCGGTTAAAGGGAGGAGCAGGTTTCTGGAATGGAATGCAAACCTCCCACTTCCTGTCTACTTCCTGTCTGTGCCCTGACCACATCCTGTCTGTATGTTTTGTCTCCCTGGCTGCAGCTGAAGAAGAAGCAGGTATATGTGGAGAAGGTGGAGCGCATGCAGCAGGCCCTAGCCCAGCTCCAGGCTGCCTGTGAGAAGAGAGAGCAGCTGGAGCACCGCTTACGCACACGGCTGGAGCGGGAGCTGGAGTCACTGCGCATGCAGCAGGTGAGAGAAGCACACACACTCAGACACACATGGTGTGTTAACCTACTTGATTGAATTCCCGGGGCCCCCGTGAAAATCTAATTTGCATTAAAAGAAAATCCACAGCAAAATCCGTCAGATAGAAATATAATTTTGTTTTGCATGGTCTGCCTCTCAATCCACAACATCTCACGAAAACGTCTGTAGCGTCCGAACAGTTTGGGCTACATACTAATATGACCCCTCTAAGGTGAGCCTCTCACCAACACATTCATGTGGGTTGTTTTGCTCCAGAACGCCCTGAAGGCAGCCTGGGACCAGTTTAAAAAATGAATGGATGTACAGTACCAGTTAACGGTTTGGACACACCTACTCATTCAAGGGTTTTTCTTTATTTTTAACATTTTAATATACGCTGCTCAAAAAAATAAAGGGAACACTTAAACAACACAATGTAACTCCAAGTCAATCACACTTCTGTGAAATCAAACTGTCCACTTAGGAAGCAACACTGATTGACAATAAATTTCACATGCTGTTGGGCAAATGGAATAGACAAAAGATGGAAATTATAGGCAATTAGCAAGACACCCCGAAAAAAGGAGTGATTCTGCAGGTGGTGACCACAGACCACTTCTCAGTTCCTATGCTTCCTGGCTGATGTTTTGGTCACTTTTGAATGCTGGCGGTGCTCTCACTCTAGTGGTAGCATGAGACGGAGTCTACAACCCACACAAGTGGCTCAGGTAGTGCAGCTCATCCAGGATGGCACATCAATGCGAGCTGTGGCAAAAAGGTTTGCTGTGTCTGTCAGCGTCGTGTCCAGAGCATGGAGGCGCTACCAGGAGACAGGCCAGTACATCAGGAGACGTGGAGGAGGCCGTAGGAGGGCAACAACCCAGCAGCAGGACCGCTACCTCCACCTTTGTGCAAGGAGGTGCACTGCCAGCGCCCTGCAAAATGACCTCCAGCAGGCCACATGTGCATGTGTCAGCATATGGTCTCACAAGGGGTCTGAGGATCTCATCTCGAGACAAGAACAGATATAGCCCTTGGTTCACTCCAGACCTGACTGCCCTCGACCAGCACAAAAACATCCTGTGGCGAACTGCAATAGCATCGAATAGTCCCTGCGATATGCAACTGTTCAGGGAAGTCAGGAACCAATACACGGAGTCAGTCAGGAAAGCAAAGGCCAGCTTTTTCAAGCAGAAATTTGCATCCTGTAGCTCTAACTCCAAAAAGTTCTGGGACACTGTAAAGTCCATGGAGAACAAGAGCACCTCCTCCCAGCTGCCCACTGCACTGAGGCTAGGTAACACGGTCACCACCGATAAATCTGTGATAATCGAAGACTTCAACAAGCATTTCTCAACGGCTGGCCATGCCTTCCTCCTGGCTACTCCAACCTTGGCCAACAGCTCTCCCCCCCCCTCCCCCCCGCTGCTACTCGCCCAAGCCTCCTCAGCTTCTCCTTTACCCAAATCCAGATAGCAGATGTTCTGAAAGAGCTGCAAAATCTGGACCCATACAAATCAGCTGGACTTGACAATCTGGACCCTCTATTTCTGAAACTGTCCGCCGCCATTGTCGCACACCCTATTACCAGCCTGTTCAACCTCTCCTTCGTATCATCTGAGATCCCCAAGGATTGGAAAGCTGCCGCGGTCATCCCCCTCTTCAAAGGGGGAGACACCCTGGACCCAAACTGTTACAGACCTAAATCAATCCTGCCCTGCCTAAGGTCTTCGAAAGCCAAGTCAACAAACGGATCACTGACCATCTCGAATCCCACCGTACCTTCTCCGCTGTGCAATCCGGTTTCTGAGCCGGTCACGGGTGCACCTCAGCCACGCTCAAGGTACTAAACGATATCATAACCGCCATCGATAAAAGACAGTACTGTGCAGCCGTCTTCATCGACCTGGCCAAGGCTTTCGACTCTGTCAATCACCATATTCTTATCAGCAGACTCAGTAGCCTCGGTTTTTCTAATGACTGCCTTGCCTGGTTCACCAACTACTTCTCTAATAGAGTTCAGTGTGTCAAATCGGAGGGCATGTTGTCCGGTCCTCTGGCAGTCTCTATGGGGGTACCACAAGGTTCAATTCTCGGGCTGACTCTTTTCTCTGTATATATCAATGATGTTGCTCTTGCTGCGGGCGATTCCCTGATCCACCTCTACGCAGACGACACCATTCTGTATACTTCTGCCCCTTCCTTGGACACTGTGCTATCTAACCTCCAAACGAGCTTCAATGCCATACAACACTCCTTCCGTGGCCTCCAAGTGCTCTTAAAAGCTAGTAAAACCAAATGCATGCTTTTCAACCAGTCGCTGCCTGCACCCGCACGCCCGACTAGCATCACCACCCTGGATGGTTCCGACCTAGAATATGTGGACATCTATAAGTACCTAGGTGTCTGGCTAGACTGCAAACTCTCCTTCCAGACTCATATCAAACATCTCCAATCCGAAATCAAATCTAGAGTCGGCTTTCTATTTCGCAACAAAGCCTCCTTCACTCACGCCGCCAAACTTACCCTAGTAAAACTGACTATCCTACCGATCCTCGACTTCGGCGACGTCATCTACAAAATAGCTTCCAATACTCTACTCAGCAAACTGGATGCAGTTTATCACAGTGCCATCCGTTTTGTTACTAAAGCATCTTATACCACCCACCACTGCGACCTGTATGCTCTAGTCGGCTGGCCCTCGCTACATGTTCGTCGTCAGACCCACTGGCTACAGGTCATCTACAAGGCTATGCTAGGTAAAGCACCGCCTTATCTCAGTTCACTGGTCACGATGGCAACACCCACCCGTAGCACGCGCTCCAGCAGGTGTATCTCACTGATCATCCCTAAAGCCAAAACCTCATTTGGCCGCCTTTCCTTCCAGTTCTCTGCTGCCTGCGACTGGAACGAATTGCAAAAATCTCTGAAGTTGGAGACTTTTATCTCCATCAACAACTTTAAACATCTGCTATCTGAGCAGCTAACCGATCGCTGCAGCTGTACATAGTCCATCGGTATATAGCCCACCCAATTTACCTACCTCATCCCCATACTGTTTTTATTTATTTACTTTTCTGCTCTTTTGCACACCAGTATCTCTACTTGCACATGATCATCTGATGATTTATCACCCCAGTGTTAATCTGCTAAATTGTAATTTTTCGCTCCTATGGCCTATTTATTGCCTACCTCATGCCTTTTGCACACATTGTATATAGATTCTCTTTTTTTCCCCCTACTATGTTATTGACTTGTTTATTGTTTACTCCATGTGTAACTCTGTTGTTGTCTGTTCACACTGCTATGCTTTATCTTGGCCAGGTCGCAGTTCCAAATGAGAACTTGGTCTCAACTAGCCTACCTGGTTAAATAAAGGTGAAATAAAATCAAATGTAATGAGTGGAGAACAGGAGGGCTTCTTAAAGAAAAACTAACAGGTCTGTGAGAGACGGAATTCTTACTGGTTGGTAGGTGATCAAATACTTATGTCATGCAATAAAACGCAAATTAATTACTTAAAAATCATACAATGTGTTTTTCTGGATTTTTGTTTTAGATTCTGTCTCTCACAGTTGAAGTGTAACTATGATAAAAAATTACAGACCTCTACATGCTTTGTAAGTAGGAAAACCTGCAAAATCGTCAGTGTATCAAATACTTGTTCCCCCACTGTATATGGAAGTAGTTTAGTAGCTTAAAAAAGGGGGTTAAATATGTGTAAAAAAAAAGTTTCCTGATCATTCTTGTATCTCTCAGATAGGACAGACACTTCAAAAGAAACGTCCTTTCGAACCCCTCTAGAGCAGGGTTTCCCAAAGTCGGTCCTGGGGCAAAGTTTTAGTTTTGCTGTAGCACTACACAGCTGATTCAAATGATCAAAGCTTGATGATGAGTTGGTTATTTGAATCAGCTGTGTAGTGCTAGGACAAAAAAAACATACGTACACTCGAGGGGGGGTGGAGGTAGAACTGAGTGATTTCCCCTTAGGCCAGCTGCAAAGTCAAAATTGGCTATATTGTGAAGAAAAATTAGCTTTTTGGTCTTAATTTAAGGTTAGTGTTAAGCATTAGGGTTAGCAGTGTGGTTAGAGTTAGCTTTAAATCAGATGTTATGACTTTGTGGCTGTGCCAGCTAGTGACCACTCTACAGAACGGCCTCCAGAAATAGATTCATGATGAAAAATACTAACCTGCCTATGAGACGGTGCAGCATCTCAGCTGCATTCAGCGTCAGCGGGGCGACCTGACCCAGAATTCCAGGCTCTCTCTCTCCCAGTCCCAACAGAGATGATCTCTTCCTTAAATTCCATTATCTCTTTCTGTGTGTCTGAGCAGAGCCGAGCGGGGCACCACATAATGTTTTCTCATTACTAGAGCGCAGCCAGGTCCTCAAGGATGCTGAGAATGTGGGGGAAAGGTTGTAGATGACAGAACACCGGAGGGGAAGTAGGAGAGAGGAAGAGAGTGATGTACAGTACCAGTCAAAACCCTTAGAATGACTAGGTGTGTCCAAACGTTTGACTGGTACTGTATATTCCATTAGAGCCTTTGGGAGCAGACAGATTGTCTGGTCCACAGAGACTACAGACATACTTGGAGCCTTGCCTCTCTACCAGCCAGTGTTGCCATAGGCCATGATATAGGCAGAAATTGTGTGTGTTGGTAATACAAATGTGAATGTGACTTGATTGCTCACTTGGATGGAGGTCGAGCTCTTGAACAATTATGTTCACTGACGGCCACACCTTCCACCCCCATTGTCTCCCTGCCTCTCCTCCCCTCCACCCATCCAGAGACAAGGTGGCTCCCAGAGCAGCAGCAGTAGTCAGGAGTATAACGCCACGGCTCTGATGGAGCATCTGAGGGAGAAGGAGGAGAGGATCCTGGCCCTGGAGGCAGACATGACCAAGTGGGAGCAGAAGTACCTGGAGGAGAGCGTCATGAGGCAGTTTGCCTTAGACGCCGCCGCCTCCGTCGCCACCCAGAGGGACACGTCGTCGTCAGTGATAAGCCACTCCGCCAGCAGCAGCTATGAGCAGCAGCTGTCAGTGGAGGCTCGTATCCAGAAGGAGGAGGAGGAGATCCTGCTGGCCAACCGCCGCTGTCTAGACATGGAAAGCAGGTAGATAGTTGTGTGTTTGAGACACATCCTGCACAGGTCTATTCAGATCAACTGATCTTCAAAATGTCTGGAGAGGCATTAAACCTATCAATATCATATAATAATCATGTTCTGTACAGTGCACTATACAGATACGATCCTTAACAGCCTAACACAACCACTTATCCTAGAACTTCAGTGCAACCGTGACCCAAGTCAAATCCAGTCTAACTCCCATTGTGTTCTGTATGATCAGTGAGAACAATCACATTCAAATATTAATGCAGTCTGCACTTTGCAGGATGTTGTACTTTTATTTTAAGAACTATACTCATGTCCCGTCCCACAGGATCAAGAACCTGCACGCCCAGATCATAGAGAAGGATGCCATGATCAAAGTGCTCCACCAGCGTTCCAGGAAGGATCCCAACAAGGACCGGGACGCCGCGGCCACCATGCGACCCTCCAAGTCTCTGATGTCCATCGCCAACACGGGCGGCTCGGGCCTGCTCTCACACAGCTTGGGCCTCAGCAGCTCCCCCATCACAGAAGAGCGCAAGGACAGCAGCTGGAAGGGCAGCCTGGGTAAGAATTCTATTGGTTTTAATGGGGTTTGGTTGAGTTATGTGCCACATGATAAAGGCTATTTGAGTTTTCTCTTGTTATATTTGATGGATTAATTTGAATTGAGTGGGTTCGATACTAGAACTGCAGACATAGGGAGGGCACTACTTTTGACTAGACTTGGTCTAGGCCTCTTGTTAAAAGTAGTGAACTATAAGGGTGTCATTTCAGATGCAGGGTAGAGGGACAAAAGCCGGAAGTCTGGTTAGGAGGAAGAGGGCAGGGAGGGTACAGGAAGTTGATTCACAGGCCCCTGAGATGTGTGGGTCAGAGCGTGATGACGGAGAGACAAAGGGGTGTGAATGGTCTTCAGCTGTGGGTTTGTAATGTAACTTAGAGTTCAATAGTAACATTGAATCATCAGGCTGAGTAATAGTCTGCTGGTGATGGAGGGTGGGAAGTTTAATATTATCAAAGGTGCTGTGCTTGCTAGTACAGGCTGATATGAATCCTGCTGAATGTACTGTCTGTTACTATCGACTATTTTATCTTACTTCAACTTGCTTCCATGTGCATCAATAAACAACTTGTCATGGGTAACCCAGCACCACCACATGCCTAACGGGTCTTCTCTGTTCCCTCCCCTCAGGAGTTCTGTTGGGTCCAGAGTACCGTACCGATTCTCTGAGGACAGAGTCCATCTCGTCATCTCCCTCCCCGGTCCTGCCCCTGACAGCAGGCCACTCTAAGACAGGCAGCAGGGACAGCTGCACTCAGACAGACAAGGGCCAGAGCCAGGAGGCTAGCAGCAAGCCCAGCACCCCAGCCCTGCAGAGCACGACCCTGCCCAGCCGCCTCTCCAGCCCCAGCCCCGTCTACATACCTGACCGCATCGCAGGTACAGTAGGACAGTGCAATCTATATTAGTGCAATCCACTGTGGACACAAGTAGGGCCAGCAGTTTGTCCTGACCACAGGTCCTAATTATATGCTTTTAACTAGGGTCCAGAGTTTTTCCAGACCCAGTTAATATGACGTATTTTAGAGTGTTCACTGCCTGCAATTTGAGAAATATAAACTTTCAATTAGTCTTGACGTGACCAACCAGGATGCTTCTGCAATGTGCAGTGCTAACATAGCAGAATGGCAAACGTCACTTCAGGCTGAACTGAATCGTTTCTAGGAAAATGATCTAACCAAACGCAAATGGCCTTTTGTTTAAAATCTGTTTTAAAGTGGTACAAGACTAATTCAAGAAATAATCCAGGAACCACACATTTGTTTCAACCAAGCAGTAGCTGGGGGGAGAGGTTAAGAGGGAGTGGGTCAGATGCTCTGGATGGGCAATATGGGGTCAAATCGCCTATTCAAATTTAATGTGCAGGATAATGTTTTCTTTAAGGCAAATAGCCTATTCCCTTTATAGTGCACTACTTATGTGGCTCTGGTCAAAAGTAGTGCATTATATGGGGTTTGGGGAATAGGCCGAATGTTTGTTTTGGGGGTAGACGTTCCCTTTGATCAGTTGACCAACCTTCTCCCGGTGTTTCTGTAGATGTGCCAGTGTTCCACAGCAGTACCCTGGAGAGGCGTGTCCTGGCGCAGTCCCACCCCCAGGCCACATCAGCCCCTCAACAGGAGGACAACGACATGGTGGAGATTCTCATCTGAACTGAACCATAGCCTCTATAGGTCACAGGACAGGAGGACAATATGTGTTTGTGGACAATCAATACACACACATTCACAGACACACACTTTCAAAATAGGTGGAGGATTCCTTTTTTCAACGTTTGGCGTTTAACTAGTTGTCGGGTGACCGAGGGTGTGTTCAAATACATCACTTTTTTAGATGTGCTTTAATGAACAATACTTTGAACGGTTTGTGATTCAGGAGGTTTTAGTGTCATCAGAATGATCAGTGAACTCTCTTGAAGTGTTGCTGGAGGCTATTGGTTAACTAGCCTCCTTGGATCAAATGTATTGGCTACCATACGTTGCATCTATTGGTTAACTAGCCCCCTTGGATCAAATGTATTGGCTACCATACGTTGCATCTATTGGTTAACTAGCCCCTTGGATCAAATGTATTGGCTACCATACGTTGCATCTATTGGTTAACTAGCCCCCTTGGATCAAATGTATTGGCTACCATACGTTGCATCTATTGGTTAACTAGCTCCCTTGGATCAAATGTATTGGCTACCATACGTTGCATCTATTGCACTACTTACTTTTTTCATGAGTGTGTTTAAATATATTTTTACGTTAAGTCTGACATAGGTCATCTATTTATGTGTAGTAAACAATACATTATTCACCAATGTTAGACGTGGCACTTGGGTAATCAGTGATATTGTAAACTACAAAACATTACTTTAACCTGTAAATACTGTATTTAGATACTGTATGTATGGCATGTGTATCATTTAACTGAACTGAATGGAATAGGGTTTTAGAAGCCATTCGGTTACATGGCACTGCCAGCCAAGGACCACAATGCACTGTTTAAAGTATTGGGGGACCGGCCCCCCATGTCACAGTGGAAAACTTGGGGGAGCGAGACTCACACATTTCTACTGTGGTCCAATGTGCTGCCTTTGTGACCCCACTGGATGGGGTCTGTCTCTTTCGAAGTGCAGCAGTAGAAGAGGTTTGGTGTTCCACCAATGTGCCTATGCATCAGTTAAGGTTCTCCACAATACTTGTTAAGTGTCCTTCAATCCAGTCATGCTGGGTTTGAAAGGGTATTTTGCCCAGACTTGCTTCAAATGATATTAGGCCTGAAATAGTCCATTAGGATTTTAACTACTAATTTATGCAATGATCAG
This sequence comes from Salvelinus fontinalis, assembly GCF_029448725.1. Classification (NCBI taxonomy): domain Eukaryota; kingdom Metazoa; phylum Chordata; class Actinopteri; order Salmoniformes; family Salmonidae; genus Salvelinus; species Salvelinus fontinalis. The sequence continues at coordinate 38,727,563 of NC_074666.1, forward strand.
ACAATCTGGTAACAATCAACTGTCTTTCTACACCGATTGACATTGTATTTATGAAACTATATGGCTCCATTTACAAAGGAAGCCCAATTCTGATCTTTTTCCAATAATTGGGCAAAAGATAGGAATTGGGCTGCCTGGTTAAACACAGCCTATGGGGTGATGTTAGCAGTTGAAATCCAAGTCAGTTTCACAACCGCACGTGTCCCTTTCTTTTGACCAAAGGTAACAGAATGAGTTTGTCTGGGGCTTGATGTGATAATGATCCTATCTATGATCCTTGTCTGTATCATAGATATCACATCTAACAGTGACAAATATCCACCTACATAACAATCTAGGTGAGAATTTATAATCCAAAGCCAAAAATGTGGGACCAAAGAAACACTCCACCAGCCAGTCTCCTGGCCTGACCCCACTATTGTCTTTAATGTCAATTGGTTAAGTGAACATTTAAAAAACAAAACAACACTGAGGTCAATAATATCTCTGAACAAAATTTTACTTCACCTGCTCAAACAAACTGTCTCCTCGTATCTACATTTCTCCAACCTGGCTGATGCAGTTAGGCCAGTGTTTGAAAGAAGTACACTACATCACCAAAAGTATGTGGACACCTGCTTGTTGAACATCTCATTCCAAAGTCATGGGCATTAATATGGAGTTGGTCCCCCCTTTGCTGCTATAACAGCCTCCACTCTTCTGGGAAGGCTTTCCACTAGATTTTGGAACATTGCTGGGGGGACTTGCTTCCATTCAGCCACAAGAGCATTAGTAAGGTCGGGCACTGATGTTGGGCGATTAGGTCTGGCTCGCAGTTGGCGTTCCATGGAGTTGAGGTCAGGGCTCTGTGCAGGCCAGTCAAGTTCTTCCACACCGATTTCGACAAACCATTTCTGTATGGACCTCACTTTGTGCACGGGGGCATTGTCTTGCTGAAACAGGAAAGATCCTTCCCCAAACTGTTGCCACAAAGTTGGAATCACAGAATGTCATTGTACGCTGTAGCGTTAAGAATTCCCTTCACTGGAACTAAGGGGGCTAGCCCGAACCATGAAAAACAACCCCAGACCATTATTCCTCCACCACCAAACTTTACAATTGGCACAGGTAGCGTTCTCCTTGCATCCGCCAAACCCAGATTCGTTCGACTGCCAGATGGTGAAGCGTGATTCATCACTCCAGAAAACACGTTTCCATTGCTCCAGAGTCCAATGGCGGCGAGCTATACACCACTCTAGCCGTTGCTTAGCATTGAGCATAGTGATCTTAGGCTTGTGTGCGGCTGCTTGGCCATGGAAACCCATTTCATGAAGCTCCCAATGAACAGTGCTGACATTGCATCCAGAGGCAGTTTGTAACTCGGTGGTGAGTGTTGTTACAACCAAGGACAGACTATCTTTACACGCTTCAGCACTTGGCAGTTCTGTTCTGTGAGCTTGTGTGGCCTACCACTTCGCGGCTGAGCCGTTGTTGTTCCTAGACATTTCCACTTCACAATAACAGCACTTACAGTTGACCGGGGAAGCTCTAACAGGGCAGAAATTTGACAAACTGACTTGTTGGAAAGGTGGCATCCTATGACGGTGCTACGTTGAAAGTCACTGAGCTCTTCAGTCAGGCAATTATACTGCCAATGTTTGTCTGTGGAGATTGCATGGCTGTGTGCTCAATTTCATACACCTGTCAGCAACCGGTGTGGCTAAAATAGCCGAGTCCACTGATTTGAAGGGGTGTCCATATCATTTTGTATATATAGTGTACAGTATGTCAGTTTTATAATGAAATAAAAAGCACAATTAGTGTTAAGAAATTAAAAATGTCCAGCACAGGGGGCAATTTCTCCCCTTGTAGTGTCAAGTTTTGTCCAGGATAGACAATGGACCCTGGGATTGGAGACTGAACCTTGGGTGGGGACTATGGGGTTGAACACTTAATATTTTATGCTTCGTGCTAAGGCTCGTGATGGCTATTTATGCTTCGTGATGGCTATCAGTTGCACTTGCTGTTTTACTGTTTGTAAAATGACACTTTTCAATGGTTAAATTTTCAAAAGGCCAATGGATTTAATGTTACATTTATTGGGAGAGCATCAAATGTTTTTTCACGGTGTTACTAACAATCATATAGACATGTCAAAGTCCCGATTTATCAAGTACTGTACCAGCCTGCACCTGAAGCTTCAGAAAATGTAATTTATACATCAATTAATTCAACTCCTAAAGCAAAGGTGTTCCCCTTAAAATCTGTACTGATAGCATACAGCACAATATGCAACTCTTTGCGGTCCCACCCGAATGCCAGTCCATGGGTCTTGCTTCAAATTTCATAAGGTGTACTGAGCAGAAAAATGTTCTGTACCCATTACTGTCAAACAGATGATTTCGTAAGTTCTCAGCATTTACATGTTTAAGTCAGTGAGCCTGTAGACCTGCCTTATCAGTGGTGATGGGAATAATTATAATCAAACTATGTATTAATGTTTTTGGTCAATCAAGAGCAGAGAATTGGTAAGTTTATCAGATTCTCTGGTAGTAATGAATGTTACTTTTTTAAAGATGCAAGGTCTTCTAGTATTTGTGCCTTTCAAAGTCTGTAAAATATGCTGCTTGACAATGTCATTACTGTACAATCGCCATTCATGTTTAATTAAATTGTATTTCTAATCAACCATCTGGTTTTTACAAAAAATATATATTTCATGCACTCCTGACAACTTTCCAAATGTTTCAGATAGTGAGTTTACTTGGTTTAGTATTTTTTTTTTTTTGTTAAATAAATATACAATGCGATTTCTCTTTTATAATGTACACTACATGTATTTTTTTGGTATAGAGTACCACAGTATGAGTTATAAAACCTAGCAGTCAAACGGTTCCATTCATTTTTCCCCATAGGGGATGTTAGAAACACTTACGGGCTGTGTTCCCTGTAGGCTTACCCTGGAAATCTCTCTAGGACAAGGTGACTTTTCAATGTATTTGCTTACGTCACACCCTCCACCACCCTGCTAGTGTTCTGTTCTACCTGATAATTGTACCCACCTGTTGTCCCAGGTCTAAATCAGTCCCTGATTAGAGGAACAATGAAAACATGCAGTGGAACTAGACTAGTTGACTTCTTCGATATCTAAGGGCTAGATTCAATCAGATTGAAATAGTGTCTTGGTGGAACGCATTAGAGCTGTCAAATCCACAAGCAGCTTGTTGCCATTGAATGCAATGAAACCACACCTGACAAATTCCATGCATCAGAATCTGCGTAATGAATACCACCCAGATGTTTCAGCGTTGTGAGCAGTTGCTCGTGTGTCAAACTACTCCCTTATTATCCCTACTGTGTTAAAGTTCAAAACGGCGCTAGAAAGTGTAGGCACTATCAATGTTAGAAATAACGACTCAAATGTCAAACCATTACTGTTAGGGTATGCATGTTTACTCCAAACGGAAGTTTTCCAATGGAAAAAAAACACTTCTGTTCCGTTTGCAACAGAATTGAGGTAATGAATACGGCCCCAGACAAGGTTCAAGCAGGTGAAAGACCCAACGGACAAAACAAACCTCACTCAACATTATATTTACTTTATTGTAAACCCAGTACAACTTCAAAAATGGAAAAAGAAACCCCATGTAATAAATTAGTGTTCAATTTACATTCGACTTCTGAGAAACATATCATTTCATAGTATAAACTGGTCTGGAAAAGATCAAAGCCACTGAGGCAGCCAACTGCAAAGCACTTCATGTCGCAGGCATTCAAACGCAGACATGTCTCGATTAAATAGAGGCCTTACAGAAGGACCTTATTACCCATGTACTGTCTGAAACAGATTACAATTTAGGCTTCTCTAAGTCTGAAGAGTTCCAAGTAAATCATACCATAATAGTATACTAGATACTTTGGACCAGTTACCAACTGACTCATGGCATTCCACCACCAGTGGTTACCAACTAGATTGAAATGGTAAGTTTACACAAGCTGTGTTTTGACAGACCTATGACGTAAATCTGATTATCCATCTCATCGACAACAATATAGAAGCCTCCGCAGTAACACTATCATTCCCTATCACCACCTCCAACCGTGGTAAGCACTAGCTGTTCAAGTCACAGAGATGGCAAACATGACATGGATCAATCCCTGATAATGTTGAAATTTGCCAGCATCCACCTTAACAATCAACTTAGTCCATATGTTACCTATGCACACCACTAATGCTCAACACCATTTTATCATCCTAAGGCCCTACCTTTACAGTTACCGAAATAGCTTCCTCTCCTGGGCCCAGATTCACTAGACCTTAACTATGCTTAACTTTCTTCAAGTCTAAAGTTGTTATTCCTCAAAGTTATTGGACATTTTCTTGCTCTTTCTCCTTAAGAAGAAATTTGGTTCTTAATTCCAAGTTAGCTAAACCCTTGTCTTAAACACTTGTCAGTGTGAGAAAAAGCTCATGAAAGCGGTTTAATTCACACAAACTTCATCTGAAAGTTTCAGTATTGATCATTTTAAACCCAATAACATGTTTTAGAACAGTAATCGCAGTAAGAAATATGCTAACATGATTGCCATTGTAAAAAGTTGCCAAGAAATGAAGATTTGTAAGAAGATAGAGGAATTGCACTTAAAATATCTTGTGAACATATTTTTCGTAAGAAGTGTTTAGTGAATCTGGGCCCTGGCATTGAAAGAAAGGAGATGGGCCATTGCGATTTATACTTGCTCAACATCTAACACCAACATGTGTGTAAGAATAAGTGCACTGACAAACTACCCAGCTGAGTGGATGTGTAATGCAGAGTTGAGCAAAGTAGCTGGTTGGAGCAGATGAGCGGGCTGTTTGAGTGACGTGTGTCTGTTATCTGCGTATCCAGAGCCATCCGTTGAGCAGGCAGGCAGAAAGGAGCAGAGAGAAGAGCACCAGTTCAGTCTGTCTGCGTTCAGCGTTCTGCTTCTCCAGACCCGCCAGACGACGACTCATCTTCACCACCTGGACACGAGAAAGGCGCTGATCTGTTATACTGTAAGTGACTGATTTATTTTTGTTTATACACAACCTTTGTCGTAGTGTAAAGATGGCCTCAGTAGAAAGGACATCTTACAGAAATGCAACATACAAGTATCCATAACATTAGTAACTCAATGGACAGAAGAAAATATTGAAGTTATGGCTCCATCTACTGGTTGAACACAGGCTACACTGTCATAATGGCATTGATGGAACAAAAGCATAAGGCAGCACGAACAGTAAACAGGCTTATCGCGAGAGATTCAGGCCTAAATTAAGCCTAAAGATGCTGATGTCACTCACCAAGTCCTCTAACGTCTTACCAGCACCATAAGATACTGTCATGAAGTAATATAGGCCTATATAAACATTTAATGTAATTTCCAGCCTACTACATTTTATGACTGGATACATTGCCAGAATATTTTTTATAAGACAAAATACAGGGTAGCCTGCCACTGACAGGTCTGAGTTTGTTGTGTGAATGAATAAATTAATTTCTGCCTGTTTTTATTTTTACAGTGCAGCAATGTATTAATTTAGCCTTTGTGATTACATTACACCAGAGCTACATGTCACTTTCGCCATTCAAACTTCCCCGCCAGTTCATTGCCAACACTGACCTATTTTATTGAAATTCAGCAAGCAAGAGGATTGATCGATGTTTTAAATTGCTCAAAAGTTTCAAACTACACTGAACAGAAATGTAAACACAACATGTAAAGTGTTGGTCCCATGTTTCATGAGCTGAAAAAGATCCCAGAAATGTTCCATACTCAAAAAAAGCTTAATCTCAGAATTTGTGCAAATGTGTACATCCCTGTTAGTGAGCATTTCTCATTTGCCAAGATAATCCATCCACCTGACAGGTGTGGCATATCAATAAACTGATTAAACGGCATGATCATTACACAGGTGCACCTTGTGCTGGGAACAAAAGGCCACAAATGCTCAGTTTTGTCAAAGAACACAATGCCACAGATGGCTCAAGTTGAGGGAGTGTGCAATTGGCATGCTGACTGCAGGAATGTCCACCAGAGCTTTTGCCAGATAATTAAAATGGCCATTTCTCTATCATAAGCTGCCTCTGTTATTTTAGAGAATTTGCAAGTATGTCCTACCAGCCTCACAACCGCAGGCCACATGTATGGCATCTTGAGGACAAGCGGTCTGCTGACGTCTACATTATGAAAAGATGGACCCATGTCGGCAGTGGGTTTATGGTACTGGCAGGCACAAGTTACGGTCAATTTACAATTGCATTTTATCGATGGCAATTTCAATGCACATAGATACCGTGACAAGATCCTGAGGCTCATTGTCGTGCCGTTAAATCTCCCGCTATCACCGCATGATAATGCACGGCCCCATGTCGCAAGGATCTGCACACACTTCTTGGAAGCTTAAAATGTCCCAGTTCTTCCATGGCCTGTATACTCAGACATGTCACCCATTGAGCATGTTTGGCATGCTCTGGATCGATGTGTACAATCGCATGTTCCAGTTCCCGCCAAAATCCAGCAACTTCGCACAACCATTGGAGAGGACTGGGACAACATTCCACAATCAACAGTATGATCAACTCTATGCAAAGGAGATGTGTCATGCTGCATGAGGCAAATGGTCACACCAGATACTGACTGGTTTTCTGATTCTCCCCACTACCTTTTTTTTAAGGTATCTTTGACCAACAGATGCATAACTGTATTCCCAGTCATATGAAAGCCATAGATCAGAGACTAATTATTTTATTTCAATTGACTCATTTCCTTATGAACTGTAAATCAAACAGTACCAGTAAAAAGTTTGGACTCATGCAAGGGTTTTTCTTTATTTTTACTATTTTCTACATTGTAGAATAATAGTGAAGACAAACTATGCAATAACGTAATAACCCCCCAAAAAAGTGTTGATCAAAATATATTTTATATTTGAGATTCTTGAAATAGCGACCCTTTGCCTTGATGACAGCTTTGCACACTTGGCATTCTCTCAACCAGCTTCACCTGGAATGCTTTTCCAACAGCCTTGAAGGAGTTCCCACATGCTGAGCACTTGGCTGCTTTTCCTTCACTCTGCGGTCCTACTCATCCCAAACCATCTCAATTGGGTTGAGGTCGGGTGACTGGAGGCCAGGTCATCTGATGCAGTAGTCCATCACTCACTCTTGGTCAAACAGCTGTTGGAAAAACAAATGATAGTCCCACTAAGTGCAAACCAGATGGGATGGCGTATCGCTGCAGAATGCTGTGGTAGCCATGCTGGTTAAGTGTGCCTTGAATTATAAATAAGTCAGTGTCACCAGCAAAGCACCATCACACCTCCTGCTTAACGGTGGGAACCACACGAGATCATCCGTTCACCTACTCTGCGTCTCACAAAGACACGGCGGTTAGAACCAAAAATGTCACATTTGTACTCATCAGACCAAAAGGACAGATTTCCACCGGTCTAATGTCCATTGCTCGTGTTCTTGGCCCAAGCAAGTCCTTTAGTAGTGGTTTCTTTGCAGCAATTTGACCATGAAGGCCTGATTCACGCAGTCTCCTCTGAACAGTTGATGTTCATGTGTCTGCTACTTGAACTCTGAAGCATTTATTTGTGCTGCAATTTGAGGCTGAATATATTTAGATTTGTTTAACACTTTTTTTGCTTATACATGATTCCATAGAATTGATGTCTTAACTATTATTCTACAAAGTAGAAAATAGTAAAAATGAGTAGGTGTCCAAACTTAACTGATATAGATATATAAAAATCAAAACGTCCTCACTGTTAACTGCATTTATTTTCAGCAAACTTAACATGTGTAAATACCTGCATAACATAACAAGATTCAACAACTGAGACAAACTGAACAAATTCCACAGACATGGTGTAATGTGTCCCTGAACAAAGGAGGAGTCAAATCAAAAGTCAGTATCTCGTGTGGCCACCAGCTGCATTAAGTACTGTAGTGCATCTCCTCCTCATGGACTGCACCAGATTTGCCAGTTCTTGCTGTGAGATGTTACCCCACTCTTCCAGCAAGTTCCTGGACATTTCTGGGGGGAATGGCCCTAGCCCTCACCCTCCGATCCAACAGGTCCCAGACGTGCTCAATGGGATTGAGATCCGGGTTCTTCGCTAGCCCTGGCAGAACTGACATTCCTGTCTTGCAGGAAATCACGCACAGAACGAGCAGTATGGCTGGTGGTATTGTCATGCTGGAGGGTCATGTCAGGATGAGCCTGCAGGAAGGGTACCACATGAGGGAGGAGGATGTCTTCCCTGTAATGCACAGCGTTGAGATTGCCTGCAATGACAACAAGCTCAGTCCAATGATGCTGTCACACACCGCCCTAGACCATGACGGACCCTCCACCTCCAAATCGGTCCTGCTCCAGAGTACAGGCCTCGGTGTAACGCTCATTCCTTCGATTAAATATGAATCCGACCATCACCCCCGGTGAGACAAAACTGCAACTCGTCAATGAAGAGCACTTTTTGACAGTCCTGTCTGCTCCAGCGACGGTGGGTTTGTGCCCATAGGCGATGTTGTTGCTGGTGATATCTGGTGAGGACCTGCCTTACAACAGGCCTACAACCCTCAGTCCAGCCTATTGCAGACAGTCTGAGCACTGATGGAGGGATTGTGCGTTCCTGGTGTAACTCGGGCAGTTGTTGCCGCCATCCTGTACCTGTCCCGCAGGTGCGATGTTCGGATGTACCGATTCTGTGCAGGTGTTGTTACACGTGGTCTACCACTGCGAGGACGATGAGCTGTCCTTCCCGTCTCCCTGTAGCGCGGTCTTAGGCGTCTCACAGTACGGACATTTCAATTTATTGCCCTGGCCACATCTGCAGTCCTCATGCCTCCTTGCAGCATGCCTAAGGCACGTTCATGCAGATGAGCAAGGGACCCTGGGCATCTTTCTTTTGGTGTTTTTCAGAGTCAGTAGAAAGGCGTCTTTAGTGTCCTAAGTTTTCATAACTGTGACCTTAATTGCCTACTGTCTATAAGCTGTTAGTGTCTTAACGACTGTTCCACAGGTGCATGTTCAATAATTGTTTATAGTTTATTGATCAAGCATGGGAAACAGTGTTTAAACCCTTTACAATGAAGATCTGTGAAGTTACTTGGATTTTTACTAATTATCTTTGAAAGACGGGGTCCTGAAAAAGGGACGTTTATTCTTTTGCTGAGTTTATATGCTACTCGTTTAAGAGAGAGGGGGAAGAGATAGTTAAGTTGCCTGTCGAGATGCGTGAAAGACAAAAAGACAGTGAAATATCCACCAGAGTATAGGCTACTCTTAGATAAAATTCTTAATCAAAAATTTAAGCCCAGTGTCAAAACCACCTATGGACAGGCTATGGACAGGTTGAGTCCATGTGTTCTATTTTCAAATGGTTGTCAATTTAATCTTCATATAGCCTAGGCCTATATCACAGCTGTTTCTATGGCTTCCCCTTAACTTTACATTATATTGATTTCGCATTATCCTCACATTCCCACAATGGAATGTGAAAGTAGCTCATTATTGTCTCTTTTCACCCGCGATAGGGGTAATTAGCCTGCTTACCTGTCTCCTAAGTACGATGAACTCCACAGCTGCACTTCCCTCATCTGGGGTCATCCAAGAGTCCCGCATGGCACTGCCAACCACACAAATATGGATAAAGGTAAATGGTGCATGTGCACACACACCCACACTTCAATGCTTTAGGCTTCAGAAATGTGTTTTTGGTACCACAAAACAAGCCCAATAATAGGACATTTTAATGGTTTGCCAGAACTTGTCACCTTTTCCTGGCTGGTTCGACATACACAGGGAGCTCCTCAACCACAGCGGTAGTTGGGTGTTCAGGATAGCTGAACCTTTAAACCAGGGAGAGAGACCACAGTCTGCAAAGGGGCTTTTAACACAAGGCAGATCGAAGAACAACAGGGAAGGATCCAGCATGAGGAAAAACAACCAGAAGTGTGCAACAAAAGACAGCACAAAGCAAGATGAAGTTGTCACATGGATACTGATCTAAGATCAGTTTTCCATTGTTGCCTGTAAAGGCTAAGGTTAGGATTAGGGTACAATGGGCTGATCCAAGATGTGTGCCTACTGGCAACTTCTACCCGAAGCAAGAGCAAAGCAGGGAGAAGCAGCAAGCAGAGTTTAGAGTGCAGAGGGACGGGACAGTTCATCACTAAGGACTTAACATGGTCCACACACACCCGCATATTAATGAAGTGGGCACAACAGCGTCTCTTCACCCTCAGGTGGCTGATAAGAATAGGCATGGGCCCTTGGATTCTCAACAAGTGCTACAGCTGGACCCTCGAGAGCACCTTGACTGGCTGCATCACCGCTTGCTATGGCAAATGCACCACCCTCGACCACAAAGCGCTACAGAGGGTGGTGCGGACGGCCCTGTACATCACTGGGGCAGAGCTCCCTGCCTTCCAGGACCTCTAATATCAGGCAGTGTAAGAAGAAGGTCCGAAAAATTGTCAGACTCCAGCCACCCTAGTCACTCTTTTTATTGTCTCATGATTCCTAGTCACTTTACCCTGTCTTTATGTACCTCAAATACCTTATTTTGTTATTTTTTACTCTGCATCGTTGGGAAGGGCTCATAAGCAAGCATTTCATGGTATACTTGGGGCGGCGGGTAGCCTAGTGGTTAGAGCGTGGGCCAGTAACTGAAAGGTTGCTAGATTGAATCCCCAAGCTGACAAGGTAAACATCTGTCATTCTGCCCCTGAACATGTTAACCCACTAGGCCGTCATTCTAAATAATAATTTGTTCTTAATTGACTTGCCTAGTTAAATAAAGGTCAAATAAAAATAGTATGATTTCAACCTAAGTTGTGAGTAAAGGAAGTGATCCTGTAGTCAAGAATGAATCCTTTGCAAAGAAAGTGAGAACTAGTAGTGTAAGAACATAAATGCAAGCCCAAGCAAGCAAGAAATGGAAGGAGGTTAGGTGCCATTTGTTAAGATTTCGGTTTGGGTAGGCAGGGGTCACTCAGGTCGGAGAAGGTAGGATTAGCCGCTATCCCCTAACCTGTATTTCTGAGTGACAGTCTGCAGAAGGCACTGTGAGGCCTGCTGGCCCAGTTCCTTGGCAGCCTGCAGCATGGTCTGTGGGGACAGGAGGCTGGGTAGGGTGGCAGGAAGCCCCAGGGGCATGGGCAGGGTGTCTGCAGCAGCTGCAGTAGAGGAGCGCTGAGGGGGGCATCCTGCCCCGCCGCAACTACAACAGGCACGAGTGAGGGGTGGGTTGGGTCACCACAAAAGACAGGACAGACAGAAGGGAACAACACTTACCAAGCATAGTGACAACGCCACAACTTCATGTTGCCTCGAGTATAACCTACATGTAAGGAGAGGCTAGAGATCAGAGAAACCAATGTGTCTCCCTCTGCTGGAAACACAGGTGAAGAATGGGAGGACAACGCTGCATGGGGCCTGAGGCAGCGCAGTCAGTAGAATGTAGTGTCCCAAGCCAACAATGCAACTTTCCCTTTGTCTTTCTGAAATGTTCCGTTGAAAGAATTTTGAAGTCTGGTTACATATGGCCGAGTTGTCTCGTCCACAAGGTGATGAAAACCAACAAAAATTGTTGGTGTTCTGAAAACATTCAACACCATGTGTTTTGGGAGCTTTTTGTAATGTGTTTTTGAGCTTTTTGTAATGTGTTTTTGAGCTTTTTTTCTCCACTTCTGAGGAAGTGTTGTACATGTAACCCCTTCACTGGGCAGAGGAGCACGCAGAGAGGTAGGTAGCCTAGCGGTTAAGAGTGTTGGGCCAGTAACCGGAGGGCGGCTGGTTCGAATCCCCGAGCCAACGAGGTGAAAAATCTGTCGATGTGCCCTTGAGCAAGGCACTTAACCCTAAATGCTCCTGTAAGTCAGTCTGGACAAGAGCTTCTACTAAATGACAAATGTAAATGTAGTAAGCCATTCAGTCTGGTCCAAGGAAAAAGATGGATCTCTATGGTGACATTTAAAAGGAGTTAAGAAGTGTTTAATCCAATGTGTCTTGTACTTACGAGATAGGGGTGTGTGGTGTCTGTTTGCAGGTGGGGGTGCCAGGGTTGCTCCTGCCAAAAGCCTGGTCACTGTAGGACCTACGCAGTGGACTCTGTCACAGAAGAGAGAAAGAGTAACATGAGTTCGATAAGGAAGAGATGGGTAACTGGTGGCCCCCTTTGGTAGGCCTGCGGATCAATTTCCAAATCCAGGGATGCAAACTTGTGAGTGCCCAAAAAGGTGACACTTTTTTTGCACTGAAACATGCAAAGTACACCTGGCATACCTCTTTTTATCCACTGTATTGAAAAAGAGGGAGGGTGTATAGTGTTCCTTCCAACTCTATAGTGGCTTCCAGCTTAAGCCAGGCCCAGCTCCAGCTACACTTGATCACTGAATTCACTTGTTTAACAAGCAACGCCTCAGTTTTACCTAATTCTCTAATTCTGAAAATTAACCACATACTGTAGAGGGAATTCGTAGGCGATTGAATAAACCCCCACTTCCTTCCATTCTGCTAGCAAACGTGCAATCTTTGGACAATAAAATAGACCTACATGGAAGATTAAACTACTAACGGGACATTCAAAACTGTAATATCTTATGCTTCATGGACGTGACTGAATGACGACACTATCAACATACAGCTGGAGGGTTATACGCTGCACCGGCAGGATAGAACAGCGGCGTCTGGTAAGACAAGGGGCAGCGGACTATGTATTTTTGTCAATAACAGCTGGTGCACGATATCGAAGGAAGTCTCGAGCCTGAGGTAGAGTATCTCATGATAAACTGTAGACCACACTACCTGCCTTAAGAGTTTCTGTATTTTTCGTAGCTGTTTACATACCACCACAGTCAGAGGCTGGCACTAAGACCTGCCTACTCTGTTAACCATGCATAGTCACTTTAATAACTCTACCTACATGTACATATTACCTCAACTAACCGGTGCCCCCACACATTGACTCTGTACCGGTACCCTCTGTATATAGTCTCGATATTGTTATTTTACTGCTGCTCTTTAATTACTTATTCTTATCTTTTTTTTTTTACTGCTTTGTCGGTTAGGGGCTCGTAAGTAAGCGTTTCACTGTAAGGTTGCTGTTGTATTCGGCGCATGTGACTAATAGAATTTGATTTAAACAGTTTGTTAACATTTCACACAGATTGCCAGGGTCCAGTAAGCAACTAACGCGTTATAACTTGAGGAACGACAAGGAGTCGTATACCAGTTAATACTATAGCGAATGGTTCGGTTATTAACGTTAGCTGTCTGTTATTAGCCAGCTAATTTTCACTCCATAAATTCAATCATACTTGATCAGTTAAGTTGGCTAATGTTGCTCAACATTTCTCTGGCTAGCTAACGGAGAATTCTATCCAGCTACTGTAGCAAGATACTTAACAATACTTGTTCCACCACCTTTTCTCCCTCACCTCAAACTTTCCAAATTCCAGTTGCACGATTCTACACGAATAACGTAGGTCACCAATTTTGGATTCAAAACTGCGAATTTCCCCGAAAAGGTGACTAGTTTGCATCCCTGAAAATCTATTTTGGGGGAGGGGGACTTCGTCAGGTAAAAGAACAGAACACACAAGGTGCAATTTAGAAATGTGGTTGTGCATCAGCAGTTTCTCTTATGTCAGTCACTCAATTAGCCCATGTCAGCAAAATGTTTTAGATTGTAAGTTAGTCTTGAGGCCAACTAAACTTGTAGTAATCATGGTCGAAATACCAACCGGGGGCCCCCCTGGATTGTGTTAGTCATTCTCAGGCAAACATTTCTCTCCACCCTATGGCAGAATGTGTACAATTGCATGAAATTAACTAAAACTTTGAATTTTGCTTAGGCACACCAAATGGCTAGTGCCGGATGACTTAATGTTTAGGTATGGGTATGCAGAACAGCGAGCCACTGCGGCCCCCCCGCGTTGAGTCCAGATCTTTTTGGTGGCCCCCACCCCCATCAAAGTTGGCCATCCCTGAGTTCAATGGTGAGGGTAGGGCCAGATGGAAGCTGCTGGGAATGTTTCAATCCAGGTGGTACCTGCATATTGAATCATTTGCTAACTCCATCTCCTCAAATGCTCTCCCTAAGCACGACTCTGAACACTTTAAAGAATGACACTCAGAGCAATGGCATGACACTATACTTATCCAATTATTGTCAGACAACTCATTCCCAAAGAAAAGGTCCAGTCTCAACACTCACATACCTGCACTGGTTCCCTCATGTAGGGGTCTCTTTCTCTGTTCCAGGCACTGTGCTGCTGTGCCTCCCATGCAGGCCCCAGGGGGAGGGCTGCGCCTTGCTTGGATGACGTGAACAGTGGATGGGGGCTCATGTCCGGGGCATCTATTAGTAAGTCAAAAAGATATAAGAACACTGAGATAAGATAGGGACTCACACACAGATCCCCCTCAGGAGACAAAAGATTTGTCATGGGTCCTCAGAGCCTCAAAGTCATACAGCTGCACCATCAAGAGCATCCTGACTGGTTGCATCAATGTCTGGTATGGCAACTACTCAGCCTCCGACCACAAGACAGAGGGTAGTGCGTACGGCCCAGTACATCACTGGGGCCAAGCTTCCTGCCATCCAGGACCTCTATACCAGGTGGTGTCAGAGGAAGGCCCTAAAAATTGTAAAAGACTCCAGCCACCCTAGTCATAGACGGCTCTCTCTGCTACCGCACGGCAAGCGGTACCGGAGCTCCAAGTCTAGGTCCAAAAGGCATCTTAACAAGCCATAAGACTCCTGAACAGCTATTCAAATGGCTACCCAGACAATTTGCATTGCATAGCCCCCCCCCCCCCCACACTGCTGCTACTCTGTTTATTATCTATGCATAGTCACTAACTAACTACATATTACCTCAACCAACCGGTGCCCCCACACATTGACTCTGTACCAGTACCTCCTGTATATAGCCTCGCTACTGTTATTTTAATTACTTGTTACTTTTATATCTATTTTTTACTTAACACTTTCTTAAAACGACATTGTTGGTTAAGGGCTTGTAAGTAAGCATTTCACTTTAAGGTCTACACCTGCTGTATTTGGCGCATGTGACAAATACAATTAGATTTTGATTTGAACATAAGCCATATAAATGCCTCCTGTTTTGTCTTTATCAATAGGCCTACCCCCAGACCAACCATGTCCCCACCTGTGAGAGACAGCCTGTCTGGGATGTGCATGCTGTAAGAAGCGGGACAGTCAGCACACTCCTGCCTCTCCTCTTCCCATCTCTGTCCCATGCCTGGCCCCACTCTCAGCCGGTCGGGGACACGCATCTTCTGGTTGATGGCCTCAGAGAAGATGGGGTCACGGCCGCCACGCACCTGGGAAACGTCACCCCGAAACTCCGAAGAAGCCATGGTAGCACTGGCAGATGCTGTTTTAAGATCAAAATGTGTTACAACTTCTGAAGTCACAGTGCATCTTTGACAAGCCTATACTACCCCTGTAAGACTATACTTGGATGTAGTTAGCTGAATAGGCAACAGGATTAGTCAAATGTTAGTAGGTTCATTTTCATGCAGTGTCTATTAGCTGGAACTATCCTGTGTTATACTTTGGGTGCTTAAATCCAGTCCGCCCACAATGGTCGCCGCCCAACTCCATCGTAAATCTTTGAGTTTAATTGGCTAGGGGCCTGTCAAATCATTGCAGATGGCAGGCAACTCAATTCAATTAATGTGAGAACTGCGTACCTAGGTAGCTTGTCTGATTAATCAGGCTGTATACACAATGAATTGGTATATACAGCCTTGAAGTAATGCCTGCAAATCATGTACATTTTCCTTACAAGACAGAATGTTTAATTAAATTACATTTAAACTTACTATACTGGTTGTCTGTGCAGTTTGTCTTCAACTGCTCTATGGAACCAAGAATGCCATAAATTGTTCTGAATCAGGGTAGAGTACAGAGAACAATCCACACTTTTGGGAATTGCAGATTTTTGTGTAGATATAAATCAGAATATTTGTTTTTGAAATTCACACACAAAAAAAGTGTTGATTGTTCTCCACCCTCCCGATTTAGATAATAGCCTACCATTTGCGTTGTCATGGCACGCTTGGTTCAATAGTTAGGCATATTGACAAGATTAAAAACTGAACATCCAGTATAAAACTAATTTTACCTCGGTGCTTAACATAACCATATAACGTTACCTAACTACTCTCTAAAAAGTCGGGTAAACAATACATTCCTATGGATAGTTTGTCCCGATAGAGTACCGGTAAGTTCAAATGTAATTGCATTCAACATTCTGGCTTGTAAGGAACATTTACACGATTTTGCAGGCGTTAGTTTCAGGCTGTGCATACCAATGAATTGTGTATTAACGTTACAACCTGATTAATCAGACTAAAGTTAGGTGGCTAGGTATGAAACACTACTGGATAGCTATGGCTGAAGACAATTGTAGTAGTTAGTTAAAATAGCTGTGAGAATAGCTCATGACAAGCTAAATAGCTAGCTATGGCAACACAATATGGTTATGGTAAGCCAGTGTTAGCATATTGGTGGCCAGTTAGCTAGCAATCACAGCTACCAAGCCTGAAAAAGAGCTGGCAAGTAGTGCTAGCTAGCTACTTGTTGCACTCAGACACCAAGGGCTAGCGCGTTAGCTGGCTAACGTTATTCAACGTTTTTTTCGTCATCATACTTTAATCATTGACCTATTGTTATCACACTTTCTACAGTAAAATAAATGCAAGATATATGTAGCTAGAAAGATGACAGACCCGAGGAGTAACGTGCAGGGCAGAGATCTTTGGGCAGCTAAATTAGCGAGTAGCTTTGCTAGCTAGCTTGTCAGTTAGAATGCAAGCGACCTAGCTATAAGCTAAAGTTAGCTGGAGTAAAGCTGATAGCCAAATAAGTTGGTCAACTATCACGAAGTTGTCAGCAGCAATTTGACATTATCTTTAACAACACCGTGGCTAGACAGTTTATCAACAAAAACTATAGCTATTTAGATAAAAGCTTAGGGAACTAGCAAGCTATGTAGCTAAACTTTATAAAGTTGACATTAGCTAGCTCGCTACCCTACTAACGTCCTTCTTTGGTATCATTGCGTTTACACATTTTTCGTGCATGCCGCCACCTACTGTGCGGGAGTGTGTGGTCATAACTCTTTTTTTATTTTATTTTTATTTAACCTTTATTTAACTAGGCAAGTCAGTTAAGAACAAATTCTTATTTACAATGATGGCCTAGGAGCAGAGGGTTAACTGCCTTGTTCAAGGGCAGAACGACAGATTTTTACCTTGTCAGTTCATTGTCAGCTTTACATTTTGTGTAATAAAAAACAACAAATTTCACCACCAACCCAACATATTTGATACAAAAAAAAACGAATTGCACCACCAACCAACCCAACACATATATACCACTATTTCATACAAGAAAACACCACCTCATTTCACTACTTTGGCCATAACTGATCCGATGGCCTGGGAGGACGGGGCTTTTTAATTCAACACCTTGACCCAAGTACTTCTTTGCAGTTGCCACCACAACATCTATTCTCTGTGATTTAAGTTCCATTTCTGTAGTACATTTGATAACCATGGCAACAAATGTTAAGAAGCCAACCTTACTGAAGCACATATTTGTATCACTGTATTGGCCTAGGCCTACTACATTTTACATACAAATGTCATTTTAGTAATTTAGCAGACGATCTTATCCAGAACAACTTACAAGAGCAATCAGGGCTGGCGCTCCCTTGGGTTCGTGCCATGGGGGAGATCTTCGTGGGCTATACTCAGTCTTGTCTCAGGGTAGTAAGTTGGTGGTTTGCGGATATCCCTCTAGTGGTGTGGGGGCTGTGCTTTGGCAAAGTGAGTGGGGTTATATCCCGCCTAGTTGGCCCTGTCCGGGGGTATCGTCGGACGGGGCCACAGTGTATCCCGACCCCTTCTGTCTCAGCCTCCAGTATCTATGCTGCAGTATTGTGTCGGGGGGCTAGGGTCAGTCTGTTATATCTGGTGTAATTATCCTGTCTTATCCGGTGTCCTGTGGGAATTTATGTATGCTCCCTCTAATTCTCTCTCTCTCCCTCTTCCTCCTGGAGGACCTGAGCCATAGGACCATGCCTCAGGACTACCTGGCCTGATGACTCCTTGATGTCCCCAGTCCACCTGGTTGTGCTGCTGCTCCAGTTTCAACTGTTCTGCCTACGGCTATAGAACCCTGACCTGTTCACCAGACGTGCTACCTTGTCCCGGACCTGCTGTTTCGACTCTCTCTCTCTACCGCACCTGCTGTCTCGAACTCTGAATGCTTGACTATGAAAAGCCAACTGACATTTAGGTGCTGACCTGTTGCACCCTCTACAACCACTGTGATTATTATTATTTGACCCTGCTGGTCATCTATGAACGTTTTAACATCATGGCCATGTACTGTTATAATCTCCACCCGGCACAGCCAGAAGAGGACTGGCCACCCCTCAGAGACTGGGTCCTCTCTAGGTTTCTTCCTAGGTCCCTGCCTTTCTAGGGAGTTTTTCTTAGCCATCGTGCTTCTGCATTGCTTGCTGTTTGGGGTTTTACGCTGGGTTTCTGTCTAGCACTTTGTGAAATCAGCTGATGTAAAAAGGGCTTTATAAATACATTTGATTTGATTTAGGGTTAAGTGCTTTGCTCAAGGGCACATTGGCAGATTGTTTACCTAGTCGGCTCAGGGATTCGAACCAGCAACATTTTGGTTACTGGCCCAACGCTCTTAACCGCTAGACAGCTAGGATACTACTCACCTTTGACCCATCCTCCTCTACTCTCTTCACTGCCTCAGCATACGACACCTTCTGTTCTACTCTGACCTCAACCTATCTCTCCCGCACCAGGCATTTCTGATCCCCAGCAACATGGGTACCCCCACAATTGATACACACAGTTTTTTCCACCAATACTATACATTCCTTTGTCCCATGCCCTACTGCACACTTCTCACATCTCGGGAATCTCCCTCCTACACACTGCTGCAACATAACCATAAGCTTCGCATCTATAACACCTTTGTGGGTTTGGCACAAAAACTCTCACGGGATAACTGACATATCCTAACATGACTTTGCCAGGTAAAGACTCTGCTTCAAAACTCAAAAGGACAGTGTCTTCTCAGTTTCACCAAGAACGCCACCAGGTCTGCATCGCAACAAACAGCGAGCATCACAGACACAGGGAATCTTCCATTTCAGTTGCTCCACTTCAACACTTAACGCCACCAAAGTAATCACTCCTTTCAAACGCTCAAAGGCGCCCTGCTCTGGAGAGCAAAGCAAGTCACAGGTCTTGTCCTGAGGCATGTGATGTTAAGCACCCGCTCCCTCTGGGCAGAAGAAACACAGAAAATCAAGTCCACTTCGAGCCACCTTCACCGATTTAACAGTGTCCAATTTCTTTTCTACCCAGCCTGAGACTACATATTGGTCAGCCAAATGTCACTCCCACTGGGCCAGAATCATCCTTTGCATGACCATCTGGTCGAGGCTCGGTCTTCACCACATCTGCCACCGCAGGTAATTCATCCTCAATCTCATCAGGTTATATTTCTAAGCCATCAGAGACAGCACAGTGGGGTTTGTAGTACTTGGCCCAAATCTACCTCAACACACATCTTCCCTCTGCAGTTTTTCTTTTTCCTCACTGTCTATAACCACATCTATCTGTTCATCACGCTCATGCCACACTTTCATCCGCCCTATTGTTTGCAGAACATGCACAGATGGCCTTTCAACAATACCCAAATTCTGTTCCTTAGCCCAATTTAGTAGTCTGGCTATCTCTTGCCTCTCTATGCTCACAAAACGTTCCACAGTCATCAGCCAAGTCTCCTCTTTGTCATCCCCAGAACCCTCACTGGGAGTCGCCACGTTCCCAGCTAAAAATCACTGATGACGTTTCAAAATGGTCATCTCTAGTTACCACATGCAGTTACGTCATATGTGTTTTGCCACTTCTATACCAGGGGTCCTAACCTTCTCTGCTGCGAAGTGCTGCAAAAATGTTGACAACAGACCAGAGACCGCCCCCTTTCACTGTGGTCACCCAACCATCTGTGAATGGTGGGTCAGGGAAATTGCCATGTCATATCCATTCAACAAGCTCAAACATTATGGATAATATAAGAATCTTTGTCGATATCAAATATACTTTCTGTGAACAGTGAATGGTCTTCAAAAATCCAGTGAGATTGTAAACTTGTCCTGCCAGTGCAAACTATTTGAAATGGCAATTTTTTAAATGTCCAGAGAAAAAATACTTGATGCACAGTTTATGGGACTTGGTCTTCAATAATCAAATTGTGAACTATTTGAAATGTACATTTTATTCAGCAGCAATCCATCTGGGCAAATAATTATATTTTGATTGCATAAAAAGATAAATATCAGTTTTTAATGGTAAAGAATGAAAATAATAAAACCAGAAATAACAAGTGATTAACAAATAATAACACCGTTTTTTTTTGTCTTTAATACATCAGGAAATATTAACTTTTTTTATAAGTAGTAAAGTGTAAAGGTATTTCTTCAAGAAAATGTGTGCACTGGCTTCAGCTATAGTATGTAGTTTAGTATGAGGAATAGTACTATTCAGCAGGCCCACTAATTATTACCATGTTGTTACTTCTTTATTTCCTGCTGTAAGGTCAGGTGCTACCAACCTTTCTTTCCAGGACGTTACAGGCGTTATTAATCTAAATTGAATGCAGCTATGGAACTCCACATTTAGTTCCAAGACTGAAGTTGGAATTCTGTTGGAAACGAGGCACATCATTCAATTTTGGAGGCGGTGTCTCTGAGCAGACTCCTCGCATTGTGGCTCCAGATACAGACGGCGAAATGTAGACATCTCGATATCAAGTTTATGTCTTTCAGGATATTTAGTCAACACGTATTTCAGTCATTTAACGTGGCCAAGTATGAAGACTTGCGTTGTCGGCAAGATGAACATTTTACCTGAGACAACTTTGTGGACATTCGTGTTGCAGCTTTCTTGTGTGCTGCTCACGTTGAAGGCAACCGTTACCGTTGGCTCACCTGTGCTGCTAAATGTCCCGCCACCACCTGAGACTAGTGCTGAGGTAGGTTATGCAAATTACCTGGAAAATCATGAATTATGGCAAGGACTGGCTTTCACATTTCAGTGTAATAAATGATGCTCAATTGTTTGAAGAAGGCAACGGGTAACGTTATTGTACTGCCATTTACTTTCCTGTCATTACAGTTTCACCGAATACTTTCCCCACTTCTTCCTCATGTCTTACTCTTATTCAAAATTCTATCATTTCTATTCCTGAGTTTTTTTTATTGGATGCACATTACTGTATGTGATAACTAGGCTATGTATGAGGCATGTATGAGGCATGTTTTCCTAACTCTCGCAGTTACTATGATTTCCTCACTGCTTGGATAACTCTCAGCAAGGCTTTACCATGTTTTGTTGTAAGCAGAGCTCAGGGTTAGTTGACCCAGTCAGAGTATTATGGCTTTGCACACAACACCGAATTTGTTCCTGACCACAGCTTGCCTGGCTTTCCTGACCTTAACTCTTGGTAAATCTGCCCTTTGGATTCCTCCCCTGGCCTCCCCGCCAGTCCAACATTGTACCCTCTGTTGCTCTACACACCCTTAGTCCCAAACACATGACATGGGTAACATGGGATAAGAAAACGGAGGGGCAGTAACACCAGTATTGTGACCAGGGCTTTGGATGACTGTGCAGCCTGCTTAGCACAAACACATGTATATGTTCATTATGTTTCACCACAACATGGGTCTGTCTTTAGATGTGGTGCTGTTTAACATTTATTTATTTATTTTACCTTTATTTAACTAGGCAAGTCAGTAAAGAACAAATTCTTATTTTCAATGACAGACTAGGGACAGTGGGTTAACTGCCTTGTTCAGGAGCAGCATGATGTTTACACGGCAGGCAACCTACTACTGTATGGGTTTAAGGCATATAAATCCTTTGATGATGTTCGGGGACAGTACCTTCGCCTTAGGGAAATGCATGTCGTTCACCAGCCTGGCCTCCGAGCCATACGAAACATACTTTATGTATTTCTGAGCACCTCCAAGACGTATGATACCTACTAATGGTCTAGTTACTATAGACAGAATTGAAAGTAGGGAGGTTGGTCGGGGAGGATGGGTAGGCGTAATCCTCGACCATCTAGCAATCCAAAGGTTGCATGTTCGAGTCACATCAGGTCAACTGTAGAATTTTAGCTAACCCTTCACCTAACCATTATTCTAAACGTAAGACAATTCACCTAACCTGCTACGTAAATTCACCTAACCTTTGTTGTTTTAGTTCTCCTAACCACCAACATAAATTCTCCCCTTTGTTGTTATGACGCAACAAGCAACTTGCTCTCAGAGAAAGACGTAGAATACTATACGTAATACAATACATATGTTAAGTTACATCATCCAATTTGTATGCTATTGTATGACCAGATAAGACGTATGAGACTGTATGTCTTATAATGCGTATGATATTGTATGATTGCTATTCAATTCGTAAAGTAATGTAATATCATACTAAATGGAATGTCACAGATTTAGCTACAGAATAATACAAGTTCCCAAGAGACCATGTTGCATACACAGGAACACTCAAGTCAACAAACTGTTGCCAGGCATAGATTCCTTTAGATGAGGTTTACTTGTGGACTTATTGTCTCCAAATATTAAATACAGATATGCTTCTGGAATTGTAGAGTTTAGATTCATTTAGGAGTGTTAAATGTGTGATACTGGTCACTTCTCTTGTTCTGTGATACTTCCAACTCAATCCAATTGACTTATTCCCCTGTCCCCTCTTTTGTTTAGAGTTTATATTGTCCATCATTGCCTACTTCACTGTCGTTGTCATGCACTTCTGTTGAAATAAGTAATTGACATAGAACCCTGAACTATATTTGAGGTTGAAGGGGTCATGAGCTTTCTGTTCCATTTGACATATGGTTGTTCACCTTCCAGATAGTGAAAGTCAAGTGAAAGGCTCATTGTGTTGGTGTAAACTAGGAGGCAAGTGGCAACAGGAATTGTAGGCCTCCTGCTGGAGGAATGTTTTCTTCCACTAAGCATCCTTCCACCGAAGAAGCCTTCATCTTGTTTAAAGCACAAGAAGTGTCTAACTGGAAACAAAGGCTGTGAATTTCGTTTTTTTTATACCAACAAGTAGCTATTTTTCTGCTTCTAAAACTTTTAAGGGTCTGTATTTGTGGAAGCCTGGAAAATGTCAACCTTTGGTTCTCTTACTCATAGAGACGACAAGATTGAACGGCTCCGTTTTCATTCTTTACGTCTGCGTTGCGTCGTAAAATGTCGGTCCCAGTTTCATGGTTCTTTACTTCACACAACGGTCATTCCTTTATTGGGAATTGAGCTTTTGAACAACAAAGTAGGCTACATTGTGAGCTCTTTGTGGTTTAGCCTAATTGTAGCCTTATTCCTCAATTTTCCCAGTACAGTACAGCCCATTTTCCACTTTTTATAGTTTTTGGTCACACAAATAACAAAGAGTATAGTGAACAACAGAGAACTGACTCATTTGCCGGGCTGAATTTTAATTTTAGATCCATACCCGTCACTTGATCTCAAGTTAGGATTTCACCCTGGCACTCTGATCTACCAATGGTCCGTTGTATTTGTCTGTTGGAACGCTGTATCATCTAGCATGCTTTAGATCCAGCCTTATTCAAAACCCAAGACTACCCAGTCAATTCAACCCGTCTGGTTTTCTTTGCAATTAAAATGGTCTGTGGAGTTCCACTCTAATGCAGAGGCCCTCTCTCTAGTCTCTACCCAGCTGTGCTGGCTGTTTTCCATTAGGCAGCCATATAAGGGACCTGGGCCACGGAAGACCCAGGGGAGTGCCGCTTATCATCACCCAGCTGCAGAAGTGGGCCTGAGTGCCACATCCCACAATGCACTCTGCGCGCTCCCAGCTGCTCATGGGAACAGCACTGGCTGGTGGCCCTCAGGGCCTAATCAATCCAATCATAGAAAAGTATGATGGGGGAACAACCCACCACAAACATCTCTGGCAGCGGTGTGAAACTTCTCAATGGCATCTCTGGTGTTAGCATCTGCTATAATGATTCTAAGACCACTTAGCCCTAATTTGAGTCCTCTGCTGCATTCACTCAGTGCTTGATGTTTCAGGTTCTTTCATACCAGCCCAATGCTTTCCTCTCTCCCCTCCAGGCTGTCTTGACCATGGTATTCTAAATCATTCAAGTGTTGGAGTCTACAAATTACTAAATTACTTTGTAGGGGAGAGTGGGGAAAGTTGAGCTGTTTTTACATTCACCATCACTCCATCTAACATACATATTTTTCAGGATGTTGTGTATCCATGGAAATCCTCAAAAATCATCTAATCATTACAGTTTTGAAAACATAGCTTGTCCAAAAAAAGTGGTCTCTTGGCACAACTTACCCTGGTACACATTTCTATACTGAATGAAATATTACCGCTACCTTTTTAAAACTGTCTATCTTTATTTCCCAAACACAATTCAACATAATTACGTTTTAAGCATATTTTAACACACGCTTAACACCTAACGAACACTTTGTACTTTTTTGTCACACTTTTAACATATGCCAGGCCCTGTTACCTCATATCCTATGCTTGCTGATGATTTCCATTACGCCTGGGAAGAAAACACTTACATTGGCTCAACTTACCCCAAGGCAAACATTTTGACTATATTAGCCCACACAGCTACAAGGATGCACTTTCATGCTGGCTTTAGGACCTCATATTGAAGCTTATAGAGACCCCAACTAATGTATAGAACAATCTTAAAATGATCTACTTTGGTTAAGATACAAGCGTCATGGACCTAACTTCCTTCACAGGCTCTGTGAAATGACAACCTTTTCTTAAATATTTGGTCAGATGAATTTTATGTATGGTTTCCTAGAAAAAGGGTGGCTAAACTTAACCCTTTGGCTCAATTTACCCCAATCTCCCCTATTGATTTGTTCCCTTGCCTTGAACATAGTCTATGGTCCAGGAGAGAGTGTGATATACATTCTGAATTTGTATGTTCTGTTTTCCTGTATAGAATTTTCTGGAGAAGTATGGATACCTTGAGGAGGAGAATCACCAACACAATGATACTGAGGTCAACACAGCTCTCAGGTACAACAAGGCTGGTATCTTTTAACCTACCAGAAAGAGCACTTTACAGTAATAATGGGAAATTAGGGACATTTTTAATCGAGTGTGGTCAATGATTGATTACAATGTATTGGTTGTTACAGAATATGCCATGTACATTTTTCATTGACTTTGTGTACTCACTAATTTCTCAGAATATCAAATCTGAGGAAAAACTTTTCATTCTCTGTGAAAATGTCTTTGAGGTTGTGTTGACATAGCTTTATCAGAAGTGTGTCCCATTCTCCAGTTGTGCTTGAGTGAAAAAGCAAGCACACGTCTCTGTTTTCACAGTTGCACTGTGAGTTACTGAATATTTGGAGAAGAAAAGCCTAACTCATTTAAAAGATTTATCGAAATGTATTGCATGTTTATTTTCTATCACAAAGCAAAAGCTTGGTTTCACTAATGGAAGTAACAGTCTGCCACCAGAGCCTGGTATTTATCCAGGTGATATGACAGCTATTATTTATGCTGATATTTAAACTACACGCATTTGACACTAATGAAGAGCTAGACGATGCATTACCCCCATGCTCAGCAGGTTTAGAACCTTCAATAGAACACTGGTCACTCTAATGTTTACATACTGTTTTACCTACTTCATATGTATATGCTGTATTCTAGTCAAGGCCATCGTATTTAACTATTGCTGTACATATACTATTCTACGTATTCCTCAAATATACTACACACACACACATATATATAAGTAAAAATGTATACACAGCGTGTGACGGGTCAGCTAGTCCGAAACACCCTAACACAGGCGGGAGGCATGAATTGAACAGACCATAGGCAGTGTTTGTGGTTCCTTTTGTATTGTCACTCAACGGGTTCTTTCACCCAACAAAATAATTCCAGTACAAGGTAGCGTCCAACGCTGAAACAGCGTAAAAAGAATAAACCTAAACTAAGCAGCTGACCAAAAGGCCATGGCCAAAAAGGGAACACAAAACAACAAACGGCTCCCCTTCTCTTTAGACGATTGTCTACACATATTTACAGGGGGGACGCTTCCCTCTATCTATGGCCAGCCTTGTTTAACATAGAGCCAAGGTGCATCAGATAAAGCCGCTTTCTCTGAGGTACGAAAGTCCAACATCCTCACCAGTCCCCATGTCTGCTCCCAATCCACCTCGAGCTCATCTCCTGGCACACCTATATAGAAGGAGACACCAAGCCAATTAGTGGGCCCAGGTGTGTACTGTACTAATTGGCTTTACACTGAGTACCTATCCCCTGAGAAGGGTGCTGTCATGTCGTCTTCCTCCGGCTGGTCACTGAACCCTCACAATACATACTCTGTATTTCTTAATTTCCTTATTTTACTTTTTAGATTTGTGTGTATTGTTAGATATTACTGTCCTGTTAGAGCTAGGAACACAGCCATTTCGCTACACCCGCAATGACCTCTGCTAAATATGTGTATGTGACTAATAAAATGTGATTTGATTTGAAGGTTTGATTTCAGTTGTAAAGAACACACACTACCATCATCACATGTGGATTACTTGTAAAGTGCTGTATTGATTGCACCACATTCTTAGGGTTTGCAACTTTTTGATTCTATTTGCTCTCTGGATGTGCTCTCTGATCTTCGTTTGCCGTTCACTCTTCTTTTATCATTCATCCATCTCTCCTCTGTCTGCCTCTCAGGGAGTTCCAGTGGCTTACCCACCTGCCAGTCACTGGGCGTCTGGACAGTGCCACACGGCACCAGATGGCAGAGCCCAGGTGTGGGGTGAGGGATGACAGGGGCCAGCAGGCCTGGGCACAGAAGGTCAACGACATCTTCCATGGAAGTCTGACCAAACCTAACATTGGACAGCGTCTACGCAGGAAGCGCCGTAGCCAGCTAGGTTAGTGGCCTCCTTTAGCTGATTTGGGCTCACTTCTGGCCAACTTCAAACCAACCTCCTAGATATTACTCATTTTTTATTCCTTCCTTGAAGATCAAATGTTTGATTGAAATGTAGTTGGCCCATACAGATGGACTTGATTATACAGGTCATATTTCAAGAATAGACTGCTATAGCAATGCCAATGTGACTTTATTGTCTAGAATGGAGAGGTCAGGCTAACTAATCTCATCAGCTGTACTGTGACTCGATACTGCATCCTCAATTAAATTATCATCTAATCAACTATTACCATTTATTGAGGTCATAACATTGTTGTTTGCTCAATGACTCCCAATAGCAAGCTGCCCTGTTGGTTTCTTCAATGACCAAATTCTTTTTTAGGGGGTTATCAACTGTTAGGCAGGGAGTCTCAAATCGAATGCTGGTTTTCCTTGAATTAGTCCCAGGTTAGAGGAAAACAAGGAAAATCAGCTTTACTACTGGCCTCGAAGTCCAAATTTGAGAAAATGGGCTTTGAGACCTCCACTGAAGGACTCTAGTGGCAGTCAACATCCATGGCCATGTGCTTTCTGTGGTTGGTCTCTGTTAGGGAGTTCACTACAAACTGTAAATCAGTGGGGGGTTCATGCCGTTTAAGATGAGGGAGGATGATTTTTTTATTTTATGAACATGGCCTTATTTCTATTACAGCATATTGGATGACTGTCATTCATATTCCATTCACCCAGCTCAATGTAACATCCATAGGTTTGGGCTACTACATGATGCTACAATTCTCCCTGTACCCATCATGAGGTTGAAGGAAAGTTTACAACGTAGGTGCACAGGTTGAGAGAATTTTGCATAATCAAGGTGACAGACAGTGACACATTTAATACCGCCTTGCATACATCTTGCCTGCATCTAGCTGATCTAGAGTGTAATCATTAGTCCAACAGTTGCAAACAAGAGTTTCTATTGGAAAAATGTACATAATTTTATCTCCATTTCGTTCCGTTTTCTTCCGTTTAAGAAATGTTTTTCAACAGAATTGGCACAATGAATACACCCCTGATCGCATGCAAAGACAGTTCACTTTCATACCAGCTACATACAAACGGCTCCTTGTATATATTATTCCTTTTCCTATCTATCTACGCGCTCTCCTCTCACCTTTTCCCTTGTGGACTTCAGTGCACAACACATCAGCTGTCTGTGAACAGGTGGGAAAAAACTTTTCACGCCAAACCTCCATATCGCTAACCACACACAGCCTACTGTACATCATTGTCACGTCATAGTCAACATGTCTACTAGAACTAACGCATTAGTAAACCCGCTACAATCATGCAGTACAGTGTACAGTCAACAGCAAGCAGTTTAGCAGTTACACCAGCAGGCCCTGGTGGCAATAAATTTATAAAACCAAAAGCGTACCTTGACTTGGAATAGTTCCAGTGTTGGATAGCCATAGCCAGCTAGCTAACATAGCATCTCTCTCTGTTTGAACCGGGTGTTTGAGTAGGGTAAACAAGCTACTGTAGCTGCATTCGATGCTAGCTAAGTAAGTGAAAGTTTAAAAAGTATATACTCCAAAATATAGCTAGCTCTCTCTTTCTCTTGCTTCTCCTTAATTTTGGAAGAAATTAATTTGTTCAAAACTGTTCTAACTATTGTCTTTCTCTCTCTTTGAGTAAACTACTCACCACATTGTATTTGTATTGAAGTCAATTTGTATTGGGGACACTTCAATTTGTATTGAAGTCAATGTACCCAGAGGAGGACAGAAGCTATCTGTCCTCCGGCCACGCCATGGTGCTACCCTACAGAGTGTTGCTAAGGCTACTGTTGACCTTCATGGCAAAACGGTGTTTTATTAAATTATTTGAGGACATGTGAATATATTTAGCATAGTTTTATCTAAAATGGATAGCTTTTTCAATGTTTCACTATTTTATTTTTGTGAAATTCACTGATGAGGATGGTCCTCCCCTTCCTCCCCTGAGGAGCCTCCACTGCTGTAAATCAGAGCCAGCATAGTACAGATGTAGGATCATAATTTGATCCAGTTTGCTACAGCAGGAAAATAATCCAGCAGCAACAGGGCATGTGAATTATTATGTGGATATAATTAATGGACATTTTTGTAGGGTTTGATTCATTTACAAGTCTGAAATTTCAAAGTGGAATTTATAGACTTTAGAACCCTTTTTAAACCTCAAATACAAGACAAGTTTGAAATGTCCTGCATTGCAGGAATGTTCTGCAACAGGGTGAAAAAAATAAGATCCTACATCTGTATGTAGGCTATCTACACATACTGCCATTGAAATATCTTCAGGGAATTCTCCAATCTCCACTTGTGTGTGGGAAGCACATTCTAAATTAGATATAAACTCTCTGCACACACATCCTATTTCATCTTAAAGGAGCTCCCCAGTCCATTTTAGTCTGTGAGAACCACTGCCTAAATTATTAAGATATACGACAGTCTTTTCAATGTTCCGAGGGCCATATGGAGACTGTCCAACACATCTCCACTGTGTGATAGATAGGCCTACATGCTCAGTGGTAAATGGAGCTGTTTTGGGGTATTAGGGTGCTGGTGTTTGTGTTTGTGGTTTGGATGGAGAAAAGTATGTAATTCCACACAGCCCCTGAAGTGATTGGATAATACTAGAAGAATGCAGATGTAGGCGTCATACTGCCCACTTTTCCAGCTGCAAGTTTGTACCTGACAGCTGCCACCTGCTCCCTGTGCAAAGACGCTGGGAGAGAGTCCATGGAAGGACGGCTCAGGATCCTCTGGAGCAATCCTATTTCAGAGAAATCCCATCAATATGGATTACACACACGGATAGGAGATTGAAGGACAGTTTCTGCAAAGAGGCAGTTTTAGTCCCAAATTAAACTTTACAGAATTTTAATTGGAAGAATATGGCATTCTTTCAAATGTAAGTGAGGTACAGGAGAATAGTTATATGTATCTGTCCATCTACAGTACAGTAGTGAAGGCAGCCAGCAGAAGTCAAGGCAGGGGCTGGCTCTTACTGGCTCGTTGGTCGAGTACCAGAGAGACGCAAACGATTGCACCAACAGTCTTAGCTCATCTAGTCTCACCAATGAGGCTTGCTGGAACAGTCTTAGCTCATCTAGTATCACCAATGAGGATTGCTGGAACAGTCTTAGCTCATCTAGTCTCACCAATGAGGCATGCTGGAACAGTCTTAGCTCATCTAGTCTCACCAATGAGGCATGCTGGAACAGTCTTAGCTCATCTAGTCTCACCAATGAGGCATGCTGGAACAGTCTTAGCTCATCTAGTCTCACCAATGAGGCATGCTGGAACAGTCTGAGCTCATCTAGTCTCACCAATGAGGCATGCTGGAACAGTCTTAGCTCATCTAGTCTCACCAATGAGGCATGCTGGAACAGTCTTAGCTCATCTAGTCTCACCAATGAGGCATGCTGGAACAGTCTTAGCTCATCTAGTCTCACCAATGAGGCATGCTGGAACAGTCTTAGCTCATCTAGTCTCACCAATGAGGCATGCTGGAACAGTCTTAGCTCAATCTAGTCTCACCAATGAGGCATGCTGGAACAGTCTTAGCTCATCTAGTCTCACCAATGAGGCATGCTGGAACAGTCTTAGCTCATCTAGTCTCACCAATGAGGCATGCTGGAACAGTCTTAGCTCAATCTAGTCTCACCAATGAGGCATGCTGGAACAGTCTTAGCTCATCTAGTCTCACCAATGAGGCTTGCTGGAACAGTCTTAGCTCATCTAGTCTCACCAATGAGGCATGCTGGAACAGGCTTAGCTCATCTAGTCTCACCAATGAGGCTCACTGTAAACATTGAGATATGAGAGTTTTTTTTAGTGTCCTGTGGAGTTGTTCTCAATAAATTTTCTTTCAAGGAATGCTAGCAAAAAGGTTAAACCTTGTAGTGTTTTTTTCTCTATGCGATTTCACACATGCTCTTGAAATGTGTTTATCACACTCTGGCTCTAAGCTCATACAGGTGAAGAAGACCATCTCTTCCCACTGGTTTGTGCCTCTGTTAGAAACCAGCGTTTATCCAGACACGTGTGAGGTGGCCTTGCTTAGGGAATGTGTCTTATTGAGGAATAATCTGCTGCAGTCAATTGACAAGGTTATTTTTATTGCAAAGATGCATGGAGTTGTTTTGACACAAAAATAATTGATTTATTGCCTTAGACAACCACTCCTACCAATCCTATACAGCAAGAGCTCTTCTGAATTAGTTGATAACATTTTTTAAAGTTGTGTCACTGCTGTAACCACAAGTAATGTAATAAACATTACTCTCTCTGCACTTCACCAAAGGATTTACACTTATTGTTCAAAAAGAAACACTCACATCCCCATTATTGTGATTTGCAAACGTCCCTCTCTCTCTCTCTCTCTCTCTCTCTTCTCCTTCCCTCTCCCTCTTTCTATCTCTCTCTGTCTCCTTCTCCCTCCCCCTTATACTCCTCTCTCCCAGCTGCATGAATGACAATCTGAATCTTACCCAGCACAACAGTGCTCCCAAAAGTGGGTGCTAGTGACTCATTTACCATAACTACTCTTTTTCAACGTTCATATAATATCTCACTTCTTGGTCATGAGTCCCCCTTGCTCCTCTATATTCATCAGTCCACTATCTCATCTCTCTGCAGGTGAGAGGTGGCACAAGCGTCATCTGACCTACCAGGTGGTGAACTGGCCTGGTCACCTCCCTCGGGGTCAGGTGGCCCTAGCCGTACGCACCGCTTTCCAGCTGTGGAGTAACGTTTCGGCCCTGGCCTTCAGAGAGGTCACCCAGGGGTCAGCTGACATCCGGCTGGCCTTCTACGAGGGGGAGCACAACGACGGCATGGGCAACGCCTTTGATGGTCCAGGTGGGGAGCATAGCAGTATACCCTGTAGTAGTGGTTTGACATTTTGACTGATTCCTGTCAGTTCATAGTTTACCTAAAGGAAGGGAGAATGCATTTTCAAACAGGGCAATTTCCAAAGATCAATTGGGTTCCGCTGTGAAAGATCTCGCCTGCAACTATCCCCAGCTGTCACAATGTTCACATGCTTACAGATCCCTCTTGCCTGGTCTGAGAACAGCCACTAGCATCTACCGCTTTAGTGTTTCCAGATTTTAATGGACCAGATAATTATAAGAAACATGTTGATGGTTCCACCTAGCCTGAAAATGAGAGTTGAGAAGCTTCTACCATATTTCTTATGCCTGCCTGGCTCCTTCAGATCTGCACAGTTTGAAGGGGTAGGGGAATGGGTTGTTTTGGGAAGCTTCTCTTCCACCGCTGAACCCTCTGTATGTTCTTGTTTTTACCCCCAGGAGGCGCCCTAGCACATGCCTTCTTCCCATGCCGAGGGGAGGCCCACTTTGACATGGCAGAGCGCTGGACACTGAACGGCTACAAGGGCCACAACCTGTTCATGGTGATTGCCCACGAGGTGGGCCACACGCTGGGCTTGGAGCACTCTCCTGTGCGCCACGCTCTCATGTCCCCCTACTACAAGAAGCTGGGGAAAGCCACGGTGCTGAGCTGGGATGACATCACTGCTGTACAGCAGCTCTATGGTGTGTAGGCCTACTCCACTCTGAGAGAGGAACATTAAAGTTATTTGAAATTCAATTTGAATTTGAACATTATTTTTAACCAGTCACTTTACATGACAACTACTGCTGTACAAAGAAAATTGCCTAGTCCAAAGCGAAGTTACACTGAAGTGGAAGAAGAAAACTTGAGGAAGAGGAACGAGAACATATGGAGGTAATAGTCAGTGGTCAGGTAGAGGAGGGAACAAGGTTACACGAGGGTGACGAGATGATGATATGATGACATTAAGACCTCATGCTGAACTTAGTCCACAGATCTGACTAGAGATTGGATCAGCATCCATTTCTTTAACCCATCACCATCTGCTGTGCTATCATTCACCATGACATCATAGTGTCCGACGGTCCCGACCACCCTGTGATATATGAAGCATCAACTGAGAAAGCTAAAGGAGGGAATCTTTTCATATTAAATGTGTATCTTAAGCTATTGCATTCATTACAGGGAATCACACATGCTACCGTTTAAACGTACATTTTTTCCATCCAACCGCTCTAATGCTGTACACAGAGGGATGTCCAAAGATCACTCTATCCCAGAGCCAGGCTTCCGGCAGCTGGAGACAGTGTTGATCAGTGTTTTTTTCCCATCCTCTCAAGGTCACACCAAAGTAAACAAGCAACTTCCTTGTACATCAACGTTTCCATTTAGACAGTATAACAGGGAGAAGCCAGACAAACTATCTCTCCATGTTTTGTCTCGCTCTCCTTAGGGATGCCGATTTTTTTCAGACCTTTACACAAATGTTTGCTCAACGTTTTCCAAACAGAACGGGTGGGCAACATCTGGAGACAAATCAAAGGAGACGTTGTGTCTGCGAGTCAGTGGCATTGTAAAATCATTTGGCTCTCTTTACTTCTTTTGGCATTGGAATACAGTAAATTTAAAGTCAGCTCAGCTGTCAATATCTCAGCACTCAGTCATCTGTGATGTGTTGGGTTTTCCATTCTGCAATGTTATGGCGTGCCAAATCTGACAATTAGTGTCTTTTGTGTATGTTACCTCTCGAACTTGCTGTGAAACAGGCATATAGGTCTTATCTGCACCCACTAGGCAAAAACTGGTTGAATCAACATTGTTTCTATGTCATTTCATTCCCAAAATGTAATGTGATGAAGGTGAATCAACGTGGAAAAATTATTCGATTTGAAAAAAAGTCATCAACATAAGGAATTTGGTAATTTTTTACCCAACTTTTAGCCTAAATCCAATGACATGGTGACATTTTATGTTGATTTCACATTAGTTGACAACACAACCAATGTAAATCAAACTAGATGTTGAACTGATGTCTGTGCCCAGTAGATACTTGTCCATAGCAGAAAGCTTTAATGGTACTCCACTTGTAAATGTGCAGTCAGAAATACATCAATCAGTCAAGCTTTTTGCAGATGCACCTGGTCTATTGTAGTAACATAGAAGAATATGCATGTATATTACGTGTACCGGTAATCAGAAAAGCTTGGACATTACTGAAGCTACTGTCCTTTTTGTCATTGAATGTTCTCCATAGGGAAGCCAGAGAGCGGTCAGGTAATCCAGTTGCCTGGTCAGGTGTTCAGCTCTGCTCTACGGGACTGGGAGCTGTCTGAAGGTGGTACTTGGAAGCCTGATTCCACCCCACCTCCATACTGCAAGGGATTCTTTGATGCACTCACCATGGGTAGGACTTGATTGGTGGTCACTATCTGATCATGCTAGAAAGGCAAAAAATAGGTCCCATTGAAATGAATGGCTCTTTGTCACCAGACTGGAAGTTGTACTTACCTAGCATATTTGAGGCTAGAAGCAAGTTTTGGATAAGATTTGAGGTTTCGAACAAGACAAATATGACAAGTAAACAGCGCCATCTGGTGGATTTTGGCCTGTGATTGTTTTGGGACATAAGGTAATCAATCTCTTAGCAATTTACATGAATAGTAGGTTGAGAATTCTTCATTGACTTCTGAAGACGATGATATACTCTGATTCCTGAAAATAATTCATTTTATATTACCTTGCAGACCAAGATGGTACCAGCCTAGTATTCCGTGGGGGGCTGTTCTGGACTGTGTCTCCTGCAGGCAAGACCAGCTCCCCTCTACCTCTGCAGAACCGCTGGCCAGGATTACCCCTCGCCATTGAGGCAGCTGCTTACTCTCAGATGGACAATAAGTTCTACTTTTTCAAAGGTAGTGTGAAAATGAAGACACGAGTTACCCAGCAATAAACGTACCTGAAATTATTTGTTATTTTTATAGTAACAACTGTCCTTTATCATAGTTGGGGTTATAGTTCAGGTAGATTATAGCAGAAATGTTTCACACAGACTGCTTTTCCAGTTTGTGTCCTCGTATATGTGTTGCTGCATTGTAATTTCACATCTCACACAACCAGCACCTTCCTCCTTGCGTCTCTTCCCCCAGGTAGGCGAGTGTGGCGTTACTCCAGCAGTGGTGTGGACCCGGGCTTCCCCCTGAGGAGCAGCGAGCTGGGCCTCCCTGGACACCCTGACCAGGCCTTCTACTACCCCCGCCTGGGCCACCTGGTGGTGTTCAAAGGCCAGCTCTACTTTGTGCTCAACCTGGGGACCCTGAGGCCCGAGCCATACTACCCCCGCAGTCTGGACGACTGGAGGGGGGTCCCCCGGGGGACCAACGGAGCAGTCAGCCACCCTGATGGACAAGTGTACTTCTTCAAGGAGCGGCACTACTGGAGATTTGATCCAGAGAAAGTGCAGGTGACTGGAGAGGGGACGTGGGACACAGGGCTGGAGTGGACAGGCTGTTTGGGAACTCACCACAGAGGCAATAATATACTGTGACCACAAGAGGGTGCTAACTAACTGATTAAAGTGGTTGGCGAAGGAAATGTACAATGGATATATTCAGACTAAGCAATGACAGAGCTCATATTTTTTATGTTCATACAGTATTATTAAATAAGTATTCCTAATCCTACTTCATCCAGTGAACCAATGCTTTTGTTTGTAATGTGTTTGTTTTGTTGTAGACAGTATTAAGATATTCTGTATGGCATAGCCAATCTGTGAGTTATAAATTACATGTGGCTTTGTTGCACAAATAAATTATGTTTGTATGTTTTCTCTCAGACAAGTTGTTGTTGTTGGAGATGAAGTCTCTGGACTCTTTAGTAGACTATTGCATTCATAAAGACCTTTTGTATAATTATTTCATAAAATACCACATATGGCACTGTTTTTGCATTTGTGCTGATTCCTTGATGTGCTGATGGTGTGACAAAGGGACTGTTACAGGGACCTCCTCTTTATTAAAATGATTCTTAATGTGAGATCAAAAGAAAGTTAGTTTAGTTTTAAGTAAGCTACTATGTAACAATGTCTAATGCACTCTTGCATGCAGGCTACTAGTTCTCCTGGTGACATATCAGAGCCAAAGAGCTATTGATGAATACTAGTTGTTTTCTTCAGATTAATTGCTACTTTTTACACTTTTTGACCAATGAAATCGATATGATTTGCATCACCATTTGATTTGAACCTGTGAATCTTTGCACTTCAGTAACCTATGTTTTAATGTTGGTGCCTCGTGAATGATGTATGGATAACGTTTGATGTCTTCCTATTCCATACATGTAAACCTAATATCTAGCCCACCACCATCTATTCTGTTGATGGTGGTGAACTTTATCCCTTCCACATTACTCAGCGGTAATAATAAACCATGCGCAAAAACGACTGCGTCGAGCTTCCCAAACTACAGTGCGTATAGCGCTCAGACGCTGCTGCAGACATACAATCCCTCCAGACTTGGAAGGCAGAAGCCTAGCAACACGACAAAGGCAGTGACTGGGAGAACAGTAGGCTCCAGAATGTCTCACGACGTTGCAGATTTATATGGTATTAATTTACTTTAACGATATATTAGGACGATATATTCGTGCGCGGCGGCTTTGACTTCCCGAGACGCGCGTCTCCAAACTTTGTCCACTTCAAAATACAGGTAGTGTTCAACCTCTCACTCGAACAGAAACCTAACTTCTCGGACAATGACAGGTTCAATCATTTTTAGCATTCTCTGTATTTGGATGTTTTCACCCAGTCTGTCACGAGGGACCGGGTTTATCTATCAATTTCCAGGTGTGACATTGCAACGCATCCACACTGAACACACCGCTGGACCCCCTGCAGGCACCAATGCGGCTCGCAGGTAAGTGGACCTCAAGCAAATATTCATCAGATAAGTGATTATGAGTTCAAGTTGTTGTTCAATGTTAAACAGCTACTGATCTGTAGAAATATACATTTTTATATAGTTATCAACCCTGTTGAAGTTGTATGCTACCATGCATGAGCTTGTGCGTTGACTTTAACCAAAAGTATATAACTGTGGTACAACTATTTTCTTGCCCCCTAAGAATAACGAAGTGAAAAGCAGTACTGGCAATAATGGAAGAGAGTATTAAGATGTGGTTCTGGGTTTGGATTGGAATGGATGAATGGAGCAGACATTCAAGTTGCACATTGCTGCCAAATTGAATACTCTCTCTTAGTATGTGAATTGCCTCTCAGCTCCAGTTTATGACACTATAAACAACTTTATTTCCAATTTCACATCCTCACATCCTTTTATTGTCTAGATTTGGCCTGATACACCAAACTTCTCAACTGACAAAAGCGGACCGCCCAGAGAGTTGTCCTTAATAATGATGAATAGGAAAAAAGTATTTGGTTTATTATTCAAAGTTAAACGGAAAAACGTTTTTGACTGCCTTTTATTTGGATCCCCATCTCCTAGATACCATGCACACACACACACACGCGCACTAAAACTAAAACACACTCACACACACACACACACACGCACTAAAACTAAAACACACTCACACACACACACACGCGCACTAAAACTAAAAAACACACACATACACACACACACGCACTAAACCTTTGCCTCCCTATGGTCTCCTTTGGTAGGAACTGGTGTCAGTACACAGTGTCGAAGACTGTGTCATGCCAGGTGCACAACGGGACAGAGAAGCTGGTACAGCGTATGTTTCAGAGTTGCCGGTGGCCGGGACCCTGTTCTAACCTCATCAGGTATGGTCGGCACAGTTCACTCACTCACTCCAACAGGCCGGTCATGTAGTGGAAAATACAACTTCAGACATGAGAGGTTCTGGTTTCAGAGTTGCGCTGGGACCATCTCGTGTTGAGGGATCATCTGCTCAAATCACTGCATGTAATTAAAAAGATCATGCGCAGGAGCCCCACAATGTCAATTCACCGTCAAAGAACGATATAGATATACATCCTAATGGGTTGCAGTAGCTTACAACCATCTTGCTGAGCCAAACGCTTTGAGGGAAGGGCTACCATTTCCAGGTTTCCCTTGGTTCTCTTTAGGACATTTATGGGTCAAGTGCCATTATACATTTTGGTGGCCTTTGCTGACAGTGTATCCTGAATCATAATTCTACATGTCCTGAAGACAAAGCCATCTTGATGGAAAAGAGCAGGTCATTGATTCTGGTTTCAGTTGAGCTGGCCACGAGTCTGGCCAGACGTTGCACAGGGGTCATGATTATGGTGTTTGTATATTTGTAGCCTAAAGGGTCCTTAATGTCATCCAGCTTTGACTGCAGACAGTCTAATGACTGATTATTAAGCCTCATGGAAATATTATTTGTTTGTTGATTGAAGAAGGCAGATTTACTCCCTCGACCACCACACAGAGCAACAAGTCATCCACCATTAAGGCATATGAATATGATTTTTCCCATTCCAGTATTCCCAGGTCTGCCATTGCTCCCAGAACAGACACTAATGTAAGACCATAGCCATTTATTATATAGATGTGTGTGATTTGCAACTGTTTGGTTATTTTATGTCTTTGGGATCCATCCAGAAAGACTACTTTAATGGGTTCCCTGTATTCGGTCATAATGTTAAGCTTGGATCGGCATTGTTATTTTATCCCTATGTTATAGACTGTTTCAACATCTTTTGATTTAGAGTTATTCCTGTGTAAAGAGGTCAATGTGTTCTCTCCCTTGTCTGTTGTTAATGTTACTGAAATCATTGTAAAGGCCTCTAATTATGTCCGTGAAGTGAACATCTGCCTCAGTTAGTGACTATGCTCAGTGACTATGCTCTTTCAGTTACAGAACCATTGTCCGGCCCACATACATGCTGACGTATCGCCAGGTGACGGCGTTGGAGTGGAGGTGCTGCCCAGGCTTTATGGGCCACAACTGCAGAGAGGGTGAGTACTGCACCTGTGTTGTCTGTCCGTCCGTCCGTTCATCCTGCCTTTTACACTCAGAGAACTGGTGAGCTGGAGGTAGAAATGCCACAAGGGCACTGCAGTCAAAACTGTAGTCCCATTGTGTACCTCATGCATTGGTTTCATCCTAAACTCCCTGCTATAAATGACATCAAAATCGCAGGCTGAAAAACAATGGCTGATCATCACCCGCTCATGCTCTGTATTCTTGGCTGGGCCTTTTGTTTGTGTGGTTTGTTTTGTTTATTGAATCTCCTGACTGTGGTGTAAGGAAAACAATAGATAGGGATAGTCACTGAATCAAAAGCTCAACTTGGCTCTAAATGACCAATTATACTTACTGGTCCTCCCTTTTGGTTGGACTCACTGTTCTGCTTCTTCTTGGGAAAAGGTTCCTTATTGTAACTTAATGGACCAAGACACTGTGTTTCTTCTGTTCTCATGTCACCGATATGGAGGTTCAGATTTATGACTGGTGTCTGATACAGAGAACATGGCTCTGCTCCCCAGTTCAGACTGTAGCTCTGTTGAACATAGGATTGATGACCCTCCTTTGTGCTCTGAGGAGTCAACTTACTGAAGGAAAGCATATGTCATGAAGATGTGAAATGATTGTTAATGGCGCTGTATCATTCGTGGGGGACGACATGTCTACTTGTTTCTGTCTGTATGCATTGCTATCTATCTTTTATATCTGGATGTTCCAGTGGCTACCTGATGATGATGCTGCACTCTATCCTACAATTGTACCAAAAACAGTATGTTGTTGTCATATTTGTAAGGCATTGTGCGGTAACCATAGAGAATGATAGAGGACTCTAGGGCCCAAAAGCTTGTTTTAGCGTAGGCAGCGCCATTGAGGACTTTCACCATTTTGAAGTAGTCAACTGGGTGGGAATTCCTATGGGTTAAGGAAGGAGCACATAATTCCATCCAGGTCATCAAGAGGGATCAACCAATGAATTATACTTGTGAATAAACATTCCATAACAGGTTGCAGTCAATCGCCAACCTTGGCTTTACATGCACCCTTTCAGTTTGTTTACCAACTCATAGAAGTAGTAGAAGAAGAAAATGGACTACTTACTTCAAAATGGAAATGACCTCAATGGCGTTGCCCGTGCAGTCACAGACGCCATAATGAGACAGATACAACGAAGAGTCCTCTATCAATCTCTATGGCAGTGACACACACAAGTACATTCACACATACACACACCCCTCCACGTACTGTCTGGAGAGGGGCCTCTCCCTGACTGGAAGTGCTTTCCCTGTGAATGGGTAAACAGAGCCAGACTGTTGTGGAGTGGGGCGACCCT
Source organism: Salvelinus fontinalis (assembly GCF_029448725.1). NCBI lineage: Eukaryota > Metazoa > Chordata > Actinopteri > Salmoniformes > Salmonidae > Salvelinus > Salvelinus fontinalis. The sequence continues at coordinate 38,767,845 of NC_074666.1, forward strand.
CGGTAAAGTGAACCCCCTGGCCCTACTGGTCTGTTCTACTGAGAGCCTTGTTTTGGTTTCAGGGGAACCAAGGTCATCCGCTCCAGCTGTTGTTAATGCACCAAACCCCCCTACCCAAACTCTCTCTCTTTCTACCTCTCCCCTGTTAGAGCGAATGTCTTCACAGGGCAGACTAGGAACCCCTGGGATTGGCTGTTTCAGGGCAGGAAGCTCAGCTCTAACACACACACACACACACACACACACACACACACACACACACACACACACACACACACACACACACACACACACACACACACACACACACACACACACACACACACACACACACACACACACACACACACACACACACACACACACACACACACACACACACAAATGCCACATGCAAATAGCTTCACTTAACATTCACCTACAGTAAATCATGTAAAACTGTCATTGGGAGATTTGCGTGAATCTCAAGCACCCGTTACAAATTAGGATTCAGCCATGATTCTTGAACATCTGCTTCTGGCCCCATCACCAAACATCTCCATCTTTGCAGTTATTCACATGGCTGCGGAATCCACCTTCATGGGAACTCAACCATGGCAATCAGATATCATGTCCTGCATGCATGACATGATCTGTCGATTTTGGTGAAGAAAAGGAGTGCTAGTCATAAAAAACATTTTCTTTCAGTTATAATTGCTGAATCAAAATGTTGAAAGGTATAAAATGTTGGTCTGGAATTCTCCAGTGTAGCCTTGTTGCAGCTTCAGGTGAAGGACCTGGCAGCAAGAGATGGGAGAGTGGTCCTGTCATGCTCAGTTGGTACACTCTTAGAAAAAAGGGTTGCAAAAGGGGTTATCGGCTGTTCTATAGAAGAACCATTTTTGGTTCCAGGTAGAACTATTTTGGGTTCCATGTTGAATCCTCTGTGTAAAGAGTTCTACCTGGAACCAAAAAGGGTTATTTAAAGGGTTTTCATATGGCGCTTGCATTGCCAGGATCGTGGGTTCAATTCCCGCTGGGGCCACCCATATGAAAAAGTATGCAAGCACTACTGTTATTCGCTTTGGAGAAAGGTGTCTGCCAAACGACATACAGTATATAGGTATAAAGCAATAGAGGAAGAGGGAGATATGGAAATGCAGAGACTAGAGATTTGTAACCTGTCCTTTATTCCTGGAACATCAGCAGTAGGAGCCGTACACATTCACTGTACACATACCCATTTCAAAACTCCAATGTGCTTTGAATGGCAAAAAAAGTTAAAAGAGCAAGGTGCTATTCACAGCCTCGTCTCTAGACTGTTGAAGCAAAGCACCCCAGGATCAGTGCTCGGGAGGCAATGTTATCTCTGGATAGGCAAGCCACAGTTGCAGAAGTCAGCCCACTTACTGTTGTGGCAAGAACCACATGCCTTTCCCGTCTTTACCCAGAAAGCATATGCTTCTGAGGGAAAGAAATGACATCATCAGGGGTTGGGAGGTCTCCCCCCCACTCTATCGACACAGTTGTTTCAGACAGCGTTCGCTCCCAGGGCCGTTGCGTTAATTGAAACCAGCGCGTCGTTGTTGTTTCAGGTTTGCGACTCTTCTAGAATGAGCTCTTCCAGGTTGTCGTCATGCCGTAATGCGCTGGGCGGCGAGTGTGTCATCTAGCCTTTGTGTGTGTGTGTGTGTGTGTGTGTGTGTGTGTGTGTGTGTGTGTGTGTGTGTGTGTGTGTGTGTGTGTGTGTGTGTGTGTGTGTGTGTGTGTGTGTGTGTGTGTGTGTGTGTGTGTGTGTGTGTGTGTGTGTGTGTGTGTGAAACCTGGTGGATGTGAAAGCTGGGTCTCAGCCAGCTGTCTGTGGTAGTGCATGGACAGCTGCTGTACCCCGGATTTCACTGGTCTATGGAAACAGCCGGTTAAGAGAAGAGGCATCACGACATCCACTCTTTGGAGCCATTGGACAGGGAGCCTATTATGGGACTTTGTAAGCAAGTGTTCTCATGAACTGCCAGTCCCTGTCAAGATGAGCATGTTGCAGGCACATGGCAAGTGTCCGATTTCATAGGAAAAAATGAAAAAATATAGTTATACTGTGCAGCTTTTTAACCGTCTTCGTCAGGTTTAGAAGCTGTGAAATTGCACCTGTGAAATTGGCTGGATGTGCGTGGACTAACTTTGTCAGACTTTAACCAGAAGGAATCAGTCTTTGGTGGTGAAGCAGACAATAGATTTATTGTCCGTAGCAATGAGAACTAGATGTTTCAAAGGGGACATAGTTCTGCCCTTTCAAGCATCCAGTCATAAAGGCACAGAGTCTACGAAGGTCCAGAGCCAATGGAACACACATTTTGACTCAAGCTGTCCATAATGTTGAGGGAACAAAACAGATTATTTTTCAATCAGTTTCACAGAATTTTCTTCATATGCCATGTGCTTCCCATACTCACCCGTGTCCTTTTGAGTTCCATATGCATCCAATCCATTAAAGGCTTCGTAGTCTCTGTTAAATGTAATTTTACGTCAAGGGAAAAAAATAGCATTGTGGCTGTAATATTTCACTTGACTCATATTTTTGTTCTGCTTCGATGGCTTTCATGACAGGGCCTTGAGAACGCTGCCTCAATCATTCGCTTTCCTCCACTAAAACCCAGGCTTTGTAGTGAGTTGTTATTTGCTGGGTTTGGCATGATTCTTACTTGATTGATACTCCCTGGACTGTATTTTAAGTGACCATAACAAATTACTGTTGAGCAGTATTACTAGACATAAGCATATGCATTTGGTAATGCTATTATTCATGCACAATTTGTCAGAGGTCAAAAGGTTATTATTTATTACCCTGATTCCAAAATGTGAGTAGGGAACTCAAGTGACCAATTTACGGTTGCTGCATTGACGTGCTTTTACAGTGCCTTCAGAAAGCATTCACACCCCTTGACTTTTTCCACATTTTGTTGTGTTACAACCTGAATTTAAAATTGATTACATTTAGATGTTGTCTCACTGACCAACCTACACACAATACCCCATAATGTCAAAGTGGAATTATGTTTTTAGACATTTTTACAAAGTAATTAAAAATGAAAAGTTGAAATGTCTTGAGTCAATAAGTATTCAACCCCTTTGTTATGGCAAGCCTAAATAAGTTCAGGAGTAAAAATGTGCTTAACAAGTCACATAATAAGTTGCATGGACTCACTCTGCGTGCAATAATAGTGTTTAACATGTTTTTTATGACTACCTCATCTCTGTACCCCACACATATAATTATCTGTTAGGTCCCTCAGTCGAGTAATGAATTTCGAATACAGATTCAACCACAAAGACCAGGGAGGCTTTCCTTACCAAGATGACAGTGAATGTTCCTGAGTTGCTAAGTTACAGTTTTGACTTAAATCTACTTGAAAATCTATGGCGAGACCTGAAAATGTTGTCTAGCAATGATCAACAACCCATTTGACAGAGCTTGAAGAATATTTTCAATAAAAATGTTGCACAATCCAGGTGTGGAAAGCTCTAAAAGACTTAGGCAGAAAGACTCAGCTGTAATCTCTGCCAAATATGCACCTACAAAGTATTGACATACAGTACCAGTCAAAAGTTTGGACACACCTACTCATTCAAGGGTTTTTCTTTATTTGTATTATTTCAAGGCACACTTAACAAGCATGGCTACCACTATCAGGGATCAAGGTAGACCCAAGTGCAGACTGTGTGTGAAGTAACAATGTTTATTGTAACAACAGGGGCAGGCAAACGACAGGTCAAGGCAGGCAGGGGTCGATAATTCAGAGTAGGAGCAATGGTACAGGACGGCAGGCATGCACAGGGTCAGGGACAGGCAGCGTGGTCAGGCAGGTGGGCTCAGAGACAGGACAGGCAAGGGTCAAAACCAGGAGGGCGAGGAAAGAGAAACTGGAAAAGCAGCAGCTGAGACACAAAACACTGGTATGCTTGAACAAACAAGACGAACTGGCACAGACAGACAGAAAACACAGGTATAAAAACCCATGGGATAAGTGGGGAAGATGGGCGACACATGGAGGTGGGTGGAGACAAGCACAAGGACAGGTGACACAGATCAGGGTGTGACAACCACAGCATTCTATCTTGTTGGCGCTTGGTGGGACTATCATTTGTTTTTCAACACACCTCCAGGCTGTGTAAGGGCTATTTGACCAAGAAGGAGATTGATGGAGTGCTGCATCAGATGACCTGGCCTCCACAATCCCCTGACCTCAACCCAATTGAGATGGTTTGGGATGAGTTGGACCGCAGAATGATGGAAAAGCAGCCAACAAGTGCTCAGCACATGTGGGAACTCCTTCAAGACTGTTGGAAAAGCATTCCTCGTGAGACTGGTTGAGAGAATGTCAAGAATGTGCAAAGCTGTCATCAAGGCAAAGGGTGGCTACTTTGAAGAATCTCAAATATGAAATATATTTTGATTTGTTTAACAGTTTTTTGGTTACTAAATTATTCCACATGTGTTATTTCATAGTTTTGATGGCTTCACTATTATTAAACAATGTAGGAAATACTAAAAATAAAGAAAAACCCGGGAATGAGTACTGTAGATGTGTCCAAACTTTGGATTGGTACTGTATGTAAATGAGATATTTCTGTAATTCATTTTAAATAGATTTGCAAAAAATTCTAAAAACATGTTTTCACTTTGTCGTTATGGGGTATTGTGTGTAGATGGGTGAGAAAAAAGTTATGTAATCCATTCTGAATTCAGGCAGTAACATAACAAAATATGGAATAAGTCAAGGGGGTTTGAATACTTTCTGACGGCACTGTATATAATGTTCCTTCGATCCACAGTTGGGAATGGACTGAGTATTTTCCTCCAGTGTATCATTAGATTATCCAGAACTCCCTACTCACCAACCAAAGGACACAAATCATCCCCATAGTGCAGAACAACTGAACAAGTGTGCATCTGAGGAGACTAAGAATAGAGATATCAAATACTAGAATCATTCATCTCCAAGTCCCCATAAACATTTTGTATTGTTTTGTCTGGAAATCCAGGAGCACAACCATTTCAGGAGAGTCTAAGAACATATTGTGAACTATTCCAGACACCCCAAAACAACCTTCAAAAAGCCACGTACCTCTCGTTTATAAACAAATAACCCACTGGGCACAGATGTCAATTAAACGTATATATGCCACATTGGTTCAATGTAATTTCATTGAAATGATTTGGAAACAACGTTGATTCAACCAGTGTGTGCCCAGTGGGACGGCACTGACCTGGCTGACCTGAAATGTGTTGTCTGCTAAAGGGCAGGAGCCTGCGAGGCGAGGCATTGGCATGGCTCTGAAGTGTGTCTGTCTGTGTTATGCTCTGAGTGGCAGCAGACATGATTTATGGAGGGTCAGCGGGACCAGCTGGAGAGGCCTGGTCGCGTCCCTGACTTCTGTGGGCCAGCCTGGAATGCATTTGTCCACAGAAGGAACGAGACCCAGGTAAACCCGCCACAGCCTTTGTTGTGACCAAAGGAGGGATTTGGATGATAAGTCCTTGAAAGAGAGGTCCACTTGCTTTTCCAGCATGGCTTGAGAATATTTGGCCACTTTGCTTGGCTTAAGTTCTTCATGATCTACAGTGGAAACACTTAGTTTAAGGGGTTTTCTACTTTGATGCTGTGTCTTCATTCCCACACCATTTGGAGACCAAAGATATTCCAGAGGGAGTGCAATACTTTTTCATACTTTTGCTATCCTTAAACAAACATGAAAATATCCTCCAAGGAACTCCACAGCAACTTGTATTGGAACTTTAAGTCAAACTTATTTTGAGTAAAGAATCTCTTGTAAGTGGAAGCAAGCAGAGAGAGCAGTGTTCTGTGATTGTCTGCAGGCTACAGACACTTATCTGCGTGTTTGGTCAAATATTTGGACATACTGAGCCCCCTCGGGACACGGGTTGCCTTTCTCAGAGGGAGCCCCTCTCCCAGACTCAACTTGGGTTACAGTGACCAGATTTCAGCCGTGGCTGGAGCTGCTCTCACAGGAACATGCCAACCGCTTTGTTTTGATTCACGTCCTGCTAACTCAACCCTCCTAACCTCCCCCAACCCACCACTCCCATCCACAGACTGTAAGGCATTGAGATATCCCTGGGAAAGCACCCGTAATAGACCTCTCTTAGTGTAGTGTGGGGGTCTGGAGTCTAGACTAATATCTTAAGCTTTGTCTGTACGTGAGAGTCACAAATCATCATCACCACTCAGTGGTATGAGTCAGTGGCTTGAATTCTAGGTGCAACTAAATACCCCTTAGACTGGTAAAGTAGTGGCTAATTTAATGATGTATCGTGGCAGACACTTGGCCATGTATGTTACAGAATGATGTTTGTATAGTAGGTTCAATTTAACATAAATCACTGGCTCGAGCAATAGAGTGATAGTCAGATTTAGCCTTGTTTTTTTGGGTCATAATGCTGAATACATTGGCAGCTTTCAATTGTTTCAGTTACTATTGACCCCATTTGAGTCAGAATGAATGTCTTTGCGAAAGGTGCATTTCAGCCAAAGTCCCATAAGATATGATCAAAGGTGCGTGTTTTTCGATGTTTGCTTAACCTTTGGAAATGTGTCTGCTAACATTTTTAGAAGTGGTCGAAATGCCTGGAATAATTGCATCCATATGGAGCCATGCAGGCCCTGCTCTCGTCACTGTGGAGCTAGCCTGTCAAAAGGAAGGGTCAGACATAGTCTGGCTAAGAGAGGGAGAGAAATACAGAATAGGGGTGGTGGTGTAATGGAGCAAGGTAAAGAGAGACTTAATTTATGGCCCTGGTCCAAATCCGATAGCGTAGGAATACATGATATGCAGGGTCTGCCTGCCAGTGTTGGGGTGGATGGGTGAGAGGCACCTTGACCCTGGAGTTCCTGTGACCTCAGGTTAATCCTCCCAGTGGGTTGTCACCAGTACCTCTTGGTTGTGAGGCTGAAGCTAATTGTCTTGTCTATTCAACAGGATTTAGTTCGGTCACAATGTCAAAAAGTTAGGAAATCACTGCCTCTAGTCATGGGTATCACCTCCTGTCACACTCCAACTACAATGGACTGGAAAGAAATTGCTTACTATCTTTTAAGCACACAAGAAGAGTTGACTGTTCAATGTCAGCTGATTATTTACAAATCAGTGACATCTGCTTATTTTCTCTGGAAGTTATGGCTTTGAATTAGAGGTCACGCAGACATAAACATTTTAATATTTACTCAGTCTGTATACAGTAGGTAAGGACCATTGGACAATTGATTCATTCTGATGCTCCTTTCGCTACCTACATATTACACGGCAGGCAAGCGGTACTAAATGCCTCCAAGTGCATTCACTGCTCAGTGTGAGTGAATGTGTACAGTATGTGTGCATGTTTTTTTAAACTTCGCGTGAGCATGAATTATACTGTGGCCTGTAGTATGTAGCTCCCTCTCTTCTCTTCTTCACTCTCTTTGTTTCTCTCTCTCCCGATCCCATCTTTTCCTCCTGTCTCTGCCTAAGTGGACCAGTAAGAGCTGAAGATGGGAGTCAGTTCAATAATAACCAGACTGTTAATCTGTCTGTGTGCTGTAGGGTTCCCAGACAGCAGTCCATGTAAGCCAGCACACTGTTCTCACTGCTCGGTAACAGCATCCCTACAGCCCCTGCACCCTACCGTACTATCCCAGCCTCCACTTATTGTATTGACCGGCTCCATAAATCAAATAGCGGCTAAACTCCCACTGCGTTTGTTTAAATCACCACTTAACTCGGTTTGTGGCACACCTAAGTCTCTCATGAGATTGTTTGGACGGCTGGGAAAAAGCCTGCTAACGAAGCTGGAGCCTGAGTCTCTGTCTGTGGTAATGACCACTGAGGAGGATATCCCCATTATAAAGCAATAAATCTGAGGCGGAACATCGTCGCTGGGTTTTGGAGATTGGCGGTGGCGAGTCTCCAGCGCTGCTACAGCATACTGTAGCTCATCCTGCCAAAAGCAAGAGGCGTCCCTGAGCACTTACAGGACCGTGCAGTCATGGAGCCACTGATTTCTCCTCACTTATCTTTATCGGAAAAGATAGTCTAATGAAAACCATTTGGAAAGGGGTTTTTGGACAATGGAACACGAACTGTGACCAGGGATAAATCTGAGGTTTTATTGAAAATTCCTGGGCAAGAAATGTTTGAGCCACAACATGCAGATGGTATGTACAGTTGAAGTCGGAAGTTTACATACACCTGAGCCAAATACATTTAAACTCAGTTTTTCACAATTCCTGACATTTAATCCTAGCAAAAATTCCCTGTTTTAGGCCAGTTAGGATCACCACTTTGTTTTAAGAATGTAAAATGTCAGAATAATAGTAGAGAGAATGATTTATTTCATATTTTTTTTGTTTCATCACATTCCCAGTGGGTCAGAAGTTTACATACACTCAATTAGTATTTGGTAGCATTGCCTTAAAATTGTTTAACTTGGGTAAAACTTTTCAGGTAGCCTTCCACAAGCTTCCCACAATAAGTTGGGTGAATTTTGGCCAATTCCTCCTGACAGAGCTGGTGTAACTGAGTCAGGTTTGAAGGCCTCGTTGCTCGCACACGCTATTTCAGTTCTGTCCACAAATGTTCTATAGGATTGAGGTCAGCGCTTTGTGTTGGCCACTCCAATACCTTGACTTTGTTGTCCTTAAGCCATTTTGCCACAACTTTGGAAGTATGCTTGGGGTCATTGTCCATTTGGAACACCCATTTGCAACCAAGCTTTAACTTCCTGACTTGTAAGTCGCTCTGGATAAGAGCGTCTGCTAAATGACTTAAATGTAAATGTAAAATGACTGATGTCTTGAGATGTTGCTTCAATATATCCACATAATTTTTCTTTCTCATGATGCCATCTATTTTGTGAAGTGCAACAGTCCCTCCTGCAGCAAAGCACCCCCACAACATGATGCTGCCACCACCGTGCTTCACGGTTGGGATGGTGTTCTTCGGCTTGCAAGCGTCCCCCCTTTTCCTCCAAACATAACGATGGTCTTTATGGCCATTTTTGTTTCATCCGACTAGAGGACATTTCTCCAAAAAGTACGATCTTTGTCCCCATGTGCAGTTGCAAACTGTAGTTTAGCTTATTTTTATTTATTTTATTTTATTTTTGTAAATTTTTCTCCCCTTTTCTCCCCAATTTTCGTGGTATCCAATCGCTAGTAATTACTATCTTGTCTCATCGCTACAACTCCCGTACGGGCTCGGGAGAGACGAAGGTCGAAAGCCATGCGTCCTCCGAGGCACAACCCAACCAAGCCGCACTGCTTCTTTAACACAGCGTGCCTCCAACCCGGAAGCCAGCCGCACCAATGTGTCGGAGGAAACACCGTGCACCTGGCCCCCTTGGTTAGCGCGCACTGCGCCCAGCCCGCCACAGGAGTCGCTGGAGCGCGATGCGACAAGGAAATCCCTACCGGCCAAAACCACCCTAACCCGGACGACACTAGCCCAATTGTGCGTCGCCCCACGGACCTCCCGGTCGCGGCCGGCTGCGACAGAGCCTGGGGGCGAACCCAGAGACTCTGGTGGCGCAGTTAGCACTGCGATGCAGTGCCCTAGACCACTGCGCCACCCGGGAGGCCCAGTTTAGCTTTTTAATGGCGGTTTTGGAGCTGTGGCTTCTTCCTTGCTGAGTGGCCTTTCAGTTTATGTCGATATAGGACTCGTTTTACTGTGGATATAGATACCTTTGTACCTGTTTCATCCAGCATCATCCCAAGGTCCTTTGCTGTTGTCCTGGGATTGATTTGGACTTTTAGCACCAAAGTACGTTCATCTCTAGGAGACAGAATGCGTCTCGTTCCTGAGTGGTATGACAGCTGCATGGTCCCATGGTGTTTATACTTGCATACTATTGTTTGTACAGATGAACGTGGTACCTTCAGGCGGTTGGAAATTGCTCCCAAGGATGAACCAGACTTGTGGAGGTCTACAATTGTTTTTCTGAGGTCTTGGCTGATTTCTTTTGATATTCCCATGATGTCAAGCAAAGAGTCACTGAGTTTGAGGGTAGGCCTTGAAATACTTCCACAGGTACACCTCCAATTGACTCAAATGATGTCAATTAGCCTATCAGAAGCTTCTAAAGCCATGACATAATTTTCTGGAATCTTCCAAGCTGTTTAAAGGCACAGTCAACTTAGTCTATGTAAACTTCTGACACACTGAAGTTGTGATACAGTGAAATATAAGTGAAATAATCTGTCTGTAAACAATTGTTGGAAAAATGACTTGCATGCACAAAGTAGATGTCCTAACCGACTTGCCAAAAACATAGCAGTTGAAAAACGAGTTTTAATGACTCCAACCTAAGTGTATGTAAACTTCCGACTTCAACTGTATACAGTAGGTATCACACAGTATCAGTAGATGAACTAAGAGTGGTTGTACTATGTTCCATTCCATTACAAATCCCAGGGCATTTTAGGACATGACAGCCTGGCCCCTCTGCCCTTGCTACCAAATACTAATTGAGTGTATGCAAACTTCTGACCCACTGGAATTGTGATATAGTGAATTATAAGTGAAACAATCTGTCTGTAAGCAATTGTTGGAAAATTACTTGTGTCATGCACAAAGTAGATGTCCTAACCAACTTGCACAAACTACAGTTTGTTAACAAGAAATTTGTGGAGTGGTTGAAAAACGAGTTTTAATGACTCCAGCCTAAGTGTTTGTAAACTTCCGACTCCAACTGTAGGTTCCATTTGATAGTAGAGAAAGAAAGTGAGTGCCTGTGACGATTGTTAGTCTTCGACAGTCAAATGGTGACTTAGGTACCTTGAGCTTATGTACAGAAACTCCCTAGAAGTCAGCATAAAATACAGATAGGCATAGGTCTCCTTCTCCCCCTTCCAGACCAATTTTTACTGGTATGGTCAATCAATCAAGCTTCCACCCTCTCCTCGTCTTTGTCTTCTCTTTTCTCACTCCCTCTCTCCTCTCTACTTTTGTACTCAAGGCTCAAGGCCTTGGCCAAAGGGCCTCTCAGAACTTGTGACCTGTGTTCGGTTGATCTAAGAAAATATTTTGGTGAGGCGCTTGCTTGAAAGGATGTTCCATGGAGAGTTGGTCAGCTCCAACCCCCAAGCAGCCCCCGGCAGTCCACTTCCTCCTCTGCTCCATAGGAGACCAACACGGACATCTGACGGCAGCAGATCCCATCTTTACCAATTAAGGGCAAAATCCTCCTCGAAACATTTCGGTTAGACCAAATATATATACGCCCCACTGCGTCAAGACGTAGCCTGCGTGTTTCAGTGACATCAAACATGGGATGGAAATGCAGTACTCCGGGCCATGTCTTGACATTCCCCCTCATCGCAAGACATTAGTGATGTGCTCCCCTACTGTGAACACTCTAATGGGAAATGCGGTCAGCCTTCCAAAGAGGGGGATGTGCCTGTTCCTTTAACTCCTTTTAACTCTCTGATCACAGACAAGCCTATGTGCTGCTGAAATGTAAGAGCATAAAACTAATCTCCAATCAAGAGATTATCACCACTTTAAACCACAATGACCGTAAGCAGTAGTCCTTCTGAGATACACAGATCATCAACTCTTTCTGTTGTTTTAGTTGCTGATGGGGTTTTGATGGAGTTCTCCAGCAGTGATCTTGGGGTGTGTTGTAGAGAGAACCAGGCAGTGTTTATGTAAGGTCCAGATGAGCTCTTCCATCCCCTCTGGTTGTGAGACTGGAGGGGAATCACAATGCCGGGGGACTCTGGAGCCTGGTTCTCATTTCCCCTTCCACCTCGGTCCCCCCTACTTCCCTCGTCCTCCGACACGGCCTTTCTGATGCCTATCTCTGGCTGAGCAATGTCCGGGGATATTTTGTAGTCCATATCTAAAACATTAATGGGGCAGTGGTTAAAGAGCTCAACTGGGGCTGTGCCAGGACCTGCCCAGTGCTCCTCAGTGCCCCCATCTCTGCCATGTATCCATCCATCCCTGGTGCTGCCTTGTGAACACTGGCTTTCCTATTTATTTCACCTGTGTTTTATGTTTTTGGGAAAAAGGGATCATCGAAATTTGGGAAATGCCCTATTGCTATTCTTATGTAGAAGCTCAAACAGTCAACATGTTTGATTACATTTCAAGGTGAACAAGGGTTTTTCCCTCATGGTAACTGGAAGTGATTGATAACTCTGTCATGAAACCCAGATCTACATATGTTGAGTCCCCATTGTTATTTTTCAGGTTAATGTGTTTAATGGTTTTGGCAAACAGACTTCCCAAGACTGGGTCGTGTTGGGTTGCATTGGGTCACGTCGACCCATATATTTCTTTGTAGTTCAGCCACATGTACAGCCACATAAATTTGAGTGTGTGTGTTACAATGTAGAGACGTGTCCGGTAAGAAGTGGTTTGAGTGGATATGTGTTTGTAGTTCATTAATGCACCCCAGATGTAACCGGGTTAACTCACACAACCTTGCACCTTTGCTTGGAAATCTGCCATGTAAACTCTGTTTCTGTTTGTCCTCAAGTGAACTGATTATAATGCAGATTATTTGTTTTTCCATAACTTGTTTCATATCATCACATGGCTAATTTAACATCTGAGAACATTCTCCACCATTCACATGAATTCCACATATTGCTGTCGTCTTGCAACTTACTGATTGATAAGAGTATGGAAAACATAAACAGATGCTAGCTCTACCTACCGTAAGGAAAAACATACATTAGTTTACTATTATTAACGCACTACAGAGATACGGTTCATACGCGCAAACAGTGGTTTGATTGTGAGAACCAAGTTTGTATTTTTCTTGAATAGGAAGTTCTCAAGCTGGACCGGCCCATATCGCTTAGTAGCAAGCAATAACCACAACCTTAGACTGGAAAAGATAAATTGTCCCATTAAGCTTCCGTCAGTTGTTCATCCAACTGCCAATATATATCAGCTTTGGTAAGTGATAATCAAAATGGAATGGCATGACACATTGCACCAAGGAACATGAGAACCAGGCAGACAGACGGATAGACAGTGGAGCGCAGTGGATTGCAGAGCAGGAAATGGTAGAAGACAGCTGAACGGGACAGGTGGACACACTGTGGCCCCACAGGCCGTAAGAGAGGGATCCGGCTCACTTCCCTAGAGGTTAAGGGTTAGGGTTCAGGTTCAGAGTGGGACATAGACTCACACTATGCCAAATCAAATCGATTTATATAGGCCTTCTTACATCAGCTGATATCTCAAAGTGCTGAACAGAAACCCAGCCTAAAACCCCAAACAGCAAGCAATGCAGGTGTAGAAACACGGTGGCTAGGAAAAACTCCCTAGAAAGGCCAAAACCTAGGAAGAAACCTAGAGAGGAACCAGGCTATGAGGGGTGGGCCAGTCCTCTTCTGTCTGTGCCGGGTGGAGATTATAACAGAACATTGCCAAGATGTTCAAATTTTCATAAATGACCAACAGAGTCAAATAATAATAATCACAGTAGTTGTCGAGGGTGCAACAAGTCAGCACCTCAGGAGTAAATGTCAGTTGGCTTTTCATAGCAGATCATTAAGAGTATCTCTACCGCTCCTGCTGTCTCTAGAGAGTTGAAAACAGCAGGCCTGGGACAGATAGCACATCCGGTGAACAGGTCAGGGTTCCATAGCCGCAGACAGAACAGTTGAAACTGGAGCAGCAGCACGGCCAGGTGGACTGGGGACAGCAAGGAGTCATCATGCCAGGTAGTCCTGAGGCATGGTCCTAGGACTCAGGTCCTCCGAGAGAGAGAAAGAAAGTGAGAATTAGAGAGAGCATACTTAAATTCACACAGGACCCTGGAAAAGACAGGAGAAGTACTCCAGATATAACAGACTGACCCTAGCCCCCCGACACATAAACTACTGCAGCATAAATACTGGAGGCTGAGACAGGAAGGGTCAGGAGATACTGCGGCCCTATCTGATGATACCCCCGGACAGGGCCAAACAGGCAGGATATAACCCCACCCACTTTGCCAAAGCACAGCCCACACACCACTAGAGGGATATCTTCAACCACCAACCTACCATCCTGAGACAAGGCCGAGTATAGCCCACAAAGATCTCCGCCACGGCACAATCCAAGGGGGGGCACCAACCCAGACAGGAAGACCACATCAGTGACTCAACCCACTCAAGTGACGCACGCCTCCTAGGGACGGCATCGAAGAGCACCAGTAAGCCAGTGACTCAGCCCCTGTAATAGGGTTAGAGGCAGAGAATCCCAGTGGAGCGAGGGGAACCGGCCAGGCAGAGACAGAAAATAAAGTAAATTATGGAGTGTTTGTGTGCGTGAGTATGTAGGACCCTGTGAGTGTTCATAGAGATTTTTATAAAATACAAGAGTCAACTCAGATAGTCCGTGTAGCCATTTTGTTAGCTATTTAGTTAGCCATTTAGCAGTCTTATGGCTTGGGTATAGAAGCTGTTCAGGAGCCTGTTGGTGTCAGACTTGATGCATCGGTACTGCTTGCCGTGCGGAAGCCCGAGAGAACAGTCTATGGCTTGGTGTCTGGAGTCTTTAACCATGCTCTGGGCCTTCTTTTCACACCGCCTGGATGGCCAGGTCCTGAATGTCAAGGAGCTCAGCCCCAGTGATGTACTGGGCTGTCTACACCACCCTCTGAAGCACCATTTTCAGTCCCAGGGTCCTAAGCTTGGTGACGAGCTCGGAGGGGACTATGGTGTTGAACGCTGAGCTGTAGTCAATGAACAGAATTCTCACATAAGTATACCTCTTATCTAGATGGGTGAGGGCAGTGTGGAGTGCAATTGAGATTGCGTCATCTATGGATCTGTTGGGACGGTATGCAAATTGGAGTTAGTCTGGGATCATGGAGTTGATGTGTTTGAGGGTACGGTTTGTCCCACTGAGTTATGAAGAGGATGGTGTTCAATGCAGACAATCTTTGGCCAACCTGTTTTCCCATAAATTCCTGCAGACTCATTGTGATAGCGGCACGATCAAATCCTCTCCCTGGAGTTATTTGCTTGGGCTTGTAGCATGGGAAACAGGAGAAGACTGAGAATGTTGTTTGGATGATAAAGACATAAGAGGAGCAGCTGCACACTGTAGGAAACTGCTGTATGCCGATGTGAAGAGCTATGAGAAAACAAGCAGGACACAATGACTTATTATGGTTTGACTTCAAGTTCCATCTTCCATCAAAGCATCATGGCTGGGGACAGTGGACGTGGAGTGTAGAATGACTACTAAAAGTATCCCCTGACAAAGTTTTACTTTAGCATATGTATCCTCCACTAGGGTTCAGATATCTTTTGTGCAATGCTTGCCCAAACTGAAAGCACATTTTTCCACAGCTCTTTACTCAAATCACTTTGACTCCTTGAGTTACCTTGAGTTAGTATGTTGGGGAATTGACAGTCCACCAGGAAGTGTGCCTAAACTTGCCACACTGTGGCCTCCCGTAAATCTGACAGAACTAAGGAGACTGAGAAGACACAGCCAGGCCCAACTCTGACTGACCGCTGAGGGAGGGGTGGGGGCTGGCCACTTCTACTGGGGAGCTCCATTTAGCATTCAGCCACATGCCAGCTGATTGCAGAGCTCTAAGTAAGCCAGCAGTTTAATCAAGCCTCATTCCTCCAACTCAAGTAATACTGTAATTCCAGAATCTGCCATCAGTTTGAGATGTCCTTTATAAGCAACTGTTTGGAATGGGATACTTCACCAAACAGCTGGCGTACCCATCTGTCGAGTAACTAAACACAGTTAATACTTCACAGTGACCTTTCTGTGTCTATGAATGAAAAAGATGTGTACCTACACACTGAAGAAAGCTGCAAAGCCAAAACGTCTGTGTACGCTATCCCTGATGCAGTGAAAATAATACAACAATCCAAAAATGTAGTAAGCTTTATGCAACATCTTTTTGAGTGCGGACCCATCACACCTTTTTATTTATCTGAATTCACAGATTTTATGCACCAACCAAACTTCTGGGAGAGCTCAATGGTCCCCTTTTGATGTCTATAGGCCTACAGAAGAGACTGCTAGTTTCATTTAGGAGATAAAAAAAAAAGCCTAGATGGCTACATGACTCCCTGTTTTAATCAGATCGCACAATCAGCCCTGTCAACAGTCCATCCATCTTACTCTTAAACACAAAGCACTCTTAAAGATTTCTGTGCGTACGTACGTATGGACATTATAGTGCGTGAATTGTAAACCTTAAAAGGGCCATTAAGTGAGAGCATATGACCCCTGTTACTGTACAGTACCAGAAGGTCTGAATTACACAAGGCATGGAATCATTCATTCCTTTGAGCATTTAAAATTTCGCATAGTTTTGAGTGTTCGAGCTGAGAAATGTGTCAAACGCTCCTCAGCAGGGAGGTCTCCCCCTCACGTTGATAAAGTCTGCCAGATCCACCCAGCTCCGTTTACATCTCTGAGTCTGACTCAGTCAGATGATACCACCACTTTATTCTGAATGGTGGGGCATAACGCAGTAATAAAGTAGATGAAGTACAATGAATGGTATCCGCAAGGTCTCTAAGTGCCTTATATTATATGGCGATAACCATCTCATCAGGCACAACAGACATTGAAACAAGAAAACGTAGATAGAACAGTTCATATCAATGGAATCACTAACAATGTAGGTTTTGTTAGTTTTAAGACAGACACAGGATCTGCAAGTTTGTGAGTGATTGTTTAGAATTCGTCTTGCTGTTGTGGCTTGGGTTAGTTGGATTGGGGATAGACATCGCATAGGGGACGAGAAGAGGGAATGTCCCCCATTTGGTCTTTTATGACAATTTCACCACTAAGTAGTGGCTTGTGCTTTGTTTTGAGCTGTGTTTGTGTGATCAAGTCTATTTTGTTTATGGGTACAGTCAGACAGCTAGAGACCACCTCAGAGAGTGGTCTGTCAAATCTGCACCAGGGAGACCTAGTCTAACAATCTCATTCTGCAAGGGGTGGTATACAATGGTCTGGATCAGGATTAGCTTGCAGCTGGACTCATGCAGTATAAATATTGTGCTTTACACACTGTACATACTGTAAAATAGGCATAGGAAGAGGTTGTAGACCCATTTGTTTTGTTTGGGGGATGTGCTATTATTAGCCCAGCTCTGTCGATGAGGGAGACTGGTGTTTTTATGCCCTGAGCTGCAAAGCAACATTTCCAGAAACATCTTCCTCCACAACTATGTGTCGATGGGTGTGTTCCGTGAGTGTGGTGAGATTGTTTATGTGGATTTGTTTTGCGTGTAGTTTATTGCAATGAACTTTTCACCGTGAAGATGCTTCATAACTCATCTGTTCCTCTATTCAAGTCGGTGTGTGTGTGTTTGGGCATATGTGCGAAGCGTGCATGCGTATGGTGTCTACATTTCAAAACCTCAACTGTCCTTATCATCTGCTTACTGCCTCTCGTGAACCAGTGGAGTTGCTGCCAAAAATGTCCAATGGGTCCTCCACCCCATCTCTCCATCTGGGAAAGTATTCACCTCTCTGGGTCTGCATACTTCATTGTCTTCAGGGGGTGTCTCCCTCTCTCGCTCTCTTTTACTGCCGACTGAAGAGAACATCTGTATTTTCCACCTCCTCTCCCCTGTCCAGTGGTCTGAAGGTAGACCTTTACCCAGTGGTACACTACACTGCAGGAAAAGCACGCCTGGGTTTAGACCAGACAGCAGTCTGTGCCAGGATGTCGGACTCTGGGCGCACTTCATCTTTTGAAATGTGACCCGTATAGACTTACCTTAGCCTCAGATCCATGGAGCAGAGACAAGCACCGTCAAGGTCAACAGTTCATAAATTCATATCTCTTACTGTGGAAGAGGAAGAAAGGAGGAGACGTTGACTGTACACTGTACGGTATCTGTAACAAAGTAAGACAAAAGAAATATAGCAAGAACTAAATCCATCACAGAACTATGTATCATAATGGTTTTAAAAGACAAGATGGATCCACCCTAATAGCTACACCGCATGAGGTGAAAAATACTAGCAGGTGTGGAAGATAAGTTATCTGTCTACAAGGCTGTTTATGATCGGTATCTTCCTCTTATAGAGGTAGGGATAGACATTGTACAGTCACCCCCCCCCCCCCCCCCCCCCCCCCCCCCCATTGCACACTGGGCCAAATCCTAACTTGAGATGTGCAGGCATCATTTTTGTGTAATCATGCATTGATGGCAATGATAGTCTTGAGCGAACTGACAAAATACTAGCATGTAGGCTAGATATCGAGGCTCCATCCTGCTGGACATGATCTGTTTAACATGATGCCAAATGAGGCAGCAATTACAGCCTATAACTCTTCAAGTTTGTTCCTGTGTTGAGGAGCCAGTTTCTTCACTTCTGCCCATCCTGCACGTCCACCCTTGACCTCTGTGAGGCAGCAGGAGGAGGAGGCTCAGGGGTTCAGGTCAATATGTGGCTGGGAGTTTCTCCTCAGGGGTAAGTGAAAACAGGTCTTTATGAGTTTAGACAGGCCACAGTCTGGCTGTTAGTTTAGCGGCTCATCTATCTTTCACTCTCTCGCCCCAAAATGTCAACTTTGTTTTTGTGCTGAAACTGCATCTCCTGTCCTGTCTCCTTTTTTAAACTATTTATTTTTTTGTGACCAAATCTTTACTCATTTGGTCATTTTCTGGTGTGTGTTTGTGTGTGTGTGTGGGGGGGCACAATCCACAAACTCATATAATTTCATAGTTTGCTCGCATCCACCTTTGGGCTGCTACTCAAAATAAACTTTTTTTAAGTACACAAATACAAAGTATTGATCACCATGATCATACCACAAGAAGTAACAATAAATATAGCATGTAAAGGAAAAAAATCAACAAAAAGAAGAGAGCCTCCACCCCGAACCTCCCATCCCATTCCCCCAACCTCCCATCCCATTCCCCCAACCCCACCCATCCAGCATGTCTCCATCCAACCATCTACTTCCCGCCCCCCCATCCGGAAACCATGTTTTCCACGCCTTCACCCCCCCACCCCCATCAACTAAGGTTGCTTGTCAATGACCCCTCCACCCATACCACCACTATATACTGTATATTTTATTTGTATGTTTGGGCTTTATAGATTTTGGGCTTTAGCTGAGATTATTCTTTACAAAGTCAAGTGTATTTGAGCCAACATATTATTTTGCAAAAGTGCAGCCTGCCAGCAGCAATTGTCTCGGATTTATTGAGATTCAAGGAGCTATCATCGTTAACTTCTAATGGCTGCATCCCGCTACCGGGATCGATATGACAGCAGCCAGTGAAAGTGCAGGGCACCAAATTCAAACAACAGAAATCTCATAATTAAAATTCCTCAAACATACACGTGCTTTATATCATTTTAAAGGTAATCTTGTTGTTAATCCCACCAAAATGTCCGATTTCAAATATGCTTTCTCAGCGAAAGTACTACAAACGATTATGTTAGGTCACCACCAAACCACAATAAGCCCAGCCATTTTTCCAGCGAAAGATAGCTTTCACAAAAAGCAGAAATAGAGATAAAATGAATCACTAACCTTTGATTATCTTCATCAGATGACACTCATAGGACTTCATGTTACATAATACATGCATGTTTTGTTTGATAAAGTTCATATTTATAACAAAAAATCTGAGTTTACATTGGCGCGTTACATTCACTAGTTCCAAAAACATCAAGTGATTTTGCATAGCCACATCGTTTCAACAGAAATACTCATCATAAATGTAGATGATTATACAAGTTATACACATGGAATTATAGATATACCTCTCCTTAATGCAACCGCTGTGTCAGATTTCAAAAAAACTTTAAGGAAAAAGCAAATCATGCAATAATCTGAGACGGAGCTCAGAACAATAGCCAAATTAGCCACCATGTTGGGGTCAACAGAAACCAGAAAATACATGATAAATGTTTCCTTACCTTTGATGAACTTCATCAGAATGCAGTCCTAGGAATCCCAGGTCCACAACAAATGCTTGATTTGTTCGATAATGTCCGTTATTTATGTCCAATTAGCTACTTTGGTTAGCACATTAGCAGTAAACAATTCCAAAGTCACAAAGCGCATCCACTATAACGTGACGAAATGTCCAAAA